>NW_026535856.1:3782500-4982500 GCF_028551555.1 Melozone crissalis
GAAGAACGTCCTAATAACAATGCTCCACATCTTTATCCATTTAATATAAGAGGACCTTTTACTCCAGTTTGTATCCTCTCAGGCCGGTTCGTCATTAGTGTGACGTCTACTGCTGCTGATAAATCCAAATCGAGGCTCTCTGCTGTTGCTGTTGCAGACAGGAGGTGACAGCGATGTTGCGTCAGCAGCTGGTGTCTCCGATGTCACGGCGGCTACTTGTGTCTGGGCGCGTATGTCCCTCATTGCCGCATCAGTAACACTTGATGAATGGTCTCGAGCTCTGCGTGTCTGCCAGTGAGCCGCTTCGGAGAGGAGCAAGAGCAGCTAACACCTGATTCTGAACAGCTAACACCTGATTTTGAGTAGACTCTGCTTGCCTTTGTAACCCTAATCCTAATTCCTTTAAAGTTTCTGCTATAAATGCCTGTGAAGTTGTTAGCATTAATGCCATTCGCTCTAAAGCTTCCTCAATAGTCCAATTTGCCCCTAAAGTAGCTAACACTCTTGCATTTGCCTAACAGGTTCACTTTTTACTCCAAACTGACTAACCGTAGAACGTAATTGAGCTAACATCTTCCAATCTAAGGGAGTATATTCCGCTATATTATGCGTAAGGTTCCCCTGTGCATCATACTGTGGTGTGTATGTGACCGGACATGCAAGATTAGAAGCTACTTCCACCGCCTCGCCATCCCCCATTTGCATTACTTCTTTTGCCACAGCAGCCCAAGCTTCCCTTCTCTGTTTAGCCATCTCCCCCCATAGGTCACTGTGTGCCCCCGGGATAGGATCTGGCCCTTTAAGGGTGCTATGCTGCTGGCACTTCGGTACCGAGACCGAGTTCTCGCACGGGGAAGGCGATGGAGCAGGAGCTGACTCGCGCGGGGGAAGCGGCCCCCCCGCTGCTGGAGCTGACAGTGAAACCGAAGACGACTCGCGCGGGGGAAGCGACCCCCCCGCTGGAGCCGGCCCGCTCGGGGGAAGCGGCGGAGGCAAAGGTGGCGGCGGAGGCGAAGCTGGCTTGCTCCCACCCCCACCATCCGACTCGCCTGAAGCTGGCGGCGGAGGCAAAGCTGGCTTGCTCTTACCTCCACCATCCAACTCGCCCTCCCCCTCTGACAGGAAGGGTGCAGATGGTTCCACTGTATCTAAGGGAAAATTCTCCACACCATTTTGCTGGGGATCTTTAGGCATAAGTATCTGAGTTACAGAGGGTGCTAAGGGATCATCCTCACGACCATACCCTATATTCTTCTTATAAGCTTCTGTTGCCCTTTCTGCTGCCTTTCTCTCAGAGACCTGCTGAAGTAACATATTATACACCACCCGCCATAACTTGCCAAATTTCTTTGCTGACTTATCATCATCTAACACTGCATCCCACAGGATATCCCCAAACTTTTTCCACTCTACTATCTCATGAACTGTATGTGAATTAGCAAAAATTCCTTTAGAATGACCATAGGGTAATAACCCTGGTAATTCCTTTTTTAAATCTATCCCTTTTACTCCTCGTCTTTCTAAATATGAGGAGAAGGGATCGTATGTCGCTTGCCTATCCATACCTATATATCAGCGCGCGCTGTTGCAGCTCTCCAGGCTCCAGCGACACGTAGAGACTTGAGTCACCTTTGCAATCCTCAAGGGTGCTTTTAAAATCTGGCACCGTCCCGGCTGCAAGGACTCTCACCCAACTTCCTCGACCGTGGCGAATTTATAATCCAAGAGAGCGAACGTTCAGAGTGCTTGCCCGCATTCTCCACCATTTGTCGGAGGAAGGAGACCCAGACACCAGTTGGTTCATCTAAGTCCAATTTATTGATCGAATATGGCGGTTTAAATACAGTTCTTAATAAGCTTCATACATATTGCAAAAGTTGAGCTCAGGATTGGTTAGTTACATATCAGCAACTACACCTACTTCTAGAGTCTTGTGCTTATTCTTCTGTTACATTCTGCAGATATTCAGGACTAATCTCACCTCCCTTTCCTCATGTTGCAGCAAGGTCATCCGGCATTCTTGCCTGTCAGCAGTCACTGAATCAGAGACTGCTGACCACCCTCTTTCAGCTTAACCAGTGGCATTATGTCAGTATGGCCTTTCTCAGCTAACCAACTCTTAATAAAATCCTCCACATGGGGATTAGAAACCTGATTGGCTGTGGGCCTGCAGTGGGTGTGGCCAGCTGGAAAAAGGGATGAGACCCACCTGGGAGGGTGACCAGGAGCAGGAGGAGAAGGACTAATTGTCACAACATGGGGCCAATAGTTGGGATTTTGGTGTCAAGGGCTGAGCTTCGGCCTCATCCCCTTCTCCCCTTTGTCCTGCAGGGCTCCGGGCGGCCGTGACCCTGCTGGAGTACCGGGGGGACCTCCAGCCCCCCGGGGGGTCCCTGCCACTCCTCTGCCGAGGGTCCAGGTTCAGTTTCGGCAGCTCTGACCTGCTCTGGATCCGCCAGAGATCCGGGCAGAGCTTGGAACACGTCGCAGGGATCAACAAGGATGGAGGCAGCAACTTTGCCCCATCAGTCAAGGGTCGGTTCAGGATCTCCAGGGACAACAGGCAGAGCTCGGTGACGCTGAGCATGAACAACCTCAAGGATGAGGATTCCGGATCCTATTTCTGTGCCAAATTTTCTGGTGCTAGTAATTGGGGTGCTGCTCCCATTTATCCTTCTGGCCTTTTCCCCGTTCCCCAGACCCTTCACCAATCCCCAGCCCCTGACCCCATTCCTGTCTCCGTGTCCCAGCTCTGAGTTGGTTCTGCCCCAAATCTCAGCTCTTGGCTCCAACGCTCAACCAAGGTCCCCAAACCTGAGTGCAAATGGTCGAGATTTGGGGAAAATGGGCCAGATTTGGTATGTGTCTGTGATTCAGATCCACCACTGAAACTCTGGGCCAGAACGGGTCCAGTCTGGGGCAATGGTTGGGATTTGAGGGCCGAGACAGAGCTCAGGGTGAAACCGGCCCTGATTTGAGGCTAGGAGATGAGATTTGGGGCCAGAGCAGGGCAGGGTTGGGACAAAGGGTCAGGAGTGGAGGGAAGGGTTGGGGCACAGGGAAAGGGAGAAAACCATAAACAATATTTGCAGCACCCCAACCAGCACCATAACCATCAGCACCCCTGGCGCAGAAATAGGATCCAGAATCGTCGTCCTCGAGGTTGTTCATGGTCAGCGTCACCGAGCTCTGCCCGTTGTCCCTGGAGATCCTGAACTGGCCCTTGAACGATGGCTTGTAGCCGGTGTCTCCACCATTGCCCCAGATCCCTGCGAGCCACTCCAGCCCCTGCCCGGGTCTCAGGCGGACCCAACACATGGCATTGCTGCCAAAACTGAAGCCAGACCCTCGGCAGAGGAGGCGCAGGGACCCCCCGGGGGGCTGGAGGTCCCCCCCACACTCCAGCAGGGTCACGGCTGCCCGGCAGAGCCCTGCGGGACAAAGGGGAGATGGGCATGGGGTGATGCAAAAGTCAGGTGGAGGTGTCCAAATAATCAATGGGTGGATTGTGGCTAATTGCAGTGTTGAAGGCACTTTACAATACTGGAAATCTCTGTTTCAGATTGGGGGCCAGACAAAGGGAGTTTGGGGAAAAACACAGTGAAGGTTTGGGGATGGGGGAGCGGCCGTGACCCCGCTGGAGTCCGGGGGAGACCTCCAGCCCCCCGGGGGTTCCCTGACGTTGCTGTGCCGAGGGTCCGGGTTCAGTTTTGGTAGTTTTGCCCTACAATGGGTCCGCCAGAGACCCGGACAGGGGCTGGAATTCGTCGCCTTCATCAGCAACACTGGTGGCGCCATCTACCATGCACCATCAGTCCAGGGTCAGTTCAGGATCTCCAGGGACAACGGGCAGAGCTCGGTGACGCTGACCATGAACAACCTCATGGATGAGGATTCCGGATCCTATTTCTGTGCCAGAAGTTGGGATGGTTGTTGTGGTCCTGCTGCTGGTAAAGACATTGATTGTGATGATGTTGGTCGCGGTGGTCTTTCCTGACTCCTCAATTTTGAGTTCCCTCATCTCCCAAAACCAGACCCTTCCCCCAAACCTCAGCCCTTGACCCTTTGTCCCAAATCTCCCCCATTTACCCCAATGGTCAGCACTGACCCCAAACCCTCCACTGCTCCTGCCCCAAAACTCAACCATTGGCCCCAAACCTTCACCCCTGGCCTCCAGTTCAGGCCTCGTCCAATCAGGGCCCGGGGAGCTGAGGGAGATTTGGGTGAAATGGGAAAAATTTGGATAAAGTCGAATGTTGGGGCAATGATGGTGGACACTGGGGGAGAAGGTCAAGAATGGGGTCAAGGGTTTGGATTTGGGGCAGGATTTGGGGATTTTGGGACATTTGGGGAGCCAGGGATGGGGGTTTGTGGCCACCACAAGCATCGTCACCATGTCCAGAGCTCCCAGAGAGGATTCCAGCCCAGCCCCAAGGAGCAGCCCCAGACACCGAGGCCGCTGAGGGAGAAGTGAAGCCCCAGGTGGGAGCAAGGGAGGGAGGGAGGAGAAGACGCTGCAATTTTGGGGCTCCGCAGCCTCCCCCCACTTCCTCCCCGGCAGCTGCCGGGGCCCGGCTGGGGCGGGAAAGGAAACAGAAAGTTCCTGGTTTTGGTCATTGTGAACATCTGTGTTTGGCAGAGGGCAGCTCAGCCTCTGGGCGCTGTGGCAGAGGAGGTCCCAGGGTCCCAATTTGGGGCCAAAGCTCAGGATTTGGGTCAAGGGTTGAGCTTTGGCCTCATGCCCATCTCCCCTTTGTCCCGCAGGGCTCCGGGTGGCCGTGACCCTGCTGGAGTTCAAGGGGGACCCCCAGCCCCCCGGGGGTTCCCTGCGCCTCCTCTGCCGAGGGTCCGGGTTCAGTTTTGGAAGCTAGGACAGGTTCTGGGTGCGCCAGAGACCCAGGAAGGGGCTGGAGTGGCTCGCGAGTATGAGCTACAATGGTGGTTGGACCGGGTACGCGCCATCGTTCAAGGGTCGGTTCACGATCTCCAGGGACAACGGGCAGAGATCAGTGATGCTGACCATGAACAAGCTCAAGGACGAGGATTCCGGATCCTATTTCTGTGGCAGAAGTGTTGTTGGTAGTGCTGGTTGGAACGCTGCTGCAGGTATTGGTCACTCTCATGTTTCGGTGGCATTCGGCCATGTTCCTGTTCCCCGGTCCCCACCTATCTCCATTCTCTGGACCCTTCCCCAAAACCCCAAGCCTGGACCCCATTCCTGTCCCCATGTCCCAATCTTGGAGTGGTTAGGCCTCAAATCCGCTCTCTGCACATTACTACAAAGTTGACTCTAACCTTAACCCTTGTCTTGAAATATCCACTTTTATAACAAGGTTTTGGGGCACAAATTGGAGATTTGGGGTCAGGAGTTGTGGTTTGGGGTCAGGGGGTGAGAACTGGGGCCGAGGCAGAGCAAGGTTCGGATCGATGGTCAAGGGCTGGGTGTGGGCTGGGGGTTTGGGGGAAGGGTCTGGGGAACGGGGACAGGGGGGACACAGAAATTGGGATGGGGACAGCAAGGCCATCGTCAATACGATGGGCACTTTCAGCCCAACCAGCACCAGCACTCTTGGCACAGAAAAAGGATCCGGAATCCTCGTCCTTGAGGTTGTTCATGGTCAGCGTCACCGAGTTCTGCCCGTTGTCCCTGGAGATCCTGAACCGGCTCTGAACCGATGGCGCGTAGTAGGGGCTGCCACCTTTGCTGATACTTGCGACTGGCTCCAGCCCCTGCCCGGGTCTCTGACGGATCCAGCCCATGGCAAAATTCCCAAAATCGAACCCGGACCCTCGGCAGAGGAGGCGCAGGGAACCCCCCGGGGAGCTGGAGGTCCCCCCCGGACTCCAGCAGGGTCACAGCCGCCCGGAGCCCTGCGGGACAAAGGGGGGATGGGGATGAGAAACCTGATTGGCTCAGGGCCTCAAAGTGGGCGTAGACAGCTGGAAAAATGTGGTGCACCCACATAGGCTGGACACCATGAGCAGGAGGAAAAGGAATTAATGTCAAATTTGAGGCCAAAATTAATAATGTTGGGGTCAATGTTTCAGCTTTGGCCTCATCCCGATCTCCCCTTTGTCCTGTAGAGCTCTGGGCAGGCCGTGACCCTGCTGGAGTTCGGGGGCGACCTCCAGCCCCCCGGGGGCTCCCTGACATTGCTGTGCCGAGGGTCCGGGTTCGATTTTGGGAGTTCTCAAATGCTCTGGATCTGTCAGAGACCCGGGCAGGGTCTGGAGTGGCTCGCTGGGATCAGCAGCAGTGGTTCCAACACCGTCTACGCGCCATCGTCAAGGGCCGGTTCACGATCTCGAGGGACAACGGGCAGAGCTCGGTGATGCTGATCATGAACAACCTCAAGGACGAGGATTCCGGATCCTATTTCTGTGCCAAGAATGCTCATAGTGCTTACTATAATCACGCTGCTGCTTATCGTTTTACCCTATCTCTGTCCACAAGGTCTCCCCTGTCCCCGTTCCCCAGACCCTTTTCCCAAATTCCTGCCCTGACCCCATTCCTGTCACCGTGCCCCAACCCTGCTCTGGCTCTGCCCCACATTCCCAGCTCCTGGCCGCACACCTCAGCTCGGGGCCCACTCGGGGCCATTTTGGCTGCTGGGCTGGCCCTGGCCCCTCTGCCAGGATCCCTGGGCTGAACTCGCCCAGCTCTGCCCAAATCTGCGCTGCTGGCCCCGAGTAGCCACCACTGACACATATCCCAAAATCCGACCCAAATCGGGGCCCTGGGCCCCAAACCCCGACTGGCAGAGCAAAGTTTTGGGGCACAAAGAGGAGATTTGGGTTCAGGAGTTGTGGTTTGGGGTCAGCAGGTGAGAACTGGGGCTGAGGCAGAACAAGGTTGGGATCAATGGTCAAGGGCTGGGTGTGGGCTGGGGGTGTGGGGGAAGGATCTGGGCAAGGGGGACAGGAGGGGATTAGGAGATGGGGATGGGGTCAGCACAGGCATTGTGAACATACCTAGCACCAATATTCCAACCATCATAATCAGTTTTGGCACAGAAATAGGATCCAGAATCCTCGTCCTTGAGGTTGTTCATGGTCAGCGTCACCGAGCTCTGTGCGTCGTCACTCACCATCGTGAACCGGCCCTTGACCGAATCTGCATACCAGGTGCCACTTCTTCGACTGATCCTTGCGACCAATTCCAGCCTCTGCCCGGGTCTCTGGCGGATCCAGCCAACCCCAAATTTCCCAAAATCAAACCCGGACCCTCGGCAGAGGAGGCGCAGGGAACCCCCAGGGGGCTGGAGGTCCCCCCCGGACTCCAGCAGGGTCACGGCCGACCGGAGGCCTGCGGGACAAAGGGGAGATGGGGATGAGATATCAGACTTCTTAAGAGCCTTCAAGTCGGTGTGGCCAGCTGGAAAACATGAAGGGACCCATCTGGGAGGAGGATGATGAACTCCAGGGGTCCCAATTTGGGGCCAATAGTCAGGATGTGGGTCAAGGGTTAAGCTTTGGCCCCATCCCCATCTCCCCTTTGTCCCGCAGGGCTCAGGGCGGCCGTGACCCTGCTGGAGTGCGGGGGGGACCTCCAGCCCCCTGGGGACTCCCTGCGCCTCCTCTGCCAAGGGTCCGGGTTCAGTTTTTGGGATCATGGAATGTTCTGGATCCACCAGAGAACTGGGCAGGGGTTGGAGCCAGTCGCAAGTATCAGCAAAAGTGGCAGCGCCTACTACGCACCGTCAGTCAAGGGCCGGTTCACGATCTCCAGGGACAACGGGCAGAGCTCGGTGATGCTGGCCATGAACAACCTCCAGGACGAGGATTCCAGATCCTATTTCTGTGTCAAACATGCTGCTAGTGGTTGTTGCAGTCCTGGTGCTTATAGTGAAGGTGACAGTTGTGGGTCCACCCCCCTCTCAGTGTCTCCCCCTGTCCCCAAACCGAGACACTTCCCCCAAACCTCACCCATTGAATCAGCCCTTGACCCTTTGTCACCATCTGCACCAATGGTCTGTACTGACCCCAAACCCTCCCCTGCTCCTGCCCCAACACACAACCATTGGCCCCAAAACTTCACCCCTGGGCTCCAGTTCAGGCCTCCTCCAAGCAGGGCCCGGGAACTGGGGGAGATTTGGGTGAAATGGGCAAAACTGGGGGAAAGTCGAGAGTTGGGCAGCAGGGGCAGAGTTTGGGGGGAAAAGGGCTGAGATTTCAGAAGAAGGGCTGGGATT
Organism: Melozone crissalis; assembly: GCF_028551555.1. NCBI lineage: Eukaryota > Metazoa > Chordata > Aves > Passeriformes > Passerellidae > Melozone > Melozone crissalis. The sequence goes on from NW_026535856.1 coordinate 3,790,693, forward strand.
TTCGGGAAGGATCAGAGAATTTTTGATACTTGGGAACACAGAAAAAAGGGCTTGGGACCACAACCACAATAACACCATAAGCATAAGCACCATTACCACAGTCACTCCTGTAACATTTGGCACAGAAATAGGATCCGGAATCCTCGTCCTTGAGGTTGTTCATGGTCAGCGTCACCGAACTCTGCCCATTCTCCCTGGAGATCCTGAACCGGCCATAGAATGACGGCGCGTAGTTGGTGTAAGCACCATTGTAGTAGATCCTTGCGACAAATTCCAGCACCTGCCCGGGTGTCTAGCGCACCCGGTTCATGTCATAGCTCCAAAAATTGAACCCGGCCCCGAGGCAGAGGAGGCGCAGGGAGCCCCCAGGTGGCTGCAGGTCCCCCCCGCACTCCAGCAGGGTCACGACCGCCCGGAGCCCTGCGGGACAAAGGGGAGATGTGGATGGGGCCAAAGCTCAACCCTTGACCCAAATCCTGACCCTTGGCCCCAAACTGGGATCTTTAGAGTTCATCATCCTCCTCACAGGTGGATTCCACCCCTTTTTCCAGCTGGCCACACCAACTTAAGGGCCCTTGACCAATCAGGTTTCTCATTTCCGTAGACCCCTCCCCAATCCCCAGCCCTGACCCCATTCCTGTCCCCGTGTCCCAGCTCTGAACTGGTTCTGCCCCAATCTCAGCTCTTGGCCCCAAACCTCAGCTCTGGGCTCCACGTCCCAACCAAATTCCCCAGAACTGACGGGGATGTCCCAGATCCGGCCCCACCGTGTCAATCTGCCTTTGCATTGTGTGATTGGCCACAAACCTATGGCGGTGAGCTGCGCCATCGAGTTCTGTGAGTGCTGCCGGGGCCATGAGCTGCCGGCACCTCCCCATGGCCACAGTCCGGTCAGGAGAGTGATGGTGGGAAATCAAACGGCTCCAGAGGGGTCCCCAAAGCCACGGCCCGGTGGGGATTGGGACAGAGACCCCCGGGCAGGGATGGGCCCAGGGCTGAGGATTGGGGACTTGTTGGGGGTTTGAGGACAGGAGGGGACACTGAGATGGCTGCATGGATCCACCACTGGGGTCTTCACCATAAGCAGCAGGATCCCAAGCACCAGCATAACGAGATTTGGCACAGAAATAGGATCCGGAATCCTCGTCCTTGAGGTTGTTCATGGTCAGCGTCACCGAGCTCTGCCCGTTGTCCCTAGAGATCGTGACCCGGCCCTTGACCGACGGCGCATAGTAGATGGTGCCACCAACGCTGCTGATACTTGCGAGCCACTCCAGCCCCTGCCCAGGTCTCTGACGGACCCAGTAAATTTCAGAACTGCCAAAATCGAACCCGGACCCTCGGCAAAAAAGGCACAGGGACCCCCCGGGGGGCTGGAGGTGCCCCCCGCACTCCAGCAGGGTCACGGCCGCCCGGAGCCCTGCGGGACAAAGGGGAGATTGGCATGAGGGAAAAAGTCCACCCAAATGTTGATTCCTGCATGCAGATCCTGGTGTTGGCCCCAAATTGTGGAACTTTCTCCTCCTCCTGATCCTGCTGGCCCTCCCAGGTGGGTCCAGGTCCCTTTTTGGATCTGGTCACCCCAAACACAGCCCATGCCCAGATCCGGGGCCTTATCCCCATCTCCCCTTTCTCCCGCAGGGCTCTGGGCGGCCATGACCCTGCTGGAGTGCGGGGGGGACCTCCAGCCCCCTGGGGGGTCCCTGCGCCTCCTCTGCCGAGGGTCCGGGTTCAGTTTCGGACAATTTGGAATGTGATGGATGCGCCAGAGACCTGGGCAGGGGCTGGAATACATCGCCAGCATCAGCAACACTGGTGGAGGCACCAACTACTCGCCATGGGTGAATGGCCGGTTCAGGATCTCCAGGGACAACGGGCAGAGCTCGGTGACGCTGACCATGAACAACCTCAAGGATGAGGATTCCGGATCCTATTTCTGTGCCAAACGTGCTTACAGTAGTTATAGTTATGGTGCTGCTGCTTCTATTGACAATTCCAGCAGTGGTCCCGCCCTCCAATATGGTCACCAGATGTCTCCATTCCCAGTGATCTTTCCTCCAGAGCCCAGCTTTTCTCTTCAAATGCTCAATATTTTCCCTCAAACTTGGTCCCATCTGCCCCAACTCTCGGCTTTCTCACAATTTTGCCCATTTCATGCAAATATCTCCAAGTTTCCCAGGACCTCACTGGAGGAGGCCTGACCTGGAGCACAGGGGTGAAGGTTTGGGGCCAATGGTTGAGTTTTGGGGCAGGAGCAGGGGAGGGTTTGGGGTCAGTGCTGACCATTGGGGCAAATGGGGACAAAGGGTGAAGATCTGACGTTTGGGGGGCAGGTCTCAGATTGGGGACAGGGGGGGATACTGAGGGGGGGGTGGATGCACAACTGTCATCTTCACTGTAAGCACCTGGACAACAACAACCACTAGAAGCACGTTTGGCACAGAAATAGGATCCAGAATCCTTGTTCTTGAGGTTGTTCATGGTCAGCGTCACCGAGCTCTGCCCGTTTGTCCCTGGAGATTGTGAACCGGCCCTTGACCGATGGCGCATAGAATGTGCTGCCACCAGTGCTGATCCCCACGAGCCACTCCAGCCCCTGCCCGTGTCTCTGATGGACCCAGCTCATGGACGGACTCCCAAAATTGAACCCAGAGGCAAAGCACAGCAATGTCAGGGACCCGTGCAGGGGGCTGGAGGTCCCCCCCGCACTCCAGCAGGGTCACGGCCGCCTGGAGCCCTGCGGGACAAAGGGGAGATGGGGATGAGGACAAAGCTCAACCCTTGACCCAAATCCTGACTCTGGGCCCGAAACTGGGACCCTTGGACCACCCCATCTAAGTTGTCCTGCTCCTGCTGCCCCTCCCAGGTGGGTCTCGCCCCATTTTCCAGTTTGACACACCCACTTTGAAGCCCTCAGCCAATCAGGTTTCTCATCCCCATCTCCTCTTTGTCCTGCGGGGCTCCGGGCGGCTGTGACACTGCTGGAGTGCGGGGGAGACCTCCAGCCCCCCGGGGGGTCCCTGCGCCTCCTCTGCCGAGGGTCCGGGGTCGAATTTGGCAGTTTTAGGATGGGCTGGATCCGCCAGAGACCTGGGCAGACTCTGGAGTGGCTCGCAAGGAACACCAGCAGTGGCAGCGCCGACTACAATCCATCCTTCAAGGGCTGGTTCAGGATCTCCAGGGACAACAGGCAGAGCTCGGTGACGCTGACCATGAACAACCTCAAGGACGAGGATTCCGGATCCTATTTCTGCACCCAATGTTACAGCAGTAGTTTTGGTGGTGGTGGTGCTGTTGCATATGGTGTTGTTGGTGGTTGTGGCCCCAAGCCTTTTGTTCTGTGTTCCCAAATATCTCAGAATTCTCTGATCCTTCCCAAAAATCCCCACACCTATTTCTCAAATCTTGACAATTTCCCCCAAATGCCACCATCACTTCCCCAATTCCCAATTTCCCCCCAGTTTTGCCCATTTCTCCCCAGTCTGGCCCTTCCCCTCCGTCCCAGTGCGGAACGGGGATCGCTCCAGGGCCCTTTGAACACAAAGCTTTTTTTGCAGCCGGCGCTCTGCTGCAGCGCCCAGAGGCTGAGCTGCCCTCTGCCAAACACAGATGTTCACAATGACCAAAACCAGGAACTTCCTGTTTCCTTTCCTGCCCTAGCTGGGCCCCGGCAGCTGCCGGGGAGGAAGTGGGGGGAGGCTGCGGAGCCCCAAAATCGCGGCCTCTTCTCCTCCCTCCCTCCCTTTGTCCCACCTGGGGCTTCACTGCTCCCTCAGCGGCCGTGGTGTCTGGGGCTGCTCCTTGGGGCTGGGCTGGAATCCTCCCTGGGAGCTCTGGAGAGAAAACACTTTTTTTTTTACACAAAACCACATGAAATTTTGGGGAATTTGAATTTTTCAAATTGATCTCGAGCCAAGGGCTCCATGCTGAGTGAAGCAGAGGGGTGCAAGGGTGGAGTCACCTGAAACGTTCCATCGGTCAAGGGCAGGGTCAGAATGGGCAAGGAGAGCTCAGGAGCCAAAATGGCCCCAAATGGGCCCCGAGCTGAGGTGTGGGGCCAGGAGCTGAGAATGTGGGGAAGAGCCATGGCAGGGTTCGGGCACGGGGACAGGAATGGGGACAGGGGCTGGGGATTGGGGAAGGGTCTGGGGAATGGGGAGGGGCGGGGAAAGGGTGAAGGGGACGGGGTCAAAAGCATCAGCACGAGCAACATTTCCAGTAACAGTGGTTTTGGCACAGAAATAGATGGCGGAATCCTCGTCCTTGAGGTTGTTCATGGTCAGCGTCAGCGAGCTCTGCCCGTTGTCCCTGGAGATCGTGAACGGGCCCTTGACCGATGGCGCGTTGTAGGTGCTGCCACCACTGTTGATGCTTCCAACTGAGTCCAGCCCCTGTCTCGGTCTCTGTCGAACCCAATCCATTTCGAAACTGCCAAAACTGAGCCCGGACCCTCGGCAGAGGAGGCGCAGGGACCCCCAGGGCGGCTGGAGGTCACCCCCGCACTCCAGCAGGGTCACGGCCACCCGGAGCCCTGCGGGACAAAGGGGAGATAGGGGTGAGGACAAAGCTCAACCCTTGACCCAAACCCTGACTCTGGGCCCGAAACTGGTACCTTTGGACCACCCCATCCTAGTTGTCCTGCTCCGGCTGCCCCTCTAAGGTGAGTCCCACCCCATTTTCCAGTTTTACACACCCACTTTGAGGCCCGCAGCCAATCGGGTTCCTCATCCCCATCTCCCCTTTGTCCTGCAGGGCTCCAGGCGGCCGTGACCCTGCCGGAGTGTGGGGGGGGAACTCCAGCCCCCCGGGGGGTCCCTGCGCCTCCTCTGCCGAGGGTTCGGGTTCAGTTTAGGCAGTTTTGGGATGGGCTGGCACTGCCAGAGACCTTGGCGGGGCCTGGAAGCAGTCGCCAGTATCAGCAGCAGTGGCAGCACCTACTATGCGGATTCGGTCAAGGGCCGGTTCACGATCTCCAGGGACAACGGGCAGAGCTCGCTGACGCTGACCATGAACAACCTCAAGGACGAGGATTCAACCGTTTATTTCTGTGCCAAATCTTACAGCACAGATAGCGCTGCTGCTGCTGCTGCTTATACTGACCGTGCCGATGGTGGCATCGCCTTTCTGAGAACCTCAAGTTCCCAAATCTCAGACCCATCCTCCAAATCTCAGCCCTTGACCCCATTCTTGGTCCTTTGTCCCAGATCTCCCCCATTTCCAACACCACCAACCACGGAGCCGAAACCCGCGAACTGCTTCTGCCCCAAACCAAACTAAGTTGGCACCAAAAATCGCCCAAACTGGCCCCAAATCCCCACTTTTGCTCCCCTTAGCAGCAGCCGCTTACACAAATCCTCAACCTTTGTCTCCAAATCGGGACCCTGGGCCTCAAACCCCGACCTTCAGAGCAAAATTTTGGGGAACAAAGAGGAGATTTGGGGTCAGGAGTTGTGGTTTGGGGTCAGCGGGTGAGAATTGGGGCCAAGGCAGAGCAAGGTTGGGATCAATGGTCAAGGGCTGGGTGTGGGCTGGGGTTCTGGGGGAAGGGTCTGGGGAATGGGCATGGAGGGGGACACAGGGATGGGGGTGGGGAAACCATGGGCATCGTCACTACAAGCAGCATGGTCAGGGTAATTATTAGCAGCACACTTGGCGCCGAAATAAATGGCGGAATCCTCGTCCTTGAGGTTGTTCATGGTCAGCATCACCGAGCTCTGCCCGTTGTCCCTGGAGATCCGGAACCGACCCTTGAACGATGGCGCGTAGTAGGTGTTGGAACTATTGAAGTAGATGCCTGCGACGTATTGCAAAGCCTGCCCGGGTCTCTGGCGGATCCAGCACATTCCATAATCCCCAAAACTGAACCCGGACCCTCGGCAGAGGAGGCGCAGGGACCCCCCGGGGGGCTGGAGCTCCCCCCCGGACTCCAGCAGGGTCACGGCGGCCCGGAGCCCTGCAGGACAAAGGGGAGATGGCGATGAGAAACCTGATTGGTTGAATGTCTCATACTGCATGTGGCCAGCTGGGAAAACGGGGCAGGACCCACCTGGGGGGAGGATGATGAACTCCAAGGGTCACAATTTGGGGCCAAGAGTCAGGGTTTGGGTCAAGGGTTGAGCTTTGGCCCCATCCCCATCTCCCGTTTGTCCTGCAGGGCTCCGGGCGGCCGTGACCCTGCTGGAGTGCGGGGGGGACCTCCAGCCCCCAGGGGGGTCCCTGTGCCTCCTCTACGGCGGGTCCGGGATGAGTTTCGGCAGTTTCAACATGGGCTGGATGCATCAAAGACCTGGGAAAGGGCTGGAATTCGTGCAGGGATCAGCAACAACGGTGCCAGCATTTGCTTCGCGCCATCGGTCAAGGGTCGGTTCAGGATCTCCAGGGACACCGGGCAGAGCTCGGTGACGCTGACCATGAACAACCTCAAGGACGAGGATTCTGGATCCTATTTCTGCACCAAGGGTGTTTACAGTTGTTGTGCTGCTTCTGATGCTGATGTTGGTGATGGTGATCTTACCCCTGTTCCTGTCCCCGTGCCCCAGATCATTCCCTCCAAACCCAGACCCCACTCCTGACCCTGTGTCCCAACCCTGCCCTGTTCTAGCCCCAAATCTCAGCTCCTGGACCCAAATCTCAACTCCTGGCTCTCTGGATCCTGTTTCTGCGGGAAATCTCCTAGTACCAGTGGCGCTTATGCTGCTGGTTATATTGAGAGTGCCGACCATGGCCCCATCCCCAACCCTTTATAGGAGCAGCACCGTAACCATCAGCATCCTTGGCACAGAAATAGGATCCGGAATCCTCGTCCTTGAGGTTGTTCATCGTCAGCGTCACCGAGCTCTGCCCGTTGTCCTTGAAGATCCTGAACCGACCCTTGAACGATGGCACGTAGTAGGTGGCACCATTGCTCCAGATCGCTGAGATCCAGTCCAGCCCATCCTAAAACTGCCGAAACTGAACCCGGACCCTCGGCAGAGGAGACTGGAGGTCTCCCCGGACTCCAGCAGGGTCACGGCCACTCCCCGAACCCCAACCCTTCCCCAGTTTTGTCCCAAATTCCCTTTGTCTGGACTCAAATATTCTACAGAGGTTTCCATTATTGTACAGAACCTTAAACCCTGCAATTAGCCCCAATCCACCCATTATTACTTTGACAGCTCCACCTGGCTTTTGCATCGCCCCATCCCCATCTCCCCTTTGTCCCGCAGGGCTCCGGGCGGCCGTGACCCTGCTGGAGTGCGGGGGGGACCTCCAGCCCCCCGGGGGGTCCCTGCGCCTCCTCTGCTGAGGGTCCGGGTTTGATTTCAGACAATTTGGGATGTGCTGGTTTCGCCAGAGACCCGGGCAGACGCTGGAATACAACGCCAGTATCAGCAGCAGTGATGGCACCACCAACTACACACCATCGATGCAGGGCCGGTTCACGATCTCCAGGGACAACGGGCAGAGCTCGGTGACGCTGACCATGACCAACCTCAAGGACGAGGATTCCGGATCCTGTTTCTGTGCCAAACGTGACAATGGTTATGCTGATGGTAATGCTGCTGCTCTTTTCCTTGACTTCCGGTAGTGACCATGATGGTCGTGAAATTTCTCCACTTCAGCAATGCTTCCCCCAAGTTTCAGCCCTTCTAAAAACTCGACCATTTTCCCCCAAGCTCTGCCATTGTTGCCCCAACTCTGTGCTTTCCTCCAATTTTGCCCATTTCCCCCAAATCTCAACCAAGTCTCAGGCCCTGATTGGAGGAGGCCTGAACTGAAGGCCAGGGGTGAAGGTTTGAGGCCAATGGCTGAGTTTTTGGGCGGGAGCAGGGGAGGGTTTGGGGTCAGTGCTGACCATTGGGGCAAATGGGGGAGATCTGGGACAAAGGGTCAAGGGCTGAGGTTCGGGAGAAGGGTCTGGGTTTGGGGCCTGGGGGTTCAGACAGGGGTGATGCCAAAACTGGCATGGTCAATATGAGTAGCAGCAGCAGGCCAACCAGCATTAGCAGATTTCCCACAGAAACAGGATCTGGAATCCTCGTCCTTGCGGTTGTTCCTGGTCAGCGTCACCAAGCTCTGCCTGTTTTCCCTGGAGATCGTGACCCAGCCCTGCACCGATGGCGCGTACTTGGTAAAATCTCCATTGTTGTTGACACTCGCGACGTATTCCAGCCCCTGGCCGGGCCTCTGTCGATACCAGCCCATTCCAAATTGTCCAAAATCGAACCCGGACCCTCGGCAGAGGAGGCGCAGGGAGCCCCCGGGGGGCTGGAGGTCCCCCCCGCACTCCAGCAGGGTCACGGCGGCCCGGAGCCCTGCGGGTCAAAGGTGAGATGGGGATGGGGAGTCGCAAAATCCGGCAGAGCTGTCCAATTAATTAATGGATGGATTGGGTCTAATTGCAGGGTTTATGGAAGTTTTCAATACAGGAAATTTCTGTTAGATATTTGGGGCCCGACAAAAGAATATTTGGGGCAAAACCAGTGAAGGTTTGGGGATGGGGAAAAGGCCGTGGCCCTGCTGGAGTGCTGGGGGCACCTCCAGCCGACCGGGGGTTCCCAGCGCCTCCTCTGCCGAGGGTCCGGGTTCAGTTTTGGGAGTTTTGGAATGTTCTGGATCCATCAGAGACCCGGGCATGGGCTGGAATGGCTCGCGGGGATCAGCAGTGGTGCTTACACCGAGTACGCGGGTTCGGTCAAAAGCCATGTCACGATCTCCAGGGACAATGGGCAGAGTTCGGTGACGCTGACCACGAACAGCCTCAAGGACGACGATTCCGGATCCTATTTCTGTGCCAAAGCTGCTGGTGCCAGTTGGGGCAATGATGTCTCTTCTCTTGGCCCCTTCCCCTTGACTGGGTCCCCTCCTGTCCCCAATCCCCAGACCCTTCCTCCAAATCTCAGCCCTTGACCCCAGTCTTGACCTTTTGTCCCAGATCTCCCCCATTTCCAACACCACCAACAAGGAAGGAAATACCCCCAAACTGGTTCTGCCCCAAATCCAACTGCTTTGGCCCCCAGTCATGCCTGATTCTGCCCCAAATCCCCACTCTGGGTCCCAGCCACAGCTGCTGACACAAATCCTCAACCTTTGTCCCCAATTCGGGACCCTGGGCCTCAAACCCCGACCTTCAGAGCAAAGTTATGGGGCACAAAGAGGAGATTTGGGGTCAGGAGTTGTGGTTTGGGGTCAGCAGGTGAGAATTGGGGCCGAGCCAGAGCAAGGTTGGGATCAATGGTCAAGGGCGGGGTGTGGGCTGGGGGTCTGGGGGAAGGGTCTGGGGAACGGGGATGGGGGGGGACACGGAGATTGGGGTAGGGACAGCAAGGCCATTGTCACTATGACCAGCCCAATTAGCACCAGCAGCCTTGGCACAGAAATAGGCAGCGGAATCCTTGTCCTTGAGGTTGTTCATGGTCAGAATCACCGAGCTCTGCCCGTTGTCCCTGGAGATCGTGACCCGGCCTCTACCGATGGCGCGTAGTCGGTGGAACCATTGCTCCAGATCGCTGCGATCCATTTCAGCCCCTGCCTGGGTCTCTGTCGATACCAGCCCATCCCAAAATTCCCAAAATCGAACCCAGACCCTCGGCAGAGGAGGCGCAGGGACCCCCCGGGGGCTGGAGTTCCCCCCCACACTCCAGCAGGGTCATGGCGTCTGACTCCATGATTCAGAATGCTGAACGATTGCTATTAAATCTCTACTATATTACACTAATACTAGATTTTATTACAATAATACAATATTATATCTCATTATTAATATATTACATCTTATTAATAATATATTATATCTAACTAATACTATATTATATCTCATTAATTCTATATTATATCCCATTAATACTATGCTATATCTCATTAAAACTGTATTACCTGTCATTAATACTATATTATATCTCATTAATTCTATATAACATCTCATTAATACTATATTATATCTCATGAATTCTGTATTATATCTCTTTAATTCTCTATTATATCTCATTAATCCTACATTACACCTATACCAAAGAGATACTAAAAGAATTCTGATAAAAGACCCTAAAATATCCTGAAGAAACCCCGCGAGTGTCTGACAGAGCCAGGTCACGGCCTGGAGCCCACTGGGCAAGGAAACAAAACAATCCTCAGCAGCACCCAACTGGTAAATCCCTGGAGGGGAACGATCCCCCCGACACATTCCACATGTGCAGAAACAGCAGGAGCAGCGATGAGAGATGGGAATTGTTTCATCTTCTTCTTCTCCCTGTGCTGCTCCAGGAAAAATAATGAGAGAGAGAGAGAGGAAGACAAAGAGAGAGGGAGAGAGAGAGAGAGAGGGAGAGAGGGAGAGAGGGAGAGAGGGAGAGAGAGGGAGAGAGACAATGGGGTCTGACTCTCTGCAGGGAACGAGAATGGCACAGCCAGGCCCCGTGCCCATCTCCCCTTAGTCCCGCAGGGCTCCGGGCGGCTGTGACCCTGCTGGAGTGCGGGGGAGACCTCCAGCCCCCCGGAGGGTCCCTGCGCCTCCTCTGCCGAGGGTCCGGGTTTGATTTCGGGAGTTTTGGCATGCACTGGGTGCGCCAGAGACCCGGGCAGGGGCTGGAATACATCGCCAGTATCAGCAGCAGCGCTGGCAGCACCGACTACGCGCCGTCGGCCAAGGGCCGGGCCACAATCCCCAGGGAAAACAGGCAGAGCTCGGTGACGCTGACCATGAACAACCTCAAGGACGAGGATTCCGCCATTTATTTCTGTGCCAAACGTGGTACTAGTGGTTATGGTGGTGCTGCTGCTTAGAGTGACGATGGCCGTGGTGCATCCATCCCCATCTCTGGGTCCTCACCTGTCCCCAAACTGAGACTCTTCCTTTAAATTCTCCCCCAAACCTCAGCCCTTGACCCTTTGTCCAAAATCTCCCCATTTGCACCAATGGTCAGCACTGACCCCAAACCCTCCACTGCTCCTGCCCCAAAACTCAAACATTGACCCCAAACCTTCATCCCTGGCCTCCAGTTCAGGCCTCCTCCAATCAGGGCCCAGGAGCTGAGGGAGATTTGGGTGAAACTGGCAAACCTGGGTGAAAGTCCAGAGTTGGGGCAAAGATGGTGGACATTCGGGGAGAAGGTCAAGAATGGGGTCAAGGGTTGGGATTTGGGGAAGTATTTGGGGATTTTGGGACATTTACAGAGCCAGGGATGGGGGTTTTGGGGCCACCACCAGCATCATCACCATGTCCAGAGCTCCCAGAGAGGATTCCAGCCCAGCCCCAAGGAGCAGCACCAGACACCGAGGCCGCCGAGGGAGAAGTGAAGCTCCAGGAGGGAGGGAGGGAGGGAGGGAGGAGAAGATGCTGCAATTTTGGGGCTCCGCAGCCTCCCCCCACTTCCTCCCCGGCAGCTGCCGGGGCCGGGCCGGGGCAGGAAAGGAAACAGAAAGTTCCTGGTTTTGTTCATGGTGAACATCTGTGTTTGGCAGAGGGCAGCTCAGCCTCTGGGCGCTGCAGCAGAGCGCCAGCTGCACAAAAAGCTTTGTGTTCAAAGGGCCCTGGAGCGATCCCCTTCCACACTGAGACGGAGGGGAACTGGGCGAGATTGGGAAAAATGGGCAAAACTGGGGGAAACCAAAAGCTGTGGCAGCAGGGGTGGAATTTAGGGGGAAATGGTCAAGATTTGAGAAACAGGGGTGGAGATTTTGGGGAAGGATCGGAGAATTCTGAGATATTTTGGAACAGAGAGGAGAGGGATTGGGACCACAACCACCATCAACACCATAAGCAGCACCACCACTACCACAACCACTAGTGTAACTTTTGGCACAGAAATAAACTGCAGAATCGTCGTCCTTGAGGTTGTTCATGGTCAGCGTCACCGAGCTCTGCCCGTTGTCCCTGGAGATCGTGACCCGGCCCTTGACAGAATCCGTGTAGCCGGTCCAACCACCATTGCTGTTGATGCCCGCGACCCATTCCAGCCCCTGCCTGGCTCTCTGGTGCACTTAGTACATGCCATAATTCCCAAAACTAAACCCAGACCCTTGGCAGAGGAGGCGCAGGGACCCCCCAGGGGGGCTGGAGGTCCCCCCCGCACTCCAGCAGGGTCACGGCCGCTTGGAGCCCTGCGGGACAAAGGGGAGATGGGGATGAGGCCAAAGCTCAACCCTTGACCCAAATCCTGACCCTTGCCTCCAAATAGGGACCCTTGGAGTTTATGATCTTTCTGCCAGGTGGGTCCTGAACTTTTTTCCAGCTGGCCACACCCACATTAAGGCTCTCAACCAATCAGATTTCTCATCTCCATCTCCCCTCTTTCCCGCACGGCTCCGATCGGCCGTGACCCTGCTGGAGTGCGGGGGGGACCTCCAGCCCCGCAGGGGTTCCCTGACGTTGCTCTGCCGAGGGTCCGGGTTCAGTTTCAGGGGTCACTCCATGCAATGGATCCGGCAGAGCCCCGGGCAGGGGCTGCAATGGCTTGCGGGGATCCACAGCTCTGGGTGTTTCACTGACTGCTCCCCGTCGGTGAAAAGCCAGGTCAGGATCTCCAGGAACAACGGGCAGAGCTTCACAGCCCTGACCGTGTTTGACCTGGAGGATGAGGATTCCGGATCCTATTTCTGTGCCAAAGCTGCTGGGGCTGGTGGAGATGACCATGATGCCAATGCTATTGACTCCACCACTATTGTTGTGTCCCCAAATGTCCCCAAACCGCAGACCCTCCCACCAAATCGCAGACCTCGTCCCCACTCTCGGTGACTGGATTCGTGTCCCCAGCCCCGGGCCCAGCGCTGACCTTTGGGGCAGAGTTTGGGGGAAGATAAATGGCCAAGGGTTGGGGTTTGGGGCTGGAGAGGGGAAAGGGAAAATGAGAAATGGTCATGGGCTGGGTCAGGGGGTGGGAGCTGGGGAAGGGTCCGCAGGACATAGACAGCTGGGGGTGCAGTGATGAGGGTGAGACCAGGACTTCGCAGGTCCCCATGTGCAACAGCAACAGGACCACCAGTATTGTAAGATTTCCCGAAGAAATAAATGGCGGAATCCTCGTCCTTGAGGTTGTTCATGGTCAGCGTCACCGAGCTCTGCCTGTTGTCCCTGGAGATCCTGAACCAGTCCTTGACTGACGGGGCGTACCAGGTGCTGCCACCATTGCTGGTGATACTTGCAGGCCATTCCAGTGCATTCTTTGGTGTCTGTCGATACCAGCCCATCCCAAAACTGCCGAAACTGAACCTGGACCCTCGGAAGAGGAGGCGCAGGGACCCCCCCGGGGGCCTGGAGGTGCCCCCCGCACTCCAGCAGGGTCACGGCCGCCCGGAGCCCTGCGGGACAAAGGGGAGATGGGGATGAGAAACCTGATTTGTCGATGGCCTAAAAGTGGGTGTGGCCTGCTGGTAAAAATGGGGGGACCCCCTAGGAAGGGCCACCAGAATCAGCAGGATGACAGCAGATTGTCACGATTTGGGGCCAACAGCCAGGATTTGGGTCAATGTTTAGCTCTGGCCTCATCCCCATCATCTCCCCTTTGTCCCGCAGGGCTTCGGGCAGCCGTGACCCTGCTGGAGTGCGGGGGGGACCTCCAGCCCCACGGGGGTCCCTGCGCCTCCGCTGCCAAGGGTCCGGGTTCAGTTTTGGTAGTTTCGGCATGCAGTGGATCCGCCACAGATGCAGGCAGAGGTTGGAGTGGCTCACAGGGATCAGTGACAATGGTGGCACCACCGACTACGCGCCATCATACAAGAGCCGGATCACGATCTCCATGGACAACGGGCAGAGCTCGGTGACACTCACCATGAACAGCCTCAAGGACGAGGATTCCGGATCCTATTTCTTTGCCAAACGTGACAATGGTTATGCTGGTGGTAATGCTGCTGCTGTTTTTGCCTTCACTTCTGCATGAGGGTCGTGAAATTTCTCCAGTCTCTTTTGCCTTCACCATGAGGGTCGTGAAATTTCTCAAGTCCCAGCGATGCTTCCCCCAAGTTTCAGCCCTTCTAAAACCTCGACCATTTTCCCCCAAACTCTACCATTGTTGCCCCAACTCTGTACTTTCCTCCAATTTTGCCCATTTCTCCCTAATGTCTACCCAGTCCCAGGTCCTGATTGGAGCAGGCCTTAACTGGAGCCCAGGGGTGAAGGTTTGGGGCCAATGGTTCAGATTTGGGGCAAGTCATGGGAAGGGTTTGGGGTCAGTGCTGACCATGGGGGCAAATGGGGGAAATTTTGGGACCAAGGGTCAAGGGCTGAGGTTTGGGGGGGAAGAGTGTGGGTTTGGGGACTGGGGGGGCTCAGAGAGGGGTGATGCCAAAACTGGCATGGTCAATATAAGCAGCAGTAGCACCACCAGCAGCACCAGCAAAAGCAGATTTGGCACAGAAATAAACGGGGGAATCCTCATCCTTGACGTTGTTCATGGTCAGCGTCACCGAGCTCTGTCTGTTGTCCCTGGAGGTCCTGAACCGGCCCTTGACTGATGGCGCGTAGCCGGTGCTGCCACCAGTGTTGCTGATGTAGGCAACGAATTCCAGCCCCTGCCGGGGTCTCTGGCCGATCCATTCCATTTCAAAACTTTCAAAACTGCACTAGGACCCTCGGCAGAGGAGGCGGAGGGACCCCCCGGGGCGGCTGGAGATACCCCCCACACTCCAGCAGGGTCACGGCCGCCCGGAGCCCTGCGGGAAAGAGGGGAGATGGGGATGAGGCCAAAGCTCAACCCTTGAACCCACAATCCTGACTCTTGGCCCCAAATTGGGACCCTTGGACAATCTCATCCTAATTGTCCTGCACCTGCTGAGCTTCCCAGGTCCCACCCCATTTTCCAGTTTGACACACCCACTTTTAAGCCCTCAGCCAATCAGGTTTCCCATCCCCATCTTCCTTTGTCCCTCAGGGCTCTAGGCTGGCGTGACCCTGCTGGAGTGCGGGGGGGGCCTCCAGCCCCCCGGGGGGTCCCTGCGCCTCCTCTGCCGAGGGTCCGGGTTCAGTTTCAGACAATTTGGTATGGGCTGGATGCACCAGAGACCCGGGCAGGGGCTGGAGTTTGTAGCACAGATCAGCACTGCTGGTGCCACCCACTACGCAGATTCTGTCAAGGGTCGGTTCAGGATCTCCAGGGACAACGGGCAGAGCTCGGTGATGCTGACCATGAACAACCTTAGGGACGAGGATTCCGGATCCTATTTCTGTGCCAAGGATTCCTATGGTGGCTGGAATGCTGCCCATGGCATTGGTTTCACTCCCGGTAGTTGGGTTGGTGTTTGGGTTCCTGTCCCCATCCCTGTCCCCAGCTGTCCCCAGACCCTTCCCCCAAACCCCCCTGACCCACCCCTGACCCTTTGTCCCAGCCCCGCCGCCTTTGCCCCAACGCTGCCCTTTGGCCCCAAACCCTGCCCTGGGTCTGGCCCCAAACTCAACTCTCGGCCCCAAATCTCCCCCTCGTTCCCCAAAAGTTCCTAAAGGGCCGAGATTTGGGGGCAGCGGGTGAAGACTGGGTAAGCGGCTGCGGCTGGGAGCCCAAAGTGGGGATTTGGGGCAGAATCAGGCGAGTTCTGGGGCCATAGCAGGAGGATTTGGGGCAGAATCAGTTTGGGGGTTTGGAGTCTTTGGTCAACCATGGGTGGAAATGGGGGAGATCATGGCAAATGGGTCAAGAATGGGGTCAAGGGCTGAGATTTGGGTAAAGGTTCTGAGATTTGGGGACAAGAGGGGCTCAGACAAGGGTGCTGCCACCACCAGCAAGGTAAATATAAGCAGCAGCAGCCCAAGCAGCACCAGCAGCTTTGGCACAGAAATAGGATCCGGAATCCTGGTCCTTGAGGTTGTTCATGGTCAGCGTCACCGAGCTCTGCCCGTTGTCCCTGGAGATCCTGAACCGGCCCTTGACTGATGGCGCATAGCCGGTGCTGCCACCAGTGTAGCTGAACACCGCGACCCAGTCCAGCCCCTGCCTGGATCTCTGGCGAACCCAATCCATTCCAAAATTCCCAAAACTGAACCCGGACCCTCGGCAGAGGAGGCGCAGGGAGCCCCCGGGGGCTGGAGGTCCCCCCCGGACTCCAGCAGGGTCACAGGTTCAGTTTTGGGAGTTATGAAATGTTCTGGACCTGCCAGAGACCCAGGCAGCATTTGGAATACGTCGCAGGGATCTACAACCCTGGTGGCACCACCTACTACAATCCATCGGTCAAGGGCCGGTTCACGATCTCCAGGGACAACGGGCAGAGCTCGGTGACGCTGACCATGAACAACCTCAAGGATGAGGATTCCGCCACCTATTTCTGTGCCAAGAGTGCTGGTGCTGGTTGGGTGAAAGTGCTCATCGTATTGACGATGGCCATGCTGTCCCCATCCCCATCTCCGTGTCCCCACCCTGTCCCCATTGTCCAGACCCTTCCCCCACACCTCCAGCCCACACCCAGCCCTTGACCATTGATCCCAACCTTGCTCTGCCTCGGCCCCAATTCTCACCCGCTGACTCCAAACCACAACTCCCGACCCCAAATCTCCTCTTTCTGCCTCAAACCATTGCTCTGAAGGTCGGGGATTGAGGCCAAGGGTCCCGATTTTGGGACAAAGGTTGAGGATTCGTGTCAGCAGCTGTGGCTGGGAGCGCAAAGTGGGGTTTTGGGGCAGAATTGGGCGATTTTGGTGCAAACTTAGTTGGATTTGGGGCAGAACCAGTTTTGGGGTTTGGCTCCATGGTTGGTGTCGTGGAACTGGGGGAGATCTGGGACAAAGGGTCAAGAATGCGGTGAAGGGCTGAGACCCAGGGGAAGGGTCGTGGGACTGGGGAGAGGAGGGGACAATGAGATGGGGGCTTGGATCCACCATGGATGCCATCCAAATTAGCACCAGGACCCACATAACCAGCATAAGCACGTTTGGCACAGAAATAGGATCCGGAACCCTCGTCCTTGAGGTTGTTCATGGTCAGCGCCACCGGCTCTTCCCGTTGTCCCTGGAGATCGTGAAGCAGCCCTGCACCGATGGCCCGTAGTAGGCGCTGCCACAGTATTGATCCGCACGAGCAAATCCAGCGCCTGCCCGGGTCTCTGGCGGATCCAGTTCATGTCGTAGCTCCCGAATCTGAACCCGGCCCCTCGGCAGAAGAGGCGCAGGTACCCCCCGGGGGGCTGGAGGTTCCCCCCGCACTCCAGCAGGGTCACGGCCGCCCGGAGCCCTGCGGGAGAAAGGGGAGATGGGGATGGGGCCAAATCTCAACCCTTGACCGAAATTCTGATTATTGGCCCCAAATTCTGACCCCTGGGCCTTCTCATCCTTCTCCAATGTGGGTCCCGACTCTTTTCCAACTGGCCAAACACACTTTGAAGCCCTGGACCAATCAGGTTTCTCATCCCCATCTCCCCTTTGTCCCGCAGGGCTCCGGGAGGCCGTGACCCTGCTGGAGTGCGGGGGGGACCTCTAGCCCCCCAGGGTGTCCCTGCGCCTCCTCTGCCGATGGTTCGGGTTCTGTTTTGGGGGTTTTGGCAAGCACTGGGTGCGCCAGAGACCCGGGCAGGGGCTGGAATGGCTTGCAGGGATCAGCAGTGGCGCTTACACCGACTACGCGCCATTGGTGCAGGGCCGGTTCAGGATCTCCAGGGACAACGGGCAGAGCTCGGTGACGCTGACCATGAAAAACCTCAAGGACGAGGATTCCGGATCCCATTTCTGTGCCAAGGGTTCTGGTGCAACTGCTCCTGATAATGATGCCTATGCTATTGGGCCCGCCCCCATCGCTGTGTCACCACATGCCCTCACTTGTCCCAGACCCTTTCTGAAACCCCAGCCGCTGACCCAATTCCTGTCCCCGTGCCCCAACCCTGCCCTGGCTCTGCCCCGCATTCTCAGCTCCTGGCGCCACACCTCAGCTCAGGGCCCACTCGGGGCCATTTTGGCTCCTGAGCTCTTCTTTGCCATTCTGACCCTGCCCTCCACGGATGGAACGTTCCAGGTGACTCCACCCTTGCACCCCTCTGCTTCTCTGATCATGGAGCCCCTGGCTCGAGATCAATTTGAAAAATTCAATTTCCCCAAAATTTTATGTGTAATTTGGGTAAAATAAGGGGGTTTTCTCCAGAGACAGGATTCCAGCCCAGCCCCAAGGAGCAGCACCAGACACCGAGGCCGCTGAGGGAGAAGTGAAGCCCCAGGTGGGAGCGAGGGAGGGAGGGAGGGAGGAGAAGAGGCCGCGATTTTGGGGCTCCGCAGCCTCCCCCCACTTCCTCCCCGGCAGGTGCCAGGGCCCGGCCGGGGCAGGAAAGGAAACAGAATGTTCCTGGTTTTGGTCACTGTGAACATCTGTGTTTTGCAGAGGGCAGCTCAGCCTCGGGGCGCAGCGGCAGAGCGCCGGCTGCACAAAAAGCTTTGTGTGCAAAGGGCCCTGGAGCGATCCCCGTGCCACACTGGGACGGAGGGGAACTGAGGGAGATTGGGGAGAAATTGGCAAAACTGGGGGGAAATTGGGAATTGGGGAAGTGACGGTGGAGTTTGGGGGAAAGTGGTCAAGATTTGAGAAACTGGGGTGGGGATTTTGGGGAAGGATCAGAGAATTCTGAGTTATTTGGGAAGAGAGAGGAGAGGGCTTGGGACCACAACCACCATCAACACCATAAGCATAAGCGCCATTACCACAGCCACTGGTGTAACATTTGGCACAGAAATAGGATCCAGAATCCTCGTCCTTGAGGTTGTTCATGGTCAGCGTCACCGAGCTCTGCCCGTGGTCCCTGGAGATCGTGAGCCGGCCTTTGATCGACGGCGCGTACCAGGCACTGCCACCAGTGTTGATCTCTGCAACGTACTCCAGTGCATTCCTTGGTGTCTGTTCATACCAGCCCATCCCAAAACTTCCGAAACTGAACCAGGACCCTTGGCACAGCAACGTCAGAGACCCCCCGGGAGGCTGGAGGTCCCCCCCGCACTCCAGCAGGGTCACGGCCACCCGGAGCCCTGCGGGAAAAAGGGGAGATGGGGATGAGGCCAAAGCTGAACCCTTGACCCAAACCCTGACTCTGGGCCCGAAACTTGGACCTTTGGACCACCCCATCCTAGTTGTCCTGCTCCGGCTGCCCCTCTAAGCTGGGTCCCACCCCATTTTCCAGTTTTACACAAGCCACTTTGAGGCCCTCAGCCAATCAGGTTTCTCATCCCCATCTCCCCTTTGTCCCGCAGGGCTCTGGGCAGCCGTGACCCTGCTGGAGTGCCGGGCGCACCTCCAGGCCCCCGGGGGGTCCCTGTGCCTCCTCTGCTGAGCGTCCGGGTTCACTTTCGGGAGCTACGACATGAACTGGGTGCACCAGAGACCCGGGCAGGGGCTGGAGTGGGTCGCGGGGATAAACACTGGTGGAGGCACCTGGTACGCGCCATCGTTCAGGGGCAGGTTCAGGATCTCCAGGGACAACGGGCAGAGCTCAGTGACGCTGACCATGAACAACCTCAAGGATGAGGATTCCGGATCCTATTTCTGTGCCATATTTGCTGGTGCCAGTAATTAGTGTGCTGCTCCAGTCTATCCTTTTGGCCTTTTCCCCGTTCCCCACACCCTTCCCCCATACCCCAACCCCTGACGCCACTCCTCACTCTCTGTCCCAGCCCTGCTCTGGCTCTGCCCCCAATGTCCCCTCTGGGCCACACTCAGCGCCCTCGATCCCAAAATGTCACCGAAATGCCTGGATTTGGGCCCAAAGTTTAAATCAGGGATCAAGAATTCATATTTTAGCCCAAAATTCCCCATGTGAGGCCGACGGCGCAGATTTGGGTCGGTGGCTGTGACTCAGTACCTGCAGGGGAGATTTGGGGTAAAACTGGACAAGTCTGGGGGCAGTGGTTGGGATTGGAGGGCCGAGGCTCGTCTCAGAGTGAAACCAGCCCTGATTTGGGGCCAGGAGCTGAGATTTGGGGCCAAGAGCTGAGATTTGGGGCCAGGAGCTGAGATTTGGGGCCAAGAGCTGAGATTTGGAGCCAGGAGCGGAGATTTGGGGCCAGAGCAGGGCAGAGCTGGGACACGGAGACAGGAATGGGGTCAGGAGCTGGGGTTTGGGCAAAGAATCTGGAAAATGGGGACAAGTGGGAAAACAGCAATGCGGATGGGGACAAAAGGATGCGCAGCAGGAGCCCAACCAGCACCAGTAGATTTGGCACAGAAATAGGATCCGGAATCCTCATCCTTGAGGCTGTTCATGTTCAGCGTCACCGAGCTCTGCCCGTTGTCCCTGGAGATCGTGAACCGGCCCTTGAATGATGACGCGTATCTGGGAGTGGCGACATCACTGGTGACACTTGCCAAAAGCTCCAAACCCTGCCCGGGTCTCTGGCGATGCCAGCCCATCCCAAAATCCCCGAAATGGAACCCGGACCTTCGGCATAGGAGGCGCAGGGACCCCCCGGGGGGCTGGCGGTCCCCCCCCGACTCCAGCAGGGTCACGGTGGCCCGGAGCCCGGCGGGACAAAGGGAAGATGGAGATGGGAAACCTGATTGGTCGAGGGACTTAAAGCTGGTGTGGCCTGCTGGAAAATGGGGCAGGACCCACCTGGGATGAGGATGATGAACTCCCAGGGTCCCAGTTTGGGGCCAAGGGTCAGCATTTGGGTCAAGGGTTGAGCTTTAGCCTCATCCCCATCTCCCCTTTGTCCCGCAGGGCTCTGGGTGGCTGTGACCCTGCAGGAGTGCGGGGGGCACCTCCAGCCCCCCAGGGGGTCCCTGACGTTGCTGTGCCGAGGGTCCGAGTTCAGTTTGGGGGTTTTGCAATGTTCTGGGTGCGCCAGAGACCCGGGCAGGCGCTGGAATTCATCGCCAGCATCAACAGTGATGGTTCCAGCACCAGGTACACAGATTCAGTGCAGGGCCGGTTCAGGATCTCCAGGGACAACGGGCAGAACTCGGTGACGCTGACCATGAACAGCTTCAAGGACGAGGACTCCGGATCCTATTTCTGTGCCAAATATGTGGTTTGGGCTTTTTCTGCAAATCCTTTTGTCCCCATCCGCATGGGTTTTTCCCCACTTGTCCCCATTTTCCAGATTCTTTCCCCAAACCCAAATCCCTGACCCCATTCCTGTCCCCGTGTCCCAGCTCTGCCCTGCTCTGGCCCCAAATCTCAACTCTTGGCCCCAAATCTCAGCTCTTGGCACCAAATCTCAGCTCCTGTCCCCAAATCAGGGCCGGTTTCACCCTGAGCTCAGCCTCGTCCCTCCAAACCCGACCACTGCCCCCAGACTTGTCCAGTTTAAACCCAAATCTGCCCTGCGGGCACCGATTCAGCCACAGACCCAAATCTGGCCCGGCTGGACTCACATTGGGAATTTTGGGCTAAAATTTGAATTCTTGATCCCTGATCTTAACTTTTGGCTCAAATCCAGGCATTTCGGGGACATTTGGGAAACAAGGGCACTGAGTGTGGCTCAGAGGGGACATTTGGGGCAGAGCCAGAGCAGGGCTGGGACAGAGGGACAGGAATGGGGTTTGGGGGAAGGGTCTGGGGCATGGGGATGCAGAAAGGGACGCAGTGATTAGATCAGTTTAATCAAGATGAGCAGCAGCATTACAACAACCATCAGTACTGGTTTTGGCACAGAAATAGGATCCGGAATCCTCGTCCTTGAGGTTGTTCATGGTCAGCGTCACCGAGCTCTGCCCGTTGTCGCTCGTCAATGTGAACCGGCCCTTGACCGAGTCCGCGTAAAAGATGCTTCCACTTCGTCTGCTGATCCCCGCCACCACATCCAGCCCCTGCCCAGGTCTCTGATGGATCCACAGCATTGCAAATTTTTCGAAATCAAACCCAGAGGTGCGGAAGAGGAGGCGCAGGGACCCCCCGGGGGGCTGGCGGTCCCCCCCGCACTCCAGCAGGGTCACGGCCGTCCGGAGCCCTGCGGGACAAAGGGGAGATGGGGATGAGAAACCTGATTGGTCGAGGGACTCAAAGCAGGCGTGGCCAGATGGACAAAGGTGCAGGACTCTCCTGGGATGACAGTGATGAACTCCAAGGGTCCCAGTTTGGGGCCAAGGGTCAGGATATGGGTCAAGGGTTGAGCTTTGGCCTCATGCCCATCTCCCCTTTGTCTCGCAGGGCTCCGGGCGGCCGTGACCCTGCTGGAGTGCGGGGGGGACCTCCAGCCCCCCGGGGGGTCCCTGACATTGCTGTGCCGAGAGTCCGGGTTCAGTTTCGGTGGTTTCCACATGAGCTGGTATCGCCAGAGACCTGGGAAGGGGCTGGAGTGGCTCACGAGTATCAGCAAGGATGGTGGCAGCACCGAGTACGCGGATTCCGTCAAGGGCCGGTTCAGGACCTCCAGGGACAACGGGCAGAGCTCGGTGATGCTGACCATGAACAACCTCAAGGATGAGGATTCCGCATCCTATTTCTGTGGCAGAAGTGTTGTTGGTAGTGCTGGTTGGAACGCTGCTGCAGGTATTGGTCACTCTCATGTTTCGGTTGCATTTGGCCGTGTTCCTGTTCCCTGGTCCCCACCTATCTCTATTCTCTGGACCCTTCCCCAAAACCCCAAGCCTGGACCCCATTCCTATCCCCATGTCCTAATCTTGGAGTGGTTCGGCCTGAAATCCGCTCTCTGCACCTTACCACAAAGTTGACTCAAACCTTAACCCTTGGCTTGAAGTATCCACTTTTATAACAAGGTTTTGTGGCACAAAGTGGAGATTTGGGTCAGGAGTTGTGGTTTGGGGTCAACGGGTGAGAACTGGGGCCGAGGCAGAGCAAGGTTCGGATCGATGGTCAAGGGCTGGGTGTGGGCTGGGGGTTTGGGGGAAGGGTCTGGGAAACGGGGACAGGGGGGACACACAGATGGGGATGGGGACAGCAAGGCCATCATCAATAGGATGAGCACTTTCAGCTCAAACAGCACCAGCACTCTTGGCACAGAAATAGGTGGTGGAATCCTCGTCCTTGAGGTTGTTCATGGTCAGCGTCACCGAGCTCGGCCCGTTGTCCCTGGAGATCATGAACCGGCCCTTGACCAAATGGATTGTAGTAGGTGGTGCCACCAGTGTTGTAGATGCCTGCGACGTATTCCAAACCCTGCCCGGGTCTCTGGCGGATCCAGGACATTCCATAACTCCCAAAATCGAACCCGGACCCTCGGCACAGTAATATCAGGGACCCCCAGGGGGCTGGAAATCCCCCCCGCACTCCAGCAGGGTCACGGCCGCCCGGAGCCCTGCGGGACAGAGGGGAGATGGGGATGAGGGCAAAGCTCAACATTGACCCAAATCCTGACTCTGGGCCCCAAATTGGGATCCTTGGAGTTCATCATCCTCCCAGGAGTGTTTTACCCCTTTGTTAAGATGGCCACGCCCACTTAAAAGCCCTAGACCAATCAGACTTTCGATTTCCATCATCTCTCTTTTGTCTCGCAGGGCTCCAGGCGGCCGTGACCCTGCTGGAGTGCGGGGGGGACCTCCAGCCCCCCAGGGGGTCCCTGCGCCTCCTCTGCCGAGGGTCCGGGTTCAGTTTCGGACAAACCAGTCTGATGTGGATCCGACAGCGGCCTGGGCAGGGCCTGGAATACATTGCAGGGATTGACTATGATGGAGACACCAGATACTCGTCATCGTTCAGCGGCTGAGTCAGCATCTCCAGGGACAACGGGCAGAGCTCGGTGACGCTGACCATGAACAACCTCAAGGTCGAGGATTCCGGATCCTATTTCTGTGCCAAAACTCCTGAGAGTTATAATGCTGTTGTTGATGATCGTAGTGACGCTGCTGGTGCTGGTTATGGAGCATTTAGCCCCGCCCCCTTTGTTGCATCCCTAATTGTCCTGAAACCCCAGACCCTCCCCCCAGATACCAGCCCTCGTCCCCGCTCTTGGGGGCTGAATTCCTGTCCCCAGCCCCGGGCCCAGCGCTGACCTTTGGGGCACAGTTTGGGGGAATGTCAATGGCCAAGGGTTGGGGTTTGGGGCTGGAGAGGGGAAAGGGAAATGGAGAAATGGTCACGGGCTGGGTCAGGGGCTGGGAGCTGGGCAAGGGTCTGGGGAATGGGGACAGGTGGGGATACAGTGACGGGGATGGGGTGAAACAGCAGCACCCAAACCTGCACCGACAGTTTTTGTGCAGAAATAGGATCCGGAATCCTCGTCCTTGAGGTTGTTCATGGTCAGCGTCACCGAGCTCTGCCCGTTGTCCCTGGAGATCGTGAACCGGCCCTTGACCAATGGTGCATAGTGGGTTCTGGAAAGATCGTAGCTGATCTCTGCCACGAACTCCAGCCCCTGCCCGGGTCTCTGGCGGATCCAGTACATATTCACATTCCTGAAACTGAACCCGGACCCTCGGCAGAGGAGGGGCAGGGACCCCCCGGGGGCTGGAGGTCCCCCCCGCACTCCAGCAGGGTCACGGCCGCCCGGAGCCCTTCGGGACAAAGGGGAGATGATTAAAAATGAGAAATATGATTGGTCTAGATGGGGAAAAGGTGTGCGTGCTCCAGAAAAAGGGGGCGGAGCCCACCTGGGAGGGGCAGCAGGAGCAGCAGGGACAGGAGCCGGAGGGAGCTCAAGGCCAAGGCCGGGATTTGCTGGAGTTGGGGTCCCAGGGGGGTTTGCAGGTTCTTAACGTGGTATTGCGTTTGAAATCAATGTGGAACCCTGAGGAGAAGGTGTCCAATTAATTAATGAGATTGTTTAATTCCAGCTTTTGAGGAACCTCAGGATACCCAAAAAATCTGCTGGAGATTTGGGACCGAACGAGGGGAGTTATGAGTGAAATTGGTGAAGATTTGGAGATGGGCTCCAAGCGGCCGTGCCCCTGCTGGAGTGCGGGGGGGACCTCCACTGACGTTGCTGTGCCAAGGGTCCAGGTTCGATTTCGGGAGTTTTGGGATGGGCTGGATGCACCAGAGACCCGGGCAGGGGCTGGAATTTGTCGCAAGGATCAGTGACAGTGGAGGTTACACCGAGTATGTGCCATCGGTCAAGGGCCGGGTGACGATCTCCAGGGACAACGGGCAGAGTTCAGTGACACTGACCATGAACAACCTCAAGGACGATGATTCTGCCGTTTATTTCTGTGTCTCCTGGTGGTGATGGTGCTGCTCCTGCTGATTATATTGACGGTGCTCATGATGTCCCCATCTCCTCGTGTCCCCCCCCGTCCCCGTTGCCCAGACCCTTCCCCCAAACCCCCCGCCCACACCCAGCCCTTCACCATTGATCCCAACTATGCTCTGCCTCTGCCCCAATTCTCACCCGCTGACCCCAAACCACAACTCGCGACCCCAAATCTCCTCTTTGTGCCCCAAAACCTGATTCTGAAAGTGGATACTTCTGGTCATGGGTTAAGATTTCGGTCAACTTTGTGGTCGAGAGTGGAGAATTTGGGGCACAGCCAGGACAGGGTTGGGAGATGGGATCAGAAATGGGGTCATAGCAGAGTTTGGGAGAAGGGTCTGGGGAACCGGGACAGGTGGGGACACAGCCATGGGGATGGGGTCAATACCATCAGCAGCAGCACCCGAAGTATCATAGGCAGCTTTCCCGCAGAAATAGGATCTGGAACCCCCATCCTTGAGGTTGTTCATGGTCAGCGTCACCGAGCTCTGCCCATTGTCGCTGGAGATCCTGAACTGGCCCTGCACTGATGGCGCATACCAGGCGTGGGCACCGCTAGCGTCGATCAGCGCCAGCCTTTCCAGCACCTGCCCGCGCCTCTGGCGGGTCCAGGTGATGGAGTGAGCCCCGAAACTGAACCCGGACCCTCAGCAGAGAAGGCGCAGGGACCCCCCAGGTGGCTGGAGGTGCCCCCCACACTCGAGCAGGGTCACGGCCGCCCGGAGCCCATCCCCAAACCATCCTGGTTATTGCCAAACTCCCCTGGTTTGCTCCCAAATCTCTACCAGTGATCTCCTGTATAATAAGTTGCCTCAAATCATACAATTCTCCCCTATCCACTTGTTAGTAATTGGAAACCTCCTCCTGATTCTTCTCCACTGATGGTGCAATTTAAAACTCATTAATGACCGCCAAAATCCACCGGGACCCCAACCCCAGCACAACACGGCCACTGCCTCGAGTTCCCTGGAGCTCTTGGCCGTGCAGCTGCTGCTGCCCCTCCCAGGTGGGCCCCGCCCATTTTTCCAACAGCCACACCCCTTTCCCCTTCTGGAGCAATCATATTTCTCATTTTTAATCATCTCACCTTTGTCCCGCAGGGCTCCGGGCGGCCGTGACCCTGCTGGAGTGCGGGGGGGACCTCCAGCCCCCCGGGGGCTCCCTGCGCCTCCTCTGCCGAGGGGCTGGGTTTGATTTCGGTGGTTCTGATCTGCACTGGATCCGCCAGAGCCCTGGGCAGGGGCTGCAATGCGTGGCCGCCATCGACAGCCACGGTGGCACCGACTACGCGCCGTCACTGCGGGGCCGGGTCGCGATCTCCAGGGACAACGGGCAGAGCTCCATGTCCCTGACTGTGAACAACCTCAAGGACGAGGATCCCAGATCCTGTTTCTGCGCCAAGGAGTCCAGCACTAACATTGCTGCTGGTGCCCTTGAATTCATTGACCCGTGCCCATCCCTGTGTCCCCACCTGTCCCCATTGTTCAGGTCCTTCCGTCCGAACCATTACCCCATCCCTGACCCCCACCGACCCAAATCTGGCCCATTTTCCCAAATCTTCAGCATTTGCACCCAGGTTTGGTGACCTTGGCTGAGACTTGTAGCCAGGAGCTGAGGTTTGGGGTCAAGAGCTGAGATTGGGGCAGAGCCAGCTCAGAGCTGGGACACGGGGACAGGACTGGGGTCAGGGGCTGGGGATTCGGGGAAGGGTCTGGGGAACGGGGACAGGTGGGGACAAAGAGATGGGGAGGGGGTCAAAAGGATAACCAGCAGCAGCCCAACTACCAGCACAAGCACATTTGGCACAGAAATAGGATCCGGAATCCTCGTCCTTGAGGTTGTTCATGGTCAGCGTCACCGAGCTCTGCCCGTTGTCCCTGGAGATCGTGAACCGGCCCTTGACCGAATCTGCGTAGCCAGTCCAACCAGCATTGTTGGTGATCCCAGCGACGTACTCCAGCCCCTGCCCGGGTCTCTGTCGATACCAGCCCATCCCAAAACTGCCGAAACTGAACCCGGACCCTCGGCAGAGAAGGCGCAGGGACCCCCCGGGGGGCTGGAGGTCCCCCCGGCACTCCAGCAGGGTCACGGCTGCCCGGAGCCCTGCGGGACAAAGGGGAGATGGGGATGAGGCCGAAGCTCAACCCTTAACCCAAATCCTGACTCTGGGCCCCAGATTGGGACCCTTGGAGTTCATCATCCTCCTCCCAGGTGAGTCCCTTCCGTTTTTACAGCTGACACTGCCACCCAGTCATGCCCTCAGCCAATCAGGTTTCTCATCCCCATCTCCCCTTTGTCCCGCGGGGCTCCGGGCTGCCGTGACCCTGCTGGAGTGCGGGGGGGACCTCCAGCCCCCCGGAGGGTCCCTGACGTTGCTGTGCCAAGGGTCTGGGTTCAGTTTTGGGGGTCACTCCATGCAATGGATCCGCCAGAGCCCCGGGCAGGCGCTGGAATGGGTCGCAGGGATCCACAGCTCTGGGGGTTACACCTACTACGCGCCGTCGGTCAAGGGCCGGGTCAGGACCTCCAGGGACAACGGGCAGAGCTTCACAGCCCTGACCATGATCGACCTGCAGGACGAGGATTCCGGATCCTATTTCTGTGCCAAAGCCGCTGGGGCGGATGGGGATGACCATGATGCCAATGCTATTAACTCCACCCCTACTTTTGTATCCCCAAATGTCCCCAAACCGCAGACCCTTCCTCAATCCCTGGCCTCATCCCCACTCTCGGTGACTGAATTCGTGTCCACAGCCCCGGGCCCAGCGCTGATCTTTGGGGCAGAGTTTGGGGGAAGATCAGCGGCCAAGGGTTGGGGTTTGGGGCCGGAGAGGGGAAAGGGAAATGGAGAAATGGTCACGGGCTGGGTCAGGGGCTGGGAGGTTGGGAAGGGTCTGGGGAACTGGGACAGGGCGGACGCAGTGATGGGGAAGAGGTCAATACAGCAGGGATCGTTGTCACAAGCACAACCAGCAAAACCCTTGGCACAGAAATAGGTGGCAGAATCCTCGTCCTTGAGGTTGTTCATGGTCAGCGTCACCGAGCTCTGCCCATT
The DNA here is from genome assembly GCF_028551555.1 of Melozone crissalis. Lineage (NCBI taxonomy): Eukaryota > Metazoa > Chordata > Aves > Passeriformes > Passerellidae > Melozone > Melozone crissalis. The sequence continues at coordinate 3,818,769 of NW_026535856.1, forward strand.
GTCCCTGGAGATCGTGAACCGACCCTTGACCGATGGCGCGTAGGAGATGTAGGAACCATCGCTGCAGATGCCTGCGAGCCACTCCAGCCACTGCCCGGGTCTCTGGCGCACCCAGCTCAATGGGTAACTCCTGAAATCGAACCCGGAGCCTCGGCAGAGGAGGCGCAGGGACCCCCCGGTGGGCTGGAGGTCCCCCCCGCACTCCAGCAGGGTCACGGTCACCTGAAGCCCTGCGGGACAAAGGGGAGAGGGGGATGAGGAGACGCATTGGTTATGGACCCAAAGTGGGCACCGCCATGCCAGAAAAAGAGTGTGGGATCCACCTGGGAGGGCCAGCAGGAGCTGCAGGAGGAGGATGGGGAGGTCCCAGGGTCCCAATTTGGGGCCATCATCAGGGTCTGCAGGCAAGAATCAACATTTGGGTGGATTCGTTCCCTCCTCCCCATCTCCCCTTTGTCCCGCAGGGCTCCGGGCGTCCGTGACCCTGCTGGAGTGCGGGGGGGACCTCCTGCCCCACGGGGGTTCCCTGCACCTCCTCTGCCGAGGGTCGGGATTCAGTTTTGGGAGTCTTGCCCTACAATGGGCCTGACAGAGACCCGGGCAGGGGCTGGAGTTCGTCGCCTACATCCGCAGTGGTGGCAGCACCTGGTAGGCGGATTCGGTCAAGGGCCGGTTCATGATCGCCAGGGACAACGGGCAGAGTCTGATGACGCCGACCATGACCAACCTCAAGGTCGAGGATTCCGCTCTTTATTTCTGTGCCAAAAATTGGGATGATTGTTGTGCTCCTGCTGCTGGTGAGGATATTGATTGTGGTGATGTTGGTCATGGTGGTTTTGGCCCTGCTCCCATTTGGACTCCCCCCTGTCCTCAAACCCAGACCCTTTCTCCAAAACCTCAGCCCTTGACACTTGTGACCATCGGCCTGAGAATCCCTATGGGGCAGCCCAAAATCTGCAACCCTGTCCCCAAACCAAAGCTGCGGGCATTAAATCTTGAGGATTCAGCACAAAAATTGGCAACAAGGGTAAAGGGGTGGGGCCGAGAGTTTGGAGTTTGGGGGAGAATGGGGGAGATTTGGGACAGAGCCAGTTCAGGGCTGGGACACGGGGACAGGAATGGGGTCAGGGGCTGGGGACTGGGGGAAGGGTCTGGGGAACGGGGACAGGGGGGACATAGAAATGGGTGCAGGGTCTATACAATAGGCACCAGTATAACCAGCACAGCAAGCAGCACCCTTGGCACAGAAATAGGATCCGGAATCCTCGTCCTTGAGGTTGTTCATGGTCAGCGTCACCGAGCTCTGCCCATTGTCCCTGGAGATCCTGAACCGGCCCTGCACTGATGGCGCGTAGCCGGTGCTACGACCATTGTAGCTGATACTGGCAATGTATTCCAGCCCCTTCCCGGGCCTCTGGCGCATCCATCCCATTGCAACACTCCCAAAACTGAACCCAGACCATCGGCAGAGGAGGCACACGGAACCCTGGGGGGCTGGAGGTCCCCCCCGCACCCCAGTAGGGTCACGGCTGCCCGGAGCCCTGCGGGACAAAAGGGAGATGGGGATGGGAAATCTGATTGGCTGTGGACCCGAAGTGAACATGGCCATGCCAGAAAAAGTGTGTGAGACCCATCTGGGAGAGGCAGCAGGAGCAAAACAACCAGGATGGGATGGTCCATGGTTCACAGTTTGGGGCCAAGGGTCAGGATTTGGGTCAAGGGTTGAGCTTTGGCCTCATCCCCATCTCCCCTTTGTCCCGCAGGGCTCCGGGCGGCTGTGACCCTGCTGGAGTGCGGGGGGAACCTCCAGCCCCCCGGGAGATCCCTGACGTTGCTGTGCCAAACATCTGGCTTCAATTTCACAAAATCTGCAATGTTCTGGATCCGCCAGAGACCCGGGCAGGGGCTGGAATTCATGACGGGGATCAACGGCGATGGTTCCACCCCCAGATACACACCATCGGTGCAGGGCCGGGTCAGGATCTCCAGGGACAACGGGCAGAGCTCGTTGACGCTGACCATGAACAACCTGAAGGACGAGGATTCCGGATCCTATTGCTGTGCCAAAGACGCCTATGATGGTTGGGGTTGGGAGGCTCATGCTGCTGGTTCTAATTTTGGTCCCGTCCCCATCCCCGTTCCCCAGGTCCTTCCATCCTACCTTTGACCACATTGTTGACCCGCACAGACCCAAATCTGGACCATTTTTCACAAATCTTGACCATTTGCACTGAGGGTTCAGAGCCTTGGTTGAGCCTTGGAGCCAAGGGCTGAGGTGTGGCGCCAAGAGCCAAGATTTGGGGCAGAACCAGCTGAGTTTGGAGCCAATGGTCACAAGTGAACCCTGCTGAGATCTGGGGCACACAGGGCAGAGTATTGGGGATGAACCTTTGAGAATTATTTCAAAATCTGAAAGCGCCATGGAAATGTGTGAGGTGAGACAATGATTGGGGAGATAGGGGAAAATGGTCAAGATTTGTTGCCAGCACTAAAGATTTGGGAGTAGAATGTGGGGTTTTGGGATGTTTGTGGGCACAGTATCGAGGAGGGGCCACCACTGGCATCGTCATCATACCAGCAACAATATTAGGACCACAACCACTGCTGTAACATTTGGCACAGAAATAGGATCCGGAATCCTCGTCCTTGAGGTTGTTCACGGTCAGCGTCACCGAGCTCTGCCCGTTGTCCCTGGAGATCGTGACTCGGCCCTTGACTGAATCCGCGTAGCCAGAGTTGCCACCATCGTTCCTGATCCACGCGAGCCATTCCAGCCCCTGCCCGGGTCTCTGGCGAACCCAGAACATGTCGTAGCTCCCAAAACTGAACCCGGACCCTCGGCAGAGGAGGCGAAGGGACCCCTCGGGGGGCTGGAGGTCCCCCCCCCCCGCACTCCAACAGGGTCACAGCCACCCGGAGCCCTGTGAGACAAATGGGAGATGGAGATGAGAAACCTGATTGGTCCAGAAGGGGAAAAGGGGCGTGGCTTGAGGAAAAAAGGTGTGGAACCCTCCTGGGAAGGGCAGCAGGATCAGCAGGGTCAGGAGCCGGAGGGAGCTCAAAGCCGTGGCCGGGATGTGCCCGGGTTGGGGTCCCGGGGGGAATTGGGGGTTGTTAACAGTGTATTAACTGTGTAATCAATGCAGAATGCTCAGGATGAGGTGTCTAAGAAATTAAAGAATTGATTGGGGTTAATTGCAGGGTTTGAGGCATGTTGAGATATGGAAATCTCTGGTGGGGTTTTGAGACCAAACCAGGGGAGTTTTAAGAGAAATTGGTGAAGGTTTCGGGATGGGCTCCGGGCGGCCGTGACCCTGCTGGAGTGCAGGGGGGACCTCCAGCCCCCCGGGGGGTCCCTGCGCCTCCTCTGACGAGGGTCCGGGTTCGATTTCGGGAGTTATGGAATGTTCTGGATGCGTCAGAGACCCGGGAATGCGCTGGAGTGGGTCGCGGGGATCTACGGTAATGGTGGTTAAACGGCCTACACACCATCAGTCAAGGGCCAGTTCACGATCTTCAGGGACAACGGGCAGAGCTCGGTGATGCTGACCATGAACAACCTCAAGGATGACGATTCCGCTGTTTATTTCTTTCCCAAATGTTACAGGAGTGGTTTTGGTGGTGATGCTGCTGCTCATGGTGTTGATGGTGGTTGTGTTCCCAAGCCCTCTCCTCTCTCTTCCCAAATAACTCAGAATTCTCTGATCCTTCCCCAAAATCCTGGCTCTTTTTCTCACATCTCAGATATTTTCCCCCACACTCCACCATCACTTCCCCAATTCCCAACTTCCCAACAATTTTGCCCATTTCTCCCCAGTCTGGCCCTTCCCCTCCGTCCCTGTGTGCAACAGGGATCACGCCAGGGCCCTTTGCACACAAAGCTTTTTGTGCAGCCGGCGCTCTGCCGCAGCGCCCCGAGGCTGAGCTGCCCTCTGCCAAACACAGATGTTCACAGTGACCAAAACCAGGAACTTTCTGTTTCCTTTCCTGCCCCGGCCGGGCCCTGGCAGCTGCCGGGGAGGAAGTGGGGGGAGGCTGCGAAGCACCAAAATCGCGGCCTCTTCTCCTCCCTCCCTCCCTTTGTCCCTCCTGGGGCTTCACTTCTCCCTCAGCGGCCGCGGTGTCTGGTGCTGCTCCTTGGGGCTGGGCTGGAATCCTCTCTGGGATTTCTGGTCATGGTGATGATGCTGGTGGTGGCACCAAACCCCCATTCCTGGTTCCCCAAATGTTCCAATATCTCCAACTCCTGCCCCAAATCCCAACCCTTGACCCCATTCTTGACCTTCTCCCCAGTGTCCACCATCATTGCCCCAACATTCAATTTTCCCCCAGTTTTTCCCATTTCACCCAAACCTCCCCCAGCTCCCCAGGACCTGATTGGAGGAGGCCTGACCTGCAGGCCAGGGGTGAAGGTTTGGGGCCAATGGTTGAGTTTTGGGGCAGGAGCAAGGCAGGGTTTGGGGTCAGTGCTGACCATTGGGGCAAATGGGGGAGATTTGGGACAAAGGGTGAAGTGCTGGGGTTTGGGGGGAGGATCTGGGTTTGGGGACAGGGGGGGAACTTAAGGATGGGGACTCAGAAAAAACTACCATGACCAACATCACCACAACCAATATCGTCACCAGCAGCAGGAGCACAACAATCATCCCAATTTTTGGAACAGAAATAAACAGCGGAATCCTCGACCTTGTGGTTGGCGATGGTCAGCGTCATCAGACTCTGCCCGTTGTCCCTGGCGATCATGAACCGGCCCTTGACCGATGGCGCGTACCACGTGCTGCCACCGTTGCGGTGTAGGTGTCGAATTCCAGCCCCTGCCCGGGTCTCTGACGGACCCATTGTAGGGCAAAACTCCCAAAACTGAACCCAGACCCTTGGCACAGCAACGTCAGGGATCCCCCGGGGGGCTGGAGGCCCCCCCCGCACTCCAGTAGGGTCACGGCCGCCCGGAGCCTTGCGGGAAAAAGGCGAGATGGGGATGAGAAACCTGATTGGTCGAGAGTCCCCAAGACATCCTGGCCAGTTGGAAAAATATACAGGATCCATTCTGGAGGGTGACCAGGATCAGGAAGAGAATTACAAAGGGTCGTCCCAGTTTGGGGCCAAGGGTCAGGATTTGGGTCAATGTTGAGCATTGGCCCCATCCCCATCTCCCCTTTGTCCCGCAGGGCTCCGGGAGGCCGTGACCCTGCTGGAGTGTGGGGGGGACCTCCAGCCCCCCGGGGGGGCCCTGACTGTGCAGTGCTGCACCTCTGGGTTCGATTTTGGGAGTCAGCCTATGAGCTGGGTCCGTCAGAGACCCGGGCAGGGGCTGGAGTGGCTCGTGGGGATCAGCACTGGTGGCAGCACATGCTATGCGCCATCGGTCCAGGGCCGGGTCACGATCTCCAGGGACAAAGGGCAGAGCTCGGTGACGCTGACCATGAACAACCTCAAGGACGAGGATTCCGGATCCTATTTCTGTGCCAAACGTGCTACTAGTGGTTGTTGTAGTCCTGGTGCTTACAGTGAAGATGACAGTTGTGGATCCACCCCCCTCTCAGTGTCCCCCCCTGCCCCCAATCTGAGACCCACGCCCCAAACGTCGGATCTTCACCCTTTGTTCCAATTTTGCCCCAATGATCAGCACTGACCCCAAACCCTCCCCTGCTCCTGCCCCAAAACTCAACCATTGGCCCCAAACCTTCCCCCCTGGGCTCCAGGTCAGGCCTCCTCCAATGAGGGCCTCGGAAACTTGGAGATATTTGCATTAAATGGGCAAAATTGTGAGAAAGCCGAGAGTTGGGGCAGCAGGGGCCAAGTTTGAGGGAAAATATTGAGCATTTGAAGAGAAAAGCTGGGCACTGGAGGAAGGATCACTGGGAATGGAGACATCTGGTGACCATCATGGAGGGCGGGACCACTGCCGGAATTGTCAATACAAGCAGCAGAACCATAAGTGTAACCACTCTAAGCATGTTTGGCACAGAAATAGGATCCGGAATCCTCGTCCTTGAGGTTGTTCATGGTCAGCGTCACCGAGCTCTGCCCGTTGTCCCTGGAGATCGTGACCCGGCCCTTGACCGATGGTGCATAGCATTTGCTGCCACCAGTGCTGATCCCCGCGAGCCACTCCAGCACCTGCCCGGGTCTCCGGCGCACCCAGAGCATGTCGTAGTTCCCAAAACTGAACCCAGACCCTGGGCAGAGGACGCACAGGGACCCCTCGGGGGGCTGGAGGTCCCCCCCGCACTCCAGCGGGGTCACGGGCTGCCCAGAGCCCTGCGGGACAAAAGGGGAGATGGGGATGAGAAACCTGATTGGCTGAGGGCCTCAAAGTGGGCAAGGCCAGCTAGAAAAAGGAGGAGGATCCACCTGTGAGGAGGATGATGAGCTCCATGGGTCCCAATTTCGGGCCCAGAGTCAGGATTTGGGTCAAGGGTTGACCTTTGGCCTCATCCCCATCTCCCCTTTGTCCTGCAGGGCTCCGGGCGGCCGTGACCCTGCTGGAGTGTGGGGGGGACCTCCAGCCCCCTGGGGGGTCCCTGACGTTGCTGTGCCGCACATCTGGGTTTGATTTCGGGAATTTTGGAATGATCTGGATCCGTCAGAGACCCAGGCAGACACTGGAATACATCGCCAGCATCAGCAGCAGTGGTGGCGGCACCGGCTACGCGCCATCGGTCAAGGGCCGGTTCAGGATCTCCAGGGACAACGGGCAGAGCTCGGTGACGCTGACCATGAACAACCTCAAGGACGAGGATTCCGCCGTTTATTTCTGCACAAAACGTGCCAATAGTAGTTACGGTTCTGAGAGTGCTGCTGCTATTGGGAGCAGCACCGTCAGTGTTCCCACCGCCATGGTTTTGACCAACTGTCTCCACAGTGACCCTTCCACCAAATCCCAGCTCCTGACCCCATTCCTTTCCCCGTGCCCCAACCCTGCCCTGGCTCTGCCCCACATTCGCAGCTCCTGGCCCCACACCTCAGCTCCGGGCCTACTCGGGGCCATTTTGGCTTCTTGGCTCGCCCCGGCCCCTCTGCCAGGATTCCTGGGCTGAACTCGCCCAGCTCTGCCCAAATCTGCGCTGCTGGCCCCGAGCAGCCACCACTCACAAAAATCCCCAATTCTGATCCAAATCAGGGCCCCGGGCCTCAAACCCTTAACTTCAGAGCAAAGTTTTGGGGCACATAGAGGAGATTTGGGGTCAGGAGCTGTAGTTTGGGACAGCGGGTTAGAACTGGGGCCGAGGCAGAGCAAGGTTGGGATCAATGGTCAAGGGCTGGGTGTGAGCTGGGGGTTTGGGGGAAGGGTCTGGGCAACGGGGACAGGGGGGGCCATGGGGATGGGGACACAACCATCATCATCTTAATTAGCAACAGCACCACCATCACCAGTACCAGCAGATTTTCCGCAAAAATAAACGGAGGAATCCTCGTCCTTGAGGTTATTCATAGTCAGCGTCACCGAGCTCTGCCCGTTGTCCCTGGAGATCGTGACCCTGCCGTTCGCTGAATCCGCTTAGCCGGAGTTGCCACCATCATTCCTGATCCACGCGAGCCATTCCAAGCCCTGCATGGGTCTCTGGTGCACCGAGAACATGTCGTAGCTTCCGAAACAGAACCCGGACCCTCGGCAGAGGAGGCGCAGGGACCCCCCGAGGGGCTGGAGATCCCCCCCGCACTCCAGCAGGGTCACAGCTGCCCGGAGCCCTGCGGGACAACGGGGAGATGGGGATGAGGTCAAAGCTCAACCCTTGACCCAAACCCTGACTCTGGGCCCGAAACTGGACCCTTTGGACCACCCCATCCTAGTTGTCCTGCTCCGGCTGCCCCTCTAAGGTGGGTCCTGCCCGATTTTCCAAGTTTGACACATCCACTTTGAGGCCCTCAGCCAATCAGGTTTCCCATCCCCATCACTCCTTTGTCCCGCAGGGCTCCGGTTGGCCGTGACCCTGCTGGAGCGCATGGGGGCCCTCCAGCCCCCCGGGGGGTCCCTGCTCCTCCTCTGCCGAGAGTCCGGGTTCGGTTTCGGCAGTTTTGAAATGGAATGGGCTCGACAGAGGCCCTGGAAGGGGCTGGAATGGGTCGCGGGGATCAGGTACGATGGTGCTTACACCGAGTACACGCCATCATTCAAGGGCCGGTTCACGATCTCCAGGGACAACGGGCAGAGCTCGGTGACGCTGACCAAGAACAACCTCAAGGACGAGGATTCCGCTGTTTATTTCTGTGCCAAACGCACTTATGGTGATAATTGGGCCTTTGCTGATGCTTATCATTTTGTCCCCGACCCCGTGCCCTTGCTCCCCTCCTGTCCCCATTCCCCTGGCCCTTCCCACAAACCCCAAGCCCTGACCCTGTTCCTGTCCCCTTGTCCCAACCCTGATAAGACCCAGATATCTGATTTGGGCTGATCCCCGAGCCATGCAGGCCAATCTGGATAAATCTTGGAGACAGAGTGCCCCAACACCCAATCAGCTCAGAGATGCCACCATCTCAGCAAGCTCAGTGATTTCAGCTCTTTAGTGATTCTCAGCTCCCTCAGGATTTCAGCTATTTAGTGATTTCTGCTCTTTCGTGATTATCAACTCTCTCAGGATTTCAGCTCTTTCGTGATTCTCAGCTCTCAGGATTCCAGCTCTTTGCTCATACGCTGGGGCGCCTTTGGCTGGGTCAGAAACAGACGGACAGAGGGGAGCAGGAGAGGTCCTAGTAGTTCCACAGCCATGGTTCATTGAGGGATCTGTGAGGGGTTGCAGTGACAGCTCTTCTCCTGTCAGATGGGCTAAACCAGCCCATTTTATAGGGTACAGGGGGATCCAAACGTGTCCAACAGCAAGGGTAAGGGAGAAGTCACCAATGGGGTTACAGAGAGAAGCTCTAGTGTGAGAGGCAGAAGACAGGAGATCATTTTGCTGTTCCATCATGACTGACCAGTTCCAGCTGTTACGTCTCAATCCTGCATGGAGCTCTCGCAATCTCTGTGGACTCTGCTAAAGGACATGAGGTCAACACGATAGGCAACAGTCTCCCAGCCAGTACCATCATCAACAGATTGGCGCAGAAATAGGATCCGGAATCCTTGACCTTGAGGTTGTTCATGGTCAGCGTCACCGAGCACTGCCTGTGGTCCCTGGAGATTGTGAACCGGCCCTTGACAGACGGCGCGTAGGCAGTGGTGCCACCACTGGTGGTCCCTGCGAGCCACTCCAGCGCCTGTCGGAGTCTCTGGCAGATCCAGAGCATGGTGGAACTGCCAAAACTGAACCCGGACCCTCGGCAGAGGAGGCGCAGGGACCCCCCACGGGGCTGGAGTCCCCCCCTGCACTCCAGCAAGGTCACGGCCACCCGGAGCCCTGTGGGAAAAAGGGGAGATGGGGATGGGAAACCTGATTGGTCAAGAGTGCCCAAATTCACATGGCATGCTTCAAAAATGGGGCAGGACTCACATGGGTGGAGGATGATGAACTCCATGGTTCCCAGTTTAGGGCCCAGAGTCAGGATTTGGGTCAAGGGTTGAGCTTTGGCCCCATCCCCATCTCCCCTTTGTCCCGCAGGGCTCCGGGCGGCCGTGACCCTGCTGGAGTGCGGGGGGGACCTATAGCCCCTCCGGGGGTTCCCTGATGTTGCTGTGCCGTGCATCTGGGTTTGATTTTTGCAGTTTTGGGATGGGCTGGATGCGCCAGAGACCCGGGCAGGGGCTGGAATACATCGCCAGTATCAGCAACACTGGTGGTTGCACCTACTACACGCCATCGGTCAAGGGCCGGTTCAGGATCTCCAGGGACAACGGGCAGAGCTCGGTGACGCTGACCATGAACAACCTCAAGGACGAGGATTCCGCCATTTATTTCTGCACCAAATGCGCTAGTAGTAGTTACGGTGGTAGTGTTGCTGCTTTTAGTGACGATTCCGGCAGTGGCCCCAGCCCTAGAATGGTCACCAGATGTCTCCACTCCCAGTGATCCTTCCTCCAGAGCCCAGCTTTTCTCCACAAGTGTTAAAGAGTTTCCCCCAAACTCCGCCCCTGCTGCCTACACCCTACACTTTCCCCCAGTTTTGCCCATTTCACCAAAATCTCCCCCAGCTCCCGGGCCCTGATTGGAGGAGGCCTGAACTGGAGGCCAGGGGTGAAGGTTTGGGGCCAATGGTTGAGTTTTGGGGCAGGAGCAGGGGAGGGTTTGGGGTCAGTGCTGACCATTGGTGCAAATGGGGACAAAGGGTCAAGGTCTGAGTCAATGGGTGAGGTTTGGGAGAATGATCAGAGGGTTGGGGAAACCTGGGGACCCAACAACAAAGGCCGGCCTGAAACCAGCACCAATACCATAAGCTTCGTAATTACAACCAGGAAAATAACACTTCGCACAGAAATAGATGACAGAATCCTCATCCTTGAGGTTGCTCATGGTCAGCGTCACCGAGCTCTGCCCGTTGTCCCTGGAGATCCTGAACCGGCCCTGCACTCATGGCGCATAGTAGGGGTCAGCAGAGGTGCTGATCCCCGCGAGCCACTCCAGCCCCTGCCTGGGTCTCTGTCAGACTCAGAGCAGGTCAGAACTGCCGAAACTGAACCCGGACCCTCGGCACAGCAACATCAGGGACCCCCCAGGGGGCTGGAGGTCCCCCCCGCACTCCAGCAGGGTCACGGCCACCTGGAGCCCTGCAGGACAAAGGGGAGATGGGGATGAGGCCAAAGATCAACCCTTGACCCAAATCCTGACCCTTGGCCCCAAACTGTGAACCATGGACCATCCCATCCTGGTTATTTTGCCCCTGCTGCCTCTCCAAGTTGGGTCCCACACGCTTTTTCTGGCATGGCCAGGTTCCCTTCGGGTCCGCAGCCAATCAGGTTTCCCATCCCCATCTCCCCTTTGTTCTGCAGGGCTCTGGGCAGCCGTGACCCTGCTGGAGTGCAGGGGGGACCTCCAGTCCCCCAGGGGGTCCCTGCGCCTCCTCTGCCGAGGGTTCGGGTTCAGTTTCGGCAGTTTTCCATGCAGTGGTTCCGCCAGAGAAACGGGCAGGGGCTGGAGTGGGTCGCTGGGATCAGGAACGATGGTTCGAGCACCGGGTACGCGGATTCAGTCCAGGGCCGGTTCAGGATCTCCAGGGACAACGGGCAGAGCTCGGTGATGCTGACCATGAACAACCTCAAGGACGAGGATTCCGGATCCTATTTCTGTGCCAAACGTGCTTATGCTGATAATTGGGGCCCTCCTGCTATTTGTAAATGCACCATTGGTGGATCCATCCCCATCGCTGTGTCCCCACCTGTCCCCAAAGGCGAAGACCCTTCCCCCACACCCCCGTCCCATCATCTGACCCTTTGTCCCAGACCTGCCCCATTTCCACCCATGGTGACCAAAGACGCCAAACCCCGTCTGGTGGTGCCCCAAACCCAACTGAGTTGGTGCAAGAATTTGCCAAATTTCACCCAAAATCTCAGCCCTTTGGGCACTTTTGGGGGACCAGGATGAGATTTGGGGCTGACAGTTGAGTTTGGGGCCAGAGCCAGGGGAGGGTCTGTGGCCAATGGGCAGCATTGGGGCAACGGGGGCGAGGTTGGGACAAAGGGTCAGGGTGAAGGTTTGGGGCCAATGGTTGAGTTTTGGGGCAGAAACAGGCGAGGGTTTGGGGTCAGTGCTGACCATTGATGCAAATAGGGACAAAGGGTCAAGATCTGAGACAAGAGGTGAGGTTTGGGACGAAAATCGAAAATTTGGAGATCCAATGATAGGACAGGAGCAAAATCTAGAAGTTTGACGCTACCAACAGCATTGTCACCATGATTAGCAACAGCCCAACAACCGGCACAAAAAGCCCTGGCACAGAAATAGGATCCGGAATCCTCGTCCTTGAGGTTGTTCATGGTCAGCGTCACCGAGCTCTGCCCGTTGTCCCTGGAGATCCTGAACCGACCCTTGACCGATGGTGCGTAGCAGATGTTTCCACCAGTGTTGGTGATCCCCGCGAGCAACTCCAGCCCCTGCCCGGGTCTCTGGCGGATCCAGCCCAGCCCAAATTGGCCAAAACTGAACCCGGACCCTCGGCAGAGGAGGCGCAGGGACCCTCCGGGGGGCTGGAGGTCCCCCCCGCACTCCAGCAGGGTCACGGCCACCCGGAGCCCTGTGGGACAAAGGGGAGATGGGGATGAGAAACCTGATTGGTAAAGAGTGCCCAACTTTGCATGGCATGCTTCAAAAATAGGACAGGACCCACCTGGCAGGAGGATGATGAACTCCAAGGGTCCCAATTTGGGCCAAGGGTTAGGATTTGGGTCAAGGGTTGAGCTTTGGCCTCATCCCCATCTCCCCTTATTCCCGCAGGGCTCCGGGCGGCCGTGACCCTGCTGGAGTGCGGGGGGGACCTCCAGCCCCCCCGGGGTTCCCTGCGCCTCCTCTGCCGAGGGGCCGGGTTCGATTTTGGCAGTTTTGGGCTGGGCTGGATGCACCAGAGACCCGGGCAGGGGCTGGAGTGGCTTGCAGGGATCAACAGCAGTGGCAGGACCTACTACGTGCCGTCAATCAAGGGCCGGTTCATGATCTCGAGGGACAACGGGCAGAGCTCCGTGACGCTGATCATGAACAACCTCAAGGACGAGGATTCCGGATCCTATTTCTGTGCCAAATGTTACAGCAGTAGTTGGGGTGGTGGTCGTGCTGCTTACGGTGTTGATGGTGGTTGTGGCCCCAAGCCTTTTGTTCTGTGTTCTCAAATATCTCAGAATTCTCTGATCCTTCCCTAAAATCCCCACCCCTGTTTTTCAAATCTTGACCATTTCCCCCAAATGCCACCATCACTTCCCCAATTCCCAGTTTCGCCTTAATTTTCCCCATTCCTCCCCAGCCTGTCCCTTCCCCACCGTCCCAGTGCAGAACAGGGATCGCTCCAGGGCCCTTTGCACACAAAGCTTTTTGTGCAGCCGGCGCTCTGCCGCAGTGCCCCGAGGCTGAGCTGCCCTCTGCCAAACACAGATATTCACAGTGACCAAAAACAGGAACTTTCTGTTTCCTTTCCTGCCCCGGCCGGGCCCCGGCAGCTGCCGGGGAGGAAGTGGGGGGAGGCTGCGGAGCCCCAAAATCACAGCGTCTGCTCCTCCCTCCCTCCCTCCCTCCCTCGCTCCCACCTGGGGCTTCAATTCTCCCTCAGCGGCCTCGGTGTCTGGGGCTGCTCCTTGGGGCTGGGCTGGAATCCTCTCTGGGAGCTCTGGACATGGTGACGATGCTGGTGGTGGCCCCAAACCCCCATCCCTGGCTCCCCAAATGTCCCAAAATCCCCAGATCCTGCCCCAAATCACAACCCTTGACCCAATTCTTGACCTTCTCCCCCAGTGTCCACCATCTCTGCCCCAACTTTCTACTTTATCCCAATTGTTCCCATTTCACCCAAATCTCCCCCAGCTCCCCGGGCCCTGATTGGAGGAGGCTTGAACTGGAGGCCAGGGGTGACAGTTTGGGGCCAATGGTTGAGTTTTGGGGCAGGAGCAGTGGAGGGTTTGGGGTCAGTGCTGACCATTGGTGCAAATGGGGGAGATTTGGGACAAAGGGTCAAGGGCTGAGGTTCGGGGGGAGGGTCTGGGTTTGGGGACTGGGAGGCTCAAAAAAAAGGACTCAGAAAAAAACCACCATGACCAACATCATCCCAATCAATGCCTTTACCAGCAGCAGGACCACAACAACCAGCCCAAATTTTGGCACCGAAATAGGATCCGGAATCCTCGTCCATGAGGTTGTTCATGGTCAGCGTCACCGAGCTCTACCCGTTGTCCCTGGAGATCGTGACCCGGCTCTTGACCGATGGCGCGTAATAGATGTAAGCACCAGTGTTGCTGATGTAGGCGACCCATTCTAGCCCCTGCCTGGGTCTCTGTCTCTGAACCCAGTTCATGGCAAAATTCCCAAAATCAAACCCGGGCCCTCGGCAGAGGAGGCGCAAGGACCCCCCGGGGGCTGGAAGTTCCCCCCGCACTCCAACAGGGTCACGGCCGCGCGGAGCCCTGCGGGACAAAGGGGAGATGGGGATCAGAAACCTGATTGGTTCAGAAGGGGAAAAGGGGCGGGGCCACCTGGGAGGGGCAGCAGGAGCAGCAGGGCCAGGAGCCGGAGGGAGCTCAAGGCCATGGCCATGATGTTCCGGGGTTGGGGATGGTTAATGCTGGTTTTAGTTTTGAAATCAATGTGGAACACTCAGGTCTAGGTGTGCAATTAATAATGAGAATATTGAGTTAACTTTTAGGGTTTGAGGGACCTCAGGATTCCAGAAAAATGTGATGGAGATTTGGGACCAAACCAGTGGAGTTATGAGGGAAATTGGTAAAGATTTGGGGATGGGCTCCGGGCAGCCGTGACCCTGCTGGAGTACAGGGGGGACCTTCAGCCCTCCGGGGGGTCCCTGCGCCTCCTCTGCCGAGGGTCCGGGTTCAGTTTTGGACAATTTGGGATGGGCTGGGTGCGCCAGAGACCCGGGCAGGGGCTGGAATTTGTCGCAGGCATTGACAGCGATGGATACACCAGATACCTGTCTGTGTTCAAGGGCCGCGTCACGATCTCCAGGGACAACGGGCAGAGCTCGGTGACGCTGACCATGAACCACCTCAAGGACGAGCATTCCGGATCCTATTTCTGTGCCAAATGTGCTTCTGCTGGTTGGGATGCTTATGCTGCTGCTGTTGCTGTTGGACGCCATCCCCGTCCCTGTGTGCCCCCCTACCCCGTTCCCCCGGATCATTCCCTCCAGCCCTTGACCCCATTGGTGACTACCATAGACCAAATCTGGCCCATTTTCCCCAAATCTCGGCCATTTGCACCCAGGTTTGGAGACCTAGGCTGAGACGTGGAGCCCAGAGCTGAGGTTTGGGGCCAGGAGCTGAGAATGTGGGGCAGAGCCAGTTCAGAGCTGGGACATGGGGACAGGAATGGAGTCAGGGGCTGGGGATTGGGGAAGGGTCTGGGGAATGGGGACAGGGGGGGACACGGCCATGGCGAGGCATCAATGCCATAGGCATCATTAACAGCACCATTATCATCAGCACCCCTGGCACAGAAATAGGATTCGGAATTCTCGTCCTTGATGTTGTTCATGGTCAGCGTCTCTGAGCTCTGCCCGTTGTCCCTGGAGATCGTGACCTGGCCCTTGACCGATGGACTGTAGTACGTGTAAGCACCAATGCTCCAGATCCCCGCAACGTATTCCAGCCCCTGCCCGGGTCTCGGGCAGATCCATTGCATGGGAAAACTTCTGAAACTGAACCCGGACCCTCGGCAGAGGAGGTGCAGGGACCCCCCGGGGGGCTGGAGGTCCCCCCCGCACTCCAGCAGGTCACGGCCGCCCGGAGCCCGGCAGGACAAAGGGGAGATGGGGATGGGGCAATGCAAAGGTCCAGCAGAGCTTTCCAATTAATTAATGGATGGATTGGGTCTAATTGCAGGGTTTAGGGAACTTTTCCATACAGGAAATTTCTGTTAGATATTTGAGGCCCAACAAAAGGAAATTTGGGGCAAAATCAGTGAAGGTTTAGGGACGAGGAAGAGGCCATGTCCCTGCTGGAGTCCGGGGGGGACCTCCAGCCCCCCGGGGGGTCCCTGCGCCTCCTCTGCCAAGGGTCCGGGTTCAGTTTTGGCGTTTATGGAATGTTCTGGATCCATCAGAGATCCAGGCAGGGGCTGCAGTGGCTCGCAGGGATCAGCAGTGGTGGTTACACTGAGTACGCGCCATCGGTCATGGGCCGGTTCAGGATCTCCAGGGACAACGGGCAGAGCTCGGTGACGCTGACCATGAACAACCTCAAGGACGAGGATTCCGGATCCTATTTCTGCGCCAAGGCTGCTGGTGCCAGTTGGGGTAATGATGTCTCTGCTCTTTGCCCCTTCCCCTTGACTGGGTCCCCTCCTGCCCCCAGGCCCCAGACCCTTCCACCAAATCTCAGCCCTTGACCCCATTCTTCACCCTTGGTCCCAGATCTCCCCCAGTTCCACCAACGCCAACCACGGAGGCAAAACCCCCAATCGGGTTCTGCCCCAAACCCAATAAAGTTTGCACGAAAATCACCCAATTCTGCCCAAAAACCCCACTTTGTTCTCCCAGCCACAGCTGCTGACACGAATCCCCAATTCTGACCAAAATCAGGACCCTGGGCCTCAAACCCCGACCTTCAGAGCAAAGTTTTAGGGCACAAAGGGGAGATTTGGGGTCGGGAGTTGTGGTTTGGGGTCAGCGGGTGAGAATTGGGACCGAGGCACAGCAAGGTTGGGATCGATGGTCAAGGGCTGGGTGTGGGCTGGGGGTTAGGGGGAAGGGTCTGGGCAACGGGGACGGGGGGGACACAGGCATAGGGACAGTTTGGGCATTGTCAATAAAACCACCACCACCACCATCACCATCATCAGATTTGGCACAGAAATACGTGGCGGAATCCTCGAATTTGAGATTGTTAATGGTCAGCGTCACCGAGCTCTGCCCATTGTCCCTGGAGATCATAAACCGACCCAGGACTGACGGCGCGTACCCGGTGTAAGAACCACGGTGTCTGATGCCCGTGACCCATTCCAGCCCCTGCCCGGGGCTCTTGCGGACCCAGTTCATGGCAAAACTCCCAAAATCAAACCCGGACCCTCACCAGAGGGGGCGCAGGGAACCCCCAGGGGGCTGGAGGTCCCCCCCAGACTCCAGCAGGGTCACGGCCGCCCGGAGCCCTGCGGAACAAAGGGGAGATGATGGAAACAAGGAATCGGATTGGTCCAGAAGGGGAAAAGGGGCATGGCTTGCAGAAAAAGGGGCAGGACCCACTTGAGAGGGCAGCCAGGAAGAGGATATGGCGGCAGAAGTGTCAAAATTTTGCGCCAAAGGTCGGGGTTTGGGTCAAGGGTTTAGCTTTGGCCTCATCCCCATCTCCCCTTTGTCCTGCAAGGCTCCGGGCGGCCGTGACCCTGCTGGA
Organism: Melozone crissalis; assembly: GCF_028551555.1. NCBI lineage: Eukaryota > Metazoa > Chordata > Aves > Passeriformes > Passerellidae > Melozone > Melozone crissalis. Next base: position 3,835,681 of record NW_026535856.1, read on the forward strand.
GTGCGGGGGGGACCTCCAGCCCCCTGAGGGTTCCCTGCGCCTCCTCTGCCGAGGGTCCGGGTTCGATTTTGGCAGTTTTGTCATGTGCTGGATCCGCCAGAGATCCGGGCAGGTGCTGGAATGGGTTGGAAGTATCAGCAGTGGTGGTGGCAGCACATTCTATGCGCCATCCGTCAAGGGCCGGTTCAGGATCTCCAGGGAAAACGGGCAGAGCTTGGTGACGCTGACCATGAACAACCTCAAGGACGAGGATTCCGGATCCTATTTCTGTGCCAGGGCTGCCTATAATAATTGGGGTGCTGCTGCTGGTGTGGATGGTGTTAACCTCATCCCCATCCCCGTGTCCCCACCTGTCCCCATTCCCCAGCCCCTTCCCCACATCCCAGCCCCGGACCCCATTCCTGTCCCCGTGTCCCAGCTCTGAGCTGGCTCTGCCCCAAATCTCAGCTCTTCGCCCCAAACCTCAGCTCTTGGCTCCAACGCTCAGCCAAGTTTCCCATACCTGGGTGCAAATGGTCAAGATTTGGGAAAATGGGCCAGATTTGGTCTGTGTCTGTGACTCAGATCCACCACTGAAATTCTGGGCCAGAACAGGTCCAGTGTGGGGCAATGTGGGATTTGAGGGCCGAGACTGAGCTCAGGGTGAAACCAGCTCTGATTTGGGGCCAGGAGCTGTGATTTGGGGCCAGAGCAGGGCAAGGGTGGGAGAAAGGGTCAGGAGTGGAGGGAAGGGTTGCGGCACGGGGACAGGGAGAAAACCATAAACAATATTTGCAGCACCCCAACCAGCACCATAACCATCAGCACCCCTGGTGCAGAAATAGGATCCGGAATCCTCGTCCTTGAGGGTGTTCATGGTCAGCGTCACCGAGCTCTGCCCATTGTCCCTGGAGATTGTGAACCGAACCGTGACAGACGGCGCGTAGCGGGTGTCTCCACCATTGCCCCAGATCCCTGCGAGCCACTCCAGCCCCTGCCCGGGTCTCTGACGGACCCACTGCATGGCAACACTCCCGAAACTGAACCCGGACCCTCGGCAGAGGAGGCGCAGGGATCCCCCGGGGGGCTGGAGGTCCCCCCCGCACTCCACCAGGGTCACGGCCGCCCGGAGTCCTGCGGGACAAAAGGGAGATGGGGATGGGAAACCTGATTGGTCGAGGGCCTCAAAGCAGGTGTGGTGTGCTGGAAAACGGGACTGGACCAACCTGGGAGGAGGATGATGAACTCCAAGGGACCCAATGTGGGGCCAGGAGTCAGGATTTGGGTCAACGGTTGAGCTTTTCCATCCCCTTTGTTCCGCAGGGCTCCGGGCGGCCGTGACCCTGCTAGAGTGCGGGGGGGACCTCCAGCCCCCCGGGGGGTCCCTGATCCTTCTCTGCCCAGGGTCCAGGTTCGATTTCGGCAGTTTTGGGATGGGCTGGGTCCGCCAGAGACCCGGGCATGCGCTGGCGTTCGTAGCACAGATCAACACTGTTGGCAAAACCCACTATGGAGATTCGGTCCAGGGCCGGTTCACGATCTCCAGGAACAACGGGCAGAGCTCGGTGGTGCTGACCATGAACAACCTCAAGGACGAGGATTCCGGATCCTATTTCTATGCCAAGGATTCCTATGGTGGCTGGAATGCCGCCCATGCCATTGGTTTCACTCCCGATGGTTGGGTTAGTGCTTGGGGTTTCAGCCCCGTCCCTGTCCCCAGCTGTCCCCAGACCCTTCCCCAAATCCCCCTGTCCCACCCCTGACCCTTTGTCCCAGCCCCGCCCCCTTTGCCCCAACGCTGCCGATTGGCCCAAAACGCCCCTGGGTCTGGCCCCAAACTTAACTCTCAGCCCAAAATCTCCCCCTCGTGCCCCAAAAGTGCCCAATGGTAGAGATTTGGGGACAGCGGGTGAGGTTTGGGTCAGCGGCTGAGGCTGGGAGCCCAAAGTGGGGATTTGGGGAAGAATCGGGCGAATTTTGGGGCCAAAGCAGGAGGGCTGGGGGCAGAACCAGTTTGTGGGTTTGGGGTCTTGGGTCACCATTGGTGGAAATGGGGGAGATCTGGGAAAAGGGGACAAGAATGGGGTCAAGGGCTCAGATTTGGGTAAAGGCTCTGAGATTTGGGGACAAGAGGGGCTCAGGCAAGGGCGCTGCCACCACGGGAAAGGTCACTAAAAACAGCACCAGCAGCCCAAGCAGCACCAGCAACTTTGGCACAGAAATAGGATCCGGAATCCTCGCCCTTGAGGTTGCTTATGGTCAGCGTCACCGAGCTCTGACCGTTGTCCCTGGAGATCGTGAACCGTCCCTTGACCAACAGCGCGTAGATGGTGCTGGAACCATCGCTCCTGATCCACGTGACGAATTCCAGCCCCTGCCCAGGTCTCTGGCGGATCCATGACATGTCAAAATTCCCAAAACTGAACTCGGACCCTCGGTAGAGGAGGTGCAGGGACCCCCCGGGGGGCTGGAGGTCCCCCCCGCACTCCAGCAGGGTCACGGCCGCCCGGAGCCCTGCGGGACAAAGCGGAGATGATTAAAAATGAAAATGTGATTGCTCCAGAAGGGGAAAAGGTGCGTGTGTTCCAGAAAAAAGGGGCGGGACCCACCTGGGAGGGGCAGCAGGGGCAGCAGGGCCAGGAGCACAAGGGACCTCAAGGCCAAGGCCGGGATGTGCTGGGGCTGGGGTCCCGGGGGGTTTTGGGTGTTGTAAACATGGTATTGCGTTGGAAATCAATGTGGAACCCTGAGGAGAAGGTGTCCAATTAATTAATGAGAATATTGAGTTTAATTCCAGCATTTGAGTAACTTCATGATACCCAAAAAATCTGGTGGAGGTTTGGGACCAAACCAGTGCAGTTATGAGTGAAATTGGTGAGGATTTGGGGATGGGCTCCGGGCGGCCATGACCCTGCTGGAGTGCGGGGGGCACCTCCAGAACCCCAGGGGGTCCCTGCGCGTCCTCTGCCGAGGGTCCGGATTCGATTTTAGCAGTTTTGGCATGGGCTGGTATCGACCGAGGCCTGGAAAAGGGCTGGAGTACGTCGCAAGGATCAGTGACACTGGAGGTTACACCGAGTACGCGCCATTGGTCAAGGGCCGGGTCACAATCTCCAGGGACAACGGGCAGAGCTCGGTGATGCTGACCATGAACAACCTCAAGGACGAGGATTCCGCAACCTATTTCTGTGTCAAAGCTCCTTGTGGTCGTGGTGCTGCTCCTGCTGATTATATTGACGGTGCTCGTGATGTGCCCATCTCCGTGTCCCCGTCCCCGTTCCCCAGACCCTTCCCCCAAACCCCCAGCCCACACCCAGCTCTTGACCACTGATCCCAACCTTGCTCTGCCTAGGCCCCAATTCTCACCCGCCGACCCCAAACCACAACTCCTGACCCCAAATCTCCAATTTGTGCAACAAAACTTGATTCTGAAAGTGGATACTTCTGGTCATGGGTTAAGATTTCGGTCAATTTTCCGGCCAAGAGTGGAGAATTTGGGGCAGAGCCAGAGCAGGGTTGGGAGATAGGGTCAGAAATGGGGTCAGGGGCAGAGTTTGGGAGAAGGGTCTGGGGAACCTGGACAGGGCGGGGACAGAGCCATGGGGATGGGGTCAGAACCATCAGCAGCAGCACCCCAAGTATCAGAGGCAGCTTTCCCGCAGAAATAGGAACCGGAATCCTCGTCCTTGAGGTTGTTCATGGTCAGCGTCACCGAGCTCTGCCCGTTGTCCCTGGAGATCCTGAACCAGCCCTGCACTGATAATGCGTAGGTGTAGCTGGATCCATCATTCTTGATCACTGCGACGTCTTCCAGCCCCCGCCCGGGTCTCTGGCACATCCAGAACCTTCTGAAACTCCTGAAATTGAACCCGGACCCTCGGCAGAGGAGGCGCAGGGAGCCCGGGGGGGTTGGAGGGACCCCCGGACACCAGCAGGGACACGGCCACCCAGAGCCCTGCGGGACAAAGGGGAGATGGGGATGAGGGAACAAATCCACCTAAATGTTGATTCTTGCCTGCAGACCCTGATGTTGGCCCCAAATTGGGACCCTGGGACCTCCCCATCCTCCTCCTGCAGCTCCTGCTGTCCCTCCCAGGTGGATCCCACACCCTTTTTCTGGCATGGCGGTGCCCACTTTGGGTCCATAACCAATCCAGCTCCTCCTCCCAATCTCCTCTTTGTCCTGCAGGGCTCCGGGCAGCCGTGACGCTACTGGAATGTGGGGGGGACCTCCAGCCCCCCAGGGGGTACCTGTGCCTCCTCTGCCGAGGGTCCGGGTTTGATTTCGGGAGTTACCCCATGAGCTGGGTCCGCCAGAGACCCGGGCAGTGGCTGGAGTGGCTTGCAGGCATCTACAGTGATGGTTCCTACATCTACTACGCGCCATCGGTCCAGGGCCGGTTCAGGATCTCCAGGGACAACGGGCAGAGCTCGGTGACGCTGACCATGAACAACCTCAAGGACGAGGATTCCGGATCCTATTTCTGCGCCAAGAGTTTTGCTGGTTATGCTGGTGATAACAATGCCTGCTGTATTGACCCCTTCCCCATCACTGCGTCGCCCCCTGTCCCCATTCCCCAGACCCTTCCCCAGCTCCCAGCCCCTGACCCAGCCCGTGACCATTTCCCCATTTCCCTTTCACCTCTCCGGCCCCAAACCCCAACCCTTGGCCGTTGATCTTCCCCCAAACTCTGCCCCAAAGGTCAGCGCTGGGCCCGGGGCTGGGGACACGAATTCAGTCACCGAGAGCGGGGACGAGGGCTGGGACTGGGGGGAGGGTCTGGGGTGTGGGGACAATTATGGACGCAACAAAGTGGGGGGGCTAAATGCTCCATAACCAGCACCAGCAGCGTTACTACGATAAGCAAGAAAAGCATTACAAACCTCAGGAGTTTTGGCACAGAAATAGCATCCGGAATCCTCGTCCTTGAGGTTGATCATGGTCAGCTCACCGAGCTCTGCCCGTTGTCCCTGGAGATGCTGACTCGGCCGCTGAACAATGACGGTATCTGGTGTCTCCATCATAATCAATCCCTGCAATGTATTCCAGGCCCTGCCCAGGCCGCTGGCGGATCCTCATCAGACTGGCTCGTCCAAAACTGAACCCGGACCCTCGGCAGAGGAGGCACAGGGAACCCACGGGGGGCTGGAGGTCCCACCCGCACTCCAGCAAGGTCACGGCCGCCCGGAGCCCTGCGGGACAAAGGGGAGATGGGGGTGAGGCCAAAGCTCAACCCTTAACCCAAATCCTGACTCTGGGCCCTAAACTGGGACACTTGGAGTTCATCATCCTCCCTCCTCCTCCCAGCGGGTCCCATCACGTTTTCCAGCAGACCACTTGCACTATGAGACATTCAAGGGATCAGGTTTTTCATTTCCATAACCTCCCCTTTGTCCCGCAGGGCTCCGGGTGGCCGTGACACTGCTGGAGTGCGGGGGGGACCTCCAGCCCCCAGGGGGGTCCCCGCGCCTCCTCTGCTGACGGTCCCGGTTAAATTTCGGCAGTTTCACCATGTACTGGGTGTGCCAGAGACCCGGGCAGGGGCTGGAATAGCTCGCAGGAATCTACAGGGATGGTTCCAGCACCCACTACGCACCATCGGTCAAGGGCTGGGTCACGATCTCCAGGGACAACGGGCAGAGCTCGGTGATGCTGACCATGAGCAACCTCAAGGACGAGGATTCCAGATCCTATTTCTGTGCCAAGGTTGCTGATATTGGTTACCATAATCAGGCTGCTGCTTATCGTTTGATCCTCTCCATGTCCCAATGTCCTCACCCGTCCCGGTTCCCCAGACCCTTCCCCACACCCCAGCCACTGACCCCATTCCTGTCCCTGTGTCCCAGCCCTGAACTGGCCCTTCCCTAAATCTCCCCCATTTTCCCCCAAATTCCCAACTCTCGGCCCCACCCCTTTACCCTTGGTGCCAATTTTTGTGCCAAACCCTCAGGATTGGGTGCCCCCAGCGCGGGTTTGGGGCCAGGGGTTCAGATTCAGGGCTGCCCCAGAGGGATTTTCAGGTCAATGGTCACAATGGAAGGGAGTGGAAACCTGGGGTGAAAGGCCGAGACTTGGGGGATGGTTCTGGGCAAAGGGCCCCAGGGTGAGGGGAAGGGCGAGATTTGGGGGAAATGGGAAAAATTGGGGGAAAAGTCCAGACTTGGGGAAGCAGGGGTGGAGTTTGAGGGAAAAGGGTGAAGTTTTGAGGAGAAGGGCTGGGATTTGGGGGAAGGATCGCCGGGATTGGGGAAATTTGGTGACCGTCATGGTCACTACCAGGATTGATGCCAAAAGCAGATGCATTAGCATTGCCAGCATAATCATTGGTACTTTTGGCGCAGAAATAAACAGCGGAATCCTCGTCCTTGAGGTTGTTCATGGTCAGCGCCACCGAGCTCTGCCCGTTGTCCCTGGAGATCGTGAACCGGCCCTTGACCGACTGCGAGTAGAAGGTGGTGCCACCACTGTTGATGTATGCCACGAATTGTAGTGCCTGCCAGGGTCTCTGATGGATCCAGAACATTCCAAAACTCCCAAAACTGAACCCGGACCCTCGGCACAGCAACGTCAGGGACCCCCCGGGGGGTTGGAGGTCCCCCCCGCACTCCAGCAGGGTCACGGCCGCCCGGAGCCCTGCGGGACAAAGGGGAGATGGGGGTGAGGCCAAAGCTCAACCCTTGACCCAAATCCTGACTCTTGGCCACAAATTGGGACCCTTGGATTTCATCACTGTCCTCCCTGGCGGTGTCCCGCCCCTTTTTAAAGCAAGCCACACCTACTTTGACCCCAGGGCCAATCAGGTTTCCCATCCCCATCTCCCCTTTGTCCCGCAGGGCTCCGGGCGGCCGTGACCCTGCTGCAGTGCGGGGGGGAACTCCAGACCCTTGGGGGTCCCTGACGTTGCTCTGCATCGGCTCTGGGTTCACTCTGGCCAATCACGACATGTTCTGGATCCGCCAGAGACCCGGGCAGGGGCTGCAGTTGGTCGCCCACATCACCTACAATGGAGGCTACACCATCTACAGTCCATTGGTGCAGGGTCGGTTCAGGATCTCCTGGGACAACGGGCAGAGCTCGGTGACGCTGACCATGAACAACCTCAATGACGACGATTCTGGATCCTATTTCTGTGCCAAGCGTATTTCTGGTGGCAGTGCTGATTTTGCCAGTGCTTTTGGCCCTGTCCCCATCTCTGTGTCCTCAGCTGTCCCCAGACCTTTCCCCTGTGGTCACACATGGCCAGCGTCACCGAGCTCAGCCCGCTGTCCCTGCCCGTGCAGACTCGGCCCTTGACCGATGGAAAGTTCCAGGTGACTCCACCCTTGCACCCATCTGCTTCTCTCAGCATGGAGCCCTTGGCTCGAGATCAATTTAAACAGTTTCATCTCCCCAAAATTTCAGGTGTTTTTGGGTAAAAATGTGGGTTTATTCTCCAGAGCTCGCAGAGAGGATTCCAGCCCAGCCCCAAGGAGCAGCCCCAGACACCGCGGCCGCTGAGGGAGAAGTGAAGCCCCAGGTGGGACAAAGGGAGGGAGAGAGGAGCAGACGCCGCGATTTTGGGGCTCTGCAGCCTCCCCCCACTTCCTCCCCGGCAGCTGCCGGGGCCCGGCCGGGGCAGGAAAGGAAACAGAAAGTTCCTGGTTTTGGTCATTGTGAACATCTGTGTTTGGCAGAGGGCAGCTCAGCCTCTGGGCGCTGCGGCAGAGCGCCGGCTGCACAAAAAGCTTTGTGTGCAAAGGGCCCTGGAGCGATCCCCATTTTGCACTGGGATGGAGGGGAAGGGCCAGACTGGGGAGAAATGGGGAAAATTGGGGCAAAACTGGGAATTGGGGAAGTGATGGTGGAGTTTGCGGGAAAATATCTGAGATTTGGGAAACTGGGGTGGGGATTTGGAGGAAGGATCAGAGAATTTTGTGATGCTTGGGAACAGTGAGGAGAGGGCTTGGGACAACAACCACCATCAACACCATAAGCATAAGAACCATGACCACAACCACTGGTGTAACATCTGGCGCTGAAATGGGATCCGGAATCCTCGTCCTTGTGGTTGTTCATGGTCAGCGTCACCGAGCTCTGCCCGTTGTCCGTGGAGATCGTGAACCGGCCCTTGACCGACGGCACATAGTTGGTGTAAGCAGCAGTGTTGTAGATCCTTGCGACGAATTCCAGCCCCTGCCCGGGTCTCTGGCACACCCACTACATGGCAAAACTGCCAAAACTGAACCCAGAGCCTCTGCAGAGGAGGCGTAGGGAAGCCCCGGGGGGCTGGAGATCCCCCCCGCACTCCAGCAGGGTCACTGCCACCCGGAGCCCTGTGGGAAAAAGGGGAGATGGGGATGAGGGAACAAATCCACCTAAATGTTGATTCTTGCCTGCAGACCCTGATGTTGGCCCCAAATTGGGACCCTGGGACCTCCCCATCCTCCTCCTGCAGCTCCTGCTGGCCCTCCCAGGTGGATCCCACACCCTTTTTCTGGCAAGGCGGTGCCCACTTTGGGTCCATAACCAATCCAGCTCCTCCTCCCCATCTCCCCTTTGTCCTGCAGGGCTCCGGGCGGCCGTGAAGCTACTGGAGTGTGGGGGGGACCTCCAGCCCCCCGGGGGGTACCTGTGCCTCCTCTGCCGAGGGTCCGGGTTTGATTTCGGGACTTACCCCATGAGCTGGGTCCGCCAGAGACCCGGGCAGGGGCTGGAGTGGCTCGCAGGCATCTACAGTGATGGTTCCTACATCTACTACGCGCCATCGGTCCAGGGCCGGTTCAGGATCTCCAGGGAAAACGGGCAGAGCTCGGTGACGCTGACCATGAACAACCTCAAGGACAAGGATTCCGGATCCTATTTCTGCGCCAAGGGTTTTGCTGGTTATGCTGGTGATAACAATGCCTGCTGTATTGACCCCATCCCCATCACTGCGTCCCCCCCTGTCCCAATTCCCCAGACCCTTCCCCAGCTCCCACCCCCTGACCCAGCCCGTGACCATTTCTCCATTTCCCTTTCCCCTCTCCGGCCCCAAACCCCAACCCTTGGCCGTTGATCTTCCCCCAAACTCTGCCCCAAAGGTCAGCACTGGACCCGGGGCTGGGGACACGAATTCAGTCACCGAGAGTGGGGACGAGGGCTGGGATTTGGGGGGAGGGTCTGGGGTATGGCGACAATTAGGGACACAACAAAGGGGGCGGGGCTAAATGCTCCAAACCAGCACCAGCAGCGTCACTACGATAAGCAAGAACAGCATTACAACCCTCAGGAGTTTTGGCACAGAAATAGCATCCGGAATCCTCGTCCTTGAGGTTGATCATGGTCAGCTCACCGAGCTCTGCCCGTTGTCCCTGGAGATGCTGACTCGGCCGCTGAACAATGACGGGTATCTGGTGTCTCCATCATAGTCAATCCCTGCAATGTATTCCAGGCCCTGCCCAGGCCGCTGGCGGATCCACATCAGACTGGCTCGTCCAAAACTGAACCCGGACCCTCGGCAGAGGAGGCACAGGGACCCCCCGGGGGGCTGGAGGTCCCCCCCGCACTCCAGCAGGGTCACGGCCGCCCGGAGCCCTGCGGGACAAAGGGGAGATGGGGATGAGGCCAAAGCTCAACCCTTAACCCAAATCCTGACTCTGGGCCCCAAACTGGAACCCTTGGAGTTCATCACCCTCCCAGCGGGTCCCATCACGTTTTCCAGCAGACCACATGCACTATGAGACATTCATGGGATCAGGTTTTTCATTTCCATCACCTCCCCTTTGTTCCGCAGGGCTCCGGGCAGCCGTGACCCTGCTGGAGTGTGGGGGGGAACCTCCAGCCCCCTGGGGGGTCCCCGCGCCTCCTCTGCCATGGGTCCGGGTTCACTTTCGGGAATGTGAACATGCACTGGGTCCGCAAGAGACCTGGACATGGACTGGAGTTTGTGGCAGAGATCAGCTATGATCTTTCCAGAACCTACTACGTGCCGTCGGTCCAGGGCCGATTCACGATCTCCAAGGACAACGGGCAGAGCTCGGTGACACTGACCATGAACAGCCTCAAGGACGAGGATTCCGGATCCTATTTCTGTGCCAAGGATTCCCATGGTGGCTGGAATGCCGCCCATGCCATGGTTTTCACTCCTGGTGGTTGGGTTGGTGTTTGGGGTTTCAGCCCTGTCCCTGTCCCCAGCTGTCCCCAGACCCTTCCCCAAATCCCCCTGTCCCACCCCTTACCCTTTGTCCCAGCCCCGCCCCCTTTGCCCCAACCCTGCCCATTGGCCCCAAACCCTCACCTGGGTCTGGCCCCAAACTCAACTCTCGGCCCCAAATCGCCCCTTCATGCCCCAAAAGTGCCCCAGGGGCCGAGATTTTTGGACAGCGGGTGAGGTTTGCGTCAGCGGCTGCGCCTGGGAGCCCAAAGTGGGGATTTGGGGCAGAATCGGGCGAGTTTTGGGGCCAAAGCATGAGAGTTTGTGGCAGAACCAGTTTGGGGGTTTGGGACAGAACCAGTTTGGGGGTTTGGGGACTTTGGTAACCATTGGTTGAAATGGGGGAGATCTGGGCAAAGGGTCGAGAATGAGGTCAAGGGCTGAGATTTGGGTAAAGGTTCTGAGATCTGGGGACAAGAGGGGCTCAGGCAAGGGCGCTGCCACCATCGGCACAGTCAATATGAGCAGCAGCATCCCAAGCAGCACCAGCAACTTTGGCGCAGAAATAGGATCCGGAATCTTCCTCCTTGAGGCTGTTCATGGTCAGGGTCACCGAGCTCTGCCCGTTGTCCCTGGAGATCGTGACCCGGCCCTTGACCGACAGAGTGTAGATGGTGCCGGAACCATCGCTCCTGACCCACGTGACGAATTCCAGCGCCTGCCCGGGTCTCTGGCGGATCCAGTTCAGGGCAAAACTGCCGAAACTGAACCCGGACCCTCGACAGAGGAGGCGCAGGGAACCCCCGGTGGGCTGGAGGTCCCCCCCACACTTCAGAAGGGTCACGGTAGCCCGGAGCCCTGCGGGACAAAGGGGAGATGGGGATTAGAAACCTGATTACCTGAGGGCCTCAAAGTGGGTGTGTCAAACTGGAAAATGGGGCGGGACCCACCTGAGAGGGGCAGCAGGAGCAGGACAACTAGGATGGGGTGGTCCAAAGGTCCCAGTTTGGGGCCCAGAGTCAGGATTTGGGTCAATGTAGAGCTTTGGCCTCATCCCCATCTCCCCTTTGTCCCGCAGGGCTCTGGGCAGCCGTGACCCTGCTGGAGTGCGGGGGGGACCTCCAGCCCCCCGGGGGGTCCATGCGCCGCCTCTGCCGAGGGGCCGGGTTCAGCTTTGGAGATTATGGAATGTTCAGGATCCGGCAGAGACCCGGGCAGGGGCTGGAATTTGTCGCAAGGATCAGCAGCCCTGCTGGTTCCAGCACCGACTATGCGCCATCGGTCAAAGGTCGATTCATGATCTCCAGGGACAACGGGCAGAGCTCGGTGACGCTGACCATGAACAACCACAAGGACGAGGATTCCGGATCCTATTTCTGCGCCAAATGTGTGGATGGTGGTTGCTATGATGAGGTTGCTGGTGTTGAACATTTTGATCCTATCCCCATCCCCGTGTGCCCCCCTGTTCCTGTTCCCCAGACCCTTCCCCCAAATCCCCAGCCCACACCCAGCCCTTCACCATTGATCCCAACCTTGCTCTGCCTCGGCCCCAATTCTCACCCGCTGACCCCAAACCACAACTCCTGACCCAGAATCTCCTCTTTGTGCCCTAAACTTTGCTCTGAAGGTCGGGGTTTCAGGCCCAGGGCCCCGATTTGTGGACAAAGGTTGAGGATTCATGTCAGCAGCTGTGGGTGGGAGCGCTAAGTGGGGTTTTGGGGCAGAATCGGGCGATTTTGGTGCAAACTTAGTTCGATGTGGGGCAGAACCCGATTGGGGATTTTGGCTCCATGGTTTTGTTATGAAACTGGGGGAGATCTGGGGCAAAGGGGCAGGAATGCGGTGAAGGGCTGAGACCTAGGGGAAGGGTCTGGGGATTGGGGACAGGAGAGGACACTGAGATAGGGGCTTGGATCCACCTTGGGTGTCATTTAAATTAGCACCAGGACCCACATAACCAGCATAAGCACGTTTGGCACAGATATAGGATCCGGAATCCTCGTCCGTGAGGTTATTCATGGTCAGCGTCACCGAGCTCTGCCCGTTGTCCCTGGAGATCATGAACCGGCCCTTGACCGATGGCGCGTAGTAGGTACTGCCACCAGTGTTGGTGATCCCCACGAGCCACACCCAGACCCTCAGCAGAGGAGGCGCAGGGACCCCCCGGGGGGCTGGAGGTCCCTCCCGCACTCCAGCAGGGTCACGGCGGCCCAGAGCCTTGCAGGACCAAGGGGAGATGGGGATGTGGCAATGCCAAACCCCCGCAGAGCTGCCCAATTAATTAATGTTTGAATTGGGGTCAATTGGAGGCTTGAAGGCACTGTATAATACTGGGCATCTCTCTTGGAGATTTGGGACCAGACAAAGGGAATTTGGGGCAAAACTCCAGGGAAGGTTTGGGGATGGGGGAGCGGCCATGACCCTGCTGTAGTGCGGGGGGGACCTCCAGCCCCACGGGGGGTCCCTGCGCCTCCTCTGCCGAGGGGCCGGGTTCAGATTCGGGAGTTTTGCCATTAACTGGGTTCGTCAAAGACCCGGGCAGGGGCTGGAATGGGTCGCCTACATCAGCAACACTAGTGGCAGCACCTATTATGCGCCGTCGGTCAAGGGCCAGTTCCCGATCTCCAGGGACAACGGGCAGAGCTCAGTGCCGCTGACCATGAACAACCTCACGGACGAGAATTCCGGATCCTATTTCTGTGCCAAAAGTTGGGCTGGTTGTTGTGGTCCTGCTGCTGGTAAAGACATTCATTGTGATGATGTTGGTCATGATGGTTTTTTTCTGAGTCTTCATTTTTTAGTCCCTTCTGTCCCCAAACTCAGACCATTCCCCCGAACTTCAGCCCTTGACCCTTTGTCCCAAATCTCCCCCGTTTTCCCCAATGGTCTGCACTGACCCTGAACCCTCCCCTGCTCCTGCCCCAAATCTCAACCATTGGCCCCAAACATGCACCCCTTGCTCCAGTTCAGGCCTCCTCCAATCAGGGCCCGGGGAGCTGGGGCAGATTTTGGTGAAATGGGCAAAATTGGGGGGAAGTCGAGAGTTGGGGCAATGATGGTGGACACTGGGGGAGAAGGTCAAGAATGGGGTCAAGGGTTGGGATTTGGGGCAGGATTTGGGGATTTTGGGACATTTGGGGAGCCAGGGATGGGGATTTGGTGCCACCACCAGCATCATCACCATGTCCAGAGCTCCCAGACAGGATTCCAGCCATGCCCCAAGGAGCAGCCCCAGACACCGCGGCCGCTGAGGGAGAAGTGAAGCCCCAGGTGGGAGCGAGGGAGGGAGGGAGGGAGGAGAAGACGCCGCGATTTTGGGGCTCCGCAGCCTCCCCCCACTTCCTCCCCGGCAGCTGCCGGGGCCCAGCCAGGGCAGGAAAGGAAAGAGAAAGTTCCTGGTTTTGGTCATTGTGAACATCTATGTTTGGCAGAGGGCAGCTCAGCCTCGGGGCGCTGCGGCAGAGCGCCGGCTGCACAAAAAGCTTTGTGTGCAAAGGGCCCTGGAGCGATCCCCGTTCCACACTGGGACGGAGGAGAGATGGGGATGGGGCGATGCAAAAGTCAGACAGAGCTGTCGAAATATTTAATGGGTGGATTGGGGCTCATTGCAGGGTTGAAGGCACTTTACAATTCTGGAAATCCCTCTTGGAGATTTGGGGCCAGACAAAGGGAATTTGGGGTAAAACCAGCGAAGGTTTGGGGATGGGGGAGCGGCCGTGACCCTGCTGGAGTGCAGGGGGGACCTCCAGCCCCCCGGGGGGTCCCTACGCCTCCTCTGCCGAGGGTCCGGGTTCAGTTTCAGCAGTTTCTCCATGCTGTGGATCCGCCAGAGACCCGGGCAGGGGCTGGAGTGGCTCGCAGGGGTCTACAGCAGTGCAGCGCCTACTATGCAGATTCGGTCAAGGGCCAGGATCAGCAACGATGGTGGCAGCACCTATTACGCGCCGTCGGTAAAGGGCCGGTTCAAAATCTCCAGGGACAACGGCCAGAGCTCGGTGACGCTGACCATGAACAACCTCAAGGACGAGGATTCCGGATCCTATTTCTGTGCCAAACGCACTGGTGCTGGTGCTGCTCCTTATGCTGCTGATGTTTGACATTTCGGCCCCATCCCCGTGTCCCTCCTGGCCCCATTCCCCAGACTCTTCCCCCACACTCCCACTCCTGACCCCACTCCTGACCCTTTGTCCCAACCCTGCCCTGCTCTGGCCCCAAATCTCAGCTCCTGGCCCCAAATCAGAGCTGGTTTCACCGTGAGCTCAGCCTCAGCCCTCCAATCCCAACCATTGCCCCCAGACTGGACCCGTTCTGGCCCAGAATTTCAGTGGTGGATCTGAGTCACAGCCACGGACCCAAATCTGGCCCGTTTTTCCCAAATCTCAACCATCTGCACCCAGGTTTGGAGACCTTGGTTGAACGTTTGAGCCCAGAGCTGAGGTTTGGGGCCAAGAGCTGAGATTGGGGCAGAGCCTGCTCAGAGCTGGGACACGGGGACAGCAATGGGGTCAGGGGCTGGGGATTGGGGAAGGGGGTGGGAAACGGGGACGGGAGGGGGCAGAGCCATGGAGATGGGGTCAACATTATAAGCATTATTCCCCGAATAATTATCAGCATATTTGGCACAGAAATAGGATCCGGAATCCTCGTCCTTGAGGTTGTTCATGGTCAGTGTCACCGAGCTCTGCCCGTTGTCCCTGGAGATCCTCACGTGCTCCTTGAATGACGTCCCGTAGCTGGCGCTGGAACCGTCCCTGCTGATCCCCACGAGCCACTCCAGCGCCTGCCCGGGTCTCTGGCACATCCAGAACATTCCATTGCTCCTGAAATCGAACCCGGACCCTCGGCAGAGGAGGCGCAGGGACCCCCCGGGGGGCTGGAGGTCCCCACCGCACTCCAGCAGGGTAACGGCCACCCGGAGCCCTGCGGGACAAAGGGGAGATGGGGATGAGGGAAAAAAATCCATCCAAATGTTGATTCCTGCATGCAGATCCTGGTGTTGGCCCCAAATTTTGGCACTTTCTCCTCCTCCCCATCCTGCTGGCACTCCCAGGGGGCTTGAGGCCCCTTTTTGGATCTGGTCACCCCCAGCTGGACCCACACCTGGATCGCGGGCCTCCTCCCCACCTCCCCTTTTTCCCGCAGGGCTCCGGGCAGCCGTGACCCTGCTGGAGTGCGGGGGGGACCTCCAGCCCCCCGGGGGGTCCCTGACGTTGCTGTGCCGCGCCACTGGGTTTGATTTCGGGAATTTTGGAATGATCTGGATCCGTCAGAGACCCGGGCGGACACTGAAATATATCGCCAGCATCAGCAGCAGTGGTGGCGGCACCGGCTACGCGCCGTCGGTCAAGGGCCGGTTCAGGATCTCCAGGGACAACGGGCAGAGCTCGGTGACGCTGACCATGAACAACCTCAAGGATGAGGATTCCGCCGTTTATTTCTGCACAAAACGTGCCAGTAGTAGTTACGGTTCTCAGAGTGCTGCTGCTATTGGGAGCGGCAACGTTAGTGTTCCCACCACCGTGATGGTCACCAACTGTCTCCACAGTGACCCTTCCCCCAATCCCCAGCCCCTCACCCCATTCCTGTTCCCGTGCCCCAACCCTGCCCTGGCCCTGCCCCACATTCTCAGCTCCTGGCCCCACACCTCAGCTCGGGGCCCACTCAGGGCCTTTTTGGCTCCTGGGCTGGCCCCGGCCCCTCTGCCAGGATCCCTGGGCTGGACTCGCCTAACTCTGCCCAAATCTGCGCTGCTGGACCCGAGCAGCCACCACTGATGCAAATCCCCAATTCTGACCCAAATCAGGATCCCGGGCCTCAAACCCCAACCTTCAGAGCAAAGTTTGGGGCAGAAAGAGGAGATTTGGGTTCAGGAGTTGTGGTTTGGGGTCAGCGGGGGAGAATTGGGGCTGAGGCAGAGCAAGTTTGGGATCAATGGTGAAGGGCTGGGTGTGGGCTGGGGGTTTGGGGGAAGGGTCTGGGAAACGGGGACGGGGGGGGACACGGGGATGGGGGTGGGAAAACCCTGGACATCGTCACTACGAGCAGCATGTTCAGGGTAGTTATTAGCAGCACACTTGGCGCAGAAATAAACGGCGGAATCCTCGTCCTTGAGGTTGTTCATGGTCAGAGTCACCGATCTCTTCCCGTTGTCCCTGGAGATCCTGAACCAGCCCTGCACTGATGGGGCGTAGATGGTGTGGCCATTGTAGTGGATCCCTGCGACGTATTCCAAACCCTGCCCGGGTCTCTGGCGGATCCAGTACATTCCATAACTCCCGAAACTGAACCCGGCCCCTCGGCAGAGGAGGCGCAGGGACCCCCCGGGGGGGCTGGAGGTCCCCCCCGCACTCCAGCAGGGTCACGGCCGCCCGGAGCCTTGCGGGACAAAGGGGAGATTGAGATGGGGCCAAAGCTCAACCCTTGACCCAAATCCTGACTCTGGGCCGCAAATTGCGAACCTTGGAGTTCATCACCCTCCCCCCAGGCGGGTCCCATCCCCTTTTTCCAGCTGGCCACACCAGCTTTAAGTCCCTCAACCAATCAGGTTTCTCATCCCCATCTCCCCTTTGTCTCGCAGGGCTCCGGGCGGCTGTGACCCTGCTGGAGTGCGGGGGGGACCTCCAGCCCCCCAGGGGGTCCCTGCGCCTCCTCTGCCGAGGGTCTGGGTTCAGTTTTGGGTGTTTTGGTATGGATTGGCTATGCCAGAGACCCGGGCAGGGGCTGGAGTGGCTCGCGGGGATCAACACTGGTGGAGGCACCGGCTACGCGGATTCAGTCAAGGGCTGGTTCAGGATCTCCAGTGACAACGGGTAGAGCTCGGTGACGCTGACCATGAACAACCTCAAGGACGAGGATTCTGGATCCTATTTCTGTGCCAAAGCGTCTGCTGCTGGTTGGGGTAATGGTTCTCCTGATCGTTTTGACCCCACCCTTATCGCTGTGTCCCCCCGTCCCTGTTCCCCAGACCCTTCCCCCAAATCCCAGCCCCTGACCCCATTCCTGTCCCCGTGCCCCAACCCTGCCCTGGCCCTGCCCCGCATTCTCAGCTCCTGGGCCCACAGCTCAGCTCGGGGCCCTGTGGAGGATTTTATTAAGAGTTGGTTAGCTGAGAAAGGCCATACTGACATAATGCCGCTGGTTAAGCTTGAAAGGGAGGTCAGCAGTCTCTGATTCAGTGACTGCTGACAGGCAAGAATGCCGGATGACCTTGCTGCAACATGAGGAAAGGGAGGTGAGATTAGTCCTGAATATCTGCAAAATGTAACAGAAGAATAAGCACAAGAATGTAGAAGTAGGTGTAGTTGCTGAGATGTAACTAACCAATCCTGAGCTCAACTTTTGCAATATGTATGAAGCTTATTAAGAACTGTATTTAACCCGCCGTATTGATCAATAAATTGGACTTGTATGAACCAATTGGTGTCTGGGTCTCCTTCCTCCGACAGGGCCCATTTGGGGCCATTTTGGCTCCTGGGCTGTCCCTGACCGTGCTGACCCTGCCCTTGACCGATGGAATGTTCCTGGTGAATCCACCCATGGTCCTATCTGCTTCTCTCAGCATGGAGCCCTTGACTCGAGATCAATTTAAACAGTTTCATCTCCCCAAAATTTCAGGTTTTTTTGGGTAAAAATGTGGGTTTATTCTCCAGAGCTCCCTGAGAGGATTCCAGCCCAGCCCCACGGAGCAGCCCCCGACACCTCGGCCGCTGAGGGAGAAGTGAAGCCCCAGGTGGGACAAAGGGAGGGAGAGAGGAGCAGACGCCGCGATTTTGGGGCTCTGCAGCCTCCCCCCACTTCCTCCCCGGCAGCTGCCGGGGCCTGGCCGGGGCAGGAAAGGAAACAGAAAGTTCCTGGGTTTGGTCATGGTGAACATCTGTGTTTGGCAGAGGGCAGCTCAGCCTCGGGGCGCTGCGGCAGAGCGCCGGCTGCACAAAAAGCTTTGTGTGCAAAGGGCCCCAGAGCGATCCCCGTTCCACACTGGGATGGAGGGGAAGGGCCAGACTAGAGAGGAATGGGGAAAATGAGGGGAAACTGGGAACTTGGGAAGTGACGGTGGAGTTTGGGGGGAAATTGTCAAGATTTGAGAAACAGGGATGGGGATTTTGGGGACGGATTAGAGAATTCTGAGTTATTTGGGAACAGAGGGGAGAGGGCTTGGGACCACAACCACCATCAACACCATAACCAGCACTAGCATCAGCACAACTACTGGCATAACATTTGGCACAGAAATAGGATCCGGAATCCTCGTCCTTGAGGTTGCTCATGGTCAGCGTCACCGAGCTCTGCCCGTTGTCCCTGGAGATTGTGACCCGGCCCTTGATCGATGGCGCGTAGTAGGTGTAAGCACCAGTGTTGTAGATCCCTGCCACCCACTCCAGCCCCTGCCCGGGTATCTGGCGGACCCAGTACATGGTGAAACTGCCAAAATTGAACCCGGACCCTCGGCAGAGGAGGCGCAGGGACCCCCCGGGGGGCTGGAGGTCCCCCGCGCACTCCAGCAGGGTCACGGCCACCCGGAGCGCTGCGGGACAAAGGGGAGATGGGGATGGGAAACCTGATTTGTCCAGGGTCTCAAAGAGGGCATGGCCTGTAATAAAACAGGATGGGACCCACCTGGGAGGAGGGTGATGAACTCCAAGGGTCCCAATTTGGGCCAAGAGTCAGGATTTGCGTCAAGGGTTGGGCTTTGGCCTCATCTCTATCTCCCCTTTGTCCCGCAGGGCTCCGGGCAGCCGTGACCCTGCTGGACTGCGGGGGGGACCTCCAGCCCCCCGGGGGTTCCCTGCGCCTCCTCTGCCGAGGGTCCGGGTTCGATGACGGCAGTTTCACCATGTTCTGGATCTGCCAGAGACCCAGGCAGGGGTTGGAGTGGGTGGCAGCGATCTGGAGCGATGGTGGCACCATGTACGCCTCATCAGTCCAGGGCCATTTCAGGATCTCCAGGGAAAACGGGCAGAGCTCGGTGACGCTGACCATGAACAACCTCAAGGACAAGGACTCCGGATCCTCTTTCTGTGCCAAATGTGTTGATGGTGGTTGCTATGATGGTTCTGCTGGTGCTGAACATTTTGACCCCATCCCCATGGCTGTGTCCCCGCCCTGTCCCCGTTGCCCAGACCCTTCCCCCACACCCCCAACCCACACCCAGCCCTTCAACACTGATCCCAACCTTGCTCTGCCTCGGCCCTAATTCTCACCCGCTGACCCCAAACCACAACTCCTGACCCCAAATCTCCTCTTTGTGCCACAAACTTTGCTTTGCAGGTCGGGGTTTGGGGCCCAGAGTCCCGATTTGGGGACAAAGGTTGAGGATTTGTGTCAGCGGCAGCTGCTGCAGGGAGCCCAAAGTGGGGATTTCGGGAAGAATCGGGCGAGTTTTGTTGCCAGCTTAGTTGGGTTTGGGGCACAACCAGTTTGGGGGTTTTTGCTTCCTGGTTGGTGGTGGTGGAAATGGGGGAGATCTGGGACAAAGGCTCAAGAATGGGGTCAAGGGCTGAGATTAGGGGGAAGGGTCTGGGGATTGGGGACAGGAGGGGACACTGAGATGGGGAGGCATCCAACATGGGCGTCTTGAGCAGAAGCACCAGGACTCCAATTATCAGCATAAGCACGTTTGGCACAGAAATAGGATCCGGAATCCTCGTCCTTGAGGTTGTTCATGGTCAGCGTCACCGAGCTCTGCCCGTTGTCCCTGGAGATTGTGAACCGACCCTTGACCGAATCTGCATAGTAGGCGCTGCCACTGCTGCTGATACCTGCGACGGCTTCCAGCCCCTGCCCGGGTCTCTGTCGATACCAGCCCATCCCAAAACTCCCAAAACTGAACCCGGCCCCTCGGCAGAGGAGGCGCAGGGACCCCCCTGGGGGCTGGAGGTCCCCCCCGCACTCCAGCAGGGTCACGGCTGCCCGGAGCCCATCCCCAAACCTTCGCTGTTTTTTGTCAAACTCTGGTTTTTTGGTCCCCAATCTCTACCAGAGATTTTCTGCATCATAACTTGCATCAAATCGTGCAATTAACCCCAACCCATTCCTTAATTAATTGGAAACCTCCTTCTGATCCTTCTCCACTTAATGCACAATTAAAAGCTCATGACCCCCAAAATCCGCAAGACCCCAACCCCGGCACATCCCGGCTTTGGCCCTGAGCTCCCTCCGGCTCCTGGCCCTGCTGCCCCTGCTGCCCCTCCCAGGTGGTCCCGCCCCTTTTTCCTCAGAAGTCACGCCCCTTTTCCCCTTCTGGACCAATCAGGTTTCCCATCCCCATCTCCCCATTGTCTCTCAGGGCTCCGGGCGGCCGTGACCCTGCTGGAGTGTGGGGGGGACCTCCAGCCCCCCGAGGGGTCCCTGCGCCTCCTCTGCCGAGGGTCCGGGTTCAGTTTCGGCAGTTTTGCCTTGAAATGGGTCCGCCAGAGACCCGGGCAGGGGCTGGAATGGGTCGCGGCTATCAGGAGCAATGGTTCCAACATTTACTACGCGCCATCGTTCAGGGGCTGGGTCACGATCTCCAGGGACAACGGGCAGAGCTCGGTGACGCTGACCATGAACAGTCTCAAGGACGAGGATTCCGGATCCTATTTCTGCATCAAATCTTCTTGTACCAGTTGTTGGCCTAGTGGTGCTTATAGTGACGGTACTGGCCATGGCCTGCAGCTCTGGTATTTGATCCGCACTCATCATTGTGTCCCCAAACTCTCAAGTTTTGCCCCAAAGCTTGGCCTTTGATCCTGTTCTTGACTCTGTGTTGCCCCCGGGTGTCATTTAGATGCTTGCATCCCCTGTAATTTTTCTTTTTATGCTGGATGTTATGATACGCGCCCTTAAGACTGCCTTTAAGAGAGAATGTTCTGTTTTTTGTTTTGTTCTGGTTTGGTTTGGTTTTTCTTGTTTTGTTTTGTTTCATTATCAGCCTGCTCACTCCCCCAGCAGTTGGTGGCACACAGAGACGGGGCAGTACGCAGGGAACATTTTGCTCTTGCTTTTTGCTCCTGCTCTTTAGTTAGTTCAACTTGGCAATCAGAATTTTCCCTGGATTCTTTCTCCTTTCCCTTTTTTGGACCTGCTCTGGACTGGGACCTGGGAAACACCGAGAGTTTGCACCTTGTGGCTGCAGCAGCTGCCCCAGCACCGGAGGGACTGATAACAGAGCGACCACCCCTGAGAGAGACTTTCTGAACTTGTCATCTTTTTCAGAGCAATGAAGGAGTGGCGTCATCTGTTGTTGTTTATTTTCTGTGCTGGGGGGTGCTGTGCCTGTAAAATAAACAGGTTCTTACTACTCATTTCCGAGGAATCCCTCCCGAACCGGTTGGGAGGAGCAGGTGTGTGCTCCTGCCCCTGCTGGCGCTCCGAGGTGGGTCCCACACCATTTTCTATATGGCCACGCCTGGTTTGAGGCCCTCGACCAATCAGGTTCCTCATCCCCATCTCCCCTTTGTCCCGCAGGGCTCCGGGTGGCCGTGACCCTGCTAGAGTGCGGGGGGGACCTCCAGCCCCCCGGAGGGTCCCTGCTCCTCCTCTGCCGAGGGTCCGGGTTCGATTTTGGGAATTATGGAATGTTCTGGATTCGCCAGAAATCTGGGAAGACACTGGAATACCTCGCAAGTATCAATGGTGTTGGCACCACCCACCAAGCGCCATCAATCAATGGTCGGTTCACGATCTCCAGGGACAACGGGCAGAGCTCGGTGACGCTGACCATGAACAACCTCAAGGACGAGGATTCCGCCGTTTATTTCTGTGCCAAACGTAGCAATAATGATTATGGTTTTTCTGGTCCTGCTCTTATTGGCGACAATTCTGTCAGCGGACCACCCCCATGTTGGTCAAAAAATGTCTCCAATGCCCAGAGATCCTTCCCCGGCATCCCAGTCCTTTGTGTCAAATCTTCACCATTTTCCCCCAAACTTTGCCCCATCCTTCCCCTAGTCTCGATTGTCTCCCCAGTTTTGCCCATTTCACCCAAATCTCCCCCAGCTCCCGGGGCCCTGATTGGAGGAGGCCTGAACTGGAGCCAGGGGTGAAGGTTTGGGGCCAATGGTTGAGTTGTGGGGCAGGAGCAGGGGAGGGTTTAGGGTCAGTGCTGACCATTGGGCAAATGGGGGAGATTGGGGACAAAGGGTCAAGATCTGAGTCAATGGGTAAGGTTTGAGGGAAGGGTCTGGGGACCTGAAACGGGGGGGACATGGGGACGGGGGTGCATCCACAACTGGTGTCTTCAACATAAGCAGCAGCATCGCCCCAATTGCCAGCAGCAGCAGATTTGGCACCCAAATAGGATCCGGAATCCTCGTCCTTGAGGTTGTTCATGGTCAGCGTCACCCAGCTCTGCCCGTTGTCCCTGGAGATCCTCACCCGGCCCCTGACCGATGGCGCATAGCCAGTGTCAGCACCATCGCTCCTGATCCCCGCGACCCATTCCAGCCCCTGCCCGGGTCGCTGTCGGACCCATTGCATGGAAAAACTGCCGAAACTGAACCCGGATCCCCGGCAGAGGAGGCACAGGGACCCCCCGGGGGGCTGGAGGTCCCTCCCGCACTCCAGCAGGGTCACGGCTGCTCCCCCATGCCCAAATCTTCACCAATTTCACTCATAACTTCACTGGTTTGGTCCCAAATCTCCACCAGATTTTTTCTGGTATCCTGACATTCCTCAAAATCTGCAAGTTAACTCAATATTCTCATTAATTAATTGGACACCTTTTCCTGAGTGTTCCACATTGATTTCAAACGCAATACCACGTCAAAAACCCCCAAACCCCTCCGGGACCCCAACCCCGGCACATCCCAGGCTTGGCCCTGAGCTCCCCCTGGCTCCAGGTCCTGCTGCTCCTGCTGGCTCTCCCAGGTGGGCTCCGCCCCTTTTTCCTGGAGCACACGCACCTTTTCCCCTTCTGGAGCAATCACATTTCTCATTTTTAATCATCTCCACTTTGTCCCGCAGGGCTCCGGGTGGCCGTGACCCTGCTGGAGTGCGGGGGGACCTCCAGCCCCCAGGGGGGTCCCTGACGTTGCTGTGCCGCGCATCTGGGTTCAATTTTGGGGGTCAGTCCTTGAGCTGGGTCTGTCAGAGACCCGGGCAGGGGCTGGAGTGGCTCGCGGGGATCAGCAGTGGTGGCAGGACCTTCTATGCATCGTCGGTCAAGGGCTGGTTCAGGATCTCCAGGGACAACGGGCAGAGCTCGGTGACGCTGACCGTGAACAACCTCAAGGTCGTGGATTCCGGATCCTATTTCTGTGCCAGGGTTTATTATAACAATGCTGCTGCTAATGACGCCTGTCGTTTTGACCTCATCCCCATGGCTGTTTCCCCCCTGTCCCCGTTCCCCAGACCCTTCACCCAGTCCCCAGCCCCTGACCCCATTCCTGTCCCCGTGTCCCAACTCTGAACTGGCTCTGCCCCAATCTCAGCTCTTGGCCCCAAACCTCAGCTCTGGGCTCCACGTCCCAACCAAATTCCCCAAAACTGACGAGGACGTCCCAGATCCAGCCCCACCGTGTCAATCTGCCTTTGCTTTGTGTGATTGGCCACAAACCTCTCGCGGTGAGCGGCGCCATTGAGTTCTGTGTGTGCTGCCGGGGCCGTGAGTCGCCGGCACCTCCCCATGGCCACAGCCCGGTGAGGAGAGCGATGGTGGGAAACCAAACAGCTCCAGAGGGATCCCCACAGCCCCATCCCGGTGGGGATTGGGACAGAGACTCCCAAGCGGGGATGGGCCCAGGGCTGAGGATTGGGGGAAAGGTTGGGGGTTTGGGGACAGCTGGGGACGCTGAGATGGGTGCGTGGATCCACCGCTGGGGTCTTCACCATAAGCACCAGGACCCCAAGCACCAGCATAACCAGATTTGGCACAGAAATAGGATCCGGAATCCTTGTCCTTGACGTTGTTCATGGTCAGCGTCACCGAGCTCTGCCCGTTGTACCTGGAGATCGTGACCCGGCCCTTGACCGATGGCGCGTAGCTGGTGCTGCCACCAGTGTTGATCCTGCGAGCCACTCCAGCCCCTGCCCGGGTCTCATCTCCAGGGGAGATGGAGATCAGGCCCCGGATCCGGGTTTGGGCTGGGCTGGGGGTGACCAGATGCAAATAGGGACGTCAACCCACCTGGGAGGGCCAGCAGGATGGGGAGGAGAACAAAGTGACACAGTGTGTGGCCAACATAAGGATCTGGATGCAGGAATTAGGATTTGGGTGGATTTTTTCCTTCATCCCCATCTCCCCTTTGTCCCGCAGGGCTCCGGGCGGCCGTGACCCTGCTAGAGTGCGGGGGGGACCTCCAACCCTCCCAGGGGGTCCCTGCGCCTCCTCTGCCGAGGGTCCGGGTTCAGTTTCGGGAATTTTGACATGTCATGAATCCGTCAGAGTCCCGGGCAGGGGCTGGAATGGCTCGCGGGGATCAACACTGGGGGAGCCACCGGCTACGCGCCATCGGTCAAGGGCCGGTTCAGGATCTCCAGGGACAACGGGCAGAGCTCGGTGACGCTGACCATGAACAACCTCAAGGACGAGGATTCCGGATCCTATTTCTATGCCAAAGCTGCTGCTGCTGGTTGGGGTAATGGTGCTGCTGATGGTTTTGACCCCACCCTTATCGCTGTGTCCCCCCTGTCCCCGTTCCCCAGACCCTTCCCCCAATCCCGAGCCCCTGACCCCATTACTGTCCCCGTGCCCCAACCCTGCCCTGGCCCTGCCCCACATTCTCAGCTTCTGGTCCCACACCTCAGCTCGGGGCCCATTCAGGGCCATTTTGGCTCCTGGACTGTCCCTGACCGTGCTGACCCTGCCCTTGACCAATGGAACATTCCAGGTGACTACACCCTTGCACCCTTCTGCTTCTCTCAGCATGGAGCCCTTGGCTGGGGATCAATGTAAAAATTTGTGGAAAAATTCAATTTCCCCAATTTTTTCATGTGTTTTTGGCTAAAAAAATGATTTTTTCTCCATAGCTCCCAGAGAGGATTCCAGCCCAGGCCCACGGAGCAGCCCCAGACACTGAGGCCGCTGAGGGAGCAGTGAAGCCCCAGGTGGGACAAAGGGAGGGAGGGAGGAGAAGACGCCGCCATTTTGGGACTCCGCAGCCTCCCCCCACTTCCTCCCCGGCAGCTGCCGGGGCCCGGCCGGGGCAGGAAAGGAAACAGAAAGTTCCTGGTTTTGGTCATTTTGAACATCTGTGTTTGGCAAAGGGAAACTCAGCCTTGGGGCGCTGCGGCAGAGCGCTGGCTGCACAAAAAGCTTTGTGTGCAAAGGGCCCCGGAGTGATCCCCATTCCGCACTGGGACTGAGGGGAAGGGCCAGACTGGGGAGGAATGGGGAAAATTAGGGGAAATTGGGAATTGGGGAAGTGATGGTGGAGTTTGGGGGGAAAATATCTGAGATGTTAGAAAAAGAGCCAGGATTTTGGGGAAGGATCAGAGAATTCTTTGATGCTTGGGAAGAGAGAGGAGAGGGCTTGGGACCACAACCACCATAAACACCATAAGCATAGCAGCATTACCACAACCACTGGTGTAATGTTTGGCACAGAAATAGGATCCGGAATCCTCGTCCTTGAGGTTGCTCACGGTCAGCGTCACCGAGCTCTGCCCGTTTTCCCTGGAGATCGTGATCCGACCCTGCACCGACGGCGTGTAGTTGGTGTAAGCACCACTGCTGTAGATCGACGCGACGAATTCCAGCCCCTGTCCGGGTCTCTGGCGGACCCAGAACATGTCGTAGCTCCCGAAAACTGAACCCGGACCCTCGGCAGAGGAGGCGCAGGGACCCCCTGGGGGGCTGGAGGTCCCCCCTGCACCCCAGCAGGGTCACGGCCGCCCGGAGCTCTGCGGGACAAAGGGGAGATGGGGATGGGGCCAAAGCTGAACCCTTGACCCAAATCCTGAATCTTGGCCCCAAATTGGGACCCTTGGAGTTCATCATCCTTATCCCAGGTGGGTCTCGATACTTTATCAACTTGACCCTCCCAGTTTGCGGCCCTGAACCAATCAGGTTTCCCATCCCACTCTCCCCTTTGTCCCGCAGGGCTCCGGGCGGCCGTGACCCTGCTGGAGTGTGGGGGGGACCTCCAGCCCCCCAGGGGGTCCCTGCGACTCCTCTGCCGAGGAGCCGGGTTCGATTTTGGACAATTTGGGATGGGCTGGATGGGTCAACGACCCGGGCAGGGACTGGAATTCGTCGCAGGGATCACCAACACTGGTGGCAACACCGGCTATGCGGATTCAGTCAAGGGCCGGTTCAGGATCTCCAGGGACAACGGGCAGAGCTCGGTGACGCTGACCATGAACAACCTCAAGGACGAGGATTCCGGATCCTATTTCTGTGCCATACCTTATTGTAGTGGTTGCTGGGCTGCTGGTAACAATGGTGACGATATTGGTGATTGCCTCCAGGCCATGCTTTTTGCCCCACTCCCTTCATTTTCTCCCTAAAGCTCTGATTTTCATCCCAAACCTCTCTTCTTGACGCACTCCTTGACCTTTTCACTCCATTTGCAACATCAGTGGCCACAGACCCCAAACCCTCCCCTGCTCCTGCCCCAAAACTCAACCACTGGCCCCAAATCTTCACCCCTGGGCTCCAGTTCAGGCCTCCTCCAATCAGGGCCCAGGGAGCTATGGGAGATTTGGGTGAAATTGGAAAAATTGAGTGAAAGTGTAGGGTGTAGGCAGCAGGGGCAGAGTTTGGGGGAAACTCTTTAACACTTGGGAGAAAAGCTGGGCTCTGGAGGAAGGATGACTGGGAGTGGAGACATCTAGTGACCGTCATAGGGCTGGGGCCACTGCTGGAATTGTCACTAAAAGTAGCAACACCACCACCATAACCACTAGTAGCACATTTGGCACAGAAATAGGATTCGGAGTCCTCGACCTTGAGATTGTTCATGGTCAGCGTCACCGAGCTCTGCCTGTCGTCCCTGGAGATCGTGAACCGGCCCTTGACCGATGGCGCGTTGTCAGTGCTGCCACTGTTATGAACAAAAATTCGGGTAATATTTTTTTGTGAGAAAAAGTTACAAAAAGCAGCCAGACCACGGGTAGCTGCTGAAGTTCTTTGTGTTTTGTTATTGTAATCACGAGTCGTTGTGGCTAATCGCTCCTTTTGTATCAGCAGAGCCTCGCCCGAGGCTAAGTTGTACCTTTCCCAGAAGGGTGGGAACCTTCCCGAACAGTAGAAGGGACCCGAGAAGGTGGGGGGGGCTATGCAAAGTGACTCCAAGACCACAATGCAGCATGGGTCCCCCGGTGTACGGAGAAAACCCCAAAACAACGAGCCACCTAAGAGTTGAGAGACTGGAGTGATGTCTAGACGTGAAGAGCCGAATGCTGAACCTGCAGAGATGCAAAACACCTTCAGAGCCTCTCGCCCTGACCAAGAGAGACGACCCCGGCGGTGAGACGAGGCTGACTGAGCCGGCAAAGGCACCATCTGACGGGATCAGCAGGCCCTAAAGGTTCCCACGAGGACGTGATCCCCAGCTCTGCCCCTTGTGGACAGAGCTGTGCATATCCTCCTCCTCTGAGTCGCCCGGGAAGACGACGGAGACTGCAGACCCGTTGAGCCACCCAATCCTGAGCTGATCACTTTTAATAAAGGCATTAAAAAGGAGAAGAAGTCTCCTGGCCCTTTTTGTTTATTTCAGCCACCACTGTTGCAGATGCGGGCGATGTATTCCAGTGTCTGCCCGGGTCTCTGGCACATCCAGCCCATCCCAAAACTACCAAAATCAAACCCAGATGCGCGGCACAGCAACGTCAGGGACCCCCCAGGGGGCTGGAGGTCCCCCCCACACTCCAGCAGGGTCACGGCCGCCTGGAGCCCTACGGGACAATGGGGAGAGATTGAGGATGAGAAACCTGATTGGCTGTGGGGTCCAAGTAGGTGTGGCTTGCTGTAAAAAGGGGCGGGACCCCCCTGAGAGGAGGATGATGAACTCCCAGGGTCCAAATTTGAGGCCAAGGTTCAGGGTTTGGGTCAAGGGTTGAGCTTTGGCCTCATCCCCATCTCCCCTTTGTCCTGCAGGGCTCCGGGCGGTCGTGACCCTGCTGGAGTGCGGGGGAAACCTCCAGCTCCCCAGGGGGTCCCTGCGCCTCCTCTGCCGAGGGTCCGGGTTCAGTTTTGGCAGTGTCACCATGCACTGGGTCCGCCAGAGACCCGGGCAGGGGCTGGAGTGGCTCGCAGGGGTCTACAGCAGTGGCAGCGCCTACTATGCAGATTCGGTCAAGGGCCAGTTCAGGATCTCCAGGGACAACGGGCAGAGCTCGGTGACTGTGACCATGAACAACCTCAAGGACGAGGATTCCGGATCCTATTTCTGTGCCAAAGCTGCTGGTGCTGCTTGGGCTGCTGCTGCTTACATTGACCGTGCCGGTGGTGGCAGCGCCCGTGCCTGAGCCCCTCTTATCCCCAAATCTCAGAACCTTTACCCAAATCTCAGCCCTTGACCTCATTCTTGACTCCTTTGCCCAGATCTTCCCCATTTCCACCAATGGAGACTAAAGACTCCAAACCCCGAAACTAGTTCTGCCCCAAACCCACCAGCTTTGGCCCCAAAACTCGCCCGATTCTGCCCCCAATCCCTACTCTGGGCTCCCAGCCACAGCCGCTGACCCAAACCTCACCCGCTGTTCCCAAATGTCGGCCCTTTGGGGCAATTTTGGGGCACAAGTGGGAGATTTGGGGCCGAGAGTTGAGTTTGGGGGCAGACCCAGGGCAGGGTTTGGGGCCAATGGGCAGCATAAGGGCAAAGGGGGCGGGGCTTGGACAAAGGGTCAGGGGTGGGACAGGGGGGTTTGGGGAAGGGTCTGGGGACAGCTGGGGACAGGGACGAGGCCAGGACCCCAAACACCAACCCAAACACCAACAAAAGCAGTAAGAGCAGTGCTAACACCAGAAGATTTGGCACAGAAATAGGATCCGGAATCCTCGTCCTTGAGGTTGTTCATGGTCAGCGCCACCGAGCTCTGCCCATTCTCCCTGGAGATCCTGAACCGGCCCTGGACTGAATCCACGTACCTGGTGCTGCCACCATCACTGTTGATGCTGGCGATGAATTCCAGCCCCTGCCCGGGTCTCTAGCGGATCCAGCCCATTGCAAATTTCCCAAAATCAAACCCAGACCCTCGGCAGAGGAGGCGCAGGGACCCCCCGGGGGGCTGGAGGTCCCCCCCGCACTCCAGCAGGGTCACGGCTGCCTGGAGCACTGTGGGACAAAGGGGAGATGGGGATGAGGCCAAAGCTCAACCCTTGACCCCAACATCCCAACTATTGGCCCCAAATTTGGACCCTTGCCGTTCATCACCCTCCTCCTCCCAGGTGGGTCCTGTCCCTTTTTTCCAAATGGCTAAGCCCACTCTGAGGCCCTGGACCAATCAGGTTTCCCATCCCCATCTCCCCTTTGTCCCACAGGGCTCCGGGCGGCCGTGACCCTGCTGGAGTGTGGGGGGGACCTCCAGCCCCCCGGGGGATCCCTGCGCCTCCTCTGCCGAGCACCCGGGATCGATTTTGGGATTATTGTGATGGCCTGGATCCGCCAGAGACCCGGGCAGGCGCTGGAGTTCATTGCAGATATCAGCACCACTGGCAGCACAAGCTACGCGGATTCGGTCAAGGGCCGGTTCACGATCTCTAAGGACAACGGGCAGAGTTTGATGACACTGACCATGAACAACCTCAAGGACGAGGATTCCGGATACTATTTCTGTGCCAAATATGCTTATACTCCTGATGGTACTTATGGTGTTGCTTCTGTTGACGTGCCGGGCTTGGCCCCATTCCCCAACCAGCACTGCAGGAGCATCCGGGAGCAGGACGGTCGGGACAGACGGACGGATACGAGAGATCTCTGCAGCCAGGTTGTGGCATTTGGGGTTTATTGCAAAGGACGAACTGCAGGGCCCTGCTGGGAGCTGCCAGGCACAGCTGGAGAAGGGCTGAGAGAAGAGAGGGGAGAGAGGATGAGACGGGAAGAGAGTAAGAGAGTAAAAAAGGTAAATGAGTAAAAGGGTGAGAGAATAAAAAGGGTAAGAGAGTGAAAGAGTCAGTGAATAAAATGGTAAGAGTGTAAAAGGGTAAGAACATAAAACTCTAAGAGAATAAAAGGGTAAGAGAGTGAGGTTCCCACCACAATACAATAAATGTTCTTCTCTGTAGAATATTCTCATTCTCACTAACCAATCTTATGCAATGTACAAACCCTACATCATTTCCATACACCCTAAAAGAATCATTCATTACCGTACTCTATTACATTTTAAACCCTAAAAACTCCTCTTTGGCACCCTTCTGCCAAGTCTAAAACCTGCTCTTTGGAAACCCTAAAAACCCCTCTTTGGAGCAACTTTAAACCCTAAAAACTCCTCTTTGGAAGAACTTTAAACCCTAAAAACTCCTTTTTGGAGTAACTTTAAACCCTAAAAAC
This sequence comes from Melozone crissalis, assembly GCF_028551555.1. NCBI lineage: Eukaryota > Metazoa > Chordata > Aves > Passeriformes > Passerellidae > Melozone > Melozone crissalis. The sequence continues at coordinate 3,866,186 of NW_026535856.1, forward strand.
TCCTCTTTGGGCCCTTCTGCCAAGCTGTAGGGTCGCTCTGACCCTTGGAGCTGTCTGCAGGCAGAGGGTGTTGTTCCATCAAAATGGGATCACCTTCAGCCGGCCACGCCATTGTTTTCCAGTTGTTCAGTCCCTGAGGGATCTCAAAGCTTGCTTTCATTTCAATCTCTCTGATGGTCTCCATATTCTCAAAATTTTTTACCCGACTTATTGATATTATCAATATACCCATATTGATAAGGCTTTGCTGTTCCATCCTCCCCAACCAGCATCAGCATAAGCACCGTGACCATCGGTGTCCTTGGTGCAGAAATAGGATCCGGAATCCTCGTCCTTGAGGTTGTTCATGGTCAGCGTCACCGAGCTCTGCCCGTTGTCCCTGGAGATCCTGAACCAGCCCTTGACGGAATCCGCGTTCCTGGTGACGCCACCACTGCTGGTGATGGTTCCGACCCACTCAAACCCCTGCCCGGGTCTCCGGTGCATCCAGCCCATCCCAAAATTCCCAAAACTGAACCTGGACCCTCGGCAGAGGAGGCGCAGGGAGCCCCCGGGGGGGTGGAGGTGCCCCCCCGCACTCCAGCAGGGTCACGGCCACTCCCCCATCCGCAAAGCTTCTCTGCTTTTGCCCCAGAATCCTTTTTTCTTGCCTCAAATGTCCGGCAGTGGTTTCCTGTATTGAAAAATTCCTTAAACCCTACAATGAGCCCAAATCCACCCATTAATTAATTGGACACCTCAGCCTGACTTTTGCATCGCCCCATCCCCATCTCCCCTTCGTCCCGCAGGGCTCTGGGTGTTGCCCGATTGATAAATGACACAAAACTCGGATAAGTTTTGTGGGTGCTTTATTACGGGCCCGGGGTGCTGGGGGACTCACGTCCCAAAAACCCAAGCCCCCGATTTCACATATGGGTGCTTCCCTCTTATACATGCGATTCACAACAAAGTCTCCAAGAAACAGTTCCCTTGTGATACATTCCTTAGTTCACAGGCAAGATCATAAATCTTCTGCTTATCTTATTCTAAGAGCATTGTATGCTGCCTTCAGACAGGTTAGCATTCTTACTCTCCTGCACTAGTTTAATTATTTACTAAATTCCTAAGACTACCTGCTAAGTTACACACAAACCAAACACACACACTATCAACGGCTGCAAAACTGCAAAACTGCTTTTAACAAACCAATTCACACACAACTCATAACTAAACTATAATTACACATTTTGCTAAATTTCATTTCTTTTCCAACATTTCCCCCCTTTTGAGCATCCTTCAGTCCTACTGCAAGGATGCTCAATCAACAGTATTGACAGTAACATCTTCATAACGAGGTGGGGAGTGTTCTTCATTCTGCCGCCCGCGGGTCATGGCCTTCAGCAACCGGAGAGATCGCTTCTTTTCCTTTTCGATCACTCCTAAGAGGCATCTATATACAATCCATATAGTCACTAAAAATACTAAAAACATTAGTGCATACTGTATAGCAGATGTAATCCAGCCAGACAGGTGAAGCCCCAAAGAATCAAATACTGCTCCTATCCAGTTATGCTGTGCTTCCTTTTCAATTTCCTTGGTTTTTGTTTCCACTTCTGCCAGTTGAGAAATATCTTTCTCAACTTCAAGTGTAACATTTGGAATGTGTACACAGCAATGATCTATTCTCCTACTCAGGTAACCACAAACTCCATGTTCTCTTAACAGTAGCAAATCCAATGCCATTCTGTTTTGTAGGGTCATTCTTGATGTAGCTTGCAATTGCAAATTTAGATCTTTAAATCCCTTCTTAGTAGCTGCTGCCAACCTTTCTGTCTGTCCTAACAAGTTGTTGAGCATTTCCCTATTTCGATATGTCACTACCGGAGGGAATAATGATTCTAATATCCATCCAAATTGTACTCCTGAGCCAGGTTCATGCCACTGCTCCTCTAGGGATTCTTCCCTCTTTCTGTGTCCTTTCCTTTGGATCAATCTATTCTGTTTCCAGTATGGACACAATGTGGGAACCCCTAGGGTGATTTGTGTTACTGATCCATCTAGAGGTAAATGTGTGGTCCACTGTCCATGTCCCAACACCCAGACTAGATTTCCAGGGCTATGCACAATAGTATATCTGCAATCTATAGGTCCCTCCATGGACTCTTTGCTAACCGTATGATCATATCCCCTACACTCGCATCCCCACTTTAATGCCATTTTCACCGGTACCAATCCAATTCGGTCTTCCGGTGTATCACATGTAAAAACCTCAGTACAATTCCAATACTCTTTCTGCAGTCTGAACTCTCGGGAAGATGTAGATGTGATGAGGGCCCTATAATGTGACTGATTCTTTACTCCTGACCATTGGATGCACCATTGTACTTCCCCAAGGTAATTATAGTGTTCCAAAACACTAGGTCCCCATAATGTCTTCCAACTATTCCAGGTGTCAAAATTCTGTGTGACATTCTGACAACTCATCTCATTTCGGTGGGATTTCGTTCTTATTCGTACTGTATTGCATGGCTCATCTATTGGGTTTGCAATTAAACACCTCCTGGTATTTTGAATCCAACCATAATGATTGGGTTTCTTTTCACATTCCTCTCTAGTCATAGCCCGAATGGTCATACACAAATCCCTCCATACATCCACTGGTTTGGGAACTGACTGGCAGGACCATGAAACATTCTTAAATGTTTCAGGCATTTTGGTTACCGGTATTATTCCCCAGGGAATAGGTTCACCTGCAGCCTGTGGTAATGGTAGGCAAGCTGTTATTTTAGTCACGTTCTGCATGATCCCAAAATCTCTAATCAATCCTACCACTAAGTTTTCCTGCTCAGTATTCCGTTCTATTGTATCATTAGCCTCCCGTCTACCCCTTCTACCGTGTCTCTGTAAGGATAACATCATTCTGTCATGCCTCCACCATGCATTTCCTATTCTACGATTAGTGACATTCAACCACCCACAACCTTTGCCTTCCTTCTCCCACCAACTGTCCTGTCCTCTATTCTGTCCCAGGTCAGTTCCCTATTTTGCCTCCACCTTTTGACCCATAGGTTCCTTTGATATCTTGATCTTACTAGGAAGGAACAATTTATTCTAAGGGGTGACCCATCCCACATGTCCGCTGCCATTGATACTGGATCAACCTTTATGTTTTCAGCACGATCCCCTGTCCATGGCAAAACCCTCATACTCACTCTTTTGTAATCAAAACTATCCCGTCTCTTGACCAAACATGTATATTCTCCCGTATCGTTTGTGGTTACCTTAGTAAGATTCAGTACCGTGTTTCCTTGTTGTTTATCCTGATCCCAACCGACTCCGATCTTGCCTCGGCTTCTTTCAGCCCCCCGTTGCCATATTGCAATAACTTCACCGGCCTCAACTCTCTGGCTGTCAAATATAACACAAGTTAATTGAACATCCATCCCTTCCATGACTGTAACCTTTGTTTCTTCAACCTGTACTAGAGTAGACCCTTGAACGGGTAATAGTCTCATGATCACTAGCAGTAATATAATTAAGAAGGCGGCTTTGCGCGGAAGATCATCCGGGTTGGAGACACCATCTGGGTTTCCCATTGGAACGGTGCCTTCTTTACCCTGGTGTAATGGATCCAAGCATCCATCCCCTGGACCTTCACCGCCGTGTAGGTCGTCATCATCACCTGGTGGGGTCCACTCCATGATTCCCGTAGAGGATCCGTGATCCACTTCTTGACGTACACCTGGTCCCCAGGCTGAATGTCGTGGACCGAATTCTCCAGCGTGAGCGGTCTATTCCACTGTAAAGTATTTCTTAAAGAATTCAAGATCTTATTAAGTGACATAACATACTCTGCAATTGTCTGGTCCCCACTCACATGTACCTCCCCTTGTAATACAGTTGCATGATATGGTTTGCCATATAGTATCTCATATGGACTTACGCCTACCTTTTCCCTTGGCTTAATTCGAATCCTGAGTAGGGCCAAAGGCAAAGCTTGAGGCCAGTGCAGCTAAGCTTCCTGGCAAATCTTTTTGATTTGTACTTTCAGGGTTTGATTCATCCTTTCCACCTGCCCACTAGACTGAGGTCTCCAGGGGGTATGCAAATTCCAGGTTATATCTAACAGTCGTGCTAATTCCTGCACTACCCCGGCTAAAAAATGCGGACCCCTATCTGATGACAATCCTAAAGGTACTCCAAATCTTGGTATTATTTCTTTTAACAAGGTTTTTACCACCTCCTTAGCCTGATTAGTTCTACATGGAAAAGCTTCTGGCCACCCTGAAAACGTACATACATACACTAACAAGTATCTGTATCCCTGTGCCCTAGGCAATGCGGAAAAATCAACTTGCCAGTAATCTCCCGGTTGTGGCCCGACTTGCAGCTTTCCCATTTGTATTTGTCTCCTAAACATACCGGGCACATTGCATTAACTCTTTTTGCCATTGTTAACATCTGATTAGAGATTATCTCATTTTTCAAAAATTTTACCAATACTTCTGCCCCCCAATGACATTTGTTATGTTCTGATTCCAAAATAAATTTCATTATGCGAGTAGGTACTACTATTTGTCCCATTGGTGTAACATACCACCCAAGTTGATTCCTCTGTGCCCCTAGCAAGTTTATTAGTTTTCCATCTTCTATTGAATATTTGGGCTCCTGATTCAGGTAAGGGGTAGCCGGATTCGTTCTTACCGGTACCAATGCCATTTGAGTCCATATTTCCCGTGCCACTTGCCGTGCTGTAACATCAGCAAATCGGTTTCCTCGGTAAACGTCTCCTTCCGCAGTCTGATGTCCTCTAACATGCATAACTGCAACTGCTTTGGGACTATGTACTGCATCCAGTAGCTGTAGCACTTCTTCCCGGTGCTTGATGTTGGTTCCCTGTGAATTCAATAGCCCCCTTTCCTTCCATAACGCCCCATGTACATGAACCACACCAAAGGAATATTTAGAATCTGTCCGGATATTAACCCTTTTGTCCTTGCTCAAATACAGGGCTCTGGTGAGTCCAATCACCTCTGCCTTCTGGGCCGAAGTTCCAGGTAACAAAGTCCTTACCTCTATTACCTGATCCAATGTTACCACTGCATACCCGGCACAGCGAGTCCCATTCTCGACAAAACTGGATCCATCGGTGTATAGTTCCCATTCAGGGTCTTCCAATGGTTCATCCTTTAAGTCGGGTCTGCTGGCATATACTTGTTCAATTACGTCTACGCAATCGTGCACCAGTCCCCCAGCCTCCTGGTCACTGCGTAAAAATTCTGCTGGATTAACATGATTAGTAGTCTTTATTTCAATATCATCCTGTTCTCTCAGGGTAGCCTGGTATTGCAACATTCGACTGGATGATAACCAGTGACCCCCCTTTTGCTCCAAAACAGCCATGACCATATGGGGAACAAACACTTTAATTTTTGCCCCCAAAGTCAATTTCCGGGCCTCTTGAATAAGAATTATTGTTGCCGCCACAGCTCGTAAACACGAGGGCCACCCGGAACTTACCGAATCCAGTTGTTTAGAGAAGTATCCCACTGGCCTCTTCCAGGATCCCACCTTCTGGGTGAGGACCCCCAATGCCAGTTTTTGCCTCTCATTCACGTACAACTGGAATTCCTTGGTCAGGTCAGGGAGTCCTAGGGCTGGGGCCTCCTTTAGTGCCTGCTTCAATTCCTGGAAGGCCTTCTTTTGCTGTGTTGTCCACTCCAGCCGATGCTGCTTCAAGGCCTCATACAGCGGCTTGGCTAGGAGACCGAAATTCATGATCCACAGTCGACACCATCCCACCATTCCTAGAAAAGATCTCAATTCCTGATGGTTACGAGGCAAAGGAATAGCACATATTGCCTCTATTCGGTTTACTCCCAAACGTCTCTGCCCTTGTGTGATCTCACAACCGAGATAAATAACGCTATTTTTGACCAGTTGAGCTTTTTCCTTAGAAACCCGATACCCTGCTTGGCCCAGCATGTTGAGTAATTTAATTGTTAATTCCACACACATTTCCCTTTCCTTAGTAGCCAGAAAGATGTCGTCCACGTACTGCAGGACTACATACAAGGATGGGGATATTGTTACCTGGGTTATCTTCCATTCCTCCAGCTCCTTGGCCAGTTGATTTCCAAAAATAGTGGGGGACCATTTAAATCCTTGTGGGATTCTGGTCCATGTAAGCTGCTTCTTTCTCCCAGAATCAGGACTCTCCCACTCAAAGGCAAAATATTTCCTACTCTCTACTGCCAGTGGGATGCAGAAGAAGGCATCTTTAAGGTCAATCACTGAGAACCATTTAAACTCCTCCGATACAGATGTTAACAAGGTATAAGGATTAGCAACAACTGGATGTATGTCTTTCACTATTTCATTAATAGCCCTTAAGTCCTGTACCAAACGGTACTTACCATTAGGTTTCTTTACTGGAAAAATTGGAGTATTATACTCCGATTCACATTCCTGTAATATTCCTTGAGCCAAAAATTGTTTAATTAATGGGGCTACTCCCCTCCTTGCCTCAAGCTTCAAGGGGTATTGCTTTACCCTCACTGGTTGGGCCCGTTCCTTTAGTTCCACCTTTACGGGCTGCGCAGCTTTAGATTTTCCGGGAACCCCTGACTCCCATATCCAGGGTACTACAGCCTGCTCAATTTCTTCTAGAATAGGAGAGGCATCCACTTCCTTGATCACAAAAATGCCTGCTATTTGTTCCTCAGGTATTTCCAATTTCACCCTTCCCCCTTCAAATATTATTTTCACATTAAGTCGGGACAACAGGTCTCTGCCAAGAAGGGGTGTGGGGCAGTTTGGCATATACAAGAATTGGTGATCTAATTCCTTCCCCCCAAACCTAAGATTTAAAGGTTGTAAAAATGGTTGTTCCTCTAGCTTCCCTGTTGCCCCCACCACCTGTACTGTTGTGTCACTCAAAGGTCCCAATAGTCTATTAAGTACAGAATAGGTTGCTCCAGTGTCTACCATAAATTCTTGATCCTTTCCATCTATCTCTAAAACTACCCTAAGATCCTTTTCTAGTCAGCCTTGATTCTGATAGTTTCCCAAAACTAGTGCTTGAGCGACTTCTGCTGGTCCTCCCGTGAATCCTCCCACAGGAGCATTCCCCATTGGACCTGTCCTTAATCCTATGTTTCCCATGCCCATACCTCCTCTAACCGGGCATTCATTTTTCCAGTGTCCTAACTGTCGGCAAAACGCACACTGGTTTGGATCCAACCTCCCCGTGTTAGGTGCAAACCCAAATCCTCCCCGACCTCTTGCCAGCCCCCTTTGTCCGTGATTAGCTCCTCCCCGACCTTGACCCCTAATGGGTCTTCCTCCTACCCCTGTCTGTTGTATTACAGCCAGAATACTAGCTTGTTGTCTTTTTGCAGTTTCTTTTTCCCTGTTGTTGTATACCTTCCACGCTACCTCCAACATTTTGTCCAAACTTCCAGTGTCCTCTCCTTCCAACTTTTGTAACTTTTTCCTAATATCTTCTTGTGATTGCCCCATAAACAACAATGCCAATTGAAGTTTTCCTGATTGATCCTCTACATCTAAATTAGTAAACTTCCGAGCCATGTCTTTTAATCGTTCTAAAAAGGCAGACGGTGACTCATTCTTGTCCTGCTTGACCGAATACAGCTTAGACCAGTTCATAGTCTTAGGTATTCCTGTCCTAATTCCTTCCACCAACAATTCCTGATATCGTTTTACAGCCCTTATTCCTCCCGTAGAGTTTGGGTCCCACCTTGGTTCCTCACTAGGTACCAATTCATCAACTGTTTCATTTAGTTGTCTCAACCGTATCTCCTCACGAGCCTTTTCTCTAGTGGCTTTAATAACTATTTCCTTTTCTGTGGAATCCATTATAGTATCTAATAATACCTGTAAATCATTCCAGTCCGGATTCTGAGTCTTTATTACCATTTTAACCACCTTGCCACCCTTTCGGGATCCTCCCGATAACTCCCCGCTGATTGCTTCCATATTACCAAATCCCCGGGGGAGAAAGGCACCTTTATAAGCATCCTTTCTCCCTGTGGTCCCACAGCTTCCCTTAATGGCGCAATTAACTGTGGCCCCTTCTGCCCCTTCCTCCCCTTGCGAGTCCGCCCTGCTAACGGAGTTCTTTTAACACTCTCATTCCTTTCACCATCACCACCATCACTATCACTCTCACTAGATCCCGTTTTTATAGCTATATCCGCAGGGGGAGCAGGGGGCACATTAGGAGCAACCGGAGCCCTCGGGCGTGCTATACAATAAGACAAATCTTCCTCAACTGAAGGATACAAATTACGCTCCTTTCTTTCTTTACATCCCACACACTCCCTTTCATCATTCACTTCTAAAACCAAAATACCACACTCCTTTTGCCATTCATCTTTCCGGTACAAAACGAAAAACAAATCCAAATATGGTATTTCATCCCATTTCTCATTTCTCCTTAAAAATTGCATCAAAGATTCCATTATCTCCAATTCCAGTGTACCATTCACCGGCCATCCCGCTTGCCCAATCTCACATTCAGGCCACCAATGATTACAATAATCTATCATTTTACTTTTATCCAATTCTTGATAATACCCCTCACTTTTCCACCGTTTCAATATACAACCTAATGGTGTATTTCCAGGTATTTTACCATTGGCTTGCACAAAGGTTTTAAAAGTTTTAAAAGACATCATATTACAGCCTTTAATTCCACCTTTAGTTCCAGTAAACCAATACACCTTAAACCAATATACCTTCTCGCCGTCCTTCCCAAACAAAAACAGGAGGCGAGTTCCGGTCCTGCGTCCTTAGACGTCTTATGGCCGGAGCCTAGGCTTTTTACCAACCACCAAATCCAAATCCAATTATCACCTTTTTCCAATATAAAGCACCTTCAGGCTTACCTTGGCAGTTGTCCAACAGGCGCGGCGTCGGGCACGACCGATGTCTCCCCGAGAAGTGCTCGGTGCCGGCTTGGAGTGGATCGGAATGCGGAACCGCCCCAGCTGCCTTTGGAGTCCTGCCGCGGTCGCCAGAAAAACTGTTGCCCGATTGATAAATGGCACAAAACTCGGATAAGTTTTGTGGGTGCTTTATTACGGGCCCGGGGTGCTGGGGGACTCACGTCCCAAAAACCCAAGCCCCCGATTTCACATATGGGTGCTTCCATCTTATACATGCGATTCACAACAAAGTCTCCAAGAAACAGTTCCCTTGTGATACATTCCTTAGTTCACAGGCAAGATCATAAATCTTCTGCTTATCTTATTCTAAGAGCATTGTATGCTGCCTTCAGACAGGTTAGCATTCTTACTCTCCTGCACTAGTTTAATTATTTACTAAATTCCTAAGACTACCTGCTAAGTTACACACAAACCAAACACACACACTATCAACGGCTGCAAAACTGCAAAACTGCTTTTAACAAACCAATTCACACACAACTCATAACTAAACTATAATTACACATTTTGCGCAATTTCATTTCTTTTCCAACACGGGCAGCCGTGACCCTGCTGGAGTGCGGGGGGGACCTCCAGCCCCCCGGGGGGTCCCTGCGCCTCCTCTGCCGAGGGTCTGGGTTCAGTTTTGGGAATTTTGGGATGGGCTGGATCCGCCAGAGACCCGGGCAGGGGCTAGAATACGTCGCAAGGATCAGTGACAGTGGAGGTTACACCGAGTACGCACCGTCAGTCAAGGGCCGGTTCAGGATCTCCAGGGACAACGGGAAGAGCTTGGTGACGCTGACCATGAACAACCTCAAGGACGAGGATTCCGGATCCTATTTGTGTGTCAAAGCTCCTGGTGCTGGGGGTGCTGCTCCTGCTGATTATAGTGACGATGCCCTTGCTGTCCCCATCTCCTCGTCCCCCCCGTCCCCGTTGCCCAGACCCTTCCTCCAGACCCCCAGCCCACACCCAGCCCTTGGCCATTGATCCCAACCTTGCTCTGCCTCAGCCCCAAATCTCACCCCCTGACCCCAAACCACAACTCGCGACCCCAAATGTCCACTTTGTGCCCCAAAACTTGATTCTGAAAGTGGATACTTCAAGCCAAGGGTTAAGGTTTGAGTCAACTTTGTAGTAATGTGCAGAGAGCGGATTTTGGGCCGAACCACTCCAAGATTGGGACATGGGGACAGGAATGGGGTCCAGGCTTGGGGTTTTGGGGAAGGGTCCAGAGAATGGAGATAGGTGGGGACCGGGGAACAGGAACATGGCCAAATGCAACCGAAACATGAGAGTGACCAATACCTGCAGCAGCGTTCCAACCAGCACTACCAACAACACTTCTGCCACAGAAATAGGATCCAGAATCCTTGTCCTTGAGGTTGTTCATGGTCAGCATCACCCATCTCTGCCTGTTGTCCCTGGAGATCGTGACCCGGCCCTTGACCGATGGCGCGTAGTTGGCGTAAGCACCACTGCTGTGGATCCTTGCGACATATTCCAGCCCCTGCCCGGGTTTCTGGCGAATCCAGAATATGTCACAGCTCCCGAAACTGAACCCGGACGCTCGGCAGAGGGAGCGCAGGAACTCCCCGGGGGGCTGGAGGTCCCCCCGCACCCCAGCAGGGTCACGGCCGCCCGGAGCCCTGTGGGACAAAGGGGAGATGCGGATGAGGCCAAAGCTCAACCCTTGACCCAAATCCTGACTCTGGGCCCCAGATTGTGGCACTTTGTCCTTCTCCTCCTCACACTGGTCACCCTACCGTGTGGGTGCAATTCCTTTTCCCAGCTGGACTTGCCCAATGCAGGCCCACAGCCAATCAGGTTTCTCATCCCCATCTCCCCTTTGTCCCACAGGGCTCCGGGTGGCCGTGACCCTGCTGGAGTGCGGGGGGGACCTCCAGCCCCCCGGTGGGTCCCTGACATTGCTGTGCCGAGGGTCCGGGTTCGATGTCGGCGGTATCACCATGTTCTGGGTCCGCCAGAGACCCGGGCAGGGGCTGGAATGGGTCGGGAGCATCAGGAAGGAGGGCTGGAGCTTCATGTACGCGCCTTCGGTCAAGGGCCGGTTCACGATCTCCAGGGACAATGGGCAGAGCTCGGTGACGCTGACCATGAACAACCTCATGGACGAGGATTCCGGATCCAATTTCTGTGCCAAATCTGCTGCTGCTGCTGCTGTTGGTGGTTATAATGTTGGTGCTATTGGCCAGCTATTGGGACTCACCTGTCCCCGTTTCCCAGACAATTCCCACCAAACCCTGACCCCACTCCTGCCCTTTGTCTCAACTTTGCCCTGCTCTGAACCCACATCTCAGCTCCTGGCCCCAAATCTCAGCTCCTGGCCCCAAATCTCAGCTCCTGGCCCCAAATCAGGGCCGGTTTCACTCTGAGCTCGGCCTCGTCCCTCCAATCCCAACCATTGCCCCCAGACTTGTCCAGTTTTCCCCCAAATCTCTCCTGCAGGCACCAAGTCACAGCCACAGACCCAAATCTGACCCATTGGACTGACATCGGGAATTTCGGGCCAAAATTTGAATTTTTGACTCCTTACCTTAACTTTGGCCCCAAATTTTGAAAAATTAAACGTAATTTGAGGAACGAGGGCACTGAGTGTGGCCCAGAGGGGACATTTGGGGCAGAGCCGGAGCTGGGCTGGGACAGAGGGTGAGGAAATGGGGTCAGGGGCTGCGGTTTGGGGGAAGGGCCAGGGGAACGGGGACAGGAGGGGGCCCAGCCATGGGGGAGGAGCCAAGAGCATACGCAGTATTAGCACCAGCACCAGCACGAACACTCTTGGCACAGAAATAGGTGGCGGAATCCTCGTCCTTGAGGTTGTTCATGGTCAGCGTCACCGAGCTCTGCCCGTTGTCCCTGGAGATCCTGAACCGGCCCTTGACCGATGGCGCATAGGCGGTGCTGGAACAACTGCTGTAGATGCCTGCGAGCCACTCCAGCCCCTGCCCGGGTCTCTGGCGGATCCAGTACATGTCAAAATTCCCAAAACTGAACCCGGACCCTCGGCAGAAGAGGCGCAGGGACCCCCCGGCGGGCTGGAGGTCCCCCCCACACTCCAGCAGGGTCACGGCCGCCCGGAGCCCTGCGGGACAAAGGGGAGATGGGGATGAGGCCAAAGCTCAACCCTTGACCCAAATCCTGACCCTTGGCCCCAAACTGTGAACCATGGACCATCCCATCCTGGTTGTTTTGCTCCTGCTGCCTCTCCAAGTTGGGTCCCAAATGCTTTTTCTGGCATGGCCATGTTCACTTCTGGTCAGAAGCCAATCAGGTTTCTCATTCCCATCTCCCCTTTGTCCCGCAGGGCTCCGGGCGGCCGTGACCCTGCTGGAGTGCGGGGGGGACCTCCAGCCCCCCGGGGGGTCCCTGCGCCTCCTCTGCCGAGGGTCCGGGTTCAGTTTCGGCAGTTTTGCCATGCACTGGATACGCCAGAGACCCGGGCAGGGGCTGGAGTGGGTCGCTGGGATCAGGAACGATGGTTCGAGCACCGGGTATGTGGATTCAGTCCAGGGCCGGTTCAGGATCTCCAGGGACAACGGGCAGAGCTCGGTGACGCTGACCATGAACAACCTCAAAGACGAGGATTCCGGATCCTATTTCTGTGCCAAACGTGCTTATGCTGATAATTGGGGCCCTCCTGCAATTTGTAAATGCACCATTGGTGGATCCATCTCCATCGCTGTGTCCCCACCTGTCCCCAAAGCCGAAGACCCTTCCCCCACACCCCAGTCCCATCATCTGACCCTTTGTCCCAGATCTGCCCCATTTCCACCCATGGTGACCAAAGACGCCAAACCCCGTCTGGTGGTGCCCCAAACCCAACTGAGTTGGTGCCAGAATTTGCCAAATTTCACCCAAAATCTCAGCCCTTTGGGCACTTTGGGGGGACCAGGGCGAGATTTGGGGCCGAGAGTTGAGTTTGGGGCCAGACCCAGGGGAGGGTTTGGGGCCAATGGGCAGCGTTGGGGTAACGGGGGCAGGGCAGGGACAAAGGGTCAGGGAGAAGGTTTGGGGCCAGTGGTTGAGTTTTGGGGCAGAACCAGGTGAGGGTTTGGTGTCAGTGCTGACCATTCATGCAAATAGGGACAAAGGGTCAAGATCTGAGACAAGAGGTGAGGTTTGGGACGAAAATCGAAAATTTGGAGATCCAATGATAGGACAGGAGCAAAAACTAGAAGTTTGACGCTATCAACAGCATTGTCACCATGATTAGCAACAGCCCAACAACCAGCACAAAAAGCCCTGGCACAGAAATAGGATCCGGAATCCTCGTCCTTGAGGTTGTTCATGGTCAGCGTCACCGAGCTCTGCCCGTTGTCCCTGGAGATCCTGAACCGACCCTTGACCGATGGCGCATAGCTGATGTTTCCACCAGTGTTGGTGATCCCCGCGAGCCACTCCAGCCCCTGCCCGGGTCTCTGGCGGATCCAGCCCAGCCCAAATTGGCCAAAACTGAACCCGGACCCTCGGCAGAGGAGGCGCAGGGACCCCCCGGGGGGCTGGAGGTCTCCCCCGCACTCCAGCAGGGTCACGGCCGCCCGGACCCCATCCCCAAATCTTCACTGGTTTCACTCATAACTCCCCTGATTTGATCCCAAAACTCCACCAGAGTTTTCCATATCTCAACATTCCTCAAACACTGCAATTAACCCCAATCCATTCTTTAATTACTTGGACACCTCATCCTGAGCATTCTGCATTGATTACACAGTTAATACACTGTGAACGACCCCCAATTCCCCCCGGGACCCCAACCCGGGCACATCCTGGCCACGGCCTCGAGCTCCCTCCGGCTCCTGGCACTGCTGATCCTGCTGCCCCTACCAGGTGGGCTCCGCCCCTTTTTTCCAGCTGGCCACGCTCCTTCGTACCTGCTTGCTCAGTCAGGTTTCCCATCCCCATCTCCCCTTTGTCCCGCAGGGCTCCGGGCGGCCTTGACCCTGCTGGAGTGCGGGGGGGACCTCCAGCCCCCCGGGGGGTCCCTGCGCCTCCTCTGCCGAGGGGCCGGGTTCAGTTTTGGACAATTTGGGATGGGCTGGATGCACCAGAGACCCGGGCAGGGGCTGGAATACATCGCAGGCGTTGACAGCGATGGATACACCAGATACCCGTCTGTATTCAAGGGCCAGGTCACGATTTCCAGGGAGAACGGGCAGAGCTCGGTGACGCTGACCATGAACAACCTCAAGGACGAGGATTCCGGATCCTATTTCTGTGCCAAATGTGATGATGGTGGTTTTGCCAATAGTGATGGTTCTGTTGGTGTTGCATTTGTTGCTGGCTCTGGCCTTGGCTCCAAATCCCTCCACTTTGTTACCAAATGAACCAGAGTCCTGTGATCTCTCCTCCAAATCCCTCACATTTCCATGAAATCTCGGCCATTTTCCCCAAAACTCCACCCCTGCTGCCCCAATTTCCGACTTCCCCCAGTGTTGCCCATTTCACCCAAATCTCCCCTAGCTCCCAGGTCCTGATTGTAGGAGGCCAGATCTGGAGTTTAGGGGTGAAGTTTTGGGGCCAATGGTTGAGTTTTGGGGCAGGAGCAGGGGAGGGTTTGGGGTCTGTGGCCACTGTTGTTGCAAATGGAGTGTAAAGGTCAAAGAGTGCATCAAGAAGAGACGTTTGGGATGAAAATCAGAGCTTTGGCAAAAAAATGAAGGGAGCGGGGCAAAAAGCATTGCCTGAAGGCTATCACCAACATCGTCACCATTGTGACCAGCAGCCCAGCAACAACTACAATCAGGAATGGCACAGAAATAGGATCCACAAACCTCGTCCTTGAGGTTGTTCGTGGTCAGCGTCACCGAGCTCTGCCCGTTGTCCCTGGAGATCCTGGACCGGCCCTTGACTGAATCCGCGTAGCCGGTGTTCCCACCAGTGTCGGCGATCCCTGCGACGAATTCCAGGCCCTGCCCGGGTCGTTGTCGCATCTAGCCCATCCCAAATAGCCCAAAATTGAACCCGGACCCTCGGCAGAGGAGGCTCAGGGACCCCCCGGGGGGCTGGAGGTCCCCCCCAAACTCCAGCAGGGTCACGGCCGCCTGGAGCCCTGCAGGACAAAGGGGAGATGGGGATGAGGCGATGCAAAAGTCAGGAAGAGCTGTGCAATAAATTAACGGGTGGGTCGGAGATAATGGCAGTGTTGAAGGCACATAACTATACTGGAAACCTCTGTTGGAGAATTGAGGCCAGACAAAGGGAATTTGGGGCAAAACTGGTAAAGGTTTGGGGATGGGGGATCGGCCGTGACCCTGCTGGAGTGCGGGGGCGACCTCCAGCCCCACGAGGGGTCCCTGCGCCTCCTCTGCCGAGGGTCCGGGTTATGTTTTGGGGATTATGCCATGCACTGGATCTGTCAGAGACCCGGGCAGGGGCTGGAATGGCTCGCGGGGATCAGCAGCCCAGCTGGTTCCAGCACCGCCTACGCCCCGTCGGTGCAGGGCCGGTTCACGATCTTCAGGGACAACGGGCAGAGCTCGGTGACGCTGACCATGAACAACCTCAAGGATGAGGATTCCGGATCCTATTTCTGTGCAAAGGAGAGTGGTGGTGGTAACCCTGCTGCTCCTTATATTGACCGTGCCAGTGGTGGCACCACCCCTGTCTGAGCCCCCCCTATCCCCAACCCCAGACCCTTCCCCCAAACCTCAGCCCTTGACCCTTTGTCCCCATCTGCACCAATGGTCAGCACTGACCCCAAACCCTCCCCTGCTCCTGCCCCAACACTCAACCATTGGCCCCAAACCTTCACCCCTGGGCTCCAGTTCAGGCCTCCTCCAATCAGGGCCCGGGGAACTGGGGGAGATTTGGGTGAAATGGGCAAAATTGGGGGAAAGTCGAGAGTGGGGATAGCAGGGGCACAGTTTGGGGGAAAAGGGCTGAGATTTCAGGAGAAGGGCTGGGATTTTGGGGAAGGATCAGAGAATTCTGTGATACCTGGGAGCACAGAAAAAAGGGCTTGGGACCACAACCAGCATGAACACCATGAGCATAAGCGCCATTACCAGAGCCACTGCTGTAACATTTGGCACAGAAATAGGATCCGGAATCCTCGTCCTTGAGGTTGTTCATGGTCAGCGTCACTGAGCTCTGCTCATTTTTCCTGGAGATCCTGAACCGGCCCTTGACTGATGGCGCATAGTCGGTGCTGCCACCATTGCCGTAGATCCCAGAGAGCCACTCCAGCGCCTTCCCGGGGCTCTGACGCATCCAGAACATTCCATAACTCCCAAAACTGAACCCAGACCCTTGGCAGAGGAGGCGCAGGGACCCCCCGGGGGGCTGGAGGTCCCCCCCGCACTCCAGCAGGGTCACGGCCGCTCCCCCATCCCCAAACCTTTAGTTTAGTTTTGCCACAAATTCCCTTGTCTGGCCCCAAATCTCCAAGAGAGAAGCCCAGTATCATACAGTGTCTTCAAGCCTGCAATGAGCCCCAGTTCACCCATTAATTAATTGGACAGCTCTGCCTGAGTTTTGCATCACCTCATCACCATCTCCCCTTTGTCCCACAGGGCTCCGCCGGGCAGCCGTGACCCTGCTGGAGTGTGGGGGGGACCTCCAGTCCCCCAGGGGGTCTCTGTGCCTTCTCTGCCGAGGGTCCGGGTTTGATTTTGGGAAATTTGCCATGGGCTGGATGCGCCAGAGACCCGGGCAGGGGCTGGAATTCATCGCGGCGATCTGGGACAATGGTGGTTGGACTGGGTACGCGGATTCGGTGCAGGGCCGGTTCACGATCTCCAGGGACAACGGGCAGAGCTCGGTGACACTGACCATGAACAACCTCAAGGACGAGGATTCCGGATCCTATTTCTGCGTGAAATCTGGTTTAACTAATGGAGGTTGGGGTGGTGCTGGAGCTTTTGTTGTTTTTGACCCTGTCACTGTTCCCATGTCCCCCCTGTCCCCATTCCCCAGATCCTCCCTCAAATCCCCAGCCCTGACCCCATTCCTCTCCCTGTGTCTCAGCTCTGAACTGGTTCTGCCCCAATCTCAGCTCCTGGCCCCAAATCAGGGCCGGTTTCACGCTGAGCTCATCCTGGGCTCTCAAATCCCAACCACTGCCCACAGACTGGACCCATTCTGCCCCAAAATATTCCTAGTGGATCTGAGTCACTGCCACAGACCCAAATCTGGCCCATTTTCCCAAATCTCGACCATTTGCACCCACGTCTGGGGACCTTGGTTGAGGCCTGGAGCCAAGAGCTGAGGTTTGGGTCCAGGAGTTGAGAATTGGGGCAGAGCCAGTTCAGAGCTGGGACACGGGGACAGGAATGGGGTCAGGGGCTGTGGTCTGGTGAAGGGTCTGGGAAACGGGGTCAGGTGGGGACACATGAACGGGGATGGGGTGAACACCATCCACACCTGCAGCTGCACCCAAATTATTATAGGCAACTTTGGCACAGAAATAGGATCCGGAATCGTTGTCCTTGAGGTTGTTCATGGTCAGCGTCACCGAGCTTGGCCCATTGTCCCTGGAGATCGTGAACCGTCCCTTGACCGATGGTGTGTAGTAGATGGTGCCACCACCACTGCTGATACTTCCAACCCATTCCAGCCCCTGTCTGGGTCTCTGGCGGATCCAGAACATGGTAAAACTGCCAAAACTGAACCGGGACCCTCGGCAAAAAAGGCGCAGGGACCCCCCGGGGGGCTGGAGGTGCCCCCCGCACACCAGCAGGGTCACGGCCGCCCGGAGCCCTGCGGGATAAAGGGGAGATGGGGATGAGGCCAAAGCACAACATTGACCAAAATCCTGACCCTTGGCCACAAATTGGGACCTGTGGAGTTCATCATCCTCCTCCCAGGTGGGTCCCAATCCTTTATCAAGCTTGACGCTCCCAGTTTTTGACCCTTGACCAATCAGATTTCTCATCCCCATCTCCCTATTGTCCTGCAGGGCTCCGGGCGGCCGTGACCCTGCGGGAGTGCGGGGGGCACCTCCAGCCCCCCGGGGGGTCCCTGACATTGCTGTGCCAAGGGTCCGGGTTCAGTTTCGGTGATTATGGAATGTACTGGGTCCGTCAGAGACCCGGGCAGGGTTTGGAATACATCGCAGGGATCTACAGCAGTTGTGTCAGCACCAGGTACGCGCCATCGGTCAAGGGCCAGTTCAGGATCTCCAGGACAATGGGCAGAGCTCGGGGACGCTGACCATGAACAACCTCAAGGAGGAGGATTCCGGATCCTATTTCTGTGCCAGAGCTGATGCTGGTTATGCTGATAATCCCGGTCGTAGTGACGGTGCCATCCCCATCTCTGTGTCCCCGCCTGTCCCCATTCCCCAAACCCCCAGCCCACACCCAGCCCTTGGCCATTGATCCCAACGTTGCTCTGCCTTGGACCCAATTCTCCCCCGCTGACCCCAAACCACAACTCCTGACCCCAAATCTCCTCTTTGTGCCCCAAAACTTTGCTCTGAAAGTCGGGGTTTGAGGCCCAGGGTCCCAATTTGGGTCAGGATTGGGGATTTGTGTCAGTGGTGGCTGCTCTGGGGCAGCAGCGCAGATTTGGGTGGAGTTGGGCGAGTTCAGCCCAGGGATCCTGGCAGAGGGGCCGGAGCCAGCCCAGGAGCCAAAATGGCCCTGAGTGGGCCCCGAGCTGAGGTTTGGGGCCAGGAGCTGAGAATGTGGGGCAGGGCCAGGGCAGGGTTGGGGCCCAGGGACAGGAATGGGGTCAGGGGCTGGGGTTTGGGGAAGGGTCTGAGGAACGGGGACAGGGGTGGCATAGCGATAAGGGTGGGGTCAAAACCATCAGCAGCACCATTACCCCAACCAGCAGCAGCAGCTTTGGCACAGAAATAGGATCCGGAATCCTCGTCCTTGAGGTTGTTCATGGTCAGCGTCACCGAGCTCTGCCCGTTGTCCCTGGAGATCCTGAACCGGCCCCTGACTGAACCCATGTAGTCGGTGCGTCCACCAGTGTTGATCCCCGCGACCAACTCCAGCCCCTGCCCGGGTCTCTGGCGGACCCAATCCATTTCAAAACTGCCAAAATTGAACCCGGACCCTCGGCAGAGGAGGCGCAGGGACCCCCCGGGGGGCTGGAGGTCTCCCCCGCACTCCAGCAGGGTCACGGCTGCCCGGAGCCCTGCGGGACAAAGGGGAGATGGGGATGAGTAGATGGAAACATCAGGCAGAGCTGTCCAATTAATTAATGGGTGGATGGGGCCTAATTGCAGAGTTGAGGGCAGTTTAAAATACTGGAAAAAACTGTTGGAGGTTTGGGGCCAGACAAAGGGAGTTAGGGGCAGAAATGCAGTGAAGGTTTGGGGATGGGGGAGCGACCGTGACCCTGGTGGAGTCCTGGGGGGCACCTCCAGCCTCCCGGGGGATCCCTGCGCCTCCTCTGCCGAGGGTCCGGGTTCAATTTTGGACAATTTGGGATGGCCTGGATGCACCAGAGACCCAGGCAGGGGCTGGAACACATTGGAGGGATCCAAAGCAAAGGCAGCACCTACTACGCGCCATCGTTCAGGGGCCGGGTCACGATGTCCAGGGACAACGGGCAGAGCTCGGTGACGCTGACCATGAACAACCTCAAGGACGAGGATTCCGGACCCTATTTCTGTGCCAAATATGCTTATGATGGTGGTGCTGATGCTGCTGCTGATATTGACCCTGCCGGTCGTGGCACCACCATTTCTGAGCCCTTCCTGTCCCCAGTCCCCAGACCCTTCCCCAAATCTCAGCCCTTGACCCCTTTCCCCCAGATCTCCCCCATTTCCAGCAACGCCAACCACAAAGCCACAAAGCCCTTACTGGTTCTGCCCCAAACCAAAGTAAGTTGGCACCAAAATTCACCCCAAATCTCCACGTTGTCCTCAAATCACCCCCTGCTCCTCAGGCCCTGATTGGCTGGGCTGCCACAGGCACAAATGGGAACTCTTGGAAAGCAAGGTCATACCTGGAGCTCAGGGGTGAAGGTTTGGGGCCAATGGTTGAATTTTGGGGCAGGAGCAGGGCAGGGTTTGGGGTCAGTTCTGACCATTGTTGCAAATGGGGACAAAGGGTAAAGGGCTGGGTCAATGGGTTACATTTGGGACGAAAATCACAACTCTTGGGACTCAATGATGGGAGTGGCGCCAGAACCAGGAGCTGGAGGCCATAACGTGCATTGTCAACATAAGCAGCACTAGGAACACAACCAGAGCACGAAGCTTTCCCACAGAAATAGGTGGCAGAATCCTCGTCCTTGAGGTTGTTCATGGTCAGCGTCACCAAGCTCTGCCCGCTGTCCCTGGAGATCCTGAACCGGCCCTTGACCGATGGTGCATAGTAGATGGTGCCACCACTGCTCCAGATCCCTGCAACGTATTCCAAACCCTGCCCGGGTCTCTGGCAGATCCAGTACATTCCATAATCCCAAAAATCGAACCCGGACCCTCAGCACAGCGACGTCAGGGACCCCCCAGGGGGCTGGAGGTCCCCCCCGCACTCCAGAAGGGTCACGGCCGCCCGGAGCCCTGCGGGACAAAGGGGATGAGAAACCTCATTGGCTGTGGGGTCAAAGTGGGTGTGGTCTGCTGCAAAATGGGATGTGACTCACCTGGGATGAGGATGATGAAATCCAAGGGTCACAGTTTGGGGCCAAGAGTCAGGATTTGGGTCAAGGGTTGAGCTTTGGCCTCATCCCCATCTCCCCTTTGTCCCGCAGGGCTCCGGGCGGCCGTGACCCTGCTGGAGTGCGGCGGGGACCTCCAGCCCCCCGGGGGGTCCCTGCGCCTCCTCTGCCAAGGGGCCGGGTTAAGTTTCGGGAGTTTTGGAATGAACTGGGTCCGCCAGAGACCTGGGCAGGGGCTGGAATACATTGCAAGCATCAGCTGCCGTGATTCCAGCACGTACTATGCGCCATCGGTCAACGGTCGGTTCAGGATCTCCAGGGACAACGGGCAGAGCTCGGTGATGCTGACCATGAGCAACCTCAAGGACAAGGATTCCGGATCCTATTTCTGTGCCAAACGTGCTGATAGTTGTTTTTGTAGTACTGCTGCTTATAGTGACGATGGCCGTGGTGGATCCATCCCCATCTCGGTGTCCTCAACTGTCCCCAAACCCAGACTCTTCCTTCAAATTGTCCCCTAAACCTCAGCCTTTGACCCTTTGTCCCAAATCTCCCCCATTTGCCCCAGTGGTCAGCACTGACCCCAAACCCTCCCCTGCTCCTGCCCCAAATCTCAACCATTGGCCCCAAACCTTCACCCCTGGCCTCCAGTTCAGGCCTGCTCCAATCAGGGCCCGGGGAGCTGGGGGAGATTTGGGTGAAACGGGCAAAATTGGGAGAAAGTCGGAAATTGGGGCAGTAATGCCAGAGTTTGGGGGTAAATGGTGAACATCTGAGGAGATGGTCTGGGATATTGGGAACGGATCTGCGGGGATTGGGGACTTTTGGTGACCATCATGGCGGGTGGGACCATTGCCGGAACTGTCACTAAGAGCAGCACCATCATAACCGTAACTACTACCAGTACCAAGTTTGGCGCAGAAATAGGATCCGGAATCCTCGTCCTTGAGGTTGTCCATGGTCAGGGACATGGAGCTCTGCCCGTTGTCCCTGGAGATCGTCAACCGGCCCTTGACCGACGGCGCGTAATCTGTGTAAGCACCACTTCTGATACTCGCAATGTATTCCAGCGTCTTCCCAGATTTCTGTCGGATCAAGATCATTCCAAAACTCCCAAAACCGAACCCGGACCCTTGGCACAGCAAGGTCAGGGCCCCATGGGGGGCTGGAGGTCCTCCCCGCACTCCAGCAGGGTCACGGACGCCTGGAGCCCTGCGGGAAAAAGGGGAGATGATGAAAATCAAAACTCTGATTGGTCAAGGGCCCCCAAGTGGGTGTGGCCATCCGGACAAAGGAGTAGAATCCCCCTGGGGGGAGGATGATGAACTCCAAGGGTCCCAATTTGGACCAGAGTCAGGGTTTTGGGTCAAGGGTTGAGCTTTGGCCCAATCCCCATCTCCCCTTTGTCCCGCAGGGCTCCGGGCGACCGTGACCCTGCTGGAGTCTGGGGGGGACCTCCAGCCCCCCGGGGGGTCCCTGCTCCTCCTCTGCCGAGGGTCCGGGTTCAGTTTTGGGAGTTTTGGGATGGCCTGGATCCGTCAGAGACCAGGCCAGACGCTGGAAATCATTGCAGATATCAGCAACAATGGTGGCAGTCCCTGGTACGCGGATTCAGTCAAGGGCCGGTTCAGGATCTCCAGGGACAACGGGCAGAGCTCGGTGAAGCTGACCATGAACAACCTCAAGGACGAGGATTCCGGATCCTATTTCTGTGCCAAATCATATAACACTGGTGCTAGTCCTGCTCGTATTGATTAACCTGCCATCTGCATCTCCTCATCCCCTCCTGTCCCCGCGCCCCAGACCCTTCCCCCAAACCCCCAGCGCACACCCAGCCCTTGACCATTGATCCCAACCTTGCTCTGCCTCCGCCCCAATTCTCACCCGCGGACCCCAAACCACAACTCCTGACCCCAAATCTCCTCTTTGTGCCCCAAACTTTACTCTGAAGCTCAGGGTTTTGTGCCCAGGGCCCCGATTTGGGGACAAAGGTTGAGGATTCGTGTCAGCACCTGTGGCTGGGAGCGCTAAGTGGGGTTTTGGGGCTGAATCGGGCGACTTTGGTGCAAACTTAGTTGGATGTGGGGCAGAACCCGCTTGGGGGTTTTGGCTCCATGGTTGTCTTGTGGAACTGCAGGAGATCTGGGACAAAGGGTCAAGAATGCGGCGAAGGGCTGGGAGTTAGGGGCAACGTCTGGGGATTGGGGACAGGAGAGGACACTGTAGTGGGGACTTGGATCCACCATGGGTGTCATCTAAATTAGCACCAGGACCCACATAACCAGCATGAACACCCTTGGCACAGAAATAGGATCCGGAATCCTCGTCCTTGACGTGGTTCATGGTCAGCGTCACCGAGCTCTGCCCGTGTTCCCTGGAGATTTTGAACTGGCCCTTGACCGATGGCGCGTAGTAGGTTCTGCCAACAGTGTTGGTGATCCCCATGAGCCGATCCAGTCCCTGACCGGGGCTCTGGGGGATCCAGTACATGTCGTAGCTCCCGAAATCAAACCCGGACCCTCCGCAGGGGAGGCGCAGGGACCCCCCGGGGGGCTGGAGGTCCCCCCCGCACTCCAGCAGGGTCACGGCAGCCCAGAGCCCTGCGGGACCAAGGAGAGATGGGGATGAGGGAAAAAATCCATCCAAATGTTGATTCCTGCATGCAGATCCTGGTGTTGGCCCCAAATGGTGGCACTTTCTCCTCCTCCCGATCCTGCCGGCCCTCCCAGGGGGCTCGAGGACCCGTTTTGGATCTGGTCACCCCTAGCCGGACCCACACCTGGATCCGGGGCCTCATCCCCATCTCCCCTTTGTCCCGCAGGGCTCTGGGCGGCCATGACCCTGCTGGAGTGCGGGGGGGACCTCCAGCTCCCCGGGGGGTCCCTGACGTTTCTGTGCCAAGCATCTGGCTTCAATTTCACGAAATCTGCAATGTTCTGGATGCGCCAGAAACCCGGGCTGGGGCTTGAATACGTCGCGGGGATCAACGGTGATGGTTCCACCCCCAGATACGTGCTGTCGGTTAAGGGCCGGTTCAGCATCTCCAGGGACAACAGGCAGAGCTCGGTGACGCTGACCATGAACAACCTCAAGGACGAGGATTCCGGATCCTATTTCTGTGCCAAAAACGCCTATGATGGATGAGGTTGGGAGGCTCCTCCTGCTGGTTCTAATTTTGGTCCCGTCCCCATCCCCGTTCCCTAGGTCCTTCCCTCCTAACCTTGACACCATTGTTGACCCCCACGGACCCAAATCTGGCCCGTTTTCCCCAAATCTCGACCATTTGCACCCAGGTTTGGGGACCTTGGTTGAGCCTTGGAGCCAAGAACTGAGGTTTGGGGCCAGGAGCTGAGATTTGGGGCAAAAGTTTGAGATTTGGGGCCAAGAATGAAGATTTTGGTCCAGGAGCTGAGATTTGGGACCAAGAGCTGAGATTTGGAGCCAAGAATGAGGATTTGGGGCCAGAAGTGAAGATTTGGGGCCGAGATTGAAGATTTGGAGCCAAGAGGCAAGATTTGGGGCCCAGAACGAATATTTGGGGCCCAGAACGATGATTTGGGGACCAGAACGAAGATTTGGGGCCAAGAATGGAGATTTGAGGCCGGGAGTGGAGATTTGGGGCCGGGAGTGGAGATTTGGGGTCAGAAGTGGAGATTTGGGGCCCAGAACAAAAATCTGGGACCAAGAACGAAGATTTGGGGCTAAGAACAAAGATTTGGGGCCAGGAATGAAGATTTGGGGCCAAAGGCTGAGATTTGGGGCTACGAGTGCAGATTTGGGTCCAGGAGCTGAGATTTGGGACCAGGAGTGGGGATTTGGGGCCAAGAACGAAGATTTGGGGCGGGAGTTGAGATTTGGGGTGTAAGGTTGAGATTTGGGGTGAAGAAGCAAGATTTGGGGCAAAGAGCTGAGATTTGGGGCCAAGAATGAGGATTTGGGGTGAAGAATTTGAATTTAATTTAATTTAATTTAATTTAATTTAATTTTATTTTATTTTATTTTATTTTATTTTATTTTATTATTTATTTTATTATTTTATTTTATTTTATTTCGTTTTATTATTTTATTTTATTTTATTTTATTATAATTTCTTTTCTTTTCTTTTCTTTTAATATATTATTTTATATTATTTTCATTTATTATTTGATTTTATTTTCCATTATTTTATTTTGATTTATTTTATTTTATTTCATTTTATTTTATTTTATTTAACTTTATTTTATTTCATTTTATTTTATTTTATTTGAATTTAATATTTTTTTTACTTTATTTTATTTTATTATATTTTTTAATTTTTTTTATTTTTCTTTATTATTTTATTTTATTTTATTTTATTTTATTTTTATTTATTTTGTTTATTATGTTATTTTATTTTATTTGAATTTATTCTTTTATTTTATTTTATTTTATTTTATTTTAATTTATCACTTCATTTTACTTTATTTTACTTTATTTTTTTACTTTATTTTATTTTTTTATTTTAATTTATTTTTTTTATTTTACTTTATATATTTTATTTTATTTTACTTTATTATTTTATTTTAATATTTTATTTTATTTCATTTTAATTCATTATTTTATTTTATTTTTCTTTTTTATTCCTATTTTAGTTTCATTTAATTTTATTTTTCTTTTATTTGATTTTTCTTTTCTTTTCTTTTTCTTTTTTTATTCTCATTTAAGTTTGATTTACTTTTATTTTTATTTTATTTCTATTTTCTAACTTAATTTTATAGTGATTTTATTTTTAAATCTAGTTTAAACTTTAATTTCAATATAATTTTATTTCTATTTGTAATTTTTATTTTGTATTTTCATTTTAAACTCATTTGAACTTATTTAAATTTTAATTACAATTGTGAGTATAATTTCATTTTTTAATTTCATACTAAGTTTATTTTTCTTTTAATTTTCCTTTTCTTTTCCAATTAAATTTCAATTAAATTTAAATTTCAAAAAAATAAAATAAAATAATAATTTTATTTTAATGATTATTTTTTTTGGAATTTTATTTTTTACTATAATTCAATTTGAATTTTTTTCATATTTTTAATATCAATTTTAATTTTATTTTTTCTCTTCATTTTAATTTCTTATTCTATTTTCCATTCTAATTTTATTTCTAAATTTATTTGAAGTTAATTTTCTTTTTCCTATTCACATCATTTTAATTTTATTTTTTTATTGTGTTTTCAATTTTATCTTAATTTCTAAATGGAATTTCAGCCTGAATTTTACCTTTAAGTTCCTTTTAAATTTATATATTTATTTTATCTTGTTTAATTTTATTTTACTTTAATTTTAATTTTAATTTCATTTTTTTTCTTTTTTATTTTAAATTTCTTTTTGATTTTGATTTATTTTGCTTTAATTTTAAATGATATATTTACTTTATCGATAATTTTCATTTTATTTTAAAATTTATATTTTTATTTCCACTTTTAACTAAATCATATTGTAAATTTTGTCGGTCAGTTTATTTTTATTTAATTTCATTAAAAGTTTACTTTTAATTGTAATTTTCCTTTTAATTTTCATTTTTATTGAATTTTAATTCTTGCCAATTTTGGGACTTTTAATTCCGATTTTTGTGATTTTCTGTTTTTATTGGTTTCCAGGTGAATTTTTGAATTTAATGACGATTTTATTTACTTTAACTTAATTTAATTAATTTTTAGTTTAATTTAGATTATTTCTATTTTATATTATTTTATTTTTATCGAGTTTATTTTATTTTAATTTTTTTTTAGTTTTATTTTGTTTTATTTCCTTTTTATTTACCAAATTTATGTAAATTAAATTTCAATGAATTTAAATTTAAAGTAAATTTATTTTATTTTATTTTATTTTTTATTTTATTTCATTTTCTTTTTATTGAGTTTATTTTAGTCTAATTTAATTGATTTGAAGTTTTATTTTGTTTTATTTCCTTTTTGTTTAACAAAGTTTCAGTAAATTCAATTATTTTAAATTTAAATGAATTTCAATTTAAAGTAAATTTTTTTTTTAGTTCTATTTTTAATTAATTACTTCCATCATTAATTTGTTAACTTTGTTTATTTGAGGTTTATGAATGACAATACTTTTATTTTATATTTTTATTTTATTAATAATAATAATAATAATAATAATAGTAATAATAATAATAAAAATAATAATAAATTATTAATATAATAATAATAACAACAATAATAAATTACAAAATCATAATAATGTTAATAATGATAATAACAATAATGATAATAATAATGATAATAATAATTATAATAATTATATAATACTAAAACAATAAAATATTATTTTTTATTTTATTTTTTTATTTTTTTAATTCTATTTGTCATTAATTACTTCTATCATTAATGTGTTAACTTTGTTTATTTGAGGTTTATGAATGACAATACTTTTAATTTATATTTTTATTTTGATAATAATAATAATAACAATAATAGTAATAGTAATAATAATAAATATAATAATAATAATAATAGTCACAATAATAATAAATTATAAAATTAGTAAATTTATTGATAATAATAATAACAATAATAGACTAAAACAATAAAATATTATTTTTTATTTTATATTATTTTTGTTATTGAAATTATATTTTTAATTAATTACTTCCATCATTAATTTGTTAACTTTGTTTATTTGAGGTTTATGAATGACAATACTTTTAATTTATATAATAATAATAATAATAATAATAATAATAATTATTATTATTATTATTATTATTATTATTATTATAGTAATAAATACAGTAATAATAAATATAATAATAATAATAATACAGTAAATATTATTTTTTATTTCATTTTATTTCTATTTTTATTGGTTTTATTTCTATTATTTTTATTTCTTATTTCAATATTTTGCCAGGTTCCTTCCTCGCTAACATTTATTAACATCGATTAAAGTCAATGACCGTTTATTAATCGCTATTAATTAATATTATTTTAATCAAAAATGAAGAATTTCATTTTCTTCTGGGTTTTCTTCGTTCTTTTCGTTTTTCACCTTTGGGGATCAATGAAAGAAAATGGAAGTAAAGGGAATAAAAGAATTGTAATCAAATAAATGGAAAATTGAAAAAATTCAAAATTAAATATAAAATTCAGTGAAATAAAATAAAATAATTCAATGTAATTTATGTTGTTTTTATTTATCTTACTTTTTTTTATTACAATCTATTCGTTTTTCATTATTCGCATTTTGATTAAATTGATATTATTAAGATTTATTTTTATTATTTTCATTAATAACAAAAAATGTATTTTACTTTTATTTGTTTTTATTCATAGCAGCGTATTCTTTATACGTATTTATATGAATGGATTTTTAAAATATTAAAATTAAAATGAATTTGATTTAAAAGTAAAATGAAATCATTAATTAAAATTTAAAAAAATTTCTTTTTTTTTTTTATTGCCTCCACCCCCATCGTTGTGTCCCCAAATGTCCCCAAACCACAGACCCTCCCCCTTAATCCCAGCCCTCGTCCCTGCTCTCGGTGACTGAATTCGTGTCCCCAGCCACAGGCCTAGCGCTGACCTTTGGGCCGAGTTTGGGGAAAGATCAACGGCCAAAGGTTGGGGTTTGGAGCCGGAGAGGGGAAAGGGAAATGGAGAAATGGTCACGGGCTGGGTCAGGGGGTGGGAGCTGGGCAAGGGTCTGGGGAACGGGGACAGCTGGGGGTGCAGTGATGATGGTGAGACCAGGACTTTGCAGGTCCCCATCAGCAAAAGCAACAGGAGCACCAGTATCAGCAGATTTCCCACAGAAATAAACGGCGGAATCCTCATCCTTGCGGTTGTTCATGGTCAGCGTCACCGAGCTCTGCCCGTTGTCCCTGGAGATCGTGAACCGGCCCTTGACCGACGGCGCATAGCCGGTGCTGCCACCAGTGTTGATCTCTGTGACGTACTCCAGTGCATTCCTTGGTATCTGCCCATCCCAAAACTGCCGAAACTGACCCCGGACCCTCGGCAGAGGAGGGGCAGGGACCCCCCGGGGGGCTGGAGGTCCCCCCCCACACTCCAGCAGGGTCACGGCCGCCCCGAGCCCTGCGGGAAAAATGGGAGATGGGGATGAGAAACCTGATTGGTCGAGGGCCTCAAAGTGGGCAAGGCCAGCTAGAAAAATGGGCCTGGACCCAGCTGGGAGGAGGATGATGAACTCGAAGGGTCCCAATTTGGGGCCAAGAGTCGGGATTTTGGTCAAGGGTTGAGCTTTTGCCTCATCCCCATCTCCCCTTTGTCCCGCAGGGCTCCGGGCGGCCGTGACCCTGCTGGAGTGCGGGGGGCACCTCCAGCCCCCCGGGGGGTCCCTGCGCCTCCTCTGCCGAGGGTCCGGGTTTAGTTTTGGGAGTTTCTCCATGTTCTGGATCTGCCAGAGACCCGGGCAGGGGCTGGAGCCAGTCGCCAGTATCAGCAAGGGTGGCAGCGCTTACCACGCGCCATCGGTCGAGGGTCGGTTCAGGATCTCCAGGGACAACGGGCAGAGCTCGGTGATGCTGACCATGAACAACCTCAAGGACGAGGATTCCAGATCCTACTTCTGTGGGAAATGTGCTTATACTGGTGGTTGCAGTTCTGATGCTGGTGCTATTGATGTGCCCGGCTTGGCCCCATTCCCCAACCAGCACTGCAGGAGCATCAGGGCACGGAACGGTCAGGACAGACGGACGGACATGAGAGATCTCTGCAGCCAGGTCATGGCATCTGCGGTTTATTGCAGAGGACGAACTGCAGGGCCCTGCTGGGAGCTGCCAGGCACAGCTGGAGCAGGGCTGAGAGAAGAGAGGGGAGAGAGGATGAGAGGGTGAGAGAGTGAGAGAGTAAAAATGCTAAATGAGTAAAAGGGTGAGAGAATAAAAAGGGTAAGAGAGTGAAAGAGTCAGTGAATAAAATGGTAAGAGTGTAAAAGGGTAAGAACATAAAACTCTAAGAGAATAAAAGGGTAAGAGAGTGAGGTTCCCACCACAATACAATAAATGTTCTTCTCTGTAGAATATTCTAATTCTCACTAACCAATCTGGTCCAATATACAAACCCTACAGCATTTACATACAGCCTATAAGAATCGTTTCATTACCATACTGTGTTACATTTTAAACCCTAAAAATTGGTCTTTGGGACCCTTCTGCTAAGACTAAAACCGACTCGTTGGAAACCCTAAAACTCCTTTTTGGAGCAAATTTAAACCCTAAAAACACCTTTTTGGAGAAACTTTAAACCCGAAAACTCCTTTTTGTAGTAACTTTAAACTCTAAAATCTCCTCTTTGGCCCCTTCTGCCAAGCTGTAAGGTCGCTCTGACCCGTGGGCCTGTCTGCAATCAGAGGGTGTTGCTCCATCAAAAGGGGATCACCTTCAGGTGACCACACCGTTGTTTTCCTGTTGTTCAATCACTCTGGGATCTCAAAGCTTGCTTTCATTTCAATCTTGCTGATGGTTTCCATATTCTCAAAATCTTTTGCCAGGCACTCATATTGATAAGGCTTTGCTGTTCCATCTTCCCCAACCAGCATCAGCATAAGCACTGTGACCATCGGTGTCCTTGGCACAGAAATAGGATGCGGAATCCTCATCCTTGAGGTTGTTCATGGTCAGCGTCACCGAGCTCTTCCCGTTGTCCCTGGAGATCCCGAAACGGCCCTTGACGGAATCCGCGTACCAGGTGCTGCCAACACTGCTGGTGATGGTTCTGACCCACTCCAGCCCCTGCCCAGGTCTCTGGCGGATCCAGGCCATCCCAAAATGGCCAAAATCAAACCCGGACCCTCGGCACTGCAACGTCAGGGACCCCCCGGGTGGCTGGAGGTTGCCCCCACACTCCAGCAGGGTCACGGCCGCCCGGAGCCCTGTGGGACAAAGAGGAGATAGGGATGAGGCGATGCAAAAGTCAGGCAGAGGTGTCCAAGTAATTAATGGGTGGATTGGGGCTCATTGCTCGGTTTAAGGCACTTTACCTTTCAGGATACATCTGTTGGAGATTTGGGGACAAACAAAGGGAATTTGGGGCAAAACCGGTGAAGGTTTGTGGATGGGGGAGCGGCCGTGACCCTGCTGGAGTGCGGGGGGGGCCTCCAGCCCCCCAGGGGGGTCCCTGATGATGCCGTGCCGATGGTCCGGGTTCAATTTTGGGAGTTTTGGAATGTTCTGGATCCGCCAGAGACCTGGGCAGGGGCTGGAGTGGCTCACTGGGATCTACAGCAATGGTGCTTACACCGAGAACGCGCCATCGGCCAAGGGTCGGTTTACGATCTCCAGGGATAATGGGTAGAGCTCGGTGACGCTGACCATGAACAACCTCAAGGATGAGGATTCCGGATCCTATTTCTGCGCCAAGGCTGCTGGTGCCAGTTGGGGTTATGATGTCTCTCCTCTTGGCCCCTTCCCCTTGACTGCGTCCCCTCCTGTCCCCAATACCCAGACCCTTCCTCCAAATCTCAGCCCCTGACCCCATTCTTGACCCTTTGTCCCAGATTTTCCCCAGTTCGAACAACGCCAACCACTGAGCCAAAACCCCCAAACTGGTTCTGCCCGAAACCCAACTGCTTTGGCCCCAAAATTCACCCGATTCTGCCTCAAATCCCTACTTGTGCTCCCAGCCACTACCACTGATATGAGTCGTGAACCTTTGACCCCAAATCAGGACCCTGGGCCTCAAACCCTGACCTTCAGAGCTAAGGTTTGGGGCACAAAGAGGAGATTTGGGGTCAGGAGTTGTGGTTTGGGGTCAGCGGGTGAGAATTGGGGCCGAGGCAGAGCAAGGTTGGGATCGATGGTCAAGGGCTGGGTGTGGGCTGGGGGTTTGGGGGAAGGGTCTGGGGGGCAGGGACAGGGGGGGGACACGGCCATGGGGATGGGGTCAAAACGTTCAGCACCAGCAGAATCATCATAGAAACCAGCATCCACACATTTGGCACAGAAATAGGATCCGGAATCCTCGACCTTGTGGTTGTTCATGGTCAGCGTCACCGAGCTCTGCTCGTTGTCCCTGGAGATCGTGAACCGACCCCTGACTGATGGGGCGTACCAGGAGCTGCCACCACTGCTGTAGATACTCGCAACCCACTCTAGCCCCTTCCCGGGTCTCTGGCGGATCCAGAACATGTCGTAACTCCAAAAACTGAACCCAGACCCTCGGCAGAGAAGGCGCAGGGACCCGCCGGCGGACTGGAGGTCCCCCCCACACTCCAGCAGGGTCACGGCCGCCCGGAGCCCTGCGGGACAAAGGGGAGATGGGGATTAGAAACCTGATTGGCTGTGGGCCTCAAAGTGGGTGTGTCAAACTGGAAAATGGGGCGGGACCCACCTGAGAGGGGCAGCAGGATCAGGACAACAAGGATGGGGTGGTCCAAAGGTCCCAGTTTGGGGCCAAGAGTCAGGATTTGGGTCAAGGGTTGCGCTTTGGCCTCATCCCCATCTCCCCTTTGTCCCACTGGGCTCCGGGCAGCCGTGACCCTGCTGGAGTGCGGGGGGGACCTCCAGCCCCCCGGGGGGTCCCTGAGCCTCCTCTGCCGAGGGTCCAGGTTCGATTTCGGAAATTATGGAATGTTCTGGATTGGCCAGAAATCTGGTAAAACAATGGAATACCTCGCAAGTATCAATGGTGTTGGCACCACCCACCCCGCGCCATCAATCAAAGGTCGGTTCATGATCTCCAGGGACAACCAACAGAGCTCGGTGACGCTGACCATGAACAATCTCAAGGACGAGGATTCCGCCGTATATTTCTGCGCCAAACATAGCAGTAATGATTATGGTTTTTCTGGTCCTGCTCTTATTGGCGGCAATTCTATCAGCGGACCACCCCCAAGTTGGTCAAAAAATGTCTCCAATGCCCAGCGATCCTTCCCCGACATCCCAGCCCTTTGTGTCAAATCTTCACCATTTTCCCCCAAACTTTGCCTCATCCTTCCCCTAGTCTCGATTGTCTCCCCAGTTTTGCCCATTTCACCCAAATCTCCCCCAGTTCCCGTGCCCTGATTGGAGGAGGCCTGAACTGGAGGCCAGGGGTGAAGGTTTGGGGCCAATAGTTGAGTTTTGGGGCAGGAGCAGGGGAGGGTTTGGGGTCAGTGCTGACCACTGGGGCAAATTGGGGAGATTTGGGACAAAGGGTCAAGGGCTGAGGTTTGGGGGAAGGGTCTGGGATTGGGGACTGGGGAGGTCTTGGTGATGGGAACAGGGGCAAAACCATCAGCAGCAGCAGCAGCAGCAGCAGCAGCAGCAGCATCCCAATTATTATCAGCAGTTTTGGCACAGAAAAAGGATCCGGAATCCTCGTCCTTGAGGTTGTTCATGATCAGCGTCACAGAGCTCTGCCCGTTGTCCCTGGAGATGCTGACTCGGCCGCTGAACGATGACAGGTATCTGGTGTCTCCATCATAATAAATCCCTGCAATGTATTCCAGGCCCTTCCCAGGCCGCTTGCGGATCGACATCAGACTGGTTCGTCCGAAACTGAATCCGGACCCTCGGCAGAGGAGGCGCAGGGACCCCCCGGGGGGCTGGAGATAGGGATGAGAAACCTGATTGGCAGTGAGATCAAAGTAGGCGTGTTAAACTGGAAAATGGGTTGGGATCCACCTGGGAGGAGCAGCAGGAGCAGCAGGACCCATCTGGGAGAAGGATGATGAAATCCAAGGGTCAAAGTTTGGAGCCAAGAGTCAGGATTTGGGTCAAGGGTTGAACTTTGGCCTAATCCCCATCTCCTCTTTGTCCCACAGGGCTCCGTGCGGCCGTGACCCTGCTGGAGTGCGGGGGGGACCTCCAGCCCCCCGGGGGGTCCCTGCGCCTCCTCTGCCGAGGGTCCATGTTCAGTTTCGGCAGTTTCAGAATGTTCTGGGTTCGTCAGAGACCCGGGCAGGGGCTGGAATACGTCGCAGCGATCAAGAACGATGGATCCAGCTACGCCTACGCATCATCAGTGCAGGGCTGGTTCAGGATCTCCAGGGACAACGGGCAGAGCTCGGTGACGCTGACCATGAACAACCACAAGGATGAGGATGCCAGTTCCTATTTCTGCGGGAAAGCTGCCTATGATACTTGGGGTGCTGCTGCTGATTGTATTGACCCCATCCCCATGGCTGCGTCCCCACCTCTCCCGGTTCCCCAGACCCTTCTCCCAAACTCTGCCCCTGACCCCATTTCTGACCCAATCTCCCAACCCTGCCCTGGCTCTACCCCATATTCTCTACTCTTGGCCACAAAGTTGACCGAAATCATAACCCTTGACCAGAAGTATCCACTCTCAGAATCAAGTTTTGGGGCACAAATTGGAGATTTGGGGTCAGGAGTTGTGGTTTGGGGTCAGCGGGTGAGAATTGGGGCCGGGGCAGAGCAAGGTTGGGATCAATGGCCAAGGGCTGGGTGTGGGCTGGGGGTTTGGGGGAAGGGTCTGGGCAACGGGGACAGGGGGGGATAAGGGGATGGGTGTGGGGACACCTTGAGCATGGTCACTACGACCAGCATCGTCAGCATAATTATAAACATCACACTTGGCGCAGAAATAAACACCGGAATCCTCGTCCTTGAGGTTGTTCATGGTCAGCGTCACCGAGCTCTGCCCGTTGTCCCTGGAAATCGTCACCCGGCCCTTGACCGATGGCTCGCAGATGGTGACGCCATTGTAGTGGATCCCTGTGACGTATTGCAAACCCTGCCCGGGTCTCTGGCCAATCCAGTACATTCCATAATCACCGAAACTGAACCCGGACCCTCGGCACAGCAATGTCAGGGACGCCCCGGGGGGCTGGAGGTCCCCCCCGCACTCCAGCAGGGTCACGGCCGCCCAGAGCCCTGCGGGAAAAAGGGGAGATGCGGATGGACAAAGCTCAACCACTGACCCCAAAATCCTGATTCTTTGACCCAGAATTTGACCCTCTGCTCTCTCCATCAACTTCATCCTGCTGCTCCTGCTTAGAGTCCCAGGTGGGTCCCGCTCCTTTTTCCAGCCAACCACCCCCAGTTTGGGGCTTTGGACAAATCAGGTTTCCCATCCCCATCTCCCCTTTGTCCCGCAGGGCTCCGGGCGGCCGTGACCCTGCTGGAGTGCGGGGGGCACCTCCAGCCCCCCGGGGGGTCCCTGCGCCTCCTCTGCCGAGGGTCCGGGTTCACTTTCGGGAGTTATAAA
Source organism: Melozone crissalis (assembly GCF_028551555.1). Classification (NCBI taxonomy): domain Eukaryota; kingdom Metazoa; phylum Chordata; class Aves; order Passeriformes; family Passerellidae; genus Melozone; species Melozone crissalis. Next base: position 3,900,837 of record NW_026535856.1, read on the forward strand.
ATGTTCTGGGTGCACCAGAGCCCTGGGCAGGGGCTGGAATACATTACAGATATCAGCAACACTGGTGGCTACACCGGCTACGCGCCATCGGTCAAGGGCCGGGTAAGGATCTCCAGGGACAACGGGCAGAGCTTGGTGACGCTGACCATGAACAACCTCAAGGACGAGGATTCCGGATCCTATTTCTGTGCCAAATGTTACAGCAGTGGCTGTGGTAATGGCACTTATGCTAATGGTGTTGATGGTGGTTGTGGTCCCAAGCCCTTTTTTCTGCGTTTCCAAGTATCACAAAATTATCTGATCCTTCCCCAAAATCCCAGCCCTTCTCCTGAAATCTCAGCCCTTTTCCCCCAAACTCTGCCCCTGCTGCCCAACTCTCGACTTTCCCCCAGTTTTGCCCATTTCACCCAAATCTCCCCCAGCTCCCCGGGCCCTGATTGGAGGAGGCCTGAACTGGAGGCCAGGGGTGAAGGTTTGGGGCCAATGGTTGAGTTTTGGGGAAGGAGCAGTGGAGGGTTTGGGGTCAGTGCTGACCATTGGTGCAAATGGGGGAGATTTGGGACAAAGGGTCAAGGGCTGAGGTTTGGGGGAAGTGTCTGGTTTTGGGGGAGGAGGGAACTCAAAATTGAGGACTCAGAAAAAACCACCGTGACCAACATCATCACAATCAATGTCTTTACCAGCAGCAGGACCACAACAACCATCCCAACTTTTGGCACAGAAATAGGATCCGGAATCCTTGTCCTTGAGGTTGTTCAGGTCAGCGTCACCGAGCTCTGCCCGTTGTCCCTGGAGATCGTGACCCGGCCCTTGACCGATGGCACGTACTCGGTGTAACCTCCACTGTCACTGATCCTTGCGACAAATTCCATCCCCTGCCCGGGTCTCTGTCGCACCCAGCCCATCCCAAAACTCCCGAAATCGAAACCGGACCCTCAGCACAGCAACGTCAGGGACCCCCCGGGGGGCTGGAGGTCTTCCCCGCACTCCAGCAGAGTCACGGTCGCCCAGAGCCCATCCCAAAATCCTCACCAATTTCACTCATAACTCCCCTGGTTCGGTCCCAAACCTCAACCAGATTTTTTGGGTATCCTGAGGTTCCTCAAAAGCTGGAATTAAATAATCTCATTAATTAATTGGACACCTTCTCCTCAGGGTTCCACATTGATTTCAAAAGCAATACCACGTTAACAACCCCCAAAACCCCCCGGGACCCCAACCCCGGCGCAGCCCGGCGTTGGCCCTGAGCTCCCCCTGGCTCCAGGCCCTGCTACCCCTGCTGCCCCTCCCAGGTGGGCTCCGCAACATTTTTCTGGAACACGCACACCTTTTCCCGTTCCGGACCAATCATATTTCTCATTTTTAATCATCTCCCCATTGTCCCGCAGGGCTCCGGGCGGCCGTGACCCTTCTGGAGTGCGGGGGGGACCTCCAGCCCCCCGGGGGGTCCCTGCGCCTCCTCTGCCGAGGGGCCGGGTTCGATTTTGGAGGTTTTGGGATGCACTGGGTGCGCCAGAGACCCCGGCAGGGGCTGCAATGGCTCGCAGGGATCACCAGCAATGGTGGTTACACCGCGTATGCGCCATCGGTCAAGGGCCGGTTCACGATCTCCAGGGACAACGGGCAGAGCTCAGTGACACTGACCATGAACAACCTCAAGGACGAGGATTCCGGATCCTATTTCTGTTCCAAATATGCTGGTAGTGGTTGTTGTAGTCCTGGTGCTTATAGTGAAGATGACAGTTGTGGATCCACCCCCCTCTCATTGTGCCCCCATGTCCCCAATCCCAGACCCTCCCCCCAAACCCCAGCCCTTGACCCTTTGTCCCAAATCTCCCCCATTTGCACCAATGGTCAGCACTGACCCCAAACCCTCCCCTGCTCCTGCCCCGAAACTCAACCATTGGCCCCAAACTGTCACCCCTGGCCTCCAGTTCAGGTCTCCTCCAATCAGGGCCCAGGAGCTAGGGGAGATTTGGGTGAAATGGGAAAAATTGGGAGAAAGTCGGAAGTTGGGGCAAAGATGGTGGACACTGCGGGAGAAGGTCAAGAAGGGGGCCAAGGGTTGGGATTTGGGGCAGGATTTGGGGATTTTGGGACATTTGGGGAGCCAGGGATGGGGTTTGAGGCCACCACCAGCATCGTCACCATGTCCATAGCTCTCAGAGAGGATTCCAGCCCAGCCCCAAGGAGCAGCCCCAGACACCGAGGCCGCTGAGGGAGCAGTGAAGCCCCAGGTGGGAGCGAGGGAGGGAGGGAGGGAGGGAGGAGAAGACGCCGCGATTTTGGGGCTCCGCAGCCTCCCTCCACTTCCTCCGTGGCAGCTGCCAGGGCCCGGCCGGGGCAGGAAAGGAAACAGAAAGTTCCTGGTTTTGGTCATTGTGAACATCTGTGTTTGGCAGAGGACAGCTCAGCCTCGGGGCGCTGCGGCAGAGCGCCGGCTGCACAAAAAGCTTTGTGTGCAAAGGGCCCTGGAGCGATCCCCGTTCCGCACTGGGACGGAGGGGAAGGGCAAGAATGGGGAGAAATGGGAGAAATTGGGGGGAAATTGGGAGTTGGGGAAGTGATGGTGGAGTTTGGGGAAAATGGTCAAGCTTTTAGGAACATGGCTGGGATTTTGGGGAAGGATCTCTGGGATTGGAGACATTAGTTGACCATCATGGTCACTATCAGGATTGATGCCAAAACCAGTGTCAATAGCATTGCCAGCGTAAACATTGCAAAGTTTGACACAGAAATAGGTGGCAGAATCCTCGTCCTTGAGGTTGTTCATGGTCAGCGTCACCGAGCTCTGCCCGTTGTCCCTGGAGATCCTGAACCGGCCCTTGAACGATGGCGCGTATCTGGGAGTGGCGCCATCACTGGTGACACTCACCACAAACTCCAAACTCTGCGCGGGTCTCTGGCGCATCCAGCCCATCCCAAAATTCCCAAAATCGAACCCGGACCCTCGACAGAGGAGGCGCAGGGAACCCCCCGGGGGGCTGGAGGTCCCCCCTGCTCTCCAGAAGGGTCACGGCCGCCCAGAGCCATGCGGGACAAAGGGGAGATGGGGATGAGGCCAAAGCTCAACATTGACCCAAATCCTGACTCTGGGCCCAAAATTGGGACCCTTGGAGTTCATCATCCTCCTCCCAGCTGGGTCTCACCTCTTTTTCCAGCTGGCCACGCCCACTTTTAGCCCCTCGACCAATCAGGCTTTTTATCCCCATCTCCCCTTTGTCCCGCAGGGCTCCGGGCGGCCGTGACCGTGCTGGAATGCGGGGGGGACCTCCAGCCCCCCGGGGGTTCCCTGACGTTGCTGTGCCGCACTCTGGGTTCAGTTTTGGGAGTTATTGAATGTTCTGGATCTGCCAGAGACCTGGGCAGACGCTGGAATACATCGCCAGTATCAGCAGCAGTGGTGGCAGCACCGGCTATGTGCCGTCGGTCAAAGGCCGGTTCAGGATCTCCAGGGACAACGGGCAGAGCTCGGTGACGCTGACCATGAACAACCTCAAGGATGAGGATTCTGCCTTTTATTTCTGTGCCAAACGCGCTGGTAGTAGTTATGGTGGTGGTGTTGCTGCTTTTAGTGACAATTCCAGCAGTAGTCCCACCCTCCATGATGGTCACCAGATGTCTCCACTTCCAGTGATCCTTCCTCCAGAGCCCAGCTTTTCTCCTCAGTTGTTAAGGAATTTCCCCCAAACTCCGCCTCTGCTGCCCCAACTCTCGGCTTTCCCCCAGTTTTGCCCATTTCACCCAAATCTCCCCCAGCTCCCCGGGCCCTGATTGGAGCAGGCCTGAACTGGAGGCCAGGGGTGAAGGTTTGGGGCCAATGGTTGAGTTTTGGGGCAGGAGCAGGGGAGGGTTTGGGGTCAGTGCTGACCACTGGGGCAAATGAGGGAGATTTGGGACAAAGGGCCGAGGGCTGGGGTTTGGGGGAAGAAGCTGGGTTTGGGGACAGGGGAGGTCTTGGAGATGGGAACAGGGTCAAAACCATCAGCAGCAGCAGCAGCAGCAGCATCCCAAATATTACCCGCAGCCTTGGCACAGAAATGGGGGTGAAGGAAAAAATCCACCCAAATGTTGATTCTTGCATGCAGATCCTGGTGTGTACCAAAAATTGGGGCCCTTGGACCTCCCCATCTTCGTCCTGCAACTCCTGCCAGTCATCCAAGGTGGATCCCACATCCTTTTTCTGGCATGGCGGTGCCCACTTTGGATCCAAAACCAATCCAGCTCCTCATCCACACCTCCCCTTTTTCCCGCAGGGCTGCGGGCGGCCGTGACCCTGCTGGAGTGCGGGGGGGACCTCCGGCCCCCCGGGGGGTCCCTGACGTTGCTGTGCCAAACATCTGGCTTCAATTTTACAAAATCTGCAATGTTCTGGATCCGCCAGAGACCCGGGCTGGGGCTGGGATTCGTCACGGGGAGCAACGGTGATGGTTCCACCCCCAGATACGTGCCATCGGTCAAGGGCCCGTTCAGGATCTCCAGCGACAAGGGGCAGAGCTCGGTGACGCTGACCATGAACAACCTCAAGGACGAGGATTCCGGATCTTATTGCTGTGCCAAAAACGCCTATGATGGTTGGGGTTGGGAGGCTCATGCTGCTGGTTCTAATTTTGATCCCGTCCCCATCCCCATACCCCAGGTCCTTCCCCTCCTACCCTTGAACCCATTGCTGAACTCCACGGACCCAAATCTGGCCCGTTTTTCCCCAAATCTCGACCATTTGCACCCAGGTTTGGGGACTTGGTTGAGCCTTAGAGACAAGAGCTGAGGTTTGGGGCCAAAAGCTGAGATTTGGGGCAGAGCCAGTTCAGAGCTGGGACACGGGGACAGGAATGGGGTCAGGGGCTGGGGACTGGGGAAGGGCCTGGGGAACGGGGATGGGGGGGACACAGGGATGGGGATGAGGTGAACACCATCCACACCAGCAACAGCACCCCAATTATTATAGGCAGCTTTGGCACAGAAATAGGATCCAGAATCCTCGTCCTTGAGGTTGTTCATGGTGACCGTCACCGAGCTCTGCCCTTTGTCCTTGGAGATCGTGAACCGACCCTGCACCGATGGCGCGTAGAAGGTGGTGCCACCACCACTGCTGATACTTCCAACCCATTCCAGCCCCTGCCCGGGTCTCTGGCGGAGCCAGCACATGTCAAAACTCCCGAAACTGAGCCCGGACCCTGGGCATAGGAGGCGCAAGGACACCCCGGGGGGCTGGAGGTCCCCCCCGCACTCCAGCAGGGTCACGGCCACCTGGAGCCCAGCGGGGTAAAGGGGAGATGGGGATATGGCCAAAGCTCCACCCTTGACCAAAATAATGACCCTTGGCTGCAAACTGAGAACCATGGACCATCCCATCCTGGATTTTTGCTTCTGCTGCCTCTCCAAGTTGGGTCCCACACGCTTTTTTTGGCATGGCCATGTTCACTTTGGGTCCGCAGCCAATCAGGTTTCCCATCCCCATCTCCCCGTTTGTCCCGCAGGGATCCGGGTGGCTGTGACCCTGCTGGAGTGCGGGGGGGACCTCCAGCCCCCCGGGGGGTCCCTGCGCCTCCTCTGCCACGGGTCCGGGTTCAGTTTTGGGGGTTGTGGCATGCAGTGGGTGCGCCAGAGACCCGGGCAGGCCCTGGAATGGCTTGCAGGGATCAGCAGCAGTGGTGCTTACACTGACTACATGACATCGGTCAAGGGCCGGGTCACAATATCCAGGGACAATGGGCAGAGCTCGGTGACACTGACCATGAACAACCTCAAGGACGAGGATTCCGCCGTTTATTTCTGTGCCAAGGGTGCTGGTGCTGCTGATAATGATGCCTATGGTATTGGCCCCGCACGCATCGCTGTGTCACCACTTGCCCTCACCTGTCCCAGACCCTTCCCCAATCCACACCCCCTGACCCCATTCCTGTCCCCGTGCCCCAACCCTGACTTGGCTCTGCCCCACATTCTCCGCTCCTGGCCCCACCCCTCAGCTTGGGGCCCACTCGGGGCCATTTTGGCTCCGGAGCTCTCCTTGGCCATTCTGACCCTTCCCTTCACCGATGGAACGTTCCAGGTGACTCCACCCTTGCACCCATCTGCTTCGCTCAGCCTGGAACCCTCGACTCAAGATCAATTTGAAAAATTTAATTTCCCCAAAATTTCATGTGTTTTTTGGGTAAAAAAAAGGGGGTTTTCTCAAGTGAGAGGATTCCAGCCCAGCCCCAAGGAGCAGCCCCAGACACCGAGGCCGCTGAGGGAGAAGTGAAGCCCCAGGCAGGAGCGAGGGAGGGAGGGAGGGAGGGAGGAGAAGACGCCGCCATTTTGGGGCTCTGCAGCCTCCCCCCACTTCCTCCCCGGCAGCTGCCGGGGCCCGGCCGGGGCAGGAAAGGAAACAAAAAGTTCCTGGTTTTGGTCATTGTGAACATCTGTGTTTGGCAGAGGACAGCTCAGCCTCGGGGCGCTGCGGCAGAGCACCGGCTGCACAAAAAGCTTTGTAAGCAAAGGGCCCTGGAGCGATCCCCGTTCCACACTGGGACGGAGGGGAAGGGCAAGACTGGGGAGAAATGGGGAAAATTGGGGGGAAATTGGGAATTGGGGAAGTGATGGTGGAGTTTGGGGGAAATGGTCAAGATTTGAGGAGAAGGGCTGAGATTTGGAGGAAGGATCTCTGGGATTGGAAGCATTTGTTGACCATCATGTTCACTACCAGGATTGATGCCGAAACCAGCATTAATAGCATTGCCAGCATAACCATTGCAGAGTTTGACACAGAAATAAACGGTGCAATTCTTGTCCTTGAGGTTGTTCATGGTCAGCGTCACCGAGCTCTGCCCGTTGTCCCTAGAGATCCTGAACCGGCCCTTGACTGACGGCGCGTATCTGGGAGTGGCGCCAACACCAGTGACACTCGCCACAAACTCCAAACCCTGACCGGGTCTCTGTCGATACCAGCACATCCCAAAACTGCCGAAACTGAACCCGGACCCTCGGCAGAGAAGGCGCAGGGAACCCCCGGGGAGCTGGAGGTGCCCCCTGCAGTCCAGCAGGGTCACGGCCGCCCGGAGCCCTGCGGGACAAAGGGGAGATGGGGATGAGGCCAAAGCTCAACCCTTGACCCCAAAATCCCAACTATTGGCCCCAAATTCTGACCCTTGGAGTTCATCATTCTCCTCCCATCCCTTTTTCCAGGTTGCCACGCCTGCTTTGAGGCCCTGGACCAATCAGGTTTCCCATCCCCATCTCCCCTTTTTCCCGCAGGGCTCCGGGTGGCCGTGACCCTGCTGGAGTGCGGGGGGGAACTCCAGCCCCCCGGGGGGTCCCTGCGCCTCCCCTGCCAAGGTTCCGCGTTCAGTTTTGGGGATGTGAACATGTACTGGGTCCGCCAGAGACCTGGACAGGGGCTGGAGTTGTGGCAGAGATCAGCTACGATCTTTCCAGAACCTACTACGCGCCATCGGTCAAGGGCCGGTTCACGATCTCCAGGGAAAACAGGCAGAGCTCGGTGACGCTGACCATGAACAACCTCAAGGACAAGGATTCCGGATCCTATTTCTGTGCCAAATGCGCCTGTGGTTTTGCTGACTGGGCAGGTGCTGCTGGTGGTTATGGTGACCATCCCGGGTTTGGCCCCTCTCTCTCCTCTCCTGGTCCCCAGGTGTCCTCAAACCCCAGCCCCTTCCCCCAGATCTCATACTTTGACCCCCATCTTGACCTCTGAACCCTGTGTCCAGCCCTGGGCCAACATTGAGCTGTAGGACAAAGATTTTAGGAACAAAGTTTAGATCAAGAGATGAAGGTTGAGATTTTGGGGTTAAACAGCTGAAAGGTTTGGAGAAACGGTTGAGAGAGGGCTGGGGTTCGGGCGAGGGGTCTGGGGGTCTCAGAGCACTCGGGGCAGGAGATGGAGCCAACAGCAGCAGCACCAGGAGCATAACCATTGTCACGTTTGGCACAGAAATAGGATCCAGAATTGGGGAAATGATGGTGAAATGGTCAAGATTTGAGAAATAGGGGTGAGGATTTTGGGGATGGATTAGAGAATTCTGAGTTATTTGGAAACAGAGAGGAGAGAGCTTGGGACCACAATCACCATCAACACCATAACCAGCACTAGCATCAGCACAACCACTGCTGTAACATTTGACACAGAAATAGGATCCAGAATCCTCGTCCTTGAGGTTGTTCATGGTCAGCGTCACTGAGCTCTGCCCGTTGTCACTGGAGATGCTGACTCGGCGGCTGAACGATGACGGGTATCTGGTGTCTCCATCATAATCAATCCCTGCAATGTATTCCAGGCCCTGCCCAGGCCGCTGGTGGATCCACATCAGACTGGTTCGTCCGAAACTGTACCCGGACCCTCGGCAGAGGAGGCGCAGGGAATCCCCGGGGAGCTGGAGGTCCCCCCCGCACTCCAGCAGGGTCACGGCCGCCCAGAGCCGTACGGGACAAAGGGGAGATGGGGACGAGGCCAAAGCTCAACCCTTGACCCCAAAATCCCAACTATTGGCCCCAGGTTGGGACCCTTCGAGTTCATCATCCTCCTCCCATCCCTTTTTTCAGGTTGCCACGCCTCCTTTGAGGCCCTGGACCAATCAGGTTTCTCATCCCCATCTCCCCTTTGTCCCGCAGGGATCCGGGCGGCCGTGACCCTGCTGGAGTGCGGGGGGGACCTCCAGACCCCCGGGGGGTCCCTGACGTTGCTGTGCCGAGGGTCTGGATTCAGTTTTGGGGGTTTTGCAATGTTCTGGGTGTGCCAGAGACCCAGGCAGGGGCTGGAATTCATCGCCAGCATCAACAGTGATGGTTCCAGCACCAGGTACGCAGATTCAGTGCAGGGCCGGTTCACGATCTCCAGGGACAACGGGCAGAGCTCGGTGACGCTGACCATGAACAACCTCAAGGACGAGGACTCCGGATCCTATTTCTATGCCAAATATGCAGTTTGGGCTGTTGCTGCAAATCCTTTTGTCCCCATCCGCATTGGTGTTTCCCCACTTGTCCCCATTTTCCAGATTTTTTCCCCAAACCCCAATCCCTGACCCCATTCCTGTCCCCGTGTCCCATCTCTGCCCTTCTCTGGCCCCAAATCTCAGCTCCTGTCCGTAAATCAGGGCCAGTTTCACCCTGAGCTCGGCCTCGTCCCTCCAAACCCAACCATTGCCCCCAGACTTGTCCAGTTTTGCCCCAAATCTGCCCTGCGCGCACCGAGTCAGCCACAGACCCAAATCTGGCCCCGTTGGACTCACATTGGGAATTTTGGGCTACAATTTGAATTCTTGATCCCTGATCTTAACTTTGGGCTCAAATCCAGACATTTCAGTGACATTTGGGGAACGAGGGCACTGAGTGTGGCTCAGTGGGGACATTTGGGGCAGAGCCAGAGCAGGGCTGGGACAGAGGGACAGGAATGGGGTTTGGGGGAAGGGTCTGGGGCGCGGGGATGCAGACAGGGACGCAGTGATTAGATCAGTTTGATCAAGATGAGCAGCAGGATTACAACAACCATCAGTACTGGTTTTGGCACAGAAATAGGTGGCGGAATCCTCGTCCTTGAGGTTGTTCATGGTCAGCGTCAGCGAGCTCTGCCCGTTGTCGCTCGTCAATGTGAACCGGCCCTTGACCGAGTCCGCGTAAAAGATGCTGCCACTTCTTCTGCTGATCCCTGCCACCATTTCCAGCCCCTGCCCGGGTCTCTGGCGGATCCACAGCATTGCAAATTTTTCGAAATCAAACCCAGAGGTGCGGCAGAGGAGGCGCAGGGACCCCCCGGGGGGCTGGAGGTGCCCCCTGGACTCCAGCAGGGTCACGGCCGCCCGGAGCCCATCGCCAAACCTTCACCAATTTCTCTCATAACTTCCCTTGTTTAGCCCCAAAACCCCACCAGTTTTCCATATCTCAACAATCCTCAAAACTTCAATTAATCCCAATCAATTCTTTAATTAATTAGACACCTCATCCTGAGCATTCTGCATTGATTATACAGTTAATGCACTGTTAATGACCCCCAAAACCCCCGGGACCCCAACCCGGGAAACATCCCGGCCACAGCCTCGAGCTCCCTCCGGCTCCTGGCCCTGCTGCTCCTGCTGCCCCTCCCAGGTGCGTCCCACCACTTTTTCTTGGAAGTCACACCCCTTTTCCCCTTCTGGACCAATCAGGTTTCCCATCCCCATCTCCCCTTTGTCCCGCAGGGCTCCAGGCGGCCGTGACCCTGCTGGAGTGCGGGGGGGACCGCCAGCCCCCCGGGGGGTCCCTGACGTAGCTGTGCCGCGCATCTGGGTTTGATTTTGGCAGTTTTGGGATGGGCTGGATGCGCCAGAGACCCGGGCAGGGGCTGGAGTACATCGCCAGTATCAACAGCAATGGTGGCAGCACCGGCTACGCACCATTGGTCAAGGGCCGGTTCAGGATCTCCAGGGACAATGGGCAGAACTCGGTGATGCTGACCATGAACAACCTCAAGGACGAGGATTCCGCCGTTTATTTCTGCACCAAATGTGCTAGTAGTAGTTATGGTGGTGGTGTTGCTGCTTTTAGTGACAATTCCGGCAGTGGCCCCAGCCTTGGATCGTCACCAGATGTCTCCACTCCCAGTGATCCTTCCTCTAGAGCCCAGCTTTTCTCCTCAAGTGTTAAAGAGTTTCCCCCAAACTCGGCCCCTGCTGCCTCAACCCTACACTTTCCCCCAGTTTTGCACATTTCACCCAAATCTCCCTCAGCTCCCCGGGCCCTGATTGGAGGAGGCCTGAACTGGAGCCCAGGGGTGAAGGTTTGGGGCCAATGGTTGAGTTTTGGGGCAGGAGCAGGGGAGGGCTTGGTGTCTGTGGCCACTGTTGTTGTAAATGGAGTGAAAAGGTCAAGGAGTGCGTCAAGAAGAAAGGTTTGAGATGAAAATCAGAGCTTTAGGGACAAAATGAAGGGAGTGGGGCAAAAAGCATGGCCTGGAGGCAATCACCAACATCGTCACCATTGTTACCAGCAGCCCAGCAACCACTACAATAAGGTACGGCACAGAAATAAGATCCGGAATCCTCGTCCTTGAGGTTGTTCATGGTCAGCGTCACCGAGCTCTGCCCGTTTTCCCTGGAGATCCTGAACCGGCCCCTGACCGACGGTGCGCAGCTGGTGCGGCCACCATTGCTGGTGATACTTGCGAGCCACTCCAGTGAATTCTTTGGTTTCTGTCGATACCAGCCCATCCCAAAACTGCCGAAACTGAAACCGGACCCTCGGCAGAGAAGGCGCAGGGAACCCCCGTGGGGCTGGAGGTCCCCCCCGCACCCCAGCAGGGTCACGGCCGTCCGGAGCCCTGCGGGACAAAGGGGAGATGATGGAAATCAAAAGTCTGATTGGTCAAGTGCCTCCAAGTGCGTGTGGCCAGCTGGACAAAGGGGTAGAACCCACCTGGGAGGATGATGAACTCTAAAGATCCCAGTTTGGGGCCAATAGTCAGGATTTGGGTCAAGGGTTGAGCTTTGGCCTCATCCCCATCTCCCCTTTGTCCCGCAGGGCTCCGGGCGGCCGTGACCCTGCTGGAGTGCGGGGGGGAACTCCAGCCCCCTGGGGGGTCCCTGCGCCTCCTCTGCCGAGGGTCCGGGTTAAGTTTTGGGAGTTTTGGGATGGGCTGGATCCGCCAGAGACCCGGGCAGGGGCTGGAATTCATCGCCAGCACAAACAGTGATGGTGGCAGCACCAGGTACGCGGATCATGTCAAGGGCCGCTTCAGGATCTCCAGGGACAATGGGCAGAGCTCGGTGACGCTGACCATGAACAACCTCAAGGACGAGGATTCCGGATCCTATTTCTGTGCCAAACGCGATGCTACTGGTGCTAGTGGTTATGTTGCTGATATTTGTCGTTTCAGCCCCAACTGTGTCCCGGTTCCCCAGACCCTTCCCTCCAACCTCTGACCCCACTCCTGTTCCTTTGTCCCTGCTCTGGCCCCAAATCTCAGCTCTGGCCCCAAATCTCAGCTCCTGGCCCCAAATCAGGGCCGGTTTAACCCTGAGCTCGGCCTCGTCCCTCCAATCCCAACCATTGCCCCCAGACTTGTCCAGTTTTACCCCAAATCTCCCCTGCAGGCACCGAGTAACAGCCACTGACCCAAATCTGCCCCTGGGCCTCACATCAGGAGTTTTGGGCTAAAATTTGAATTCTTGACCCCTGATCTTTACTTTGGACCCATATCCAGACATTTCGGTGACATTTGGGGAACGAGGGCACTGAGTGCTGCCCAGAGGGGACATTTGGGGCAGAGCCAGAGCAGGGCTGGGACAGAGGGACAGGAGTGGGGTCAGGGGATGGGGAATGGGGGAAGAGTCTGGGGAACGGGGACAGGTAGGGATGCAGAGATGGGGACGGGGTCAATAGCATAACCAGGATTAACATTTCCAGAAGCAGTGGTTTTGGCACAGAAATAGGCGGCGGAATCCTCGTCCTTGAGGTTGTTCTTGTTCAGTGTCACCGAGCTCTGCCCGTTGTCCCTGGAGATCGTGAACTGGTCCTTGACCGACGGCGCGTACCAGGTGCCACCTCTGCTGCTGATACTTCCGACTGACTCCAGCCCCTTTCCAGGTCTCTGTCGAACCCAATCCATTTCAAAACTGCCGAAATCGAACCCAGACCCTTGGCAGAGGAGGCGCAGGGACCCCCCAGGGGGCTGGAGGTCCTCCCCACACTCCAGCAGGGTCAAGGCCGCCCAGAGCCCTGCGGGAAAAAGGGGAAATGCCGATGAGAAACCTGATTGGCTGTGGGCATGAAGTGGGCGTGGCCTGGTGGAAAAGGGCCCGGACCCACCTGGGAGGGGCAGCAGGAGCAGCAGGAGGAGGTAGGGGTGTTACAGTCACAATTTTGGCACAAGATTAAAAATTTTGGGGTCAAGGGTTGAGCTTTTGCCTTATCCCCATCTCCCCATTGTCCCTCAGGGCTCCGGGTGGCCATGACCCTGCTGGAGTGCAGGGGGGACCTCCAGCCCCCCGGGGGGTCCCTGCGCCTCCTCTGCTGAGGGTCCGGGTTCAGTTTTGGCAGTTTTAACATGGAATGGGCTCGACAGAGACCCGGGCAGGGGCTGGAATTCATTGCCTACATCAGAAACACTGCTGCTTACACCTTCTACGCGCCATCGGTAAATGGCCGGGTCACGATCTTCAGGGACAACGGGCAGAGCTCGGTGACGCTGACCATGAACAACCTCAAGAACGAGGATTCCGGATCGTATTTCTGTGCCAAGCGTATTTCTGGTGGCAATGCTGATATTGCCGGTGCTTTTGGCCCTGTCCCCATCGCTGTGTTCTCAGCTGTCCCCAGACCTTTCCCCTGTGGTCACACATGGCCAGCGTCACCGAGCTCAGCCCGTTGTCCCTGGCCGTGCTGACCCGGCCCTTGACCGATGGAACGTTCCAGGTGACTCCACCCTTGAACCCATCTGCTTCTCTCAGCATGGAGCCCTTGGCTCGCGTTCAATTTCAACAGTGTCATCTCCACAAAATTTCGTGTGTTTTTGGGAAAAAAAAAAGGGTTTTTTCTCCATAGCTCGCAGAGAGGATTCCAGCCCAGCCCCAAGGAGCAGCCCCAGACACCGCGGCCGCTGAGGGAGAAGTGAAGCCCCAGGTGGGAGCGAGGGAGGGAAGGAGGAGCAGACGCCGCAATTTTGGGGCTCCACAGCTTCCCCCCACTTCCTCCCCGGCGGGTGCCGGGGCCCGGCCGGGGCAGGGAAGGAAACAGAAAGTTCCTGGTTTTGGTCATGGTGAACATCTGTGTTTGGCAGAGGGCAGCTCAGCCTCGGGGCGCTGCTGCAGAGCGCCGGCTGCACAAAAAGCTTTGTGTGCAAAGGGCCCTGGAGCGATCCCCTTTCCACACTGGGACGGAGGGGAACTGGGGGAAATTGGGGAGAAATGGGCAAAATTGGGGGCAAATTGGGAGTTGGGGAAGTGATGGTGGAGTTTGGGGGAAATGGTCAAGATTTTAGGAACACGGCTGGGATTTTGGGGAAGGATCTCTGGGATTGGAGACATTAGTTGACCATCATGGTCACTACCAGAAGTGACGCCAAAACCAGCGTCAATAACATTGCCAGCGTAACCATTGCAAAGTTTGGCACAGAAATAGGATCCGGAATCCTCGTCCTTGAGGTTATTCATGGTCAGCGTCACCGAGCTCTGCCCGTTGTCCCTGGAGATCCTGAACCGGCCCTTGAACGATGGCGCGTATCTGGGAGTGGCGCCATCAGTGGTGACACTCGCCACAAACTCCAAACTCTGCGCAGGTCTCTGGCGCATCCAGCCCATCCCAAAATTCCCAAAATCGAACCCGGACCCTCGGCAGAGGAGGCGCAGGGAACCCCCGGGGGGCTGGAGGTCCCCCCCACACTCCAGCAGGGTCACAGCCGCCCGGAACCCTGCGGAACAAAGGGGAGATTGGGATGAGAAACCTGATTGGCTGTGGGCCTGCAGTGGGTTTGGCCAGCTGGAAAAAGGGATGAGACCCACCTGGGAGGGTGACCAGGAGCAGGAGGAGAAGAACAAATTGTCACAACCTGGGACCAATAGCTGGGATTTTGGGGTCAAGGGTTGAGCTTTGCCCATCCCCATCTCTGTTGGGATGGGCGGGAGAAATGCGGCACGCGATGTGAGTGATCAGCAAGTCTCAAATCTTTATTGGTAGGCACGCATCTTTATATCGGTGTTAATGGGGCTCATGCATATTGCAAAGGCGAGCTCACCATTGGTCGGTTACTCATCAGCCAACTGCGCCTCCTTCTGCATTCTTGTGGGTATTTTATTGAAGCTTCTCTTCGTATTCCTGCCAAAGATGCTCTCCCCTACCCTGCCATTGCACCAAGGGCACAATGTCCTTGCCTGTAACTGGACACTGGCTGCTGGCTCCTGTACTTGTCCCCTTCAAGCTTGACCAGCGGCATTATGTCAACGTGACCTTTAACAGCCAACCAGCTGTCCACAAACTCAGCACACTTCTCCCCTTTGTCCCGCAGGGCTCCGGGCGGCCGTGACCCTGCTGGAGTGCGGGGGGGACCTCCAGCCCCCCGGGGGTCCCTGCGCCTCCTCTGCCGAGCGTCTGGGTTCACTTTCAGCAGTTTTCCCATGCAATGGATCCGCCAGAGACCCGAGCAGGGGCTGGAGTGGCTCGCGGGGATCAGCAGCCCTTCTGGTTCCAGCACCTACTACGCGCCATCAGTCAAGGGCCCGTTCAGGATCTCCAGGGACAACGGGCAGAGCTTGGTGACGCTGACCATGAACAACCTCAAGGACAAGGATTCCGGATCCTATTTCTGTGCCAAATATGCTTATACTCCTGATGGTACTTATGGTGTTGCTTCTATTGAAGTGCCAGGCTTGGCCCCATTCCCCAACCAGCACTGCAGGAGCATCAGGGCATAGGACGGTCGGGACAGACGGACGGACACGAGAGATCTCTGCAGCCAGGTTGTGGAATTTGGGGTTTATTGCAAAGGACGAACTGCAGGGCCCTGCTGGGAGCTGCCAGGCACAGCTGGAGCAGGGCTGAGAGAAGAGAGGGGAGAGCAGGAGAGAGGGTGAGATGGTAAAAGAGGAAGAGAGTAAGAGAGTAAAAAAGGTCAGAGAGTAAAAAGCATGAGAGAATAAAAAGTGTAAGAGAGTGAAAAAGTCAGTGAATAAAAGGGTAAGAGCATAAAACCCTAAGAGAATAGAAGCATAAGAAAGTGAGATTCCCACCATAATACAATAAATCATCTTCTGTGTTGAATATTCTAATTCTCACTAACCGATCTGGTACAATATACAAATGCTATAGCATTTCATCCAGCCTAAAACAGTCATTACATTACTACACTTTGTTACATTTTAAACCCTAAAAACTCCTCTTTGAGCCCCTTCTGGTAAGCCTACAACCTACTCTTTGGAAACCCTAAAAACTCCTCTTTGGAGTAACTTTAAGCCCTAAAAACTCCTCTTTGGGGTAACTTTTAACCCTAAAAACTCCTCTTTGGGCCCTTCTGCCAAGCTGTGGGGTCTGCTCTGACCCTTGGGCCTGTCTGCAATCAGAGGGTGTTGTTCCATCAAAATGGGATCACCTTTAGCCAGCCACGCTGAACAACTGTTTTCCAGTTGTTTAGTAACTGAGGGATCTCAAAGCTTGCTTTCCTTTCAATCTCGCTGATGGTTTCCATATTCTCAAAATCTTTTGCCAGGCACTCATATTGATAAGGCTTTCCTGTTTCATCTTCTCCAACCAGCATCAGCATAAGCACTGTGAACATCGGTGTCCTTGGCGCAGAAATAGGATCCGGAATCCTCGTCCTTGAGGTTGTTCATGGTCAGCGTCACCGAGTGCTGCCCGTTGTCCCTGCAGTTCCTGAACCGGCCCTTGACTGAATCCGCGTACCCGGTGCTGCCACCACCTCTGGTGATGGTTCCGACCCACTACAGCCCCTGCTCAGGTCTCTGGTGGATCCAGGCCATCCCAAAATTTCCAAAATGGAACCCGGACCCTCGGCACAAAAACGTCAGGGACCCCCCCAGGGGGCTGGAGTTCCCCCCCGCACTCCAGCGGGGTCACGGCCGCCTGGAGCTTTGCGGGACAAAGGGGAGATGGGGATGGGGTGATGCAAAAGTCAGGCAGAGCTGTCCAAGTAATTAATGGGTGGATTGGGGCTAATTGCACGGTTTAAGGCACTTTACCATTCAGGATACCTCTGTTGGAGATTTGGGGACAAACAAAGGGAATTTGGGGCAAAACCGGTAAAGGTTTGGGCATGGGGGAGCGGCCGTGACCCTGCTGGAGTGCGGGGGGCACCTCCAGCCCCCCGGGGGGTCCCTGCGCCTCCTCTGCCGAGGGTCCGGGTTCAGTTTTGGGGATCATGGAACGTTCTGGATCCTCCAGAGACCCGGGCAGGGGCTGGAGTGGCTCACGGGGATCAGCAGTGGTGGTTACACCGAGTACGCGGGTTCAGTCAAGGGCCGGTTCAGGATCTCCAGGGACAACGGGCAGAGCTTGGTGACGCTGACCATGAACAACCTCAAGGACGAGGATTCCGGATCCTATTTCTGTGCCAAGGCTGCTGGTGCCAGTTGGGGTAATGATGTCTCTGCTCTTGGCCTCAACCCCTTGACTGGGTCCCCTCCTGCCCCCAGGCCCAAGACCCTTCCCCCAAATCTCAGTCCTTGACCCCATTCTTGACCCTTTGCCCCAGATCTCCCCCAGTTCCAACACCACCAACCACAGCGCCAAAACCCCCAATCGGATTCTGCCCAAATCCAACTGAGTTGGCTCCAAAAATCGCCCGAATCTGCCCCAAATCCCCACTTTGTGCTTTCTGCAGCAGCAGCCGCTGACACGAATCCTCAACCTTTGTCCCCAAATCGGGACCCTTGGCCTCAAACCCCGACCGTCAGAGCAAAGTTTTGGGGAACAAGTGGAGATGTGGGGTCAGGAGTTGTGGTTTGGGGTCAGCGGGTGAGAATTGGGGCCGAGGCAGAGCAAGGTTGGGATCAATGGTCTAGGGCTGGGTGTGGGCTGGGGGTTTGGGGGAAGGGTCTGG
The DNA here is from genome assembly GCF_028551555.1 of Melozone crissalis. Lineage (NCBI taxonomy): Eukaryota > Metazoa > Chordata > Aves > Passeriformes > Passerellidae > Melozone > Melozone crissalis. The sequence goes on from NW_026535856.1 coordinate 3,918,355, forward strand.
GCAACGGGGACAGGGGGGGACACGGGGATGGCAGAGGAACCTCATGGGCATCGTCACTACGACCAGCACTTTCAGCGTAATAATTAGCAGCACACTTGGCACAGAAATAAATGGCGGAATCCTGGTCATTGAGGTTGTTCATGTTCAGCGTCACTGAGCTCTGCCCGTTGTCCCTGGAGATTGTGAACCGACCCTTGAACGATGGCACATAGCCGGTGCTGCCAACAGTGTTGTAGATGACTGCGACATATTCCAAACCCTGCCCGGATCTCTGGCGGATGCAGTACATTCCATAATCCCCAAAACTGCACCCGGATCCTTGGCACAGCAACGTCAGGGACCCCCCGGGGGGCTGGAGGTCCCCCCCGCACTCCAGCAGGGTCACAGCCGTCCGGAGCCCTGCGGGACAAAGGGGAGATGGGGATGAGGCCAAAGCTCAACCCTTGACCCAAATCCTGACTCTTGGCCCCCAATTGAGACCCTTGGTTCTCCACATCCTCCTGCTGCTCCTACTGCTCCTTCCAGGTGGCACCACCCCATTTTCCAGCTTAGCACGCCCACAATGACACCACAGCCAATCAGGTTTCCCATCCCCATCCCCCCTTTGTCCCGCAGGGCTCCGGGCGGCCGTGACCCTTCTGGAGTGCGGGGGGTACCTCCAGCCCCCCAGGGGGTCCCTGCACCTCATCTGCCGAGGCTCCGGGTTCGATTTTGGGAGTGTTGACATGTTCTGGATCCGCCAGAGACCCGGGCAGGGGTTGCAATACGTCACAAGGATCTACTACACTGGCGGTTACACCGCCTATGCGCCGTCGGTGCTGGGTTGTTTCAGGATCTCCAGGGACAACGGGCAGAGCTCGGTGATGCTGACCATGAACAACCTCAAGGACGAGGATTCCAGATCCTATTTCTGTGTGAAATCTTTTAATACTGCTTCTCCTCCTGCTGGTTATGGTGACAGGGCTGGTGTTGGTCCTGTTCCCATGTCTGTGTCTCCACCTGTCCACGTTCGCCAGACCCTTCCCTCCAACCCCTGATCCCACTCCTGACCCTTTGTCCCAAGCCTGCCCTGCTCTGACCCCAAATCCCAGCTCCTGGCCCCAAATCAGGGCCGGTTTCACCCTGAGCTCACTCTCGGCCCACAAATCCCAACCATTTTTTCCAAACTGGACCCATTCTGCCCCAAAATTTCAGTGGTGGAACTGTGTCATAGCCACGGACCAAATTTGGCTGATTTTTCCCAAATCTCAATCATTTGCACGCAGGTTTGGGGACCTTGATTGAGCCTTGAAGCCCAGAGCTGAGATTGGAGCCAGGACCTGAGACTGGGGTAGAACCAGTTCAGAGCTGGGAGAGGGGACTGGAATGGGGTCAGGGGCTGGGGTTTGAGGAAGGGTCTGGGAAATGGGGACGGGGGGACGTGCGGATGGGGACAGGGCCAAAACTATCAGCAGCAGCATCCCAATTTATATAATCGCATTTGGCACAGAAATAGACGGCGGAATCCTCGTCCTTGAGGTTGTTCATGGTCAGCGTCACTGAGCTCTGCCCGTTATCCCTGGTGATGCTGAACCGGCCCTTGACCTCGGATGGGTACCAGGTGTATCCACCACTGTCAAGGCATGCGACTGTTTCCAGCCCCTGCTTGGGTCTCAGGCGCACCCAGCCCATCCCAACACTGCCGACATTGAACCCAGACCCTCGGCACAGCAACGACAGGGAGCCCCCGGGGGTCTGGAGTTCCCCCCCCCCCCCGCACTCTAGCAGGGTCACGGCTGCCCGGAGCCCTGTGGGACAAAGGGGAGATGAGGATGAGGCCAAAGCTCAACCCTTGACCCAAATCCTGACTCTGGGCCCCAAAATGGGACCCTTGGAGTTCATCATCCTCCTCCCAGGTGGGTCCCATCCCTTTTTCCAGCTGGCCACACCTGTTTTGAGGCCCTTGACCAATAAGGTTTGCCATCCCTTTGTCCCGCAGGGCTCTGGGCGGCCGTGACCCTGCTGGAGTGCTGGGGAGACCTCCAGCCCCCACGGGGGTCCCTGCGCCTCCTCTGCCGAAGGTCCGGGTTCGATTTTGGGAGTTATGGAATGTTCTGGATGCGTCAGAGACCCAGGAATGCGCTGGAGTGGGTCGCGGGGATCTACGGTAATGGTGGTTACACCGCCTACACACCATCAGTCAAGGGTCGGTTCACGATCTCCAGGGACAACGGGCAGAGCTCGGTGGCGCTGACCATGAACAACCTCAAGGACGAGGATTCCACCGTTTATTTCTTTGCCAAATTTTACACCAGTGGTTGTGGTGGTGGTGCTGCTGCTCATGGTGTTGATGGTGGTTGTTGTCCCAAGCCCTCTCCTCTCTCTTCCCAAATAGCTCAAAATTCTCTGATCCTTCCCCAAAATTGTGGCTCTTTTTCTCACATCTCAGATATTTTCCCCCAAACTCCACCATCACTTCCCCAATTCCCAGTTTCCCCCAATTTTGCCCATTCCTCCCCACTCTGGCCCTTCCCCTCCATCCCAGTGTGGAACGGGGATCGCTCCAGGGCCCTTTGCACACAAAGCTTTTTGTGCAGCCGGCGCTGTGCCGCAGCGCCCCGAGTCTGAGCTGGCCTCTGCCAAACATAGATGTTCACCATGACCAAAACCAGGAACTTTCTGTTTCCTTCCCTGCCCCGGCCGGGCCCCGGCACCTGCCGGGGAGGAAGTGGGGGGAGGCTGCGGAGCCCCAAAATTGTGGCGACTGCTCCTCCCTCCCTCTCTCCCTCGCTCCCACCTGGGGCTTCACTTCTCCCTCAGCGGCCTCGGTGTCTGGGGCTGCTCCTTGGGGCTGGGCTGGAATCCTCTCTGGGAGCTATGGAGAAAAAACCCTTTTTTTTTTCCCAAAAACTCATGGAAGTTAGGGGAGATGAAACTGTTGAAATTGATCTCGAGTCGAGGGCTCCATGCTGAGAGAAGCAGATGGGTGCAAGGGTGGAGTCACCTGGAACGTTCCATCGGTGAAGGGCTGGGTCAGCAGGGCCAAGGAGAGCTCCGGAGCCAAAATGGCCCCGAGTGCGCCCTGAGCTGAGGTGTGGGGCCAGGAGCTGAGAATGTGGGGCAGAGCCAGGGCAGGGTTGGGGCACGGGGACAGGAATGGGGTCAGGGCTGGGGATTAGGGAAGGGTCTGGGACAGGTGAGGGCAAGTGGTGACACAGCGATGGGTGCGGGGCCAATACCATAGGCATCATTATCAGCAGCAGTAGCACCAGCACCCTTGGCACAGAAATAGGATCCGGAATCCTTGTCCTTCAGGTTGTTCATGGTCAGCGTCACCGAGCTCTGCCCGTTGTCCCTGGAGATCGTGAACCGACCTGTCGGAGAATGACTTAAAGAAACGGCCATGAGACATAAAATTGAGATAAAAGTTTAAGGGAAAAGTAAAGCAGTTCTCAGCCTTCTGATTTCTATAAACAATTAGACTCTCTTTATAAACAATAAAGTTCTCAGACAGTCTTCCCATAACAAGCAGAACACCGTCTCTGGGAAAACCTGGCACCCTGAGAACAGATGTAGAAGTTTTGGGAACACTGGTTCTGTTTTTAATAAACAATTGTAGATATTCTAAAACAAGAGGAGTGGTTAGAAGTTTCTCTGTTAGCCTATCATGAATCTGGATTACAGAATATTCATGGAGTTCGTTAGCACTGTTATTTAAGGTGATTGATTGATCAATAAAATTGGAGTTTGATGCATTACTAGGATGGTCGTTTCTCCCTTCACTTCAATACCGGCCCTGTGCCGATGGCGCGTAGTTGGTGCAAGCACCATTGCTGCTGATCCCTGCAAGCCATTCCAGCCCCTGCCCGGGTCTCTGGCGCACCCAGTGCATGACAAAACCCCCAAAATAGAACCCGAACCCTTGGCAGAAGAGGCGCAGGGGCCCCCCGGGGAGCTGGAGGTCCCCCCCCGCACTCCAGCAGGGTCACGGCCGCCCGGAGCCCTGCAGGACAAAGGGGAGATGGGCACGGGGCCTGGCTGTGCCATTCTCGTTCCCTGCACAGAGTCAGACACCATTGTCTCTCTTCCTCTCTCTCCCTCTCTCCCTCTCTCCCTCTCTCCCTCTCTTTCTCTCTCTCTCTCCCTCCCTCTCTGTATGCCTCTCTCTCTCTCTCATTATTTTTCCTGGAGCAGCACAGGGAGAAGATGAAGATGAAGTGATTCCCATCTCTCATCGCTGCTCCTGCTGTTTCTGCACATGTGGAATGTGTCGGGGGGATCGTTCCCCTCCAGGCATTTACCAGTTGGCTTCTGCTGATTGATTATTATTTTTTTTCAATTTAATTGCTCACAGGTTTTCTATAGGATATTTTAGTGTCTTTTGTACTGAATTCTTTTAGTATCTCTTTAGTGGAGTGGTAATATAGCACAAATGAAATATAATATATTATTAATGAGATATAATATAGTATTAAGTAGATATAGAATTAATGTAATATAGTATATATTGAACACAGCAATTGTGCAGCATTCTGAGTATTGGGGTCAGATGCCACTCAATCCTAGTTTCCAAAATCAACTGGGCGTAGCCAGATCTGGAGGTGGGCGGGACCCACCTGGGAAGGCAAGCAGGAGGAAGAGATGGAGGATGGGGAGGTCCAAGGGTCAAAGTTTGGGGCCAAGATTCAGGATTTGGCTCAAGGGCTGGGGTTTTCCCTCACCCCCATCTCCCCTTTGTCCCGCAGGGCTCCGGGCGGCCGTGACCCTGCTGGAGTGCGGGGGGGACCGCCAGCCCCCCGGGGGGTCCCTGCGCCTCCTCTGCCGAGGGTCCGGGTTCAATTTTGGAAAATTTAGGATGGGCTGGATGCGCCAGAGACCCGGGCAGGGGTTGGAATACGTTGTGAGTGTCAACAACAATGGAGGTTACACCGAGTACGCGCCATCAGTCAAGGCCGGTTCACGATCTCCAGGGACAATGGGCAGAGCTCGGTGACGCTGACCATGAACAACCTCAAGGAGGAGGATTCCGGATCCTATTTCTGTGCCAAATCTGCTAATGCTGGGGTGCCTGCTGCAGCTACTCATATTGACCATGCCAGTTTTGGCATCACCCCTGTGTGAGCCCCATGTCCCCAAACCCAGACCCTTCCCCCCAAACCTCAGCCCTCGACCCCTTGTCCCAAATCTCCCCCATTTGCCCCAATGGTCAACAGTGACCCCAAACCCTCCTCTGCTCCTGCCCCAGAACTCAACCATTGGCCCCAAACCTTCACCCCTGGGCTCCAGTTCAGGCCTCCTCCAATCAGGGCCTGGGACTTGGTAGAGATTAGGGAGAAATGGACAAAATTGGAGGAAAGGACGGAGTTGGGGAAACAATGGCAGAGTTTGGGGGAAAATGATTGAGGTTTTAGAAGGGCTGGAACTTGGTGAAAGCATCACTGGGATTGGAGAAATTTCACGACCATCAGGGTCACCACGAGAAGTGAAGGCAAAAATAGCAGCAGAATCACCACCAGCATAATCATTGTCACGGTTGGCACAGAAATAGGACCCGGAATCCTTGTCCTTGAGGTTGTTCATGGTCAGCGTCACCGAGCTCTGCCCGTTGTCCCTGGAGATCGTGAACCGGCCCTTGACCGACAGCATGTAGAAGGTGCTGGAACCACTGCCGCTGATCCCTGGGAGCCACTCCAGCCCCTGCCCGGGTCTCTGGCGCATCAATTGCATGGAAAAACTCTCAAAATCGAACCCAGACCTTCGGCAGAGGAGGCGCAGGGAACCCCCGGGAGGCTGGAGGTCCCCCCGCACTCCAGCAGGGTCACGGCAGCCCGGAGCCCTGCGGGACAAAGGGGAGATGAGGATGAGGGGATGGATTGGCTGTGCGGACAAAGTGGGCGCTGCCATTCCAGCAAAAGGATGTGGGATCCACCTGGGATGACTGGTAGGAGTTGCAGGAAAAAGATGGTGAGGTCCAAGGGCCCCAATTTTTTGGCAACATCAGGGTCTGCATGCAAGAATCAACATTTGGGTGGATACATTCCCTCATCCCCATCTCGCCTTTGTCCTGCAGGGCTCCGGGCAGCCGTGACCCTGCTGGAGTGCGGGGGGGACCTCCAGCCCCCCTGGGGATCCCTGCGCCTCCTCTGCCGAGGGTCCGGGTTAAGTTTCGGCAGTTTTTCCATGCAATGGATCCGGCAGAGACCCGGGCAGGGGCTGGAGTGGGTCGCGGGGATCAGGAACGATGGTGCTTACACCGGCTACGTGCCATCGTTCAAGGGCCGGTTCAGGATCTCCAGGGACACCGTGCAGAGCTCGGTGACGCTGACCATGAACAACCTCAAGGACGAGGATTCCGCCACCTATTTCTGTGCCAAATCTGCTGCTTCTGGCAATTGGGGCGATGTTGCTGCCTATGTTGAAGACACCAGTTGTGGATCCACGCCCGTCTCCATGTCCCCCCCGTCCCCAATCCCAGACCGTTGCCCCTCAAACCTCAGCTCTTGACCCTTTGTCCCAAATCTCCCCCATTGGCACCAATGGTCAGCACTGACCCCAAACCCTCCCCTGCTCCTGCCCCAGCACTCAACCATTGGCCCCAAACCTTCACCCCTGGCCTCCAGTTCAGGCGTCCTCCAATCAGGGCCCGGGGAGCTGAGGGAGATTTGGGTGAAATGGGCAAAACTGGGAGAAAGTCGGAAATTGGGGCAGTAATGCCAGAGTTTGCGGGTAAGTGGTGAACATCTGAGGAGAAGGTCTGGGATATTGGGAAAGGATCTGCAGGTATCGGAGACATTTGGTGACCATCATGGCGGGTGGGACCATTGCCGGAACTGTCACTAAGAGCAGCACTATCATAACCGTAACTACTACCAGTACCTCGTTTGGCACAGAAATAGGATCCGGAATCCTCGTCCTTGAGGTTGTTCATGGTCAGTGTCACCGAGCTCTGCCCGTTGTCCCTGGAGATCGTGAACCGGCCCTTGAGCGACGGCGTGTAGAAGGTGCTGGAACCACTGCCGCTGATCCCTGTGAGCAACTCCAGCCCCTGCCCAGGTCTCTGGTGGATCCATTGCATGGAAAAACTCCCAAAATCGAACCCGGACCCTCGGCAGAGGAGGGGCAGGGACCTCCCTGGGATCTGGAGGTCCCCCCCGCACTCCAGCAGGGTCACGGCCGCCCGGAGCCGTGCCGGACAAAGGGGAGATGGGGATGAGGCCCCGGATCCGGGCGTGGGCTGGGCAGGGGGTGACCAGATCCAAAAAGGGGCCTCGATCCACCTGGGACGGGCAGCAGGATCGGGAGGAGGAGAAAGTTCCACAATTTGGGGTCAACATCAGGATCTTCATGCAGGAATCAACATTTGGGTGGATTTGTTCCCTGATCTCCATCTCCCCTTTGTCCCACAGGGCTCCGGGCGGCCGTGAACCTGATGGAGTGTGAGGGGGACCTCCAGCCCCCCGGGGGGTCCCTGTGCCTCCTCTGCCAAGGGTCCGGGTTCAGTTTCGGACAATTTGGGATGGGCTGGGTGCGCCGGAGATCCGGGCAGGGGCTGGAATACATTGCCAGTATCAGCAGCCGTAGCAGCCCCTATTACGCGCCGTCGGTACCGGGTCGTTTCAGGATCTCCAGGGACAATGGGCAGAGCTTGGTGATGCTGACCATGAACAACCTCAAGGACAAGGATTCCAGATCCTATTTCTGCATGAAATCTTCTTGTACCGGTTGTTGGCCTACTTATAGTGCTTATAGTGACGTTGCTGGCCATGGCCTGGAGCTGTGGTATTTGATCTGCACTCATCATTGTGTCCCCAAACTCTCGAGTTTTACCCCAAAGCTTGGCCTTTGGTCCAGTTGTTGACTCCTTGTTGTCCTAGTGTGTCATTAGGTTGCTTGCATCCCCTGTAATTTTTCTTTTTATGCTAGATATTATGGTCTGTGACTTCAAGAATCACTCTAAGAGAGATTATTTTGTTTTGATTTGTTTTGTTTTTGTTTTCTTTTATTTTGTTATCAGCTTTCCACTCCCCCAGCAGTCGGTGGCACACAGAGACGGGGCAGTACGCAGGGCATATTTTGCTCTTGCTTTTTGCTCCTGCTCTTTAGTTAGTTCAACTTGGCAATCAGAATTTTCCCTGGACTGTTTCTCCTTTCCCTTTTTTGGACCTGCTCTGGACTAGGACCTGGGAAACACCGAGAGTTTGCACCTTGTGGCTGCAGCAGATGCCCTAGCACCGGAGGGACTGATAACAGAGCGACCAGCCCTGAGGGAGACTTTCAGAATTTGTCATCTTTTTCAGAGCAATGAAGGAGTGGCGTCATCTGGTGTTGTTCATTTTCTGTGCTGGGGGGTGCTGTGCCTGTGAAATAAACAGGTGCTTACAACTCATTTCTGAGGAATCCCTCCCGAACCGGTTGGGAGGAGCAGGTGTGTGCTCCTGCCCCTGCTGGCCCTCCGAGGTGGGTCCCACATCTTTTTCTAGCTGGCCACGCCTGCTTTGAGGTCCTCGACCAATCAGGTTCCTCATCCCCATCTCCCCTTTGTCCCGCAGGGCTGCGGGCGGCCATGACCCTGCTGGAGTGCCGGGGGGACCTCCAGCCCCCCGGCGGGTCCCTGCGCCTCCTCTGCCGAGGGTCCGGGTTCAGTTTCGGCAGTGTTGCCACACAATGGGTGTGCCAGAGACCCGGGCAGGGGCTGGAATGGGTCGGGAGCATCAGGAGCGATGGTTCCGGCACCAACCTCTCGCCATCGTTCAAGGATCTCGTCAGGATCTCCAGGGACAACGGGCAGAGCTCGGTGATGCTGACCAGGAACAACCTCATGGACGAGGATTCTGCCACCTATTTCTGTGCTGAAGAACCTGGCACTGGTGGTTGGAATGCTGCTGCTGGTTGTTCTTTCAGCTCCGTCCCTGTCCGCATTCCCCAGACCCTCTCCTTCAACCCCTGACCACATTCCTGACCCTTTGTCTGAAGCCTGCCCTGCTCTGGCCCCGGATCTCAGCTCTGGCCCCAAATCAGGGCCGGTTTCACCCTGACCTCGGCCTTGTCCATGAAATCCCAATCATCGCCACCAGACTGGACCCATTGTGTGCCAAAATCCCAGTGGTGGAACTGAGTCCTAGCCACGGACCAAATCAGGCCCATTTTCCCCAAATCTCGACCATTTGCACCCAGATTTGGGGACATTGGTTGAGCCTTGGAGCCCAGAGCTGAGGTGTGGGGCCAGGAGCTGAGATTTGGGGCAGAGCCAGCTCAGAGCTGGGACACGGGGACAGGAATGGGGTCAGGGGCTGGGGACTGGGGAAGGGTCGGGGGAACAGGGACGGGAGGGGGCAGAGCCATGGGGATGGGGTCAACATTATAAGCATTATTCCCCGAATAATTATCAGCAGATTTGGCGCAGAAATAGGATCCGGAATCCTCATCCTTCAGGTTGTTCATGGTCAGCGTCACCGAGCTCTGCCCGTTGTCCCTGGAGATCCTCACGCGCTCCTTGAATGACGCCCCGTACTGGGCGCTGGAACCGTCCCTGCTGATCCCTGTGAGCCACTCCAGCCCCTGTCCGGGTCTCTGACGCATCCAGAACATTCCATTGCACCCGAAACTGAACCCGGCCCCTCGGCAGAGGAGGCACAGGGCCCCCCTGGGGGGCTGGAGGTGCCCGCTGCACTCCAGCAGGGTCACGGCCGCTCCCCCATCCCCAAACCTTCCTTGGAGTTTTGCCCCAAATTCCCTTTGTCTGGCCCCACATCTCCAAGAGAGATGCCCACTATTATACAGTGCCTTCAAGCCTCCAACTGACCCCAATTCACCCATTGATTAATTGGACAGCTCTGCCAGAGTTTTGCATTGCCCCATCCCCAACTCCCCTTTGTCCCGCACGGCTCTGTGCAGCCGTGACCCTGCTGGAGTGCGGGGAGGACCTCCGGCCCCCTTGGGGGTCACTGCGCCTCCTCTGCCAAGGGTCCGGGTTCAGTTTCGGGAATTTTGGGCTGGGATGGATGCGCCAGAGACCCAGGCAGGGGCTGGAATGGCTCGCAGGGATTGATAACGATGGAGACACCTATTACACGCCATCAGTCAAGGGCTGGTTCAGGATCTCCAGGGACAACGGGCAGAGCTCGGTGACGCTGACCATGAACAACCTCAAGGATGAGGATTCCGCCACCTATTTTTGTGCCAAATCTTCTGATGCTGGTGCCGCTCTTGGTGCTGTTATTGGTGTTAGTGTTGGTGTTTGGGGTTTCAGCCCCGTCCCTGTCCCCAGCTGCCCCCACACCCTTCCCGAAACCGCCCTGACCCACCCCTTACCCGTTGTCCAAGCCCCACCCCCTTTGCCCCAACACTGCCTATTGGCCCCAAACCCTCCCCTCGGTCTGCCCCCAAACTCAACTCTTGGCCCCAAATCTCCCCCTCGTGCCCCAAAAGTTCCCAATGGGTCGAGATTTTCGTTGAAATTGGGCAAATTTTGGCACCAACTCAGTTGGGTTTTGGGCAGAACCAGTCGGGGTTTGGCGTCTTTGGTCACCATGGGTGGAAATGGGTCAGATCTGGGACAAAGGGTCAGATGATAGGACGGGGGTGTGGGGGAAGGGCCTTCGCCTTTGGGGACAGGTGGGGACACTGAGATGGCAATGGATCCACCAATGGTGCATTTAACAATAGAAGGAGGGCCCCAATTATTAGCATAAGCACGCTTGGCACAGAAATAGGATCCGGAATCCTCGTCCTTGAGGTTGTTCATGGTCAGTGTCACCGAGCTCTGCCCGTTGTCCCTGGAGATCCTGAACCAGCCCTGGACTGAATCCGCGTAGCCGGTGCTGGAACCATCGTTCCTGATCCACGCGACCCATTCCAGCCCCTGCCCGGGTCTCTGGCGCACCCAGTTCATGGCAAAACTGCCGAAACTGAACCCGGACCCTCGGCAGAGGAGGCGCAGGGACCCCCCGGGGGGCTGGAGGTGCCCCCTGCACTGCAGCAGGGTCACGGCCGCCCGGAGCCCTGCGGGACAAAGGGGAGATGGGGATGAGGCCAAAGCTCAACATTGACCCAAATCCTGACTCTGGGCCCAAAATTGGGACCCTTGGAGTTCATCATCCTCCTCCCAGCTGGGTCTCACCTTTTTTCCAGCTGGCCACGCCCACTTTTAGCCCCTCGACCAATCAGGCTTTTCATCCCCATCTCCCCTTTGTCCCACAGGGCTCCGGGCGGCCGTGACCGTGCTGGAATGCGGGGGGGACCTCCAGCCCCCCGGGGGTTCCCTGACGTTGCTGTGCCGCACTCTGGGTTCAGTTTTGGGAGTTATTGAATGTTCTGGATCTGCCAGAGACCTGGGCAGACGCTGGAATACATCGCCAGTATCAGCAGCAGTTGTGGCAGCACCGGCTATGTGCCGTCGGTCAAAGGCCGGTTCAGGATCTCCAGGGACAACGGGCAGAGCTCGGTGACACTGACCAGGAACAACCTCAAGGATGAGGATTCCGGATCCTACTTCTGTGCCAAACATGTTGGTAGGGGTTATGGTGGTGGTGCTGCTGCTTATAATGACGATGGCTGTGGTGGATCCATCCCCATTTCTGTGTCCTCACCTGTCCCCAAACCCAGACCCTTCCTTCAAATTGTCCCCCATACCTCAGCCCTTGACCCTTTGTCCCAAATCTCCCCCATTTGCCCCAATGGTCAGCACTGACCCAAAACCCTCCCCTGCTCCTGCCCCAAATCTCAACCATTGGCCCCAAACATTCACCCCTGGCCTCCAGTTCAGGCCTCCTCCAATCAGGGCCCAGGGAGCTGGGGTAGATTTGGGTGAAATGGGAAAAATTTGGAAAACATCAGGAATTCGGGCAGCATTAGTGGAGACTGGGGAGTAAGGTCAAGAATTGGGTCAAGGGTTGCGAATTGGGAGAAGGATTTTGGGAAATTTTGGGAACTCGGGCTGCGGCCTTGGGGCGATGCTGAGGATTGTCACCATAAGCGACATCAGCCCCATTCCAACCACCATCACTGTATCTGGCACAGAAATAGGATCCGGAACGCTCGTCCTTGAGGTTGATCATGGTCAGCGTTACCAAGCTCTGCCCGTTGTCCCTGGAGGCCGTGACCCGGCCTTTGACCGATGGCGTGTAGTAGGTGCTGCCATCGCTTTAGAACCCTCCGATATGTTCCAGCCCCTGCCCGGGTCTCTGGCGGAACCAGCCCATCCCAAATTGTCCAAAATAGAACCCGGACCCTCGGCAGAGGAGGCGCAGGGACCCCCCGGGGGGCTGGAGGTGCCCCCCGCACTCCAGCAGGGTCACGGCCGCCCGGAGCCCTGCGGGACAAAGGGCAGATGAGGATCAGGAACCTGATCGGCTGAGGACCTCAAAGTGGGTTTGGCCAGTTGGAAAAGAGTCGGGACCCACTTTGGAGAAGGATTAGAAGGTCCAGGGGTCAGAATTTGGGGCAAAGAATCAGGATTTGGGTCAATGTTGAGCTTTGGCCCCATCCCCATCTCCCCTTTGTCTCGCAGGGCTCCGGGCGGCCGTGACCCTGCTGGAGTGCGGGGGGGACCTCCAGCCCTCCAGGTGGTCCCTGTGCCTCCTCTGCAGAGGGTCCGGGTTCAGTTTCAGCAGTTTTCCCATGCAATGGATCTGCCAGAGATCCGGGAAGGGGCTGGAATGGGTCGTGGGGATCAGCAGCCCTTCTGGTTCCAGCACCAGCTACGCGCCATCGGTGCAGGGCCGGTTCAGGATCTCCAGGGACAACGGGCAGAGCTCGGTGACACTGACCATGAACAACCTCAAGGACGAGGATTCCACCACCTATTTCTGTGCCAAAGACAGTGGTGCTGGTGGTGGTGCTGGTGCTGCTTATTTTGACCGTGTCGCTGGTGGCACCGCCCCTGTCTGAGCCCCCCCTGTCCCCAATCTCAGATCATTCCCCCGAACCTCATCCATTGACCCAGCCCTTGACCCTTTGTCCCAAATCTCCCCCATTTGCCCCAATGGTCAGCACTGACCCCAAACCCTCCCCTGCTCTTGCCCCAAAACACAACCATTGGTCCCAAACCTTCACCCCCGGCCTCCAGGTCAGGCCTCCTCTAATCAGGGCCTGGGGAGCTGGGGGAGATTTGGGTGAAATGGGAACAATTGGGGGAAAGTCGAGAGTTGGGGCAGCAGGGGCCAAGTTTGGGGGAAAATATTGAGGATTTGAAGAGAAAAGCTGGGCTCTGGAAGAAGGGTAAATGGGAATGGAGACATCTGGTGACCATCGTGGAGGGCGAGACCACTGCTGGAATTGTCAATAAAAGCAGCAGCACCAAAACTATAACCACTGTAAGCACTTTTGGCACAGAAATAGGATCCGGAATCCTCGTCCTTGAGGTTGTTCATGGTCAGCGTCACCGAGCTCTGCCCGTTGTCCCTGGAGAATGTGAACCGGCCCTGCACTGATGGCACGTAGTAGGTGCTGGAACCAGAAGGGCTGCTGATCCCCGTGACCCATTCCAGTCCCTGCCCGGGTCTCTGGCGCATCCATCCCATTCCAAACTGTCCAAAACTGAACCCGGACCCTCGGCAGAGGAGGCGCAGGGAGCCCCCGGGGGGCTGAAGCTCCCTCCCGCACTCCAGCAGGGTCACGGCCGCACGGAGCCCTGCGGGACAAAGGGGAGATCATTAAAAATGAGAAATATGATTGCTCCAGAAGGGGTCAAGGGGTGTGGCTTTTGGAAAAAGGGGCGGGGCCCACCTGGGAGGGGCAGCAGGAGCAGCAGGGCAAGGAGCCGGAGGGAACTCGAGGAATTGGCCGTGTTGTGCTGGGATGGGGTCCCGGGGGATTTTGGCGGTCATTAATGAGTTTTTAATTGCACCATCAGTGGAGAAGAATCAGGAGGAGGTTTCCAATTACTAACAAGTGGATAGGGGAGAATTGCACGATTTGAGGTAACTTATTATACAGGAGATTTCTGGTAGAGATTTGGGAGCAAACCAGGGGAGTTTGGCAATAACCGGGATGGTTTGGGGATGGGCTCCGGGCGGCCGTGACCCTGCTGGAGTGCGGGGGAAACCTCCAGCCCCCCGGGGGGTCCCTGCGCCTCCTCTGCCGAGGGGCCGGGTTCAGTTTCAGAGCTCACTCCATCACCTGGACCCGCCAGAGGCCCGGGCAGGAGCTGGAATGGCTGGCGCTGATCGACGTTAGCGGTGCCCAGGCCTGGTACGCGCCGTCGGTGCAGGGTCGGTTCAGGATCTCCAGCGACAACGGGCAGAGCTTGGTGACGCTGACCATGAACAACCTCAATGACGAGGATTGTGGATTTTATTTCTGTGCCAGGGGTGCTGATGACGACGCCGATGATATTGAGGCCTGTGGGATTGGCACCACCACCATGGCTGTGTCCGCAAATGTCCCCATTCCCCAGACCCTCCCCCAATTCCCAGCCCTCGTCCCCACTCTCGGTGACTGAATTTGTGTCCCCAGCCCTGGGCCCAGTGCTGACCTTTGCGGCAGAGTTAGGGGGAAGATCAAGGGCCAAGGGTTGGGTTTTGGGGTTCGGAGAGGGGAAAGGGAAATGGAGAAATGGTCACGGGCGGGGTCAGGGGCTGGGAGCTGGGGAAGGGTCTGGCGAACGGGGACAGGTGGGGGTGCTGTGACGGGGATGGGGTCAATACAGCAGGCATCGTTATCAGCAGCATAACCAGCAAAACCCTTGGCACAGAAATAGGATCCGGAATCCTCGTCCTTGAAGTTGTTCATGGTCAGCGTCACCGAGCTCTGCCCGTTGTCCCTGGAGATCGTGAACCGACCCTTGACCGATGGCGCGTAGGCAGTGCTGGAACCACCGCTGTAGATCCCTGCAACGTATTCCAGCCCCTGCCTGGGTCTCTGGCAGATCCAGAGCATGTCAGCGCTGGCAAAACTGAACCCGGACCCTCGGCAGAGGAGGCGCAGGGACCCCCCGGGGGGCTGCAGGTGCCCCCCGCACTCCAGAAGGGTCACGGCTGCCCAGAGCCCTGTGGGACAAAGGGGAGATGGGGATGGGGCCAAAGCTCAACCCTACACCCAAATCCTGGCTCTTGGCCCCAAACTGGGACCCTTGGAGTTCATCATTCTCCTCCCAGGTGGGTCCCGCCACTTTTGAAGCATGCCAGGCCAACTAGGGCTCTCTTCACCAATCAGGTTTCCCATCCCCATCTCCCCTTTGTCCCGCAGGGCTCTGGGCGGCCGTGACCCTGCTGGAGTGCGGGGGGGACCTCCAGTCCCCCGGGGGGTCCCTGCGCCTCCTCTGCCGAGGGGCCGGGTTCAATTTTAGGAGTTTTTAAATGGAATGGGCTTGACAGCGTCCCAGGTAGGGGCTGGAGTGGGTCACGGGGATCAGGTACGATGGTGCTGACACCTACTACGCACCCTCAGTCAAGGGTCGGTTCAGGATCTCCAGGGACATCAGGCAGAGCTCAATGACGCTGACCATGAACAACCTCAAGCACAAGGATTCTGCCATTTATTTCTGTGCCAAACGTGCTTATGGCGATAATTTGGCTTATGCTGATGCTTATCAGTTTGTCCCCGTCACCGTGCCCTTGCTCCCCTCCTGTCCCCATTCCCCAGGCCCTTCCCCCAAACCCCAAGCCCTGACCCCGTTCCTGTCCCTTTGTCCCAACCCTGATAAGACCTAGATATCTGATTTAGGCTGATCCCCAAGCCGTGCTGGCCGATCTGGATAACTCTGGGCGACAGAGTGCCCGAACAGCCAATCAGCTCAGAGATGCAACCATCTCAGCAAGCTCAGTGACTTCAGCTCTTTAGTGATTCTCAGCTCTCAGGATTCCAGCTCTTTAATTGATTATCAGCTCTCTCAGGATTCCAGCTCTTTTATTGATTATCACCTCTCAGGATTTCAGCTCGTTAGGGATTCTCAGCTCTCAGGATCTCAGCTCTTTGCTCACTGTCTGGGGCACCTTTGGCTGGGGCAGAAACAGAAGGACAGAGAGGACAAGGTGTGGTCCTGGCGGTTCCACAGCCATGGTTCATTGAGGGATCTGTGAGGGGTTCCAGCAACAGCTCTTCTCCTGTCAGATGGGATAAACCAGCCCCTTTTATAGGGTAGAGGGGGATCCAAACGTGTCCAACAGTGAGGGTCAGGGAGAAGTCACAAATGGGGTTACAGAGAGAAGATGTGGGGCCGTGGGCAAAAGACAGGAGATTATTTTGCTGTTCCATCATGACTGAGCAGTTCCTGCTGTTACGTCTCAATCCTCCCTGGAGCTCGCGCAATCTCTGTGGACTCTGCTAAAGGACATGGGGTCAACACGATAGGAAACAGTCTCCCAGCCAGTACCATCATCAACAGATTTGGCACAAAAATAGGATCCGGAATCCTCGTCCCTGAGGTTGTTCATGGTCAGCGTCACCGAGCTCTGCCAGTTGTCCCTGGAGATCGTGACCCGGCCCTTGTCAGATGGCATGTAGGCGGCGGTGCCACCACTGGTGATCACCGCCAGCCACTCCAGCCCATGCCGGGGTCTCTGGCGGATCCAGTACATGGTGGAACTGCCAAAACTGAACCCGGACCCTCGGCAGAGGAGGCGCAGGGACCCCCCGGGGGTGTGGAGTATCCCCCCGCACTCCAGCAGTGTCACGGCCGCTCCGCAACCCCAAACATTCAGTGGTTTTGCCACCAATTCCCCTTGTTTGTCCCCAGATATCCAACAGAAGTATCCTGAATGGTAAAGTGCCTTCACCCCTGCAATTAGCCCCAATCCATCCATTAATTATTCTGACAGCTCTTCTGACTTTTGCATCTACTCAGCCCCATCTCCCCTATGTCCCGCAGGGCTCCGGGCGGCCATGACCCTGCTGGAGTGCAGGGGGGGACCTCCAGCCCCCTGGGGGGTCCCTGCGCCACCTCTGCCGAGGGTCCGGGTTCAGTTTCGGGGCTCTCTCCATCACCTGGACCCGCCAGAGGCCCGGGCAGGGGCTGGAATGGCTGGCGCTGATCGACGTTAGCGGTGCCCACGCCTGGTACGTGCCGTTGGTGCAGGGCCGGTTCAGGATCTCCAGCGACAACGGGCACAACTCGGTGACGCTGACCATGAACAACCTCAAGGATGAGGATTCCGGATCCTATTTCTGTGCCAGGGGTGCTGATGATGACGCCGATGATATTGAGGCCTGTGGGATTGGCACCACCACCATGGCTGTGTCCGCAAATGTCCCCATTCCACAGACCCTCCCCCAAATCCCAGCCCTCGTCCCCGCTCTCGGTGACTGAATTTGTGTCCCCAGCCCTGGGCCCAGCGCTGACCTTTGCGGCAGAGTTTAGGGGAAGATCAATGGCCAAGGGTTGGGGGTTGGGGCCTGAGAGAGGAAAAGAAAATGGAGAAATGGTCACGGGCGGGGTCAGGGGCTGGGAGCTGGGCAAGGGTCTGGCGAACGGGGACAGGTGGGGGTGCAGTGATGAGGTTGAGACCAGGACTTCGCAGGTCCCCATGAGCAACAGCAACAGGAGCACCAGTACCAGCAGATTTCCCACAGAAATAGATGGCGGAATCTTCGACTTTGAGGTTGTTCACGGTCAGCATCACCGAGCTCTGCCCGTTGTCCCTGGAGATCCTAAACCGGCCCTTGACTGATGGTGCATACCAGGTGCTGCCACCATTACTGATATCTGCAATGTCCTCCAGCCCCTGCCCGGGTCTCTGGCGCACCCAGCCCATCCGAAAACTGCCAAAATCGAACCCGGACCCTCGGCAGAGGAGGCGCAGGGAACCCCTGGGGGCCTGGAGGTCCCCCCCGAACTCCAGCAGGGTCACGGACGCCCAGAGCCCTGCGGGACAAACGGGGAGATGATGGAAATGAGAAACCTGATTGGTTGAGGACCTCAAACTGGGCGTGGCCATAGGGAAAAAAGGGACAGGACCCACCTGGGAGGAGGATGATAAACTCCTTGGGACCCAGTTTGTGGCCCAGAGTCAGGATGTGGGTTCAAGGGTTGAGGTTTGGCCTCATCCCCTTCTCCCCTCTGTCCCGCAGGGCTCCGGGCGGCCGTGACCCTGCTGGAGCGCGGAGGGCACCTCCAGCCCCCCGGGGGGTCCCTGCGCCTCCTCTGCTGAGGCTCCGGGTTCAATTTCGGGGGTGTTGCCATGAGCTGGGTCCGTCAGAGACCCAGGCAGGGGCTGGAGGTCATCGCCTACATCCGCAGTGGTGGCAGAACCTGGTACGCGCCATCGGTCAAGTGCCGGTTCATGATCACCAGGGACAACGGGCAGAGTCTGATGACGCTGACCATGACCAACCTCAAGGTCGAGGATTCCACCGCTTATTTCTGTGCCAAGGATGGGGATGATTTTTGTGCTGCTGCTGCTGGTGACGATATTGTCTGTGGTGATGTTGGCCATGGTGGTTTTTCTTGAGTCCCCGTCTTTGAGTTTCCCCCCTGTCCCCAGTCCTGAGATCCTCCACCCAAACCTCAGGCCTTGACCCTTTGTCCCAAATCTCCCCCATTTGCCCCAATGGTCAGCACTGACTCCAAACCCTCCCCTTCTCCTGCCCCAAAACTCAACCATTGGCCCCAAACCTTCACCCCTGGGCTGCAGTTCAGGCCTCCTTAAATCAGGGCCCAGGGAGCTGGGGGGGATTTGGGTGAAATGGGGAAAACAGGGAGAAATTCGGAAGTTGGGGCAACAGGGGCAAACTTTGAGGTAAAATGGCTGAGATTTGATGAAAAATGCTGATGGTGAGGAGATCAGAGGACTATGGGATATTTGGGAACAAAGTGGAGGGATTTGGGACCAAGACCAGAATCAGCAATAAATGCCACACCAACAGTACCATGACTATTAGCACAGCCACCATCAACACATTTGGCGCAGAAATAGGATCCGGAATCCTCGTCCTTGAGGTTCTTCATGGTCAGCATCATCGAGCTCTGCCCGTTGTCCCGGGAGATCGTGAACCGACCCTTGACCGATGGCGCGTAGTAGATGGTGCCACCGTTGTCCTTGACCTCTGCAACAAATTCCAGCCCCTGCCTGGATTTCTGCCGCACCCAGAACATGGAGAAACTCCCGATACTGAACCCGGACCCTCGGTAGAGGAGGTGCAGGGACCCCCCGGGGGGCTGGAGGCCCCCCCCGCATTTCAGCAGGGTCACGGCCGCCCGGAGCCCTGCGGGACAAAGGGGAGATGGGGATGAGGGTACGAATCCACCCAAATGTTGATTCCTGCATGCAGATCCTGATGGTTGCCCCAAATTGGGACCATTGGACTGCCCCATCCTCCTCCTGCAACTCCTGCCAGGTGGATCCCACACCCTTCTTCTGGCATGGCGACGCCCACTTTGGGTCCATAACCAATCCAGCTTCTCATCCCCATCTCCCCTTTGTCCCGCTGGGCTCCGGGCGGCCGTGATCCTGCTGGAGTGCAGCGGGGGGACCTCCAGCCCCCGGGAGTGTCCCTGCGCCTCCTCTGCCGAGGGGCCGGGTTCAGTTTCGGCAGTTTTGGAATGAGCTGGGTCCGCCAGAGACCCGGGCAGGGGCTGGAAATCGTTGCAGGGATCAGCAAAAGTGCTGCCAATATTGGCTACGCGCCGTCGGTCAAGGGCCGGTTCACAATCTCCAGGGACAACGGGCAGAGCTTGGTGACGCTGACCATGAACAACCTCAAGGACGAGGATTCCGGATCCTATTTCTGTGCCAAAGCAGCTGCTGGTGGTGGTGGTGGTTATGGAGCTGGTGCTATTGATGTGCCGTGCATGGCCAGATCCCCATCCAGCACTGCAGGAGCATCCGGGAGCAGGACAGTCGGGACAGACGGACGGACATGAGAGATCTCTGCAGCCAGGTTGTGGCATTTGGGGTTTATTGCAAAGGACGAACTGCAGGGCCCTGCTGGGATCTGCCAGGCATGGCTGGAGCAGGGCTGAGAGAAGAGAGGGGAGAGAGGATGAGAGGGTCAGAGAGTGAGAGAGTAAAAAAGGTAAATGAGTAAAAGGGTGAGAGAATAAAAAGGCTAAGAGAGTGAAAGAGTCAGTGAATAAAATGGTAAGAGTGTAAAAGGGTAAGAACATAAAACTGTAAGAGAATAAAAGGGTAAGAGAGTGAGGTTCCCACCACAATACAATAAATCTTCTTCTCTGTAGAATATTCTAATTCTCACTAACCAATCTGGTCCAATATACAAACCCTACAGCATTTACACACAGCCTATAAGAATCATTTCATTACCATACTCTATTACATTTTAAACCCTAAAAATTGGTCTTTGGGACCCTTCTGCCAAGCCTAAAACCTGCTCTTTGGAAACCCTAAAAACTACTCTTTGGAGTAATTTTAAACCCTAAAAACCCCTCTTTGGAGTAACTTTAAACCCTAAAAACTACACTTTGTAGTATATTTAAACCCTAAAAACTCCTCTTTGGCCCCTTCTGCCACGCTGCTGGGTCTGCTCTGACCCTTGGAGATGTCTGCAATCAGAGGGTGTTGTTCCATCAAAATGGGATCACCTTCAGCCGGCCACGCCGTTGTTTTCCAGTTGTTCAGTCACTGAAGCATCTCAAAGCTTGCTTTCCTTTCAATCTCGCTGATGGTTTCCATATTCTCAAAATCTTTTGCCAGGCAATCACATTGATAAGGCTTTGCTGTTCCACCTTCCCCAACCAGCATCAGCATAAGCACCGTGACCATCGGTGTCCTTGGTGCAGAAATAGGATCAGGAATCCTCGTCCTTGAGGTTGGTCATGGTCAGTGTCACCGAGCTCTGCCCATTGTCCTGGGAGATGCTGAGCCGACCCTGCAGTGATGGTGCGTAGTCAGTGCTGCCACTGCTGTGGATACTCGTGAGCCACTCCAGCCCCTGCCCGGATCTCTGCCGATACCAGCCCATCTCAAAATTGCCAAAACTGAACCCGGACTCTCGGCAGAGGAGGGGCAGGGACCCCCCGGGGGGCTGGAGGTGCTCCACGCACTCCAGCAGGGTCACGGCCGCTCTCGCATCCCCAAACCTTCACTGGTTTTGCCCCAGAATCCTTTTTTCTTGCCTCAAATGTCCAGCAGAGGTTTCCTGTATTGAAAAGTTCCTTAAACCCTGCAATTAGCCCCAATCCACCCATTAATTCATTGGACAGCTCTGCCTGATGTTTGCGTCGCCTCATCCCCATCTCCCCTCTGTCCCGCAGGGCTCCGGGCGGCCGTGACCCTGCTGGAGTGCGGGGGGGACCTCCAGCCCCCCGGGGGTTCCCTGCGCCTCCTCTGCTGAGGGTCCGGGTTCAGTTTTGGGAGTTTTTCCATGCAATGGGCCCGCCAGAGACCCGGGCAGGGGCTGGAGTGGCTCGCGGGGATCAGCAGCCCTGCAGGTTCCAGCACCGCCTACATGCCGTTGGTCAAGGGCTGGGTCACGATCTCCCGGGACAACGGGCAGAGCTCGGTGACGCTGACCATGAACAACCTCAAGGACGAGGATTCCGGATCCTATTTCTGTGCCAGGGCTTTTTGTGCTGGTTGTTGGGCTGTTGCTAATCATGGTGACAATGCTCTTGATAGCGTCAAACTTCTCGTTTTTGCTCCTGTCCTATCATTGGATCTCTAAATTTTCTATTTTCATCCCAAACCTGACCTATTGTCTCAGATCTAGACCCTTTGTCCCCATTTGCATCAATGATCAGCACTGAAATCAAACCCTTGCCTGTTTCTGCCCCAAGACTCAACCATTGCCTCCAAACCTTCACCCTGACCCTTTGTCCCAGCCCCGCCCCCTTTGCCCCAACGCTGCCCAATTGGCCCTAAACCCTGCCCTGGGTCTGGCCCCAAACTCAACTCTTGGCCCAAAATCTCATCCTCGACCCCAGAAAGATCCCAAAGGGCCGAGATTTGGAGTGAAATTGGGCAAATTTTTGCACCAACAGAGTTGGGTTTGGGGCAGAACCAGTCAGGGTTTGGGGTCTTTGTTCACCATGGGTGGAAATGGGGGAGACATTGGACAAACGGTCAAGAGCGGAGATTTGGGAGAAGGACCTGGGGGTTGAGGACAGGAGGGGACACTGAGATGGGGGTGGATCCAGCTAAGGCCTCTTAATAATTAGCACCAGGATTGCAATTATCACCAGCAGATTTGGCGCAGAAATAGGATCCGGAATCCTCGTCCTTGTGGTTGTTCATGGTCAGCCTCACCGAGCTCTGCCCGTTGTCCCTGGAGATCATGAACCGGCCCTGCACCGATGGCGCGTACCCGGTTCAACCACCATTGTAGCTGATACTCGCGAGCCACTCCAGCCCCTGCCCGGGTCTCTGGCGCACCCAGAGCATGTCGTAGCTCCCAAAACTAAACCCGGACCCTAAGCAGAGGAGACGCAGAGAACCCCCGGGGGGCTGGAGTTCCCCCCCGCACTCCAACAGGGTCACAGCAGGCCAGAGCCCTGGGGGACAAAGGGGAGATGGGGATGAGAAACCTGTTTGGCTGAGGGCCGGAAACTGGGCAAGGCCAGCTAGAAAAAGGGGCAGGACCAACCTGGGAGGAGGATGATGAACTCCATGGGTCCCAGTTTGGGGCCCAGAGTCAGGATTTGGGTCAATGGTTGAGCTTTGGCCTCATCCGCATCTCCCCTTTGTTCCGCAGGGCTCCGGGCGGCCGTGACCCTTCTGGAGTGCGGGGGGGACCTCCAGCCTCCCAGGGGGGTCCCTGACGTTGCTGTGCCACGCATCTGGGTTTGATTTCGGGAATTTTGGAATGATCTGGATCCGTCAGAGATCCAGGTGGACACTGGAATACAGCGCCAGCATCAGCAGCAATGGTGGCGGCACCGGCTATGCGCAATCAGTCAAGGGCCGGTCCAGGATCTCCAGGGACAACGGGCAGAGCTCGGTGACGCTGACCATGAACAACCTCAAGGACGAGGATTCCGCCGTTTATTTCTGCACAAAACATGCCAGTAGTAGTTACGGTTCTGAGAGTGCTGCTGCTATTGGGAGCAATGCCGTCAGTTTTCCCACCACCATGATGGTCACCAACTGTCTCCACAGTGACCCTTCCCCCAATCCTCAGCCCCTGACCCCATTCCTGTCCTCGGGCCCCAACCCTACCCTGGCCCTGCCCCACATTCTCAGCTCCTGGCCCCACACATTAGCTCGGGGCCCACTCGGGGCCATTTTTGCTCTTGGACTGGCCCCGGCCCTTCTGCCAGGATCCCTGGGCTGAAGTCGCCCAGCTCTGCCCAAATCTGCGCTGCTGACCCCGAGCAGCCACCACTGAAACAAATCCCAAATTCTGACCCAATTCGGGACCCTGGGCCTAAAACCCTGACCTGCAGAGCAAAGTTTTAGGGCACAAAGAGGAGATTTGGGGTCAGGAGTTGAGGTTTGGGGTCAGCGGGTGAGAATTGGGGCCGAGGCAGAGCAAGGTTGGGATCAATGGTCAAGGGCTGGGTGTGGGCTGGGGGTTTGGGGGAAGGGTCTGGGCAACGGGGACGGGTGGGGGATAAGGGGATGTGGGTGGGAAAACCTTGGGCATCCTCACTACGAGCAGCATGTTCAGGGTAATTATTAGCAGCACACTTGGAGCAGAAATAAACGGTGGAATCCTCATCCTTGAGGTTGTTCATGGTCAGCGTCACCGGGCTCTGCCCGGTGTCCCTGGAGATCCTGAACCGGCCCCTGACCGATGGCGCATAGTAAGTGTTGGCACTATTGTACTAGATGCCTGCCACGAATTCCAGCCCCTGCCTGGGTCTCTGGCGGATCCAGTGCATATCATAATCCCCTAAAGTGAACCCGGACCTTCGGCAGAGGAGACGCAGGGACCCCCCGGGGGCTGCAGGTGCCCCCCGCACTCCAGCAGGGTCACGCCCGCCCAGAGCCCTGCGGGACAAAGGGGAGAAGGGGATGAGGAACCTGATTGGTGAAGAGTGCCCAAGTTGGCATGGCACGCTTGAAAAAGTGGTGGGACGCACGTGAGAGGAGGATGATGAACTCCAAGGGTCAGAATTTGGGGCCAAGAGTCAGGATTTGTTTCAAGGGTTGAGCTTTGGCCTCATCCCCATCTCCCCTTTGTCCCTCAGTGCTCCGGGCGGCCGTGACCCTTCTGGAGTGCGGGGGGAACCTCCAGCCCCCTGGGGCGTCCCTGCGCCTCCTCTGCCGAGGGTCCGGGTTCGATTTTGGCAGTTTTGGGATGGGCTGGCATCGCCAGAGACCCAGACAGGGGCTGGAAGCAGTCGCCAGTATCAGCAGCAGTGGCAGCGCCTACTACGCGCCATCGGTCAAGGGCCGGGTCAGGATCTGCAGGGACAACGGGCAAACCTCGGTGACGCTGACCATGAACAACCTCAAGGACGTGGATTCTTCCACCTATTTCTGTGCCAAATCTTACAATACTGGTAGCTCTTATGCTGCTCCTTATATTGGCCATTCCGGTGGTGGCACCACCCCATCAGAGCCCCTCTTGTCCCCAGACCTAGACCCTTCCCCCAAACCTCAGCCCTTGACCCTTTGTCCCAAATCTCCCCCATTTGCACCAATGGTCAGAACTGACCCCAAACCCTCCCCTGCTCCTGCCCCAAAAATCAACCATTGGCACCAAACATTCAAACACGTCCCCCAGTTCAGGCCTTGCTCTCCAAGAGTTCCCATTTCTGACTGTGCTCAATCAGCCAATCAGAGTTCAGGGAGCTGGGGGAGATTTGAGTGAAATGGGCAAAATTGGGGAAACTCCAGGGCTGCGGGAACAAGGGCAGAGATTGGGGGAATATAGCCAAGATTTGAGGAGAAGGGCTGGGATTTTGGGGAAGAATCTGTGGCGATTGGAGACATTTGGTGACCATCAAGGGCATCGGATCGCTGAGAGCGTCATCAATAAAAACATAATCAGCACCCCAATATTTATGACGTCTGGCACAGAAATAGGATCCGGAATCCTCGTCCTTGAGGTTGTTCATGGTCAGCGTTACCGAGCTCTGCCTGTTTTCCCTGGAGATCCTGAACCGACCCAGCACCGACGGACTGTAGATGGTGTAGCCTCCATTGTAGGTGATGTGGGCGACAAACTCCAGCCCCTGCCCGGGTCTCTGGCACACCCAGAACATGTCGTGATTGGCCAGAGTGAACCCAGAGCCAATGCAGAGAAACGTCAGGGACCCCCCGGGGGGCTGGAGGTGCCCCCCGCACTCCAGCAGGGTCACGGCCGCCCGGAGCCCTGCGGGACAAAGGGGAGATGGGGATGGGGCGATGCAAAAGCCAGGTGGAGCTGTCGAATTAATTAATGTGTGGACTGGGGCTAATTGCAGGGTTTAAGGAACTTTACAATAATGGAAACCTCTGTAGAATATTTGAGTCCAGACAAAGGGAATTTGGGGCAAAACTGGGGAAGGGTTGGGGATTGGGGAGTGGCCGTGACCCTGCTGGAGTGGAGGGGGGACCTCAAGCCCCCCGGGGGGTCCCTGCGCCTCCTCTGCCGAGGGTCTGGGTTCAGTTTCAGCAGTTTTGGGATGGGCTGGATGCGCCAGAGACCCGGGCAGGGGCTGGAGTGGATCGCAGCGATCTGGAGCAATGGTGCCACCATCTATGCGCCGTCAGTCAAGGGCCGGTTCAGGATCTCCAGGGACAACGGGCAGAGCTCGGTGACGCTGACCATGAACAACCTCAAGGACAAGGATTCCGGATCCTATCTCTGTGCCAAGGATGCTAATGGTTACGGTGCTGCTCCTAATGTTGGTTGGGGATGGGGCCATGGTCGGCACTCTCAATATAACCAGCAGCATAAGCGCCACCGGTACCAGGAGATTTCCTGCAGAAATAGGATCCAGAGGGGCCAGGAGCTGAGATTTGGGGCCAGGAGCTGAGATTTGGGGTGAGAGCAGGGCAGGGTTGGGACGCAGGGTCAGGAGTGGGGTCTGGGGTTGGAGGGAATTATCTGGGGCACGGGGACAGGAAGAGGGGTAAGGACACCATCACCAACATCAGCATTAGAAGCAGCACAACAATTGTAAACACCCTTGGTGCAGAAATAGGATCCGGAATCCTCGTCCTTGGGGTTATTCATGGTCAGCGTCACCGAGCTCTGCATGTTGTTCCTGGAGATCCTGAACCGACCCTTAACCGATGGCGTTGAGCCAATGTTGCCACCGTTGTTGCTGATTCCTGCCACGAATTCTAGCCCCTTTCCAGGTCTTTGATGCATCCAGCCCATGTTGAAATTCCCGAAATCAAAACCCGGACCCTCGGCACAGCAACATCAGGGACCCCCCAGGGGGCTGGAGGTACCCCCCGCACTCCAGCAGGGTCACAGTCGCCCAGAGCCCTGCGGGACAAAGGGGAGATGGGGATGAAGAGCTGGATTGTCTGCAGACCCAAAGTGGGAACCGCCATGCCAGAAGAAGTGTGTGGGATCCACCTGGGAGGATTGGCAGGTGCTGCAGGAAGAGGGTGGTGAACTTCAAGGGTCCCAATTTGAGGCCAGCATCAGGATCTGCATGCAAGAATCTATATTTGGGTTGATATTTTTCCCCATCCCCATCTCCCCTTTGTCCCGCAGGGCTCCGGGCGGCCGTGACCCTGCTGGAGTGCGGGGGGGACCTCCAGCCCCCCGGGGGGTCCCTGACGTTGCTGTGCCGAGGGTCCGGGTTCAGTTTCGGGGGTCACTCCATGCAATGGATACGCCAGAGACCCCAACAGGGGCTGCAATGGCTCGCGGGGATCCACAGCTCTGCGGGCTACACCTACTACGCGCCGTCGGTGCATGGCCAGGTCAGGATCTCCAGGGACAACGGGCAGAGCTTAACAGCACTGACCATGATCGACCTGCAGGACGAGGATTCCGGATCCTATTTCTGTGCCAAACCTGCTGGGGCTGATGGGGATGACCATGATGCCAATGCTATTGACTCCACCACTATTGTTGTGTCCCCAAATGTCCCCAAATGCCAGACCCTTTCCCAAATCCCAGCCCTCGTCCCCGCTCTCGGTGACTGAATTCGTGTCCCCAGCCCCGGGCCCAATGCTGACCTTTGGGGCAGAGTTTGGGGGAAGATCAATGTCCAAGGGTTGGGGTTTGGGGCCGGAGAGGGGAAAGGGAAATGGAGAAATGGTCACGGGCTGGGTCAGGGGCTGGGAGCTGGGCAAGGGTCTGGGGAATGGGGACAGATGGGGGTGCAGTGGTGGGGGTGGGGTCAATACAGCAGGCATCGTTATCACCAGCATAAGCAGCAAAACCCTTGGCGCAGAAATAGGATCCGGAATCCTCGTCCTTGAGGTTGTTCATGGTCAGTGTCACCGAGCTCTGCCCGTTGTCCCTGGAGATCCTGAACCAGCCCTTGACCGATGGTGCTTAGAAGGTGCTGCCACTGCTGTGGATATTCGCGAGCCACTCCAGACCCTGCTCGGGTCTCGGGCGGATCCAGAACATTCCATAATCCCCAAAACTGAACCCGGACCCTCGGCAGAGGAAGCGCAGGGACCCCCCGGGGGGCTGGAGGTCCCCCCCACACTCCAGCAGGGTCACGGCCGCCCAGAGCCCTGCGGGACAAAGGGGAGATGGGGATGAGGCCAAAGTTCAACCCTTGACCCAAACCCTGACTCTGGGCCCAAAATTTGGACCCATGGAGTTCATCATCCTCCTCCTCTTTTTACAGGTGGCCTTGCTCACTTTTAGGCCCTCGACCAATCAGGTTCCTTATCCCCATCTCCCCTTTGTCCCGCAGGGCTCCGGGCAGCCGTGACCCTGCTGGAGTGCGGGGGGGACCTCCAGCCCCCCGGGGGTTCCCTGCGCCTCCTCTGCCGAGGGTCCGGGTTCAGTTTCGGAAGCTACGACGTGGTCTGGGTGCGCCAAAGACCCGGGAAGGGGATGGAGTGGCTCGCGAGTATCAGCTACAATGGTGGTTGGACCGGGTACACGGATTCCGTCACGATCTCCAGGGACAACGGGTAGAGCTCAGTGACGCTGACCATGAACAACCTCAAGGTCAAGGATTCCGGATCCTATTTCTATGCCAAGTGTGTTGATGATCGTGCTGGTTGGGAGAATGTTGCCTGTCGTTTTGACCTCATCCCCATGGCTCCTTCCCCCATGTCCCCGTTCCCCAGACCCTTCCCCAATCCCCAGCCCCTGACCCCATTCCTGTCCCCTGTCCCAGCTCTGAACTGGCTCTTTCCCAAATCTCAGCTCCTGGCCCCAAATCTCAGCTCTTGGCTCCACGTCCCAACCAAATTCCCCAAAACTGACGAGGACTGGCCAGATCCGGCCCCACCGTGTCAATCTGCCTTTGCTTTGTGTGATTGGCCACAAACCTCTCGCGGTACGCAGCGCCATCGAGTTCTGAGTGTGCTGCCGGGGCCGTGCGCCGCCGGCACCTCCCCATGGCCACAGCCCGGTGAGGACAGCGATGGTGGGAAACCAAACAGCTGCAGAGGGGTCCCCACAGCCCTGTCCTGGTGGGGACTGGGACAGAGACCCCCGGGCAGGGATAAATTCCTCTGGGGCAGCCCAAAAACCACACGCCTGGCTCCAAACCTGCGCTGGGGGCACCGAATCCGGAGAGTTTGGCACAAAAATTGGCACCAAGCATTAAGGGGTGGGGCCGAGTGTTGGGAATCTTGGGGAAAATGGGGGAGATTTGGGGCAGAGCCAGTTCAGGGCTGGGACACAGGGGCAGGAGTGGGGTCAGGGGCTGGGGACTGGGGGAAGGATCTGGGCTTTGGAGATGGGGCCAAAACGATACCACCAGCATAGGCATTATTATCAGCAGATTTCCCGCAGAAATAGACGGCGGAATCCTCGTCCTTGAGGTTGTTCATGGTCAGCGTCACCGAGCTCTGCCCGTTGTCCCTGGAGATCGTGAACCGGCCCTTGACCGAATCCGCGTAGGCAGTGATGCCACCATTGCTGCTGATAGTCGCGATGTATTCCAGCGTCTGCCCGGGTCTCTGGCGGACACAGTACATACCAAATTGTCCAAAACTGAACCCGGCCCCTCGGCAAAGGAGGCGCAGGGACCCCCCGGGGGGCTGGAGGTCTGCCCCGCACTCCAGCAGGGCCACGGCCACCCGGAGCCCTGCGGGACAAAGGGGAGATGGCGATGAGGCGATGCAAAAGTCAGGTGGAGGTGTACAATTATTTAATGGGTGGATTGGGACTAATTGCACGGTTTAAGGAACCTTACCATTCAGGATATATCTGTTGGAGATTTGGAGACAAAAAAAAGGAAATTGGGGCAAAACCGGTGAAGGTTTGGGGATGGGGGATCAGGCGTGACCCTGCTGGAGTGCGGGGGGGACCTCCAGCCCCCCGGGGGGTCCCTGCGCCTCCTCTGCCGAGGGTCTGGGTTCAGTTTTGGCAGTTTTGCCATGGGCTGGTATCGACAGAGGCCTGGGCAGGGGCTGGAGTACGTTGCAGATAAAAGTAATGGTGGTGGCAGCACCTGGTATGCGCCATCGGTCAAGGGCCGGGTCACGATCTCCAGGGACAACGGGCAGAGCTCGGTGACGCTGACCATGAACAACCTCAAGGACGAGGATTCCGCCACCTATTTCTGTGCCAAATCTCCTGGTACTGGTGGTGCTGGTGCTAATTATATTTAGAATGCCGGTGATGGCCCCATCACCTGACACTGGGCTCACAGACATCCAAAAACTCCTACTTTCTACCATCAAATCTTTGCCCTTGTCCCAAAACCTTGTCAGTTTTCCCCCAATCTCCACCATCATGGCCTCACCTCTAACATTTCTCTTACAGCTTTAGGCATTTGACCCAAATCTCAACTGTTCATGCCTAAAACTCAGCCCCTTGTGCCCCAGATCTCAGCAGGGTTCACTAGTGACCATGGGCCCCAAACTCAGCTGGTTCTGCCCCAAATCTCACCTCCTGGACCCAAAACTCAACTCTTGGCTCCAAGGCTCAACCAAGGTCCCTAAATCTGGGTGCAAATGCTCAAGACTGGGGAAAAACGGGCCACATTTGGGTCTGGGGGGGGCAACAATGGGGTCACGGGCTGGAGGGAAGGACCAGGGAAACGGGGACAGGTAGGGACACAGGGATGGGGACAGGACCAAAATTAGAACCAGCAGCATGAGCCTCCCAACCCCAACAATCATAGGCGTTTTTGGCACAGCAGTAGGATCCGGAATCCTCGTCCTTGAGGTTGTTCATGGTCAGCGTCACCGAGCTCTGCCTGTTGTCCCTGGAGATCGTGACCTGGCCCCTGAACGATGGCACGTAGTAGGTGCGGCCATCGCTTTGGATCCCTCCGATGTGTTCCAAGCCCTGCCCGGGTCTCTGTCGATACCAGCCCATCCCAAAACTGCTAAAACTGAACCCGGACCCTCGGTAGAGGAGGCGCAGGGACCCCCCGGGGGTGTTTAGTTTCCCCCCGCACTCCAGCAGGGTCACGGCCGCCCGGAGCCCTGCGGGACAAAGGGAAGATGGGGATGGGAAACCTGATTGGTTGAATGTCCCATACTGCATGTGGCCAGCTGGGAAAACGGGGCAGGACCCACTGGGAGGAGGATGATGAACTCCATGGGTCCCAATTTTGGGCCAAGAGTCAGGATTTGTGTCAAGGGTTGAGCTTTGGCCTCATCCCCATCTCCCCTTTGTCCCGCAGGGCTCCGGGTGGCCGTGACCCTGCTGGAGTGCGGGGGGCACCTCCAGCCCCCCGGGGGGTCCCTGCGCCTCCTCTGCTGAGGGTCTGGGTTCAGTTTCGTCAGTTTTGCCATGCAATGGATCCGCCAGAGACCTGGGCAGGGGCTGGAATGCGTCGCCTACAACAGGAGCGATGGTTCCGGCACCTTGTACGCCCCGTCGGTCAAGGGTCGGTTCACGATCTCCAGGGACAACGGGCAGAGCTCGGTGACGCTGACCATGAACAACCTCAAGGACGAGGATTCCGGATCCTATTTCTGTGCCAAAGCTGCTGGTGCTGCTTGGGCTGCTGCCGCCTTTATTGACCGTGCCGGTGGCGGCAGCGCCCTCGTCTGAGCCCCTCTTGTCCCCGAATCTCAGAACCTTTACCCAAATCTCTGCCCTTGACCTCATTCTTGACTCATTTGCCCAGATCTCCCCCATTTCCACCAATGGTGACCAAAGACCCCAAACCCTGACTGGTTCTGCCCCAAACCCTCCTGCTTTGGCCCCAAAACTCACCCGATTCTGCCCCAAATCGCCACTTTGGGTTCCCAGCCAAAGCCGCTGACATAAACCTCACCCGCTGTCCCCAAATCTCGACCCTTTGGGCACTTTTGGGGCACAAGGGGGAGATTTGGGGCCGAGAGTTGAGTTTGGGGCCAGACCCAGGGGAGGGTTTGGGGCCAATGGGCAGCATTGGGGCAAAGGGGGCAGGGGTAGGACAAAGGGTCAGGGGTGAGTCGGGGGGTTTGGGGCCAATGGTTGAGTTTTGGGGCAGAAACAGGCGAGGGTTTGGGGTCAGTGCTGACCATTGATGCAAATAGGGACAAAGGGTCAAGATCTGAGACAAGAGGTGAGGTTTGGGACGAAAATTGAAAATTTGGAGATCCAATGATAGGACAGGAGCAAAAACGAGAAGTTTGACGCTATCAAAAGCATTGTCACCAAGATTAGCAACAGCCCAACAACCAGCACAAAAAGCCCTGGCACAGAAATAGGATCCGGAATCCTCGTCCTTGAGGTTGTTCATGGTCAGCATTACCGAGCTCTGCCCATTGTCCCTGGAGATCGTGAACCGACCCTTGACCGATGGCCTACACCAGGTGCTGGCACCATCGTTGCTGATGCTGGCAATGAATTCCAGCCCCTGCACAGGCCTCTGCCGATACCAGCCCATCCCAAAACTGCCAAAACTGAAGCTGGACCCTCGATAGAGGAGGTGCAGGGATCCCCCAGGGGGCTGGAGGTCCCCCCTGTACTCCAGCAGGGTCACGGCCGCCCGGAGCACTGTGGGACCAAGGGGAAATGGGGATTAGGCCAGAGCTCAACCACTGACACAAATGCTGACTGTTGGCCCAAAACTGGGATCCTTGGAGTTCATCACCCTCCCCCCAGGAGGATTCTACCCCTTTGTCCAGCTGGCCACACCCACTATGAGGCCCTTGACCAATCAGACTTTTGATTTCCATCATCTCCCGTTTGTCCCGCAGGGCTCCGGGCGGCCGTGACCCTGCTGGAGTGCGAGGGGCACCTCCAGCCCCCCGGGGGGTCCCTGCGCCTCCTCTGCCGAGGGTCCGGGTTCAGTTTTGGCAGTTCTGACATGCACTGGATCCGGCAGAGACCCGGGCAGGGGCTGCAATTCCTGGCAGGGATCAGCAGCGGTGGCAGCACCAAATACTCACCGTCGGTGCAGGGCCGGTTCACGATCTCCAGGGACAACGGGCAGAGCTCGGTGACGCTGACCATGAACAACCTCAAGGACGAGGATTCCGGGTCCTATTTCTGTGCCAAACGTTTTGGTGCTTGGGCTGGTTATGGTGCTGATGGTTTTGGCCTCCATCCAACCCCCATGGCTGAGACCCCACCTTTGCTCCTCCCCTGGTCGTGCCTTCAAAGCTCCACCCCTTACTCAATTCTTCAGGGTTTGTTCTCATGCACCAATAACATGTGTCCAAATTCACAGAATTCACAGAATTCACAGAATTCACAGCTTAGAAGAGACCTTCAAGACCCTCGAGTCCAACCCAGCCCCAACTCCTCATCCCTGGGACCCAGTGCTACCTCCAGGCTTTGTTGAATCCACCAAGGGTTAGTCACGCCACTCCCTTCCCGGGCAAACAAATCCACTTCTTTTTGACTCGTTTTATGAAAAACTTTGTCCTGATTTCCAACCTAAATTTCCCCCAGGTCCTGCCCAACCTGAGGGGCCGGAGCTGGGCACAGCCCTGGAGGTGTCGCCTCACCTTTGCCAAGTAAGGGGGCAAAATGACCTTCCTGGACATGCCGCTCCTTGGGGCCAAGATGTGGGGCCAGGAGCTGAGATTTGGGGCCAAAACTGTGCCTGGTTGGGACAGAGGGTCGGGAGTGGGGTCTGGGGTTAGGGTTTGGGGAGATGGGGGTCCCGAATAGCTGCTCAATAGCATCAACACTATAAACACCACCACGAGCATCAGGACGTTTGGAGCAGAAATAGGATCCAGAATCCTCGTCCTGGAGGTTGTTCATGGTCAGCGTCACCGAGCTCTGCCCGTTGTCCCTGGAGATCGTGACCCGGCCCTTGACCGATGGTGCGTACCAGGTGCTGCCACTAGGGTTTATCTCTCCAATGTACTCCAGCTCCTGCCCGGGTCTCTGGCCTATCCAGAACAGGGTGACACTGCCGAAACTGAACCCAGACCCTCGGCAGAGGAGGTGCAGGGACACCCCGGGGGGCTGGAGGTCCCCCCCGCACTCCAGTAGGGTCACGTCCGCCCGGAGCCCTGCGGGACAAAGGGGAGATGGGGATGAGGCAAAAGCTCAACCTTTGACCTAAGTCCTGACCCTTGGCCCCAAATTGGGACCCATGGAGTTCATCACCCCCCTCCCAAGTGTGTCTCGATACTTTATCAAGCTTGACCCTCCCAGTTTGCGACCCTGAAACAATCAGGTTTCTCATCCCCATCTCCCCTTTCTCCCACAGGGCTCCGGGCGGCCGTGACCCTGCTGGAGTGCGGGGGGGACCTCCAGCCCCCCGGGGGTTCCTGACGTTGCTGTGCCGAGGGTCCGGGTTCAATTTCGGGGGTCACTCCATGCAATGGATACGCCAGAGACCCCAACAGGGGCTGCAATGGCTCGTGGGGATCCACAGCTCTGGGGGTTTCACCTACTACGCGCCGTCGGTGCATGGCCGGGTCAGGATCTCCAGGGACAACGGGCAGAGCTTAACAGCACTGACCATAATCGACCTGCAGGACGAGGATTCCGGATCCTATTTCTGTGCCAAAGCCGCTGGGGCTGATGGGGATGACCATGATGCCAATGCTATTGACTCCATCCCTATTGTTGTGTCCCCAGATGTCTCCATTCCCCAGACCCTCCCCCAAATCCCAGCGCTCGTCCCCACTCTCGGTGACTGAATTCGTGTCCCCAGCCCCGGCGCAGCGCTGAACTTTGGGGAAGAGTTTGAGGGAAGATCAATGTCCAAGGGTTGGGGTTTGGGGCCGGAGAGGGGAAAGGGAAATGGAGAAATGGTCACGGGCAGGGTCAGGGGCTGGGAGCTGGGGAAGGCTCTGGGGAATGGGGACAGGTGGGGGTGCAGTGATGGGGAAGGGGTCAATACAGCAGGCATTGTTATCACCAGCATAACCAGCAAAACCCACGGCACAGAAATAGGTGGCGGAATCCTCATCCTTGAGGTTGTTCATGGTCAGCGTCACCGAGCTCTGCCCGTTGTCCCTGGAGATCCTGAACCGACCTTTGACCGATGGTGCGTAGTAGATGTAGGAACCATCGCTGTAGATGCCTGCAAGCCAATCCAGCCCCTGCCCGGGTCTCTGGCGCACCCAGCTCAATGGGTAACTCCCAAAATTTAACCCGGACCCTCGGCAGAGGAGGCGCAGGGAGCCCCCGAGGGGCTGGAGGTCCCCCCCGCACTCCAGCAGGGTCACGGCTGCCCGGAGCCCTGCGGGACAAAGGGGAGATGGGGATGACAAACCTGATTGGGAAAGGGCCTTAAAGTGGGTGTGGCCAGCTGGAAAAAGGGCGTGACCCACCTGGGAGGAGGATGATGAACACCAAGGGTCCCAATTTGAGGCCAAGAGTCAGGATTTGGGTCAAGGGTTGAGCTTTGGCCTCATCCCCATTGGTGACTTCTTCCTGACCCTCACTGTTGGACACGTTTGGATCCCCCTATGCCCTAGAAAAGGGGCTGGTTTAGCCCATCTGACAGGAGAAGAGCTGTCGCTGGAACCCCTCACAGATCCCTCAATGAACCATGGCTGTGGATCCACCAGGACCTCTCCTTGTCCTCTCTGTCCATCTGGTTCTGCCCCAGCCAAAGGCGCCCCAGCGAGTGAGCAAAGAGCTGAGATCCTGAGAGCTGAGAATCCCTAACGAGTTGAAATCCTGAGAGGTGATAATCACTAAAGAGCTGAAATCGTGAGAGAGCTGATAATCAATAAAATAGCTGGAATCCTGACAGCTGAGAATCACTAAGGAGCTGAAGTCACTGAGCTTGCTGAGATGGTGGCATCTCTGAGCTGATTGGCTGGTCAGGCACTCTGTCGCACAGAGTTATCCTGATTGGCCAGCATGGCTCAGAGATCAGCCCAAATCTGATATCTGGGTCTTATCAGTGTTGGGACAAGGGGACAGGAGCAGGGTCAGGGCTTGGGGTTTGGGGGAAGGGCCTGGGGAATGGGGACAAGAGGGGAGCAAGGGCACAGGGACGGGGACAAAATGATAACCATCAGCATAAGCTCAATTATCACCATAAGCACGTTTGGCACAGAAATAAACGGCACAATCGTCGTCCTTGACGTTGTTCATGGTCAGCGTCATCAGACTCTGCCCGTTGTCCCTGGAGATCCTCACCCGGCCCCTGACTGATGGCGCATAGCCGGTGTAAGCACCATCATACCTGATCCCCGCGACCCACTCCAGCCCCTGCCCTGGCCTCTGTCGAGCCCATTCCATTTCAAAACTGCCGAAACTGAACCTGGACCCTCAGCAGAGGAGGCGCAGGGACCCCCCGGGGGGCTGGAGGTCCCCCCGGCACTCCAGCAGGGTCACGGCCGCCCGGAGCCCTGCGGGAAAATGGGGAGATGATGGAAATGAGAAACCTGATTGGTCAAGGGCCCATAAGTTGGTGTGGCCAGCTGGACAAAGGGGTGGAATCCACCTGGGAGGAGGATGATGAACTCTAAAGATCCCAGTTTGGGGCCAAGGGTCAGGATTTGGGTCAAGGGCTGAGCTCTGGCCTCATGCCCATCTTCCCTTTGTCCCTCAGGGCTCTGGGCGGCCGTGGACCGGCTGGAGTGCGGGAGGGACCTCCAGCCCCCCGGGGGCTCCCTGCGCCTCCTCTGCCGAGGGTCCGGGTTCAGTTTCGGCAGTGTTGCCCTGCAATGGGCACGCCAGAGACCCGGGCAGGGGCTGGAGTGGCTCGCAGCGATCCACAGCGGTGGCAACACCAAGTACGCGCCATCAGTCCAAGGCCAGGTCAGGATCTCCAGGGACACCGGGCTGAGCTCGGTGACGCTGACCATGAACAACCTCAAGGACGAGGATTCCGGATCCTATTTCTGCGTCCAATCTGCTGGTGATAATTGCAATTCTGGTGCTAATTATGAAGATGCCTGAGGTGGATCCATCCCCATCTCAGTGTCCCCTCCTGTCCTCAACCCCCAGGTCCTTCTCCCAAATCGCCGGCCCTTGACCGTTTGTCCAACGTCTGCCCCATTTCCACCCATGGTGACCAAAGACCCCAAACCCCGACTGGTTCTGCATAAAACCCAACTGAGTTGGTACGAAAATTTCCCCCCTGTCACCCCAAATCTCGACCCTTTGGGCACTTTTACAGGACGAGGGGGAGATCTGGGGCCAAGAGTTGAGTTTGGGGCCAGGCCCAGGGGAGGGTTTGGGGTCTAGGGGCAGCGTTCGGGCAAAGGGGGCAGGATTGGGACAAAGGGTCAGGGTGAAGGTTTGGGGCCAATGGTTGAGTCTTGGGGCAGAAACAGGCGAGGGTTTGGGGTCAGTGCTGACCATTAAAGCAAATAGGGACAATGGGTCAAGATCTGAGACAAGAGGTGAGGTTTGGGATGAAAATCGAAAATTTGGAGATCCAGTGATGGGACAGGAGCAAAATCTAGAAGTTTGATGCTATCAACAGCATTGTCACCATGATTAGCAATAGCCCAACAACCAGCACAAAAAGCCCTGGCACAGAAATAGGATCCGGAATCCTCGTCCTTGAGGTTGTTCATGGTCAGCATCACCGAGCTCTGCCCATTGTCCCTGGAGAGCCTGAACCGGCCCTTGATCAATGGTGCGTAGCCGATGTTTCCAGCAGTGTTGGTGATCCCCGCGAGCCACTCCAGAACCTGCCCGTGTCTCTGGCGGATCCAGCCCATCCCAAATTGGCCAAAATCGAACCCGGACCCTCGGCAGAGGAGGCGCAGGGACCCCTCGGGGGGCTGGAGGTGCCCCCCACACTCCAGCAGGGTCACGGCGGCCCGGAGCCCTGCGGGACAAAGGGGAGATGGGGATGAGTCCAAAGCTCAACCCTTCACCCAAATCCTGACTCTGGGCCCCAAACTGGGACCCTTGGAGATCATCATCCTCCTCCCAGCTGGGTCCCGCCCCTTTTTCCACCTGGCTAAGCCCACTCTGAGGCCCTGAACCAATCCGGTTTCTCATCCCCATCTCCCCTTTTGTCCTGCAGGGCTCTGGGCGGCCGTGACCCTGCTGGAGTGTGGGAGGGACCTCCAGCCCCCTGCGGGGTCCCTGACGTTGCTGTGCCGAGGGTCTGGGTTCGATTTTAGGGATTTTGGAATGTACTGGATCCGCCAGAGACCCGCGCAGGGTTATCAATACGTCACAGGGATCTACTACACCGGTGACAGCAGCTACTACGCACCATCGGTCAAGGGCCGGTTCAGGATCTCCAGGGACAACGGGCAGAGCTCAGTGACGCTGACCATGAAAAACCTCCAGGACGAGGATTCTGGATCCTGTTTCTGTGCCAAATCTGA
This sequence comes from Melozone crissalis, assembly GCF_028551555.1. Taxonomy (NCBI): domain Eukaryota; kingdom Metazoa; phylum Chordata; class Aves; order Passeriformes; family Passerellidae; genus Melozone; species Melozone crissalis. The sequence continues at coordinate 3,955,914 of NW_026535856.1, forward strand.
TGCTGGTTATGCTGATAATCCTGGACGTAGTGACGCTGCCATTCCCATCCCCATGTACCACCCTGTCCCCGTTCCCCAGACCCTTCCCCCAGACCCCCGGCCCACACCCAGCCCTTGACCATTGATCCCAACCTTGCTCTGCCTCGGCCCCAATTCTCACCCGCTGACCCCAAACCACAACTCCTGACCCCAAATCTCCACTCTGTACCTTAAACTTTGTATTAAAAAGGGCAATTTCAGACCAAGGGTCAAGATATGGGTAAACTTTGGGGCAAGAAGTGGAGAATTTGGGGAATAACCACTCCAGGGTGTGGACAGAGTCATGAATGGGGAAAAGTATTTGGGTTCTGGGGAAGGGTCTTGGATCTGGGAGCCGGTCAGGACAGGGCCACGGGGTCCGGACCAAAACCTTCAACACCAGCTCCAGTAACCCAATTGTAATAAGCAGATTTCCTGCAGAAATAGGATCTGGAATCCTCGTCCTTGAGGTTGTTCATGGTCAGCATCACCGAGCGCTGCCCATTGTCCCTGGAGATCATGACCGGGCCCTTGACCGATGGCGTGTAGCTGGTGCTGGAACCGTCTTTCTTGATCCCTCCAATGTATTCCAGCCCAGGCCTGGGTCTCTGGCGCACCCAGTACATGGTGAAACTCCCGAAACGGAACCCGGACCCTCGGGAAAGGAGGCGCAGGGACCTCCCGGGGGGCTGGAGGTCACCCCCGCACTCCAGCAGGGTCACGGGCGCCCGGAGCCCTGCGGGACAAAGGTGAGATGGGGATGAGGCGATGCAAATGTCAGGCAGAGGTGTCCAAATATTTAATGGGTGGATTCGGACTAATTGCACGGTTTAAGGCACTTTACCATTCAGGATCCCTCTGTTGGAGATTTGGGGACAAACAAAGGGAATTGGGGGAAAAACCAGTGAAGGTTTGGGAATGGGGGAGCGGCCCTGACCCTGCTGGAGTGCGGGGGGTACCTCCAGCCCCCCGGGGGGTCCCTGCGCCTCCTCTGCTGAGGGTCCGAGTTCAATATTGGGAGTTTTGGAATGTTCTAGACCCATCAGAGACCCAGGCAGGGACTGGAGTTGCTTGTGGGGATCAGCAGTGGTGGTTACACCGAGTACGCGGGTTCAGTCAAGGGCCGGTTCACGATCTCCAGGTTCAAGAGGCAGAGCTTAGTGACGCTTACCATGAACAACCTCAAGGACGAGGATTCCGGATCCTATTTCTGTGCCAAGGCTGCTGGTGCCAGTTGGGGTAATGATGTCTCTGCTCTTGGCCTCAACCCCTTGACTGGGTCCCCTCCTGCCCCCAGGCCCCAGGCCCTTCCCCCAAATCTCAGCCCTTGACCCCATTCTTGACCCTTTGCCCCAGATCTCCCCCATTTCCAACACCACCAACCACAGCGCAAAAACCCCCAATCGGGTTCTGCCCCAAATCCAACTAAGTTGGCTCCAAAAATCGCCAGAATCTGCCCCAAATCCCCACTTTGTGCTCCCTGTAGCAGCAGCCGCTGACACGAATCCTCAACCTTTGTCCCCAAATGGGGACCCTGGGCCTCAAACCCCGACCTTCAGAGCAAAGTTTGGGGCACAAAGAGGAGATTTGGGGTCCGGAGTTGTGGTTTGGGGTCAGCGGGTGAGAATTGGGGCCGAGGCAGAGCAAGGTTGGGATCAATGGTCTAGGGCTGGGTGTGGGCTGGGGGTTTGGGGGAAGGGTCTGGGCAACGGGGACACGGGGGGGATAAGGGGATGGGGGTGGGGACACCATGGGCATCGTCACTACGAGCAGCATGTTCAGGGTAATTATTAGCAGCACACTTGGCACAGAAATAAACGGCGCAATCCTCATCCTTGAGGTTGTTCATGGTCAGCGTCACCGAGCTCTGCCCATTGTCCCTGGAGATCGTGAATCGGCCCTTGACCGATCGCGCGTAGTAGGTGTTGGCACTATTGAAGCAGATGCCTGCGACGTATTCCAAAGCCTGCCCGTGTCTCTGGCGGATCCAGTACATTCCATAATCCCCGAAACTCAACCCAGACCCTCGGCAGAGGAGGCGCAGGGACCCCCCGGGGGGCTGGAGGTCCGCCCCGCACTCCAGCAGGGTCACGGCGGCCCGGAGCCCTGCGGGAAAAGGGGAGATGGGGATGAGAAACCTCATTAGTCTAGAGCCTCAAAGTGGGCATGGCTGCAGGTAAAAGGGGCAGGACCCACCTGGGAGGAGGAGGATGATGAACTCCAAGGGTCCCAGTTTGGGGCCAAGTTTCAGGATTTGGGTCAAGGGTTGAGCTTCGGCCTCATCCCCATCTCCCCTTTGTTCCGAAAAGCTCCGGGAGGCCGTGACCCTGCTGGAGTGCGGGGGGGACCTCCAGCCCCCCGGGGGGTCCCTGATGTAGCTGTGCTGAGGGTCCAGGTTCGATGTCGGCGCCATCACCATGTTCTGGGTCCGCCAGAGACCTGGGCAGGGGCTGGAGTGGGTCGGGAGCATCAGGAAGGAGGGCTGGAGCTCACTGTACGTGCCGTCGGTGCAGGGACGGTTCACGATCTCCAGGGACAACGGGCAGAGCTCGGTGACACTGACCATGAACAACCTCAAGGACGAGGATTCCGGATCCTATTTCTGTGCCAGGGCTGCTGGTGGTTATGGTGCAGCTGCTCATGGTGACGATGCCCCTGATGGTCTCAAGCTCCTGCCGTTCATCCGGCTCCCATCATTGAGTCCCCAGAGTGGTGATTTTCATCCCAAACCTCACCCATTGACCCAGCCCTTGACCCTTTGTCCCCATTTGCACCAATGGTCAGCACTGACCCCAAACCCTCCCCTGCTCCTGCCCCAAAACTCAACCATTGGCCCCAAACCTTCACCCCTGGCCTCCAGTTCAGGCCTCCTCCAATCAGGGCCTGGGAGCAGGGGGAGATTTGAGTGAAATGGGCAAAATTGGGGAAACATCAGGAATTCGGACAGCAATAGTGGAGACTGGGGAGTAAGTTCAAAAACGGGGCCAAGGTTTGGGATTTGGGAGATGGATTTTGGGAAATTTTGGGAACTTGGGCTGCGGGCTTGGGGCGATGCTGAGGATTACCACCATAAGCAACAGCAGCTCCATTCCAACCATCATCACTGCATCTGGAGCAGAAATAGGATCTGGAATCCTCATCCTTGAGGTTGTTCATGGTCAGCGTCACCGAGCTCTGCCCGTTGTCCATGGAGATCGTGACCCGGCCCCTGAACGATGGCGTGTAGTAGGTGCTGCCATCGCTTCTAATCCCTCCAATGTGTTCCAGCCCCTGCCCAGGTCTCTGGCGAACCCAGCCCATCCCAAATTTTCCAAAATCGAACCCGGACCCTCGGCAGAGGAGGCACAGGGACCCCCTGGGGGGCTGGAAGTCCCCCCCGCACTCCAGCAGGGTCACAGCCGCCCGGAGCCCTGCGGGACAAAGGGGAGATGGGCATGAGAAACCTTATTGGTTGAATGTCTCATACTGCATGTGGCCAGCTGGGAAAAGGGGCAGGACCCACCTGGGGGGAGGATGATGAACTCCAAGGGTCCCAATTTGGGGCCAAGAGTCAGGATTTGGGTCAAGGGTTTAGCTTTGGCCCCATCCCCATCTCCCCTTTGTCGCGCAGGGCTCCGGGCGGCCGTGACCCTGCTGGAGTGCGGGGGGGAACTCCAGCCCCCCGGGGGGTCCCTGACAGTACTGTGCTGAGGGTCCGGGTTCGATTTTGGCAATTTTGGGATGGCTGGGATTTGCCAGAGACCTGGGCAGGGGCTGGAGTGGGTCCGGACCATCACCAGCAGTGGTGGCAGCACCTGGTACGCAGATTCCATCAAGGGCCGGTTCACGATCTCTAGGGACAACGGGCAGAGCTCGGTGACGCTGACCATGAACAACCTCAAGGATGAGGATTCCGGATCCTATTTCTGTGCCAAATCTGATGCTGTTTATGCTGATAATCCTGGTCGTAGTGATGCTGCCATCCCGATCCCCATGTACCCCCCAGTCCTCGTTGCCCATACCCTTCCCCCAGACCCCCAGCCCTTGACCATTGATCCCAACCTTGCTTTGCCTCAGCCCCAATTCTCACCCACGGACCCCAAACTACAACTCCTGACCCCAAATCTCCATTCTGTACCCAAAACTTTGTATTAAAAAGGGCAATTTCAGACCAAGGGTCAAGATATGGGTAAACTTTGTGGCAGGAAGTGGAGAATTTGGGGAAGAAGAACTCCAGGGTTGGGACAGAGTCAGGAATGGGCAAAAGTGTTTGGGTTTTGGGGAAGGGTCTTGGATTTGGGAGCCGGTCGGGACACGACCACAGGGTCCGGACCAAAACCTTCAACACCAACACCAGTACCCCAATTGTTATAAGCAGATTTCCCGCAGAAATAGGATCCGGAATCCTCGTCCTTGAGGTTGTTCATGCTCTGCGTCACCGAGCTCTGCCCACTGTACCTGTAGATCATGACCCGGCCCTTGACCGATGGCGCGTAGCTGGTGCTGGAACCGTCTTTCTTTATCCCTCCAATGTATTCCAGCGCCTGCCTGGGTCTCTGTCGCACCCAGTACATGGTAAAACTTACAAAACGGAACCCGGACCCTCGGCAGAGGAGGTGCAGGGAGCCCCCAGGGGGCTGGAGGTCCCCCCTACAGTCCCGCAGTGTCACGGCCGCCCGGAGCCCTGCGGGACAAAGGTGAGGTGGGGATGTGAAACCTGATTGCTTGAGGACCTCAAAGTTGAAGTTGTCAGTTGGAAAAGAGTCGGGACCAACTTTGGAGAAGGATGAGAAGATCCAGGGGTCAGAATTTTGGGCCAATAATCAGAATTTTAGTCAAGGGTTGAGCTTTCTCCATCCCCATCTCCCCTTTGTCCTGCAGGGTTCTGGGCGGCCGTGACCCTGCTGGAGTGCAGGGGGGGTCCACCAGCCCCTCGGGGGGTCCCTGCACCTTCTCTGCCGAGGGTCCGGGTTCAGTTTTGGCAGTTTCGCCATGCACTGGTTTCGCCAGAGACCCGGGCAGGCGCTGGAGTGGCTCGCGGGGATCAGCTACATTGGTGGCAGCACCGGCTACGCAGATTCAGTCAAGGGCTGGTTCAGGATCTGCAGGGACAACAGGCAGAGCTCGGTGACGCTGACCATGAACAACCTCAAGGACGAGGATTCTGCCACCTATTTCTGTGCCACATCCTACAACACTGGTGCTGCTCGTATTGATGTCGGTGCCATCCCTATCCCCGTGTCCCCCTGCCGTCCCCATTCCCCAGATGCTTCCCCAGACCCCCAGCCCACACCCAGCCCTTGACCATTGATCCCAACCTTGCTCTTCCTCGGCCCCAATTCTCACCCACTGACCCCAAACCACAACTCCTGACCCCAAATCTCCTCTTTTTGCCCCAAAACTTTGAATTATAATTTGAGATTTTAGGCCAAGGTAAATACTTAGGTCAACTTTCTTGCCAGGTATGGAGAATTTGGGGAAGAACCACTCTAGGGTTGGGACAGAGTCAGGAATGGGCAAAAGTGTTTGGGTTTCAGGGAAGGGTCTGGGATTTGTTGGCCGGTCGGGACACGGCCACAGGGTCTGGACCAAAACCATCCACATCAGCACCAATACCCCAATTGTTATAGTCAGATTTCCCGCAGAAATAGGATCCGGAATCCTCGTCCTTGAGGTTGTTCATGGTCAGCATCACCAAGCTCTGCCCGTTGTCCCTGGAGATCGTGACCCGGCCCTGAACTGACGGTGCATATCTGGGAGTGGCACTATCACCGGTGACACTCGCCACAAACTCCAAACCCTGCCCGGGGCTCTAGCGGATCCAGCCCATCCCAAAACTGCTGAAATCGAACCCGGACCCTCAGCAGAGGAGGCACAGGGACCTCCCAGGGGGATGGAGGTCCCCCCCGCACTCCAGCAGGGTCACGGCCGCCCAGAGCCCTGCAGGACAAAGGGGAGATGGGAAAGGAAAAAGCTCAATCCTTGACCAAAATTCTTATTATTGGCCCCAAATCCTGACCCCTCGATCTTCTCATCCTTCTCCAAAGTGGGTCCCGACTCTTTTCCAACTGGCAACTTCCACTTTGAGGTCTTTAAGCGATCAGGTTTCCCATCCACATCTCCCCTTTGTCCCGCAGGGCTCCGGGGGGCCGTGACCCTGCTGGAGTGAGGGGGGGACCTCCAGCCCCCCGGGGGGTCCCTGCTCCTCGTCTGCCACAGATCCGGGTTCAGTTTTTGGAGTTTTGAGATGGCCTGAATCCACCAGAGACCCGGGCAGGCGCTGGAATGGGTGTCACAAGGATCAGCAGCCCTGCTGGTTCCAGCACCGACTATGCGCCATAGGTGCAAGGCCCTTTCAGGATCTCCAGGGACAACGGGCAAAACTCGGTGACGCTGACCATGAAGAATCTCAAGGACGAGGATTCTGGATCCTATTTCTGCGCCAAATGTGTGGATGGTGGTTGCTATGATGGAGCTGCTGGTGTTGAACATTTTGATTCCATCCCCATCCCCGTGTCCCCCCCCGTCCTCGTTGCCCAGACCCTTCCCCAAAACCCCCAGCCCACACCCAGCCCTAGACCATTGATCCCAACCTTGCTCTGCCTCGGCCCCAATTCTCACCCGCTGACCCCAAACCACAACTCCTGACCACAAATCTCCTCTTTGTGCCCCACATCTTTGCTCTGGAGGTCAGGGTTTCGGGCCCAGGGTCCCGATTTGGGGACAAAGGTTGAGGATTCGTATCAGCAGCTGTGGCTGGGAGCGCAAAGTGGGGTTTTGGGGCAGAATCGGACGATTTTGGTGCAAACTTAGTTGGATGTCGGGCAGAACCCGATTGGGGGTTTTGGCTCCATGGTTGTGTTGTGGAACTGCGGGAGATCTGGGAAAAAGGGGCAAGAATGCGGTGAAGGGCTGGGAGTTAGGGGCAACGTCTGGGGATTGGGGACAGGAGAGGACACTGAGATGGGGCCTTGGATCCACCATGGGTGTCATCTAAATTAGCACCAGGACCCACATAACCAGCACGAACACCCTTGGCACAGAAATTGGATCCGGAATCCTCGTCCTTCACATGGTTCATGGTCAGCGTCACCGAGCTCTGCCCGTGTTCCCTGGCGATCCTGAACTGGCCCTTGACCGACGGCACGTAGTAGGTACTGCCACAAGTGTTGGTGATCCCCATGAGCCACTCCAGTCCCTGACCGGGGCTCTGGGGGATCCAGTACATGTCGTAGCTCCCGAAATCAAACCCGGACACTCGGCAGGAGAGGCGCAGGGACCCTCCGGGGGGCTGGAGGTCCCCCCCGCACTCCAGCAGGGTCACGGCCGCCCGGAGCGTGCGGGACAGAGGGGTGATGGGGATGAGGCGGTGCAAAACTCAGGCAGAGCTGTCCAGTTAAGCAATGGGTGAATTGGGGTCAATTGGAGGCTTGAAGGCACTGTATAATACTGGGCATCTCTCTTGGAGATTTTGGGCCAGACATAGGGAATTTGGGGCAAAACTCCAAGGAAGGTTTGGGGATGGGGGAGTGGCCGTAACCCTGCTGGAGTGCGGGGGACCTCCAGCCCCACGGGGGGTCCCTGCGTCTCCTCTCCTGAGGGTCCGGGTTCAGTTTCGGGAGTTTTGGAATGAACTGGGTTTCTCAAAGACCCGGGAAGGGGCTGGAATGGGTCGCATACATCAGCAACACTGGTGGCAGCACCTATTATGCACCATCGGTCAAGGGTCGGTTCACGATCTAGAGGGAAAATGGGCAGAGCTCGGTGACGCTGACCATGAACAACCTCAAGGACGAGGATTCCGCAACCTTTGTCTGTGCCAAAATTTGGGCTGGTAGTTGTGGTCCTGCCGCTGGTAAAGACATTCATTGTGATGATGTTGGTCATGGTGGTTTTTTTCTGAGTCTTCATTTTTTAGTCCCCTCTGTCCCCAAACTTGGATCATTCCCCCGAACCTGAGCCCTTGACCCTTTGTCCCAAATCTGCCCTATTTGCCCCAATGGTCAGCACTGATTCCAAACCCTCCCTTGCTCCTGCCCCAAATCTCAACCATTGGCCCCAAACTGTCACCCCTGGCCTCCAGTTCAGGCGTCCTCCAATCAGGGCCTGGGGGGCTGGGGGAGATTTGGGTGAAATGGGCAAAACTGGGGGAAAGTTGAGAGTTGGGTCAATGATGGTGGACACTGGGGGAGAAGGTCAAGAATGGGGTCAAGGCATGGGATTTGGGGCAGGATTTGGGGATTTTGGGACATTTTGGGGAACCAGGGATGGGGGTTTTGTGCCACCACCAGCATCATCACCATGACCATAACTCACAGAGAGGATTCCAGCCCAGCCCCAAGGAGCAGCACCAGACACCGCGGCCGCTGAGGGAGAAGTGAAGCCCCAGGTGGGAGCGAGGGAGGGAGGGAGGAGCAGACACCGCGATTTTGGGGCTCCGCAGCCTCCCCCCACTTCCTCCCCGGCGGGTGCCGGGGCCCGGCCGGGGCAGGAAAGGAAACAGAAAGTTCCTGGTTTTGGTCATTGTGAACATCTGTGTTTGGCAGAGGGCAGCTCAGCCTCTGGGCGCTGCGGCAGAACGCCGGCGGCACAAAAAGCTTTGTGTGCAAAGGGGCCTGGAGCGATCCCCGTACAACACTGGGATGGAGGGGAACTGGGAGAGATTACGGAGAAATGGGAAAAATTGGGGGAATCCAAAAGCTGTGGCAGCAGGAGTGGAGTTAAGGGGGAAATGGTCAAGATTTGAGAAACAGGGGTGGGGATTTTTGGGAAGGATCGGAGAATTCTGAGATATTTGGGAACAGAGAGGAGAGGGCTCGGGACCACAACCACCATCAACACCATAAGCAGGACCACCACTACCACAACTACTGCTGTAACATTTGGCACAGAAATAAACGGTGGAATCGTCGTCCTTGAGGTTGTTCATGGTCAGCGTCACCGAGCTCTGCCCTTTGTCCCTGGAGATCCTGAACCGGCCCTTGACAGAATCCGCGTACCCGGTCAAACCAGCATTGCTGTTGATCCCCACGAGCCATTCCAGCCCCTGCCCGGGGCTCTGGTGCACCCTGTACATGCCATAATTCCCAAAACTGAACCAGGACCCTCGGCAGAGGAGGCGCAGGGACCCCTCGGGGGGCTGGAGGTCCCCCCCGCACTCCAGCAGGGTCACGGCCGCCCGGAGCCCTGCGGGACAATAGGGAGATGGGGATGAGAAACCTGATTGGTCGGGGGCCAAAAACTGGGAGGGTCAAGCTTGATAAAGGATTGGGACCCACCTGGGAGGAGGATGATGAACTCCACAGGTCCCAATTTGTGGCAAAGGGTCAGGATTTGGGTCAAGGGTTGAGCTTTGGCCTCATCCCCATCTCCCCTTTGTCCCGCAGGGTTCCGGGCAGCCGTGACCCTGCTAGAGTTCGGGGGGCACCTTCAGCCCCCCGAGGGCTCCCTGTGCCTCCTTTGCCGAGGGTCCGGGTTCAGTTTTGGCAGTTTTACCATGTTCTGGATCCGCCAGAGACCCAGGCAGGGGCTGGAATGGGTTGGAAGTATCAGCAGTGGTGGTGGTACCATCTACTACGCATCATCGGTCCAGGGCCGGTTCACGATCTGCAGGGACACCGGGCCGAGCTCGGTGACGCTGACCATGAACAACCTCAAGGACAAGGATTCCGGATCCTTTTTATGTGCCAAAGTTGCCTATAATAATTGGCGTGCAGCTGCAGGTGTGGATGGTGTTCACCCCATCCCCGTCCCTGTGTCCCCACCTGACCCCGTTTCCAGGACCCTTCGCCAGACCACAGCCCCTGACCCCATTCCTGTCCCCGTGTCCCAGCTCTGAACTGGCTCTGCCCCAATTCTCAGCTCCTAGACCCAAACCTCAGCTCTTGGCTTCAAACCTCAACCAAGGTCCCCACACGTGGGTGCAAATGGTCGAGATTTGGGAAAATGGGCCAGATTTGGGTCTGTGGCTGTGACTCAGTTGCACTAGGGATATTTTGGAGCAGAATGGGTCCAGTCTGTGGGCAATGGTTGGGATTTAAGAGCCCAGGATGAGCTCAGCGTGAAACCGGCCCTGATTTGGGGCCAGGAGCTGAGATTGGGGCAGAACCAGTTCAGAGCTGAGACACGGGGACAGGAATGGGGTCAGGGCTTGGGGATTGGAGGGAGGATCTGGGGAATGGGGACAGGGGGGACATGGGGACAGTGACAGGGCCAAAAACAACAACAGCTCCAGCACCACCCCAACCTCCATTAGTTAAACCAGATTTCACGCAGAAACAGGATCCGGAATCCTCGTCCTTGAGGTTGTTCATGGTCAGCGTCACCGAGCTCTGCCCGTTGTCCCTGGAGATCGGGAACCGGCCCTGCACCGAATCCGCGTACCCAGTCCAACCACCATTGTCCCAGATCACCGCGATGAATTCCAGCCCCTGCCCGGGTCTCTGGCGCATCCAGCCCATGGCAATTTCCCAAAATCAAACCCGGACCCTTGGCAGAGGAGGCGCAGGGACCCCCCGGGGGGCTGGAGGTCCCCCCCGCACTCCAGCAGGGTCACGGCCGCCCGGAGCCCTGCGGGACAAAGGGGAGATGGGGGTGAGGAGCTGGATTGGCTGCGCACCCAAAATGGCACCGCCATGCCAGAAGAAGGGTGTGGGATCCAACTGGGAGGATTGGCAGGGTCTGCAGGAGGAGGATGGTGAACTCCAATGTTCCCAATTTGGGGCCAGCATCAGGATCTGCATGCAAGAATCAATATTTGGGTTGATTTTTTTCCCCATCCCCATCTCCCGTTTGTCCCGCAGGGCTCCGGGCAGCCGTGAACCTGCTGGAGTGCGGGGGACCTCCAGCCCCTCCGGGGGTCCCTGCGCCTCCTCTGCCGAGGGTCCGGGTTCAGTTTCGGCAGTTCTGACACGCTCTGGATCCGCCAGAGACCCGGGCAGGGGCTGGAATACATTGTAGATATCAGTAATGGTGGTGGCAGCACCGCGTACACGCCATCTGTCAAGGGCCGGTTCAGGATCTCCAGGGACAATGGGCAGAGCTCGGTGACGCTGACCATGAACAACCTCAAGGACGAGGATTCCGGATCCTATTTCTGTGCCAGACGTCATAAATATTGGGGCGCTGATTATGGATTTATTGATGACGCTGGCACACTCATTATGGGTAATAAATATCTCCAGTCTCCAGCGATCCTTCCCCCAAGTTCCAGCCCTTCTCAAACCTTCATCATTTCCTCCCAAACTTTGCCCCTGCTGCCCTTACTCTAGAATTTCCCCCAGTTTTGCCCATTTTACCCCAATCTCCTCCAGCTCCCTGGGCCCTGATTGGAGGAGGCCTGAACTGGAGCCCAGGGGCTAAGGTTTGGGGCAAATGGTTGAGATTTGGGGCAGGAGCAGGGGAGGGTCTGGGGTCAGTGCTGACCATTGGGCAAATGGGGGACATTTTGGGACAAAGGGTCAAGGGCTGAGGTTTGGGGGGGAAGAGACTGGGTTTGGGGACTGGGGGGACTCAGACAGGGGTGATGCCAAAACTGGCATGGTCAATATAAGCAGCAGCAGCACCTGTCGAAGGAAGGGGACCCAGACACCAATTGGTTCATCCAAGTCCAATTTATTGATCGAATACGGCGGGTTAAATATAGTTCTTAATAAGCTTCATACATATTGCAAAAGTTGAGCTCAGGATTGGTTAGTTACATATCAGCAACTACACCTACTTCTACATTCTTGTGCTTATTCTTCTGTTACATTCCGCAGATATTCAGGACTAATCTCACCTCCCTTTCCTCATGTTGCAGCAAGGCCATCCGGTATTCTTGCCTGTCAGCAGTCACTGAATCAGAGACTGCTGACCTCCCTTTCAAGCTTAACCAGCGGCATTAAGTCAGTATGGCCTTTCTCAGCTAACCAACTCAATAAAATCCTCCACATTTCCCCTGTTTTCTTCTTAAGCAAGGAGATTAGTTTGCCAGGTTTTTGCTATCATACGGCTAACCATGTTTTGAATACAATTAAAGACACAAGGCAAAATAAGCAAAAACAGTAAAACTACACCCAATAGTCCTATAGCATAGATCACAATGTTCCTTAGCCATGGTCCAAGCCCTAAGCCTTTAAGCCATTTGTCAATTCCTAAACCTTCTTCTTCCTTGAGATTGTGAAGTCCCTGTTGTAGTTCTCTTATCTTAGTATGAATGGACACCGAATGATCAGACAAATTCATACAACACATTCCCTCAAATTCTTCACATCCATGCCCTTGTGCTAAGAGCAAAAAGTCTACAGCAGCTCTATTTTGTAAAACAGCATGGTTAACACTTTGCACATCTGCAGTCATCATGTCCAGAATTTGGGATGTCTGGTTCAGCTCATTTCTTGTCCAGCACCCTAATTGTTTTGCTAAATTCATAGCTTTATTGGCAGATCTTCCTGGTAAGATAGTTGAAACTACTACTTGTCTGAATGTACCCCAAAACTTTGGATCTCCTATCTGGCTGCAGTCCAAGTCATGTATACTACGCCTTTTCCTGTTTGATGCTTGACTGAGCTGCATTAGCAAGGATACATTAGGGTGAAACAAGGACAATTTTCCCAAATAACAGGGTCCACCCTGTGGCTTAGCTGGTACACCATTCCACGCCCTGTCTCCACAAATTAGAAATATTCCTGTAGGTAATTTCATTGGTGCCGTGATGTTTGTGCCGTTACATTGACTGTAATGCTGTGGAGAGAATTCACTCAAATTCAGGGATGAATCCAAGGTGGCCCATGTGTCTTTAGGTTGATTTAAATTCTGGACATCCAAGGGTTTGAAACTAAACCATCCGCCAGCTGTGGTGTTAGACATACTGGCATTTGCACTTCCAAAAAGATCTAATTCTTCAGGAGGAGAACGCAAGGAAGTGTTAAGTGATTGGATAAGTAAACATTGGCGATAGCCATCACTCTGACCCGCAGTATATCCTTGCTGTGCTGGCAATGTGATGTTAGACATGTTACGCATGCATAAAGTTCGATTACTTGTTAAACTGCAAAATTCTCCAGGAGACCACACTGGAAGTCCTACCAAGCATGTTCGAAATGGATTAGTAATTCCTCCAAGACTAAGACAAAGCGATGATTGGTTAATCTGTTTAGCAAGTGTTACCCATAGATTTTCTCTTGGCTGACTGAAACGTGTTATCCCTATCGCTTCACTTACTACAGCATTGAGCAGTATAAAAACAAACTTCATTCTTCTTTCTGCTTTCTCTGTTTTTCCTTTCTTCGTTGTCTTTTCCCTGGTTTGTTAGAATGTCTATTGTGAGGCTGAGTCAATTTCTGAATACACTGATCTAATTCCAAATCAGCATCCTTGCTTACAGGTATAGCATCAGGTAGGTTTAAAAGCAAATCAGCTTTACAGCGAGCTGCTATGATGCGTGAGGATGTAGTAATTTCAAGCTCTCTAAGTACTTGCTGTAATTTCCATCTAATATATGCTATAACCACTTGTTCTGCACTCTCAAAAAGCTCCAATCCTGCCCTTCCTGGCAGGCCAGTACTTTGTTCAAGAGATCTAAACCAGAAAGAATATCGAATCCACTTCCCAAAACAAGGGTGACACCATAAAATTCCTACTGTCCTCTGTGAATACCAGTAAACCTTATTGCAATCAGCACAATGCAAAGCTACCCAAGCATAGCACTTATTATTATCCTTTTTGCAAACATAACAAGGAAGCGTATATAGGAAAGGATCAGTATTAAAATTTATCTGTGTGATCCAATCCAACCAGTTCAATGGCGGTGATTGCAAAGCCTCTTCAGCTTTCTTACTATATACAGCTACCAATTCAAGCTCCTTCTTTAATACAAAATGTATCTTATCTCGTAATCGCTGTTCTTGTTCTTCAACACCTATAGCATGCCACGAAACAGGGTCCCATGGAGCTACATCATCCCACAAGGCAGAGTCCCATAGATGTGAAATTGCCCTAATCATAGAAAGCTAATTAGCAATCACTAATAGCCTTATTTAGATGAGGTTGTTCCCCATCTTACCTTCTTTTTCTTATCTGCTTTCAGTTTTGCTGCTTCTAACTTTACTGGTACTGTTACTTGCAAACTTAATTTTTGCAACTTTTCAATGCAGCAGTCTAGTGCTCTTTCAGGATTCCCTCTGAAGGACCCTACAATCGAACGTTGTGTTAAAGGTACTAATTTTCTACACCTTACAGAGACTATACGTGACTTTACTTTGAACCTCAATTCTATTTACAACACATTGTACTTCCCATTGATAATAAGCAAGAATTTTTTGTTCAGGAGACTCATAAAGATTTAAAGCTACATATGCATTTAGCCCTGTTTGTCTCCTTAATTCATCTTGCCAGCTTTTACCCCACGTGTGCTCGTGCTTACAAATGTGGCACCACAAATCCCATAATAATGATTGTTCTATCCAAAAAGTATTATCACAACCCCCACAACGTAGAGCAATCCAGGCAGCACAATGTGGATCATAACAGTCAAGGCAATGTTCCTTTGCTGGATTTGTTAAACGAAAAGTTGATAATGAGTCAATAAAACCAATCGGCTCCTGGGCCGTCCGATAGTGACGTGTCAGTACTTTGTCCAACACTTTCAAGTGTCCCTTCAACTGTAACAGTAGTGGTCGTAGGACTAGAAACAGTTTCTTCCCCAGTAGCTCCTTGTCCTCCTCCGTGAGACAGTCCACCAGAGGCTGCATCAAAAACAGGTTTAGTCCACTTAGCAGGCACCCACAAAGGTCCTGTAGGTGAGGAAACACAAAGATATCCCCGACCCCAGTATAATACTTTTGCAGGTTTTTCCCATAATCCTGTAGTCGAGTTTTAATTTCCTGACCTGACCTCGGATGATGTTTAATTGCAGGAGGGATATCGTCTTCCCCAAAAATACATAAATGATTGATCACATACAGAACCTTAGCTAAGCATGATTGTGGGTCTGTTAAATCTTGATGCTTCTCAATTTACCGTTTAAGGGTACCATTTGCTCTTTCCACTATTGCCTATCCAGTAGGAGAGTGTGGAATACCTGTCACATGCTCAACAGACCACTGATTCAAGAATTTCTGGACCCTAGCACTCACATAAGCTCGACCATTATCTGTTTTGATACTCTTTGGGACTCCCATAACAGCAAAACAACTTAACAGGTGCCTGATAACATGTGTAGCTTTTTCTCCTGCCTGAGCCGTAGCCCATATGTAGTGACTATATGTATCTATAGTGACATGCACACACTTAACTTTACCAAATCTAGGTACCTGTGTAACATCCATTTGCCATTTTTCATTTATTTCCAAACCTCGAGGATTAACTCCCATGCCTAAACCTATTCCCTCATTATGATAACTACATATTGGACATGCTCTAACAATGGCTTTAGCTTCTGATAAACTCAGCTCAAAATGTTTTGCAAGCCCTCTTGCATTTTGATGATATCTGCTATGTGCTTCTCTGGCCAATGTATGCTTGTCAATAGGACAAGAGTTATCAATGGGTAAAGTAACCAATTTGCCTGCACGTTCATTCCCTTCTCCTAAATCTTCAGACCATTTATGACTCCCAATATGAATCACAGAATACACTGCATTTCTGTCTCGTAAAGCTTTCCTTAATTGTATCAATAACTCATACAATCGTTTATTATTCACTCCCTTAATTGCTGCTTCCTCTATTCGTCTGGCTACTCCGGCAACATACATAGAGTCTGTGACCACATTTAAGGCTCCTGTAAGTTAGACATTGCCCATACTACTGCTAACAATTCCAAAGTTTATAAACTATCTGCAGGATCTGCTGTAAGAAGTTGATGCTTCCATTGTCCTTTTTCTTGCCAGGTGACAGCAGCACGCCTTGATTTCTTTCCTGCATCTGTAAAAGCTGTAATAGCTCCTGTATCCAATAATCCATAAAGGGTTATGCTTTGATGTCCATGGGTAATTTCCACTTTTTGTTTTGGTCTATTTTGTAAATCCACAGTTAAAAGTGTAACACCAGTAGAGCCAAAACCCTTTTCATCCCGCGTTTGTCCAGTAAATGATAGTATACCAGATGTCATTTGTGATAGTGGTATTAATTGTGCAATGCGTTGTCCTTTTGTTATTTTAATAGGAGGATAAAGGGTGTAAACCATGATTTGTATTTCCCCTGTATAATCCGCATCGATAACACCAGGCAATACAAATAATCCCAGCATAGTTACTGAAGAACGTCCTAATAACAATGCTCCACATCTTTATCCATTTAATATAAGAGGACCCTTTACTCCAGTTTGTATCCTCTCAGGCTGGTTCGTCATTAGTGTGACGTCTACTGCTGCTGATAAATCCAAACCGAGGCTCTCTGCTGTTGCTGTTGCAGACAGGAGGTGACAGCGATGTTACGGCAGCAGCTGATGTCTCCGATGTCACGGCGGCTACTTGTGTCTGGGCGCGTATGTCCCTCATTGCCGCATCAGTAACACTTGATGAATGGTCTCGAGCTCTGCGTGTCCGCCAGTGAGCCGCTTCGGAGAGGAGCAAGAGCAGCTAACACCTGATTCTGAGCAGCTAACACCTGATTCTGAGTAGACTCTGCTTGCCTTTGTAACCCTAATCCTAATTCCTTTAAAGTATCTACTATAAATGCCTGTGAAGCTGTTGGCATTAATGCCATTCGCTCTAAAGCTTCCTCAATAGTCCAATTTGCCCCTAAAGTAGCTAACACTCTTGCATTTGCCTAACAGGTTCACTTTTTACTCCAAACTAACCATAGAACGTAATTGAGCTAACATCTTCCAATCTAAGGGAGTATATTCCGCTATATTATGTGTAAGGTTCCCCTGTGCATCATACTGTGGTGTGTATGTGACCGGACATGCAAGATTAGAAGCTACTTCCACCGCCTCGCCATCCCCCATCTGCATTACTTCTTTTGCCATAGCAGCCCAAGCTTCCCTCCTCTGTTTAGCCATCTCCCCCCATAGGTCACTGTGTGCCCCCGGGATAGAATCTGGCCCTTTAAGGGTGCTATGCTGCTGGCACTTCGGTACCGAGACCGAGCTCTCGCACGGGGAAGGCGGTGGAGCAGGAGCTGACTCGCACGGGGGAAGCGGCCCCCCCCGCTGCTGGAGCTGACAGTGAAACCGGAGACGACTCGCGCGGGGGATGTGGCCCCCCCGCGGAGGCGGCCCGCTCGGGGGAAGCGGCGGAGGCAAAGGCGGCGGCGGAGGCGAAGCTGGCTTGCTCCCACCCCCACCATCCGACCCGCCTGAAGCTGGCGGCGGAGGCGAAGCGGGCTTGCTCTTACCTCCACCATCCAACTCGTCTGAAGCTGGCGGCGGAGGCGAAGCTGGCTTGCTCCCACCCCCACCATCCAACTCGCCCTCCCCCTCTGACAGGAAGGGTGCAGATGGTTCCACTGTATCTAAGGGAAAATTTTCCACACCATTTTGCTGGGGACCCTTAGGCATAAATATCTGAGTTACAGAAGGTGCTAAGGGATCATCCTCACGACCATACCCTATATTCCTCTTATGAGCTTCTGTTGCCCTTTCTGCTGCCTTTCTCTCAGAGACCTGCTGAAGTAACGTATTATACACCACCCGCCATAACTTGCCAAATGTCTTTGCTGACTTATCATCATCTAACACTGTATCCCACAGGATATCCCCAAACTTTTTCCACTCTACTATCTCATGAACTGTATATGAATTAGCAAAAATTGCTTTAGAATAACCATAAGCTAATAACCCTGGTAATTCCTTTTTTAAATCTATCCCTTTTACTCCTCGCCTTTCTAAATATGAGGAGAAGGAATCGTATGTCGCTTGCCTATCCATACCTATATATCAGCGCGCGCTGTTGCAGCTCTTCCAGGCTCCCGGCAACATGTAGAGACTTGAGATACCGTTGTAATCCTCAAGGGTGCTATTAAAATCCGGCACCGTCCCGGCTGCAAGGACTCTCACCCAACTTCCTCGACCGTGGCGAATTTATAATCCAAAAGAGCGAACGTTCAGAATGCTGCCCTTGCCCGCATTCTCCACCATTTGTCGAAGGAAGGGGACCCAGACACCAATTGGTTCATCCAAGTCCAATTTATTGATCGAATACGGCGGGTTAAATATAGTTCTTAATAAGCTTCATACATATTGCAAAAGTTGAGCTCAGGATTGGTTAGTTACATATCAGCAACTACACCTACTTCTACATTCTTGTGCTTATTCTTCTGTTACATTCCGCAGATATTCAGGACTAATCTCACCTCCCTTTCCTCATGTTGCAGCAAGGCCATCCGGTATTCTTGCCTGTCAGCAGTCACTGAATCAGAGACTGCTGACCTCCCTTTCAAGCTTAACCAGCGGCATTAAGTCAGTATGGCCTTTCTCAGCTAACCAACTCAATAAAATCTTCCACAAGCACCACCAGCAGCACCAGCATAATCAGATTTGGTACAGAAATAAACGGTGGAATCCTCGTCCTTGAGGTTGTTCATGGTCAGCATCACCGAGCTCTGCCCGTTGTCCCTGGAGATCCTGAACCGGCCCTGGACCGATGGCGCGTAGTAGGTGTAACCACCAGTGTTGCTGATGTAGGCAACGAATTCCAGCCCCTGCCCGGGTCTCTGGCCAATCCATTCCATGTCAAAACTCCCAAAACTGAATCCAGACCCTTGGCAGAGGAGGCGCAGGGACCCCCCAGGGGGCTGGAGGTCCCCCCCGCACTCCAGCAGGGTCACAGCCGCCCGGAGCCCTGCGGGACAAAGGGGAGATGGGGATGAGGCCAAAACTCAACCCTTGACCTAAGTCCTGACTCTTGGCCCCAAACTGTGTCCCTTGGAAAATCTCATCCTAGTTGTCCTGCTCCTGCTGAGCTTCCCAGGTCCTGCCCCATTTTCCAGTTTGACACACCCACTTTTAAGCCCTCAGCCAATCAGGTTTCCCATCCCCATCTCCCCTTTGTCCCGCAGGGCTCTGGGCGGCCGTGACCCTGCTGGAGTGCGGGGGGACCTCCAGCCCCCCGGGGCGTCCCTGCGCCTCCTCTGCCGAGGGGCCGGGTTCAGTTTCGGGCAATTTGGAATGGGCTGGATGCACCAGAGACCCGGGCAGGGGCTGGAGTTTGTAGCACAGATCATCACTGCTGGCGCCACCCACTACGCAGATTCTGTCAAGGGTAGGTTCAGGATCTCCAGGGACAACGGGCAGAGCTTGGTGACGCTGACCATGAACAACCTCAAGGACGAGGATTCCGCCACCTATTTCTGTGCCAAGGATTCCTATGGTGGCTGGAATGCCGCCCATGCCATTGGTTTCACTCCCGGTGGTTGGGTTTGTGTTTGGGGTCCTGGCTCCATCCCTGTCCCCAGCTGTCCCCAGACCCTTCCCCAAACCCCCCTTACCCACCCCTGATCCTTTGTCCCAGCCTTGCCCCCTTTGCCCACACACTGCACATTGGCCCCAAACCCTGCCCTGGGTCTGGCCCCAAACTCAACTCTCGGCCCCAAATCTCCCCCTCATGCCCCAAAAGTGCCCAAAGGGCCGAGATTTGGGGACAGCGGGTGAGGTTAGGGCCAGCGGCTGCAGCTGGGAGCCCAGAGTGGGGATTTGGGGCAGAATCGGGCGAGTTTTGGGGCCAAAGAAGGAGGGTTTAGGGCAGAACCAGTGTGGGGGTTTGGGGTCTTTGGCAACCATTGGGAGAAATGGGGAAACCTGGGCCAAGGGGTTAGAAGGAGGTCAAAGGTTGAGATTTGCGTAAAGGTTCTGAGATTTGGGGAAAAGAGGGGCTCAGACAAGGGCGCTGCCACCACCAACACGGTCAATGTAAGGAGCAGCAGCAGCCCAAGCAGCACCAGCAGCTTTGGCGCAGAAATAGGATCTGGAATCCTCCTCCTTGAGGTTGTTCATGGTCAGCATCACCGAGCTCTACCCGTTGTCCCTGGAGATCCTGAACCGGCCCTTGACCGACGGTGCGTACCTGGTGCCGGAACCATCGCTCCTGATGTAAGCGACGAATTCCAGCCCCTTCCTGGGTCTCTGGCGGATCCAGAACATGGCAAAACTGCTGAAACTGAACCCGACCCCTCGGCAGAGGAGGCGCAGGGACCCCCCGGGGGGCTGGAGGTACCCCCCGCACTCCAGCAGGGTCATGGCCGGCCGGAGCCCTCCGGGACAAAGGGGAGAAGGGGATGAGGCCAAAGCTCAAACCTTGACCCCAAAGTCCCAAATATTGGCCCCAGGTTGTGACAATTTGTTCTTCTCCTCCTGCTCCTGGTCCCCCTCCCAGCTGGGTCTCATCCCTTTTTCCAGCTGGCCACACCCACTTAGGGCCCACAGCAAATCAGGTTTCTCATCCCCATCTCCGCTTTCTCCCGCAGGGCTCTGGGCGGCCGTGACCCTGCTGGAGTGCGGGGGGGACCTCCAGCCCCCCGGGGGATCCCTGCGCCCCCTCTGCTGAGGGTCCGGATTCAGTTTTGGCAGTTTTGAAATGGATTGGGTTCGACAGAGACTGGGACAGGGGCTGGAGTTGGTTGGAAGCATCAACAGTGGTGGCAGCACCGACTACGCACCATCGGTCAAGGGCCGGTTCACGATCTCCAGGGACAACCAACAGAGCTCGGTGACGCTGACCATGAACAACCTCAAGGACCAGGATTCCGCCGTTTATTTCTGTGTCAAACTTTGCAGTGGTTATGCTGGCAATGCTATTGATGCTGGAATCAATCCACATAGTGACCATGATGGTCAAAATATTTTCCCAATCCCAGAGATCCTCCCCCAAAATCCTGGCTCTTTTTCTCACATCTCAGATATTTTCCCCCAAACTCCACTGTCACTTCCCTAATTCCCAATTTCCCCCAATTTTCCCCATTTCTCCCCACTCTGGCCCTTCCCCTCTGTCCCAGTGCGGAACGGGGATCGGTCCAGTGCCCTTTGCACACAAAGCTTTTTGTGCAGCCGACGCTCTGCCGCAGCGCCCTGAGGCTGAGCTGCCCTCTGCCAAACACAGATGTTCACCATGAACAAAACCAGGAACATTCTGTTTCCTTTCCTGCCCCGGCCAGGCCCCGGCAGCTTCCACGGAGGAAGTGGGGGGAGGCTGTGGAGCCCCAAAATCGCCGCGTCTTCTCCTCCCTCCCTCCCCCCCATGCTCCCACCTGGGGCTTCACTTCTCCCTCAGCGGCCTCGGTGTCTGGGGCTGCTCCTTGGGGCTGCGCTGGAATACTCTCTCTGGGACCTCCTAAGAAAAACCCTTTTTTTTTTTTCCCAAAACCACATGAAATTTTGTAGAGATGAAACTCTTGAAATTGATCGCGAGCCAAGGGCTCCATGCTGAGAGAAGCAGATGGGTGCAAGGGTGGAGTCATCTGGAACGTTCCATCGGTCAAGGGCCGGGTCAGCACGGCCAGAGAAAGCGGGCTGAGCTCGGTGACGCTGGCCATGTGTGACCACAGGGGAAAGGTCTGGGGACAGCTGAGGACACGGGGATGGGGACAGGGCCAAAAGCACTGGCAATATCAGCATTGCCACCAGAAATACGCTTGGCACAGAAATACGATCCGGAATCCTCGTTCTTGAGGTTGTTCATGGTCAGCGTCACCGAGCTCTGCCCGTTGTCCCTGAAGATCGTGACCCGGCCCTTGACCGAATCTGAGTAGCCAATGCCACCACCGTTTTTCTTGATCCCCGTGATGTATTCCAGCCCCTGCCCTGGTCTCTGGCATATCCAGAACATGGAGGAACTCCCGAAACTGAACCCAGACCCTCGGCAGAGGAGGCGAAGGGACCCCCCGGGGAGCTGGAGGTGCCCCCTGCACTCCAGCAGGGTCACGGCCGCTCCCCCATCCCCAAACCGTCACTGGTTTTGCCCCAGAATACTTTTTTCTTGCCTCAAATGTCTAGCAGAGGTTTCCTGTATTGAAAAGTTCCTTAAACCCTGCAATTACCCCCATCCACCCATTAATTAATTGGACACCTCAGCCTGACTTTCGCATCTCCTCATCCCCATCTCCCCTCTGTCCCGCAGGGCTCCGGGCGGCCGTGACCCTGCTGGAGTGCGGGGGGGACCTCCAGCCCCCCGGGGGATCCCTGCGCCTCCTCTGCCAAGGGGCCGGGTTCAGTTTTGGGAGTTTTTCCATGCAATGGGCCCGACAGAGATGCAGGCAGGGGCTGGAGTGGGTCGCGGGGATCTGGAACGATGGTGCTGACACCGGCTATGCGCCATCAGTCAGGGGCTGGGTGAGGATCTCCAGGGACAACGGGCAGAGCTCGGTGACGCTGACCATGAACAACCTAAAGGACGAGGATTCCGGATCCTATTTCCGCGGGAAATCTGCTTATAACAATTGGGGTACTGGTGCTGGTGTGGATGGTTTTTGTCCGGACCCTGTGGCCATGTCCCGACCGCCTCCCAAATCCAAGACCCTTCCCTAAAACCCAAACCCTTTTGCCCATTCCTGACTCTGTCCCAACCCCAGAGTGGTTCTTCCCCAAATTCTCCATACCTGGCAAGAAAGTTGACCCAAGTCTTAACCTTGGCCTTAAATCTCCACTTTTAATTCGAAGTTTGGTGCACAAAGAGGAGATTTGTGGTCAGGAGTTGTGGTTTGGGGTCAGCGGGTGAGAATTGGGGCTGAGGCAGAGCAAGGTTGGGATCAATGGTCAAGGGCTGGGTGTGGGCTGGGGGTTTGGGGGAAGGGTCTGGGCAACGGGGACAGGGGGGGACACGGGGATGGGGGGCACATTCAAATCTATAAACAACACCAGCAGGATCATACCAAACATTAACAGATTTGGCACAAAAATAGGTGGCAGAATCCTCGTCCTTGAGGTTGTTCATGGTCAGCGTCACCGAGCTCTGCCCGTTGTCCCTGGACATCCTGAACCGGCCCTTGACTGAGGGTGCATAGCCGGTGCTTGAACCATCGCTCTTGATCCCCCGAGCCACTCCGTCACCTGCCCGGCTCTCTGGCGGACCCACTGCATCCCAAAATTCCCAAAACTGAACCCGGACCCTCGGCAGAGGAGGCGCAGGGACCCCCCGGGGAACTGGAGGTGCCCCCCGCACTCCAGCAGGGTCACGGCATCTGACTCCATTATGCAGAATGCTGAACAATTGCTCTATTAAATCTCTACTATATTACATTAATATTGTATTTTATTGCATTAATACAATATTATATCTCATTATTACTTTATTACATCTCATTAATAATATATTATATCTCATTAATACTATATCTCAATAATTCTATATTATAACTCATTAATACTATATTATATCTCATTAAAACTATATTACATCTCTTTAATACTATATTACATCACGTTAATGGTATATTACATCTCATTAATACTCTATTATATCTCATTAATTCTATATTATATCCCATTAATACTATATTACATCTCATTAATGCTATATTACATCTCATTAATTCTATATTATATCACATTAATACTATATTATATTTCATTAATTCTATATTATATCTCATTAATGCTATATTACATCTATACTAAAGAGATACTAAAAGAATTCCGTACAAAAGACACGAAAAAATCCTAAAGAATCCCCGTGAGAGTCTGACAGAGCCAGGTCACGGCCTGGAGCCCATTGGCCAAGGAAACAAAACAATCTGCAGCAGAACCCAAATGATGAATCCCTGGAGGGGAACAATACCCCTGACACTTTCCACACATGCAGAAACAGCAGGAGCAGTGAGGAGAGATGGGAATTGTTTCATCTTCATCTTCTCTCTGTGCTGCTCCAGGAAAAATCCTGTGACAGAAAGAGAGAGACAGAGAGAGAGGGAGAGGGAGAGAGAGACAGAGAGAGAGAGGGAATGGTGTCGGACTTCGTGCTGGGAATGAGAATGGCACAGCTGGTCCTGGTGCCCATCTCCCCTTTGTCCCGCGGGGCTCCGGGTGGCCGTGACCCTGCTGGAGTGCGGGGGGCACCTCCAGCCCCCCGGAGGGTCCCTGCGCCTCCTCTGCTGAGGGTCTGAGTTTAATTTTGGGAGTTTCTCCATGTTCTGGGTGTGCCAGAGACCTGCCCCTGGGCAGGGGCTGGAATTCATGGCAGGGATCAAGGACAATGGTGGCAGCATCGCCTACGCGCCATCGTTCAAGGGCCGGTTCAGGATCTCCAGGGACAACGGGCAGAGCTCGGTGACGCTGACCATGACCAACCTCAAGGACGAGGATTCCGGATCCTATTTCTGTGCCAGATGTGTTGATGGTGGTTGTGCCAATAGTGAGGGTACTGTTGTTGTGGCATTTATTGCTGGTTCTGATCTTGGTCCAAAATCCCTATACTTTGTTTCCAAATATCCCACAGTCCTCTGATCTCTCCACCAAATCTCAGCCCTTTTCATCAAATCTCGGCCATTTTACCCCAAACTCCGCCCCTGCTGCCCCAACTCCCGAATTTCTCCCAGTTTTTCCCATTCCACCCAAATCTCCCCCAGCTCCCAAGACCTGGTTGGAGCAGACCTAAACTGGAGCCCAGGGGTGAAGTTTTGGGGCCAATGGTTGAGTTTTGGGGCAGGAACAGGGGAGGGTTTGGGGTCAGTGTTGACCATTG
The DNA here is from genome assembly GCF_028551555.1 of Melozone crissalis. Classification (NCBI taxonomy): domain Eukaryota; kingdom Metazoa; phylum Chordata; class Aves; order Passeriformes; family Passerellidae; genus Melozone; species Melozone crissalis. The sequence goes on from NW_026535856.1 coordinate 3,980,504, forward strand.
GGGCAAATGGAGACAAAGGGTCAAGGGCTGGGTCAATGGTGAGGTTTGGGATGAAAAGCAGAACTCTGGAGACTCAATGATGGGAGTGGGATGAAAGGCAGGAGCTTGAGACCATCAGGGCCATTGTCAGCATTAGCAGCAGCACCATAACCATCAGCAGCCCTGGCACAGAAATAGGATCCGGAATCCCCGACCTTGAGGTTGTTCATGGTCAGCATCACCGAGCTGTGCCCGCTGTCCTGGGAGATCGTGAACTGTCCATTGACCGATGGCGCGTGGTAAGTGGTTCCACAAATGTTTATGTACGCCACGAATTCCAGCCCCTGCCCGTGTCTCTGGCGCACCCAGTTAATGGCAAAATTGCCAAAACTGAACCCAGACCCTCAGCAGAGGAGGGGCAGGGAACCCCCGGGTGGCTGGAGGTCCCCCCCGCACTCCAGCAGGGTCACGGCCGCCCGGAGCCCTGCGGGACAAAGGGGAGATGGGGATGAGGGGATGGATTGGCTGTGCGGTCAAAGTTGGCACTGCCATTCCGGAAAAAGGGTGTGGGATCCACCCGGGATGACTGGCAGGAGTTGCAGGAGGAAGATGGTGAGGTCCAAGGGTCCCAATTTTTGGGCAACATCAGGGTCTGCATGCAAGAATCAACATTTGGGTGGATGTTTTCCTTCATCCCCTTCTCCCCTTTGCCCTGCGGGGCTCCGGGCGGCTGTGACTCTGCTGGAGTGCGGGGGGGACCTCCAGCGACCCGGGCGTCCCTGTGCCTCCTCTGCCGAGGGTCCAAGTTAAGTTTCGGAAGCTACGACATGTTCTGAATCCGCCAGAGACCTGGGCAGGGGTTGCAATATGTCTCAAGGATCTACTACAGTGGAGGTTACACCGACTACGCGCCGTCGGTCAAGGGCCGGTTCAGGATCTCCAGGGGCAATGGGCAGAGCTCGGTGACGCTGACCATGAACAACTTCAAGGACGAGGATTCCGCCACCTATTTCTGTGCCAAATGTTAGAGTAGTAGTTTGGTGGTGGTGGTGCTGGTTATGGTGTTGATGGTGGTTGTGGTCCCGAGACCTCTCCTCTCTCTTCCCAAATATCTCAGAATTCTCTGATCCTTCCCCAAAATCCCCACCCCTCTTTCTCAAATCTTGACCATTTCCCCAAACTCCACCATCACTTCCCCAATTCACAGTTTCCCCCCAATTTTGCCCATTTCTCCCCCATCTGACCCTTCCCCTCCGTCCCAGTGTGGAACGGGGATCGCTCCAGGGCCCTTTGCACACAAAACTTTTTGTGCAGCTGGCGCTCTGCCGCAGCGCCCCGAGGCTGAGCTGCCCTCTGCCAAACACAGATGTTCACGGTGACCAAAACCAGGAACTTTCTGTTTCCTTTCCTGCCCCAGCCGGGCCCCGGCAGCTGCCGGGGAGGAAGTGGGGGGAGGCTGCGGAGCCCCAAAATTGCGGCGTCTGCTCCTCCCTCCGTCCCCCCCATGCTCCCACCTGGGGCTTCACTTCTCCCTCAGCGGCCGCGGTGTCTGGTGCTGCTCCTTGGGGCTGGGCTGGAATCCTCTCTGGGAGCTCTGGACATGGTGATGATGCTGGTGGTGGCCCCAAAACCCCATCCCTGGCTCCCGAAACTGTCCCAAAATCCCCAAATCCTGCCCCAAATCCCAAACCTTGACCCCCTTCTAGACCTTCCTCCACAGTCTCCACCATCTTTGCCCCAACTTTCGACTTTCCCCATATTTTGCCCATTTCACCCAAATCTCCCCCAGTTCCCGTGCCCTGATTGGAGGAGGCCTCAACTGGAGGCCAGGGATGAAGGTTTGGGGCCAATGGTTGAGTTTTGGGGCAGGAGCAGGGGAGGGTTTGGGGTCAGTGCTGACCATTGGGGCAAATGGGGACAAGGGGTCAAGGGCTGAGGTTTGGGGGGAGGGTCTGGGTTTGAGGACAGGGGGGACTCAAAAATGGGAGCAGGGCCTAAACCACCATGACCAATATCACCACAGTCAATATAGTCACCAGCAGCAGGAGCACAACAATCATTACAATTTTTGGCACAGAAATAATTGGCGGAATCCCCGACCTTGAGGTTGATCATGGTCAGCGTCATCAGACGCTGCCCGTTGTCCCTGGCGATCATGAACTGGCCCTTCACCGAATCCGCGTACCAGGTGCTACCACCGCTGCGGATGTAGGGGACGAATTCCAGCCCCTGCCCGGGTCTCTGACGGACGCATTGTAGGGCAAAACTCCCGAAACTGAACCCGGACCCTCGGCAGAGCAACGTCAAGGACCCCCAGGGGGGCTGGAGGTCCCCCCCACACTCCAGAAGGGTCACGGCCGCCCGGAGCCCTGCGGGACAAAGGGGAGATGGGGATGAGAAACCTGATTTGTCGAGAGTCCCCCAGTCATCCTGGCCAGTTGGAAAAAAGTATGGGATTCATTCTGGAGGGTGACCAGGATAAGGAAGAGAATGACAAAGGTCCCAGTTTTGGGCCAAGAGTCAGAATTTGGGTCAAGGGTTGAGCTTTGGCCTCATCCCCATCTCCGCTTTGTCCTGCAGGGCTCCGGGCGTCCGTGACCCTGCTGGAGTGCGGGGGCGACCTCCAGCTCCCCGGGGAGTCCCTGCGCCTCCTCTGCCGAGGGTCTGGGTTCAGTTTCGGGAGTTTTGGAATGTTCTGGATCCACCAGAGACCCGGGCAGGGGCTGGAATTCGTTGCTGGGATCAATGCTGATGGTATCAACACCGACTACGCGCCGTCGGTTAAGGGCCGAGGTTGTTCATGGTCAGTGTCACCGAGCTGTGCCCGTTGTCCCTGGAAATCCTGAACCGGCCCTTGAATGATGGCGCATAGATGGTGACGCCATTGTAGTGGATCGCTGTGATGTATTCCAAACCCTGCCCGGGTCTCTGGCGGATCCAGTACATTCCATAATCACCGAATCTGAACCCGGACCCTCGGCACAGCAATGTCAGGGACCCCCGGGGGGCTGGAGGTCCCCCGCGCACTCCAGCAGGGTCACGGCCGCCCAGAGCCCTGCGAGACAAACGGGAGATGGGGATGGACAAAGCTCAACCACTGACCCCAAAATCCTGATTCTTTGACCCAGAATTTGACCCTTGGCTCTCCCCATCCGCTTCATCTTGCTGCTCCAGCTTGGACTCCCAGGTGGGTCCGGCCCCTTTTTCCAGCCAACCACCCCCAGTTTGGGGCTTTGGACCAATCAGGTTTCCCATCCCCATCTCCCCTTTGTCCCACAGGGCTCCGGGCGGCCGTGACTCAGCTGGGGTGGGGGGGGGACCTCCAGCCCCCCGGGGGGTCCCTGCACCTCCTCTGCCCAGGGTCCGGGTTCACTTTCTGGAGCTATAAAATGTTCTGGGTGAACCAGAGCCCCGGGCAGGGGCTGGAATACATTGCAGATATCAGCAACACTGGTGGCTACACCGAGTACGCGCCGTCGGTCAAGGGCCGGTTTACGATCTCCAGGGACAACGGGCAGAGCTCGGTGACACTGACCGTGAACAACCTCAAGGACGAGGACTCCGGATCCTATTTCTGTGCCAAAAGTAGTGGTGATACTTGTTGTGGAGCTGCGGCTGCTCTTGATCCAACTGATCTAATCACTGGACCCCTGTCAGCATCCCCGTGCCCCAGACCTTTCCCCCAAACCCCCTTGCTGACCCTCTGTCCCAGCCCTGCTCTTGCTCTGCCCCAAATGTCCCCTCTGGGCCACACTCAGTGCCCTCGATCTCCAAATGTCACTGAAATGTCTGGATGTGGGCCCAAGGCTGAGCTGAGGCGTCAAGAATTCAAATTTTGCCCAAAATTCCAGATGTGAGGCCATGGCCAGATTTGGGTCCGTGGCTGTGACTCGGTTTTAGCAGGGGAGATTTGGGGTAAAACTGGACAAGTCTGGGGGCAATGGTTGGGATTGGAGGGACGAGGCTGAGCTCAGGGGGAAACCGGCCCTGATTTGGGGCTGGGAGCTGAGATTTGGGACCAAGAGCTGAGATTTGGGGCCAGGAGCTGAGATTTGGGGCAGAGCCAGTTCAGAGCTGGGACACGGGGACAGGAATGGCGTCAGGGGCTGGGGTTTGGGGAAAGAATCTGGAAAATGGGGACAAGTGGGGAAACAGCAATGCGGTTGGGGACAAAAGGATTTGCAGCAACAGCCCAACCAGCGCCTGCATATTTGGCACAGAAATAGGATCCGGAATCGTCGTCCTTGAGGTTGTTCATGGTCAGCGTCACCGAGCTCTGCCTGTTGTCCCTGGAGATCCTTAACCGGCCCTTGACCGACGGCGCGTAGAAGGTGAACCCACCAGTGTTATCAATCCCTGTGAGCCATTCCAGCCCCAGCCCAGGCCCCTCTCGAGCCCAGATCATGGCATAACCCCCAAAACTGGACCCGGCCCCTCGGCAGAGGAGGCGCAGGGACCCCCCGGGGGGCTGGAGGTCCCCCCCGCACTCCAGCAGGGTCACGGCAGCTCCCCCATCCCCAAACCTTCACTGGTTTTGCCCCCAATTCCCTTTGTTTCTCCCCAAATCTCCATCAGGGTTTTCCTGTATGGTAAAGTGCCTTCAACCCAGCAAACAGCCCCAATCCACCAAATAATTAATTTGGATCCTCAGCCTGACTTTTGTATCTCCCCATCCCCATCTCCCCTTTGTCCCGCAGGCCTCAGGGAGGCCGTGACCCTGCTGGAGTGCGGGGGGGACCTCCAGCCCCCAAGGGGAGTCCCTGACGCTGGTGTGCCACGCCTCTGGCTTCAATTTCGCAAAATCTGCAATGTTCTGGATCCACCAGAGACCTGGGCTGGGCCTGGAATACGTTGCGGGGACCAACGGTGATGGTTCCACCCCCAGATACGCGCCATCGGTCAAGGGCTGGGTCATGATCTCCAGGGACAATGGGCAGAGCTCGGTGACGCTGACCATGAACAACCTCAAGGACGAGGATTCCGGATCCTATTTCTCTGCCAAAAACGCCTATGATGGTTGGGGTTGGGAGGCTCATGCTGCTGGTTCAATTTTAGGCCTGTCCCCATCCTTGTTCCCCAGGTCCTTCCCTCCAGCCCTTGACCCCATTGGTGACCCCCCACGGACCCAAATCTGGGCAGTTTTTCCCAAATCTCGACCATTTGCACCCAGGTTTTGGGACATTGTTTGGGACTTGGAGCCAAGAGCTGCGGTTTGGGTCCAGGAGCTGAGATTTGGGGCATAGCCAGCTGAGTTTGGGGCCAATGGTCACAAGTGAACCCCGCTGACATCTGGGGCACAAAGGGCAGAGTTTTGGGGATGAACCTTTGAGATTTGGGCCAAATGATGAAAGCCCCATGGAAATGTGAGAGGTGAGGCAATGATGGGGGAGTTGGGGGAAAATGTTCAGGATTCAGTGCCAGGAGTAAAGATTTGAGGGTAGAATGTCGGAATTTTTGGATGTTTGTGGGTTTTCAACGGCTGGGGTGGGTCCACCACTGACAATGTCAATAAAAGCAGCATAAATATAAGAAGGACCACAACCATTGGTGTAACATTTGGCGCAGTAATAGGATCCGGAATCCTCGTCCTTGAGGTTGTTCATGGTCAGCGTCACCGAGCTCTGTCCGTTGTCCCTGGAGATCGTGAACCGGCCCTTGACCAACGGCGCGTACCAGGTGCTACCACCAGTGTTCCAGATTCCTGCAATGAACTCCAGCCCCTGCCCGGGTCTCTGCCGGATCCAGAACATGTCGTAGCTTCCAAAATTGAACCCAGACCCTTGGCAGAGGAGGCGCAGGGACCCCCCGGGGGGCTGGAGGTCCCCCCCGCACTCCAGCAGGGTCACGGCCGCCCGGAGCCCTGCGGGACAAAGGGGAGATGGGGATGGGAAACCTGATTTGCTGTGGGACTCAAAGTGGGTTTGGCCAGTTGGGAAATGGAATGGGACCCACCTGGGAGGACCAGCAGGCCCAGGAGGAGGAGGTTGATGAACTCCAAGGGTCCCAGTTTGGGGCCCAGGGTTAGGATTTGGGTCAAGGGTTGAGCTCCGGCCTCATCCCCATCTCCCCTTTGTCCACCAGGGATCCAGGTGGCCGTGACCCTGCTGGAGTGCGGGGGGGACCTACAGCCCCCCGGGGGGGTCCCTGCGCCTCCTCTGCAGAGGGTCCAGGTTCAGTTTTGGGAGTTTTCCCATGCAATGGATCCGCCAGAGACCCAGGCAGGTGCTGGAATACGTTGCGGGGATCTGGAGCAGTGGTGCTTACACCTACTACAGTCCATCGGTCAAGGCCCGATTCACGATCTCCAGGGTCAACGGGCAGAGCTCGGTGATGCTGACCATGAACAACCTCAAGGACGAGGACTCCGGATCCTATTTCTGTGCCAGGGGTACTGATGATAATGGTGCTGTTAATGATGCCTATGGAATTGCTGCCTCGCCATGGCTGTGTCCCTCCCTGTCCCCATTCCCCAGACCCTTCCCCAATCCCCAGCCCCTGACTCCATTCCTGTCCCCGTGTCCCAGCTCTGAGCTGGCTCTGCCCCACATTCTCAGCTCTTGGCCCCAAACCTCAGCTCTGGGCTCCAAGTCTCTGCCTAGGTCTCCAAACCTGGGGGCAAATGGCTGAGATTTGGGGAAAATGGGCCAGATTTGGGTCTGTGGGGGTCACCAATGGGGTCAAGGGTTGGAGGGAAGGATCGGGGCAACAGGGATGGGGGGGCACACAGGGATGGGGATGGGGTCCAACAGCAGCACCAGGAACATAAGCACCCCAACAAGCAGAAGCACATTTGGCACAGAAATAGGATCCAGAATCCTCGTCCTTGAGGTTGTTCATGGTCAGTGTCACCGAGCTCTGCCCGTTGTCCCTGGAGGTCGTGAACTGGCCCTTGAACACAGACAGGTATCTGGTGTATCCATTGCTGTCAATGCCTGCGACCCACTCCAGCCCCTTCCCGGGTCTCTGGCTCACCCAGCTGATCCCAAATTGTCCAAAACTGAACCCGGACCCTCGGCAGAAGAGGCGCAGGGACCCCCCGGGTGGCTGGAGGTCCCCCCTGCACTCCAGCAGGGTCACGGCTGCCCGGGGCCCAACCCCAAATCTTTACCAATTTCCCTCATAACTCCACTGGTTTGGTCCCAATTCTCCATCAGATTTTTCTGGAATCCTGAGGTCCCTCAAACCCTACAAGTTAACTCAATATTCTCATTAATTAATTGCACACCTTGACCTGAGTGTTCCACATTGATTTAAAAATTAAAACCAGCATTACCCATCCCCAACCCCGGCACATCACGGCCACGGCCTCGAGCTCCCTCCGGCTCCTGGCCCTGCTGCTCCTGCTGCCCCTCCCAGGTGGTCCTACCCTTTTCCCCTTCCGAACCAATCAGGTTTATGATCCCCATCTCCCCATTGTCCCGCAGGGCTCCGGGCGGCCGTGACCCTGCTGGAGTGCGGGGGGGAACCTCCAGCCCCCCGGGGGGTCCCTGCGCCTCCTCTGCCAATGGGCCGGGTTTGATTTTGGGAATTTTGCCATGAACTGGGTTCGACAGAGATCCGGGCAGGGGCTGGAATGGGTCGCCTACATCAGCAACACTGGTGCTTACATCTACTAGGCGCCATTGGTCAAGGGCCGGTTCAGGATCTAGAGGGACAACGGGCAGAGCTCAGTAACGCTGACCATGAACAACCTCAAGGACGAGGATTCCGCCACCTATTTCTGTGCCAAAAGTTGGGCTGGTTGTTGTGTTCCTGCTGCTGGTAAAGACATTGATTGGGATGATGTTGGTCATGGTGGTTTTTTTCTGAGTCCTTTTTTTAGAGCCTCCCAGTCCCCAAACCCAGACTCTCCCTCCGAATCTCAGCCCTTGACCCTTTGTCCCAAATCTCCCCCATTTGCCCCAATGGTCAGCACTGACGCCAGAACCTCCCCTGCTCCTGCACCAAATCTCAACCATTGGCCCCAAAAACTTCACCCCTGGCCTCCAGTTCAGGCCTCCTCCAATCAGGGCCTGGGAGCTGGGGGAGATTTGGGTTAAATGGGCAAAACTGGGGGAAAGTCCAGAGTTGAGGCAGAGATGGTTGACACCGGGGGAGAAGGTCAAGAATGAGGTCAAGGCGTGGGATTTGGGGCACGATTTGGGGATTTTGGGACATTTGGGGAGCCAGGGATGGGGGTTTGGGGCCACCACCAGCATCGTCACCATGTCCAGAGCTCCCAGAGAGGATTCAAGCCCAGCCCCAAGGAGCAGCCCCAGACACCGCAGCCGCTGAGGGAGAAGTGAAGCCCCAGGTGGGAGCAAAGGTGGGACAGAGGGAGGATCAGACGCCGCGATTTTGGGGCTCCGCAGCCTCCCCCCACTTCCTCCCCGGCAGCTGCTGGGGCCCGGCCGGGGCAGGAAAGGAAACAGAAAGTTCCTGGTTTTGGTCATTGTGAACATCTGTGTTTGGCAGAGGGCAGCTCAGCCTCGGGGCGCTGCGGCAGAGCGCCGGCTGCACAAAAAGCTTTGTGTGCAAAGGGCCCTGGAGCGATCCCCGTGCCACACTGGGACGGAGGGGAAGGGTCAGACGGGGGAGAAATGGGCAAAATTGGGGGAAACCAAAAGCTGGGGCAGCAGGGGTGGAGTTTAGGGGGAAATGGTCAAGATTTGAGAAACAGGGGTGGGGATTTTAGGGATGCATAGGAGAATTCTGAGATATTTGGGAAGAGAGAGGAGAGGGCTTGGGACCACAACCACCATCAACACCATAACCAGCACCACCACCACCAAAACTACTACTGTACTATTTGGCACAAAAATAGGTGGCGGAATCGTCGTCCTTGAAGTTGTTCATGGTCAGCGTCACCGAGCTCTGCCCGTTGTCCCTGGAGATCCTGAACCGGCCCTTGACCAAGGGCGCATAGTCGGTGTAACCTCCAGTGTAGTAGATCCTTGCGATGTATTGCAACCCCTGCCTGGGTCTCTGGCGGATCCAGAACATTTCAACTCTCCCGAAATCAAACCCGGACCCTTGGCAGAGGAGGGGCAGGGACCCCCCTGGGATCTGGAGGTCCCCCCTGCACTCCAGCAGGGTCACGGCCGCCCGGAGCCCTGCGGGACAAAGGGGAGATGGGCACGGGTCCTGGCTGTGCCATTCTCGTTCCCTGCAAAGAGTCAGACACCATTGTCTCTCTCCCTCTCTCTCCCTCTCTCCCTCTCTCTCTCTCTCTCCCTCTCTCTCTCTCTCTCCCTCTCTCTCTGTCTCTCTCTCTCATTATTTTTCCTGGAGCAGCACAGGGAGAAGAAGAAGATGAAACAATTCCCATCTCTCATCGCTGCTCCTGCTGTTTCTGCACATGTGGAATGTGTCGGGGGGATCGTTCCCCTCCAGGGATTCACCCGCTGGCTGCTGCTGAGGATTGTTTTGCTTCCTTGCCCAAAGGGCTCCAGGCCGTGACCTGGCTCTGTCAGACACTCGAGGGGTTTCTTCAGGATATTTTGGGGTCTTTTGTACAGAATTCTTTTAGTATCTCCTTAGTATAGGTGTAATATCGCATAAATGAGATATAATAGAGAATTCAAGAGATATAGCATTAATGAGATGTAATACAGTATTAATGAGATATAGTTTAGTATTAATGAGATATAATATAGAATTATTGTGATATAATACAGTATTAAAGAGATATAATATATTATTAATAAGATGTAATATAGTAATATTGAGATATAATATAGTATTAATGTAATAAAATATAATATTAGTGTAATATGGTAGAGATTTATTTGCAATTGTTCAGCATTCTGACTCATGGAGTCAGACGCCGTGACCCTGCTGGAGTGCGGGGGGGACCTCCAGCCCCCCGGGTGGTCCCTGCGCCTCCTCTACTGAGCCTCCGGGTTCAGTTTTGGGAATTTTGGGATGGGCTGGATGCTCCAGAGACCCGGGCAGGGGCTGGAGCGGGTCGCAGCGATCTGGAGCAATGGTGCCACCTACTACGCGCCGTCTCTGCAGGGTCTGTTCAGGAACTCCAGGGAAAACGGGCAGAGCTCGGTGACGCTGACCATGAACAACCTCAAGGACGAGGATTCTGCCATCTATTTCTGTGCCAAAGAGAGTGGTACTGGTGATAATACTGCTGCTGCTTATATTGACCATGCCGGTGGTGGCACCACCCCTGTCTGAACCCCCCCTGTCCCCAATCCCAAACCCTCCCCCAAAACCTCAGGCCTTGACCCTTTGTCCCAAATCTCCCCCATTTGCACCAATCTCCCCCATTTGCACTGAGCCCAAACCCTCCCCTGCTCCTGCCCCAAAACTCAACCTTTGGCCCCAAACCTTCACCCTGGCCTCCAGTTCAGGCCTCCTCCAATCAGGGTCCAGCAACTGGGGGAGATTTGAGTGAAATGGGCAAAACTGGGTGAAAGTCCAGAGTTGGGGCAAATATGGTGGACATTCGGGGAGAAGGTCAAGAATGGGGTCAAGGGTTGGGATTTGGGGCAGGATTTGGGGATTTTGGGACATTTGGGGAGCGAGGGGTTTGGAACCACGAAAAACATCGTCACCGTGTCCATAGCTCCCAGAGAGGATTCCAGCCCAGCCCAAGGAGCAGCCCCATACACCACGGCTGCTGAGGGAGCAGTGAAGCCCCAGCTGGGAGCAAGGGAGGGAGTGAGGGAGGAGAAGACGCCGCCATTTTGGGGCTCCGCAGCCTCCCCCCACTTCCTCCCCGGCAGCTGCCGGGGCCCAGCCGGGGCAGGAAAGGAAACAGAAAGTTCCTGGTTTTGTTCATGGTGAACATCTGTGTTATGCAGAGGGCAGCTCAGGCTCGGGGCGCTGCGGCAGAGCGCCGGCTGCACAAAAAGCTCTGTGTGCAAAGGGCCCTGGAGCGATCGCCGTTCTGCACTGGGACAGAGGGGAACTGGGGGAGATTGGGGAGAATTGGGGAAAATTGGGGGAAAACCAAATATTGGGGCAACAGGGGAGGAGTTTGGAGAAAATGGTGAAGATTAGATAAAAAGGGCTGGAACCAGGGGGAAGGATCAGAGAAATCTGTTATACCTGGGAACACAGAAGAAGGGGCTTGGGACCACAACCAACATCAACACCATAACCAGCAGTAGCATTACCACAACCACTGCTGTAACATTTGGCACAGAAATAGGTGGCGGAATCGTCGTCCTTGAGGTTGTTCATGGTCAGCGTCACCGAGCTCTGCCCGTTGTCCCTGGAGATCGTGAACCGACCCTTCACCGACGGCGCATAGTAGGTGCTGCCACCAGTGTAGTAGATCCTTGCCACGTATTCCAGCGCCTGCCTGGGTCTCTGGCAGATCCAGAACATGTCAACACTCCCAACATCAAACCCGGACTCTAGGCAGAGGAGGCGCAGGGAAGCCCTGGGGGGCAGGAGGTCCCCCCTGCACTCCAGCATGGTCACGGCCGCCCGGAGCCCTGCGGGACAAAGAGGATATGTGCACGGGGCCTGGCTGTGCCATTCTCGTTCCCTGCAAAGAGTCAGACGCCATTGTCTCTCTCCCTCTCTCTCCCTCTCTCCCTCTCTCCCTCTCTCCCTCTCTCTCTCTCTCTCCCTCTCTCTCTCTCTCTCCCTCTCTCTCTGTCTCTCTCTCTCATTATTTTTCCTGGAGCAGCACAGGGAGAAGAAGAAGATGAAACAATTCCCATCTCTCATCGCTGCTCCTGCTGTTTCTGCACATGTGGAATGTGTCGGGGGGATCGTTCCCCTCCAGGCATTTACCAGTTGGCTTCTGCTGATTGATTCTTATTCTTTTTCAATTTAATTGCTCACAGGTTTTCTATAGGGTATTTTAGTGTCTTTTGTACTGAATTCTTTTAATATCTCTTTAGTGGAGTGGTAATATAGCACAAATGAAATATAATATATTATTAATGAGATATAGTATTAAGTAGATATAAAATTAATGTAATAAAGTATAGATTGAACGCAGCAATTGTGCAGCATTCTGAGTCATGGGGTCAGATGCCAATCAATCCGAGTTTCCAAAATAAACTGGGCGTACCAGATGTGGAGGTGGGCGGGACCCACCTGGGAAGGCCAGCAGGAGGAGGAGCTGGTGGATGGGGAGGTCCAAAGGTCCCAATTTGGGGCCAAGAGTCAGGATTTGGCTCAAGGGCTGGGGTTTTCCCTCACCCCCATCTTCCCTTTGTCCCGCAGGGCTCCGGGCAGCCGTGACCCTGCTGTAGTGCGGGGGGGACCTCCAGACCCCCGGGGGGTCCCTGCGCCTTTTCTGCCGAGGGTCCGGGTTCGATTTTGGACAATTTGGGATGGGCTGGATGCGCCAGAGACCCGGGCAGGGGCTGGAGTTGGTCGCGAGTGTCAACAACAATGGAGGGTACACCGGCTATACGCCATCAGTCCAGTGCCGGTTCACGATCTCCAGGGACAACGGGCAGAGCTCGGTGACGCTGACCATGAACAACCTCAAGGACCAGGATTCCGGATATTATTTCTGTGGGAAATCTGCTAATGCTGGTTGGCCTGCTGCTGCTACTCATATTGACCATGCAAGTTTTGGCATCACCCCTGTCGGAGCCCCCTGTCCCCAAACCCAGACCCTTCCCCCCAAACCTCAGCCCTTGACCCCTTGTGCCAAATCTCCCCCATTTGCGCCAATGGTCAGCACTGACCCCAAACCCTGCCCTGCTCCTGCCCCAGCACTCAACCATTGGCCCCAAACCTTAACTCCTGGCCTCCAGTTCAGGCCTGCTCCAATCAGGGCCCGGGACTTGGTAGAGATTAGGGAGAAATGGGCGAAATTGGAGGAAAGCACAGAGTTGGGGCAACAATGGCAGAGTTTGGGGGAAAATGGTTGAGGTTTTAGAAGGGCTGAAACTTGGTGGACGCATCACTGGGATTGGAGAAATTTCACGACCATCATGGTAGCCACCAGAAGTGAAGGCAAAAACAGCAGCAGCATCACCACCAGCATAATCATTGTCACGGTTGGCACAGAAATAGGATCCGGAATCCTCGCCCTTGAGGTTGTTCATGGTCAGCGTCACCGAGCTCTGCCCGTTGTCCCTGGAGATCGTGAACCGGCCCTTGACCGACGGCGTGTAGAAGGTGCTGGAACCACTGCCGCTGATCCCTGTGAGCCACTCCAGCCCCTGCCCAGGTCTCTGGTGGATCCATTGCATGGAAAAACTCCCAAAATCGAACCCGGACCCTCGGCAGAGGAGGGGCAGGGACCCCCCTGGGATCTGGAGGTCCCCCCTGCACTCCAGCAGGGTCACGGCCGCCCGGAGCCCTGCGGGACAAAGGGGAGATGGGCACGGGTCCTGGCTGTGCCATTCTCGTTCCCTGCAAAGAGTAAGACACCATTGTCTCTCTCCCTCTCTCTCCCTCTCTCCCTCTCTCCCTCTCTCCCTCTCTCTCTCTCTCTCCCTCTCTCTCTGTCTCTCTCTCTCATTATTTTTCCTGGAGCAGCACAGGGAGAAGAAGAAGATGAAACAATTCCCATCTCTCATCGCTGCTCCTGCTGTTTCTGCACATGTGGAATGTGTCGGGGGGATCGTTCCCCTCCAGGGATTCACCCGCTGGCTGCTGCTGAGGATTGTTTTGCTTCCTTGCCCAAAGGGCTCCAGGCCGTGACCTGGCTCTGTCAGACACTCGAGGGGTTTCTTCAGGATATTTTGGGGTCTTTTGTACAGAATTCTTTTAGTATCTCCTTAGTATAGGTGTAATATCGCATAAATGAGATATAATAGAGAATTCAAGAGATATAGCATTAATGAGATGTAATACAGTATTAATGAGATATAGTTTAGTATTAATGAGATATAATATAGAATTATTGTGATATAATACAGTATTAAAGAGATATAATATATTATTAATAAGATGTAATATAGTAATATTGAGATATAATATAGTATTAATGTAATAAAATATAATATTAGTGTAATATGGTAGAGATTTATTTGCAATTGTTCAGCATTCTGACTCATGGAGTCAGACGCCGTGACCCTGCTGGAGTGCGGGGGGGACCTCCAGCCCCCCGGGTGGTCCCTGCGCCTCCTCTACTGAGCCTCCGGGTTCAGTTTTGGGAATTTTGGGATGGGCTGGATGCTCCAGAGACCCGGGCAGGGGCTGGAGCGGGTCGCAGCGATCTGGAGCAATGGTGCCACCTACTACGCGCCGTCTCTGCAGGGTCTGTTCAGGAACTCCAGGGAAAACGGGCAGAGCTCGGTGACGCTGACCATGAACAACCTCAAGGACGAGGATTCTGCCATCTATTTCTGTGCCAAAGAGAGTGGTACTGGTGATAATACTGCTGCTGCTTATATTGACCATGCCGGTGGTGGCACCACCCCTGTCTGAACCCCCCCTGTCCCCAATCCCAAACCCTCCCCCAAAACCTCAGGCCTTGACCCTTTGTCCCAAATCTCCCCCATTTGCACCAATCTCCCCCATTTGCACTGAGCCCAAACCCTCCCCTGCTCCTGCCCCAAAACTCAACCTTTGGCCCCAAACCTTCACCCTGGCCTCCAGTTCAGGCCTCCTCCAATCAGGGTCCAGCAACTGGGGGAGATTTGAGTGAAATGGGCAAAACTGGGTGAAAGTCCAGAGTTGGGGCAAATATGGTGGACATTCGGGGAGAAGGTCAAGAATGGGGTCAAGGGTTGGGATTTGGGGCAGGATTTGGGGATTTTGGGACATTTGGGGAGCGAGGGGTTTGGAACCACGAAAAACATCGTCACCGTGTCCATAGCTCCCAGAGAGGATTCCAGCCCAGCCCAAGGAGCAGCCCCATACACCACGGCTGCTGAGGGAGCAGTGAAGCCCCAGCTGGGAGCAAGGGAGGGAGTGAGGGAGGAGAAGACGCCGCCATTTTGGGGCTCCGCAGCCTCCCCCCACTTCCTCCCCGGCAGCTGCCGGGGCCCAGCCGGGGCAGGAAAGGAAACAGAAAGTTCCTGGTTTTGTTCATGGTGAACATCTGTGTTATGCAGAGGGCAGCTCAGGCTCGGGGCGCTGCGGCAGAGCGCCGGCTGCACAAAAAGCTCTGTGTGCAAAGGGCCCTGGAGCGATCGCCGTTCTGCACTGGGACAGAGGGGAACTGGGGGAGATTGGGGAGAATTGGGGAAAATTGGGGGAAAACCAAATATTGGGGCAACAGGGGAGGAGTTTGGAGAAAATGGTGAAGATTAGATAAAAAGGGCTGGAACCAGGGGGAAGGATCAGAGAAATCTGTTATACCTGGGAACACAGAAGAAGGGGCTTGGGACCACAACCAACATCAACACCATAACCAGCAGTAGCATTACCACAACCACTGCTGTAACATTTGGCACAGAAATAGGTGGCGGAATCGTCGTCCTTGAGGTTGTTCATGGTCAGCGTCACCGAGCTCTGCCCGTTGTCCCTGGAGATCGTGAACCGACCCTTCACCGACGGCGCATAGTAGGTGCTGCCACCAGTGTAGTAGATCCTTGCCACGTATTCCAGCGCCTGCCTGGGTCTCTGGCAGATCCAGAACATGTCAACACTCCCAACATCAAACCCGGACCCTAGGCAGAGGAGGCGCAGGGAAGCCCCGGGGGGCAGGAGGTCCCCCCTGCACTCCAGCATGGTCACGGCCGCCCGGAGCCCTGCGGGACAAAGAGGATATGTGCACGGGGCCTGGCTGTGCCATTCTCGTTCCCTGCAAAGAGTCAGACGCCATTGTCTCTCTCCCTCTCTCTCCCTCTCTCCCTCTCTCCCTCTCTCCCTCTCTCTCTCTCTCTCCCTCTCTCTCTCTCTCTCCCTCTCTCTCTGTCTCTCTCTCTCATTATTTTTCCTGGAGCAGCACAGGGAGAAGAAGAAGATGAAACAATTCCCATCTCTCATCGCTGCTCCTGCTGTTTCTGCACATGTGGAATGTGTCGGGGGGATCGTTCCCCTCCAGGCATTTACCAGTTGGCTTCTGCTGATTGATTCTTATTCTTTTTCAATTTAATTGCTCACAGGTTTTCTATAGGGTATTTTAGTGTCTTTTGTACTGAATTCTTTTAATATCTCTTTAGTGGAGTGGTAATATAGCACAAATGAAATATAATATATTATTAATGAGATATAGTATTAAGTAGATATAAAATTAATGTAATAAAGTATAGATTGAATGCAGCAATTGTGCAGCATTCTGAGTCATGGGGTCAGATGCCAATCAATCCAAGTTTCCAAAATAAACTGGGCGTACCAGATGTGGAGGTGGGCGGGACCCACCTGGGAAGGCCAGCAGGAGGAGGAGCTGGTGGATGGGGAGGTCCAAAGGTCCCAATTTGGGGCCAAGAGTCAGGATTTGGCTCAAGGGCTGGGGTTTTCCCTCACCCCCATCTCCCCTTTGTCCCGCAGGGCTCCGGGTGGCCGTGACCCTGTGGGAGTGCGGGGGGGACCTCCAGACCCCCGGGGGGTCCCTGCGCCTTTTCTGCCGAGGGTCCGGGTTCGATTTTGGACAATTTGGGATGGGCTGGATGCGCCAGAGACCCGGGCAGGGGCTGGAGTTGGTCGCGAGTGTCAACAACAATGGAGGGTACACCGGCTATACGCCATCAGTCCAGTGCCGGTTCACGATCTCCAGGGACAACGGGCAGAGCTCGGTGACGCTGACCATGAACAACCTCAAGGACCAGGATTCCGGATATTATTTCTGTGGGAAATCTGCTAATGCTGGTGTGCCTGCTGCTGCTACTCATATTGACCATGCCAGTTTTGGCATCACCCCTGTCGGAGCCCCCTGTCCCCAAACCCAGACCCTTCCCCCCAAACCTCAGCCCTTGACCCCTTGTGCCAAATCTCCCCCATTTGCGCCAATGGTCAGCACTGACCCCAAACCCTGCCCTGCTCCTGCCCCAGCACTCAACCATTGGCCCCAAACCTTAACTCCTGGCCTCCAGTTCAGGCCTGCTCCAATCAGGGCCCGGGACTTGGTAGAGATTAGGGAGAAATGGGCGAAATTGGAGGAAAGCACAGAGTTGGGGCAACAATGGCAGAGTTTGGGGGAAAATGGTTGAGGTTTTAGAAGGGCTGAAACTTGGTGGACGCATCACTGGGATTGGAGAAATTTCACGACCATCATGGTAGCCACCAGAAGTGAAGGCAAAAACAGCAGCAGCATCACCACCAGCATAATCATTGTCACGGTTGGCACAGAAATAGGATCCGGAATCCTCGCCCTTGAGGTTGTTCATGGTCAGCGTCACCGAGCTCTGCCCGTTGTCCCTGGAGATCGTGAACCGGCCCTTGACCGACGGCGTGTAGAAGGTGCTGGAACCACTGCCGCTGATCCCTGTGAGCCACTCCAGCCCCTGCCCAGGTCTCTGGTGGATCCATTGCATGGAAAAACTCCCAAAATCGAACCCGGACCCTCGGCAGAGGAGGGGCAGGGACCCCCCTGGGATCTGGAGGTCCCCCCTGCACTCCAGCAGGGTCACGGCCGCCCGGAGCCCTGCGGGACAAAGGGGAGATGAGGATGAGGGGATGGATTGGCTGTGCGGTCAAAGTGGGTGCTTCCATTCCAGAAAAAGAGTGTGGGATCCAACTGGGATGACTGGCAGGAGTTGCAGGAGGAAGATGGTGAGGTCCAAGGGTCCCAATTTTTTGGCAAAATCAGGGTCTGCATGCAAGAATAAACATTTGGGTGGATTCGTTCCCTCATCCCCATCTCCCCTTTGTCCTGCAGGGCTCCGGGCGGCCGTGACCATGCTGGAGTGTGGGGGGGCACCCCCAGCCCCCCGGGGGGTCCCTGCGCCATTTCTGACGAGGGTCCGGGTTCAGTTTCGGCAGTTTTTCCATGCAATGGATGCGCCAGAGACGCGGGCAGGGGCTGGAGTGGGTCGCGGGGATCACGAACAATGGCGCTTACACCGGCTATGCGCCATCGTTCAAGGGCCGGTTCACGATCTCCAGGGACAAACGGGCAGAGCTCGGTGACGCTGACCATGAACAACCTCAAGGACGAGGATTCCGGATCCTATTTCTGTGCCAAATCTGCTGCTGCTGGCAATTGGGGCAATGCTGCTGCCTATGTTGAAAACACCAGTTGTGGATGCACCCCCGTGTCCATTTCCCCCCCTGTCCCCAATCCCAGACCCTTGCCCCAAACCTCATCCATTGACCCTTTGTCCCAAATCTCCCCTATTGGCACCAATGGTCAGCACTGACCCCAAACCCTCCCCTGCTCCTGCCCCAAAACTCAACCATGGGCCACAAACCTTCAACCCTGGCCTCCAGTTCAGGCGTCCTCCAATCAGGGCGCGGGGAGCTGGGGGAGATTTGGTTGAAATGGACAAAACTGGGAGAAAGTCGGAAATTGGGGCAGTAATGCCAGAGTTTGGGGGTAAGTGGTGAACATCTGAGGAGAAGGTCTGGGATATTGGGAAAGGATCTGCAGGGATCGGAGACATTTGGTGACCATCATGGCAGGTGGGACCATTGCCGGAACTGTCACTAAGAGCAGCACTATCATAACTGTAACTACTACCAGTACCATGTTTGGCACAGAAATAGGATCCGGAATCCTCGTCCTTGAGGTTGTTCATGGTCAGCGTCACCGAGTTCTGCCCGTTGTCCCTGGAAATCGTGACCTGGCCCTTGACCGATGGCGCGTAGTCGCTGTAAGCACCACTGCTGATACTCGCAATGTATTCCAGCATCTTCCCAGATTTCTGTCGGATCCAGATCATTCCAAAACTCCCAAAATCAAACCCGGACCCTCGCCACAGCAACATCGGGGACCCTCCAGGGGGCTGGAGGTCCCCCCTGCACTCCAGCAGGGTCACGGCCGCCCGGAGCCCTGCGGGACAAAGGGGAGATGGGCATGAGGCCAAAGCTCAACATTGACCCAAATCCTGATCCTTGGCCTCATATTGGGACCCTTGGAGTTCATCATTCTCCTTCCAGGTGGGTCCCGCCCCTTTTTCCAGCTGGCCATGCCCACTTTAAGGCCCTCGACCAATCAGGTTTCCCATCCCCATCTCCCCTTTGTCCGGCAGGGCTCCGGGCGGGCCGTGACCCTGTTGGAGTGCGGGGGGGACCTCCAGCCCCTAGGGTGGTCCTTGACGTTGCTCTGCCGCGCCTCTGGGTTCAATTTCGGGAGTTATGGAATGTTCTGGATGCGCCAGAGACCCGGGCAGACACTGGAATACATCGCCAGTATCAAACGCAATGGTGGCAGCACCGATGACGGGCCGTCGGTCAAGGGCCGGGTCACGATCTCCAGGGACAATGGGCAGAGCTCAGTTACGCTGACCATGAACAACCTCTAGGACGACGATTCCGCCACCTATTTCTGTGCCAAACGTGCTACTAGTGATTATGATGGTGCTGCTGCTTATAGTGACGATGGCCGTGGTGGATCCATCCCCGTCTCCATGTCCCCCCCGTCCCCAATCCCAGACCGTTGCCCCTCAAACCTCACTCTTGACCCTTTGTCCCAAATCTCCCCTATTGGCACCAATGGTCAGCACTGACCCCAAACCCTCCCCTGCTCCTGCCCCAAAACTCAACCATTGGCCCCAAACCTTCACCCCTGGCCTCCAGTTCAGGCGTCCTCCAATCAGGGCCCGGGGAGCTGAGGGAGATTTGGGTGAAATGGGCAAAACTGGGAGAAAGTCGGAAATTGGGGCAGTAATGCCAGAGTTTGGGGATAAGTGGTGAACATCTGAGGAGAAGGTCTGGATGTTGGGAAAGGATCTGCGGGTATCGGAGACATTTGGTGACCATCATGGCGGGTGGGACCATTGCCGGAACTGTCACTAAGAGCAGCACTATCATAACCGTAACTACTACCAGTACCATGTTTGGCACAGAAATAGGATCCGGAATCCTCGTCCTTGAGGTTGTTCATGGTCAGCGTCACCGAGCTCTGCCTGTTGTCCCTGGAGATCATGACCCGGACCTTGACCGACGGCGCGTAGTCGCTGTAAGCACCACTGCTGATACTCGCAATGTATTCCAGCATCTTCCCAGATTTCTGTCGGATCCAGATCATTCCAAACTCCCCAAAATTGAACCCGGACCCTCAGCAGAGGAGGCGCAGGGACCCCCCGGAGGGCTGGAGGTCCCCCCCACACTCCAGCAGGGTCACGGCCGCCCAGAGCCCTGCCGGACAAAGGGGAGATCGGGATGAGGCCCCGGATCCGGGCGTGGGCTGGGCTGGGGGTGCCCAGATCCAAAAAGGGGCCTCAACCAACCTGGGAGGGGCAGCAGGATCGGGAGGAAGAGAAAGTGCCACAATATGGGGTCAACATACGGATCTGCATGCAGGAATCAACATTTGGGTGGATTTGTTCCCTCATCCCCATCTCCCCTTTGTCCCGCAGGGCTCCGGGCGGCCGTGACCCTGCTGGGGTGCGGGGGGGACCTCCAGCCCCCCGGGGGGTCCCTGCGCCTCCTCTACTGAGGCTCCGGGTTCAGTTTTGGGAATTTTGGGATGGGCTGGATGCGCCAGAGGCCCGGGCAGGGGCTGGAATACATTGCCAGTATCACAGCCGTGGCAGCACCTACTACGCGCCGTCGTTCAAGGGCCGGGTCACGATCTCCAGGGACAACGGGCAGAGCTCGGTGACGCTGACCATGAGCAACCTCAAGGACGAGGATTCCGGATCCTATTTCTGCATGAAATCTTCTTGTACCGGTTGTTGGCCTACTGGTGCTTATAGTGAGGGTGCTGGCCATGGCCTGGAGCTCTGGTATTTGATCCGCACTCATCATTTTGTCCCCAAACTCTCGAGTTTTACCCCAAAGCTTGGCCTTTGGTCCAGTTGTTGACTCCTTGTTGTCCTAGGGTGTCATTAGGTTGCTTGCATCCCGAGTAATTTTTCTTTTTATGCTGGATATTATGGTCTGTGACTTCAAGAATGGCTCTAAGAGAGAATATTTTGTTTTGATTTGTTTTGTTTTTGTTTTCTTTTATTTTGTTGTCAACTTTTAACTCCCCCAGCAGTCGGTCGCACACAGAGACGGGGCAGTACGCAGGGCATATTTTGCTCTTGCTTTTTGCTCCTGCTCTTTAGTTAGTTCAACCTGGCAATCAAAATTTTCCCTGAACTGTTTCTCCTTTCCCTTTTTTGGACCTGCCCTGGACTAGGACCTGGGAAACACCGAGAGTTTGCACCTTGTGGCTGCAGCAGCTGCCCCAGCACCGGAGGGACTGATAACAGAGCGACCACACCTGAGGGAGACTTTCTGAATTTGTCATCTTTTTCAGAGCAATGAAGGAGTGGCGTCATCTGGTGTTGTTTATTTTCTGTGCTGGGGGATGCTGTACCTGCGAAATAAACAGGTGCTTACTACTCATTTCTGAAGAATCCCTCCTGAACCGGTTTGGAGGAGCAGGTGTGTGCTCCTGCCCCTGCTGGCCCTCCGAGGTGGGTCCCACACCTTTTTCTAGCTGGCCACGCCTGCTTTGAGGTCCTCGACCAATCAGGTTCCTCATCCCCATCTCCCGTTTGTCCCGCAGGGCTCTGGGCGGCCGTGACCCTGCTGGAGTGCGGGGGGGACCTCCAGCCCCCAGGGGGGGTCCCTGCGCCTCCTCTGCCGAGGGTCTGTGTTCAGTTTCGGCAGTGTTGCCATGCAATGGGTCCGCCAGAGACCCGGGCAGGGGCTGGAATGGGTCGGGAGCATCAGGAGCGATGGTTCCGGCACCAACCTCGCGCCATCGTTCAAGGATCGCATCAGGATCTCCAGGGACAACGGGCAGAGCTCGGTGACGCTGACCATGAATAACCTCAAGGGCGAGGATTCTGCCACCTATTTCTGTGCCAAAGAACCTGGCACTGGTGGTTGGAATGTTGCTGCTGGTTGTCCTTTCAGCTCCGTCCCCGTCCCCATTCCCCAGACCCTTCCCTCCAACCCCTGACCCCATTCCTGACCCTTTGTCTGAAGCCTGCCGTGCTCTGGCCCAAGATCTCAGCTCTGGCCCCAAATCAGGGCCGGTTTCACCCTGACCTCGGCCTCGTCCATGAAATCCCAATCATCGCCCCCAGACTGGACCCATTCTGCACCAAAATTTCAGTGGTGGAACTGTGTCCTAGCCACGGACCAAATCTTTCCCATTTTCCCCAAATCTCGACCATTTGCACCCAGGTTTGGGGACCTTGGTTGAGCCTTGGAGCCCAGAGCTGAGGTTTGGGGCCAGGAGCTGAGATTGGGGCAGAGCCAGCTCAGAGCTGGGACAGGGGGACAGGAATGGGGTCAGCGCCTCGGGGCTGGAGGAAGGGTCTGGGGAACAGGGAGGGAGGGGACAGAGCCATGTGGATGGGGTCAACATTATAAGCATTATTCCCTGAATAATTATCAGCAGATTTGGTGCAGAAATAGGATCCGGAATCCTCGTCCTTGAGGTTGTACATGGTCAGCGTCACCGAGCTCTGCCCGTTGTCCCTGGAGATCCTCACGCGCTCCTTGAATGATGCCCCGTAGCTGGCGCTGGAACCGTCCCTGCTGATCCCCACGAGTCACTCCAGCGCCTGCCCGGGTCTCTTATGCATCCAGAACATTCCATTGCTCCCGAAATCGAACCCGGACCCTCGGCAGAGGAGGCGCAGGGACCACCCGGGGGGCTGGAGGTCCCCCCACACTCCAGCAGGGTCACGGCCGCCCGGAGCCCTGCGGGACAAATGGGAGATGGGGATGAGGAACCTGATTGGTTCAGGGCCAATAACTGGGAGGGGAAAGATTGATAAAGGATTGCAACACACCAGGGAGGAGGATGATGAACTCCCAGGGTCCCAATTTGGGGCCCAGAGTCAGGATTTGGGTCAAGGGTTGATCTTTGGCCTCATCCCCATCTCCCCTTTGTCCCGCAGGGCTCCGGGCGACCGTAACCCTGCTAGAGTGCGGGGGGCACGTCCAGCCCCCCGGGGGGTTACTGCGCCTCCTCTGCCGAGGGTCCGGGTTTAGTTTTGAGAATTTTGCAATGGGCTGGATCTGCCAGAGACCCGGGCAGGGGCTGGAATTCATCGCCAGCATCAACAGCGACGGTTCCAACACCATGTACAAAGATTTGGTCCAGGGGCAGTTCATGATCTCCAGGGACAACGGGCAGAGCTCGGTGACGCTGACCATGAACAACCTCAAGGATGAGGATTCCGGATCCTATTTCTGTGCCAAATGTTACAGCAGTGCTTGTGGTCCTAATATTGATGCTGGTTATGATGACGATGCCAGTGGTGGCCCCCTCCTCGATACTGTGCCCACAAACATCCCGAAACCCCACATTCTACCCCCAAATCTTTCGTGTTGGCCACAAATCTTGACCATTTTCCCCAATCTCCCCAATCATTGTCTCGCCTCACACATTTCCATGGGGCTTTCAGAATTTGAAATAATTCTCAAAGGTTCATCCCCAAAATACTGCCCTGTGTGCCCCAGATGTCAGCGGGGTTCACTTGTGACCATTGGCCCCAAACTCAGCTGGTTCTGCGCCAAATCGCAGCTCTTGGCACCAAACCTCAGCTCTTGGCTTCAAGGCTCAAGCAAGGTTCTCAAACCTGGGTGCAAATGGTGGAGATTTGGGGAAAACGGGCCAGATTTGGGTCTGTGGGGGTCAACAATGGGGTCAAGGGTAGGAGTGAAGGACCTGGGGAACGGGGATGGAGACAGGACCAAAATTAGAACCAGCAACATGAGCGGCAGAGGTGCCCAATTAATTAATGGGTGGATTGGGGCTGTTTGCTGGGTTGAAGGCACTTTACCATACAGGAAACCTCTGTTGGAGATTTGGGATAAAACAAAGGGAATTGGGGGCAAAACCAGTGAAGGTTTGGGGATGGGGGAGCGGCCGTGACCCTGCTGGAGTGCGGGGGGGGACCTCCAGCCCCCAGAGGGGTCCCTGCGCCTCCTCTGCCGAGGGGCCGGGTTCAGTTTTGGTGGTTATGCCATGATCTGGGCTCGACAGAGGCCCGGGCAGGGGCTGGAATGGCTCGCAGGGATCGATAACACTGGTGGTTTTACCTTCTATGCGCCGTCGGTCAAGGGCCGGTTCAGGATCTCCAGGGACAACGGGCAGAGCTCGGTGACGCTGACCATGAACAACCTCAAGGACGAGGATTCCGGATCCTATTTCTGTGCCAAATCTGGTTATGCTAGTGATTGGGGCCCTGCTGCTTATGGTGAAGACCCCAGTGGTGGATCCACGCCCCCCATCTGAGTGTCCCTACCTGTCCCCAAACCCCCAACATTTCCCCCAAACCTCAGCCCTGGGCCCATCCCTGCCCGGGGGTCTCTGTCCCAATCCCCACCGGGACGGGGCTATGGGGACCCCTCTGGAGCCGTTTGGTTTCCCACTATCGCTCTCCTTACCGGGCTGTGGCCATGGGGAGGTGCCGGCGGCTCACGGCCCCGGCAGCACACACAGAACTCAATGGCACAGCTCACCGCAAGAGGTTTGTGGCCAATCACACAAAGCAAAGGCAGATTGACACGGTGGGGCCGGATCTGGGACATCCTCGTCAGTTTTGGGGAATTTGGTTGGGACGTGGAGCCAAGAGCCAAGGTTTGGGGCCAAGAGCTGAGATTGGGGCAGAACCAGCTCAGAGCTGGGACACGGGCACAGGAATGGGGTCAGGGGCTGGGGACTGGGGGAAGGGTCTGGGGAACGGGGACATGGGGGAAACAGCCATGGGGATGGGGTCAAAACGACAGGCAACATTCTCCCAACCAGCATGATCATCAAAACATTTGGAACAGAAATAGGTGGCAGAATCCTCGTCATTAAGGTTGCTCATGGTAAGCGTCACCGAGCTCTGCCCGTTGTCCCTGGAGATCGGGAACCAGCCCTGCACCGATAGCGCGTAGCCGGTGTAGGAACCATCGCTGTAGATGCCCGCGACCCATTCCAGCCCCTGCCCAGGTCTCTGACGGACCCGGCTCATGGACTGACCCCCAAAATTGAACCCGGACCCTCGGCACAGCAACGTCAGGGAACCCCCGGGGGACTGGATGTCCGACCGCCCTCCAGCAGGGTCACGGCGGCCCGGAGCCCTGCGGGACAAAGGGGAGATAGGGATGAGGCCAAAGCTCAACCCGTGACCCAAATCCTGACCCTTGGCCTCAGACTGTGAACCATGGACCATCCAATCCTGTTTTTTTTCCTCCTGCTGCCTCTCCAAGTTGGCTCACACATGCTTTTGCTGGCATGGCCATGTTCACTTTGGCTCTGCAGCCAATCAGGTTTCTCATCCGCATCTCCCCTTTGTCCCGCAGGGCTCCGGGCAGCCGTGACACTGCTGCAGTGCGGGGGGACCTCCAGCCCTCCAGGGGGTCCCTGAGGTGGCTGTGCCGCGCCTCTGGGTTCAATTTTGGGAATTTTGGAATGTTCTGGATCCACCAGAGACCCGGGCAGGTGCCAGAATTGGTTGCTGGGATCAATCCTGATGGTGTGAGCGCCTACTACGTGCCATTGGTCAAGGGCCGGTTCACGATCTCCCGGGACAACGGGGAGAACTAGGTGACGCTGACCATGAACAACCTCAAGGACGAGGATTCCGGACCCTATTTCTGTGCCAAGCATATTTCTGGTGGCAAGGCTGATATTGCCGGTGCTTTTGGCCCTGTCCCCATCGCCGTGTCCTCAGCTGTCCCCAGACCTTTCCCCTGTGGTCACACATGGCCAGCGTCACCAAGCTCAGCCCGCTGTCCCTGGCCGTGCTGACCTGACCCTTGAAACATGGAACCTTCCAGGTGACTCCACCCTTGCACCCATCTGCTTCTCTCAGCATGGAGCCCTCGACTCGAGATCAATTTCAAAAATTTCATCTCCCCTAACTTTCAGGTGTTTTTGGTTAAAAAAGGCGGTTTATTCTCCATAGCTGTCAGAGAGGATTCCAGCCCAGCCCCAAGGAGCAGCCCCTGACACCGAGGCCGCTGAGGGAAAAGTGAAGCCCCAGGTGGGAGCGAGGGACAAAGGGAGGGAGGAGAAGACGCCGCGATTTTGGGGCTCTGCAGCCTCCCCAAACTTCCTGCCTGGCAGCTGCCGGGGCCCGGCCAGGGCAGGAAAGGAAACAGAAAGTTCCTGGTTTTGGTCATTGTGAACATCTGTGTTTGGCAGAGGGCAGCTCAGCCTCGGGGCGCTGCGGCAGAGCGCTGGCTGCACAAAAAGCTTTGTGTGCAAAGGGCCCTGGAGCGATCCCCGTGCCACACTGGGATGGAGGGGAACTGGGGGAGATTGGGGAGAAATGGGGGAGATTGGGGAGAATTGGGGAAAATTGGGGGGAAGCCAAAAATTGCGGCAACAGGGGAGGAGTTTGGAGAAAATGGTCAAGATTAGATAAAAAAGGCTGGAACCAGGGGGAAGGATCAGAGAATTCTGTGATACCTGGGAACACAGAAGAAAGGGCTCGGGACCACAACCACCATCAACACCATAAGCCGCACCACCACCATCACAACTGCTAGTGTAACATTTGGCGCAGAAATAGGATCCGGAATCCTCGCCCTTGAGGTTGTTCATGGTCAGCGTCACCGAGGTCTGCCCCTTGTCCCTGGAGATCGTGAACCCACCCTTGACCGACGGCGCGTAGTCGGTGTAACCTCCAGTGTAGTAGATCCTTGCGACGTATTGCAACCCCTGCCCGGGTCTCTGGCGGATCCAGAACATGTCAACACTCCCGAGATCGAACCCGGACCCTCGGCAGAGGAGGTGCAGGGACCCCCCGGGGGGACTGGAGGTCCCCCCCGCACTCCAGATGGGTTACGGCCGCCCGGAGCCCTGCAGGACAAAGGGGAGATGGGGATGAGGCCAAAGCTCAACCCTTGACCCAAATCCTGACTCTTGGCCCAAAATTTTGACACTTCTGCCACCACATCCTCATCCTGGCTGCCGTCTCACGCGGGTCCTGCCCCTTTTTTCTGCAAGCCATGCCCCTTTTCTCATTCTGGACCAATCAGACTTGTCGTTTCCCTTTGTCCCCCAGGGCTCCGGGCGGCCGTGAACCTGCTGGAGTGCAGGGGGGACCTCCAGCCCCCCGGGGGTTCCCTGCGCCTCCTCTGCCGAGGGTCTGTGTTCAGTTTCGGGAGCTACGACATGAATTGGGTACGCCAGAGACACGGGCAGGGAGTGGAGTGGCTCGCAGGGATCAACACTGGTGGCAGCGCCTTCTACGCGGATTCGGTCAAGGGCCGGTTCAGGATCTCCAGGGACAACGGGCAGAGCTCGGTGAGGCTGACCATGAACAACCTCAAAGACGAGGATTCCGGATCATATTTCTGCGGGAAATCTGCCTATACCAATTGGGGTACTGGTGCTGGTGTGGATGGTTTTGGTCCGGACCCTGTGGCCGTGTCCCGACCGGCTCCCAAATCCAAGACCCTTCCCTAAAACCCAAACCCTTTTGCCCATTCCTATCTCTGTCCCAACCCTAGAGCAGTTCTTCCCCAAATTCTCCATACCTTGCAAGAAAGTTGACCCAAGTCTTAACCTTGGCCTTAAATCTCCACTTTTAATTCAAAGTTTGGGGCACAAAGAGGAGATTTTGGGTCAGGAGTTGTGGTTTGGGGTCAGCGGGGGAGAATTAGGTCTGAGGCAGAGCAACGTTGGGATCAATGGTCAAGTGCTGGGTGTGGGCTGGGGGTTTGGGGGAAGAGTCTGGGGAATGGGGACAGGGGGGGACACGGGGATGGAGGGCACAGTCAAATCTATAAACAACACCAGCAGGATCATACCAAACATTAACAGATTGGCACAGAAATAGGTGGCAGAATCCTCGTCCTTGAGGTTGTTCATGGTCAGCGTCACTGAGCTCTACCCGTTGTCCCTGGAGATCCTGAACCGGCCCTTGACTGAGGGTGCATAGCCAGTGCTGGAACCATCGCTCTTAATCCCCCGAGCCACTCCGTCACCTGCCTGGCTCTCTGGCGGACCCACTGCATCCCTAAATCCCAAAACTGAACCCGGACCCTCGGCAGAGGAGGCGCAGGGACCGCCCGGGGGACTGGAGGTGCCCCCCGCACTCCAGAGGGGTCACGGCATCTGACTCCATTATGCAGAATGCTGAGCAATTGCTCTATTAAATCTCTACTATATTACATTAATATTATATTTTATTACATTAATACAATATTTTATCTCATTATTTCTATATTACATCTCATTAATAATATATTATATCTCATCAATACTATATTATATCTCATTATTTCTATATTATATCCCAATAATACTATATTTCATCTCATTAATGCTATATAATATCTCATTAATTCTATATTTATCTCATTAATACTATATTACATCTCATTAATGCTATATAATATCTCATTAATTCTATATATTATCTCATTAATACTATATTGCATTTATACTAAAGAGATACTAAAAAATTCCGTACAAAAGACCCCAAAATATCCTGAAGAAACCCCACGAGTGTATGACAGAGTCAGGTCACAGCCTGGAGCCCATTGGCCAAGGAAACAAAACAATCTGCAGCAGAACCCAAATGATGAATCCCTGGAGGGGAACAATCCCCCTGGCACATTCCACACGCACAGAAACATCAGGAGCAGCGAGGAGAGATGGGAATTGTTTCATCTTCTTCTTCTCTCTGTGCTGCTCGGGGAAAAAAAATGTGTGAGAAAGGGAGAGGGAGACAGAGAGAGAGAGAGGGAGAGAGAGGGAGAGAGAGGATGGTGTCTGACTCTGTGCAGGGAACGAGAATGGCACAGCCAGGCCCCGTGCCTATCTCCCCTTTGTCCCGCAGGGCTCCGGGAGGCTGTGACCCTGCTGGGGTCCGGGGGGGCCTCCAGCCCCCTGGGGGGTCCCTGCGCCTCCTCTGCCGAGGCTCCGGGTTCAGTTTTGGGAGTTTTGGAATGAGCTGGGTCCGCCAGAGACCCTGGCAGGGGCTGGAGTGGGTCGCGAGTATCCACAGCAGTGGCAGCGCCTACTACGCGCCATTGGTCAAGGGCCGGTTCACGATCTCCAGGGACAACGGGCAGAGCTCGGTGAGGCTGACCATGAACAACCTCAAGGACGAGGATTCCGGATCCTATTTCTGTGGCAGAAGTGTTGTTGGTACTGCTGGTTGGGGTGCTGCTGAAGGTATTGGTCACTCTCATGTTTAGGTTGCATTTGGCTGTGTTCCTTTTCCCCGGTCCCCCACCCAAGCCTGGACCCCATTCCTGTCCCCATGTCCCAGTCTTGGAGTGGTTCTGCCCAAAATCCGCTCTCTGCACATTACCACAAAGTGGACTAAAACCTTTACCCTTGGCTTGAAGTATCCATTTTATAACAAGGTTTTGGGGCACAAAGTGGAGATTTGGAGTCAGGAGTTGTAGTTTGGGGTCAGCGGGTGAGACTTGGGGATGAGGCAGAGCAAGATTGGGATCGATGGTCAAGGGCTGGGTGTGGGCTGGGAGTCTGGGGGAAGGGTCTGGGCAACGGGGACAGGGGGGGACACGGAGATGGTGACACAACCATCATCATCACTCTTATTAGCAACAACACCACCAGCACCAGTATCAGCAGATTTTCCGCAAAAATAGACGGCAGAATCCTCATCCTTGAGGTTGTTCATGGTCAGTGTCACCGAGCTCTGCCCGTTGTCTCTGGAGATCCTGAATCGGCCCTTGACCGATGGCACGTAGCCAGTGGTGCCACCACTGCTGTACATCCCTGCGACGAATTCCAGCCCCATCCCGGGTCTCTGGCAGATCCTGTACATTCCATAACTCCCAAAACTGAACCCGGACCCTCGGCACAGCACCGTCAGGGACCCTCCGGGGGGCTGGAGGTCCCCCCCCGCACTCAGAAGGGTCACGGCCGCCCGGACTCCTGCCGGACAAAGGGGATGAGAAACCTAAATGGCTGTGCAGTCAAAGCGGGTGTGGTCTGCTGGAAAATGGGATGTGACTCACCTGGGAAGAGGATGATGAACTCCAAGGGTCCCAGTTTGGGGCCAAGAGTCAGGATTTGGGTCAAGAGTTGAGCTTTGGCCGCATACCCATCTCCCCTTTTTCCCGCAGGGCTCCGGGCGGCCGTGACCCTGCTGGAGTGCGGGGGGGACCTCCAGCCCCCCGGGGGGTCCCTGACGTTGCTGTGCCGAGGGTCCGGGTTCAATTTTGGGAGTTTTGGAATGTTCTGGATCCGCCAGAGATCCGGGCAGGGGCTGGAGTGGCTCGCCGGGATCTACAGCAATGGTGCTTACACCGAGTACGCGCCATTGGTAAAGGGCCGGTTCACGATCTCCTGGGACAAAGGGCACAGCTCGGTGACGCTGACCATGAACAACCTCAAGGACGAGGATTCCAGATCCTATTTCTGTGCCAGGGCTGCTGATGGTTATGGTGCTGCTGCTAATGGTGACGATGGCCCTGATGGTCTCAAGGTCCTGCCTTACATCTCACTCCCATCATTTTATACTCATAATTCTGATTTTCATCCCAAACCTCATGCATTGAACCAGTCCTTGACCCTTTGTCCCAAATCTCCCCCATTTGCCCCAATGGTCAGCACTGACCCCGAACCCTCACCTGCTCCTGCCCCAAAACTCAACCACTGGCCCCAAACCTTCACCCCTGAGCTCCAGGTCAGGCCTTACTCTCTGAGTTTCCATTTCTGCCTGTGCCAGCTGTCGTGGTTTGACCGGAAATGGGACATCTGGGATATTTTGTTTTGCTGTGATTACCAATGGGTAATTGGAATTTAAGATGGGCACTTAGTTTGACCAGTGGGACATTTGGATCCGCCTCTTGAGACTACGAACTCAAGGGGTTAAAAGCAGGGCTCTTGGCCTTCGGAGCTCTCTTGGGATTTCCGGCGTGAAGAAGTCTCTCCCCCGGCCCAGTTGCTGGCTGGGCTGGGGGAGGGGAAAGCCACGTGGGCCATCTACGGTAGGCCCGGGTTCGGAGGAAGGGTGGCAGACCCTTGAGCGACCAGTTTATTCCCCCCCCCCCCCCAGAGAATGCAGCCCGTGCTCGAACTGTATATCTTGAAACTTGATATCATGTGCCGGCAGGCAGCACGGCTGGGAGGAGAAAGGGGGGGGCAGCGGGCAGTCCGGCCGCCTGGGAGAACTTTTAACCCTTTGGGGAATGAAGGCTTCGCAGAACATTGCCTTTCCTGGGAAAGGGACAGGAGTGGAAGATGAAGGAAGAAAATTAGGCCAGTAAGGAGGGTCTGGCAAAGGGAGAAGAGAGATGTTGAAGGAATGGAGGAAGATGGAGTGGCAGTTTTTGCTGGACTCTTTTTTGTTGTATTTCCATGGACTGTTTCCTGGTGAGGCAGAGGCTGTATTGCAGGGGGAAGCGGAGGCTCGGCGTCAAGAGAGTTTGGTTTTGAGACCCCTCGGCCCCAGGGGGTATAGAAGACATGGGGGGGACAGAGGTCCCAGGATTGTGACTGTACTCTGCTTGGAACGAGACGAGGCATTCTTAAAAGGCCCTGAAGGCAGGCCCCTGCCCCATCCCATGCCAGGTGGTGAGAGCACCTCGGCATGGAAAGGAGATGTCACGAGATAGCAAGATACCGGGCGGATTGCTGATTGTGACAAGAAGTCCGTGGCACAAGGAAGGACTCCGTCTATCCCTTATGAGCTGAAGATTTGATTTTTTTTTCCAAAGGGTGGTGCCAGACCGAGTGTGGATAATTTTTTGGGAAATGTAAATGTGTTTGGGAATTTGGTGGGAGGAGGATAAGGAAGTGTTTCTGTGTAGTTTTCATTCTCCTTGTTTTTTTTTTCCCCGTGTGTGTGTAGGTTAGTAATTGTGTGTGTAGTTTAGTAATTGTGTGTGTAGTTTAGTTAATAAACTTCTCTTTATGTTTAAGTTGGAGCCTGCTTTGCTTATTTCCTGGCCACATCTCACAGCAGATATCAGGTAAAAGGTATATTTATGGGGGCCTTGGCTTTGCCAGGCCTAAACCATAACACCAGCTCAGCCAATTAGGGCCCTGGGAGCTGGGGTAGATTTAGTTTAAATGGGCCAAATTATGGGGAAGGTCGACACTTGAGGCAGAATGGGTGGAGTTTGGCGGAAAACAGTCAAGATTTGAGGAGTAGGGCTGGGATTTGGGAGAAGAATATCAGGAGATTGGGGACATTTGCTGCCCACCATGGGGGTGGTGCCACTGGTGTCGTCATCAATAAAAGCATAACCAGCTCCCCAATACTTGTGACGTCTGGCACAGAAATAGGATCCAGAATCCTCGTCCTTGAGATTGTTTATGGTCAGCATCACCGAGCTCTTCCCGTTGTCCCTGGAGATCGTGAACTGGCCCTTGACCGATGGATTGTAGATGGTGTAGCCTCCATTGTCGGTGATGTGGGGAAGAAACTCCAGCCCCTGCCGGGGTCTCTGGCGCACCCAGAGCATGTCGTGATTGGCCAGAGTGAACCCAGAGCCGATGCAGAGCAACGTCAGGGACCCCCAGGGGGCTGGAGGTCCCCCCCGCACTCCAGCAGGGTCACGGCCGCCCGGAGTCCTGCGGGACAAAGGGGAGATGATGGAAATCAAAACTCTGATTGGTCAAGGGCCCCCAAGTGGGTGTGGCCAGCCAGACAAAGGAGTAGAATCCTCCTGGGGGGAGGGTGATAAACTCCAAGAGTCCCAATTTTGGGCCAAGATTCAGGATTTGGGTCAAGGGTTGAGCTTTGGCCTCATCCCCATCTCCCCTTGGTCCCACAGGGCTCCGGGCGGCCATGAGCCTGCTGGAGTCCGGTGGGGACCTCCAGCCCCCCGGGTGGTCCCTGCGCCTCCTCTGCCGAGGGTCCGGGTTCGTTTTCGGCAGTTTTGAAATGGGCTGGGTCCGCCAGAGACCCGGGAAGGGGCTGGAGTTTGTATCGATTGTCACCAGTGATGGCGCCACTCCCAGATACGCGCTGTCATTCAAGGGCTCTGTCACGATCTCCAGGGACAACGGGCAGAGCTCGGTGACGCTGACCATGAACAACCTCAAGGACGAGGATTCCGGATCGTATTTCTGCGCCAGGGGTGCTGATGGTTATGGTGCTGCTTGGGGTGCTGCAAATATTGTTTATGGTTTTCTCCCTGTCCCCGTGCCGCAACACTTCCCTCCACTCCTGACCCTTTGTCCCAACCTTGCCCTGCTCTGGCCCCAAATCTCAGCTCCTGGCCCCAAATCAGGGCCGGTTTCACCCTGAGCTCAGTCTCGGCCTTTAAATCCCACATTGCCCTACACTGGACCTGTTCTGGCCCAGAACTTCAGTGGTGGATCTGAGTCACAGACACAGACCAAATCTGGCCCATTTTCCCCAAATCTCGACCGTTTGCACCCAGGTTTGGGGATCCTGGTTGAGCGTTGGAGCCAAGAGCTGAGGTTTGGGGCCAAGAGCAGAGATTTGGAGCAGAGCCAGCTCAGAGCTGGGACAGGGGGACAGGAATGGGGTCAGGGGCTGGGGATTGGGGAAGGGTCTGGGGAATGGGGACAGGTGGGGACACAGGGATGGGGATGAGGTGAACACCATCCACACCAGCAGCAGCACCCCAATTATTATAGGCAGCTTTGGCACAGAAATAGGATCCGGAATCCTCGTCCTTGAGGTTGTTCATGGTCAGCGTCACCGAGCTCTGCCCGTTTTCCCTGGACATCCTCAACCGGCCCTTGACGGATGGCGCGTAGGTGGTGCTGCCACCAACACTGCTGATACTTCCAACCCATTCCAGCCCCTGCCCGGGTCTCTGGACGATCCAGTACATGACAAAACTGCCAAAATCGAACCCGGACCCTCGGCAGAGGAGGAACAGGGACCCCCCGGGGAGCTGGAGGTCCCCCCCGCACTCCAGCAGAGTCACGGCCGCCCGGAGCCCTGCGGGACAAAGGGGAGATGGGGATGAGGACAAAGCTCAAACCTTGACCAAAATCCTGACTATTGGCCCAAAATTCTAACCCTTGGAGTTCATCATCCTCCTCTCACGTGCATCCCACCACTTTTTCAAGCGTGCCATGCCACCTTGGGCACTCTTCACCAAATACGTTCCTCATCCCCATCTCCCCTTTCTCCCGCAGGGCTCCGGGCGGCCGTGACCCTGCTGGAGTGCGGGGGGGACCTCCAGCCACCCGGGGGATCCCTGCGCCTCCTCTGCCGAGGGTCCGGGTTCAGTTTTGGGGATTATGGAATGTACTGGATCCGCCAGAGGCCCGGGCAGGCTTTGGAATACGTCGCAGGCATCTACTACAATAGTGCCAACACCTACTACGCGCCATCGGTCAAGGGTCGGTTCAGGATCTCCAGGGACAACGGGCAGAGCTCGGTGATGCTGACCATGAACAACCTCAAGGACGAGGATTCCGCCATTTATTTCTGCGCCAAGTGTGCTGCTAATAATTACCCTGAACATGCTGCTCGTAGTGTCGATGCCCAAGGTTTTCCCACCCCTATCCCCTTATCCCCCCTTTCCCTGTTCCCCAGACCCTTCCCCCAGACCCCCAGCCCACACCCAGCCCTTGACCATTGATCCCAACCTTGCTCTGCCTCGGCCCCAATTCTCACCCGCTGACCCCAAACCACAACT
Organism: Melozone crissalis; assembly: GCF_028551555.1. NCBI lineage: Eukaryota > Metazoa > Chordata > Aves > Passeriformes > Passerellidae > Melozone > Melozone crissalis. The sequence goes on from NW_026535856.1 coordinate 4,014,947, forward strand.
CCTGACCCCAAATCTCCACTTTGTGCCCCAAAAATTTGCTCTGCAGTTCTGAGTTTGAGGCCCAGGGTCCCAATTTGGGGACAAAGTTTGAGGATTCGGTCAGCGGCTACTGGTGCAGGGAGCACAAAGTGGGGATTTGGGGCAGATTCGGGCGATTTTTGGGGCCAACTTATTTGGGTCTGGGGCAGTACTAGTTCGCGGGTTTCGGCTCCGTGTTTGGTGGTGTTGGGACTGGGGGAGATCTCGGGCAAAGGGTCAAGAATGCGGTCAAGGGCTGAGATTTGCGGGAAGGGTCTGGGACCTGGGGGCAGGAGGGGACCCAGTCAAGGGGAAGAGGCCAAGAGCAGAGACGTCATTACCCCAACTGGCACCAGCAGCCTTGCCGCAGAAATAGGATCCGGAATCCTCGTCCTTGAGGTTGTTCATGGTCAGCATCACTGAGCTCTGCCCATTGTCCCTGGAGATCGTGCACCTGCCCTGCACTGAACCCACGTACTCGGTGTAACCGCCACTGCTGATCCCCGTTAGCCACTCCAGCCCCTGCCCGGGTCTCTGGCGGATCCAGAACATTCCATAATCCCCAAAACTGAACCCGGACCCTTAGCAGAGGAGGCGCAGGGACCCCCCTGGGGGCTGGAGTTCCCCCCCGGACTCTGGAAGGGTCACGGCTGCTCCCCCATCCCCAAACCTTCACCGGTTTTGCCCCAAATTCCCTTTTTTTGTCCCCAAACATCCAACAGAGGTATCCTGAATGGTAAAGTGCCTTAAACCCTGTAATTAGCTTCAATTCACCCATTAATTACTTGGACAGCTCTGCCTGACTTTTGCATTGCGCCATCCCCATCTCCCCTTTGTCCCGCAGGGCTCCGGGCGGCCGTGACTCTGCTGGAGTGCGGGGGGGACCTCCAGCCCCCCGGGGGGTTCTGACGTTGCTGTGCCGATGGTCCGGGTTCAGTTTCGGCAGTTTTGGGATGGCCTGGATCCGCCAGCGACCCGGGCAGGGGCTGGAGTGGGTCGGAACCATCACTAGCAGTGGTGGCATCACCAGGTACGCGGATTCAGTCAAGGGCCGGTTCACGATCTCCAGGGACAACGGGCAGAGCTCAGTGACGCTGTCCATGAACAACCTCAAGGACGAGGATTCCGGATCCTATTTCTGTGCCGAGGACACCGACGGTCACGGTGCTTATGCTGATGCTGGTTGGGGAAGATGGAACAGCAAAGCCTTATCAAAAGGATTGCCTGGCAAAAGATTTTGAGACTATGGAAACCATCAGCGAGATTGAAATGAAAGCAAGCTTTGAGATCCCTCAGTGACTGAACAACTGGAAAACAACGGTGTGGCTACCTGAAAGTGATCCCATTTTGATGGAACAACACCCTCTGCCTGCAGACAGGCCCAAGGGTCAGAGCAACTCTACAGCTTGGCAGAACGGGCTAAAGAGGGGTTTTTGGGGTTTAAAATTACTCCAAAAAGGAGTTTGTAGGGTTTCCAAAGAGCAGGTCTTAGGCTTGGCAGAAGGGGCCCAAAGAGGAGTTTTTAGGGTTTAAATTGTAATAGAGTATGGTAATGAAACTATTCTTATAGGCTGTATGTAAATGCTGTAGGGTTTGTATATTGGACCAGATTGGTTAGTGAGAATTAGAATATTCTATAGAGAAGAAGATTTATTGTATTGTGGTGGGAACCTCACTCTCTTACCCTTTTATTCTCTTACAGTTTTATGTTCTTACACTTTTACACTTACCATTTTATTCACTGACTCTTTCACTCTCTTACCCTTTCTATTCTCTCACCCTTTTACTCATTTACCTTTTTTACTCTCTTACTCTCTTCCCGTCTCATCTTCTCTCCCCTCTCTTCTCTCAGCCCTGCTCCAGCTGTGCCTGGCAGCTCCCAGCAGGGCCCTGCAGTTAATCCTTCGCAATAAACCCAAAATGCCATGACCTGGCTGCAGAGATCTCTCGTGTCCATCTGTCTGTCCCGACCGTCCTGCGCCCTGATGGTCCAACAATGCTGATCGGGGGGTGGGGCAAAGGCTGCACGTCAATAGAAGCAAAACCATAAGTACCATCAAGAGTATAAGCATATTTGGCACAGAAATAGGATCCGGAATCCTCGTCCTTGAGGTTGTTCATGGTCAGCGTCAGCGACCTCTGCCCATTATCCTTGGAGATCCTGAACCGGCCCTTGACCGAATGCGCGTAGCTCGTGCTGCCAGTGGTGCTGATATCTGCAATGAACTCCAGCGCCTGCCCGGGTCTCTGGCAGATTCAGGCCATCACAATAATCCCAAAATCGATCCCGGGCGCTCGGCAGAGGAGGTGCATGGACCCCTCAGGTGTCTGGAGGTCCCCCACGCAGTCCAGCAGGGTCACGGCCCCCCGGAGCCCTGCGGGACAAAGGCGAGATGGGGATGAGGAGCCGGACCTGGGCGTGGGCTGTGCTGGGGGTGACCAGATCCAAAAAGGGACCTGGACCCATCTGGGAGGGCCAGCAGGATCGGGAGGAGGAGAAAGTGCCGCAATTTGAGGCCAACATCAGAATCTACATGCAGGAATCAACATTTGGGTGGATTTTTTCCCTCATCCACATCTGCCCTTTCTCCCGCACGGCTCCAGGCGGCCGTGACCCTGCTGGAGTGCGGGGGGCACCTCCAGCCCCCCGGGGGTTCCCTGCGCCTCCTCTGCCGAGGGTCCGGGTTCAGTTTTGGCAGCTCTGACATGCTCTGGATCCGCCAGAGACCCGGGCAGGGGCTGGAATGGGTCGCGTGGATTAGGAGCAATGGTTCCAGCGCCATCTACGCGCTGTCGGTGCATGGCCGGTTTACGATCTCCAGGGACAACGGGCAGAGTTCGGTGACGCTGACCATGAACAACCTCCAGGACGAGGATTCCGGATCCTGTTTCTGTGCCAAAGCTGCTGGTGCTGCTTGGGCTGCTGTTGCTGCTTACATTGACCATGCCGGTGGTGGCAGCGCCCTTGCCTGAGCCCCTCTTGTCCCCAAATCTCTGAACCTTTACCCAAATCTCAGCCCTTGACCCCATTCTTGACCCTTTGTCCCAGATCTCCCCATTTCCACCACCACCAACCACGGTGCCAAAACCCCCAAACTGATTCTGCCCCAAATCCCCTCTTTGTACTCCCTTCAGCAGTAGCCACTGACCGAATCCTCAACCTTTGTCCTAAAATCGGGACCCTGGGCCTAAAACCTTGACCTTCAGGGCAAAGTTTTGGGGCACAAAGAGGAGATTTGGTGTCAGGAGTTGTGGTTTGGGGTCAGCGGGTGAGAACTGGGGCCGAGGCAGAGCAAGGTTGGGATCAATGGTCAAGGGCTGGGTGTGGGCTGGGGTTTTGGGGGAAGGGTCTGCGGAACAGGGACGGGGGGGGATGAGGAGATGGGGATGGGGACACCATGGGCATCGTCACTACGAGCAGCATATTCAGGGTAATTATTAGCAGCACACTTGGCGCAGAAATAAACGGCGGAATCCTCATCCTTGAGGTTGTTCATGGTCAGCGTCACCGAGCTCTGCCCGTTGTCCCTGGAGATCGTGACCCGGCCCTTGACTGATGGCACGTAGTAGGTGTTGGCGCTATTGTGGTAGATGCCTGCGACGTATTCCAAAGCCTGCCCGGGTCTCTGGCAGATGCAGCACATTCCATAATCCCCGAAACTGAACCCGGACCCTCGGCTGAGCAACGTCAGGGACCCCCCGGGGGGCTGGAGGTCCCCCCCACACTCCAGCAGGGTCACGGCCGCCCGGAGCCCTGCGGGACAAAGGGGAGATGGGGATGAGGCCAGAGCTCAATCCTTGACCCAAGTCCTGACTATCGGCCCAAAACTGGGACCCTTGGAGTTCATCATCTGTCAGATTCTCGGCTGTTTAGAAGGCCTGGAAAGGCCCGGGGTGGCCTTGGACAGCCTGCGCTTCAAAGGACGAGAAGGGACTTCAGACCTTCTCTCAGTCTTGGTGTTTATTAATTTTTTATCTAAAAGATTTTCTCTTGGCCCGACAGAGGTCTGCTCAGCAGTTAGCCATGAGCACACACTGAGAGCCCCTGGGGCGGTCACCTATCTTTATACTCGAAGTTACGTATACAATATTTATCATTTTTCCCCAATACCTTCTACCCTTATTAACCAGTGCACTTTTAGTAATAACTAATCCCAAAGTGCCACCATCACCACAGAAGATGGAGGCCAAGAAGAAGAAGAAGAAGAAGGACGGGACACGCCCCAATTCCCACATCTTACTTCTCCAGACCCCCCCCTGTACAGAAATCCTAAACCCTGTGTTTTACTCTCTAATTAACTCATCCCTTCACCATTTACTCCGGTGAGATCCTCCCGTCCTCACACAGGTGTCGTCTCCCGTGCAGGATCAAAGTCCAGCCACCAGACACTTCTGGCAACATTCCAGGACCCCCGAGCCCCCCCAAGGGTGGTCTCCGTCACTCTGCACCTCAGTCCTGAGGTGCTTAAATACCACACCAGTGGTTCGTATCAGAGGTTTGTTAGGGAAGACCGCGTGGATCGATTGTGCCTCAAGTACAGACAAACCCATTCGTGGGGTTGTCCTTGCTGAGGGACCAGGTTGGATGTGGTGTGTCTCTTTTCTCAGCTGTTTTATGGCCTGGAAAGGCTCGGAGATGGCCTTGGGCAGCCCGCGCTTCAAAGGACGAGAAGAGGCTTCAGGTCTTTCTCGGGCTTCGGTATTTATTGGTTGTTTATCTAAAAGATTTTCTCTCTGCCCGACAGAGGTCCGCACAGCAAGCCGGCCACGGGCACACTGCGAGCCCCCGGGGCGGTCCCTTATCTTTATACTCAAAATTACTCAAATCCTCCCATCCTCATACAGGTGCACACTACTCTAATAAATTTATCCCTTCACCATTTATCCCCGTGAAATCCTCCCATCCTCATACAGGTGCACACTGCCAGCCCCCGGGGCGGTCACTTATCTTTATACTCAAAATTACGTATACAATATTTACCTATTCTTTCCAATACCTTTCACCCTTATTGACCAGTAATAACCAATTATTTTATTACTTTTAGTAATAACCAATCCAAAAATTCCACCGCCACCACAGAAGATGGAGGCCAAGAAGAAGAAGAAGAAGAAGAAGAAGGAGGACAGGACACGCCCCAATTCCTCCATCTTACTTCTCCAGACCCTCCCTGTACAGAAATCCTAAACCTTGTGTTTTACACTCTAATTAACCCATCCCTTCACCATTTATCCCCGTGAAATCCTCCCGTCCTCATACAGGTGTCGTCTCCCGTGCAGGATCAAAGTCCTGTCACCAGACAATTCTTTTGCTTCTGGCAATATTCCAGGACCCCCGAGACCCCCAAGGGTTGTCTCGGTCACTCTGCACCTCAGTCCTGAGGTGCTGAAATCCCACACCAGTGGAACATAGCAAAGGTTTGTTAAGGAAGACTGTGTGGATCGATTCCGCCTCGAGTACAGACAAACCCATTCGTGGGGTTGTTTTTGCTCAGGGACCGGGTTGGACGTGGTGTGTCTCTTTTCTCGGCTGTCTTATGGCCTGGAAAGGCTCGAGGATGGCCTTGGGCAGCCCGTGCTTCAAAAGGACGAGAAGAGGCTTCAGGTCTTTCTCGGGCTTCGGTGTTTATTGGTTGTTTATCTAAAAGATGTTCTCTCTGCCCGACAGAAGTCCGCATAGCAAGCCAGCCACGGGCACACTGCGAGCCCCCGGGACGGTCGCTTATCTTTATACTCAAAATTACTCAAATCCGCCCATCCTCATACAGGTGCACACTACTCTAATTAACTTATCCCTTCACCATTTACCCCGGTGAAATCCTCCCATCCTCATACAGGTGCACACTGCCAGCCCCCAGGGCGGTCACTTATCTTTATACTCAAAATTACGTAAACAATATTTACCTATTCTTTCCAATACCTTTCACCCTTATTGACCAGTAATAACCAATTTTTTCATTACTTTTAGTAATAACCAATCCCAAAGTGCCACCACCATCACAGAAGATGGAGGCCAAGAAGAAGAAGAAGAAGAAGAAGAAGGACGGGACACGCCCCAATTCCTCCATCTTACTTCTCCAGACCCCCCCTGTACAGAAATCCTAAACCCTGTATTTTACACTCTAATTAACTCATCCCTTCACCATTTACCCCGGTGAAATCCTCCCGTCCTCACACAGGTGTCGTCTCCCGTGCAGGATCAAAGTCCAGCCACCAGACGCTTCTGGCAAAATTCCAGGACCCCCCAAGGGTGGTCTCGGTCACTCTGCACCTCAGTCCTGAGGCGCTGAAATCCCACACCAGTGGTACAAATAAGAGGTTTGTTAGGGAAGACTGTGTGGATTAATCCCGCCTCGAATACGGACAAACCCATTCGTGGGGTTGTTTTTCTCAGCAAACCGGGTTGCACGTGGGGGATAATGCAAAAAGATGGAAAAACACAAACCCCACAATTGTGGGGTGAGAATGATTTGCAAATATCACCGTTCGTTGGGTGTTGCTGCCACTATCTGTACATTAAACCATACACACATGAGATAGAGGGAAATGTGTAAGGGGGATTTGAGGGGGGTTTCGGGCATTTTGGGGGAAATTTGCGGGGTTTGGGGGATTTGGGGCATTTTGGAGAATTGCGGGGGGAGGTTTTGGGGCAATTTGGTGATTTTGGGGGGGATTTTAGCGAATTTCGGGGGGGGATTTGGGATTGTTCGGGGGGAATTCTGGGGGGGATTTTGGGGAAATTTGGGGGAATTTGGTGATTTTGGGGGGGATTTTGGGGGGGGATTTGGGATTTTTCGGGGGGGGATTTTGGGGGGAAATTTGGGGGAATTTGGTGATTTTGGGGGAGATTTTAGCAAATTTTGGGGGGGGAATTGGGATTTTTTGTGGGGGATTTTGGGGGGAAATTTGGGGGAATTTGGTGATTTTGCGGGGGATTTTAGCGAATTTTGGGGGGGGAATTGGGATTTTTCGGGGGGAATTTTGGGGAAATTTGGGGGAATTTGGTGATTTTGGGGGGGATTTTAGCGAATTTTGGGGAGGGATTTGGGATTTTTCCGGGGGAATTTTGGGGGGGATTTTGGGGAAATTTGGGGGAATTTGGTGATTTTGGGGGGGATTTTAGCGAATTTTGGGGGGGATTTGGGATTTTTCCCAATTTTTTAGGGGGGAAATTTGGGATATTGGGGGGATTTTTGAATTTTGGGGGCATTTGGGAGGGGGTTTTGGGGGGCGTTTGGGGTTTTTCTGGAGCGTTTTGGCATTTATGGGGGGGATTTTGGGATTTTTAGGGGGTCCCAGGAGGGTTTGGGGGTGCCTTGAGGGGGAATTTCGGGGGATTTGGGGCAGATTTGGGGTCCCGAGCAGTTGTTCGGTGATTTTGGGGGATTGTTTTGGGGGGGGCCCAGAAGATTTTGGGGAGATTTGGGGATTTTGAGGGGGTCCCAGGAGGATTTTGGGTGGATTTTGTGGTTTCTGAGTGGGATTCTGGGGGGTCCTGAAAGGGATTTTGGGATTTTGGGGTCATGGAAGGGATTTTGGGGCGGTTTTGGGGTCTCTGAGGGAATTTTTGGGGGCATTTTGGGGCGATTTGGGGTCTCTGAGGAGATTTTGGGGCAAACTTGGGTGTTCTGAGTGGGATTTTTGGGGTCTTGAAAGGAATTTTTTGTTATTTGAGGTTTCTGGGGGGATTTTGGAGTCCTGGAAGTGATTTGGGGAATTTTTTTGGGTGGTCTCTGAGGGGATTTTGGGGCGATTTGGGGGCTCTGAAGGGATTTTAGGGGATTTCGGATTTCTGAGGGGATTTTGAAGCTCTGAGAGCATTTTGGGCGAATTTTGGGGTTTCTGAAGTGATTTTTAAGGGGAATTTGGGACTCTGAGGGCATTTTTGGGCTCCTGGAAGAGATTTTGGGGCGATTTTGTGAGTTCTGAGGGGATTTTAAGGGTCCTAAAAGGGATTTTGGGGCGATTTTCGGGGGGTTTGGCGGCCGTTTCTCGGGGATCCCTGCCTCTGATTGGTTCCCCGGGGCGCCTCCGGACCAATGAGAAGCCGTCGCTGGGCAGATTTTCCCCCCCAAGGGCGCTCTTCCCGCGCACGGTGCTGATTGGTCGCCGCCCTTTTCTCTCGACCAATCAGCGGCCGCTGGTGAGGAGGAGGTGATAAACTGCGGATTTGGGTTTATTTTAATTAATTTTTAAATTATAATTAATTGATTTGGGATTTTATCGCTATTTTGATTCCTTTTTTTGGCGTTTGGTTTGTTTAGTTTAATTGGAATAAATTGCAGTTTTATTTCGTTTAACTGGGGTTTGTTTAGTGTAATTACATTAATTTCAAGTAATATAAACTCATTTTCAATTAAGACAAATTTTAATTTTTCTAATTATTTATTTCAATAATATCAATTTATAATTTTTCCAATCAAAGTATTATTTCAATTAATGAAAGCCTATTAATAGGTTTTATTCGTTTAAAAAAATAACAGTTTATTAATTTTATGAATAAACAATTATAAATTTTCTCAATCAATAAAAACCTATAAATGTATTATATTGTTTCAAATTAATATAAAGTTATAAATATTTGAATTAAAAATTTACTTCAAATACTAAAGCCAATTAATTTATTGCATTAATTTCCATTAATATAAGTTGATACATTTTATAAATAAAAACTATAAAATTTTAAATTAATAAAGATATAAAAATTTTTTCTATTTATTCCGATTATCATAAATTAATAAATTCTACCAATATAAATTTGTATTTTTATTTATTAAAAACCTAAAAACTGTTATAAATTAATTTCTATCAATATCCATTTTCTAATAATTCAATTTCCTATAAATTTACTTTTCATGTTTTATATTAATAAATCATTGATAAGATTAAAATTTAATTAAAAAATAAAATTTAATTAACTTAAATTAAATTAAATTAAATTAAATTCCTCTTCTTGTATTTTATCAAATTTTGGGATTGAATTCCTGGATTTTCATCCGTTCCTTGAATTAATTTTATTTTATTTTATTCAATTTATTTCAATGAATCTCCTTTATTTGTTTTTCATTCCTCTGCTTTAATTGATTTTTATTTCTCTTTTCCCCCCGTTTCCTCCCTAATTTGCATCAATTTCCTGCCTCTGTTTTTGCCGTTTTCTATTTTTATAAATTTATTTTCATTCCCTTTTTTCAATTCTTAATCTTGCCCTTTCTTTAAGATTTAATTCAATTTTTTATTTTAAAAATATAAATTATTAATTCCACTTATTTCCTATAATATTTCTTTTATTTCATTTTTATTTCATTGATTTTTTCTGATTACTTTATTTGCTCCCATTTATTTTTAATCGTATTTTATTTTAATCTATTTTATTTTACTTTATTCTATTTTATTTTATTTTTATTATTTTATTTTATTTTAATTTTTTATTCTATTTTATTTTATTTCATTTTATTTTATTGTTTTATTTTATTTTATTTTATTTTTTTTTATTTTTATTTTTATTCCTCTTTTAGTTTATTTTAATTTTTATTTTATTCTATTTTATTCTATTTTATTCTATTTTATTTATTTTAATTTCATTTCAATTTAATTCTAGATTCAATTTTCGTTTCTTTGAAATTCAAAATTTTTAAATTTAAATTAATGATTTAATTTTAATTTTCATTCAAATTCATTTTAATTTTAATATTTTCAAAATCCATTCATAGAAATAAGAATAAAGAATACGCCGTAATGAATAAAAACAAATAAAAATAAAATAAATTTTTTGTGATTAATAAAAATAATAAAAATAAATCCTAATAAATTCCATTGAATCAAAATGCAAATCATGATAAACGAATAGATTTTAATTATATAAAGTAAAATAAAATAAAAACAACATTAATTTTATTGAATTATTTTATTTTATTTCACTGAATTTTCTATTTAATTTTGAATTTTTTTCTATTTTCCATTTATTTGATTACAATTCTTTTATTCCCTTTAATTCCATTTTCTTTCATTGATCCCCAAAGGTAAAAAACGAAAATAACGAAGAAAACCCAGAAGAAAATGGAATTCTTGATTTTTTATTGAAATAATATTAATTAATAGCGATTAATAAAAGGTCATTGACTTTAATGGATATTAATAAATATTAGCAAGGAAGGAACCTGGCAAAATATTAAAATAATAAATAAAAACAATAAAAATAAAAGCAATAAAAATAAAATAAAATAAAATAAAATAAAATAAAATAAAATAAAATATTTTATTGTTTTAGTATTATTATCAAAAATATATAAATCAAAAATATTGTCATTCATAAACCTCAAATAAACAAAGTTAACAAATAAATGATGAAAGTAATTAATTAAAAATATTAATTTAAAAATAAAAATAAAATAAAAAATATTCTATTGTTTTAGTATTATACTATTAATATTAATATTTTCATTAATAAACCTCCAATAAACAAAGTTAACAAATTAATGATAGAAGTAATTAATTAAAAATAGAATTAAAAAAATAAAATAAAATATAAAATAAAATAAAATAAATTTACTTTCAATTTAAATTCATTTAAATTGAAAATAATTTAATTTACTGAAACTTTGTTAAATAGAAATGAAATAAAACAAAATAAAACTCCAAATCAATTAAATTAAACTAAAATAAACTCAATAAAAATTAAAAAAAAATTACTTTAAATTTAAATTCATTTAAATTTAAAATAATTTAATTTACTGAAACTTCGTTAAATAAAAATGAAATAAAACAAAATAAAACTCCAAAGCAATTAAATTAAACTAAAATAAACTCAATAAAAATAAAATAAAATAAAATAAAATAAAATAAAATAAAATAAAAAATAAAATAAAAAAATAAATGTACTTAAAATTTAAATTCATTTAAATTTAAAATAATTTAATTTACTGAAACTTTGTTAAATAAAAAGGAAATAAAACAAAATAAAACTTCAAATAGATTAAATTAAACGAAAATGAACTCAATAATAATAAAATAAAATAACGTAAAATAAAATAAAATAAATTTACTTTCAATTTAAATTCATTAAAATTTAAAATAATTTTATTTACTTACACTTTGTTAAATAAAAAAGAAATAAAACAAAATGAAACTTCAAATAAATTAAATTAAACTAAAATAACCTCAATAAAAATAAAATAAAATAAAATAAAGTAGAAATAATCTAAATTAAACTAAAATTAATTAAATTAAGTTAAATTAAACTAAATTAATTTAAAATCGTAATTACATTAAAAAATTCACCTGGAAACCAATAATAACAGAAAATCACAAAAATCGGAATTAAAAGTTCCAAAATTGGCAAGAATTAAAATTCAATAAAAATAAAAATTAAAAGTAAAATTAAAATTAAACTTTACAAGAAATTAAATAAAAATATACTTACCAATAAAATTTACGATATAATTGAATTCAAGCTGAAAATAAACATATAAATTTTAAAATAAAATTAAAGTTATCAATAAACATATAATTTTAAATTAAAGTGAAATAAATCAAAATAAAAAATAAATTAAAAATAAAAAAGAAATGAAAATAAAATTAAAGTTTAAGTTAAAGTTAAAATAAAATTAAACAAGATAAAAGTAAACATATAAATAAAAAAGGAACTTAAAGGTAAAATTCAGGCTGAAATTACATTTAGAAATTAAGAAAAATTGAAAACACAATAAAAAAATAAAATGAAAATAATGCTAATAGGAAAAAGAAAATTAACTTAAAATATATTTAAAAATAAAATTATAATTGAAAATAGAATAAAAAATTAATATTAAGAGAAAAAAGAAAATTAAAATTTATATTAAAAATATAAAATAAATTCAAAGTTAATTATAGTAAAAAATAAAATTCAAAATAAAATAATCATTAAAATAAAATCAAAATTTAATTGAAAAAGAAAAAGAAAATTAAAAGAAAAATAAACTTAATATGAAATTAAAAAATTAAATTATACTTTCAATTGTAATTAAAATTTAAATCAGTTCAAATTAGTTTAAAATGAAAATCCAAAATAAAAATTACAAATAGAAATAATATTATATTGAAATTAAAGTTTAAACTAAATTTCAAAATGAAAAAACTAAAAAATTAAGTTAGAAAAGAGAAATAAAATAAAAATAAAATTAAATCAAACTTAAATGAGAATAAAAAAAAGAAAAAGAAAAGAAAAAGAAAAAGAAAATAAAATAAAAATAAAATTAAATGAAACTAAATTAGGAATAAAAAAAGAAAAATGAAATAAAATAATAAAATAAAATAAAATAAAATAATTAAATTAAACTAAAAGAAGAATAAAAAGAAAAATAAAACGAAATAAAATAAAATAATAAAATAAAATAATAAAATAAAATAAAATTTAAAAAAATAAAATACAATAAAATTAAATTAAATAAAATTAAATAAAATTGAATTAAAATGCCCCAAACAGCCCTGAGCTCTCCCGGCTCTGGCTCCGAGGCCTCCCCGGGTTTTTCTCTCTGTTCCGGCCCCGGCGCCACCCTCAGGGATCTGCAAAGGCCCCGAAAAGCCCCAAAAGGCCCAAATTGGCCCCAGTTGGCCCCAATTGGCCCCAAATTGGCCCCAAATTGGCGCCGGTTTCACTTTCGGGGCTCGGCTGCAGCTGCAGCTGCTGCACCTGCTGGGGGCCCCAAATCCTCAGTCTGTACCCCAAATCCTCGTTCTTCACCCCAAATCTTCGTTCTTCACCCCAAATCCTCGTTCTTCACCCCAAATCCTCACTCTTCACCCCAAATCCTCACTCTTCACCCCAAATCTCAGCTCTTCACCCCAAATCCTCACTCTTCACCCCAAATCCTCACTCTTCGCCACAAATTCTCGTTCTTCACCCCAAATCCTTACTCTTCACCCCAAATCCTCGTTCTTCACCCCAAATCCTCGTTCTTCACCCCAAAGCCTCGTTCTTCACCCCAAATCCTCACTCTGCACCCCAAATCCTCACTCTTCACCTCAAAGCCTCGTTCTTCCCCCCAAATCCTCGTTCTTCACCCCAAATCCTCAGTCTGCACCCCAAATCCTCATTCTTCACCCCAAAGCCTTGTTCTTCACCCCAAATCCTCATTCTTCACGCCAAATCCTCGTTCTTCACCCTAAATCTCAGCTCTTGGTCCCAAATCTTCGTTCTGGGCCCCAAATCTCAGCTCTTAGCCCCAAATCTTCTTTCTTGGCCCCAAATCTAAACCTTAGACCCCAAATCTCAACTCCTGGCCCCAAATCTTCGTTCTTGGCCCCAAATCTTCGTTCTTGGCCCCAAATCCCCACTCCTGGTGCCAAATCTCAGCTCCTGGACCCAAACCTTCACTCGTAGCCCCAAATCTCAGCCTTTGGCCCCAAATCTTCATTCTTGGCCCCAAATCTTTGTTCTTAGCCCCAAATCTTCGTTCTTGGCCCCAAATCCTTGTTCTTAGCCCCAAATCTTCGTTCTTGGTCCCAAATTTTTGTTCTCTGCCCCAAATCTCCACTTCTGACCCCAAATCTCCACTCCCGGCCCCAAATCTCCATTCTTGGCCCCAAATCTTCGTTCTGGGCCCCAAATCTTGCCTCTTGGCCCCAAGTCTTCAATCTCGGCCGCAAATCTTCACTTCTGGCCCCAAATCCTCATTCTTGGCCCCAAATCTTCATTCTTGGCCCCAAATCCTTGTTCTTAGCCCCAAATCTTCGTTCTTGGTCCAAATCTTCATTCTTGGCCCCAAATCTTAACCTTAGACCCCAAATCTAAACTCCTGGCCCCAAATCTTCAATCTCAACCCCAAATCTTGGTTCTTGGCCCCAAATCTCAACCTTTTGCCCCAAATCTCAGCTCCTGGCGCCAAACCTCAGCTCTTGGCTCCAAGGCTAAACCAAGGTCCCCAAACCTGGGTGCAAATGGTCGAGATTTGGGGAAAAACGGGCCAGATTTGGGTCCGTGGAGTTCAGCAATGGGGTCAAGGGCAGGAGGGAAGGACCTGGGGAACAGGGATGGGGACGGGACCAAAATTAGATCCAGCAGGATGAGCCTCCAAACCCCAACCATCATGGGCGATTTTGGCACAGCAATAGGATCCGGAATCCTCGTCCTTGAGGTTGTTCATGGTCAGCGTCACCGAGCTCTGCCCGTTGTCCCTGGAGATCGTGAACCGGCCCTTGACCGACGGCGTGTATCTGGGGGTGGAACCAGCACCGTTGATCCCCGCGACGAATTCCAGCCCCAGCCCGGGTCTCTGGCAGATCCAGAACATTGCAGATTTTGTGAAATTGAAGCCAGATGTTTGGCAGAGCAACGTCAGGGACCCCCCGGGTGGCTGGAGGACCCCCCGCACTCCAGCAGGGTCACGGCTGCCCAGAGCCCTGTGGAAAAAAGGGGAGATGGGGAGGAGGAGCTGGATTGGTTATGGATCCAAAGTGGGCATCGCCATGCCAGAAGAAGGGTGTGGGATCCACCTGGGATGACTGGCAGGAGTTGCAGGACGAAGATGGGGAGGTCCAAGGGTCCCAATTTTTGGTACACATCAGGATCTGCATGCAAGAATCAACATTTGGGTGGATTTTTTCCTTCATCCCCATTTCTGTGCCAAGGCTGCTGATAATATTTGGGATGCTGCTGCTTCTGCTGCTGATGGTTTTGACCCTGTTCCCATCTCCAAGGCCTCCCCCTTCCCCAAACCCAGCTTCCTCCCCCAAACCTCAGCCCTTGACCCTTTGTCCCAAATCTCCCCCATCTGCACCAATGGTCAGCACTGACCCCAAACCCTCCCCTGTTCCTGCCCCAAAACTCAACCATTGGCCCCAAACCTTCACCCCTGGCCTCCAGTTCAGGCCTCCTCCAATCAGGGCATGGGAACTGGGGGAGATTTGGGTGAAATGGGCAAAACTGGGGGAAAGACGATAGCTGGGGCAGCAGGGGCGGAGTTTGGAAGGAACTGGTGAAGATTTGATGAACAGAGCTGGGAGTCGGGGAAAGATCTCTGGGGATTGTGGGCACTTGGGACTGCAATGGGGCTGGGGCCACGGCAGGAATTGTCAATACGAGCAGGACCAGCAGAACAATAACCATTACTGCTACGTTTGGCGCAGAAATAAACGGCGGAATCCTCGTACTTGAGGTTGTTCATGGACAGCGTCATCGAGCTCTGCCCATTGTCCCTGGAGATCGTGAACCGGCCCTTGACCGAATCCGCGTAGTAGGTGTTGGCACCATTGTAGTAGATGCCTGCGACGTATTCCAAACCCTGCCCGGGTCTCTGGCGCATCCAGAACATGGAGAAACTCCCAAAATCCAACCTGGACCCTCAGCAGAGGCGCCGCAGGGAGCCCCCGGGGGGCTGGAGGTCCCCCCTGCACTCCAGCAGGGTCACGGCCGCCTGGAGCCCATCCCCAAACCGTCACTGGTTTTGCCCCAAATTCCCTTTGTCTGGCCCCAAATCTCCAACAGAGAATTTCAGTACTGTAAAGTCCCTTCAACCCTGAAATTAGCCCCAATCCACCCATTATTTAATTGGACAGCTCTGCCTGACTTTTACATGGCCCCATCCCCATCTCCCCTTTGTCCCGCAGGGCTCCGGGTGGCCGTGACCCTGCTGGAGTGCAGAGGGGACATCTGGCCCCCCGGGGGGTCCCTGCGCCTCCTCTGCTGAGGGTCTGGGTTTGATTTTGGGAATTTTGCCATGAACTGGGTTCGACAGAGACCCGGGCAGGGGCTGGAATGGGTCGCCTACATCAGCAACACTGGTGCTTACATCTACTACTCGCCATCGGTCAAGGGCCGGGTCACGATCTCCAGAGACAACGGGCAGAGCTCAGTAACGCTGACCATGAACAACCTCAAGGACGAGGATTCCGCCACCTATTTCTGTGCCAAAAGTTGGGCTGGCTGTTGTGGTCCCGCCGCCGGCAAAGACATTGATTGGGATGATGTTGGTCATGGTGCTATTTGTTTCTGAGTCCTTTTTTTTGAGCCTCCCAGTCCCCAAACCCAGGCCCTCCCCCCAAACCTCAGCCCTTGACCCTTTGTCCCAAATCTCCCCCATTTGCCCCAATGGTCAGCACTGACCCCAAACCCTCCCATCCTCCTGCCCCAAATCTCAAACATTGGCCCCAAACCTGCACCCGTGGGCTCCAGTTCAGGCCTCCTCCAATCAGGGCCCGGGGAGCTGGGGGAGATTAGGGTGAAATGGGCAAAACTGGGTGAAAGTCGGAAATTGGGGCAAAGATGGTGGACACTGGGGGAGAAGGTAAAGAATGGGGTCAAGGGTTGGGATTTTGGGCAGGATTTGGGGATTTTGGGACATTTTGGGAGCCAGGGATGGGGGTTTGGGGCCACCACCAGCATCGTCACCATGTCCAGAGCTCCCAGAGAGGATTCCAGCCCAGCCCCAAGGAGCAGCCCCAGACACCGAGGCCGCTGAGGGAGAAGTGAAGCCCCAGGTGGGAGCGAGGGAGGGAGGGAGGGAGGGAGGAGCAGACGCCGCGATTTTGGGGTTCCGCAGCCTCCCCCACTTCCTCCCCGGCAGCTGCCAGGGCCCGGCCGGGGCAGGAAAGGAAACAGAAAGTTCCTGGTTTTGGTCATTGTGAACATCTGTGTTTGGCAGAGGGCAGCTCAGCCTCGGGGCGCTGCTGCAGAGCGCCGGCTGCACAAAAAGCTTTGTGTGCAAAGGGCCCTGGAGCGATCCCCGTTCCACACTGGGACGGAGGGGAAGGGCCAGACTGGGGAGAAATGGGCATAATTGGGGGGAAACTGGGAATTGGGGAAGTGACAGTGGAGTTTGGGGGAAAATATCTGAGATGTGAGAAAAAGAGCCGGGATTTTGGGGAAGGATCAGAGAATTCTGAGATATTTGGGAAGAGAGAGGAGAGGGCTTAGGACCAGAACCACCAACACCATGAGCAGCAGCACCACCACCACAACCACTGGTGTAATATTTGGCACAGAAATAAACAGCGGAATCGTCGTCCTTGAGGTTGTTCATGCTCAGCGTCACCGAGCTCTGCCTGTTGTCCCTGGGGATCCTGACCAGGCCCTTGACCGATGGCGCGTAGTAGGTGTTGGCACCAATATAGTAGATGCTTGTGACGTATTCCAAAGCCTGCCCGGGTCTCTGGCACATGCAGAATATGGAGAAACTCCCGAAACTGAACCCGGACCCTCGGCAGAGGAGGCGCAGGGAACCCCCGGGGGGCTGGAGGTCCCCCCCGCACTCCAGCAGGGTCACGGCCACCGGGAGCCCTGCGGGACAAAGGGGAGATGGGGATGAGAAACCTGATTGGTGAAGAGTTCCCGACTTCGCGCGGCATGCTTCAAAAATGGGGCAGGACTCACATGGGTGGAGGATGATAAACTCCAAGAGTCCTGATTTGTGGCCAAGATTGAGGACTTGGGTCAAGTGTTGAGCTTTGGCCTCATCCCCATCTCCCCTTTGTCCCACAAGGCCCTGGGTGGCCGTGACCCTGCTGGAGTGCGGGGGGGGACCTCCAGCCCCCCGGGGGGTCCCTGCGCCTCCTCTGCCGAGGGTCCGGGGTCAGTTTCGGCAGTTTTGGGATGGGCAGACACCAAGGAATTCACTGGAGTACGTCACAGAGATCAACACTGGTGGCAGCACCGGCTATGCGCCGTCAGTCAACGGCCGGTTCACGATCTCCAGGGACAACGGGCAGAGCTCGGTGACGCTGACCATGAACAACCTCAAGGATGAGGATTCCGCCATCTATTTCTGTGGGAAATCTGCTGATACTGGTGCTCCTGTTGCTGTTGCTGATGGGGACCTGCGAAATCCTGGTCTCACCATCATCACTGCACCCCCAGCTGTCCCCGTTCCCCAGACCCTTGCCCAGCTCCCACCCCCTGACCCAGCCCGTGACCATTTCTCCATGTCCCTTTCCCCTCTCCGGCTCCAAACCCCAACCCTTGGCATATGATCTTTCCCCAAACTCGGCCCAAAGGTCACCGCTAGGCCTGTGGCTGGGGACACGAATTCAGTCACCGAGAGCGGGTACGAGGGCTGGGATTTGGGGGAAGGGTCTGCGATTCGGGGACATTTGGGGACACAACGATGGGGGTGGAGTCAATAGCACTGGCATCATGGTCATCTCCATCAGCCCCAGCGGCTTTGGCACAGAAACAGGATCCGGAATCCTCGTGCTGCAGGTCGATCATGGTCAGTGCTGTGAAGATCTGCCCGTTGTCCCTGGAGATCCTGACCCGGCCCTTGACCCACGGGGCGTAGTGGGTGTAACCCCCAGAGCTGTGGATCCCCGCGAGCCATTCCAGCCCCTGCCCGGTGCTCTGGCGGATCCATTGCATGGAGTGACCCCCGAAACTGAACCCGGACCGTCGGCAGAGGAGGCGCAGGGACCCCCCGGGGGGCTGGAGGTCCCCCCCGCACTCTGGCAGGGTCACGGCCTCCCGGAGCCCTGCGGGACAAAGGGGAGATGGGGATGAGAAATCTTATTGGTCGAGAGCCTTAATGTGGGTGTGGCCAGCTGGAAAAAGGTACAGGACCCACCTGGCAGGAGGATCATAAACTCCAAGGGTCCCAATTTTGGGCCAAGGGTAAGGATTTGGGTCAAGGGTTGAGCTTTGGCCTCATCCCCATCTCCCCTTTGTCCCGCAGGGCTCCGGGCAGCCGTGACCCTGCTGGAGTGCGGGGCAGACCTCCAGCCCCCGGGGGGTCCCTGCGCCTCCTCTGCCGAGGGTCCGGGTTCAGTTTTGGACAATTTTGGGATGTACTGGGTGCGGCAGGGACCCGGGCAGACGCTGGAATACATCGCGAGTATCAGCAGCAATGGTGGCAGAACTGCCTACGCGGATTCAGTCAAGGGCCGGTTCACGATCTCCAGGGACAATGGGCAGAGCTCGGTGACGCTGACCACGAACAACCTCAAGGACGAGGATTCCGCCGTCTATTTCTGCGGGAAGTCTGCTGATAATAATGCCTATGCTGGTGGTATCGTTTTAGCCACATCTCCAAAGCCCAGACCCTTCCCCTAGTCCCCTGCCCCTGACCCAATTCCTGCCCCGTGTCTCAGCCCTGAACTGGCTCTGTCCCAAATCTCCGCCATTTTCCCCCAGATTCCCAACTCTCGGCATCACCCCTTCACCCTTGGTGCCAATTTTTGTGCCAAACCCTCCGGATTCGGTGCCCCCAGCGCGGGTTTGGTGCCAGGCGTGCGGATTTGGGGCTGCCCCAGAGGGATTTATCCCCGCCCGGGAGTCTCTGTCCCAATCCCCACCGGGACGGCGCTGTGGGGACCCTTCGGGAGCCGTTGTGTTTCCCACCATCGCTCTCCTCACCGGGCTGTGGCCATGGGGAGGTGCCGGTGGCTCACGGCCCCGGCAGTACACACAGAACTCGATGGCGCCGCTCAGCGCGAGAGGTGTGTGGCCAATCACACAAAGCAAAGGCAGATTGACACGGTGGGCCAGGATCTGGCCAGTCCTCGTCAGTTTTGGGGAATTTGGTTGGGACGTGGAGCCAAGAGCCGAGGTTTGGGGTCAAGAGCTGAGATTGGGGCAGAGCCAGTTCAGAGCTGGGACACGGGGACAGGAATGGGGTCAGGGGCTGGGGATTGGGGAAGGGTCTGGGGAACGGGGACATGGGGGAAACAGCCATGGGGATGAGGTCAGAACGACAGGCTACATTCTCCCAACCAGCACGATCATCAACACACTTGGCATAGAAATAGGATCCGGAAACCTCGACCGTGAAGTTGTTCATGGTCAGCGTCACCGAGCTCTGCCCGTTGTCCCTGGAGATCCTGAAAAGGCCCTTGACCGAATCCACGTACCCGGTCAAAACACCATTGTAGCTGATACTCGCGAGCCACTCCAGCCCCTGCCCAGGTCTCTGGCTCACCCAGAACATGTCGCTTCCAAAATCAAACCCGGACCCTCGGCAGAGGAGGCGCAGGGAACCCCCGGGGGGCTGGAGTTCCCCCCCGCACTCCAGCAGGGTCACGGCCGCCCGGAGCCCTGCGAGACAAAGGGGAGATGGGGATGAGGAACCTGATTAGTCGAGGGCCTCAAAGTGGGCAAGGCCAGCTGTAAAAAGGGGCAGGACCCCCTTGGGAGGAGGATGATGAACTCCAAAGGTCCCAATTTGGGGCCCAGAGTCAGGATTTGGGTCAAGGGTTGAGCTTTGGCCTCATCCCCATCTCCCCTTTGTCCCACAAGGCCTCGGGTGGCCGTGACCCTGCTGGAGTGCGGGGGAGACCTCCAGCCCCCCGGGGGTTCCCTGTTCCTCCTATGCCGAGGGTCCGGGTTCAGTTTTGACAGTTTCGAAATGGATTGGGTTCGACAGAGACCTGGACAGGGACTGGAGTGGGTTGGAAGCATCAACAGTGGTGGCAGCACCTACTACGCACCATCGGTCAAGGGCCGGGTCACGATCTCCACGGACAACGGGCAGAGCTCGGTGACGCTGACCATGAACAGCCTCAAGCACGAGGATTCCGCCACCTATTTCTGTGCCAAAACCACTGTTACTGGAAATGTTGCTCGTGCTGATGCTTTTGACCCCGTCCCCTTCATCCTTTCCCCCCTTGTCCCCGTTCCCCAGACCCTTCCCCAATCCCCAGGCCCTGACCCCATTCCTGTCCCCGTGCCCCAACCCTGCCCTGGCTCTGCCCCGCATTCTCAGCTCCTGGCCCCACACCTCAGCTCGGGGCCCACTCGGGGCCATTTTGGCTCCTGAGCTCTCCTTGGCCATTCTGACCCTGCCCTTGACCGATGGAACGTTCCAGGTGACTCCACCCTTGCACCCCTCTGCTTCTCTCAGCATGGTGCCCATGGTTCGAGATCAATTTCAACAATTTCATCTCCTCTAACTTTCATGAGTTTCGGGAAAAATAAAAGGGTTTTTTCTCCATAGCTCGCAGAGAGGATTCCAGCCCAGCCCCAAGGAGCAGCTCCAGACTCCGCGGCCGCTGAGGGAGAAGTGAAGCCCCAGGTGGGAGCGTGGGTGGGAGGGAGGGAGGAGCAGACGCCGCGATTTTGGGGCTCTGCAGCCTCCCCCCTCTTCCTGCCCGGCAGCTGCCGGGGCCCGGCCGGGGCAGGAAAGGAAACAGAAAGTTCCTGGTTTTGGTCATTGTGAACATCTGTGTTTGGCAGAGGGCAGCTCAGCCTGTGGGCTCTGCGGCAGAGTTCCAGCGGCACAAAAAGCTTTGTGTGCAAAGGGCCATGGAGCGATCCCTACTCCACACTCGGACGGAGGCAACTGGGCGAGATTGGGGTGGAATGGGGAAAATTGTGGGGAAATGGAGAGTTTGGTCTGCAGGGGCAGACTTTGGGGGAAAATGGTGAAGATTTGAGGAGAAGGGCTGGGATTTGGACGACGTATCTCTGGGATTGGAAAACTTGATGACCATCATGGTCACTGCCAGGATTGATGCCGAAACCGGCGTCAATAGCATTGCCAGCGTAACCATTGCAAAGTTTGATACAGAAATAAACGGTGGAATCCTCGTCCTTGAGGTTTTTCATGGTCAGCGTCACCGAGCTCTGCCCGTTGTCCCTGGAGATCGTGAACCGGCCCTTGAATGACGGCGCGTATCTGGGAGTGCCGCCATCACTGGTGACACTCGCCACAAACTCCAAACCCTGTCCCGGTCTCTGGCGGATCCAGGCCATCCCAAAACTGATGAAATAGAACCCGGACCCTCGGCAGAGGAGGCGCAGGGACCCCCCGGGGGGCTGGAGGTCCTCCCCGCACTCCAGCAGGGTCATGGCTGCCCGGAGCCCTGCGGGACAAAGGGGAGATGGGGGTGAGTGAAGGAATCCACCCAAATGTTGATTCCTGCATGCGGATCCTGATGTTGACCCCAAATTGGGACCCTTGGACCGCCCCATCCTCCTCCTGCAACTCTTGCCAGTCATCCCAGGTGGATCCCACACCCTTCTTCTGGAATGGCAGCGCCCACTTTGACTGCACAACCAATGGGTCTCATCATCCCCATCTCCCCTTTGTCCCACAGGGCTGCAGGCGGCTGTGACCGTGCTGGAGTGCGGGGGGGACCTCCAGCCCCCCGGGGGCTCCCTGACGTTGCTGTGCCGAGGATCCGGGTTCAGTTTTGGGAGTTTCTGCATGTTCTGGGTGCGACAGAGATCCAGGCAGGGGCTGGAATTCGTCGCAGGGATCAAGGACAACAGTTGCAGCATCGCCTACGCGCCATCGGTCAACGGCCGGTTCACGATCTCCAGGGACAACGGGCAGAGCTCGGTGATGCTGACCATGACCAACCTCAAGGACGAGGATTCCGGATCCTATTTCTGTGCCAAATGCGTTGATGGTGGTTGTGCAAATAGTCATGGTACTGTTGGTCTTGCATTTATTGCTGGTTCTGGTCTTGTTCCCAAATCCCTCCACTTTGTTCCCAAATATCCCATAGTCCTCTGATCTCCTCACAATCAGCCCTTTCCATCAAATCTCAGTCATTTTACCCTAAAGTCTGCCCCTGTTGCCCCAACTTCCGGATTTCTCCCAATTTTTCCCATTTCACCTAAATCTCCCCCAGCTCCCAGGCCCTCTTTGGAGGAGGCCTGAACTGGAGCCAGGGGTGAAGGTTTGGGGCCAATGGTTGAGTTTTGGGGCAGGAGCAGGGGAGGGTTTGGGGTCAGTGCTGACCATTGGGGCAAATGGGGACAAAGGGTAAAGGGCTGGGTCAGTGGGTGAGGTTTGGGATGAAAAGCAGAACTCTGGAGACTCAATGATGGGAGTGGGATGAAAGGCAGGATCTTGAGACCATCAGGGGCATTGCCACCATTAGCAGCAGCACCATAACCACAAGCAGCCCTGGCACAGAAATAGGATCCGGAATCCTCCACCTTGAGGTTGTTCATGGTCAGCGTCACCGAGCTCGGCCCGTTGTCCCTGGAGATTGTGAACCGGCCCTGCACCGATGGTGCGTAGTAGATGGTGCCACCACCACTGCTGATACTTCCAACCCATTCCAGCCCCTGCCCGGGTCTCTGGCGGATGCAGAACATGGTAAAACTGCCAAAACTGAACCCGGACCCTCGGCAAAGCAGGCTCAGGGACTCCCCGGGGGGCTGGAGGACCCTCCCACACTCCAGAAGGGTCACAGTCGCCCGGAGCCCTGCGGGACAAACGGGAGATGGGGATGAGTCCAAAGCTCAAACCTTGACCCAAATCCTGACCCTTGGCCACAAATTGGGACCCGTGGAGTTCATCATCCTCCTCCCAGGTGGGTCCCAATCCTTTATCAAGCTTGACCCTCACAGTTTTTGGCCCTCGACCAATCAGGTTTCTCATCCGCATCTCCCCTTTGTCCCGCAGGGCTCCGGGTCGCCGTGACCCTGCGGGAGTGCGCGGGGGACCTCCAGCCCCCCGGGGGGTCCCTGACGTTGCTGTGCCGCGGGTCCGGGTTCAGTTTCGGTGATTATGGAATGTACTGGGTCCGGCAGAGACCCGGGCAGGGTTTGGAATACATCGCAGGGATCTACAGCAGTGATGGCAGCACCTGGTACGCGCCATCGGTCAAGGGCTGGTTCAGGATCTCCAGGGACAACGGGCAGAGCTCGGTGACGCTGACCATGAACAATCTCAAGGATGAGGATTCCGGATCCTATTTCTGTGCCAGATCTGATGCTGGTTATGCTGATAATCCCGGTCGTAGTGACGGTGCCATCCCCATCTCTTTGTCCCATCCTGTCCCCCTGCCCCAAACCCCCAGCCCACACCCAGCCCTTCACTATTGATCCCAACCTTGCTCTGCCTCGGACCCAATTCTCACCCGATGACCCCAAACCACAACTCCTGACCCCAAATCTCCTGTTTCTGCCCCAAAACTTTGCTCTGAATGTCGGGGTTTGAGGTCCAGGGTCCCAATTTGGGTCAGAATTGGGGATTTGTGTCAGTGGTGGCTGCTCTGGGCCAGCAGTGCAGATTTGGGCAGAGTTGGGCGAGTTCAGCCCAGGGATCCTGGCAGAAGGGCCGGGGCCCGCCCAGGAGCCAAAATGGCCCCGTATGGGCCCCAGGCTGAGGTGTGGGGCCAGGAGCTGAAAATTTGGGGCAGAGCCAGGGGAGGGTTGGGGCAAGGGGACAGGAATGGGGCCAGGGGCTGGGGACTGGGAGAAGGGGCTGCGGAATGGGGGCAGGGGGGTACACAGGGATGAGGACGCGTCAGAAGGATCAGCAGCAACAGCCCAACCACCATTAGTACGACCAGATTTGGCACAGAAATAGGTGGCGGAATCCTCGTCCTTGAGGTTGTTCACGGTCAGCATCACCGAGCTCCGCCCGTTGTCCCTGGAGATCCTGAACCGGCCCTTGAACGAATTCGTGTACTCGGTCCAACCACCAGTGTTGGTGATCCCAGCGACGTATTCCAGCCCCTGCCCGGGTCTCTGGCGCACCCAGCCCATCCCAAAACTGCCAAAACTGAACCCGGACCCTCGGCAGAGGAGGCGCAGGGAACCCCCGGGGGGCTGGAGGTCCCCCCCGCACTCCAGCAGGGTCACGGCCGCCCGGAGCCCTGCGGGACAAAGGGGAGATGGGGATGAGGCCAAAGCTCAAACCTTGACCCAAATCCTGACTCTTGGCTACAAACTGGGACCCTTGAAGTTCACCATCCTGCTCCTGCAACTCCTGCCAGTCATCCCAGGTGGATCCCACACCCTTCTTCTGAATTGGCGGTGCCCACTTTGGGTCCACAGCCAATTCATCTCCTCATCCCGATCTCTCCTTTGTCCCGCAGGGCTCTGGGCGGCCGTGACCTTGCTGGAGTGTGGGGGGAACCTCCAGCCCCCCGGGGGTCCCTGCGCCTCCTCTGCCGAGGGGCTGGGTTCTGTTTCGGGAGTTTCTCCATATTCTGCATGTGCCAGAGACCCAGGGAGGGGCTGGAATTCATCGCGTGGATCAGGAGAGATGGTTCCAGCACCATCTAAGCGCCGTTGGCCAAGGGCCAGTTCAGGATCTCCAGGGACAACGGGCAGAGCTCGGTGATGCTGACCATGAACAACCTCAAGGACGAGGATTCTGGTTCCTATTTCTGCGGGAAAGCTGCCTATGGTACTTGGGGTGCTGCTGCTGATGGTATTGACCCCATCCCAATGGCTCTGTCCCACCTCTCCCGGTTCCCCAGACCCTTCTCCCAAACTCTGCCCCTGATGCCATTTCTGACCCCATCTCCCAACCCTGCCCTGGCTCTGCCCCAGATTCTCAACTCTCGTCCACAAAGTTGACTGAAATCTTAACCCATGACCAGCAGTATCCACTTTCAGAATCAAGTTTTGGGGCACAAAGAGGAGATTTGGGGTCAGGAGTTGTGGTTTGGGGTCAGCGGGTGAGAACTGGGGCCGAGGCAGGGCAAGGTTGGGATCAATGGTCAAGGGCTGGGTGCAGGCTGGAGGTTTGGGGGAAGGGTCTGGGCAATGGGTACAGCGGGACACGAGGAGATGGGGACAGCACGAGCACCGTCAATATAATCAGCAGGAGCACCACCACCACCAGAAGCTTTGACACAGAAATAGTTGGCGGAATCCTCGTCCTTGAGGTTGTTCATGGTCAGCGTCACCGAGCTCTGCCCGTTGTCCCTGGAGATCCTTAACCGGCCCTTGACCGGATCTGCGTAGTAGGTGCTGACACCACTGCTGCTGATACTGGCGATGTATTCCACCGTCTGCCCGGGTCTCTGTTGATGCCAGCCCATCCTAAAACTGCCAAAATCGAACCCGGACCCTCGGCAGAGGAGGCACAGGGACCCCCCGGGGGACTGGAGCTCCACCCCGAACTCCAGCAGGGTCACGGCCGCCCGGAGCCCTGCGGGACAAAGGGGAGATGGGGATGAGAAACCTGATTGGTCAAGGGCCTAAAAGCAGGTGTGGCCAGCTGGAAGAAGGGGCAGGACCCAGCTGGGAGGAGGATGATGAACTCCAAGTGTCCCAGTTTAGGGCCCAGAGTCAGGATTTGGGTCAAGGGTTGAGCTTTGGCCTCATCCCCATCTCCCCTTTGTCCCGCAGGGCTCTGAGCGGCCGTGACCCTGCTGGAGTGCAGGGGGGACCTCCAGCCCTCCGTGGGGTCCCTGCGCCTCCTCTGCCGAGGGTCCGGGTTAGATTTCAGCAATTTTGACATATACTGGATCCGACAGAGACCCGGGCAGGGGCTGGAATGGCTCGCTGGAATCTACAAAACTGGTTCCAGCACCTACTACGTGCCATTGGTCAAGGGCCGGTTCACGATCTCCAGGGACAATGGGCAGAGCTTGGTGATGCTGACCATGAACAACCTCAAGGACGAGGATTCTGCCACCTATTTCTGTGCCAGATGTTACAGCAGTAGTTGTGGTAATGGTGCTTATGCTTATGGTGTTGATGGTGGTTGTGGTCCCAAGCCCTCTCCTCTCTCTCCCCAAATATCTCAAAATTCTCTGATCCTTCCCCAAAATCCCCTCACCTATTTCTCAAATCTTGACCATTTCCCTCAAATGCCACCACCACTTCCCCAATTCCCAAATTCCCCCAATTTTCCCCATTTCTCCCCAGTCTTGCCCTTCCCCTTTGTCCCAGTGCGGAACGGGGATCACTCCAGGGCCCTTTGCACACAAAGCTTTTTTGCAGCCGGCGCTCTGCCGCAGCGCCCCGAGGCTGAGCTGCCCTCTGCCAAACACAGATGTTCACAATGACCAAAACCAGGAACTTTCTGTTTCCTTTCCTGCCCCGGCCGGGCCCCGGCAGCTGCCAGGGAGGAAGTGGGGGGAGGCTGCGGAGCCCCAAAATTGCGGCGTCTTCTCCTCCCTCCCTCCCTCCCTCGCTCCCACCTGGGGCTTCACATCTCCCTCAGCGGCCTTGGTGTCTGGGGCTGCTCCTTGGGGCTGGGCTGGAATCCTCTCTGGGAGCTATGGACATGGTGACAATGCTGGTGGTGGCCCCAAACCCCCATCCCTGGCTCCCCAAATGTCACAAAATCCCTAAAATCCTTGCCCAAATTCCAACCCTTGACCCATTCTTGACCTTCTCCCCCAGTGTCCACCATCATTGCCCCAGCTTTCGACTTTATCCCAGTTTTTCCCATTTCACCCAAATCTCTCCCAGTTCCTGGGCCCTGATTGGAGGAGGCCTGATCTGGAGGCCAGGGGTGAAGGTTTGGGGCCAATGGTTGAGTGTTGGGGCAGGAGGAGGGGAGAGTTTGGGGTCAGTGCTGACCATTGGTGCAAATGGGGGAGATTTGGGACAAAGGGTCAAGGGCTGAGGTTTGTGGGGGAAGAGTCTGGGTCTGGGGACAGGTGGGACTTGAAGGTTGGTGTGGATCCACAACTGCTGTCTTCATCAGAAGCAGCAGCACTCCAATCATTATCATAGTCAGATTTGGAGCAGAAATAGGATCCGGAATCCTCGTCCTTGAGGTTGTTCATGGTCAGCGTCACCGAGCTCTTCCCATTGTCCCTGGAGATCCTGAACCGGCTCTGCACCGATGGCGCGTACGCCGTGTAGGAACTACTGCTCCAGATCACTGCAACATATTCCCGCACCTGCCCGGGTTTCTGACCCAGCCAGAGCATGGAGAAACTCCTGAAACTGAACCCAGACCCTCGGCAGAGGATGCACAGGGACATCCCGGGGAGCTGGAGGTCCCCCTCGCACTCCAGCAGGGTCACAGCATCTGACTCCATGATTCAGAATGCTGAACTATTGCTCTATTAAATCTCTACTACATTACACTAATATTATATTTTATTACATTAATACTACTTTATATCTCAATATTACTATATTACATCTCATTAATAGTATATTATATCTCCTAATACTATATTATATCACATTAATTCTATATTATATCTCATTAATACTATACTATATCTCATTAATACTGTATTACATCTCATTAATACTATATTATGTCTCATTAATTCTATATAACATCTCATTTTTATTATATTATATCTCATTAATGCTATATTATATCTAATTATTGCTCTATCATATCTCATTAATGCTATATTATATCTCTTTAATTCTCTATTATATCTCATTAATGCTATATTACACCTATACTAAAGAGATACTAAAAGAATTCCGTACAAAAGACCCTAAAATGTCCTGAAGAAACCCCGCGAGTGACTGACAGAGCCAGGTCACGGCTTGGAGCCCATTGGCCAAGGAAACAAAACAATCTGCAGCAGAACCCAACTGGTAAATCCCTGGAGGGGAATAATCCCCCTGACACATTCCACACCTGCAGAAACAGCAAGAGCAGCGAGGAGAGATGGGAATTGTTTCATCTTCATCTTCTCTTTGTGCTGCTCCAGGAAAAAAAATGTGTGAGAAAGAGAGAGACAGAGAGAGAGAGGGAGAGAGAGGGAAAGAGAGGATGGTTTCTGACTCTGTGTAGGAAACGAGAATGGCACAGCCGGGACCCGTGCCAATCTCCCTTCTGTCCCGCAGGGCTCAGGGCAGCCGTGACCCTGCTGGGGTCCGGGTGGAACCTCCAGCCCCCCAGGGGGTCCCTGCGCCTCCTCTGCCGAGGGTCCGGGTTCAGTTTTGGGAGTTTTGGAATGAGCTGGGTCCGCCAGAGACCCGGGCAGGGGCTGGAATGGGTCGCGAGTATCCACAGCAGTGGCAGCGCCTACTATGCGCCATTGCTCAAGGGTCGGTTCAGGATGTCCAGGGACAACGGGCAGAGCTTGGTGACGCTGACCATGAACAACCTCAAGGACGAGGATTCCGGATCCTATTTCTGTGGCAGAAGTGTTGTTGGTACTGCTGGTTGGGGTGCTGCTGCAGGTATTGGTCACTCTCATGTTTCGGTTGCATTTGGCTGTGTTCCTTTTCCCCGGTCCCCACCTATCTCCATTCTCTGGACCCTCCCCCAAAACCCCAAGCCTGGACCCCATTCCTGTCCCCATGTCCCAGTCTTGGAGTGGTTCGGCCTGAAATCTGCTCTCTGCACATTGCCACAAATTTGACTCAAAATTTAACCCTTGGCTTGAAGTATCCACTTTTATAACAAGGTTTTGGGGCACAAAGAGCAGATTTGGGGTCTGGAGTTGTGCTTTGGGGTCAGCGGGTGAGAACTGGGCCCGGGCAGAGCAAGGTTGGGATCAATGGTCAAGGGCTGGGTGTGGGCTGGGGGTTTGGTGGAAGGGTCTGGGCAACGGGGACGGGGGGGACACGGGGATGGGGATGGGGACAGCAAGGCCATCGTCAATACGATGAGCACTTTCAGCCCAACCAGCACCGGAACTCTTGGCACAGAAATAGGTGGCGGAATCCTCGTCCTTGAGGTTGTTCATGGTCAGCGTCACCGAACTCTGCCCATTGTCCCTGGAGATCGTGAACCGGCCCTTGACCGACGGATTGTAGTAGGTGCTGCCACCAGTGTTGTAGATGCCTGCGACGTATTCCAAACCCTGCCCGGGTTTCTGGGGGATCCAGAACATTCCATAACTCCCAAAACTGAACCCGGACCCTCGGCAGAGGAGGCGCAGGGACCCCCCGGGGGGCTGGAGGTTCCCCCCGCACTCCAGCAGGGTCACGGCGGCCCGGAGCCCTGCGGGAGAAAGGGGAGATGGGGATGAGGCCAAAGCTCAACATTGACCCAAATCCTGACTCTGGGCCCAAAATTGGGACCCTTGGAGTTCATCATGCTCCTCCCAGCTGGGTCTAACCTCTTTTTCCAGCTGACCACGCCCACTTTTAGCCCCTCGACCAATCAGGCTTTTCATCCCCATCTCCCCTTTGTCCCGCAGGGCTCCGGGCGGCCGTGACCGTGCTGGATTGCGGGGGGGAACTCCAGCACCCCAGGGGGTCCCTGACATTGCTGTGCCGCACTCTGGGTTCAGTTTTGGGAGTTATTGAATGTTCTGGATCTGCCAGAGACCTGGGCAGACGCTGGAATACATCGCCAGTATCAGCAGCAGTGGTGGCAGCACCGGCTATGTGCCGTCGGTCAAAGGACGGTTCAGGATCTCCGGGGACAACGGGCAGAGCTCGGTGACACTGACCATGAACAACCTCAAGGACGAGGATTCCGGATCCTATTTCTGTGCCAAACATGCTGGTAGGGGTTATGGTGATGGTGCTGCTGCTTATAATGACGATGGCTGTGGTGGATCCATCCCCATCTCTGTGTCCTCACCTGTCCCCAAACCCAGACCCTTCCTTCAAATTGTCCTCAAACCTCAGCCCTTGACCCTTTGTCCCAAATCTCCCCCATTTGCACCAATGGTCAGCACTGACCCCAAACCCTCCCCTGTTCCTGCCCCAAATCTCAACCATTGGCCCCAAATATTCACCCCTGGGCTCCAGTTCAGGCCTCCTCCAATAAGGGCCCAGGGAGCTGGGGTATATTTGGGAGAAATGGGCAAAATTTGGAAAACATCAGGAATTCCGGCAGCAATAGTGGAGACTGGGGAGTAAGGTCAAGAATGGGGTCAAGGGTTGGGATTTGGGAGAAGGATTTTGGGAAATTTTGGGAACACGGGCTGCGGGCTTGGGGCGATGCTGAGGATTGTCACCATAAGCAACAGCAGCCCCATTCCAACCACCATCACTGTATCTGGAACAGAAATAGGATCCGGAATCCTGGTCCTTGAGGTTGTTCATGGTCAGCGTTACCAAGCTCTGCCCATTGTCCCTGGAGGCCGTGACCCGGCCTTTGACCGATGGCGTGTAGTAGGTGCTGCCATCGCTTTAGAACCCTCCGATGTGTTCCAGCCCCTGCCCGGGTCTCTGGCGGAACCAGCCCATCCCAAATTGTCCAAAATTGAACCCGGACCCTCGGCAGAGGAGGTGCAGGGACCCCCCGGGGATCTGGAGGTCCCCCCCGCACTCCAGCAGGGTCACGGCCACCCGGAGCCGTGCGGGACAAAGGGCAGATGGGGATCAGGAACCTGATCGGCTGAGGACCTCAAAGTGGGTTTGGCCAGTTGGAAAAGAGTCGGGACCTACTTTGGAGAAGGATGAGAAGGTCCAGGGGTCAGAATTTGGGGCAAAGAATCAGGATTTGGGTCAATGTTGAGCTTTGGCCCCATCCCCATCTCCCCTTTGTCGCGCAGGGCTCCGGGCGGCCGTGACCCTGCTGGAGTGCGGGGGGGACCTCCAGCCCCCCGGGTGGTCCCTGTGCCTCCTCTGCAGAGGGTCCGGGTTCAGTTTCAGCAGTTTTCCCATGCAATGGATCTGCCAGAGACTCGGGCAGGGGCTGGAAAGGGTCGTGGGGATCAGCAGCCCTTCTGGTTCCAGCACCAGCTACGCGCCATCGGTGCAAGGCCGGTTCAGGATCTCCAGGGACAACGGGCAGAGCTCGGTGACACTGACCATGAACAACCTCAAGGACGAGGATTCCACCACCTATTTCTGTGCCAAAGACAGTGGTGCTGGTGGTGGTGCTGGTGCTGCTTATTTTGACCATGTCGCTGGTGGCACCGCCCCTGTCTGAGCCCCCCCTGTCCCCAATCTCAGATCATTCCCCCGAACCTCATCCATTGACCCAGCCCTTGACCCTTTGTCCCAAATCTCCCCCATTTGCCCCAATGGTCAGCACTGACCCCAAACCCTCCCCTGCTCTTGCCCCAAAACTCAACCATTGGTCCCAAACCTTCACCCCCGGCCTCCAGGTCAGGCCTCCTCCAATCAGGGCCCGGGGAGCTGGGGGAGATTTGGGTGAAATGGGAACAATTGGGGGAAAGTCGAGAGTTGGGGCAGCAGGGGCCAAGTTTGGGGGAAAATATTGAGGATTTGAAGAGAAAAGCTGGGCTCTGGAGGAAGGGTAAATGGGAATGGAGACATCTGGTGACCATCGTGGAGGGCGGGACCACTGCTGGAATTGTCAATAAAAGCAGCAGCACCATAACTATAACCACTGTAAGCACTTTTGGCACAGAAATAGGATCCGGAATCCTCGTCCTTGAGGTTGTTCATGGTCAGCGTCACCGAGTTCTGCCCGTTGTCCCTGGAGAATGTGAACCGGCCCTGCACTGATGGCGCATAGAAGGTGCTGGAACCAGAAGGGCTGCTGATCCCCGCGACCCATTCCAGTCCCTGCCCGGGTCTCTGGCGCATCCATCCCATTCCAAACTGTCCAAAACTGAACCCGGACCCTCAGCAGAGGAGGCGCAGGGACCCCCCGGGGGGCTGAAGGACCCTCCCGCACTCCAGCAGGGTCACGGCCGCACGGAGCCCTGCGGGACAAAGGGGAGATCATTAAAAATGAGAAATATGATTGCTCCAGAAGGGGGCAAGGGGTGTGGCTTTTGGAAAAAGGGGTGGGGCCCACCTGGGAGGGGCAGCAGGAGCAGCAGGGCCAGGAGCCGGAGGGAACTCAAAGAATTGACCGTGTTGTGCTGGGATGGGGTCCCGGGGGATTTTGGCGGTCATTAATGAGTTTTTAATTGCACCATCAGTGGAGAAGAATCAGGAGGAGTTTTCCAATTACTAACAAGTGGATAGGGGAGAATTGCACGATTTGAGGCAACTTATTATACAGGAGATCTCTGGTAGAGATTTGGGAGCAAACCAGGGGAGTTTGGCAATAACCGGGATGGTTTCGGGATGGGCTCCGGGCTGCCGTGACCCTGCTGGAGTGCGGGGGAAACCTCCAGCCCCCCGGGGGGTCCCTGCGCCTCCTCTGCCGAGGGGCCGGGTTCAGTTTCGGGGCTCACTCCATCACCTGGACCCGCCAGAGGCCCGGGCAGGAGCTGGAATGGCTGGCGCTGATCGACGTTAGCGGTGCCCACGCCTGGAACGCGCCGTCGGTGCAGGGCCGGTTCAGGATCTCCAGGGAAAACGGGCAGAGCTTGGTGACGCTGACCATGAACAACCTCAAGGATGAGGATTCCGGATCCTATTTCTGTGCCAGGGGTGCTGATGATGACGCCGATGATATTGAGGCCTGTGGGATTGGCACCACCACCATGGCTGTGTCCGCAAATGTCCCCATTCCACAGACCCTCCCCCAAATCCCAGCCCTCGTCTCCGCTCTCGGTGACTGAATTTGTGTCCCCAGCCCCGGGCCCAGCGCTGACCTTTGCGGCAGAGTTTAGGGGAAGATCAATGGCCAAGGGTTGGGGGTTGGGGCCTGAGAGAGAAAAAGAAAATAGAGAAATGGTCACGGGCGGGGTCAGGGGCTGGGAGCTGGGGAAGGGTCTGGCGAACGGGGACAGGTGGGGGTGCAGTGATGAGGTTGAGACCAGGACTTCGCAGGTCCCCATGAGCAACAGCAACAGGAGCACCAGTACCAGCAGATTTCCCACAGAAATAGATGGTGGAATCTTCGACTTTGAGGTTGTTCACGGTCAGCATCACCGAGCTCTGCCCGTTGTCCCTGGAGATGCTAAACCGGCCCTTGACTGATGGTGCATACCAGGTGCTGCCACCATTACTGATATCTGCAATGTCCTCCAGCCCCTCCCCGGGTCTCTGGCACACCCAGCCCATCCCAAAACTGCCAAAATCGAACCCGGACCCTCGGCAGAGGAGGCGCAGGGACCCCCCGGGGGGCTGGATGTCCCCCCCCGAACTCCAGCAGGGTCACGGCCGCCCGGAGCCCTGCGGGACAAAGGGGAGATGATGGAAATGAGAAACCTGATTGGTTGAGGACCTCAAACTGGGCGTGGCCATAGGGAAAAAAGGGACAGGACCCACCTGGGAGGAGGATGATGAACTCCATGGGTCCCAGTTTGTGGCCCAGAGTCAGGATGTGGGTTCAAGGGTTGAGGTTTGGCCTCATCCCCATCTCCCCATTTTCCCGCAGGGCTCCGGGCGGCCGTGACCCTGCTGGAGCGCGGGGGGGATCTCCAGCCCCCCGGGGGGTCCCTGCGCCTCCTCTGCCGAGGCTCTGGGTTCAATTTCGGGGGTGTTGCCATGAGCTGGGTCCGTCAGAGACCCAGGCAGGGGCTGGAGGTCATCGCCTACATCTGCAGTGGTGGCAGAACCTGGTACACGCCATCAGTCAAGCGCCGGTTCATGATCACCAGGGACAATGGGCAGAGTCTGATGACGCTGACCATGACCAACCTCAAGGTCGTGGATTCCACCGCTTATTTCTGTGCCAAGGATGGGGATGATTTTTGTGCTGCTGCTGCTGGTGACGATATTGTCTGTGGTGATGTTGGCCATGGTGGTTTTTCTTGAGTCCCCGTCTTTGAGTTTCCCCCCTGTCCCCAGTCCTGAGATCCTCCACCCAAACCTCAGGCCTTGACCCTTTGTCCCAAATCTCCCCCATTTGCCCCAATGGTCAGCACTGACTCCAAACCCTCCCCTTCTCCTGCCCCAAAACTCAACCATTGGCCCCAAACCTTCACCCCTGGGCTGCAGTTCAGGCCTCCTTAAATCAGGGCCCGGGGAGCTGGGGGGGATTTGGGTGAAATGGGGAAAACAGGGAGAAATTCGGAAGTTGGGGCAACAGGGGCAGACTTTGAGGTAAAATGGCTGAGATTTGATGAAAAGCGCTGATGGTGAGGAGATCAGAGGACTACGGGATATTTGGGAACAAAGTGGAGGGATTTGGGACCAAGACCAGAATCAGCAATAAATGCCACACCAACAGTACCATCACTATTGGCACAGCCACCATCAACACATTTGGCGCAGAAATAGGATCCGGAATCCTCGTCCTTGAGGTTGTTCATGGTCAGCGTCATCGAGCTCTGCCCGTTGTCCCGGGAGATCGTGAACCGACCCTTGACCGATGGCGCGTAGTAGATGGTGCCACCGTTGTCCTTGAGCCCTGCAACAAATTCCAGCCCCTGCCTGGATTTTTGCCGCACCCAGAACATGGAGAAACTCCCGACACTGAACCCGGACCCTCGGTAGAGGAGGCGCAGGGACCCCCCTGGGGGGCTGGAGGTCCCCCCCGCATTTCAGCAGGGTCAAGGCCGCCCGGAGCCCTGCGGGACAAAGGGGAGATGGGGATGAGGGAACGAATCCACCCAAATGTTGATTCCTGCATGCAGATCCTGATGGTTGCCCCAAATTGGGACCCGTGGACTGACCCATCCTCCTCCTGCAACTCCTGCCAGTCATCCCAGGTGGATCCCACAAACTTCTTCTGGCATGGCGACGCCCACTTTGGGTCCATAACCAATCCAGCTTCTCATCCCCATCTCCCCTTTGTCCCGCAGGGCTCCGGGCGGCCGTGATCCTGCTGGAGTGCAGGGGGGGGACCTCCAGCCCCCGGGAGTGTCCCTGCGCCTCCTCTGCCGAGGGGCCGGGTTCAGTTTCGGCAGTTTTGGAATGAGCTGGGTCCACCAGAGACCCGGGCAGGGGCTGGAATTCGTTGCAGGGATCAGCAAAAGTGCTGCCAATATTGGCTACGCGCCGTCGGTCAAGGGCCGGTTCACAATCTCCAGGGACAACGGGCAGAGCTTGGTGACGCTGACCATGAACAACCTCAAGGACGAGGATTCCGGATCCTATTTCTGTGCCAAAGCAGCTGCTGGTGGTGGTGGTGGTTATGGAGCTGGTGCTATTGATGTGCCGTGCATGGCCAGATCCCCATCCAGCACTGCAGGAGCATCCGGGAGCAGGACAGTCGGGACAGACGGACGGACACGAGAGATCTCTGCAGCCAGGTTGTGGCATTTGGGGTTTATTGCAAAGGACGAACTGCAGGGCCCTGCTGGGAGCTGCCAGGCATGGCTGGAGCAGGGCTGAGAGAAGTGAGGGGAGAGAGGATGAGAGGGTCAGAGAGTAAGAGAGTAAAAAAGGTAAATGAATAAAAGGGTGAGAGAATAAAAAGGCTAAGAGAGCGAAAGAGTCAGTGAATAAAATGGTAAGAGTGTAAAAGGGTAAGAACATAAAACTGTAAGAGAATAAAAGGGTAAGAGAGTGAGGTTCCCACCACAACACAATAAATCTTCTTTTCTGTGAAATATTCTAATTCTCACTAACCAATCTGGTCCAATATACAAACCCTACAGCATTTACACACAGCCTATAAGAATCGTTTCATTACCATACTCTATTACATTTTAAACCCTAAAAATTGGTCTTTGGGACCCTTCTGCCAAGCCTAAAACCTGCTCTTTGGAAACCCTACAAACTACTCTTTGGAGTAATTTTAAATCCTAAAAACGCCTCTTTGGAGTAACTTTAAACCCTAAAAACTACACTTTGTAGTATATTTAAACCCTAAAAACTCCTCTTTGGTCCCTTCTGCCACGCTGCTGGGTCTGCTCTGACCCTTGGAGCTGTCTGCAGGCAGAGGGTGTTGTTCCATCAAAAAGGGATCACCTTCAGCCGGCCACGCCGTTGTTTTCCAGTTGTTCAGTCACTGAGGGATCTCAAAGCTTGCTTTCCTTTCAATCTCGCTGATGGTTTCCATATTCTCAAAATCTTTTGCCAGGCAATCACATTGATAAGGCTTTGCTGTTCCATTTTCCCCAACCAGCATCAGCATAAGCACCGTGACCATCGGTGTCCTTGGCACAGAAATAGGATCCGGAATCCTCATCCTTGAGGTTGTTCATGGTCAGTGTCACCGAGCTCTGCCCGTTGTCCTGGGAGATCCTGAGCCGACCCTGCACTGATGGTGCGTAGTCGGTGCTGCCACTGCTGTGGATACTCGTGAGCCACTCCAGCCCCTGCCCGGATCTCTGCCGATACCAGCCCATCTCAAAATTCCAAAAACTGAACCCGGACTCTCGGCAGAGGAGGGGCAGGGACCCCCCGGGGGGCTGGAGGTGCTCCCCGCACTCCAGCAGGGTCACGGCCGCTCCCCCATCCCCAAACCTTCATTGGTTTTGCCCCAGAATCCTTTTTTCTTGCCTCAAATGTCCAGCAGAGGTTTCCTGTATTGAAAAGTTCCTTAAACCCTGCAATTAGCCCCAATCCACCCATTAATTAATTGGACAGCTCTGCCTGATGTTTGCGTCGCCTCATCCCCATCTCCCCTCCGTCCCGCAGGGCTCTGGGCGGCCGTGACCCTGCTGGAGTGCGGGGGGGACCTCCAGCCCCCCGGGGGGTCCCTGCGCCTCCTCTGCAGAGGGTCCGGGTTCAGTTTTGGGAGTTTTTCCATGCAATGGGCCCGACAGAGACCCGGGCAGGGGCTGTAGTGGCTCGCGGTGATCAGCAGCCCTGCAGGTTCCAGGACCGCCTACATGCCGTTGGTCAAGGGCTGGTTCACGATCTCCAGGGTCAACGGGCAGAGCTCGGTGACGCTGACCATGAACAACCTCAAGGACGAGGATTCCGGATCCTATTTCTGTGCCAGGGCTTTTTGTGCTGGTTGTTGGGCTGTTGCTAATCATGGTGACAATGCTGTTGATAGCGTGAAACTTCTCGTTTTTGCTCCTTTCCTATCATTGGATCTCTAAATTTTCTATTTTCATCCCAAACCTGACCTGTTGTCTCAGATGTTGACACTTTGTCCCCATTTGCATCAATGGTCAGCACTGAAACCAAACTCTCGCCTGTTTCTGCCCCAAGACTCAACCATTGCCTCCAAACCTTCACCCTGACCCTTTGTCCAAGCCGCGCCCCCGTTGCACCAACGCTGCCCAATTGGCGCAAAACCCTGCCCTGGGTCTGGCCCCAAACTCAAGTCTTGGCCCAAAATCTCATCCTCGACCCCCGAAAGATCCCAAAGGGTCGAGATTTGGGGTGAAATTGGGCAAATTTTTGCACCAACAGAGTTGGGTTTGGGGCAGAACCAGTCAGGGTTTGGGGTCTTTGTTCACCATGAGTGGAAATGGGGGAGACATTGGACAAACGGTCAAGAGCGGAGATTTGGGAGAAGGACCTGGGGGTTGAGGACAGGAGGGGACACTGAGATGGGGGTGGATCCACCTCAGGCCTCTTCATAATTAGCACCAGGATTGCAATTATCACCAGCAGATTTGGCGCAGAAACAGAATCCGGAATCATCGTCCTTGAGGTTGTTCATGGTCAGCCTCACCGAGCTCTGCCCGTTGTCCCTGGAGATCATGAACCGGCCCTGCACCGATGGCGTGTACCCGGTTCAACCACCATTGTAGCTGATACTCGCGAGCCAATCCAGCCCCTGTCCAGGTCTCTGCCGCACCCAGAGCATGTCGTAGCTCCCAAAACTAAACCCGGACCCTCAGCACAGGACACGCAGAGACCCCCCGGGGGGTTGGAGGTCCCACCCGCAATCCAACAGGGTCACGGCAGCTCAGAGCCCTGGGGGACAAAGGGGAGATGGGGATCAGGAACCTGTTTGGCCGAGGGCCGGAAACTAGGCAAGGCCAGCTAGAAAAAGCGGCAGGACCCACCTGGGAGGAGGATGATGAACTCCATGGGTCCCAGTTTGGGGCCCAGAGTCAGGATTTGGGTCAATGGTTGAGCTTTGGCCTCATCCCCATCTCCCCTTTGTCCCGCAGGGCTCTGGGCGGCCGTGACCCTTCTGGAGTGCGGGGGGGAACTCCAGCCTCCCAGGGGGGTCCCTGACGTTTCTGTGCCGCGCATCTGGGTTTGATTTCGGGAATTTTGGAATGATCTGGATCCGTCAGAGATCCAGGCGGACACTGGAATACAGCAGGTGGCGGCACCTTCTACGCACAATCTGTCAAGGGCCGGTCCAGGATCTCCAGGGACAACAGGCAGAGCTCGGTGACGCTGACCATGAACAACCTCAAGGCCGAGGATTCCGCCGTTTATTTCTGCACAAAACGTGCCAGTAGTAGTTACGGTTCTGAGAGTGCTGCTGCTATTGGGAGCAATGCCGTCAGTGTTCCCACCACCATGATGGTCACCAACTGTCTCCACAGTGACCCTTCCCCCAATCCCCAGCCCCTGACCCCATTCCTGTCCTCGGGCCCCAACCCTCCCCTGGCCCTGCCCCACATTCTCAGCTCCTGGCCCCACACATTAGCTCGGGGCCCACTCAGGGCCATTTTTGCTCTTGGACTGGCCCCGGCCCTTCTGCCAGGATCCCTGGGCTGAATTCGCCCAGCTCTGCCCAAATCTGCGCTGCTGGCCCTGAGCAGCCACCACTGACACAAATCCCAAATTCTGACCAAAATCGGGACCCTGGGCCTAAAACCCTGACCTGCAGAGCAAAGTTTTAGGGCACAAAGAGGAGATTTGGGGTCAGGAGTTGAGGTTTGGGGTCAGCGGGTGAGAATTGGGGCCGAGGCAGAGCAAGGTTGGGATCAATGGTCAAGGGCTGGGTGTGGGCTGGGGGTTTGGGGGAAGGGTCTGGGCAACCGGGACGGGTGGGGGATAAGGGGATGTGGGTGGGAAAACCTTGGGCATCCTCACTACGAGCAGCATGTTCAGGGTAATTATTAGCAGCACACTTGGAGCAGAAATAAACGGCAGAATCCTCATCCTTGACGTT
Source organism: Melozone crissalis (assembly GCF_028551555.1). Lineage (NCBI taxonomy): Eukaryota > Metazoa > Chordata > Aves > Passeriformes > Passerellidae > Melozone > Melozone crissalis. The sequence goes on from NW_026535856.1 coordinate 4,054,237, forward strand.
GTTCATGGTCAGCGTCACCGAGTTCTGCCCGGTGTCCCTGGAGATCCTGAACCGGCCCCTGACCGATGGCGCATAGTAAGTGTTGGCACTATTGTACTAGATGCCTGCCACGTATTCCAGCCCCTGCCTGGGTCTCTGGCGGACCCAGTGCATTCCATAATCCCCGAAACTGAAACCGGACCCTCGGCAGAGGAGACGCAGGGACCCCCCTGGGGCTGCAGGTGCCCCCCACACTCCAGCAGGGTCACGGCCGCCCAGAGCCCTGCGGGACAAAGGGGAGAAGGGGATGAGGAACCTGATTGGTGAAGAGTGCCCAAGTTGGCATGGCACGCTTGAAAAAGTGGTGGGACGCACGTGAGAGGAGGATGATGAACTCCAAGGGTCAGAATCTGGGGCCAAGAGTAAGGATTTGTTTCAAGGGTTGAGCTTTGTCCTCATCCCCATCTCCCCTTTGTCCCTCAGGGCTCCGGGCGGCCGTGACCCTCCTGGAGTGCGGGGGGGACCTCCAGCCCCCTGGGGCGTCCCTGCGCCTCCTCTGCCGAGGGTCTGGGTTCAATTTTGGCAGTTTTGGGATGGGCTGGCATCGCCAGAGACCCAGACAGGGGCTGGAAGCAGTCGCCAGTATCAGGTGGCAGCGCCTACTACGCGCCATCGGTCAAGGGCCGGGTCACGATCTCCAGGGACAACGGGCAATCTTCGGTGACGCTGACCATGAACAACCTCAAGGACGATGATTCTTCCACCTATTTCTGTGCCAAATCTTACAATACAGGAAGCTCTTATGCTGCTCCTTATATTGGCCATTCCGGTGGTGGCACCACCCCATCAGAGCCCCTCTTGTCCCCAGACCTAGACCCTTCCCCCAAACCTCAGCCCTTGACCCTTTGTCCCAAATCTCCCCCATTTGCACCAATGGTCAGCTCTGACCCCAAACCCTGCCCTGCTCCTGCCCCAAAAATCAACCATTGGCACCAAACATTCAAACACGTCCCCCAGTTCAGGCCTTGCTCTCCAAGAGTTCCCATTTCTGACTGTGCTCGATCAGCCAATCAGAGTTCAGGGAGCTGGGGGAGATTTGAGTGAAATGGGCAAAATTGGGGAAACTCCAGGGCTGCGGCAACAGGGGCAGAGATTGGGGGAATATAGCCAAGATTTGAGGAGAAGGGCTGGGATTTTGGGGAAGAATCTGTGGCGATTGGAGACATCTGGTGACCATCAAGGGCATCGGATCGCTGAGAGCATCATCAATAAAAACATAATCAGCACCCCAATATTTATGACGTCTGGCACAGAAATAGGATCCGGAATCCTCGTCCTTGAGGTTGTTCATGGTCAGCGTCACCGAGCTCTGCCCGTTGTCCCTGGAGATCCTGAACCGACCCTGCACCGACGGACTGTAGATGGTGTAGCCTCCATTGTAGGTGATGTGGGCGACAAACTCCAGCCCCTGCCCGGGTCTCTGGCGCACCCAGAACATGTCGTGATTGGCCAGAGTGAACCCAGAGCCGATGCAGAGCAACGTCAGGGACCCCCCAGGGGGCTGGAGGTGCCCCCCGCACTCCAGCAGGGTCACGGCCGCCCGGAGCCCTGCGGGACAAAGGGGAGATGGGGATGGGGCGATGCAAAAGCCAGGTGGAGCTGTCGAATTAATTAATGTGTGGATTGGGGCTAATTGCAGGGTTTAAGGAACTTTACAATAATGGAAACCTCTGTAGAATATTTTAGTCCAAAGGGAATTTGGGGCAAAACTGGGGAAGGGTTGGGGATTGGGGAGTGGCCGTGACCCTGCTGGAGTGCGGGGGGGACCTCCAGCCCCCCGGGGGGTCCCTGCACCTCCTCTGCCGAGGGTCCAGGTTCGATTTTGGGAGTTTTTCCATGGAATGTGTGCGACAGAGACCCGGGCAGGGGCTGGAGTTGATCGCAGCGATCTGGAGCAATGGTGCCATCTACTACGCGGCGTCGGTCAAGGGCCCGTTCACGATCTCCAGGGACAACGGGCAGAGCTCGGTGACGCTGACCATGAAAAACCTAAAGGACCAGGACTCCGGATTCTATCTCTGTGCCAAGGATGCTGATGGTTACGGTGCTGCTCCTAATGCTGGTTGGGGATGGGGCCATGGTCGGCAATCTCAGTATAACAAGCAGCATAAGCGCCACCAGTACCAGGACATTTCCCACAGAAACAGGATCCGGAGGGACCAAGAGGTGAGATTTGGGGCCAGAGCAGGGCAGGGTTGGGACGCAGGTCAGGAGTGGAGTCTGGGGTTGGAGGGAATGATCGGGGGCACAGGGACAGGAACAGGGGTAAGGACACCACCACCAACATCAGCATCAGAAGGAGCACAACAACTGTAAGCACCCTTGGTGCAGAAATAGGATCCGGAATCCTCGTCCTTGAGGTTGTTCATGGTCAGCGTCACCGAGCTCTGCCCGTTGTCCCTGGAGATCCTGAAACGACCCTTGACCGATGGCGCATAGCCAATGTTGCCACTGTTGTTGCTGATCCCTGCCATGAATTTCAGCCCCTTCCCTAGTCTTTGACGCATCCAGCCCATGTTGAAATTCCCGAAATCAAACCCGGACCTTCGGCACAGCAACATCAGGGACCCCCCGGGGGGGTTGGAGGTCCCCCCCCGCACTCCAGCAGGGTCACGGCCTCCCGGAGCCCTGTGGCACAAAGGGGAGATGGGGATGAGAAACCTGATTGGCTCTGGGCCTTCAGTGGGTGTGGCCAGCTGGAAAAAGGGATGAGACCCACCTGGGAGGGTGACCAGGAGCAGGAGGAGAAGAACAAATTGTCACAACCTGGGGCCAATTATTGGGATTTTGGCGTCAAGAGTTGAGCTTAGGCCATCCCCATCTCCCCTTTGTCCCGCAGGGCTCCGGGCGGCCGTGACCCTGCTGGAGTGCGGGGGGGACCTCCAGCCCCTCGGGGGGTCCCTGCGCCTCCTCTGCCGAGGGTTCGGGTACAGTTTTGGCAGTTTTGCCATGCACTGGTTCTGATAGAGACCCAGGCAGGGGCTGGAATGGGTCGCGGGGATGAGGAACGATCCAGCACCGGGTACACGGATTCAGTCCAGGGCCAGTTCAGGATCTCCAGGGACAACCGGGAGAGCTCGGTGACGCTGACCACGAACAACCTCAAGGACGAGGATTCCGGATCCTATTTCTGTGCCAAACGTGCTTATGCTGATAATTGGGGCCCTCCTGCTATTGGTAAATGCACCATTGGTGGATCCATTCCCATCTCAGTGTCCCCACCTGTCCCCAAAGACGAAGACCCTTCCCCCACACCCAAGTCCCAGGTCTTCCCCCTTTGTCCCAGATCTGCCCCCTTTGCCCCAATGGCGACCAAAGACCCCAAACCCCCAACTGGTTCTGCCACAAACCTGCCTGCTTTGGCCCCAAAACTCACCCGATTCTGCCCCAAATCCCCACTCTGGGCTCCCAGACGCAGCCGCTGGCCCAAACCTCACCCGCTGTCCCCAAATCTCGACCTCTTGGGCACTTTTTGGGCATGAGGGTGAGATTTGGGGCCAAGAATTGAGTTTGGGGCCAGACCCAGGGGAGGGTTTGGGGCCAATGGGCAACGTTGGGGGCAAAGGGGGCGGGGTTGGGACAAAGGGTCTGGGGTGGGTCAGGGGGGTTTGGGGAAGGGTCTGGGGACAGCTGGGGACAGGGACGGGGCTGAAACCGCAAACACCCACCCAACCACCGGGAGTGAAACCAATGGCATGGGCGGCATTCCAGCCACCATAGGAATCCTTGGCACAGAAATAGGATCCGGAATCCTTGTCCTTGAGGCTGTTCATGGCCAGCATCACCAAGCTCTGCCCGGTTTCCCTGGAGATCCTGAACCGGCCCTGGACTGAATCTCCATAGTGGGTGGTGCCAGCAGTGCTGATCTGTGCTACGACCTCCAGCTCCTGCCCGGGTCTCTGGCGGACCCAGCCCATCCCAAAACTGCCGAAATCGAACCCGGACCCTCGGCAGAGGAGGTGCAGGGACCCCCCGGGGGGCTGGAGGTCCCCTCCACACTCCAGCAGGGTCACGGCCGCCTGGAGCCCTGCGGGAAAAAGGGGAGATGGGGATGGGCCAAAGCTCAAACCTTGAACCAAATCCTGACTCTGGGCCCCAAATTGGGACCCTTGGAGTTCATCATCCTCCTCCCAGCTGGGTCCCGACCCTTTTCCAAACTGGCCACACCCACTTTGAGGCCTTCGACCAATCAGGTTTCCCATCCCCATCTCCCCTTTGTCCCGCAGGGCTCCGGGCGGCCGTGACCGTGCTGGAGTGCGGGGGGGACCTCCAGCCCCCCGGGGGTCCCTGACGTTGCTGTGCCACGCCTCTGGGTTTGATTTTTGCAGTTTTGGAATGTTCTGGATCCGACAGAAATCTGGGAAGACCCGGGAATACATCGCCAGTATCGACAGCAGTGGTGGTTACACCGCCTACGCGCCATCGGTGCAGGGCTGGTTCAGGATCTCCAGGGGCAACGGGCAGAGGTCGGTGATGCTGACCATGAGCAACCTCAAGGACGAGGATTCCACAGTTTATTTCTGTGCCAAACGTAGCAGTAATGGTTATGGTTGTGCTGGTCCCGCTCATATTGACAAGTCCTGCCGTGGCCCCAGCCCCATTGCAGTCCCAAGTGCCCACAAATTCCAGAAATCCTGCCCCAACTCCCAGCTCTGTTTCTGAAATCTTCACCAGTTGCTTCCAAACTCCGCCCCTTTTGCCCCAACTCCTGAATTTCTCCCAGTTTTTCCCAATTCACCCAAATCACCACCAGTTCCCTGGGCCCTGATTGGAGCAGGCCTGAACTGGAGGCCAGGTGTGAAGGTTTGGGGTCAATGGTTGAGTTTTGGGGCAGGAGCGGGGCATGGTTTGGGGTCAGTGCTGACCATTGGGGCAAATAGGGGAGATTTGAGACGAAGGGTCAAGGACTGAGGTTTGCGGGGGAAGAGTCTGGGTCTGGGGACAGGTGGGACTTGGAGGTTGGTGTGGATCCACAACTGGTGTCTTCATCAGAAGCAGCAGCACTCCAATCATTATCATAGCCAGATTTGGAGCAGAAATAGGATCCGGAATCCTCGTCCTTGAGGTTGTTCATGGTCAACGTCACCGAGCTCTGCCCGTTGTCCCTGGAGATCGTGAACCGGCCCTGCACCGATGGCGCATACGCGGTGTAGGAACCACTGCTCCAGATCGCTGCAACGTATTCCAGCCCCTGCCCGGGTTTCTGACGCATCCAGAGCATGGAGAAACTCCCGAAACTGAACTCGGACCCCCGGCAGAGGAGGCGCAGGGACCCCCCTGGGGGCTGTAGGTCCCCCCCGCACTCCAGCAGGGCCACGGCCGTCCGGAGCCCTGCGGGACAAAGGGGAGATGGGGATGGGGCGATGCAAAGGTTCAGCAGAGCTGTCCAATTAATTAATGGATGGATTTGCTCTAATTGCAGGGTTTAGAGAACTTTTCCATACAGGAAATTTCTGTTGGACATTTGAGGCCAGACAAAGGAATTTGGGAGAAAACCAGTGAAGGTTTAAGAATGCGGGAGCGGCCGTGACCCTGCTGGAGTGCAGGGGGGACCTCCAGCCCCCCGGGGGGTCCCTGCGCCTCCTCTTCCAAGGGTCCGGTTTCGACTTTGGGAGTTTTGGAATGTTCTGGATCCGCCAGAGACACGGGAAGGGGCTGCAATGGGTCGCAGGGATCTACAGCACTGGTGGTTACACCGAGTACGCGCTGTCGGTCAAGGGCTGGTTCAGGATCTCCAGGGACAACGGGCAGAGCTCGGTGACGCTGACCATGAACAACCTCAAGAACCAGGATTCCGGATCCTATTTCTGCGCCAAGGTTGCTGGTGCCAGTTGGGGTAATGATGTCTCTGCTCTTGGCCTCAACCCCTTGACTGGGTCCCCTCCTGTCCCCAGTTCCCAGACCCTTCCCCCAAATCTCAGCCCTTCACCCCATTCTTGACCCTTTGTCCCAGATTACCCCCATTTCCAACACCACCAACCATGAAGCAAAAACCCTCAAACGTGTTCTGCCTCAAATCCAACAAAGTTGGCAAAAATACTCGCCCAATTCTTCCCGAAGTCCCCACTTTGTGCTCCCAGCCACAGCCACTCACATGAGTTGTGATCCTTTGTCCGCAAATCGGGACCCTTGGCCTCAAACCCCGACCTTCAGAGCAAAGTTTTGGGGAACAAAGAGGAGATTTGGGGTGAGGAGTTGTGGTTTGGGGTCAGCGGGTGAGAACTGGGGACGAGGCAGAGCAAGCTTGGGATAATTGGTCAAGGGCTGGGTGTGGGCTGGGGGTTTGGGGGAAGGGTCTGGTCAACGGGGATGGGGGAACATGGGGATGGACGTGGCACTGTCACTACCAGAAGGATTACCAGCATCAGCATCCCTGGCACAGAAATAGGATCTGGAATCCTCGCCCTTGATGTTGTTCATGGTCAGCATCACCGAGCTCTGCCCATTGTCCCTGGAGATCGTGAACCGGCCCTGGACTGATGGCGCGTACCAGGTGCTGCCACCATTGCTGTTGATCCCTGCGATGTATTCCAAACCCTGCCCGGGTCTCTGGCGCATCCAGAACATTCCATAATCCCCAAAACTGAACCCGGACCCTCGGCAGAGGAGGCACAGGGACCCCCCGGGGGGCTGGAGGTCCCCCCCGCACTCTGCAGGGTCACAGCATCTGACTCCATGATTCAGAATGCTGAACTATTGCTCTATTAAATCTCTACTATATTACATTAATATTATATTTTATTACATTAAAACAATATTTTATCTCATTATTACTATATTACATCTCATTAATATTATATTATATCTCATCAATACTATATTATATCTCATTAATTCGATATTATATCCCAAAAATACAATACTATATCTCATTAATTCTATATTATATCTCATTAATACTATATTACATCTCATTAATGCTATATAATATCTCATTAATTCTATATTATATCTCATTAATACTATATTGCATTTATACTAAAGAGATACAAAAAATTCCGTACAAAAGACCCTAAAATATCCTGAAGAAACCCCGCGAGTGACTGACAGAGCCAGGTCACGGCCTGGAGCCCATTGGCCAAGGAAACAAAACAATCTGCAGCAGAACCCAAATGATGAATCCCTGGCGGGGAACAATCCCCCTGACACATTCCACACCTGCAGAAACAGCAGGAGCAGCGAGGAGAGATGGGAATTGTTTCATCTTCTTCTTCTTCCTGAGCTGCTCCAGGAAAAATAGTTAGAGAGGGAGAGAGAGACAGACAGAGAGAGAGGGAGAGAGAGGATGGTCTCTGACTCTGAGCAGGGAACGAGAATGGCACAGCCAGGCCCCGTGCCCATCTCCCCTTTGTCCCGCAGGGCTCCGGGTGGCCGTGACCCTGCTGGAGTGAGGGGGGGACCTCCAGCCCTCCGGGGGTTCCCTGCGCCTCCTCTGCCGAGGGTCTGGGTTCAGTTTCGGGAGTTTTGGAATGAGCTGGGTCCGCCAGAAACCCGGGCAGGTGCTGGACTGGGTTGCGAGTATCCACAGCAGTGGCAGCGCCTACTACGCGCCATCGGTCAAGGGTCGGTTCACGATCTCCAGGGACAACGGGCAGAGCTCGGTGATGCTGACCATGGAAAACCTCAAGGACGAGGATTCGGGATCCTATTTCTGTGGCAGAAGTGTTGTTGGTAGTGCTGGTTGGAACGCTGCTGCAGGCATTGGTCACTCTCATATTTAGGTTGCATTTGGCTGTGTTCCTGTTCCCCGGTCCGCTCTCTGCACATTACCACAAAGTGGACTAAAATCTTAACCCTTGGCTTGAAGTATCGACTTTTATAACAAGGTTTTGGGGCATAAAGTGGAGATTTGGGGTCGGGAGTTGTGGTTTGGGGTCAGCGGGTGAGAATTAGGGCCGAGGCAGAGCAAGGTTGGGATCGATGGTCAAGGGCTGGGTGGGGGCTGGGGGTTTGGGGGAAGGGTCTAGGGAACGGGGATGGGGGGGGACATGGGGATGGGGACACAACCATCATCATCTCCCCTATTAGCAACAGCACTACCAGCACCAGTATCAGCAGATTTTCCGCAAAAATAGACGGAATCCTCGTCCTTGAGGTTGTTCATGGTCAGCATCACCGAGCTCTACCCGTTGTCCCTGGAGATCGTGACCCGGCCCTTGGCCGATGGTGCATAGTATGTGCCGCCACCATCGCTGTAGATCCCTGCGACGTATTCCAAACCCTGCCCAGGTCTCTGGCAGATCCAGTACATTCCATAATCCCCAAAATTGAACCCAGATGCGCGGCACAGCAACGTCAGGGACCCCCCAGGGGGCTGGAGGTCCCCCCCGCACTCCAGCAGGGTCACGGCCGCCCGGAGCCCTGCGGGACAAAGGGGAGATTGGGATGTTGCCAAAGCTCAACCCTTGACCCCAATCCTGACCCTTGGCCCCAAATTGGGACCCTTGGCCTTCATCATTCTCCCCCCAGGAGGATTCTACTCCTTTGTCCAGCTGGCCACACCCACTTGGGGGCCCTTGACCAATCAGAGTTTTGATTTCCATCCTCTCCCCTTTCTCCCGCAGGGCTCCGGGCGGCCGTGACCCTGCTGGAGTGTGGGGGGGACCTCCAGCCCCCCGGGGGGTCCCTGCGCCTCCTCTGCCGGGGGTCTGGGTTCAGTTTCGGCAGTTTTGGGATGGGCTGGGTTCGTCAGAGTCCTGGGCAGGGGCTGGAATGGGTCGCGGGGATCAGGTACGATGGTGGCAGCGGATTCAGTCAAGGGCCGGTTCACGATCTCCAGGGACAACGGGCAGAGCTCGGTGACACTGACCATGAACAACCTCAAGGACGAGGATTCTGGATCCTATTTCTGTGCCAAATGTTCTTTTACTTCTGGTGCTGGTTGGGGTGCTGCTGCTTTTGTTTATCATTTTCTTCCTGTCCCCATGCCCCAGAACCTTCCCTCCAACCCCTGTCCCCACTCCTGAGCCTTTGTCCCAACCTTGCCCTGCTCTTGCCCCAAATCTCAGCTCTTGGCCCCAAATCACGGCCGGTTTCACCCTGAGGTCAGCCTTGTCCCACAAATCCCAAAGATTTTTTCCCAACTGGACCCATTCTGGCCCAAAATTGCAGCGGTGAAACTGAGTCACAGCCACAGACCCAAATCAAGCCCATTTTCACCAAATCTCGACCATTTGCACCCAGATTTGGGGACCTTGGTTGAGACTCGGACCCAATAGCTGAGGTTTGGGGCCAAGAGCTGAGATTTGGGGCTAAAGCAGGGCAGGGTTGGGCCAAAGGGTCAGGAGTGGGGTCAGGGGCTGGGGTGTGGGGGAAAGGTCTGGAAAACGGGAACAGATGGGGACACAGGGATTGGGCCATGGTCAAAGTCATAGACAGCAGCAACCCAACTACTATAGGCAGATTTCCCGCAGAAATAAACGGCGGAATCCTCGTCCTTGAGGTTGTTCATGGTCAGCGTCACCGAGCTCTGCCCGTTGTCCCTGGAGATCCTGAACCGGCCCTGCACCGACAACACGTACCAGGTGGTGCTGCCAGTGTTGATATAGGCGACGTATTCCAGTCCCTGCCCAGGTCTCTGGCGGATCCATTCAAAGTCAGAACTGCCAAAATCGAACCCGGACCCTTGGCAGAGGAGGCGCAGGGACCCTCCGGGGGGCTGGAGGTCCCCCCCTGCACTCCAGCAGGGTCACGGCCACCCGGAGCCCTGCGGGACAAAGGGGAGATGGGGATGAGGGAAAAAATCCATCCAAATGTTGATTCTTGCATGCAGATCCTGGTGTTGGCCCCAGATTGTGGCACTTTCTCCTCCTCCCGATCCTGCTGGCTTTCCCAGGGGGCTCGAGGACCCGTTTTGGATCTGGTAACCCCCAGCCGGACCCACACCTGGATCCGGGGCCTCATCCCCATCTCCCCTCTGTCCCGCAGGGCTCCAGGCGGCCGTGACCCTGCTGGAGTCTGGGGGGGGACCTCCAGCCCCCTGGGGGGTCCCTGACATTGCTGTGCCAAACATCTGGCTTCAATTTCACAAAATCTGCAATGTTCTGGATCCGCCAGAGACCCGGGCAGGGGCTGGAATACGTCGCGGGGATCAACGGTCATGGTTCCACCCCCAGATACGCGCCATCGGTCAAGGGACGGGTCAGGATCTCCAGGGACAACGGGCAGAGCTCGGTGACGCTGACCATGAACAATCTCAAACACGAGGATTTCGGATCCTATTTCTGTGCCAAAAACGCCTATGATGGTTGGGGTTGGGAGGCTCATCCTGCTGGTTCTAATTTTGGTCTTGTCCCCATCCCTGTTCCCCAGGTCCTTCCCTCAAACCCTTGACCCCATTGTTGACCCCCACGGACCCAAATCCATCCCATTTTCCCCAAATCTCGACCATTTGCACCCAGGTTTGGGGACATTGGTTCAGCCTTGGAGCCAAGAGCTGAGGTTTGGGGCCAGGAGCTGAGATTGGGGCAAAAGGTTCAGATTTGGGGCCCAGAACGAAGATTTGGGGCCCAGAATGAAGATTTGGGGCCAAGAATGGAGATTTGGGGCCGGGAGTGGAGATTTGGGGCCGGGAGTGGAGATTTGGGGTCAGAAGTGGAGATTTGGGGCCCAGAACAAAAATCTGGGACCAAGAACGAAGATTTGGGGCTAAGAACAAAGATTTGGGGCCAGGAATGAAGATTTGGGGCCACAGGCTGAGATTTGGGGCTACGACTGCAGATTTGGGGCCAAGAATGGAGATTTGGGGCCAGGAGTGGGGATTTGGGGCCAAGAACGAAGATTTGGAGTGGGAGTTGAGATTTGGGGTGTAAGGCTGAGATTTGGGGTGAAGAACCAAGATTTGGGGATCAGAGCTGAGATTTGGGGCCAAGAATGAGGATTTGGGGTGAAGAGTGAGGATTTGGGGTGAAGAATTTTTATTTTATTTTATTTTATTTTATTTTATTATTTTTTTTATTATTATTTTATTGTATTTTATTTCGGTTTTTTTATTTAATTTTATTTTATTATTTTATTTTATAATAATTTATTTTGTTTTAATTTTTTTAATATATTATTTTATTTTATTTTCATTTATTATTTGATTTTATTTTACTTGATTTTATTTTATTTTGATTTATTTTATTATTTTATTTTATTTTATTTTACTTCATTGTATTTCATTTTATTTTATTTTATTTTATTATTTTATTTTATTTTATCTGATTTTATTTTTTTCTTTTTATTCCTCTTTTAGCTTAATTTAATTTTTATTTTATTTTATTTTATTTTATTTTATTTTATTTTACTTTACTTTATTTTGGATTTTTTTTATTATTTTATTTTAATTTTTTATTTTATTTTTTATTGTATTTTATTTTTTTTATTTTATTTTATTTTATCTTATTTTATTTTATTATTTTATTTTATTTTTTTTATTTTTGTTTTATTTTATTTTACTTTTTTTTATTCCTCTTTTAGTTTAATTTATTTTATTATTTTATTTTATTTTATTTCATTTCATTTTATTTTGTTTTGTTTTATTTTATTATTTTATTTTATTTTAATTTATCATTTTTTTACTTTATTTTACTTTATTTTATTTTACTTTATTATATTTAATTTTTTTAATTTATTTTTTTATTTTACTTTTTTATTTTATTTCATTTTATTTCATTTTATTTCATTTAATTCATTATTTTATTTTATTTTTCTTTTTTATTCCTATTTTGGTTTCATTTAATTTTTTTTTTCTTTTATTTGATTTTTCTTTTATTTTCTTTTTCTTTTTTTATTCTCATTTAAGTTTGATATCATTTTATTTTTATTTTATTTCTATTTTCTAACATAATTTTATAGTGATTTTATTTTTAAATCTAGTTTAAACTTTAATTTCAATATAATTTTATTTCTATTTGTAATTTTTATTTTATATTTTCATTTTAAACTCATTTGAACTTATTTAAATTTTAATTACAATTGCAAGTATAATTTCATTTTTTAATTTCATATTAAATTTATTTTTCTTTTAATTTTCCTTTTCTTTTCCAATTAAATTTCAATTTAATTTAAATTTCAATAAAATAAAATAAAATAATAATTTTATTTTAATGATTATTTTATTTGGAATTTTATTTTTTACTATAATTCACTTTGAATTTTTTTCATATTTTTAATATCAATTTTAATTTTATTTTTTCTCTTGATTTTAATTTCTTATTGCATTTTCCATTAAAATTTTATTTCTAAATTTATTTGAAGTTAATTTCCTTTTTCCTATTCACATCATTTTCATTTTATTTTTTTATTGTGTTTTCAATTTTATCTTAATTTCAAAATGGAATTTCAGCCTCAATTTTACCTTTAAGTTCCTTTTTAATTTATATATTTATTTTATCTTGTTTAATTTTATTTTACTTTTATTTTATTTTTATTTCTTTTTTATTTTTAATTGACTTTCGATTTTGATTTATTTCACTTTAATTTAAAATGATATGTTTATTGATAACTTTAATTTTATTTAAAAATTTATATTTTTATTTCCATTTTTAATTAAGTCATATAGTAAATTTTGTCGGTAAGTTTATTTTTATTTAATTTCATTTAAAGTTTAATTTTAATTTTAATTTTCCTTTTAATTTTTATTTTTATTGAATTTTAATTCTTGCCAATTTTGGAACTTTTAATTCCGATTTTTGTGATTTTCTGTTATTATTGGTTTCCAGGTGAATTTTTTAATTTAATTACGATTTTATTTAATTTAACTTAATTTAATTAATTTTAGTTTAATTTAGATTATTTCTATTTTATTTTATTTTAATTGAGTTTATTTTCGTTTAATTTAATTGATTTGAAGTTTTATTTTGTTTTATTTCCTTTTTGTTTAACAAAGTTGAAGTAAATTAAATTATTATAAATTTAAATGAATTTCAATTTAAAGCAAATTTATTTTATTTTATTTCTTATTTAATTTTATTTTATTTTTATTGAGTTTATTTTAGTATAATTTAATTTATTTGAGGTCTTCTTTTGTTTTATTTCCTTCTTATTTTACAAAGTTTCGGTAAATTAAATTGTTTTAAATTTAAATGAATTTAAATTAAATTTATTTCATTTTATATCTTATTTTAGTTTATTTTATCTTTATTGAGCTTATTTTTGTTTAATTTAATTGATTTGAAGTTTTATTTTGTTTTATTTCCTTTTTATTTAACGAAGTTGAAGCAAATTAAATTATTTTAAATTTAAATGAATTTCAATTTAAAAGAAATTTATTTTATTTTATTTTTTTATTTTATTTTATTTTTATTGAGTTTATTTTAGTTTAATTTAATTGATTTGAGGTCTTATTTTGTTTTATTTCCTTTTTATTTAGCAAAGTTTCAGTAAATTAAATTATTTTTAATTGAAATGAATTTGAATTTAAAGTCAATTTTTTTTTTAATTCAATTTTAATTAATTACTTCCATCATTAATTTATAAACTTTGTTTATTTGAGGTTTATTAATGACAATATTTTTCATTTATATTTTTATTTTTATAATAATAACAGTAATAATAATAAAAACAACAACAATGATAATTTTAATAATAATAGTAATAATAGTAATAATAAAAAATAATAATAATTATATTAATAATAATATAATACTAAAAAAATAAAATATTTATTTTATTTTATTTTATTTTTATTTTTTTAAATTCCATTTTTAATTAATTACTTCCATCATTAATTTGTTAACTTTGTTTATATGAGGTTTATGAATGGCAATATTTTTAATTTATATTTTTATTTTGGTAATAATAATAATAATAATAATAATAATAATAATAATAATTTAATAAAATATAATAATAATAGTAGTAACAATAATAATAAAATACAACAACAACAACAACAACAACAACAATAATAATAATAATAATAATAAAATTATAATAATAAATATAGTAATAAATATAATAATAGTAAATATAATAATAATAATAATAACACAGTAAATTTTTTCTTTTTAATTGGTTTTATTTCTATTATTTTTATTTCTTATTCTAATATTTGGCCAGGTTCCTTCCTCGCTAACATTTATTAACATCAATTAAAGTCAATGACCGTTTATTAATGGCTATTAATTAATATTATTTCAATCCAAAATAAAAGAATTCCATTTTCTTCTGGGTTTTCTTCGTTCTTTTCGTTTTTTCCCTTTGGGGATCAATGAAAGAAAATGGAATTAAAGGGAATAAAAGAATTGTAATCAAATCAATGGAAAATTGAAAAAAAAATCAAAATTAAATAGAAAATTCAGTGAAATAAAATAAAATAATTCAATGTAATTGATGTGGTTTTTATTTTATTTTCCTTTATTTTATTACAAGCTATTCGTTTATCATTATTCGCATTTTGATTTAATTGAATTTATTAAGATTTATTTTTATTATTTTCATTATTCACAAAAAATTTATTTTATTTATATTTGTTTTTATTCATTACAGCGTATTCTTTATACGCGTTTATGCGAATGGATTTTTAAAATATTGAAATTAAAATGAATTTGAATTAAAATTAAAATGAAATCATTAATTTAAATTTTAAAAATTTTGAATTTTAAATGAACCAAAATTGAATCTAGAATTAAATTTAAATGAAATTAAAATAAATAAAAAAAATAGAATAGGATAGAATAGAATAAAATAAAATAATGTAAAATAAAATAAAATAATGAAATAAAAAAATATAATATAATAAATTATGAAAAAAATAAAATAGAATAAAGTAAAATAAAATAAAATAATAAATTAAATAAAAATAAAATAAAATAAATAAAATAAAATAAAATAAAATAGAATAAATTAAAATAAAATAAAATAATAAATTAAAATAAAATAAAATAAAATAAAATAAAATAAAGTAAAATAAGATAAAATAAAGTAAAATAAAATAAAATTATACATTAAAATAAAATAAAATATTAATAAAATAAAATAAAATAAAATAAAATAGAGTAAAGTAAAATAAAATAAAATAATATCTTAAAATAAAATAAAATAAAATAAAATTAAATACGATTAAAAATAAATGGGAGAAAACAAAGTAATCAGAAAAAAACAATGAAATAAAAATGAAAAAAAAGAAATCTAATAGGAAATAAACAGAATAAGTGGAATTAATAATTTGTATTTTTAAAATAAAAAATTGTATTCAATCCGAAAGAAAGGGCGAGATTAGGAATTGAAAAAAGGGAATGAAAATAAATTTATAAAAATAGAAAATGGCAAAAACAGAGGCAGGAAATTGATGCAAATTAGGGAGGAAATGGGGGGAAAAGAGAAATAAAAATCAATTAAAGCAGAGGAATTAAAAACAAATAAAGGAGATTAATTGAAATCAATTTGATAAAATAAAATTTATTCAAGGAAGGGATGAAAATCCAGGAATTAAATCCCAAAATTCGATAAAATACAAGAATAGGAATTTAATTTAATTTAATTTAATTTAATTTAATTCGATTTTATTTTTTAAATAAATTTTAATCTTATCAGTGATTTATTATTATAAAAAATTCAAAATAAATTTATAGGAAATTGAACTATTAGAAAATTGATATTGAGACAAATTAATTTATAACAATGTTTAGATTTTTAATAAATAAAAATACAAACTTGTATTGGTAGAATTTATTAATTTATGATAATCGGAATAAATAGAATAAATTGGTATATCTTTATTAATTTCAAATTTTATAGTTTTTATTTAAAAAATGGATCAACTTATATTAATGGAAATTAATGCAATAAATTAATTGGCTTTAGTAATTGAAGTAAATGTTTAATTCAAACATTTATAAATTTATATTAATTTGAAACAATAAAATAAATTTATAGGTTTTTATTGATTGAGAAAATTTCTAAGAATTTATTCATAAAATTAATAAATTTTTATTTTTTTAAACGAATAAAACATATTAATAGGCTTTCATTAATTGAAATAATATTTTATTGGAAAAATTATAAATTGATATTAATTGAAATAAATAGTTAGAAAAATTAAAATTTGTCTTAATTAAAAATAAGTTTATATTACTTGAAATTAATTTAATTACAATAAACAAACCCCAATTAAACGAAATAAAACTGCAGTTGATTCCAATTAAACTAAACAAACCAAACGCCAAAAAAAGGAATCAAAATAGCGATAAAATCCCAAATCAATTAATTATAATTTAAAAATTAATTAAAATAAACCCAAATCCGCAGTTTCCCGCCTCCTCCTCACCAGCGGCAGCTGATTGGTCGAGAGAAAAGGGCGGAGACCAATCAGCGCCGTGCGCGGGAAGAGCGCCCTTGGGGGGGAAAATCTGCCCAGCGACGGCTTCTCATTGGTCCGGAGGCGCCCCGGGGAACCAATCAGAGGCAGGGATCCCCGAGACATGGCCGCGAATTCACTGAGGGCGCCCCCAAACCCCCCGAAAATCGCCCCAAAATCCCTTTTAGGACCCTTAAAATCCCCTCAGAACTCACAAAATCGCCCCAAAATCTCTTCCAGGAGCCCAAAAATGCCCTCAGAGTCCCAAATTCCCCTTAAAATCTCTTCAGAAACCCCAAAATTCACCAAAAATGCTCTCAGAGCTCCAAAATCCCCTCAGAAATCCAAAATCCCCTAAAATCCCTTCAGAGCCCCCAAATCGCCCCAAAATCCCCTCAGGGACCACCCAAAAAAAATCCCCGAATCACTTCCTGGACTCCAAAATCCCCCCAGAAACCTCAAATGACAAAATAATTCCTTTCAAGACCCCAAAATCCACTCAGAACACCCAAATTTGCCCCAAAATCCCCTCAGAGACCCCAAATCGCCCCAAAATGCCCCCAAAAATTCCCTCAGAGACCCCAAAACCGCCCCAAAATCCCTTCCATGACCCCAAAATCCCCAAATCCCTTTCAGGACCCCCCAGAATCCCACTCAGAACCCACAAAATCCACCCAACATCCTCCTGGGACCCCCTCAAAATCCCCAAATCTCCCCAAAATCTTCTGGGCCCCCCCCAAAACAATCCCCCAAAATCACCCAAAAACTGCTCGGGACCCCAAATCTGCCCGAAATCCCCCGAAATTCCCCCTCAAGACACCCAAAAACCCTCCTGGGACCCCCTAAAAATCTCCAAATCTCCCCCATAAATCCCAAAACGCTCCAAAAAAACCCCAAACGCCCCCCAAAACCCCCTCCCAAATGCCCCCAAAATTCAAAACCCCCCCAATATCCCAAATTTCCCCCCAAATTCCCCCCCCCTCAAAAAATTGGGAAAAATCCCAAATCCCCCCAAAAATTCGCTAAAATGCCCCCCAAAATCACCAAATTCCCCCAAATTTCCCCCCAAAATCCCCCTCAAAAAATCCCAAATCCCCCCCCCCAAAATTCGCTAAAATCCCCCCCAAAATCACCAAATTCCCCCAAATTTCCCCAAAATCCCCCCAAAATCCCCCCGAAAAATCCCAATTCCCCCAAAATTCGCTAAAATCCCCCCCAAAATCACCAAATTCCCCCAAATTTCCCCCCAAAATCCCCCTCAAAAAATCCCAAATCCCCCCCCAAATTCGCTAAAATCCCCCCAAAATCACCAAATTCCCCCAAATTTCCCCAAAATCCCCCCAAAAAATTCCCCCCGAAAAATCCCAATTCCCCCCCAAAATTCGCTAAAATCCCCCCCAAAATCACCAAATTCCCCCAAATTTCCCCCCAAAATCCCCCCAAAATTCCCCCTGAAAAATCCCAAATCCCCCCCAAAATTCGCTAAAATCCCCCCCAAAATCACCAAATTCCCCCAAATTTCCCCAAAAATCCCCCTAAAATTCCCCCCGAAAAATCCCAATTCCCCCCCAAAATTCGCTAAAATCCCCCCCAAAATCACCAAATTCCCCCAAATTTCCCCCCAAAATCCCCCCAAAATTCCCCCCGAAAAATCCCAATTCCCCCCCCAAAATTCGCTGAAATCCCCCCCAAAATCACCAAATTCCCCCAAATTTCCCCAAAACCCCCCCAAAATCCCCCCCGAAAAATCCCAATTCCCCCCTCAAAAGTCGCTAAAATCCCCCCCAAAATCACCAAATTCCCCCAAATTTCCCCAAAATCCCCCCCAAAATTCCCCTCAAAAAATCCCAAATCCCCCGCCAAAATTCGCTAAAATCCCCCCCAAAATCCCCAAATCCCCCCAAACCCCGCGAATTTCCCCCCAAAATGCCCGGAATCCCCCTCAAATCCCCCTTACACATTTCCCTCTATCTCATGTCTGTGTCCTTTGATGTACAGACAACGGCAGCAACACCCAAGGAACGGTGACATTTGCAAATCATTCTCACCCCACAATCAGATCTCCCTGAACAACAACACCGTGTCCTTCCATCTTTTTGCATTACCCACCACGTGCAACCGGTTTGCGGAGCAAAAACAACCCCACCAATGGGTTTGTCTGTATTTGAGGCAGGATTAATCCAAACTGTCTTCCCTAACAAACCTCTGACATGAACCACCGGTGTGGGATCTCAGCGCCTCAGGACTGAGGTGCAGAGTGACCGAGACCACCCTTGGGGGGGCTCGGGGGTCCTGGAATGTCGCCAGAAGCGTCTGGTGGCTGGACTTTGATCCTGCACGGGAGACGACGCCTGTGTGAGGACGGGAGGATTTCACCGGGGTAAATGGTGAAGGGATGAGTTAATTAGAGTGTAAAACACAGGGTTTAGGATTTCTGTACAGGGGGGGGTCTGGAGAAGTAAGATGGAGGAATTGGGGCGTGTCCTGTCCTTCTTCTTCTTCTTCTTCTTGGGTTCCATCTTCTGTGGTGGCGGTGGCACTTGGGGATTGGTTATTACTAAAAGTGCACCGGTCAATAAGGGTGAAAGGTATTGGAAAGAATAGGTAAATATTGTATACGTAATTTTGAGTATAAAGATAAGTGACCGCCCCGGGGGCTCGCGGTGTGCACCCGTATGAGGATGGGAGGATTTCACGGGGATAAATGGTGAAGGGATAAGTTAATTAGAGTAGTGTGCACCTGTATGAGGATGGGAGGATTTCACGGGGATAAATGGTGAAGGGATAAGTTAATTAGAGTAGTGTGCACCCGTATGAGGATGGGAGGATTTCACGGGGATAAATGGTGAAGGGATAAGTTAATTAGAGTAGTGTGCACCTGTATGAGGAGGGGAGGATTTCACGGGGATAAATGGTGAAGGGATAAGTTAATTAGAGTAGTGTGCACCTGTATGAGGATGGGAGGATTTCACGGGGATAAATGGTGAAGGGATAAGTTAATTAGAGTAGTGTGCACCTGTATGAGGATGGGAGGATTTCACGGGGATAAATGGTGAAGGGATAAGTTAATTAGAGTAGTGTGCACCTGTATGAGGAGGGGAGGATTTGAGTAATTTTGAGTATAAAGATAAGTGACCGCCCCGGGGGCTCGCAGTGTGCACGTGGCTGGCTTGCTGTGCGGACCTCTGTCGGGCAGAGAGAAAAATCTTTTAGATAAAAAACCAATAAACACTGAAGTCCGAGAAAGACCTGAAGCCTCTTCTCGTCCTTTGGAGCGTGGGCTGCCCAAGGCCATCTCTGAGCCTTTCCAGGCCATAAAACAGCCGAGGAAGGGACAACTGGGACTTTGTCTCCTTCTATTCCATCCAGGGGCTCAGACTGGGCAGGACCTGCTCGGTTGGTGGAACCTCGGGTGTTGACTAACCAGGCGGCCTTTGCCAAATGCTGCTCCCAATTCTTGAAAGATCCCCCACCCAAAGCTTTTAGTAATCCATTGCACCTCTCCACTTTCCCTGCAGCTGGTGCGTGGTAGGGGATATGGTGCACCCACTCAATGCCATGTTCCCTAGCCCAGGTGTTGGTAAGGCTGTTCTTGAAATGAATCCCGTTGTCCGACTCGATCCTCTCAGGGGCGCCATGTCTCCACGGAACTCGCTTTTCCAGGCCCGGGATGGTGTTCCGGGCTGTGGCATTGTTGGAAAAGAAAATGAAATTTAGCAAAATGCGTAGTTATAGTTTAGTTATGAGTTGTGTGTGAATCGGTTCGTTAAAAGCAGTTTTGTAGCCGTTGATAGTGTGTGTGTTGGGTTTTGTGTGTGACCTAGCAGGAAATCTTAGGAATTTAATAAATATGTTAACTAGTGCAGGAAATCTTAGGGATTTAATAAATATTTAGACTAGTGCAGGAAATCTTAGGAATTTAATAAATAATTAAACTAGTGCAGGTAGTCTTAGGAATTTAATAAATATTTAAACTAGTGCAGGAAATCTTAGGGATTTAATAAATATTTAAACTAGTGCAGGAAATCTTAGGAATTTCATAAATAAACTAGTGCAGGAAATCTTAGGAATTTAATAAATATTTAAACTAGTGCAGGAAATCTTAGGAATTTAGTAAATATTTAAACTGGTGCAGGAAAGTAAGAATGCTAACCTGTCTGGGGGCAGCGTACAATGCTCTTAGAATAAGATAAGCGGAAGATTTATGATTTTGTTTGTGAACTAAGGAATGTATCGCAAGGGGACTGTGGCTACACAAGGGGAACTGTTTCTTGGAGACCCTGTTGTGAATCGCATGTATAAGATGGAAGCACCCATACGTGAAATCGGGGGCTCGGGCTTTGGGACGTGAGTCCCCCAGTTCCCCGGGCCCTTAATAAAGCACCCACAAAACTTGTCCGAGTATTGTGTCATTTACCAATCGGGCTGCAGCATGAGACACAGGGTGGGTTTCCAACCATCCGGTGGCGGCTTCCACCATGGTCAGCACGTAGCGCTTGCCCTGGTGTTGCGGTGTGCTGTAATGTCCCATTTTAGACTTCCAAGTCACCTCCCAGGTGTGCCTGTACCTCTCTCCCTTCCCCCTCGCCCCCTTGCTGAGTGAGTCCTGTCAATCAGGCTTAACATTCCAGCAAGGCGTCGTGTGGTTGGTCAAGTTCAAAGGATGCCCCTCAGGCCTGGGGGTCATTGGCCTGTCTAGGTGTCATCCCCCCCCTGAGACCCCGCCCCTCTCACCTGGTTGGGTGGCTCACCTGTTCCCTCCCCTCCCCCTGTCCCTGAGCTTACAAAGGTAATCAGTCCATGCAGTCGTGATTCTGTTGGAGCAGTTGCCCCCGTTCAGACCTCTGTAACCATGGAATAAACCTCTGGACATCAAACCCTCCAGCAGAATCCATCTCCTTTTTCTCTTCACCATCGCCTGAAGCTCTTCCTCCTGAGGTAAACGGAGTTCCTGACAAGCCTGGACTTGTTCAGTGCCCAGCTGCAACCTCCAGCAGCCAAGGTATCTCTGGGGTGATTTACACCACGGCTGCTGCCTTTGGCCCAGCAGCAAGGGACAGACTGGCCCAGGCACTAACTGGTAATATTGGGATTCGTATTCCAATACCCTGGCGTGTCTGGGGCAGTGTGATGGAGTCAATCTGCCAGGCCTCCCCATACTTGTACTTGGACCACCGCCCACCGTACCACAGGGGCTTCACTCGCTCGGCCTGCTTGATGGCAGCACACGTCTCACAGTCATGGATAACCTGAGAAATGCTGTTCATGGATAGACCCATCCCTCGGTCTTGTGCCCACTTATAGGTGGCATCTCTGCCCTGGTGGCCTGAGGCATCATGGGCCCATCGAGCTAGGAATAACTGTCCCTTATGTTCCCAATCTAGGTCTATTTTGGACACACCTATCTTTGCAGCTTGGTCTACCTGCTCATTGTTCTGGTGCCCCTCATTGGCCCTGCTCTTGGGGATATGAGCATCCACATGGAGGACTTTCACAGGTGGCCTCCCTACCCTGGTAGCAATGTCTTTCCACTCCTCAGCAGCCCAAATTGGTTTCCCTCTACGTTGCCAGTTGGCCTCTTTCCACCTCTCCAGCCATCCCCACAGAGCATTGGCTACCATCCATGAATCAGTGTAGAGGCAGAGCTTTGGCCACTTCTCTCTCTCAGCAATGTCCAGGGCCAGTTGAACAACTTTGAGTTCAGCCAGTTGGCTCGATCCACCTTCTCCTTCGGCAGCTGGTGCAACCTGTCCTGCGGGGCTCCACACGGCTGCTTTCCACTTCCGGTTCATCCCTACGATACCACAGGAACCGTCAGTGAAAAGAGCGTAGCGTGTTTCCTCTGGGAAAACTTGGTTATATGGAGGAGCTTCTTCAGTCCATGTTGGACACCCCTATCTTTGCGGCCTGGTCTACCTGCTCATTGTTCTGGTGCTCCTCATTGGCCCTACTCTTGGGCACATGGGCATCTGCATGGCAGACCTTCACAGGTGTCCTGGGGTGACGTTATGTGTCCCTTCTCTCGGCTGTTTTATGGCCTGGAAAGGCTCGGGGATGGCCTTGGGCAGCCCACACTCCAAAGGACGAGAAGAGCCTTCAGGTCTTTCTCGGACTTCAGTGTTTATTGGTTGTTTATCTAAAAGATTTTTCTCTCTGCCCGACAGAGGTCCGCACAGCAAGCCAGCCACGTGCACACTGCGAGCCCCCGGGGCGGTCACTTATCTTTATACTCAAAAATACTCAAATCCTCCCATCCTCATACAGGTGCACACTACTCTAATTAACTTATCCCTTCACCATTTATCCCCGTGAAATCCTCCCATCCTCATACAGGTGCACACTACTCTAATTAACTTATCCCTTCACCATTTATCCCCGTGAAATCCTCCCATCCTCATACGGGTGCACACTGCCAGCCCCCGGGGCGGTCACTTATCTTTACACTCAAAATTACGTATACAATATTTACCTATTCTTTCCAATACCTTTCACCCTTATTGACCGGTGCACTTTTAGTAATAACCAATCCCAAAGTGCCACCACCACCACAGAAGATGGAGGCCAAGAAGAAGAAGAAGAAGAAGAAGGACAGGACACGCCCCAATTCCTCCATTTTACTTCTCCAGACCCCCCCTGCACAGAAATCCTAAACCCTGTGTTTTACACTCTAATTAACTCATCCCTTCACCATTTACCCCGGTGAGATCCTCCCGTCCTCACACAGGCGTCGTCTCCCATGCAGGATCAAAGTCCAGCCACCAGACGCTTCTGGTGACATTCCAGGACCCCCGAGCCCCCCAAGGGTGGTCTCGGTCACTCTGCACCTCAGTCCTGAGGCGCTGAAATCCCACATTATGATGCTCGTGTCCCCACCCATCTGTTCTGTGCCTTCAAGAGCGGCTCTGAAGAGTGGAAGTTTTGTTTGGGTTTCTCTTATCAGGGACACAGAGACGAGCAGTACTTGGGGCTGTTTTTCACTTCTTGCTTTCAGCTTGCTGCTTTGCTCGCTCCCTTTTCTGCTCTCGCTTTTGCTTCTGCTTATTAGCTAGTTCAGCTAAACAGTCCAAATCCCTTCCCGGACTGTTTCTCCTCTCCTGTTCCTGTGACCATCTCGAACTATTGAAGTGAAGGGAGAAGGACCATCCGATTGATGCATAGAACTCCGATTTATTGATCAATCAATCGCCTTAAATAACAGTGTTAACGAAATTCATGCATATTCTGTAATCCAAGATCATGATAGGCTAACAGAGAAAACTCTAACCACTCCTTTTGTTTTAGAATACCTACAATTGTTTATTAAAAACAGAACCAACGTTCCCACTGTGATATGAAGAGTACCCAAAACTTCCATATCGGTTCCCAGGGTGCCGGCTTTTCCCAGAGACGGTGTTCTGCTTGTTATGGGAAGACCGCCTGAGAACTTTATTGTTTATAAAGAGAGTCGAATTTTTTATAGAAATCAGAAGGCTGAGAACTGCGTTAGGAACTGCTTTACTTTTCCCTTTCACTTTTCTCTCAATCGTATCTCTCATGGCCTTTTTCTTTAAGCCATTCTTGAACTAAACTCTCCACATCGAATCTGCTCCGGACTGGGACCCGGGAACACCGAAGGTTCGGCTGCAGCAGCCGCCCCAGTGCCGGAGGGACTGAGAACAGAGCGACCACCCCCGAGAGAGACTTTCTGATTTTGTCATCTTTCTCAGAGCGGTGTCATCGGGTATTGTTCATTTTGTGTGCTGGGGGGTGCTGTGCCTGGTAAATAAACATGTTCTTTCCACCTCTCTCCGAGGAATTTTTTCCCGAACTGGTTGGGGGCAGGAGCCGTGTGGGTTTTGCTTTCTGGAGGGGCCCTCCTTTGCAGATTCTTTAACAAATTTGCCCTAAACCAGGACAACAGGTGGCCTCCCTACCCTGGTAGCAATGTCTTTCCACTCATCAGCAGCCCAAATTGGTTTCCCTCTACGTTGCCAGCTAGCCTCTTTCCACCTCTCCAGCCATTCCCACAGAGCATTGGCCACCATCCATAAATCAGTGTAGAGGTAGTGCTTTGGCCACTTCTCTCTCTCAGCAATGTCCAGGGCCAGCTGAACAGCTTTGAGTTCAGCCAGTTGACTCGATCCACCTTCTCCTTTGGCAGCTTGTGCAACCTGTCCTGCGGGGCTCCACACGGCTGCTTTCCACTTCCGGTTCATCCCTACGATACCACAGGAACCGTCAGTGAAAAGAGCGTAGCGTGTTTCCTCTGGGAAAACTTGGTTATATGGAGGAGCTTCTTCAGTCCATGTTGGACACCCCTATCTTTGCAGCTTGGTCCATCTGCTCATTGTTCTGCTGCTCCTCATTGGCCCTACTCTTGGGGACATGGGGATTTACATGGCGGACTTTCACAGGTGTCCTGGGGTGACGTTATGATGCTCGTATCCCCATCCATCTGTTCTGTGCCTTTAAGAGCGGCTCTGAAGAGTGGAAGTTTTGTTTGGGTTTCCCTTATCAGGGACACAGTCACGAGCAGTACTTGGGGCTGTTTTTCACTCCTTGCTTTCAGCTTGCTGCTTTTGCTTGCTTGCTTTTCTGCTCTCGCTTCTGCTCTCGCTTCTTCTTCTGCTTATTAGCTAGTTTAGCTAAACAGTCCAAATTCCTTCCTGGACTGTTTCTCCTCTCCTGTTCCTGTGACCTTTGTCGGAGGAAGGAGACCCAGACACCAATTGGTTCATCCAAGTCCAATTTATTGATCGAATACGGCGGGTTAAATACAGTTCTTAATAAGCTTCATACATATTGCAAAAGTTGAGCTCAGGATTGGTTAGTTACATATCAGCAACTACGCCTACTTCTACATTCTTGTGCTTATTCTTTTGTTACATTCTGCAGATATTCAGGACTAATCTCACCTCCCTTTCCTCATGTTGCAGCAAGGTCATCCGGCATTCTTGCCTGTCAGCAGTCACTGAATCAGAGACTGCTGTCCTCCCTTTCGAGCTTAACCAGCGGCATTAAGTCAGTATGGCCTTTCTCAGCTAACCAACTCTTAATAAAATCCTCCACATTTCCCCCGTTTTCTTCTTGAGCAAGAAGACTAGTCTGCATTTTTGCTATCATATGACTGACCATGTTTTGAATGCAATTAAAGACTCAAGGCAAAATAAGCAAAAACAGTATAACTACACCCAGTAGTCCTATAGCATAGATCACAAGGTTCCTCAGCCATGGCCCAAGTCCTAAGTTTTTAAGCCATTCGTCAATTCCTAAACCTTCTTCTTCCTTGAGATTGTGAAGTCCTTGTTGCAATTCTTTTATCTTAGTGTGAATGGACACCGAATGATCAGACAGATTCATGCAACCCATTCCCTCAAACTCTTCACATCCATGCCCTTGTGCCAAGAGCAAAAAATCTACAGCAGCTCTATTTTGCAAAACAGCATGGTTAACACTCTGCACATCTGCAGTTAATATGTCTAGAATTTGGGATGTCTTGTTTAGCTCATCTCTTGCCCAGCACCCTAATTGCTTTGCTAAATTCATAGCCTTATTGGCAGATCCTCCTGGCAAGACAGTTGAAACTACTACTTGCCTGAATGTACCCCAAAACTTTGGATCTCCAATCTGGCTGCAGTCCAAGTCATGGATACTACACTTATTCCTGTTTGATGTTTGACTGAGCTGCATTAGCAAGGATACATTAGGGTGAAACAAGGACAATTTTCCCAAATAACAGGGTCCACCCTGTGGCTTAGCTGGTACACCATTCCACGCCCTGTCTCCATAAATTAGAAATATTCCTGTAGGTAATTTCATTGGTGCCGTGATTTTTGTACTGTTACATTGACTGTAATACTGTGGAGAGAATTCACTCAAATTCGGGGATGAATCTAAGGTGGCCCATGTTTCTTTAGGTTTATTTAAATTCTGGGCATCTAAGGGTTTGAAACTAAACCATCCTCCAGCTGTAGTGTTAGGCATACTGGCATTTGCACTTCCAAAAAGATCCAATTCCTCAGGAGGAGAATGCAAAGAGTTGTTAAGTGATTGGATTAGTAAGCATTGGCGATAGCCATCACTCTGACCTGCAGTATACCCTTGCTGTGCTGGCAATGTGATGTTTGACATGTTAGACATACATAAGTTTCGATTATTTATCAAACCACAAAATTCTCCAGGAGACCACACCGGAAGTCCCACCAGGCATGTTCGAAATGGGTTAGTGACTCCTCCAAGACTAAGACAAAGCGATGATTGATTAATTTGATTAGCAAGTGTTACCCATAGATTTTCTCTTGGCTGACTGAAATGTGTTATCCCTATTGCTTCACTCGCTACAGCATTAAGCAGTACAATAAGAACAAACTTCATTTTTCTCCCTTTCTATTCTGTCTTTTATCTGACTTGTTAGAACGGTTAATGTAGACATAAGTTAGTTTTTGAATGCACTGATCTAATTCCAAATCAGCATCCTTGCTTACAGGTATAGCGTGAGGTAAGTTTAAAGGCAAATCAGCTTTACAGCGAGCTGCTATGATGCGTGAGGATGTAGTAATTTCAAGCTCCCTAAGTACTTTCTGTAATTTCCACCTTATATATGCTATGGCCACTTGTTCTGTACTCTCATAAAGTGGTAATCCTGACCTTCCTGGTAGACCAGTACTTTGCTCAAGAGCTCTATACCAGGAGGAATAACGAATCCACTTCCCAAAACAAGGGTGACACAATAAAATTCCTACTGTCCTCTGTGAATACCAATAAACCTTATTGCAATCAGCACAATGCAAAGCTACCCTAGCAGAGCACTTATCATTATCCTTTTTGCAAACATAACAAGGAAGTGTATATAGGAAAGGATCAGTATTAAAATTTGTCTGTGTGATCCAATCCAACCAGTTCAATGGTGGTGATTGCAAAGCCTCTTCAGCTTTCTTACTATATATGGCTACCAATTCAAGCTCCTTCTTTAATACAAAATGTATCTTATCTCGTAATTACTGTTCTTGTTCTTCAACACCTATAGCATGCCACGAAGCAGGGTCCCATGGAGCTACAGCATCCCACAAGGCAGGGTCCCATAGATGTGAAATTGCCCTAATCATAGGAAGCTAATTAGCAATCACTAATAGCCTTATTTAGATGAGGTCATTCCCTATCTTACCTTCTTTTTCTTATCTGTTTTCAGTTTTGCTGCTCCTAACTTCACTGGTCCTGTTACTTGCAAACTTAATTTTTTGCAACTTTTCAATGCAGCAGTCTAGTGCTCTTTCAGGATTCCCTCTGAAGGGTCCCACAATAGAACGTTGCGTTAAAGGTACTAATTTTCTACACCTTGCAGAGACTATACGTGATTTACTTTGAACCTCAATTCTATTTACAACACATTGTACTTCCCATTGATAATAAGCAAGAATTTTCTGTTCAGGAGACTCATAAAGATTTAAAGCTACATATGCATTTTGCCCTGTTTGTCTCCTTAATTCATCTTGCCAGCTTTTACCCCACGTGTGCTCGTGCTCACAAGTGTGACACCATAAATCCCATAATAATGATTGTTCTATCCAAAAAGTTCTATCACAACCCCCACAACGTAGGGCTATCCAGGCAGCACAATGTGGATCATAACAGTCAAGGCAATGTTCCTTTGCTGGATTTGTTAAACGAAAAGTTGATAATGAGTCAATAAAACCAATCAGCTCCTAGGCCGTCCGATAGTGACGTGTCAGTGCTCTGTCCACCGCTTTCGAGTGTCCCTTTAGCTGTAACAGTAGTGGTCGTAGGACTAGAAGCAGTTTCTTCCCCAGTCACTCCCTGTCCTCTTCCGTGAGGCAGTCCACCAGAGGCTGCATCAAAAACAGGTTTAGTCCACTTAGCAGGCACCCACAAAGGCCCTGTAGGTGAGGAAACACAGAGATATCCCCGAGCCCAGTATATTACTTTTGCAGGTTTTTCCCATAATCCTGTAGTCGGGTTTTAATTTCCTGACCTGACCTCAGATGATGTTTAATTGCAGGAGGGATATCGTCTTCCCCAAAAATACATAAATGATTGATCACATACAGAACCTTAGCTAAACATGATTGTGGGTCCTTTATATCTTGATGCTTCTCAATATACTGCTTAAGGGTGCCATTTGCTCTTTCCACTATTGCCTGTCCAGTAGGAGAGTGTGGAATACCTGTCACATGCTTAACAGACCACTGATTCAAAAATTTCTGGACCCTAGCACTTACATAAGCTTGACCATTATCCATTTTGATACTCTTTGGGACTCCCATGACAGCAAAGCAACTTAACAGGTGCCTGATAACATGTGTAGCTTTTTCCCCGGCCTAAGCCGTAGCCCATATGTAATGACTATATGTATCTATAGTGACATGCACACACTTTACCAAATCTAGCTATATGTGTAACATCCATTTGCCATTTCTCATTTATTTCCAAACCTCGAGGTTTAACTCCAATGCCTAAACCTATTCCACCATTATGATAACTACATGTTGGACATGCTCTAACAATAGCCTTAGCTTCTGACAAACTCAGCTCAAAGTGCTTTGCTAATCCCTTTGCATTTTGATGATATCTACTATGTGCTTCTCTGGCCAATGTGTTGCCTTCTGGAGCAAGGCAGGCGACCTGGTTCAGACGAACAGCACGGTGGCCCACTCACCAGGGCCACTCGGGCCAATGACACACGCAGACATCAATGTGATGGATGGTCAAAAGGCGTTTATTATCTCATCTCTTGGGTTTTTATAGTCTAAGGGGTCTCTACGTCAGCATGGGTCTGTCTTTACCATCTATGGTTAGTAAGAGGTGGACTGTTACTGGGTAGGGGATGGAAAGTTACTGGAATTTGGTTAAGGGAGGCTACCTTCCTATGTTAGTTTCTTATCTACGGGAAGCAGATATTCTTATCTAAGGGGATCAGAGGGTCCTGGCTTTCCGTGACATCGCGAGATCTTCCGCAGCGCCTTTCCCTGTCTACCACATCTCCCCCCCCCTTTTCACAAATGAATGAGGTAGTCATGCACATAGGTACTTAAATAAGGTATAAGGTTGTAACTTGACAAGGGAAAAGGGTCTTGGGAGTCCTGAGTAAGCTTTTGTCAGACAAGTTCGGAGGATCTTGTGACTGACAATGTTCCCTGGTTGAATTCTCTGGTTGAATTCTCCGGTTGAATTCACAGCAATTGTCGTCGGCCTAAGAACAGGATGTTGGTCCATTCCAGGCGGGTCTGAACGAACGAGACCAGCTTGTTCAGCAGGCATGGTCCGAAGGTGACTGTTAGAAACAGCATCGCCAATGGACCTATCAGGACAGAAATCAGAGTGGTTAGCCAAGGTGATTGATTGAACCAGGACTCGTACCAGCCCTGTTGGGCCTCCCTGTCTTTCTGTCTCTGAGCCAGTCGGTTCCGGAGTTCTGCCATGGAGTCTCTCACGACTCCCGTGTGGTCTGCGTAGAAACAGCACTCCTCCTTCAAGGCGGCACACAGGCCCCCTTGCTGCATGAACAGGAGGTCCAGGCCTCGCCTGTTCTGCAAGACCATTTCCGAGAGTGAGGAGACCGACTTCTCTAGAAAGGAGATGGATTTCTCGATCCTTTGCAGGTCCTCGTCAATCGTTGCTTGCAGCTGGGACAGTCCTTGGTGCTGGGTCGCTAGGGCTGAGACTCCTGTGGCCGTTCCGGCTGCTCCCAGGCCCAGCAGCATTGCGATAGTTATACCTGTCAATATTTCTCTTTTGTGGATCTGGCTGGGTCCCTCAAGAAGATGGTACATTTCTTCGTCTGAGTGGTACAGGATCCTAGGAACAATCAGAACTTGGACACAGAAGTCGTTAGAGTCATTGAATTTGGGAAGGAACACACAAGGACTCACTCCGGATCGCTGGCAAACCCACATCCCAGATGCGGCTGGGACTGCCCATTTATTGTTTTTCCTGTTAGGCTTGACGATTTTGGTGCAGATGTTGCCTCCCCGCTTAGCTAGGGTTGCATTGCCAAAGCATCTGCCTCGGCCTGTGACTTGACTCAGGGTGATTCCCTTGCGAGGGGTGTCCCATCTGCACTGGTGAGGGCGTCGGCTGAGGAATACCTGAAGGGAGTGTTTAAGGTGACTCCTTCGAAAAAGGGAGGTTTGACATCGTAACAAAGCCAGCAGGATTCGGTTAGGTTAGGGTTGGATTCGTTCAGGGATACAAAGGTAGCTTCTAACATGCGAAGGATTGGGTCTGAGTCTGACTCGGTTAAGTGGCTCATCTGAAAGGTTTCCGCTTGACCGGTCGGGACTTTGCTGACCCCTGTGGGTAAGGTTTTGGGGTGGGTTATGTTTCTCCCTTTCGGCACGCTTTTAATCGCTTTGTTGGGTCCGACTGCTCAGGGTGCTGATGGTTGGAGCCTGATAATTTGCACGTTCGCCCTCTCTTTTGACCCTTGAAGGACCACTGTCCACGTTCTGCCTGTGGCCCAGCTAGGGTGATCTGGCTGCAAGACCGTCATGTTGTACTCAGTGCATGCCCGAAATCTAGGGACATGTTGGTTTCGATGGAAGTTCCCGTGAAAGAAGAGGGGAATTTTGCAACCGATGGGTGCCCAGGCAAACTGTAAGAATTTGTCTGGCTCTCCTGGATCCCACCCAGGCCCCGATGGCCTGGCATCTGTGACTATGGTTTCGCAGCCCCAGTGCCCACAGTATCCCCACCCTGGGTGATTGCAGTAGCTTTTCCCAGGGTTTGAAGCTGGGCACCAGTAAGATAGGTACGAGTGTGTGACGTGTGGGGAATAAGGGTGTACCTTTGGCTGTCCTGGAAACCGGTCGGTGATGCGGAGCACGAAGGATGGGGTGTTCGGTGTGGTGATTTTTCTGAGCGCTTTGCCCCTACTAAGGTGTCACATGACCCACCTGAAGGGCTGATGGGGGTAGTGGTCTGGGCTGGCTTGCCCCCTGGCAACAAGCCCCCCGGCTTGCCCCCTGGCAACAAGCCCCAACCGCAAAATCTCACAGAAACGCCCTTGGTGCTTGGGTCTCACCTGTGCGGGTCTCTCGGGTGCAGCTTGGCGGCTTGGTGGTCTGTCGCCTTCGTCCAGAACCGGGAAGTACGCGTCACAAGGGCGTCCCACGAGCAGGTCCTGTAAACAAATACTCGCAATTCTCGTCAGTCTCATTCTGCTCGCCCTGAAGGTCCGGTTTAATCGACTTAAGTGGACACCACCTGATTTTGCCATCCTTTTTGACTGCTGCGTACCCTCGCCCCATGAGCATCAGCCTCCAACCCCGTTCCCACTCGCCTAGCTCGTTTCTTATTTCCACCTGCGGGCCCTCTTCTAACGTTCGAGTGACTCAGTGTTTTTGAACGGGACTGTTTGTTTCATCTCCCCTAGGGAATTGATTCAGTGCCAGCAAGGCGGTTGCCAGCATGCGTGCCTGATCTCCTGGGGGAATGGCATTGGCAAAGCCCTCTGCTTTTGCCAACACTTCTCTCTTGGTTTTCAGGGTCTGGTTTGCTCTCTCTACTATGGCCTGTCCGGTACTGTTATGTGGGATGCCATGCACTAGCGTGATACTCCATTTCGAGGCGAATTCCTGTACTTGTTTGGATTTGAAGTTGGAGCCGTTGTCCGTTTTAATCTGCTTGGGGATACCTAGCCAAGCCATGGCTGTCAGCCAGTGCTGAATTGTGGCTTTGGAGTTGGTTTTGGGGTGCTGTGTAGCTACGATCGTTCCGCTATAAGTGTCTACTGTCACTGCAAGCCATGCTCGGGGCCTCAATATTTCGCACCGGGTGAAGTCCGACTGCCAGATTTCTGAGGGCTTGAGACCTCTCGGGTTGACTCCGTAGGACCAAAGGGGTGGCTTCTGGCAATGAGGGCAGGTGGCTACCACATGTTTGGCGTCCGCCGTCGAGATTCCGCATCTCTTCGCCAGTGCTTTGACTCCGATGTGGAGCGACTCGTGCAGTTGACGGGCTCTTTGCAAGGTCCAAACACCTTTCGCTGCGGCGTCCGCTTTGTCGTTGCCGATCTGGAAGTAACCTTTGACTGGGTCATGGCTGTTGATGTGGATGACTGACACGGTGCCCTGTCGCGAGGAGAGTGCTTCTTCCAGCATTAGGGCTGCTGCTGATGTTGACACTCCTGGTCCTGCCATGGCTAGGCTGAGCCTTGCCACGAATATGAAGTCCGTTACGATGTTGAGGTGTTCGTCTTGGAAGAGTCCGCACGCCAAAACCACTGCTGCTGCTTCCAGTTGTTGCACTGACAGTGTGGGGTCCCTCGCTTTGACGCAGTGCCATTGCTCTCCTGCCTGCCACACTGCTGCTGCGGTTGAAGTCATGGAGGATGTGTCTGTGAAGGCCGTTGGTCCCGGCTGCGGTCTGTCCTTGACCTTCGGTGGCATGTCCATGTCGACTGTGGTCAGCAGCTTAGTCCAGGGTGGCTTGGAGGAGTAGGAGATTTCTCCTCCGAAGCCGGAGAGAGCAAGGGCCAGGTACTCCGATGTTGTGGCTGACTCTGTGGTCGGCTGCTTGCGAAATGGAAGGTGGATGCTTGTCGGCTCTGTCCCTAGGTGTTTCAAGGCGAGTCTCCTGCCTTTCATGATGAGGTTGGCGATGCACTCGATTCCTGGGGAAAATGCATGAGCAGGTCTTCCGAGGACCACTCATTGGATCGGTCGGGCCTTTTCTGCAAGTCCTTGGGCCAGTGCTTCCACTCCCCCCTTCGGTATAAAGTGGACGTACAGGTCCAGTGGCATGGCTGGGTTCCACCTGGCAAGCGTGCCAGTGGCCATTTGGTTTTCGATGAAGTCGAGGGAGCTTGTTGCTTGCGGTGTCAGCTCCTTGGGATCCCAGGGGTGCTTTCCTTTCAGGAGGTCGTACAGAGGGTCCATGACCTCGGGAGGAATCAGGACAATGTTGCGAAGCCACTGCAGCGATCCCACCAGGCGTTGCACATCGTGGAACGTCTCGATGTCTCGGTTGATCTTCATCTCGGGGGGTGTCACGTGGGTGCTCGTGATGCCTACTCCCAGGAAGGTCACGCAGGGTCCTCTCTTGATCTTTGCGCTCGCGATCTCGAAGCCGTTGGCTTGAAGGGTTTCCGTGACTGTGTTCACCAGGTGATCCACTTGGCTTGTCGATGGTGCTGCGACCAGGATGTCGTCCATGTACTGGATGATGGTTGCAGTGGGGTAGGAGTGTCGGACTGGCGTCAGTGCTTTGTCCACGGTGATTTGGCATATAGTCGGGCTGTCGACCAGGCCTTGCGGAAGTACTCTCCATTGGAAGCGAAGGTTGGGCCTCTCGCCGTTCTGAAATGCCACGGAAAAGGGGAATCGTTCTCTGTCCTCAGGGTGCAGGGGTATTGAAAAGAAGCAGTCCTTGATGTCCAGTACTGCACATGGCTGTCCTGTGGGGATGGCTGAGTTCGCGGGAAGCAGTGTCTGGACTGGACCCATGGGTCTGATAGTCTTCTTCACTTCTCTCAGGTCGTGGACGAGACGATAGCCTTGTCCAGACCTTTTGGAGACCACGAATACCGGGGTGTTCCAAGGGCTGGTGGAGGGTTCTATGTGACCCTTTTGCAGTTCTCGATCGACCAGTTCCAGCAAGGCTGCCATTTGAGGCTCTGTCAGGGGCCACTGCTCAACCCATACAGGGTCTGATGATTTCCAAGTCAATTTGATTGGCAGCGGAGGGTGTACAGCAGTGGCCCTCAGGATAAATTTGTGATCCGAAATCCTAGCAAGGAGAGAACATCCCTTCCTAAGAGGGGTGGAGAATTCTGCAAAATATAGGGTATTGAAGTGAAGGGAGAATCGACCATCCTGGTAATGCATTGAACTCCAACTTTATTGATCAATCCATCACCTTAAATAACAGTGCTAACGAACGCCATGAATATTCTGTAATCCAATTTCATGATAGGCTAACAGAGAAACTTCTAACCACTCCTCTTTTTTTAGAATACCTACAATTGTTTATTAAAAACAGAAACCAAAACAGAAACCAGAAACCAAAACAGAAACCAGTGTTCCCAAAACTTCTACATCTGTTCTCAGGATGGCAGGCCTTCCCAGAGACGGTGTTCTGCTTGTTATGAGAAGATAGCCCGAGAACTCCATTGTTTATAGAATGATGCCTGAGAGAGTCTAATTGTTTATACAAATCAGAAGGCTGAGAACTGTTAGAAACTGCTTTTACTTTTCCCTCTTACTTTTCTCTCAATTGTATGTCTCATGGCCTTTTCTTTAAGTCATTCTCCAACATTTCCCCTGTTTTTTCTTTTTTAAGAAAGGAGGTTAGTTTGTAGGTTTTTTTCTATTATCTTACTGACTATTTTTTGAATGCAACAAGGTAAGATAATGGTGAAGTTTTTCCTCACAGAAACTCTTGTGGAGGAGACATTACCTCCTGTTCACTATCAGGGGCAAAGAAAAGAGAAGGGAACTCATCCACTACGCTTGGCAACACTTTAAACTTCAGAGCAGCTTCATGTGGGCCTCGTAACAAACTCCAAAAGTGCAGACCCCACTCTGCCAGGGCTCAGCTGCACCAAAGGCCTGAGGACAAACAGGACACTCAGAGTCAGAAATGTGATCCTGTGGAGAAGGATCAGAACCAGTGCTCAGAGGTGGAATAATGATAACTTGCTTAAATAACAAGATCCACCCTGCGCTTGGGCTGGTATTCCATTCCAGGCTCTATCTCCGCAAATTAAAAATATCCCTGTGGGTAATTTCCTAGGTGTCATAATAGTAGAGACTTTACACTGGTTATAAAGCTGTTTAGACACTATTTCCAGGTTTAGAGATGAATCCAGAGTAGCCCATGTCTGTTTATGCTGACTCATCCTTTGGAAATTAGAGTAATCAAAGCTGAACTGCAATTATCTAATGCTTGATTGGGATCTCTTCTTATAGGGCCTACAACAGAATGTTGTGTTAAAGGCACCAGTTTTCTACATCCTATTGAGGCTATATATGATGTACTTTGAGCTTTAACCCCTTTTCAAAATACACTGTACCTCCCACTGATGATAAACCAAGATTTTTGCTCATGAGATTTATAAAGGTCTGAAGCTGAAGCAGTGTTTAGTCATGTCTCATTCCGTAGTGCCTGCTCCCAATTATGTTCCCAGATATGCCTATAATTACAGGTGTGGCACCATAAATGAAAAAGTAACAACAGATCACCCAAAAATCTTTTCACAATCCCCACAACACAGTGCAACCCAAGCAACACAATTTGGACTGTGACATTCAAAACAGTTCTCTTTTGCCGGTCCTCTTATATGAAAAGATGATAATGATTCAATAATGTCAATCAGTTCTCTGGTCGTCCGGCAACGGCGTGTTATGGCCTTATCAGGCATTGCACGACAGGTGGTAATTGGACTAAGAAAAGAAAGCTGTTAACTGTTTTCATTCATGCAACCTGGAGAGAAGGTGAAAAAGTCTGAAAATGCTCCTTTCTGTCCTTATATGGGTTTCTCAGAAATGTTCAAGGTCAGTTTTCAGTCTGTAATCCTTTAGTCATTTGGCTCAAATGGCATCAACTGGGAGATTCTCAGTCCTTTGTTAATTTGGAGTGGTGAAAAGATAATATGCATTTAAGGCACTTAAAATATTTAACTTAACAGACTTATTTGCAAATCATGTAAAATCACTTAAATCTAATTCAAACTTAACAGAATCTAACTTAACTTACTTAATAATACTTAACAAAAATTTAATTTTCTTTAAATCTCACACAACTCAAACCTATATATAATTTAAACTTAGAAGACCTCGAACCCAACCGAAAACAAGCTCAACAAACTTAACCTTAACATCTAATGGCACTTAATTGATAACTTAACTTAAACTACTTAATAACAGATAAAACTTGCTATAGAAATAATATATGGCATTTATTGTCACTCACCCACAGGCCTGACTCCCAAACACTCAACCAAAACAACCTTTCTCACATCTTTGCTGCAGCATTTATACCAAAAACACACTCACAACATCTCACTCATACAATCAATCCAACACATATCAACATTTTTAAACTTTTCAAAACACAGCTTTAAAGTCTAATGTTCCACCGGCCCAGCCATCCGGGCTTCTGATGTTCAAAGTCTCTGGTAATACAGATGTTTCCAAGACAGCATGACCAATGCCGAGCCAAATCGGCTGAATGTTGACTCCTGCATTCATTTACACTGATTTCTGCTTTACAGTCTGTGCTGGGGAGAACAAAAGATCTCTCTAACTTAGGTGAAAAAGATCCTGACAGCAATAGTCCTTGGTGTCGCTTGTTTAGTTTCACTGGTCTTTTAATTGCAATAGGAATCTTTTCTTTTGTTGACAAAAGTCACGATTATTACGGCTGTTAGATCTCAAACTGTAGCTCCTGCCGGCTACGGGGCGGAGGGAGAAACGCTCCCGCTCGAAAAAGCACTCTGAAGTCGGAATCCGCTAAGGAGTGTGTGACAACTCACTTGCCGAATCAACTAGCCCTGAAAATGGATGGCGCTGGACGCTCATCAGAGCCCAGAAAAGATGTTGGTCGATCTAAACAGCAGGACGAAAAT
Source organism: Melozone crissalis (assembly GCF_028551555.1). Taxonomy (NCBI): domain Eukaryota; kingdom Metazoa; phylum Chordata; class Aves; order Passeriformes; family Passerellidae; genus Melozone; species Melozone crissalis. The sequence goes on from NW_026535856.1 coordinate 4,091,118, forward strand.
TATCAATGCACAGCATGATTGCTCCTCCATCACCTGCTCTCTGATGTCCAGTTACTGTTCCCAAGCAGCAACTGGCCGCCCATGGACATCTGGCCCCCAGTTCACACATGAGGGCGATGCGGCTCCGGTCGCTCCCCCCGCGGCGCTCTTTGATCACTTCCGGCGCGGCGCGGCTTGGTTTCTGCGGCAGCGGCGCGGCTGCTCCCGCGCAGTGGCTCCGCTCTCGGGGGCGGTGCGGCTCGGCTCCTGCGGCGGCGGCTTTTGATCTTCCCGCCGCTGCCTCCGACGCGCCCGTGCTGAGTTCGGAGTAGCACAGCACTGCAATTCTACCATAAATCACCGAATTTACACATTTCCGTTAATCCATATACCATATGGAAAATCCCTTTACCGTAACTATAAGTCCAAAGTCCTGTTGAATCCTTCTGCTAATTCATCTCTGCTTTGCGCTGCGGGTCACTCCCTTCACGGCGGTTCGGCTTCGCCCGCGGTGACTCCCTGTGGTGTCGGGTTGAAGGCTCCCTGTTGCGGAGGGTTAGAGGCTCCCTGCTGCGGAGGGTTAGAGGCAGGAAAGAGTACCGATGATGCAGCGATGACTTCTGATGGTGCTTGGCATTCCCGGCGCAAGCGGCCTGTGCCTTGGCATCGGCAGCATTTCGTGCAGCCCTCTTTATTCGATGGTGCAAACGCAGCTGACACTTGAAGAGACGCAAGAGCGGCTAACACTTGACTCTGAGAGGACTTTGCCTGTTCTTGCAAACCTATTCCTATCTGTTTGAGTGCATCTACCACAAAAGCCTGCTGCCCGGTAGGAATAAGAGCCATCCTCTCTAATGCTTCCTCGATAGTCCAATTTGCACCTAGAGTGTTAAGTATGTTTCTAGTAGCAGAGTTACAATTTTGAATACAACACTGTTTAAGGAGAGCCTCACGCATAAATTCTGCTACTCCGGCTCTCTCAATTGCAGCCGCAGCTCTATCAACAAAAGCGCCAAATGTCTCATCTTTGCCTTGCTTAATTCCCATATACACTGGTATCCCTCCTGGTTCCTTTACCATATCTATCGCGAGTCTGACTAACCGCATTGCCTCCCGGCACTTTTCCGGACCTATTAAAGCTTGTGCATCAGTACGATGGAAAGGTCCCAGACCCATAAGCTCATTTATAGTGATACCATGCAAGGGGTCCCCCGGCTGCCTTAGAACTGCCACACATTCATTAGCTAAAGCTTGCCAGTGGGCGTTAAACAGCAATTGTTGATGTTGAGTAAAAATTAATTTAACTATCCCACGACAATCATTAACAAGAAGGATACTGGTGTCAAAAATATAATCGAGCATTTGCTTAGCTGGTTCGCTTTTAAATCCAAACTGACTAACAGTAGCTCGCAATTGAGATAACAGCTTCCAGTCAAGAGCGCTAATTGTGGCTTGAATTCCTCCACCAGCCTGAGGGTTAAAGACAACCGGACAAGCCAGTTCCCGAGCCGAACTTATCAGCTCTTGATCTCCCTTGTCAATTGCATCTTTGGCCAGGGCAGCCCACGCGTCCCGTCTTTCCCTTGCAATCGCCGCCGCCAAGCCGCTTTCCGACCCAGGGACCGGCTGATTGCTTGTCGGGAATGGAGTACACGTATTGGGCCCCAGCTGCTGAGACGCAGCAGGTACGGGAGAGTCAAAAGTGCTCTGTGTAGCCTGCGGCAAAGCAGACAACAAGGCACCCTGCGGAGCTTGGCTCGTTAGGAGGGGCTGCGAAGCGGGTAATAAAGCAGTCTGCGTAGCCTGGTTTGTAGGCTGGCTCGTAGCCGGGCTTGTAGCCTGGCTCGTTAAGGGGGGCTGCGCGGCGGGCAGTGAGGCGGTCTGCGCCTGGCTCATAGTGTGACTCATAGCCTGACTTTCCGAGGGAGGTGGTGAAGCAGGTAATAAAACTGTCCGCGTCGTGGGGCCAAGAGGAGTTCCCGCGTTCTTATCAAATTCCCTATCTTGATCGTAGTGTTTGTTACGATCGTGAACAGCAGTGGCGTGATGAGCAGCCCTTTTTTCAGCTTGAATTTGCAAAAGCTCGGTGTTAACGACCCGCCATAATTTACCCCACTTCTTAGCAGTTTTATCATCATCTAACGTAGCCTGCCACAATAAATCACCAAATCTACGCCACTCAGACAATTCGTGAACTGTGTGAGGATTTATAAAGATCCCCCTTTCTAGGCCATAAGCTAAAAGACCCGGTAATTCTTTCTGTAAATCTATTCCCTTAATTTGCCTTTTTTGCAAAAGGGTAATAAAAAGTTCATATGCGGCTTGCCTTTCCATACCTATGTGCGCACGTTGCAGCTCTTCAAATCAAGGTCGCGGCCGCATGTATCGGACGAGCCTATCTGTATAGTCGCTCGCAGCACGGCGCGGGTCGGCGGGTTGCCCTCCGCTTTGTCTTCTGCGCTTTTTTGCCATTCCGGCTGCAGTTTCGATCTTTCGGAACCCGAACCTGGCTTCACTTTGCGTGGCGTTCGCTTCCCCGTGGTGTTCGCTATCACGGTCGGAGGTCACCATATATTGAAGTGAAGGGAGAATCGACCATCCTGGTAATGCATTGAACTCCAACTTTATTGGTCAATCCATTACCTTAAATAACAGTGCTAACGAACGCCATGAATATTCTGTAATCCAATTTCATGATAGGCTAACAGAGAAACTTCTAACCACTCCTCTTGTTTTAGAATACCTACAATTGTTTATTAAAAACAGAAACCAAAACAGAAACCAGAAACCAAAACAGAAACCAGTGTTCCCAAAACTTCTACATCTGTTCTCAGGATGGCAGGCCTTCCCAGAGACGGTGTTCTGCTTGTTATGAGAAGATAGCCCGAGAACTCCATTGTTTATAGAATGATGCCTGAGAGAGTCTAATTGTTTATACAAATCAGAAGGCTGAGAACTGTTAGAAACTGCTTTTACTTTTCCCTCTTACTTTTCTCTCAATTGTATGTCTCATGGCCTTTTCTTTAAGTCATTCTCCGACAATAGGGGTAGATTGCTACTGTCTGTTCTGGTCCCTTTTTCGTGTGAAGTGTTATAGCCACCAGCTGGGTGCTTTTCCATGCCCGGGACTGCCCCCCCACTCCGTTCACTGGGGGGACTTCTTTGAATTGCCAATGTCCGGGCCAATGCGTTTGGGGAATAATCGTGCAGTCTGATCCCATGTCTGCCCAAAACTGAAGCCCTATGATGTGAGGATCTTGGCTGCCGTAAAGGCGGCATGTCCCCCACACCATCGAGGGTTCCTTCCCTATTTTCATGACCAAGGCCACCCAGGGATCCCGCTCTGGGGCGTCCCCTGCTGGTCCTGTGACTCTGGCGCGGGTTGTGGCGGTGGGGGGTGCGAAGGTATTGAGGGTGCTGCACAACTCTGCCATTGTATTGCTGGGGGGGACGCAAAGTTGACTGCTCCCTGTGGGGGCATAGGGTATGAGGGTCCCCTGCCCAACTGGGGGTTGCTGAAGCTGGGCCGCTGCATATTCCAGGTGGGAGGGGGCTGAACACGGCCCGGCCACCCCCTCCCTCTCCCGTTTCCCTGAGGTCTGGATCTGCATTCCTTAGCTAAGTGCCCCTTCCTTCCACACCCCCAGCACGGTCCTCTGCCTCCCGCTTGGCGTGGTGGAGCAGCTGCTGATAGGCGCCTTGGCTGGGGGCTGTTTACTGCCAAGTGGCCTGCCTGGCCACACTTAAGGCACGCCATCACGCTGGTTATTGCAGTTTGAACTGCTGCTTGGATGGGAGCTAGGTGTTCCTCCTTTGCAACGTGTCTGATCATGGCAGCTATATTAGACCCCTGTGGCAGTGATCTTAAAATGTCCTTAGTGGCTGAGTTGCATTGCTGGCGTAAGCACTCTGCCAGCACGGGACCCTTTGCCTCTGAGGGTAACGCAGAGGAATCTAATGCAGCCTGGAGCTTGTCCACGAATTGAGTGAAGCTCTCACTCTCACCCTGTTTTATGGAAGACCATGGAGAGGGTTTGGCTACCACTTTAGAAGCATCACGGATGGCTTCTCGGGCAGCTCGGGTCATTGTCATGACCTCATGGGCTCGCAGGCCCTCAGCCTGTTGCGGGGGGGAGATCATAGTGGGGTCTGTGCCCATAAGCCTCTGTATGCTGGAGCCGTGCAGTGGATGGTCTGCCCCTGTTACCAAGGCTAGCTGTTTCATGCAATTATCCTCCCATTCTTGTTTGAAAACGATCATCCCTGCACCATCGAATATCATTCTACATGTCTGCTTAATATCAAAGGGAAGCATATCGTCCCCACCAAAAAGGCGTCAATAAGTGTGCAAACCACGGCAGAATTAATTCCCTTATCCGCAATCGCTTTAACAATTGCCTGCACATCTTTTGGATTGACTGGTGAATAAGTCCTTTGGTTTCCGCCTGCCCCCCCCACACGGACCGGGAACACTAAAGTGGCAGACGGAGCCCATTCCGCGCAAGCCATTTTTATTTTCTGCCAGTTTGTAAGTGGGGTTTGGTTTTTCTCTGGTAACCCCTTCACCCAAGCGGGAGCGCTGTGGCTAGTGACCTTACATGCCGCTTCTCTCTCTCTGTTAAAGCCGTAATCCAGATCGGAATCCTTCGATATTATCTCGGGCTCGGAGCTCGAGCCCGAGTCCGAGCTGGAAGTTGAATAAGGAGACGCTTCCGGGCTGCTCTGCCTTTCCCCCGGACTCTGACCCCGCCCCCTCCTGCAGGGGTCGGGCCGTTCCCTCTCCCTGGGGTCCCCCCGCCTCCTGCTGGGGGAGGTCCTTGCCCTATAAGGACCTAATTTGAACTGAGGGCTCTGATTGGTCTTACGCGTCTCCGTGGGGGCTGCCCCATCCCCCCGCTCGCCCGCGCATGCGTTGTTAAGCGGGCTGACCGCGCTTCCGCCCCCCGCCTCCTCCTTTCTGCCCGGACCACGCGGTTCGGTGCCATTTTCAAACGCATATGGTGGGGGGGCGTTTTTATCGGTCCCTACGGGGTCTGCCGATTCGGCCGCGTTCCGTGCCTCCTCCGCGAGCCCCCGCCAGAACGTCCGCGGGTGTTCCCCCCCCTCCGATGGTGAATCCGCTCGCTGAGGGAGGTCTGGCATTGGCGCCTCCGCGCGCCCGCCCGGGTCAGGCCCCTCCGCGGTTTGTGTCGCCGCGCCCACCCCCAACTGCGGCACGGCTAATAAACAAGTTCGCGCGGCTATCCAGGTTTCTTGCTCTTGTCGAGCCTTTTGAAGAGCCTGGACAACCCTGCCCCACGATTTTAGGGCATTCCCTGAGCCCGAGGACATGGTGTCCTCCGCCAGGGCTTTTGTACAATTATCCCACACGTCCGAATGTAGGACGTCCACGGGGCTTTCAATAGCCCCAAGCTTAATCAGTCTTGGCAATGCGAGAGATAAATCCCTAAGTTTACATTCTATACCCCATTGTGCATGCATCTCTGTTACGACCTTTGCAATGGCTTCCATGGTCCACGCTGGTCCGGAGGCGTCCCTCCCGCTGTGGTCAGACCTGCTGCCAGCAGCCGCTGATCTCTGGCCAGGAGAACTCCCGAACCCCACGGGCTGCAGCAGTCCCAGGTTCAGCACCAGTTTGTTGCCTTCTGGAGCAAGGCAGGCGACCTGGTTCAGACGAACAGCACGGTGGCCCACTCACCAGGGCCACTCGGGCCAATGACACACGCAGACATCAATGTGATGGACGGTCAAAAGGCGTTTATTATCTCATCTCTTGGGTTTTTATAGTCTAAGGGGTCTCTACGTCAGCATGGGTCTGTCTTTACCATCTATGGTTAGTAAGAGGTGGACTGTTACTGGGTAGGGGATGGAAAGTTACTGGAATTTGGTTAAGGGAGGCTACCTTCCTATGTTAGTTTCTTATCTACGGGAAGCAGATGGTCTTATCTAAGGGGATCAGAGGGTCCTGGCTTTCCGTGACATTGCGAGATCTTCCGCAGCGCCTTTCCCTGTCTACCACACCAATGTATGCTTATCAATAGGACAAGAGTTATCAATGGGTAAGGTAACCAATTTATCTGCACGTTCATTCCCTTCTCCTAAACCTTCAGACCATTTATGACTCCCAATATGAATCACAGAATACGCTGCACTTCTCTCTCGTAAAGCTTTCCTTAATTGTACCAATAACTCATACAATCGTTTATTATTCACTTCTTTAATTGCTGCTTCCTCTATTTGTCTGACTACTCCTGTGACATACATAGAATCTGTGACCACATTTAAAGGCTCCTGTAAGTTAGACACTGCCCATACTACTGCTAACAATTCCAAAGTTTGTAAGCTATCTGCAGGGTCAGCTGTAAGGAGTTGATACTTCCATTGTCCTTTTCCTTGCCAGGTGACAGCAGCACGCCTTGATTTCTTTCCTGCATCTGTAAAAGCTGTAATAGCTCCTGTATCCAATAATCCATAAAGGGTTATGCTTTGATGCCCATGGGTAATTTCCACCTTTTGTTTTGGTCTATTTTGTAAATCCACAGTTAAAAGTGTAACACCAGTAGAGCCAAAACCCTTTTCATCCCGCGTTTGTCCAGTAAATGATGGTATACCAGATGTCATTTGTGATAGTGGTATTAATTGTGCAATGCGTTGTCCTTTTGTTATTTTAATAGGAGGATAAAGGGTGTAAACCATAATTTGTATTTCCCCTGTATAATCCTCATTGATAACACCAGGCAATACAAATAATCCCAGCATAGTTATTGAAGAACGTCCTAATAACAATGCTCCACATCTTTATCCATTTAATATAAGAGGACCCTTTACTCCAGTTTGTATCCTCTCAGGCCGGTTTGTCATTAGTGTGACGTCTACTGCTGCTGATAAATCCAAATCGAGGCTCTCTGCTGTTGCTGGTTGCAGACAGGAGGTGACAGCGATGTTGCGTCAGCAGCTGGTGTCTCCGATGTCACGGCGGCTACTTGTGTCTGGGCGCGTATGTCCCTCATTGCCGCATCGGTAACACTTGATGAATGGTCTCAAGCTCTGCGTGTCCGCCAGTGAGCCACTTCGGAGAGGAGCAAGAGCAGCTAACACCTGATTCTGAGCAGCTAACACCTGATTTTGAGTAGACTCTGCTTGCTTTTGTAACCCTAATCCTAATTCCTTTAAAGTTTCTGCTATAAATGCCTGTGAAGCTGTTAGCATTAATGCCATTCGCTCTAAAGCTTCCTCAATAGTCCAATTTGCCCCTAAAGTAGCTAACACTCTTGCATTTGCCTAAGAGGTTCACTTTTTACTCCAAACTAACTAACCATAGAACGTAATTGAGCTAACATCTTCCAATCTAAGGGATTATATTCCGCTATATTATGCGTAAGGTTCCCCTGTGCATCATACTGTGGTGTGTATGTGACCGGACATGCAAGATTAGAAGCTACTTCCACCGCCTCACCATCCCCCATTTGCATTACTTCTTTTGCCACAGCAGCCCAAGCTTCCCTTCTCTGTTTAGTCATCTCCCCCCATAGGTCACTGTGTGCCCCTGGGATGGGATCTGGCCCTTTAAGGGTTCTATGCTGCTGGCACTTCGGTACCGAGACCGAGCTCTCGCACGGGGAAGGCGGTGGAGCAGGAGCTGACTCACGCAGGGGAAGCGGCCCCCCCGCTGCTGGAGCTGACAGTGAAACCGGAGATGACTCGCACGGGGGAAGCGACCCCCCCGCCGGAGCCGGCCCGCTCGGGGGAAGCGGCGGAGGCAAAGGTGGCGGCGGAGGCGAAGCTGGCTTGCTCCCACCCTCACCATCCGACCCGCCTGAAGCTAGCGGCGGAGGCAAAGCTGGCTTGCTCATACCTCCACCATCCAACTCGCCTTAAGCTGGCGGCGGAGGCAAAGCTGGCTTGCTCTTACCTCCACCATCCAACTCGCCCTCCCCCTCTGACAGGAAGGGTGCAGATGGTTCCACTGTGTCTAAGGGAAAATTCTCCACACCATTTTGCTGGGGACCCTTAGGCATAAGTATCTGAGTTACAGAAGGTGCTAAGGGATCATCCTCACGACCATACCCTATATTCTTCTTATAAGCTTCTGTTGCCCTTTCTGCTGCCTTTCTCTCAGAGACCTGCTGAAGTAACATATTATACACCACCCGCCATAACTTGCCAAATTTCTTTGCTGACTTATCATCATCTAACACTGTATCCCACAGGATATCCCCAAACTTTTTCCACTCTGCTATCTCATGAACTGTATATGAATTAGCAAAAATTCCTTTAGAATGACCATAGGGTAATAACCCTGGTAATTCCTTTTTTAAATCTATCCCTTTTACTCCTCGTCTTTCTAAATATGAGGAGAAGGGATCGTATGTCACTTGCCTATCTATACCTATATATCAGTGCGCGCTGTTTCAGCTCTCCAGGCTCCTGCAACATGTAGAGACTTGAGTCACCGTTGTGATCCTCAAGGGTGCTTTTAAAATCCGGCACCGTCCTGGCTGCAAGGACTCTCACCCAACTTCCTCGACCGTGGCGAATTTATAATCCAAGAGATGGAATGTTCAGAGTGCTTGCCCGCATTCTCCACCATTTGTCAGAGGAAGGAGACCCAGACACCAGTTGGTTCATCCAAGTCCAATTTATTGATTGAATACGGCGGGTTAAATACAGTTCTTAAAAAGCTTCATACATATTGCAAAAGTTGAGCTCAGGATTGGTTAGTTACATATCAGCAACTACACCTACTTCTACATTCTTGTGCTTATTCTTTTGTTACATTCTGCAGATATTCAGGACTAATCTCACCTCCCTTTCCTCATGTTGCAGCAAGGTCATCCGGCATTCTTGCCTGTCAGCAGTCACTGAATCAGAGACTGCTGTCCTCCCTTTCGAGCTTAACCAGCGGCATTAAGTCAGAATGGCCTTTCTCAGCTAACCAACTCTTAATAAAATCCTCCACATGGGGATGAGAAACCTGATTGTCTTTGGGCCTGCAGTGGGTGTGGCCAGCTGGAAAAAGGGATGAGACCCACCTGGGAGGGTGACCAGGAGCAGGAGGAGAAGGACTAATTGTCACAACCTGGGGCCAATAGTTGGGATTTTGGTGTCAAGAACTGAGCTTCGGCCTCATCCCCTTCTCCCCTTTGTCCCGCAGGGCTCCGGGCGGCCGTGACACTGCTGGAGTGCGGGGGGGACCTCCAGCCCCCCGGGGGGTCCCTGCCCCTCCTCTGCCGAGGGTCCGGGTTCAGTTTTGGCAGCTCTGACCTGCTCTGGATCCGCCAGAGACCCGGGCAGAGCTTGGAATACGTCGCAGGGATCAACAAGGATGGAGGCAGCAACTTTGCCCCATCAGTCAAGGGTCGGTTCATGATCTCCAGGGACAACAGGCAGAGCTCGGTGACGCTGACCATGAACAACCTCAAGGATGAGGATTCCGGATCCTATTTCTGTGCCAAATTTGCGGGTGCTATTAATTGGGGTGCTGCTCCCATTTATCCTTCTGGCCTTTTCCCCGTTCCCCAGACCCTTCACCAATCCCCAGCCCCTGACCCCATTCCTGTCTCCATGTCCCAGCTCTGAGTTGGTTCTGCCCCAAATCGCAGCTCTTGGCTCCAACGCTCAACCAAGGTCCGCAAACCTGAGTGCAAATGGTCGAGATTTGGGGAAAATGGGCCAGATTTGGTATGTGTCTGTGATTCAGATCCACCACTGAAACTCTGGGCCAGAACGGGTCCAGTCTGGGGCAATGGTTGGGATTTGAGGGCCGAGACAGAGCTCAGGGTGAAACCGGCCCTGATTTGAGGCCAGGAGATGACATTTGGGGCCAGAGCAGGGCAGGGTTAGGACAAAGGGTCAGGAGTGGAGGGAAGGGTTGGGGCACAGAGAAAGGGAGAAAACCATAAACAATATTTGCAGCCCCCCAAGCAGCACCAAAACCATCAGCACCCCTGGCGCAGAAATAGGATCCAGAATCGTCGTCCTCGAGGTTGTTCATGGCCAGCGTCACCGAGCTCTGCCCGTTGTCCCTGGAGATCCTGAACCGGCCCTTGAACGATGGCGCGTAGCCGGTGTCTCCACCATTGCCCCAGATCCCTGCGAGCCACTCCAGCCCCTGCCCAGGTCTCTGGCGGACCCAACACATGTCATTGCTGCCAAAACTGAAGCCGGACCCTCGGCAGATGAGAAGCAGGGACCCCCCGGGGGGCTGGAGGTCCCCCCCACACTCCAGCAGGGTCACGGCTGCCCGGCAGAGCCCTGCGGGACAAAGGGGAGATGGGCATGGGGCGATGCAAAAGTCAGGTGGAGGTGTCCAAATAATCAATGGGTGGATTTTGGCTAATTGCAGTGTTGAAGGCACTTTACAATACTGGAAATCTCTGTTTCAGATTGGAGGCCAGACAAAGGGAGTTTGGGGCAAAAACACAGTGAATGTTTGGGGATGGGGGAGCGGCCGTGACCCTGCTGGAGTCCGGGGGGGACCTCCAGCCCCCCGGGGGGTCCCTGACGTTGCTGTGCAGAGGGTCCGGGTTCAGTTTTGGTAGTTTTGCCCTACAATGGGTCCGACAGAGACCCGGACAGGGGCTGGAATTCGTCGCCTACATCAGCAACACTGGTGGCGCCATCTACTACGCACCGTCAGTCTAGGGTCAGTTCAGGATCTCCAGGGACAACGGGCAGAGCTCCATGATGCTGACCATGAACAACCTCATGGATGAGGATTCCGGATCCTGTTTCTGTGCCAAAAGTTAGGATGGTTGTTGTGGTCCTGCTGCTGGTAAAGACATTGATTGTGATGATGTTGGTCACGGTGGTTTTTACTGAGTCCTCAATTTTGAGTTCCCTCCTCTCCCAAAACCAGACCCTTCCCCCAAACCTCAGCCCATGACCCTTTGTCCCAAATCTCCCCCATTTGCCCCAATGGTCAGCACTGACGCCAAACCCTCCCCTGCTCCTGCCCCAAAACTCAACCATTGGCCCCAAATCTTCACCCCTGGCCTCCAGTTCAGGCCTCCTCCAATCAGGGCCCGGGGAGCTGGAGGAGATTTGGGTGAAATGGGAAAAATTTGGATAAAGTCGAATGTTGGGGCAATGATGGTGGACACTGGGGGAGAAGGTCAAGAATGGGGTCAAGGGTTGGGATTTGGGGCACGATTTGGGGGTTTTGGGACATTTGGGGAGACAGGGATGGGGGTTTGGGGCCACCACCTGCATCGTCACCATGTCCAGAGCTCCCAGAGATGATTCCAGCCCAGCCCCAAGGAGCAGCCCCAGACACCGCGGCCGCTGAGGGAGAAGTGAAGCCCCAGGTGGGATCGAGGGAGGGAGGGAGGATCAGACGCCGTGATTTTGGGGCTCCGCAGCCTCCCCCCACTTCCTCCCCGGCAGCTGCCGGGGCCCAGCTGGGGCAGGAAAGGAAACAGAAAGTTCCTGGTTTTGGTCACTGTGAACATCTGTGTTTTGCAGAGGGTAGCTCAGCCTCTGGGCACTGCGGCAGAGGAGGTCCCAGGGTCCCAATTTGGGGCCAAAGCTCAGGATTTGGGTCAAGGGTTGAGCTTTGGCCTCATCCCCATCTCCCCTTTGTCCCGCAGGGCTCCGGGCGGCCGTGACCCTGCTGGAGTGCAAGGGGGACCTCCAGCCCCCCGGGGGGTCTCTGCGCCTCCTCTGCCGAGGGTCCGGGTTCAGTTTTGGAAGCTACGACAGGTTCTGGGTGCGCCAGAGACCCGGGCAGGGGCTGGAGTGGCTCGCGAGTATCAGATACAATGATGGTTGGACCGGGCACGCGCCATCGTTCAAGGGACGGTTCACGATCTCCAGGGACAACGGGCAGAGCTCGGTGACGCTGACCATGAACAACCTCAAGGACGAGGATTCCGAATCCTATTTCTGTGGCAGAAGTGTTGTTGGTACTGCTGGTTGTGGTGCTGCTGCAGGTGTTGGTCACTCTCATGATTCAGTGACATTTGGCCATGTTCCTGTTCCCCGGTCCCCACCTATCTCCATTCTCTGGACCCTTCCCTAAAACCCCAAGCCCTGACCCTATTCCTATCCCCATGTCCCAATCTTGCAGTGGTTCGCCCTGAAATCCACTCTCTGCACATTACCACAAAGTTGACTCAAACCTTAACCCTTGTCTTGAAATATCCACTTTCATAACAAGGTTTTGGGGCACAAATTGGAGATTTGGGGTCAGGAGTTGTGGTTTGGGGTTAGCGGGTAAGAACTGGGGTCGAGGCAGAGCAAGGTTGGGATCGATGGTCAAGGGCTGGATGTGGGCTGGGGGTTCGGGGGAAGGGTCTGCGGAACGGAGACAGGGGGGACACAGAGATGGGGATGGGGACAGCAGGGACATCGCCAATACGATGGGCACTCTCAGCCCAACCAGCACCAACACTCTTGGCACAGAAAAAGGATCCGGAATCCTCGTCCTTGAGGTTGTTCATGGTCAGCGTCACCGAGCTCTGCCCGTAGTCCCTGGAGATCCTGAACCAGCCCTTGAACGATGGATTGTAGTAGGTGGTGCCACCAGTGTTGTAGATGCCTGCGACGTATTCCAAACCCTGCCCGGGTCTCTGGCGGATCCAGAACATTCCATAACTCCCAAAATCGAACCGGACCCTCGGCACAGCAACGTCAGGGACCCCCCGGGGGGCTGGAGGTCGCCCCCGCACTCCAGCAGGGTCACGGCCGCCTGGAGCCCTTCGGGACAAAGGGGAGATGGGGATGAGGCCAAAGCTCAACATTGACCCATATCCTGACTCTGGGCCCCAAATTGGGATCCTTGGAGTTCATCATCCTCCCAGCAGTGTTCTACCCCTTTGTCCAGAAGGCCACGCCCACTTAAAAGCCCTAGACCAATCAGACTTTCAATTTCCATCATCACCCTTTTGTCCCGCAGGGCTCCGGGCGGCCGTGACCCTGCTGGAGTGCGGGGGGGACCTCCAGCCCCCCGGGGGGTCCCTGCGCCTCCTCCGCAGAGGGTCCGAGTTCAGTTTTCGACGAACCAGTCTGATGTGGATCCGATAGCAGCCTGGGCAGGGCCTGGAATACATTGCAGGGATTGACTATGATGGAGACACCAGATACTCGCCATCGTTCAGGGGCCGAGTCAGCATCTCCAGGGACAACGGGCAGAGCTCGGTGACGCTGACCATGAACAACCTCAAGGACGAGGATTCCGGATCCTATTTCTGTTCCAAAACTCCTGAGAGTGGTAATGCTGTTGTTGCTGATCGTAGTGACGCTGCTGGTGCTGGTTATGGAGCATTTTTCCCCGTCCCCTTTGTTGCGTCCCTAATTGTTCCCATACCCCAGACCCTCCCCCCAAATCCCAGCCCTCGTCCCTGCTCTCGGTGACTGAATTCGTGTCCCCAGCCCCGGGCCCAGCGCTGACCTTTGGGGCTGAGTTTGGGGGATGATCAACGGCCAAGGGTTGGGGTTTGGGGCCGGAGAGGGGAAAGGGAAATTGAGAAATGCTCACGGGCGGGGTCAGGGGCTCGGAGCTGGGGAAGGGTCTGGGGAACGGGGACAGGTGGGGATGCAGCGATGGGGATGGGGTCAAACAGCATCACCCAAACCAGCACTGACAGCTTTTGTGCAGAAATAGGATCCGGAATCCTCGTCCTTGAGGTTGTTCATGGTCAGCGTCAGCAAGCTCTGCCCATTGTCCCTGGAGATCGTGACCTGGCCCTTGCCCAATGGTTCATAGTGTTTTCTGGAAAGATCGTAGCTGATCTCTGCCACGAACTCCGGCCCCTGCCCGGGTCTCTGGCGGATCCAGTACATGTTCACATTCCCGAAACTGAACGCGGACCCTCGGCAGAGGAGGCGCAGAGACCTCTCGGGGCTGGAGGTCCCCCCCGCACTCCAGCAGGGTCACGGCCGCCCAGAGCCCTGCAGGACAAAGGGGAGATGATTAAAAATGAGAAATATGATTGGTCTAGATGGGGAAAAGGTGCTCCAGAAAAAAGGGGCGGAGCCCACCTGGGAGGGGCAGCAGGAGCAGCAGGGACTGGAGCCGGAGGGAGCTCAAGGCCAAGGCCGGGATGCGCTGGGGATGGGTCCCAGGGGGGTTTGGGGGTTCTTAATGTGGTATTGCGTTTGAAATCAATGTGGAACCCTGAGGAGAAGGTGTCCAATAAATTAATGAGATTGTTTAATTCCAGCTTTTGAGGAACCTCAGGATAACCAAAAAATCTGGTGGAGATTTGGGACCGAACCAGGGGAGTTATGAGTGATATTGGTGAAGATTTGGAGATGGACTCCGGGCGGCCGTGACCCTGCTGGAGTGCGGGGGGGACCTCCACTGACGTTGCTGTGACGAGGGTCCGGGTTCGATTTCGGGAGTTTTGGGATGGGCTGGATGCGCCAGAGACCCGGGCAGGGGCTGGAATTTGTCGCAAAGATCAGTGACAGTGGAGGTTACACCGAGTACGCGCCATCCGTCAAGGGCCGGGTGACAATCTCCAGGGACAACGGGCAGAGCTCGGTGACGCTGACCATGAACAACCTCAAGGACGACGATTCCGCCGTTTATTTCTGTGTCAAACCTCCTGGTGGTGGTGTTTCTGCTACTGCTGATTATATTGACGGTGCTCGTGCTGTCCTCATCTCCTCGTGTCCCCCCCTGTCCCCGTTGCCCAGACCCTTCCCCTAAACACCCCGCCTTCACCCAGCCTTTGGCCATTGATCCCAACTATGCTCTGCCTCCTCCCCAATTCTCACCCACTGACCCCAAACCACAACTCCTGACCCCAAATCTCCTCTTTGTGCCCCAAAACTTGATTCTGAAATTGGATACTTCTGGTCATGGGTTAAGATTTCGGTCAACTTTGTGGTCGAGAGTGGAGAATTTGGGGCAGAGCCAGGACAGGGTTGGGAGATGGGGTCAGAAATGGGTTCAGGGCAGAGTTTGGGAGAAGGGTGTGGGGAACCGGGAGAGGGGGGGACACATCCACGGCGATGGGATCAAAACAATCAGCAGCAGCACCCCAAGTATCATAGGCAGCTTTCCCGCAGAAATAGGATCCGGAACCCCCGTCCTAGAGGTTGTTCATGGTCAGCATCACCGAGCTCTGCCCGTTGTACCTGGAGATCCTGAACCGGCCCTGCACTGATGGCGCATACCAGGCGTGGGCACCGCTAGCGTCGATCAGCGCCAGCCTTTCCAGCACCTGCCCACGCCTCTGGCGGGTCCAGGTGATGGAGTGAGCCCCGAAACTGAACCCGGACCCTCGGCAGAGGAGGCACAGGGACCCCCCAGGGGGCTGGAGGTGCCCCCTGCACTCCAGCAGGGTCACGGCCACCCGGAGCCCATCCCCAAACCATCCCGGTTATTGCCAAACTCCCCTGGTTTGCTCCCAAATCTCTACCAGAGATGTCCTGTATTATAAGTTGCCACAAATCATACAATTCTCCCCTATCCACTTGTTAGTAATTGGAAACCTCCTCCTGATTTTTCTCCACTGATGGTGCAATTAAAAACTCATTAATGACCGCCAAAATCCACCGGGACCCCAACCCCAGCACAACATGGCCACTGCCTCGAGTTCCCTGGAGCTCCTGGCCGTGCAGCTGCTGCTGCCCCTCCCAGGTGGGCCCCGCCCATTTTTCCAAAAGCCACACCCCTTTCCCCTTCTGGAGCAATCATATTTCTCATTTTTAATCATCTCCCCTTTGTCCCGCAGGGCTCCGGGCGGCCGTGACCCTGCTGGAGTGCGGGGGGGAACTCCAGCCCCCCGGGGGCTCCCTGCGCCTCCTCTGCCGAGGGGCCGGGTTCGATTTCAGTGGTTCTGATCTGCACTGGATCCGCCAGAGCCCCGGGCAGGGGCTGCCGTGGGTGGCCGCCATCGACAGCCACGGTGGCACCGACTACCCGCCGTCACTGCGGGGCCGGGTCGCGATCTCCAGGGACAACGGGCAGAGCTCCATGTCCCTGACTGTGAACAACCTCAAGGACGAGGATCCCAGATCCTGTTTCTGCACCAAGGAGTCCAGCACTAACATTGCTGCTGGTGCCCTTGAATTCATTGACCCGTGCCCATCCATGTGTCCCCACCTGTCACCATTGTTCAGGTCCTTCCGTCCGACCCATGACCCCATCCCTGACCCCCACCGACCCAAATCTGGCCCATTTTCCCAAATCTTCAGCATTTGCACCCAGGTTTGGTGACCTTGGCTGAGACTTGTAGCAAGGAGCTGAGGTTTGGGGTCAAGAGCTGAGATTGGGGCAGAGCCAGCTCAGAGCTGGGACATGGGGACAGGACTGGGGTCAGGGGCTGGGGTTTGGGGGAAGGGTCTGGGGAACGGGGACAGGTGGGGGCAAAGAGATGGGGAGGGGGTCAAAAGGATAACCAGCAGCAGCCCAACTACCAGCACAAGCACATTTGGCACAGAAATAGGTGGCGGAATCCTCGTCCTTGAGGTTGTTCATGGTCAGCGTCACCGAGCTCTGCCCGTTGTCCCTGGAGATCGTGAACCGGCCCTTGACCGAATCCGCGTAGCCAGTCCAACCAGCATTGTTGGTGATCCCAGCGACGTGCTCCAGCCCCTGCCCGGGTCTCTGTCGATACCAGCCCATCCCAAAACTGCCGAAACTGAACCCGGACCCTCGGCAGAGAAGGCGCAGGGACCCCCCGGGGGGCTGGAGGTTCCCCCCTGCACTCCAGCAAGGTCACGGCTGCCCGGAGCCCTGCGGGACAAAGGGGAGATGGGGATGAGGCCGAAGCTCAACCCTTAACCCAAATCCTGACTCTGGGCCCCAGATTGTGACCCTTGGAGTTCATCATCCTCCTCCCAGGTGAGTCCCTTCCCTTTTTACATCTGACACTGCCACCCAGTCATGCCCTCAGCCAATCAGGTTTCTCATCCCCATCTCCCCTTTGTCCCGCAGGGCTCTGGGCTGCCGTGACCCTGCTGGAGTGCGGGGGGGAACTCCAGCCCCCCGAGGGGTCCCTGACGTTGCTGTGCCAAGGGTCCGGGTTCAGTTTTGGGGGTCACTCCATGCAATGGATCCGCCAGAGCCCCGGGAAGGGGCTGGAATGGGGCGCAGGGATCCACAGCCCCAGGGGTTACACCTACTACGCGCCGTCGGTCAAGGGCCGGGTCAGGACCTCCAGGGACGACGGGCAGAGCTTCACAGCCCTGACCATGATCGACCTGCAGGACGAGGATTCCTGATCCTATTTCTGTGCCAAAGCCGCTGGGGCGGATGGGGATGACCATGATGCCAATGCTATTAACTCCACCCCTATTTTTGTATCCCCAAATGTCCCCAAACTGCAGACCCTTCCCTAATCCCTGGCCTCATCCCCACTCTCGGTGACTGAATTTGTGTCCACAGCCCAGGGCCCAGCGCTGATCTTTGGCGCAGAGTTTGGGGGAAGATCAACGGCAGAGGGTTGGGGTTTGGGGCCGGAGAGGGGAAAGGGAAATGGAGAAATGGTCATGGGCTGGGTCAGGGGCTGGGAGCTGGGGAAGGGTCTGGGGAACTGGGACAGGGCGGACGCAGTGATGGGGAAGAGGTCAGTACAGCAGGGATCGATATCACCAGCATAACCAGCAAAACCCTTGGCACAGAAATAGGTGGCAGAGTCCTCGTCCTTGAGGTTCTTCATGGTCAGCATCACCGACCTCTGCCCGTTGTCCCTGGAGATCGTGAACCGACCCTTGACCGATGGCGCGTAGGAGATGTAGGAACCATCGCTGTAGATCCCTGCGAGCCACTCCAGCCACTGCCCGGGTCTCTGGCGCACCCAGCTCAATGGGTAACTCCTGAAATCGAACCCGGACCCTCGGCAGAGGAGGCGCAGGGAACCCCTGGGGGGCTGGAGGTCCCCCCCGCACTCCAGCAGGGTCATGGCCACCTGAAGCCCTGCGGGACAAAGGGGAGATGGGGATGAGGAGACGCATTGGTTATGGACCCAAAGTGGGCACCGCCATGCCAGAAAAGGGTGTGGGATCCACCTGGGAGGGCCAGCAGGAGCTGCAGGAGGAGGATGGGGAGGTCCCAGGGTCCCAATTTGGGGCCAACATCAGGGTCTGCAGGCAAGAATAAACATTTGGGTGGATTCGTTCCCTCATCCCCATCTCCCCTTTGTCCCGCAGGGCTCCAGGCGTCCGTGACTCTGCTGGAGTGCGGGGGGGACCTCCAGCCCCCCGGGGGTTCCCTGCGCCTCCTCTGCCGAGGTTCGGGATTCAGTTTCGGGAGTCTTGCCCTACAATGGGCCTGACAGAGACCCGGGCAGGGGCTGGAGTTCGTCGCCTACATCCGCAGTGGTGGCAGCACCTGGTACGCGGATTCGGTCAAGGGCCGGTTCATGATCGCCAGGGACAACGGGCAGAGTCTGATGACGCCGACCATGACCAACCTCAAGGTCGAGGATTCCGCTCTTTATTTCTGTGCCAAAAATTGGGATGATTGTTGTGCTCCTGCTGCTGGTGAGGATATTGATTGTGGTGATGTTGGTCATGGTGGTTTTGGCCCTGCTCCCATTTGGACTCCCCCCTGTCCTCAAACCCAGACCCTTACTCCAAAACCTCAGCCCTTGACACTTGTGACCATCGGCCTGAGAATCCCTCTGGGGCAGCCCAAAATCTGCAACCCTGTCCCCAAACCCAAGGTGCGGGCATTAAATCTTGAGGATTCAGCACAAAAATTGGCAACAAGGGTGAAGGGGTGGGGCCGAGAGTTGGGAGTTTGGGGGAGAATGGGGGAGATTTGGGAAAGAGCCAGTTCAGGGCTGGGACACGGGGACAGGAATGGGGTCAGGGGCTGGGGACTGGGGGAAGGGTCTGGGGAACGGGGACAGGGGGGACATAGCAATGGGTGCAGGGTCAATACAATAGGCACCAGTATAACCAGCACAGCCAGCAGCACCCTTGGCACAGAAATAGGATCCGGAATCCTCGTCCTTGAGGTTGTTCATGGTCAGCGTCACTGAGCTCTGCCCGTTGTCCCTGGAGATCGTGAACCGGCCCTGCACTGATGGCGCGTAGCCGGTGCTACGACCATTGTAGCTGATACTGGCAATGTATTCCAGCCCCTTCTCGGGCCTCTGGCGCATCCATCCCATTGCAACACTCCCAAAACTGAACCCAGACCCTCGGCAGAGGAGGCGCACGGAACCCCGGGGGGCTGGAGGTCCCCCCCGCACTCCAGTAGGGTCACGGCTGCCCGGAGCCCTGCGGGACAAAAGGGAGATGGGGATGGGAAATCTGATTGGCTGCGGACCCGAAGTGAACATGGCCATGCCAGAAAAAGTGTGTGAGACCCATCTGGGAGAGGCAGCAGGAGCAAAACAACCAGGATGGGATGGTCCATGGTTCACAGTTTGGGGCCAAGAGTCAGGATTTGGGTCAATGTTGAGCTTTGGCCCTATCCCCATCTCCCCTTTGTCCCGCAGGGCTCCGGGTGGCCGTGACCCTGCTGGAGTGCGAGGGGGACCTCCAGCCCCCCGGGGCGGCCCTGACTGTGCACTGCTGCACCTCTGGGTTCGATTTTGGGTGTCAGCCCAGGAGCTGGGTCCGTCAGAGACCCAGGCAGGGGCTGGAGTGGCTCGCGGGGATCAGCACTTGTGGCAGCACATGCTATGCGCTATCGGTCAAGGGCCGGGTCACGATCTCCAGGGACAACGGGCAGAGCTCAGTGACCATGAACAACCTCAAGGACGAGGATTCCGGATCCTATTTCTGTGCCAAACGTGCTACTAGTGGTTGTTGTAGTCCTGGTGCTTACAGTGAAGATGACAGTTGTGGATCCACCCCCCTCTCAGTGTCCCCCCCTGCCCCCAATCTGAGACCCGCCCCCCAAACATCAGATCTTCACCCTTTGTTCCCATTTTGCCCCAATGATCAGCACTGACCCCAAACCCTCCTCTGCTCCTGCCCCAAAACTCAACCATTGGCCCCAAACCTTCCCCCCTGGGCTCCAGGTCAGGCCTCCTCCAATCAGGGCCTCGGAAACCTGGAGATATTTGCATGAAATGGGCAAAATTGTGAGAAAGCCGAGAGTTGGGGCAGCAGGGGCCAAGTTTAGGGGAAAATATTGAGTATTTGAAGAGAAAAGTTGGGCTCTGGAGGAAGGATCACTGGGAATGGAGACATCTGGTGACCATCGTGGAGGGCGGGACCACTGCCGGAATTGTCAATAAAAGCAGCAGAACCATAAGTGTAACCACTCTAAGGATGTTTGGCACAGAAATAGGATCCGGAATCCTCGTCCTTGAGGTTGTTCATGGTCAGCGTCACCGAGCTCTGCCCGTTGTCCCTGGAGATCGTGAACCGGTCCTGCACCGACAGCACGTAGTCGGTGCTGCCAGCATTGATGTTGATACTGGCAATTTATTCCAGCGTCTGCCATGGTGTCTGGCGCATCCAGCACATATCAAAACTGCCAAAATCAAACCCAGAGGAGAGGCACAGCAACGTCAGGGACCCCCTGGGGGGCTGGAGGTCCCCCCCGCACTCCAGCAGGGTCACGGACGCCCGGAGCCCTGCGGGACAAAGGGGAGAAAAAAAAACCAACCCAAATTTTAATTCTTGCATGCAGACCCTGATGTTGGCCCCAAATTGGGACCCTTGGACCTCCCCATCCTCCTCCTGCAGCACCTGCTGGCCCTCCCAGGTGGATCCCACACCCTTATTCTGGCATGGCGAGGCCCACTTTGGGTCCAAAAGCAATCCATGCCCTCATCCCCATCTCCCCTCCCATCTGCCAAACATCTGGCTTCAATTTCACAAAATCTGCAATGTTCTGGATGCGCCAGAGACCCTGGCTGGGGCTGGAATACGTCGCGGGGATCAACGGTCATGGTTCCACCGCCAGATACGCGCCATCGGTCAAGGGCCAGTTCAGGATCTCCAGGGACAACGGGCAGAGCTCGGTGACGCTAACCATGAACAACCTCAAGGACGAGGATTCCGGATCCTATTTCTGTGCCAAAAGCGCCTCTGATGGTTGGGGTTGGGAGACTCATGCTGCTGGTTCTAATTTTGGTCCTGTCTCCATCCCCGTTCCCCAGATCCTTCCCTCCTACCCTTGACCCCAGTGTTGACCCCCACAGACCCAAATCGGCCCGTTTTCCCCAAATCTCGACCATTTCCACCCAGGTTTGAGAACCTTGGTTTAGCCTTGGAGCCAAGAGCTGAGGTTTGGTGCCAAGAGCCGAGATTTGGGGCAGAGCCAGCTGAGTTTGGGGCCAATGGTCAGAAGTGAACCCCACTGAGATCTGGGGCACACAGTGTAGGGTTTTGGGGATGAATCTTTGAGAATTATTTCAAATTCTGAAAGCGCCATGGAAATGTGTGAGGTGAGAATATGATTCGGGAGATTGGGGAGAAGGGTCAAGATTTGTGGCCAACACTAAAGATTTGAGGGTCGAATGTGGGGTTTTGGGATGTTTGTGGTCACAGCATCGAGGAGGGGCCACCACTGGCATCTTCATCATAACCAGCAGCAATATTAGGACCACAACCACTGCTGTAACATTTGGCGCAGAAATAGGATCCGGAATCCTCTTCCTTGAGATTGTTCATGGTCAGCGTCACCGAGCTCTGCCCGTTGTCCCTGGAGATCGTGACCCTGCCGTTCACTGAATCCGCGTAGCCGGAGTTGCCACCATCGTTCCTGATCCACGCGAGCCATTCCAAGCCCTGCCTGGGTCTCTGGCGCACCGAGAACATGTCGTAGCTTCCGAAACTGAACCCGGACCCTCGGCAGAGGAGGCGCAGGGACCCCCCGGGGGGCTGGAGGTCCCCCCCGCACTCCAGCAGGGTCACGGCCGCCCGGAGCCCTGTGGGACAAAGGGGAGATGGGGATGAGGTCAAAGCTAAACCCTTGACCAAAACCCTGACTCTGGGCCCGAAACTGGACCCTTTGGACCACCCCATCCTAGTTGTCCTGCTCCGGCTGCCCCTCTAAGGAGGTTCCCGCCCGATTTTCCAGTTTGACACATCCACATTGAGACCCTCAGCCAATCAGGTTTCGCATCCCCATCACTCCTTTGTCCCTCAGGGCTCCGGTCGGCCGTGACCCTGCTGGAGTGCGTGGGGGCCCTCCAGGCCCACGGGGGTTCCCTGCGCCTCCTCTGCCGAGGGTCTGGGTTAAGTTTCGGCAGTTTTGAAATGGAATGGGCTCGACAGAGGCCCGGGCAGGGGCTGGAATGGGTCGCGGGGATCAGGTACGATGGTGCTTACACCGAGTACGTGCCATCGGTCAAGGGCCGGTTAACGATCTCCAGGGACAACGGGCAGAGCTCGGTGACGCTGACCATGAACAACCTCAAGGACGAGGATTCCGCTGTTTATTTCTGTGCCAAACGCACTTATGGTGATAATTGGGCCTTTGCTGATGCTTATCATTTTGTCCCCGACCCCGTGCCCTTGCTCCCATCCTGTCCCCATTCCCCTGGCCCTTCCCACAAACCCCAAGCCCTGACCCTGTTCCTGTCCCCTTGTCCCAACCCTGATAAGACCCAGATATCTGATTTGGGCTGATCCCCGTGCCTTGCAGGCCAATCTCGATAAATCTTGGAGACAGAGTGCCCCAAAACCCAATCAGCTCAGAGATGCCACCTTCTCAGCAAGCTCAGTGATTTCAGCTCTTTAGTGATTCTCAGCTCCCTCAGGATTTCAGCTATTTAGTGATTTCAGCTCTTTCGTGATTATCAACTCTCTCAGGATCTCAGCTCTTTCGTGATTCTCAGCTCTCAGGATCCCAGCTCTTTGCTCATTCGCTGGGGCGCCTTTGGCTGTGGCAGAACCAGACGGACAGGAGAGGTCCTGGTGGTTCCACAGCCATGGTTCATTGAGGGATCTGTGAGGTGTTGAAGTGACAGCTCTTCTCCTGTCAGATGGGCTAAACCAGCCCCTTTTATAGGGTACAGGGGGATCCAAACATGTGCAACAGTGAGGGTCAGGGAGAAGTCACCAATGGGGTTAGAGAGAGAAGCTCTGGTGTGAGAGGCAGAAGACAGGAGATCATTTTGCTGTTCCATCATGGCTGAGCAGTTCCAGCTGTTACGTCTCAATCCTGCATGGAAGTCTCGCAATCTCTGCGGACTCTGCTAAAGGACATGGGGTCAACACGATAGGCAACAGTCTCCCAGCCAGTACCATCCTCAACAGATTTGGCGCAGAAATACGAACCGGAATCCTCAAACTTGAGGTTGTTCATGGTCAGTGTCACAGATCTCTGCCTGTTGTCCCTGGAGATCGTGAACCGGCCCTTGACAGACGGCGCATAGGCAGTGGTGCCACCACTGGTGATCCCCGTAAGCCACTCCAGCGCCTGTCGGGGTCTCTGGCGGATCCAGAGCATGGTGGAACTGCCAAAACTGAACCCGGACCCTCGGCAGAGGAGGCGCAGGGATGCCCCTGGGGGCTGGAGGTCCCCCCCACACTCCAGCAGGTCACGGCCACCCGGAGCCCTGCGGGACAAAGGAGAGATGGGGACGGGAAACCTGCTTGGTCAAGAGTGCCCAACTTCGCATGGCATGCTTCAAAAATGGAGCAGGACTCACATGGGTGGAGGATGATGAACTCCATGGTTCCCAGTTTGGGGCCCAGAGTCAGGATTTGGGTCAAGGGTTGAGCTTTGGCCCCATCCCCATCTCCCCTTTGTCCCGCAGGGCTCCGGGCGGCCGTGACCCTGCTGGAGTGCGGGGGGACCTGCAGCCCCCTGGGGGGTCCCTGACGTTTCTGTGCCGCGCATCTGGGTTTGATTTTGGCAGTTTTGGGATGGGCTGGATGCACCAGAGACCCGGGCAGACGCTGGAATACATCGCCAGTATCAGCAACACTGGTGGTTGCACCTACTACACGCCGTCGGTCAAGGGCCGGTTCAGGATCTCCAGGGACAACGGGCAGAGCTCGGTGACGCTGACCATGAACAACCTCAAGGACGAGGATTCCGCCGTTTATTTCTGCACCAAATGTGCTACTAGTAGTTATGGTGCTCATGTTGCTGCTTTTAGTGACAATTCCGGCAGTGGCCCCAGCCCTAGGATGGTCGCCAGATGTCTCCACTCCCAGTGATCCTTCCTCCAGAGCCCAGCTTTTCTCCTCAGTTGTTAAAGAGTTTCCCCCAAACTCCGCCCCTGCTGCCTCAACCCTACACTTTCCCCCAGTTTTGCCCCTTACACCCAAATCTCCCCCAGCTCCCTGGGCCCTGATTGGAGGAGGCTTGAACTGGACGCCAGGGGTGAAGGTTTGGGGACAATGGTTGAGTTTTGGGGCAGGAGCAGGGGAGGGTTTGGGGTCAGTGCTGACCATTGGTGCAAATGGGGACAAAGGGTGAAGATCTGAGTCAATGGGTGAGGTTTGGGAGAATGGTCAGAGGGTTGGGGACATCTGGGAACCCAACAACAAAGGCCGGCCTGAAACCAGCACCAATACCATAAGCTTGGTAATTACAACCAGCAAAATAACACTTCACGCAGAAATAGATGGCAGAATCCTCATCCTTGAGGTTGTTCATGGTCAGCGTCACCGAGCTCTGCCCCTTGTCCCTGGAGATCGTGAACTGGTCCTGCACGCATGGCGCATAGTAGGGATAAGCAGCACTGCTGATCCCCGCGAGCCACTCCAGCCCCTGCCTGGGTCTCTGACAGACTCAGAGCAGGTAAGAACTGCCGAAACTGAACCCGGACCCTCGGCACAGCAACGTCAGGGACCCCCCGGGGGGCTGGAGGTCCCCCCCGCACTCCAGCAGGGTCACGGCCACCTGGAGCCCTGCAGGACAAAGGGGAGATGGGGATGAGGCCAAAGATCAAGCCCTTGACCCCAATGTCCCAACTATCCGCCCCAGGTTGTGACAATTTGTTTTTCTCCTCCTGCTCCTGTTCACCCTCCCAGATGGGTCCCGTCCCTTTCTCCAGCTGGCCACACCCACTTTGGGTCCTCAGCCAATCAGGTTTCTCATCCCCATCTCCCCTTTGTCCTGCAGGGCTCCGGGTGGCCGTGACCCTGCTGGAGTGCAGGGGGGGACCTCCAGCCCCCCGGGGCGTACCTGTGCCTCCTCTGCCGAGGGTAAGGGTTCGATTTTGGGAGTTTTGGGATGGGCTGGTATCCACAGACGCCAAAGTATGCAGTGGAATGCCTCGCAAGTATTACCAGCAATGGTGGCAGCACCTGGTACGCGCCTTAGGTCAAGGGCCGGTTCACGATCTCCAGGGACAACGGGCAGAGCTCAGTGACGCTGACCATGAACAACCTCAAGGACGAGGATTCCGCCGTCTACTTCTGCGGGAAATCTTACAATACTGGTGGTCCTGGTGCTGCTGCTCATGGGGACCTGCGAAGTCCTGGTCTCATCCTCATCACTGCATCCCCTCCTGTCCCCATTCCCCAGACCCTTCCCCAGCTCCCAGCCCCTCACCCAGCCCATGACCATTTCTCCATTTCCCTTTCCCCTCTCCGGCCCCAAACCCCAACCCTTGGCCGTTGATCTTCCCCCAAACTCTGCCCCAAAGGTCAGCACTGGGCCGGGGCTGGGGACACGAATTCAGTCACCGAGAGCGGGGACGAGGGCTGGGATCTGGGGGGAGGGTCTGGGGTATGGGGACAATTAGGGACCCAACAAAGTGGGGGGGCTAAATGCTCCATAACCAGCACCAACAGCATCACTAAGATCAGCAACAACAGCATTATAACCCTCAGGAGTTTTGGCACAGAAATAGGATCCGGAATCCTCGTCCTTGTGGTTCATGGTCAGCGTCACCGAGCTCTGCCCGTTGTCCCTGGAGATGCTGACTCGGCCGCTGAACGATAATGGGTATCTGGTGTATCCATCATAGTCAATCCCTGCAATGTATTCCAGGCCCTGCCCAGGCTGCTGTCGGATCCACATCTGACTTGTTCGTCCAAAACTGAACCCGGACCCTCGGCAGAGGAGGTGCAGGGAACCCCCGGGAGGCTGGATGTCTGCCCAAACTGCAGCAGGGTCACGGCCGCCCGGAGCCCTGTGGGACAAAGGGGAGATGACTGAAATCGAAAGTCTGATTGGTGTAGGGCTTTTAAGTGGGCGTGGCCAGCTGGACAAAGGGGTAGAACACTGCTGGGAGGTGGATGATGAACTCCAAGAATCCCACTTTGGGGCCCAGAGTCAGGATTTGGGTCAATGCTGAGCTTTGTCCTCATCCCCATCTCCCATTTGTCCCGCAGGGCTCCGGGCGGCCGTGAACCTGCTGGAGTGCGGGAGGGACCTCCAGCCCCCAGGGGGTTCCCTGACGTTGCTGTGCCGAGGGTCCGGGTTCAATTTTGGGGATTATGGAATGTACTGGATCCGCCAGAAACCCTGGCAGGGTTTGGAATACGTTGCATGCATCTGCAACACTGGTGGCACCACCTTCTACAATCCATCGGTCAAGGGCCTGTTCAGGATCTCCAGGGACAACGGGCAGAGCTCGGTGACGCTGACCATGAACAACCTCAAGGACGAGGATTCCGCCACCTATTTCTGTGCCAAGAGTGCTCGTGGTGGTTGGGCTGAAAGTGCTCATCGTGTTGACGATGGCCTTGCTGTCCCCATCCCCATCTCTGTGTCCGCCCTGTCTCCGTTGCCCAGAGCCTTCCCCCAAACCCCCAGCCCACACCCAGCCCTTGACCATTGATCCCAACCTTGCTCTGACTCGGCCCCAATTCTTATCCGCTGACCCCAAACCACAACTCCTGACCCAAATCTCCTCTTTGTGCCCCAAAACCTTGTTATAAAAGTGGATACTTCAAGCCAAGGGTTAAGGTTTGAGTCAACTTTTTGGTAAGGTGCAGAGAGCGGATTTCAGGCCGAACCACTCCAAGATTAGGATATGGGGACAGGAATGGTGTCCAGGCTTGGGGTTTTGGGGAAGGGTCCAGAGAACGGAGATAGGTGGGGACCGGGGAACAGGAACACAGCCAAATGCAACCGAAACATGAGAATGACCAATACCTGCTGCAGCATTCCAACCAGCACTACCAACAACACTTCTGCCACAGAAATAGTATCCGGAATCCTCGTCCTTGAGGTTGTTAATGGTCAGCGTCACCGAGTTCTGCCCGTTGTCCCTGGAGATCCTGAACCGGCCCTTGACGGAATCCGAGAAACTGGCACTGCCACCATACTTGCTGATACTTGCGACTGCTTCCAGCCCCTGCCCGGGTCTCTGGCGATACCAGCTCATGTGGAAACCACGGAAACTGAACCCGGACCCTCGGCAGAGGAGGCGCAGGGACCCCCCGGGGGGCTGGAGGTCCCCCCCGCACTCCAGCAGGGTCACGGCCGCCCAGAGCCCTGCAGGACAACCGGGAGATGATGGAAATGACAAATCTGATTGGTCCAGAACGAGAAAAGGGACATGGCTTGCAGAAAAAAGGAGCAGGACCCACGTGAGACGGCAGCCAGGATGAGGATGTGGTGCCAGAAGTGTCAAAATTTGGGGCCAAGAGTCAGGATTTGGGTCAAGGGTTGAGCTTTGGCCTCATCCCCATCTCCCCTTTGTCCCGCAGGGCTCCGGGCGCCCGTGACCCTGCTGGAGTGCGGGAGGCACCTCCAGCCCCCCGGGGAGTCCCTGCGCCTCCTCTGCCGAGGGTCCGGGTTCAGTTTTGGGAGTTGTGACATGGAATGGATCGGCCAGAGACCCGGGCACCAGCTGGAATTCGTTGCCTACTTCAGCAACACTGGTGGTTACACCTACTACGCGCCATCGGTGCAGGGCCGGTTCAGGATCTCCAGGGACAACAGGCAGAGCTCGGTGACGCTGACCATGAACAACCTCAAGGACGAGGATTCCACCCTTTATTTCTGTGCCAAATCTGCTTATGCTGGTGCAGCTGCTGCTTATATTGACCATGCCGGTTTTGGCATCACCCCTGTCTGAGCGTTTTGGCATCATCCCTGTCAAAGGGGAGATGGGGAACAGAAACCTGATTGGTCAAGAGCGCCCAAGTTGGCATGGCACACATGAAAAAGTGGTGGGACGCCTGTGAGAGGAGGATGATGAACTCCAAGGGTCCCAGTTTGGGGCCAAGAGTCAGGATTTGGGTCAAGGGTTGAGCTTTGGCCTCATCCCCATCTCCCCTTTGTCCTGCAGGGCTCGGGGCAGCTTTGACCCTGCTGGAGTGCAGGGGGGACCTCCAGCCCCCCGGGGGGTCCCTGTGCCTCCTCGGCCGAGGGTCGGGGTTTGATTTTGGACAAACCAGTTTTATTTGGGTTCACCAGAGGCCTGGGCAGGCGCTGGAAGGGGTTGCGCGGATTGACTACGAAGGGGACACCTACTGTGGGGATACAGTCAAGGGCTGGGTCGCGATCTCCAGGGACAACGGGCAGAGCCCGGTGACGCTGACCATGAACAACCTCAAGGACGAGGATTCTGGATCCTATTTCTTTGGCAAAACTCCAGAAGGGAAATATGCTCTCGCTGCTGTTGATGGTTTTGACCCCTTTCCCATGGCTGTGTCCCCACCTGTCCAGGTTCCCCAGACCCTTCTCCCAAACTCTGCCGCTGACCCCATTTCTGACCCTATCTCCCAACCCTGTCCTGGCTCTGCCCCAAATTCTCCACTCTCGGCCACAAACTTGACTGAAATCTTAACCCATGACCAGAAGTATCCACTTTCAGAATGAAGTTTTGGGACACAAAGAGGAGATTTGGGGTCAGGAGTTGTGGTTTGGGGTCAGCGGGTGAGAATTGGGGCCGAAGCAGAGCAAGGTTGGGATGAATGGTCAAGGGCTGGGTGTGGGCTGGGGGTTTGGGGGAAGGGTCTGGGGAACGGGGACAGGGGGGGACACCGAGATGGGAAGAGCACGAGCACCATCAATATAATCAGCAAGAGCAGCACCACCACCACCAGGAGCTTTGACACAGAAATAAGTGGCGGAATCCTCGAACTTGAGGTTGTTCATGGTCAGCGTCACCAAGCTCTGCCCGTTGTCCCTGGAGATCGTGACCCGGCCCTTGACCGATGGCGCATACTCGGTGTAACCTCCACTGTCACTGATCCTTGCGACGTACTCCAGCCCTTGTCCAGGCCCCTGTCGATACCAGCCCATCCCAAAACTGCCGAAACTGAACCCAGACCCTTGGCAGAGGAGGCACAGGGACCCCTCGGGGGGCTGGAGGTCCCCCCCGCACTCCAGCAGGGTCACGGCCGCCCGGAGCCCATCTCCAAAACCTCACCAATTTCACTCATAACTCCCCTGGTTCGGTCCCATATCTCCACCAGAGGTCTTGGGTATCCTGAAGTTCCTCAAAACCTGGAATTAAACTGAATATTCTCCTTAATTAATTGGAAACCTTCTCCTCAGGGTTCCAAATTGATTTCAAAAGTAATACCACGTTAACAACGCCCAAATCCCCCCGGGACCCCAACCCCGGCACATCCCGGACTTGGCTTCGAGCTCCCCCTGGCTCCAGGTCCTGCTGCTCCTGCTGGCCCTCCCAGGTGGGCTCTGCCCCTTTTTACACAAGCCACGCCCCTTTCCCCCTTCTGGACCAATCATAATTCTCATTTTTTATCATCTCCCCTTTGTCCCGCAGGGCTCCGGGCGGCCGTGACCCTGCTGGAGTGCGGGGGGGATCTCCAGCCCCCCGGGGGTTCCCTGCGCCTCCTCTGCTGAGAGTCCGGGTTCAGCTTCAGGAGTTTTGAAATGGATTGTGTTCGTCAGAGACCCAGGCAGGGGCTGGAATGGGTCGCGGGGATAAGGTATGATGGGGGCAGCACCTGGTACATGGATTCTGTCAAGGGCCGGTTCACGATCTCCAGGGACAACGGGCAGAGCTCGGTGACGCTGACCATGAACAACCTCAAGGACGAGGATTCCGGATCCTATTTCTGTGCCAAATGTGCTTTTACTTCTGGTACTGGTTGGGGTGCTGCTGCTTTTGTTTATCATTTTCTTCCTGTCCCCATGCCCCAGACCCTTCCCTCCAACCCCTGACCTCACTCCTGAGCCTTTGTCCCAACCTTGCCCTGGTCTAGCCCCAAATCTCAGCTCTTGGCCCCAAATCACGGCCGGTTTCACCCTGAGCTCAGCCTCGTCCCTCCAATACCAACCACTGCCCCCAGACTTGTCCAATTTTACCCCAAATCTCCCCTGCAGGCCCCAAGTAACAGCCACTGACCCAAATCTGGCCCATTAGCCTCACATAAGGAATTTCGGGCCAAAATTTGAATTTTAGACTCCTGACCTTAACTTTGGCCCCAAATTTTGAGAAACTGAATGCAATTTGAGAAACGAGGGCACTGAGTGTGGCCCAGAGGGGACATTTGGGGCAGAGTCAGAGCAGGGCTGGGACAGAGGGTCAGGAATGGGGTCAGGGGTTGGGGTTTGGGGGAAGGGTCTGGGGAATGGGGCACGACCATTGGGGAGGAGCCAATAGCATACGCAGTATTAGCACCAGCACCAGCACCAGCACCCTTGGCACAGAAAAAGGTGGCGGAATCCTCGTCCCTGAGGTTGTTCATGGTCAGCGTCACCGAGCTCTGCCCGTTGTCCCTGGAGATCCTGAACCGGCCCTGCACCGATGGCGCTTAGGCGGTGCTGGAACCACTGCTGTAGATGCCTGCGAGCCATTCCAGCCCCTGCCCGGGTCTCTGGCAGATGCAGAGCATGTCAGAGCTGCCGAAACTGAACACGGACCCTCGACAGAGGAGGCGCAGGGACCCCCCGGGGGGCTGGAGGTGCCCCCCGCAGTCCAGCATGGTCACGGCCGCCCGGAGCCCTGCGGGACAAAGGGGAGATGGGGAGGAAAAGCTGGATTGGCTGTGGACCCAAAGTGGGCACCGCCATGCCAGAAGAAGCGTGTGGGATCCACCTGGGAGGATTGGTAGGTGCTGCAGGAGGAGGATGGTGAGGTCCAAGGGTCCCAGTTTGTGGCCAGCATCAGGATCTGCATGCAAGAATCAATATTTGGGTTGCTTTTTATCCCCATCCCCATCTCCCCTTTGTCCCGCAGGGCTCCGGGCGGCCGTGACCCTGCTGGAGTGCGGGGGGACCTCCAGCCCCCTGGGGGTTCCCTGCGCCTCCTCTGCCAAGGGTCCGGGTTCAGTTTTGGGAAATTCGGGCTCGGCTGGGTTCGCCAGAGACCCAGGCAGGGGCTGGAGTGGGTCACAGCGATAGACAGTGATGGATACAACTGGTACCCACCCGCGTTCAAAGGCCGGATCACGATCTCCAGCGACAATGGGCAGAGCTTAGTGACGCTGACCATGAACAACCTCAAGGACGAGGATTCCGGATCCTATTTCTGTGCCAAATGTGCTTATGGTGGTTGGATTGATGGTCCTGCTGCTGTTGAACCTTTAGATGGCATTGCCTGCCGCCTTTCCCCCCCTCTCCCCATTCCCCAGAGCCTTCCCCCAAACCGCAACCCCTGACCCCATTCCTGACCTGTCACAGAGATTTTTTCATAAAATCCTTTCATTTAGGATTTGTCCTTTCTGGGATGCTGGGGCCCCAGAAGAAAAACGTAAACAATAATTATCTCGTGGTGTGGAATGTAATAGGAGCATCTGTGATTGGTCTTCTGTGAGTGTTTTGATTTGCTGACCACTCATGGGAGAGTTTGTCCTTGCTTTCTGCAGGACACAGAACTTTGTTATTTTCTTCTTTCCTATGCTATTCTTAGCTTAGCAGCTTCTGCAACTTCTCTCTTTATTGCTTTTAGTATAGTTATAATGTATTATATATCATATATCAATAAATCCAGCCATCCGATCATGAACCAAGATTCTCGTCCACTTCTCTCACCCTGAAGACCTTCATCAGGTCACTGTAATAGCTGACCGTGAACAACCTCAAGGGCGACGATTCCGGATCTGATTTCTGTGCCAAATGAGTTACTAGTAGTTTTGGCGGTGGTGTTGCTGCCTTTAGTGACAATTCTGGCAGTGGTCCCACCCCCCATGGTGGTCACCAAATGTCTGCCATCCCCACAGATCCTTCCCCAAATCACAGATCTTCTCCTCAAATCTTCACCATTTTCCCCCAAAGTCTGCACCAGCCGCACCAACTGTCGACTTTCCCCCAGTTTTGGGCATTTCAGCCAAATCTCCCTGTGAAGGTCCGCCCGAAATGAACGGGTGACGAATGATTTTTGGGTGCAAAAATAACCAACAAAGGCACAGGGGTTCTGCCGTAACAAATCAACAAGGTGCCATTTTATTGATTATTACCACAGCTAAATATGCGTTTGGTTAAGGGATCTGGGGAAGAGAAGGGTAAGACAAGGAAAAAAGGAAGGAAAGAAGGTCAGGGAATGGGGTATAGCTACCAAAACGTGAGGTCTTCGGGGTCCCGCCGCCGAAACTCGCTGGTACACGTCTTGGGGAGTACTCAAAGGACAGTCTGACCGAACCCCAATATATATACTGTTCTTGGTTGGGGGAAGGGTAGCTGAAATTAGGTTTCTATGGAGGGGAGAAGTCCATTGTTTTCATGGCCGAATGCTCACAGGTACGTTAGGTTTTTCCCCCTCCCTGAGTTGGGAGGGGATACAGTCCCAGTCTCTGGAAGGAGGTTGCCATGGGGGTGCCATGGGGGTGCCAATAGGGTGCCAGAGGGGTTCTTGGTTCCTTGATGAGGGGATTCCCATCTCTGTTGGTCCGTCACGGTGGTTGAAGACAGGCAAGAGGGGTCTTCTCATGGAGCGGGGGGGGGAGCCACCCCAAAGCTCAGTCCAGCCAGATAAGGGGTTTTGAAGAAAGTCCAGTTCAATTGTCCAGAAAAGGGCAGCATGCCCCCTTCGAGTACAGCATGGCGTGTTCTGCAAACATCACTTGTGAGCACACTAGATAAGCAGGAGACTTTCTTTCCCAACTGGCTCAGCAGTTTTAACCCTTCGGTAGTTCTCATGACAATTGTGAGGCAAAAAATGAAGGGTTTTCGGATGGACTTCTACAACCAATGGCGCATAGTTGGTGGTGCCACCATTGTCACTGATTCCTGCGAGCCACTCCAAGCCCTGCCTGGGTCTCTGGCAGATCCACTGCATGCCAAAACTGCCGGAACTGAATCCGGACCCTTGCCACAGCAACGTCAGGGACCCCCCGGGGGGCTGGAGGTCCCCCCCGCACTCCAGCAGGGTCACGGCCACCTGGAGCCCTGCGGGACAAAGGGGAGATGGGGATGAGGGCATAGATTGGCTGTGCGGTAAAAGTGGGCACTGCCATTCCAGAAGAAGGGTGTGGGATCCACCTGGGATGACTGGCAGGAGTTGCAGGAGGAGGGTGGGGAGGTCCAAGGGTCCAAAATTTTGGACAACATCAGAATCTGCAAGCAAGAATCAACATTTGGGTGGATTCGATCCCTCAACCCCATCTCCCCTTTGTCCCGCAGGGCTCCGGGCGGCCGTGACCCTGCTGCAGTGCGGGGGGGCACCTCCAGGCCTCCGGGGGGTCCCTGCGCCTCCTCTGCCGAGGCTCTGGGCTTGATTTTGGGAAATTTGGGATGGGCTGGATGCGCCAGAAACCCAGGCAGTGTTTGGAGTTTGTGGCAAGTGTCACCAGTGATGGCGCCACTCCCACATACGCGCCGTCATTCAAGGGCCGGGTCACGATCTCCAGGGACAACGGGCAGAGCTCGGTGACGCTGACCATGAACAACCTGAAGGACGAGGATTCCGCTGTTTATTTCTGTGTCAAATTTTGCAATGGTTACACTGGCAATGCTATTGATGCTGGTTATGATGTCGCTTCTGGTAGTGACCTTGATGGTCACCAAATGTCCCCAATCCCAGAGATCCTGCCCCAAAATCCTGGCTCTTTTTATCAAATCTTCACCATTTCCTCCAAACTCCACCATCACTTCCCCAGTTCCCAAATTTCCCCCAATTTTGCCCATTTCACCCCAATCAAGCCCTTCCCCTCCGTTCCAGTGCGGAACGGGGATCGCTCCGGGGCCCTTTGCACACAAAGCTTTTTGTGCAGCCGGCGCTCTGCTGCAGGGCCCCGAGGCTGAACTGCCCCCTGCCAAACACAGATGTTCACAATGACCAAAACCAGGAACTTTCTGTTTCCTTTCCTGCCCCGGCTGGGCCCCAGCAGTTGCCGGGGAGGAAGTGGGGGGAGGCTGCGGAGCCCCAAAATCGGGTCATCTTCGCCTCCCTCCCTCCCTCCCCCCCTTCCCTCCCTCGCTCCCACCTGGGGCTTCACTTCTCCCTCAGCGGCCTCGGTGTCTGGTCCTGCTCCTTGGGGCTGGGCTAGAATCCTCTCTGCGAGCTCTGGAGAAAAAACCCATTTTTTTAACCGAAAACACATGAAATTTTGTGGAGATGAAATAGTTGAAATTGATCTCGAGCCAAGGGCTCCATGCTGAGAGAAGCAGTTGGGTCCAAGGGTGGAGTCACCTGGAACGTTCCATCGGTGAAGAGCAGGGTCAGAATAGCCAATGAGAGCTCAGGAGCCAAAATGGCCCCGAGTGGGCCCCGAGCTGCGGTGTGGGGCCAGGAGTTGAGAATGTGGGGCAGAGCCAGGGCAGGGTTGGGGCACGGGGACAGGAATGGGGTCAAGGGTTGGGGTTTGGGGAAGAGTCTGGGACAGATGAGGGCAAGTGGTGACACAGCGATGGGGACGGGGACAATAACATAGGCATCATTATCAGCAGCAGTAGTACCAGCACCCTTGGCACAGAAAAAGATGGCGGAATCCTCGTCCTTAAGGTTGTTCATGGTCAGCGTCACCGAGCTCTGCCCAGTGTCCCTGGAGATCGTGACCCGGCCCTTGACCAACACTGTGTAGTCAGTGTAAGCAGCATTGCTGCTGATCCCTGCAAGCCGTTCCAGCCACTGCCCGGGTCTCTGGCGCACCCAGTGCAGGCCAAAACCCCCAAAATCAAACCCGGACCCTTGGCAGAGGAGGCGCAGGGACCCCCCAGGAGGCTGGAGGTCCCCTCCGCACTCCAGCAGGGTCACGGCCGCCCGGAGCCCTGCGGGACAAAGGGGAGATGGGGATGAGAAACCTGATTGGTTGAGAGCTTTAAAGTGGGCATGGCCTGCTAGATTAAGGGGCGGAAGCTACTGTGGAGGAGGATGCTGAACTCCAAGGGTCCCAGTTTGGGGCCAAGAGTCAGGATTTGGGTCAAGGGTTGAGCTTTGGCCTCATCCCCATCTCCCCTTTGTCCCGCAGGGCTCCGGGAGGCCGTGACCCTGCTGGAGTGCGGGGGGGACCTCCAGCTCCCGGGGGGTCCCTGCGCCTCCTCTGCCGAGGGTCCGGGTTCAGTTTCGGCAGTTTTGCCATGCAATGGATCCGCCAGAGACCCGGGCAGGCGCTGGAATTCATTGCATGTATCAGGAGCGATGGTTCTGGCACCTGGTACGCACCATCGATCAAGGTCTGGTTCACGATCTCCAGTGACAATGGGCAGAGCTCGGCGACGCTGACCACGAACAACCTCAAGGACGAGGATTCCGGATCCTATTTCTGTGCCAAAGCTGCTGATGCTGGTTGGGCTTCTGCTGCTACGTATATTGATCGTGCCGGTGGTGGCAGCGCCCTCGTCTGAGCCCCTCTTGTCCCCAAATCTCAGAACCTTTACCCATATCTCAGCCCTTGACATCATGCTTGACCCTTTGCCCAGATCTCCCCCATTTCCACTAATGGTGACCAAAGGCCCAAAACCCTCAAACTAGTTCTACCCCAAACCCTCCTGCTTTGGCACCAAAACTTGCCCGATTCTGCCCCAAATCCCCACTTTGGGCTCCCAGCCTCAGCCGCTGGCCCAAACCTCACCCGCTGCCCCCAAATCTCGACCCTTTGGGTGCTTTTGGGGCACGAGGGGGAGATTTGGGGCCGAGAGTTGAGTTATGGGCCAGACCCAGGGCAAGGTTTTGGGCCAATGGGCAGCGTTGGGGCAAAGGGGGCAGGGCTTGGACAAAGCATCAGGGGTGGGACAGGGGGGTTTGGGGAAGGGTCTGGGGACAGCTGGGGACAGGGACAGGGTGAGAACCGCAAACAGTAAACCAAACAACAATAATAGCAGTAAGAGCAGTGATAACACCAGAAGATTTGTGTCGTAGTTTGACCGGAAATGGGACATCTGGGATATGTTGTTTTGCTGTGATTACCAATGGGTAATTGGAATTTAAGATGGGCACTTAGTTTGACCAGTGGGACATTTGGATCCGCCTCTTGAGACTACGAACCCAAGGGGTTAAAAGCAGGGCTCTTGGCCTTCGGAGCTCTCTTGAGATTTCCGGCGTGAAGAAGTCTCTCCCCCGGCCCAGTTTCTGGCTGGGCTGGGGGAGGGGAAAGCCACGTGGCCCATCTACGGTAGGCCCGGGTTCGGAGGAAGGGTGGCAGACCCTTGAGCGACCAGTTTATTTCCCCCCCCAGAGAATGCAGCCCGTGCTCGAACTGTATATCTTGAAACTTGATATCATGTGCCGGCAGGCAGCACGGCTGGGAGGAGAAAGGGGGGGGGTTGGGCAGCGGGCAGTCCGGCCGCCTGGGAGAACTTTTAACCCTTTGGGGAATGAAGGCTTCGCAGAACATTGCCTTTCCTGGGAAAGGGACAGGAGTGGAAGATGAAGGAAGAAAATCAGGCCAGTAAGGAGGGTCTGGCAAAGGGAGAAGAGAGATGTTGACGGAATGGAGGAAGATGGAGTGGCAGTTTTTGCTGGACTCTTTTTTGTTGTATTTCCATGGACTGTTTCCTGGTGAGGCAGAGGCTGTATTGCAGGGGGAAGCGGAGGCTCGGCGTCAAGAGAGTTTGGTTTTGAGACCCCTCGGCCCCAGGGGGTATAGAAGACATGGGGGGGGGACAGAGGTCCCAGGATTGTGACTGTACTCTGCTTGGAACGAGACGAGGCATTCTTAAAAGGCCCTGAAGGCAGGCCCCTGCCCCATCCCATGCCAGGTGGTGAGAGCACCTCGGCATGGAAAGGAGATGTCACGAGATAGCAAGATACCGGGCGAATTGCTGATTGTGACAAGAAGTCCGTGGCACAAGGAAGGACTCCGTCTATCCCTTATGAGCTGAAGATTTGATTTTTTTCCAAAGGGTGGTGCCAGACCGAGTGTGGATAATTTTTGGGAAATGTAAATGTGTTTGGGAATTTGGTGGGAGGAGGATAAGGAAGTGTTTCTGTGTAGTTCTCATTCTCCTTGTTTTTTTCCCCTGTGTGTGTGTAGTTTAGTAATTGTGTGTGTAGTTTAGTTAATAAACTTCTCTTTATGTTTAAGTTGGAGCCTGCTTTGCTTATTTCCTGGCCACATCTCACAGCAGATATCAGGTAAAAGGTATATTTATGGGGGCCCTGGCTTTGCCGGGCCTAAACCATAACAATTTGGCACAGAAATAGGATCCGGAATCCTCGTCCTTGAGGTTGTTCATGGTCAGCGTCACCGAGCTCTGCCCGTTGTCCCTGGAGATCCTGAACCGGCCCTTGACCGATGGCGCGTAGTAGGTGCTGCCACCTTTGCTGATACTTGCGACTGGTTCCAGCCCCAGCCCGGGTTTCTGACGGATCCAGGCCATGGCAAAATTCCCAAAATCGAACCCGGACCCTCGGCAGAGGAGGCGCAGGGACCCCCCGGGGGGCTGGAGGTCCCCCCTGCACTCCCCACACAGGAGCCAGAGGGAGCTCGAGGCCAAGGCCGGGTTGTCCCCAGGGGCTTTGTGGGTTGGGGTCCCAGGGGGTTTGGGGGTTGTTAATAAGCTATTACTTTTGAAATCAATGTGGAAAACTCAGGAAAAGGTGTCGAACTATTAATGAGAATATTAAGTTCACTTGCCGGGTTTGAGGGACCTCAGGATACCCGAAAAATCTGGTGGAGACTTGGGACCAAACCAGTGAAGATATGAGTGAAATTGGTGAAGATTTGGGGATGGGCTCCGGGCGGCCGTGACCCTACTGAAGTGCGGGGGGGACCTCCAGCTCCCCGGGGGGTCCCTGACGTTGCTTTGCTGACGGTCTGGGTTCAGTTTCAGGAGTTTTGCCCTACAATGGGTCCGTCAGAGACCCGGGCAGGGGCTGGAATTCGTCGCCTACATCCGCAGCGGTGGCAGCACCTGGTACACGGATTCGGTCAAGGGCCGGTTCATGATCGCCAGGGACAACGGGCAGAGTCTGATGACGCTGACCATGGCCAAACTCAAGGTCGCGGATTCTGCTGTTTATTTCTGTGCCAAAAATTGGGATGATTGTTGTGTTCCTGCTGCTGGTGACGATATTGGTTGTGGTGATGTTGTCACAGTGTTTATTTCTGAGTCCCCATCTTAGAGTTCCCCCCCTGTCCCCAAACCCAGATCCTCCCCCCAAACCTCAGCCCTTGACCCTTTGTCCCAAATCTCCCCAATTTGACACAATGGTCAGCACTGACCCCAAACCCTGCCCTGCTCCTGCCCCAAAACTCAACCATTGGCCCCAAACCTTCACCCCTGGCCACCAGTTCAGGCCTCCTCCAATCAGGGCATGGGAACTGGGGGAGATTTGGGTGAAATGGGCAAAATTGGGGGAAAGTCGAAAGTTGGGGCAAAGATGGTGGAGACTGCGGAGGAAGGTCAAGAATGGGGTCAAGGGTTGGGATTTTGGGAAGGATTTGGGGATTTTGGAACATTTGGGGAAACAGGGATGGGGGCTTGGTGCCACCACCAGCATTGTCACCATGTCCAGAGCTTCCAGAGAGGATTCCAGCCCAGCCCCAAGGAGCAGCCCCAGACACCGAGGCCGCTGAGGGAGCAGTAAAGCCCCAGGTGGGAGCAAGCGACGGTGGGAGGGAGGAGAAGACGCCGCGATTTTGGGGCTCCGCAGCCTCCCCCCACTTCCTCCCCGGCAGCTGCCGGGGCCCGGCCGGGGCGGGAAAGGAAACAGAAAGTTTCTGGTTTTGGTCATGGTGAACATCTCTGTTTGGCAGAGGGCAGCTCAGCCTCGGGGCGCTGCGGCAGAGCGCCGGCTGCACAAAAAGCTTTGTGTGCAAAGGGCCCTGGAGTGATCCCCGTTCCGCACTGGGACAGAGGGGAAGGGCCAGACTGGGGAGAAATGGGGAAAATTGGGGGAAATTTGGGAATTGGGGAAGTGACGGTGGAGTTTGGGGGAAAATATCTGAGATGTGAGAAAAAGAGCCAGGATTTTGGGGAAGGATCAGAGAATTCTGTGATACTTGGGAACACAGAAAAAAGGGCTTGGGACCACAACCACCATCAACACCATAAGCATAAGCACCATTACCACAGCCAGTGCTTTGACATTTGGCACAGAAATAGGATCCGGAATCCTCATCCTTGAGGTTGTTCATGGTCAGCGTCACCAAGCTCTACCCGTTGTCCCTGGAGATCGTGAACCGTCCCTTTACCGACGGCGCTTAGTCGTTGTAAGCACCATCGTTCCTGATACCCGCGAGCCACTCCAGCCCCTGCCCAGGTCTCTGGCGCAACCACTGCATCTCAAAACTGCCAAAACTGAACCCGGACCCGCGGCAGAGGAGGCGCAGGGAACCCCCTGGGGGGCTGGAGGTGCCCCAAGCACTCCAGCAGGGTCACGGCCGCCCGGAGCCCTGCGGGACAAAGGGGAGATGGGGATGAGGAGATGCAAAACTCAGGCAGAGCTGTCCAAGTAATTAATGGGTGGATCGGGGCTAACTGCAGGGCTGAAGAAACTTTACAATACTGGAAATATCTGTGGGAGATTTGGGGCAAGACAAAGGGAATTTGGGGAAAAAACCAGTGAAGGTTTGGGCATGTGGGAATGGCCATGAACCTACTGCAGTGCGGGGGGGACCTCCAGCCCCCCGGGGGTCCCTGCGCCTCCTCTGTCGAGGGTCCAGGTTCAGTTTCGGAAGTGTTGCCCTGCAATGTGTCCGACAGAGACCCGGGCAGGGGCTGGAGTGGGTCCGGAGCATCAGGAGCGATGGTTCCGGCACCAACCTCGCGCCATCGTTCAAGGATCGCGTCAGGTTCTCCAGGGACAACGGGCAGAGCTCGGTGACGCTGACCATGAACAACCTCAATGACGAGGATTCTGCCACCTATTTCTGTGCCAAAGAACCACGCACTGGTGGTTGGAATGCTGCTGCTGGTTGTCCTTTCAGTTTCGTCCTTGTCCCCTTGCCCCAGACGCTTCCCTCCAACCTCTGACCACATTCCTGACCCTTTGTCCCAAGCATGCCCTGCTCTGGCCCTGATCTCAGCTCTGGCTCCAAATCAGGGCCGGTTTCACCCTGAGCTCACCCTCGTCCATCCAATCCCAATGATTTTTTCCCAACTGGACCCGTTCTGTCCCAAAATTGCAGTGGTGGAACTGAGTCACAGCCACGGAACAAAATCAGGCCCATTTTCCCCAAATCTCGACCATGTGCACCCAGGTTTGGGGACCTTCATTGAGCATGGGAGCCAAGAGCTGCGATTTGGTGGCAAGAGCTGAGATTGGGGCAGAGCCAGTTCAGAGCTGGGACAGGGGGACAGGAATGGAGGAAGAGTCTGGGAAATGGGGACGGATGGGGACCCGATGATGGGATCAGATGGATCAAGAGGAGCACCAGCACTGCAAAAATTATTATCAATATTTTTGGCACAGAAATAGGATCCAGAATCCTCGTCCTTGAGGTCGTTCACGGTCAGCGTCACGGAGCTCTGCCCGTTGTCCCCGGAGATCGTGAACCGGCCCTTGACTGAATCCGCATAGTAGGTGCTGCCACTGCTGTAGATCTCTGCGAGCCACTCCAGACCCTGCCCGGGTCTCTGGCGCACCCAGTGCATGGAGACACTGCCGAAACTGAACCCGGACCCTCGGCAGAGAAGGCGCAGGGACCCCCCGGGGGGCTGGATGTCCCCCCCACACTCCAGAAGGGTCACGGCCGCCCGGAGCCCTGCGGGACAAAGGGGAGATGGGGATGAGGCCAAAGCTCAACCCTTGACTAAAATCCTGACTCGTGGCCCCAAACTGGGACCCTTGGAGTTCATCATCCTCTTCCCAGGTGCGTTTCATCCCTTTTTCCAGTTTGCCACACCCGCTTTTCGGCGCTGAATTAATCAGGTTTCTCATCCCCATCTCCCCTTTGTCCCGCGGGGCTCCGGGCGGCCGTGACCTTGCTGGAGTGCGGGGGGGACCTCCAGCCCCCTGGGGGGGTCCCTGACATTGCTTTGCCGAGGGTCCGGGTTCAGTTTCAGTGGTTTCCACATGAGCTGGTATCGCCAGAGACCCCGGCAGGGGTTGGAGTGGCTCACGAGTATCAGGAACGATGGTGGCAGCACCAGGTACGCGGATTCAGTCAAGGGCCGGTTCACGATCTCCAGGGACAACGGGCAGAGCTCGGTGACGCTGACCATGAAAACCCTCAAGGATGAGGATTCCGGATCCTATTTCTGCGGCAGAAGTGTTGTTGGTAGTGCTGGTTGGAACGCTGCTGCAGGTATTGGTCACTCTCACGTTTCGGTTGCATTTGGCCCTGTTCCTATTCCCTGGTCCCCACCTATCTCCATTCTCTGGACCCTCCCCCAAAACTCCAAGCCTGGACCCCATTCCTGTCCCCATGTCCCAGTCTTGGAGTGGTTCGGCCCGAAATCTGCTCCCTGCGCATTGCCACAAATTTGACCAAAACTTAACCCTTGGCTTGAAGTATCCACTTTTATAACAAGGTTTTGGAGCAGAAGGAGGAGATTTGTGGTCAGGAGTTGTGGTTTGGGGTCAGCGGGTGAGAACTGGGGCGGAGGCAGAGCAAGGTTGGGATCAATGGTGAAGGGCTGGGTGTGGGCTGGGGGTTTGGGTGAAGGATCTGGGCAACGGGGACAGGGGGGGGACACGGGGATGGAGATGGGGACAGCAAGGCCATCGTCAATACCATGATCACTTTCAGCCCAACCAGCACCAGCACTCTTGGCACAGAAATAGGTGGCGGAATCCTCGTCCTTGAGGTTGTTCATGGTCAGCGTCACCGAGCTCTGCCCGTTGTCCCTGGAGATCGTGAACCGGCCCTTGACTGATGGATTGTAGTAGGTGGTGCCACCAGTGTTGTATATGCCTGCGACGTATTCCAAGCCTTGCCCAGGTCTCTGACGGATCCAGTACATTCCATAACTCCCAAAACTGAACCCGGACCTTCGGCACAGCAATGTCAGGGACCCCCCGGGGGGCTGGAGGTCCCCCTGCACTCCAGCAGGGTCACGGCCGCCCGGAGCCCTGCGGGACAAAGGGGAGATGGGGATGAGGCCAAGGCTCAACCCTTGACCCAAATCCTGACTCTTGGCCCCAAACTGGGACCCTTGGAGTTCATCATCCTCCTCATTGGTGGATTCCACCCCTTTGTCCAGCTGGCCACACCAACTTAGGGGCCCTTGACCAATCAGGTTTCTTATTTCCATCATCTCCCCATTTTCCCGCAGGGCTCCGGGCATCCGTGACCCTGCTGGAGTGCGGGGGGGACCTCCAGCCCCCCGGGGGGTCCCTGCGCCTCCTCTGCTGAGGGTCTGTGTTCAGTTTCGGCAGTTTTGGGATGGGCTGGTATTGACAGAGACCCGGGCAGGGTCTGGAGTACGTCGCTGGGATCACCAACAATGCTGGTTGGACTGGCTACACGGATTCGGTCAAGGGCCGGTTCACGATCTCCAGGGACAACGGGCAGAGCTCGGTGACGCTGACCATGAACAACCTCAAGGACGAGGATTCCGCCACCTATTTCTGTGCCAAATGTGCTGGTGCTGGTAGTTGGGCTGCTGCTGGTTATCCTTTTGACCCCATCCCCATCTCTTTGTCCCTCCCTGTCCCTGTTCCCCAGAC
Organism: Melozone crissalis; assembly: GCF_028551555.1. Classification (NCBI taxonomy): domain Eukaryota; kingdom Metazoa; phylum Chordata; class Aves; order Passeriformes; family Passerellidae; genus Melozone; species Melozone crissalis. Next base: position 4,133,780 of record NW_026535856.1, read on the forward strand.
CCTTCCCCAAATCCCCAGCCCGTGACCCCAGTCCTGTCCCCGTGTCCCAGCTCTGAGCTGGCTCTTCCCCATTCTCAGCTCTTGACCCCAAACCTCAGCTCCTGGCTACAAGTCTCAGCCAAGGTCCCCAAACCTGGGTGCAAGTGCTCGAGATTTAGGAAAATGGGCCAGATTTGGGTCGGTGGGGGTCAGGGATGGGGTCAAGGGTCGGACGGTAGGACCTGGGGAACCGGGACAGGTGGGGACCTGGGGATGGGCACGGGTCAATAGATTCAAGGGCACCAGCAGCAATGTTAGTGCTGGACTCTTTGGCACAGAAATAGGATCCGGAATCCTCGTCCTTGAGGTTGTTCATGGTCAGGGACATGGAGCTCTGCCCGTTGTCCCTGGGGATCGCGACCCGGCCCCGCAATGACGGCGCGTAGTAGGTGCCACCGTGGCTGTCGATGGCGGCCACCCACTGCAGCCCCTGCCCGGGGCTCTGGCGGATCCAGAGCATTGCAAATTTACCAAAATCGAATCCAGACCCTTGGCAGAGGAGGCGCAGGGAACCCCCGGGGGGCTGCAGTTCCCCCCCGCAATCCAGCAGGGTCACGGCTGCTGCCCCATCTCCAAACCTTCACCGGTTTTCACCAGACTCCCCTGGTTTGCTCCCAAATCTACGCCACAATTTTCCATAATCGAGTTTGCCGCAAACCCTACAATTAACCCCAGTCCACTCATTAATTACTTGGACAGCTCGTCCTGAAACCGGTGCATTAATTGCCGAAATAACATCATGGTAACGACCCCCAAAACCCTCTGGGACCCCCTACCCGGCACATCCTGGCCACGGCCTCGAGCTCCCTCCAGCTCCTGGCCCTGTTGGCCCTCCCAAGTCGGTCAAGCTCCCTTTCTCCAGTTGGCCACACCCACTTTATGCCCACAGCCAATCAGGTTCCTCATCCCTATCTCCCCTTTGTCCCGCAGGGCTCCGGGTGGCCGTGACCCTGCTGGAGTGCAGGGGGGACCTCCAGACCCCGGGGGGTCCCTGACGTTGCTGTGCCGAAGGTCTGGGTTCTGTTTCGGGAGTTTGAAATGGATTGGGTGCGACAGAGACCTGGAAAGGGGCTGGAGTGGGTCGGAAGTATCAGCGGCAGAGGTGGGACCTCGTACGCACCGTCGGTCAAGGGCCGGTTCATGATCTCCAGGGACAACGGACAGAGCTCGGTGGTGCTGACCATGAACAACCTCAAGGACGAGGATTCCGCCACATATTTCTGTGGCAAAACCACTGCATCTGGAAATGTTTATCCTGGTTATGCTATTGGCCCCGTCCCCATCTCTGCATCCCTACCTGTCCCCGTTCCCCAGATCCTTCCCCCATATCCCAACCCCTGACCCCATTTCCTCACTCTCTGTCCCAGCCCTGCTCTGGCTCTGCCCCAAATGTCCCCTCTGGGCCACACTCAGTGCCCTCGTTCCTCAAATTACATTTAATTTTTCAAAATTCGGGGCCAAAGTTAAGGTCAGGAGTCAAAAATTCAAATTTTGGCCTGAAATTCCCGATGTGTGGCTAATGGGCCAGATTTGGGTCAGTGGCTGTGGCTCGGTGCCTGCAGGGGAGATTTGGGGTAATACTGGACAAGTCTGGGGGCAATGGTTGGGATTGGAGGGCCGAGGCTGAGCTCAGGGTGAAACCGGCAGTGATTTGGGGCCAGGAGCTGAGATGTGGGGCCAGGAGCTGAGACATGGGGCCAGGAGCTGAGGTTTGGGGCCAGAGCAGGGCAGGGTCGGGACACGGGGACAGGAATGGGGTCAGGGATTGGGGTTTGGGGAAGAGTCTGGGGAACGGGGATGGGAGGGGACACAGGGATGGGGCCGAAACGTCAAACACCAGCAGCATAAGGAGCAGCACCAGCACCAGTGCGTTTGGCACAGAAATAGGATCCAGAATCCTCATCCTTGAGGTTGTTCATGATCAGCGTCACCGAGCTCTGCCGGTTGTCCCTGGAGATCGTGAACCGACCCTTGAACAATGGCGCGTACCCGGTCCAACCACCATTGTAGCTGACGCTCGCAACCCACTCCAGCCCCTGCCCGGGTCTCTGGCGGATCCAGTTCATGTCGTAGCTTCCAAAACTTAACCCGGACCCTCGGCAGAGGAGGCACAGGGACCCCCCGGGGGGCTGGAGGTCCCCCCCTGCACTCCAGCAGGGACATGGCCACCCAGAGCCCTGCGGGACGAAGGGGAGATGGGGATGGGGCAAAGCTCAACCCTTGACCCAAATCCTGAACCTTGGCCCCGAATTGGGACCCTTGGGCCTCCTCTGCCGCAGCGCCCAAAGGTTTAGCTGCCCTCTGCAAAACACAGACCTTCACAATGACCAAAACCAGGAACTTTCTGTTTCCTTTCCCGCCCGGGCTGGGCGCCGGCAGCTGCCAGGGAGGAAGTGGGGGGAGGCTGCGGAGCCCCAAAATCGCAGCGTCTTCTCGTCCCTCCCTCCCTCCCTCCCTCCCTCGCTCCCATGTGGGGCTTCACTTCTCCCTCAGTGGCCTCGGTGTCTGGTGCTGCTCCTTGGGGCTGGGCTGGAATCCTCTCTGGGAGCTCTGGACATGGCGAGGATGCTGGTGGTGGCCCCAAAACCCGATCCCTGTTTCCCCAAATGTCCCAAAATACCCAAATCCTTGCCCAAATCCCAACCCTTGACCCCATTCTTGACCTTCTCCCTCAGTGTCCACCAACTCTGCCAAAACTTTTGACCTTATCCCAGTTTTGTCCATTTCACCCAAATCTCCCCCAGCTCCCTGGGCCCTGATTGGAGGTAGCCTGAACTGGAGGCCAGGGGTGAAGGTTTGGGGCCAATGGTTGAGATTTGGGGCAGGAGCAGGGAAGGGTTTGGGGTCAGTGCTGACCATTGGGGCAAATGGGGGAGATTTGGGACAAAGGGTCATGGGCTGAGGTTTGGGGGAATCATCTGAGATTGGGGACAGGGGGGAACAGGGGGACGGGACTGGATCCACAAGTGGCGTCTTCACTATAAGCACCTGGTCTACAACAACCATTATTTGCACATTTGGCACAGAAATAGGATCCGGAATGCTCGACCTTGAGGTTGTTCGTGGTCAGCGTCACCGAGCTCTGCCCATTGTCCCTGGAGATCGTGAACCGGCCCTGCACTGAGGCTCGTAGTGCGTGCCACTACTAGGGTCGATCCCTCCAATGTATGCCAGCCCCTGCCCGGGTCTCTGACGCAGCCAGAACATGGAGAAACTGCCAAAAGGGAACCTGGACCCTCGGCAGAGGTGGCGCAGGGACCCCCCGGGGGGCTGGATGTCCCCCTCGCACTCCAGCAGGGTCACGGCCGCCCGGAGCCCTGTGGGACAGAGGGGAGATGGGGATGAGGCCAAAGCTCAACCCTTGACCCAAATCCTGACTCGTGGCCCCAAATTGAGACCCTTGGAGGTCATCATCCTCTTCCCAGGTGCGTTTCATCCCTTTTTCCAGTTTGCCACACCCGCTTTTCGGCGCTGAACCAATCAGGTTTCTCATCCCCATCTCCCCTTTGTCCCGCAGGGCTCCCGGCGGCTGTGACCTTGCTGGAGTGCGGGAGGGACCTCCAGCCCCCCGGGGGGTCCCTGACGTTGCTGTGCCGAGGGTCCGGGTTCAGTTTCGGCAGTTTCCACATGAGCTGGTATCGCCAGAGACCCCGGCAGGGGCTGGAGTGGCTCACGAGTATCAGCAACGATGGTGGCAGCACCAGGTACGCGGATTCAGTCAAGGGCCGGTTCACGATCTCCAGGGACAACGGGCAGAGCTCGGTGACGCTGACCATGAACAACCTCAAGGACGAGGATTACAGATCCTATTTCTGTGGCAGAAGTGTTGTTGGTACTGCTGGTTGGAATGCTGCTGCAGGTATTGGTCACTCTCATGTTTCGGTTGCATTTGGCCGTGTTCCTGTTCCCCGGTCCCCACCTATCTCCATTCTCTGGACCCTCCCCCAAAACTCCAAGCCTGGACCCCATTCCTGTCCCCATGTCCAGGTCTTGGAGTGGACTGGCCCGAAATCCGCTCTCTGCACATTGCCACAAATTTGACCCAAAATTTAACCCTTGGCTTGAAGTATCCACTTTTATAACAAGGTTTTGGGGCAGAAAGAGGAGATTTGGGGTCAGGAGTTGTGGTTTGGGGTCAGCGGGTGAGAACTGGGGCGGAGGCAGAGCAAGGTTGGGATCAATGGTCAAGGGCTGGGTGTGGGCTGGGGGTTTGGGGGAAGGATCTGGGCAACGGGGACAGGGGGGGGACACGGGGATGGGGATGGGGATGGGGACAGCAAGGCCATCATCAATACGATGAGCACTTTCAGCCCAACCAGCACCAGCACTCTTGGCAGAGAAATAGGTGGCGGAATCCTCGTCCTTGAGGTTGTTCAGGGTCAGCGTCACTGAGCTCTGCCCGTTGTCCCTGAAGATCCTCAATCGGCCCTTGATCGATGGATTGTAGTAGGTGGTGCCACCAGTGTTGTAGATGCCTGCGACGTATTCCAAGCCCTGCCCAGGTCTCTGGCGGATCCAGTACATTCCATAACTCCCAAAACTGAACCCGGACCCTCGGCACAGCAATGTCAGGGACCCCCCGGGGGGCTGAAGGTCCCCCCCGCACTCCAGCAGGGTCACGGGGCTGGGACACGGGGACAGGAATGGTGTCAGGGCTGTGGATTGGAGGGAGAAACTGGGGAATGGGGACAGGGGGGACATGGGGACAGTGACAGGGCCAAAAACGACAACAGCTCCAGCACCACCCCAACCTCCATTATTTAAACCAGATTTCATGCAGAAATAGAATCCGGAATCCTCGTCCTTGAGGTTGTTCATGGTCAGTGTCACCGAGCTCTGCCCGTTGTCCCTGGAGATCGTGAACCGGCCCTGCACCGAATCCGCCTACCCAGTCCAACCACCATTGTCCCAGATCGCCGCAATGAATTCCAGCCCCTGCCCAGGTCTCTGGCGCATCCAGCCCATGGCAAATTTCCCAAAATCAAACCCGGACCCTCAGCAGAGAAGGCGCAGGGACCCCCCGGGGGTCTGGAGTTCCCCCCCACACTCCAGCAGGGTCACGGCTGCCCGGCGGAGCCCTGCGGGACAAAGGGGATATGGGGATGGGGCGATGCAAAAGTCAGGTGGAGGTGTCCAATTAATTAATGGGTGGATTGTGGCTCATTGCAGTGTTGAAGGCACTTTACAATACTGGAAATCTCTGTTTCAGATTTGGGGCCAGACAAAGGGAGTTTGGGGCAAAAACACCGTGAAGGTTTGGGGATGGGGGAGTGGCCGTGACCCTGCTGGAGTGCGGGGGGGACCTCCAGCCCCCCGGGGGGTCCCTGCGCCTGCTCTGGCGAGCGTCCGGGTTCAGTTTCAGGACTTTTGAAATGGATTGCCTTCGTCAGAATCCTGGGCAGGGGCTGGAATACATTGCAGATATCACTAATGGTGGTGGCAGCACCGCGCACAGGGCCGTCGGTCAAGGGCTGGGTAATGATCTCCAGGGACAACGGGCAGAGCTCGGTGACGCTGACCATGAACAACCTCAAGGACGAGGCTTCCGGATCCTATTTCTGTGCCAAAGCTGCTTATGTTGGTGGTGCTGATGCTGCTCCTTATATTGACCCTGCCGGTGGTGGCACAAGCGTTTCTGAGCCCTTCCTGTCCCCAGTCCCCAGACTCTTCCACAAATCTCAGCCCTTGACCCCATTCCTGACCCTTTCCCCCAGATCTCCCCCATTTCCAGCAACGCCAACCACGAAGCCACAAAGCCCTTACTGGTTCTGCCCCAAGCCAAAGTAAGTTGGCAACAAAATTCGCCCCAAATCTCCACCTTGTCCTCAAATCGCCCCCAGCTCCTCAGGCCCTTATTGGCTGAGCTGGCACAGGCAGAAATGGGAAATCTTGGAAAGCAAGGTCAGACATGGAGCTCAGGGGTGAAGGTTTGGGGCCAATGGTTGAGTTTTGGGGCAGGAGCAGGGCAGGGTTTGGGTTCAGTGCTGACCATTAGTACAAATGGGGAAAAAAGGTAACGGACCGGGTCAATGGGTGACATTTGGGACGAAAATCACAACTCTTGGGACTCAATGATAGGAGTGGGGCCAGAACCAGGAAATGGAGGCCATAACGTGCATTGTCAACATAACCAGCACTAGGAACACAACCAGAGCACGAAGCTTTCCCACTAAATAGGATCCGGAATCCTCGTCCTTGAGGTTGTTCATGGTCAGCGTCACCGAGCTCTGCCCGTTGTTCCTGGAGATCCTGAACCAGCCCTTGACCGATGGATTGTAGTAGGTGGTGCCACCACTGCTGTAGATCCCTGCAACATATTCCAAACCCTGCCCGGGTCTCTGGCGGATCCAGTACATTCCATAATCCCCAAAATTGAACCCGGACCCTCGGCACAGCAACGTCAGGGACCCCCCGGGGGGCTGGAGGTTCCCCCCGCACTCCAGCAGGGTCACGGCCGCCCGGAGCCCAGCGGGAAAAAGGGGATGAGAAACCTCATTGACTGTGGGATCAAAGCGGGTGTGGTCTGCTGGAAAATGGGATGTGACTCACCTGGGATGAGGATGATGAACTCCAAGGGTCACAGTTTGGGGCCAAGAGTCAGGATTTGGGTCAAGGGTTGAGCTTTGGCCTCATCCCCATCTCCCCTTTCTCCCGCAGGGCTCCGGGTGGCCGTGACCCTGCTGGAGTGCGGGGGGGACCTCCAGCCCCCCAGGGGGTCCCTGCACCTCCTCTGCCGAGGGTCTGGATTCAGTTTTGGCAGTTTTTCCATTGGCTGGTATTCACAGAGGCCCGGGCAGGGGCTAGAGTACGTTGCAGATATCAGTAATGGTGGTGGCAGCACCTGGTACGCGCCATCGGTCAATGGTCGGTTCAGGATCTCCAGGGACAACAGGCAGAGCTCGGTGACGCTGACCATGAACAACCTCAAGGACGAGGATTCCGCCCCCTATTTCTGTGCCAAATCTCCTGGTACTGGTGGTGCTGGTGCTAATTATATTTAGAATGCCGGTGATGGCCCCATCACCTGACACTGGTCTCACAGACATCCCAAAATTCCTGCTTTCTACCATAAAATCTTTGCCCTTGTCTCCAAACCTTGACATTTTTCCCCCAATCTCCACCATCATTGCCTCACCTCTAACATTTCTCTTGCAGCTTTAGACATTTGACCCAAAACTCAACTGTTCATGCCTAAAACTCTGCCCTTTGTGCCCCAGATCTCAGCGGGGTTCACTTGTGACCATGGGCCGCAAACTCAGCTGGTTCTGCCCCAAATCTCAGCTCCTGGACCCAAAACTCAACTCTTGGCTCCAAGGCTCAACCAAGGTCCCCAAATCTGGGTGCAAATGATCGAGACTGGGGAAAAATGGGCCAGATTTGTGTCTGTGGGGGGCAACAATGGGGTCAAGGGCTGGAGGGAAGGACCAGGGAAATGGGGACAGGTAGGGACACAGGGATGGGGACGGGACAAAAATTAGAACCAGCAGCATGAGCCTCCCAACCCCAATATCATACGCGTTTTTGGCACAGCAATAGGATCCGGAATCCTCGTCCTTGAGGTTGTTCATGGTCAGCGTCACCGAGCTCTGCCCGTTGTCCCTGGAGATCGTGACCTGGCCCCTGAACGATGGCACATAGTAGGTGCTGCCATCGCTTTGGATCCCTCCGATGTGTTCCAGGCCCTGCCCGGGTGTCTGTCGATACCAGCCCATCCCAAAACTGCCAAAACTGAACCCAGACCCTCGGCAGAGGAGGCGCAGGGACCCCCCGGGGGGCTGGAGGTCCCCCCCGCACTCCAGCAGGGTCACGGCCGCCCGGAGCCCTGCGGGACAAAGGGGAAATGGGGATGGGAAACCTGATTGGTTGAATGTCTCATACTGCATGTGGCCAGCTGGGAAAAGGGGCAGGACACACCTGGGAGGGGGATGATGAACTCCATGGGTCCCAATTTCGGGGCCAAGAGTCAGGATTTGGGTCAAGGGTTGAGCTTTGGCCTCATCCCCATCTCCCCTTTGTCCCGCAGGGCTCTGGGAGGCCGTGACTCTGCTGGAGTGCGGGGGGGACCTCCAGCTCCCGGGGGGTCCCTGCGCCTCCTCTGCCAAGGGTCCGGGTTCAGTTTCGGCAGTTTTGCCATGCAATGGATCCGCCAGAGACCCGGGCAGGGCCTTGAATACGTCACCTACATCAGGAGCGATGGTTCCGGCACCTTGTACGCCCCGTCGGTTAAAGGTCGGTTCACGATCTCCAGGGACAACGGGCAGAGCTCGGTGACGCTGACCATGAACAACCTCAAGGACCAGGATTCCGGATCCTATTTCTGTTCCAAAGATGCTGGTGCTGCTTGGGCTGCTGCTGCCTTTATTGACCGTGCCGGTGGAGGCAGCGCCCTCGTCTGAGACCCTCTTGTCCCCAAATCTCAGAACCTTTACCCAAATCTCAGCCCTTGACCTCATTCTTGACTCATTTGCCCAGATCTCCCCCATTTCCACCAATGGTGACCAAAGACCCCAAACCCTCACTGGTTCTGCCCCAAACCCTCCTGCTTTGGCCCCAAAACTCGCCCAATTCTGCCCCAAATCCCCACTTTGGGCTCCCAGCCACAGCCGCTGATCCAAACCTCACCCGCTGTCCCCAAATCTCGGCCCTTTGGGAACTTTTTGGGCACAAGTGGGAGATTCGGGGCCGAGAGTTGAGTTTGGGGCCAGAGCCAGGGCAGGGTTTGGGGCCAATGGGCAGCATTGGGGTAAAGGGGGCGGGGCTGGGACAATGGGTCAGGGGTGGGTCAGGGGGGTTTGGGGCCAATGGTTGAGTTTTGGGGCAGAAACAGGCGAGGGTTTGGGGTCAGTGCTGACCATTCTTGCAAATGGGGACAAAGGGTCAAGATCTGAGACAAGAGGTGAGGTTTGGGACGAAAATCTAAAATTTGGAGATCCAATATAGGACAGGAGCAAAACCGAGAAGTTTGACGCTATCAAAAGCATTGTCACCATGATTAGTAACAGCCCAACAACCAGCACAAAAAGCCCTGGCACAGAAATAGGATGGGGAATCTTCGTCCTTGGAAGGACGAAGGACAACCTCAAGGACGAGGATTCCGCCACCTATTTCTGTACCAAATCTTCTGGTGTTAGCACTGCTCTTACTGTTTTTATGGGTGGTTGGGTGGGTGTTTGGGGTCCTGGCCCCGTCCCTGTCCCCAGCTGTCCCCAGACCCTTCCCAAAACCCCCCTGACCCACCCCTGACCCTTTGTCCCAGCCCCGCCCCCTTTGCCCCAACGCTCTCCTTTGGCCCTAAACACTCCCCTGGGTCTGGCCCCAAACTCAACTCGCGGCCCCAAATCTCCCCCTCGTTCCCCAAAAGATCTCCAAAGGGTCAAGATTTGGGGTGAAAGTGGCTTAATCTTGGCACCAACTCAGTTGGGTTTGGTGCAGAACCAGTCGGGGTTTGGGGTCTGTGGTCACCATGGGTGAAAATGGGGAAGACTTTGGACAAACGGTCAAGAATGGGGTCAAGGGCTGAGATTTGGAGAAAGAGTCTGGGGCTTTGGGGACAGGAGGGGACAGTGAGATGGGGATGGATTTTCCACTGCCCTCTTCAATATCTTCAGAAGCATTGCCAGCAGCATCATAAGCATCCTTGGCACAGAAATAGGTGGCGGAATCCTCGTCCTTGAGGTTGTTCATGAACGAGCTCTGCCCGTTGTCCCTGAAGATCGTGACCCGGCCCTTGACCGATGGCGCGTAGACGGTGTAAGCACCAGTGTTGTAGATCCCCGCAACCCCCTCCAGTGCCTGCCCGGGTCTCTCTCGGACCCAGTTCATGGCAAAACTGCTGAAACTGGACCTGGACCCTCGGCAGAGGAGGCACAGGGACCCTCCGGGAGGCTGGAGGTTCCCCCCCGCACTCCAGCAGGGTCACGGCCGCCCGGAGCCCTGCGGGACAAAGGAGAGATCGGAATGAGGCCAAAGATCAACCCTTGACCCAAATTCTGACTCTTGGCCCCGAAATTGGGACACTTGGAGATCATCATCTTGCACCCAGGTGGGTCCTGCCCCTTTTTCCAGCTGGCCACCCCAGCTTTGAGTCCCTCAACAAATCAGGTTTCTCATCCCCATCTCCCCTTTGTCCCGCAGGGCTCCGGGCAGCCGTGACCCTGCTGGAGTGCGGGGGGGACCTCCAGCCCCCCGGGGGGTCCCTGCGCCTCCTCTGCCGAGCGTCCAGGTTCAGTTTTGGGAGTTTCGACATGAGCTGGGCGCACCAGAGACCTGGGCAGGGGCTGGAATGGGTTGGAGCGGTCAATAAGGGTGGTTCCAGCACCTTCTACGCGCCATCGTTCAAGGACCGGGTCACGATCTCCAGGGACAACGGGCAGAGCTCCGTGACGCTAACCATGAACAACCTCAAGGACGAGGATTCCGGATCCTATTTCTGCGCCAAAAAAGCTTCTGGGAGTTCGGGTACTCTTACTGAGTTTGGTGTTGATGATATTGACCCTGATCTCATCTCTGTGTCCCCACCCTATCCCCAAACCCCAATCCCGGACCCCGTGTCCCAATCCTGGAGTGGCTCTGGCCAAAATTCTCACCCTGATTTTGGCTACAAAGTTCACCCAAACCTTAAACCTTGGCCTGTAATATCCGCATTCAGTATAAAGTTTTGGGCACACAGAGGAGATTCGAAGTCTGGAGGTATGATTGGGGGTCAGTAGATGAGAACTGGGGTCAAGGCAGAGCAAGGTTGGGATCACTGGTCAGGGGCTGGGGACGGGTGGAGACTTCAACAAGGGGGTAGGGCTGCTCTGTTGTCATTGTCACCATGGCCAGCACTGCTACCCCAACTGCCATCAGCAGATCTGGCACAGAAATAGGATCCGGAATCCTCGTCCTTGAGGTTGTTCATGGTCAGCGTCACCGAGTTCTGCCCGTTGTCCCTGGAGATCGTGAATTGGCCCCGCACTGATGGGCTGCACATGGTGCTGCCACTGGTGCTGATCCCTGCCACCCACTCCAGTTCTTCCCCAGGCTACTGCCTCATCCAGCCCATCCCAAAATTCCCAAAATCAAACCCGGACCCTCGGCAGAGGAGGCGCAGGGACCCCATGGGGGGCTGGAGTTGCCCCCCGCACTCCAGCAGGGTCACGGCCACCTGGAGCCCTGCGGGACAAAAGGGAGATGATGGAAATCAAAAGTCTGATTGGTCAAGGGCCTCCAAGTGGGTGTGGCCAGCTGGACAAAGGGGTAGAATCCTCCTGGGAGGATGATGAACTCTAAAGATCCCCATTTGGGGCCAATAGTCAGGATTTGGGTCAAGGGTTGAGCTTTGGCTCCATCCCCATCTCCCCTTTGTCCCGCAGGGCTCCGGGCGGCCGTGACCCTGCTGGAGTGCGGGGGGGACCTCCAGCCCCCCGGGGGGTCCCTGCGCCTCCTCTGCCGAGGGTCCGGGTTCAGTTTCGGCAGTTTTGGGATGGGTTGGATGCGCCAGAGACCCGGGCAGGGGCTGGAATTCATCGCCAGCATCAACAGTTATGGTGGCAGCACCAGGTACGCGGATTCCGTCAAGGGCCGGGTCACGATCTCCAGGGACACCGGGCAGAGCTCGGTGACGCTGACCATGGACAACTTCAAGGATGAGGATTCCGGATCCTATTTCTGTCCCAAACGCGATGCTACTGGTTCTAGTGGTTATGTTGCTGATATTTGTCGTTTCAGCCCCAACTGTGTCCCGGTTCCCCAGACCCTTCCCTCCAACCTCTGACCCCACTCCTGTTCCTTTGTCCCTGCTCTGGCCCTAAATCTCAGCTCCTGGCCCCAAATCAGGGCCGGTTTCACCCTGAGCTCAGCCTCGTCCCTCCAACCCAACCATTGCCCCCAGACTTGTCCAGTTCTACCCCAAATCTCCCCTGCAGGCACCGAGTCAAAGCCACCGACCCAAATCTGCCCCTTGGCCTATCATCAGGAATTTGGGGCTAAAATTTGAATTCTTGATCCCTGATCTTTACTTTGGGCCCAAATCCAGACATTTCGGTGACATTTGGGGAACGAGGGCACTGCGTGTGGTTCAGAGGGGACATGTGGGGCAGAGCCAGAGCAGGGCTGGGGAAGAGAGTGAGGAAATGGGGTCAGGGACTGGAGATTGGGGAAGGGTCTGGGGAACGGGGGCAGGGGGCGATGCAGAGATGGGGACGGGGCCAATAGCATAACCAGGATTAACATTTCCAGTAGCAGTGGTTTTGGCACAGAAATAGGATCCGGAATCCTCGTCCTTGAGGTTGTTCATGGTCAGCGTCACCGAGCTCTGCCCGTTGTCCCTGGAGATCGTGAACCGGCCCTTGACTGATGGCGCGTAGTAGATGGTGCCACCAGTGTTTCTGATGTAGGCGACGAATTCCAGCCCCTGCCTGGGTCTCTGGCGCACCCATTGCATTGCAAAACTCCCAAAATTGAACCTGGACCCTCGGCACCGCAACATCAGGGAATCCCCGGGAGGCTGGGGGTCCCCCCTGCACTCCAGCAGGGTCACGGCCGCCCGGAGCCCTGTGGGGCAAAGGGGAGATGGGGATGAGAAACATGAATGGCTGTGGGCATGAAGTGGGTGTGGCCAGTTGGAAAAGAGTCGGGACCTACTTTGTAGGAGGATGAGAAGGTCCAGGGGTCAGAATTTGTGGCCAAGAGTCAGGATTTGGGTCAAGGGTGGAGCTTTGGCCTCATCCCCATCTTCCCTTTGTTCCGCAGGGCTCCGGTCGACCATGAGCCTGCTGGAGTGCAGGGGGCACCTCCAGCCCCCCTGGGGGTCTCTGTGCCTCCTCTGCCGAGCGTCTGGTTTCAGTTTCAGGAGCTACGACATGAACTGGATGCACCAGAGACCCGGGCAGGGGCTAGAGTGGCTCGCAGGGATCAAGACTGGGGGCAGCGCCTGGGACTCGCCATCGGTCAAGGGCCGGGTCACGATCTCCAGGGACAATGGGCAGAGCTCGGTGACGCTGACCATGAACAACCTCAAGGACGAGGATTCTGGATCCTATTTCTGCGGGAAATCTGACTATAACAATTGGGGTACTGGTGCTGGTGTGGATGGTTTTGGTCTGGACCCTGTGGCCGTGTCCCGACCGGTCCACAAATCCCAGACCCTTCCCTGAAACCCAAACACTTTTGCCCATTCCTGACTCTGTCCCAACCCTAGAGCGGTTCTTCCCCAAATTCTCCATACCTTGCAAGAAAGTAGACCCAAGTCTTAACCTTGGCCTTAAATCTCCACTTTTATTTCAAAGTTTGGGGCACAAAGAGGAGATTTGGGCTCAGGAGCTGTGGTTTGGGGTCAGCGGGTGAGAATTGGGGCGGAGGCAGAGCAAGGTTGGGATCAATGGTCAAGGGCTGGGTGTGGGCTGGGGGTTTGGGAGAAGGGTCTGAGCAACGGGGACGGGGGGGGACACGGGGATGGGGGGCACAGTCAAATCTATAAACAACACCAGCAGGATCATACCACACATTAACAGATTTGGCACAGAAATAGGATCCAGAATCCTCGTCCTTGAGGTTGTTCATGGTCAGCGTCACCGAGTTCTGCCCATTGTCCCTGGAGATCGTGAACGGGCCCTTGACTGAGGGTGCGTAGCCGGTGCTGGAACCATCGCTCTTAATCCCCCCGAGCCACTCCGTCACCTGCCTGGCTGTCTGGTGGACCCACTGCATCCCAAAATTCCCAAAACTGAACCCGGACCCTCGGCAGAGGAGGCGCAGGGACCCCCCGGGGGGCTGGAGGTCCCCCCCGCACTCCAGCAGGGTCACGGCATCTGACTCCATAAGTCAGAATGCTGAACAATTGCTCTATTAAATCTCTACTATCTTACATTAATAATATATTTTATTACATTAATACAATATTATATCTCATTATTACTATATTACATCTCATTAATAATATATTATATCTCATTAATATTATATTTTATCTGATTAATTCTATATTATAACTCATTAATACTATATTATATCTCGTTAATACTGTATTACATCTCTTTCATACTATATTGCATCTCGTTAATGGTATATTACATCTCATTAATACTATATTATATCTCATTAATTCTATATTATATCCCATTAATACTATATTACATCTCATTAATGCTATATTATATCTCATTATTCTATATAACATCTCATCAATACTATATTATATCTCATTAATACTATATTATATCTCATTAATGCTATATTACATCTATACTAAAGAGATACTAAAGAATTCCGTACAAAAGACACGAAAAAATCCTAAAGAATCCCCGTGAGAGTCTGACAGATCCAGGTCATGGCTTCGAGCCCATTGGCCAAGGAAACAAAACAATCTCCAGCAGAACCCAAATGACGAATCCCTGGAGGGGAACAATCCCCCGACACTTTCCACACGCGCAGAAACAGCAGAAGCAGAGAGGAGAGATGGGAATTGTTTCATCTTCATCTTCTCTCTGTGCTGCTCCAGGAAAAATCCTGTGACAGAAAGAGAGAGACAGAGAGAGAGAGGGAGAGAGAGAGAGACAGAGAGAAAGAGGGAATGGTGTCTGACTCTGTGCTGGGAATGAGAATGGCACAGCTGGTCCTGGTGCCCATCTCCCCTTTGTCCCGCAGGGCTCCGGGCGGCCGTGACCCTGCTGGAGTGCGGGGGGGACCTCCAGCCCCCCGAAGGGGCTCTGCGCCTCCTCTGCCAAGGGTCCGGGTTTGATTTTGGCAGTTTTGGGATGGGCTGGTTTCGGCAGAGGCCCGGGCAGGGGCTGGAGCCAGTCGCAAGTATCAGCAGCAGTGGCAGTGCCTACTACGCGCCATCAGCTCTGCCCGTTGTCCCTAGAGATCCTGAACCAACCCTGCACTGACGGACTGTAGATGGTGTAGCCTCCATTGTAGGTGATGTGGGCGACCAACTCCAGCCCCTGCCCGGGTCTCTGGCGCACCCAGAACATGTCGTGATTGGCCAGAGTGAACCCAGAGCCAATGCAGAGCAACATCAGGGACCCCCCTGGAGGCTGGAGGTCCCCCCCGCACTCCAGCAGGGTCACGGCCGCCCGGAGCCCTGCGGGACAAAGGGGAGATTGGGATGGGGCGATACAAAAGCCAGGTGGAGCTGTCGAATTAATTAATGGGTGGATTGGGTCTAAAATCAGGGTTTAAGGTACTGTACAAAAATGGAAACCTCTGTAGAATATTTGAGTCCAGACAAAGGGAATTTGGGACAAAACTGGGGAAGGGTTGGGGATCGGAGAGCGGCTGTGACCCTGCTGGAGTACGGGGAGACCTCCAGCCCCCCGGGGGGTCCCTGTGCCTCCTCTGCAGAGGGTCCGGGTTCAGTTTCGGCAGTTTTAGGATGGGCTGGATGGGCCAGAGACCCGGGCAGGGGCTGGAGTGGATCGCAGCGATCTGGAGCAATGGTGCCACCTACTACGCACCATCGTTCAAGGGTCGCTTCAGGATCTTCAAGGACAACGGGCAGAGCTCGGTGACGCTGACCATGAACAACCTCAAGGACGAGGATTCCGGATCCTATTTCTGTGCCAAGGATGCTGATGGTTACGGTGCTGCTCCTAATGCTGGTTGGGGATGGGGCCATGGTCGGCACTCTCAATATAACTGGCAGCATAAGCGCCCTCGGTACCAGGAGATTTCCCGCATAAACAGGATCCGGAGGGCCCAGGAGCGGAGATTTGGGTCTAGGAGGTGAGATTTAGGGCCACAGCAGGGCAGGGTTGGGACGCAGGCTCAGGAGTGGAGTCAGGGTTTGGAGGGAATGATCTGGGGCACAGGGACAGGAACAGGGCCAAGAACAACATCACCAACATCAGCATCAGAAGCAGCACAACAACTGTAAACACCCTTGGCGCAGAAATAGGATCCGGAATCGTCGTCCTTGAGGTTGTTCATGGTCAGCCTCACCGAGCTCTGCCCGTTGTCCCTGGAGATCCTGAACCGGCCCTGCACCGATGGAGCGTAGCCAATGCTGGAACCGTTGTTGCTGATCCCTGCCACGAATTCCAGCCCCTTCCCAGATCTTTGACGCATCCAGCCCATGTTAAAACTCCCGAAATCAAACCCGGACCCTCGGCACAGTAACGTTGGGGACCCCCCCGGGGGGCTGGAGGTCCCCCCCGCACTCCAGCAGGGTCACGGCCTCCCGGAGCCTTGCGGGACAAAGGGGAGATGGGGATGAGGCCAAACCTCAACCCTTGAACCAAATCCTGACTCTTGGCCCTAAATTGGGACCCTTGGAGTTCATCATCCTCCTCCCAGGTGGGTCCCGACCCTTTTCCAAACTGGCCACACCCACTTTGAGGCCTTCGACCAATCAGGTTTCTCATCCCCATCTCCCCTTTGTCCCGCAGGGCTCCGGGCGGCCGTGACCCTGCTGGAGTGCGGGGGGAACCTCCAGCCCCCCATGGGGTCCCTGCGCCTCCTCTGCCGAGGGTCTGGGTTCAGTTTTGGGAATTTTGGGATGCAGTGGGTCCACCAGAGACCCGGGCAGGGGCTGGAGTGGCTCGGGGGGATAAAGAAAGATGGTTCCAGCACCGGCTACGCACCCTCAGTCAAGGGCCGGTTCAGGATCTCCAGGGACAATGGGCAGAGCTCGGTGACGCTGACCATGAACAACCTCAAGGACGAGGATTCTGCCACCTATTTCTGTGCCAAATCTGTTAATGTTTGGTATGATCCTGCTGGTGTTGTTTATAGATTTGACTGTGCCCCCCATCCCCGTGTTCTCCCCTGTCCCCATTACCCAGACCCTTCCCCCAAACCCCCAGCCCACACCCAGCCCTTGGCCATTGATCTCCACCTTGCTCTGCCTCAGGCCAATTCTCACCCGCTGACCCCAAACCACAACTCCTGACCCCAAATCTCCTCTTTATGCCCCAAAACGTTGAATTAAAAGTGGAGATTTAAGGCCAAGGTTAAGACTTGGGTCAACTTTCTTGCCAGGTATGGAGAATTTGGCGAAGAACCACTTTAGGGTTGGGACAGAGCCAGGAATGGGCAAAAGTGTTTGGGTTTTAGGGAAGGGTCTGGGATTTGGGAGCGAGTCGGGACATGGCCACGGGGTCCGGACCAAAACCATCCACACCAGCACCAGTACCCCAATTGTTATAAGCAGATTTCCCACAGAAATAGGATCTGGAATCCTCGTCCTTGAGGTTGGTCATGGTCAGCGTCACCGAGCTCTGCCCGTTGTCCCGGGACATCATGACCCGGCCCTTGACCGATGGCGAGTCCCAGGCGCTGCCACCAGTGTTGATCCCTGCGAGCTACTCCAGCCCCTGCCCGGGTCTCTGGCGCATGCAGTACATGTCGTAGCTCCTGAAACTGAACCCGGACCCTCGGCAGAAGAGGCGCAGGGATCCCCTGGGGGGCTGCAGGTCCCCCCTGCACTCCAGCAGGGTCACGGCCACCCGGAACTCTGCGGGACAAAGGGGAGATGGGGATGAGGCCAAAGCTCAACCCTTGAAGAAAATCCTGACTCTTGGCCCCAAATTCTGACCCCTGGACCTTCTCATCCTTCTACAAAGTGGGTCCCGACTCTTTTCCAACTGGCCACACCCACTCCATGTCCACAGCCAATCATGTTTCTCATCCCCATCTCCCCTTTGTCCCGCAGGACTCCGGGTGGCCGGTCACCCTGCTGGAGTGCGGGGGGCACCTCCAGCCCCCAGGGGGGTCCCTGCGCCTCCTCTGCCAAGGGTCCGGGTTCGATTTTGGGAGTTTTTCCATGCAATGGGCCCGACAGAGACCCGGGAAGGGGCTGCAGTGGGTCGCGGGGATCAGGAATGATGGTGGGGACACCGCCTACGCGGATTCAGTCAAGGGCTGGTTCACGATCTCCAGGGAAAACGGGCAGAACTCGGTGGTGCTGACCATGAACAACCTCAAGGAAGAGGATTCCGGATCCTATTTCTGTGCCAAATCTGCTGCTGCTGGCAATTGGGGCGATGCTGCTGCATATGCTGAAGACACCAGTTGTGGATCCACCCCCGTCCCCATGTCCCCCCCGTCTCGGGTCCCCAGACCCTTCCCCCAAACCTCACCCATTGACCCTTAGTCCCAAATCTCCCCAATTTGCACCAATGGTCAGCACTGACCCCAAACCCCCCCCTGCTCCTGCCCCAAAACTCAACCATGGGCCCCAAATCTTAACCCCTGGCCTCCAGTTCAGGCCTGCTCCAACCAGGTCCAGGGAGCTGGCGGAGAATTGGGTGGAATTGGCAAAACTGGAGGAAAGTTGGAAATTGGGGCAAAGGTGGTGGACACTGGGGGAGAAGGTCAAGAATGGGGTCAAGGGTTAGGATTTTGGACAGGATTTGGGGATTTTGGGAGATTTGGGGAGACAGGGATGGGGGTTTGGGGCCACCACCAGCGTCGTTGCCATGTCCAGAGCTCCCAGAGAGGATTCCAGCCCAGCCCCAAGGAGCAGCCCCAGACACCAAGGCCGCTGAGGGAGAAGTGAAGCCCCAAGTGGGAGCGTGGGGGGGAGGGAGGGAGGAGAAGACGCCGCGATTTTGGGGCTCCGCAGCCTCCCCCCACTTCCTCCCCGGCAGCTGCCGGGGCCCGGCCGGGGCAGGAAAGGAAACAGAAAGTTCCTGGTTTTGGTCATTGTGAAGGTCTGTGTTTGGCAGAGGGTAGCTCAGCCTCTGGGCGCTGCGGCAGAGCGCCAGCTGCACAAAAAGCTTTGTGTGCAAAGGGCCCTGGAACGATTCCCGTTCCGCACTGGGACGGAGGGGAAGGGCCAGAATTGGGAGAAATGGGCAAAATTGGGGGAAAACGGGGAGTTGGGTCTGCAGGGGCAGAGTTTGGGGGAAAATGGTGAAGTTTTGAGGAGAAGGGCGGGGATTTGCAGGAAGGATCTCTGGGATGGGAGACGTTTGATGACCGTCATGGTCACTGCCATGATTGATGCCGAAACCAGCTTCAAAAGCATTGCCAGCATAACCATTGCAAAGTTTAACGCGGAAATAAACTGCGGAATCCTCGTCCTTGAGGTTGCTCATGGTCAGTGTCAGCAAGCTCTGACCGTTGTCCCTGGAGATCCTGAACAGACCCTGCATCGACGGCACGTATCTGGGAGTGGCAGCAACACTGGTGATACTCGCCACAAACTCCAGACCCTGCCCGGGTCTCTGCTTCATCCAGCCCATCCCAAAACTCCCGAAACTGAACCCGGACCCTCGGCAGAGGAGGCGCAGGGACCCCCCGGGGGGCTGGAGGTGCCCCCTGGACTCCAGCAGGGTCACGGCCGCCCGGAGCCCATCCCCAAACCTTCACCAATTTCTCTCATAACTCCCCTTGTTTGGTCCAAAAACCCTACCAGAGTTTTCCATATCTCAACATGCCTTAAAACTGCAATTAACACCAATCCATTCTTTAATTACTTAGACACCTCATCCTGAGCATTCTGCATTGATTACACAGTTAATACACTGTTAACGACCCCCAATTTGCCCCGGGACCCAAACTCAGGAACATCCCGGCCACACCCACGAGCTACCTCCGGCTCCTGGCCCTGCTGATCCTGCTGCCCCTCCCAGGTGAGCCCCACACCTTTTTTCCAAAAACCACGCCGCTTCTCCCCTGCTTGCTCAATCAGGCTCCTCATCCCCATCTCCCCTTTGTCCTGCAGCGCTCCAGGCAGCCGTGACCATTCTGGAGTGCGGGGGGGAACCTCCAGCCCCCCGGGGGGTCCCTGCGCCTCCTCTGCCGAGGGTCCGGGTTCAGTTTTGGCAGTTTTGGGATGGGCTGGAATCGACAGAGACCCGGGCAGGGGCTGGAATTCATTGCACAGATCAGCCAAGGTGGCAGTACCGACTACGCGGATTCGGTCAAGGGCCGGTTCAGGATCTCCAGGGACAACGGGCAGAGCTCGGTGACGCTAGCCATGAACAACCTCAAGGATGAGGATTCCGCTGTTTATTTCTGTGCCAGACGTTTCGATGGTGATGCTGGTAACACTGCTGATGGTTTTGGCAACAGTTCCTGCAATGGCACCCCCCATGATGGTCACCAAAAGTTTGCATTCCCCAGTGATCCTTCCCCAAAATCCCAGTCCTGTTCCTCAAATCTCAGCCATTTCCCCCCAAAACTCTGCCCCTGCTGCCCCAACTCTGGACTTTCCCCCAATTTTGCCCATTTCACCCAAATCTTTGCCATCTCAACAGGCCCTGATTGGCTGAGCTGGCACAGGCAGGAATGGGAATTCTTGGAGAGCAAGGCCTGACCTGGATCCCAGGCTTGAAGGTTTAGGGCCAATGGTTGACATGTGGGGCAGGAGCAGGGGAGGGTTTGGGGTAAGTGCTGACCATTGGGGCAAATGGGGGAGATTTGGGACAAAGGGACAAGGGCTGAGGTTTAGGGGGGAACAGTCTGGGATTGCGGACAGTGGGGCTCAGACAGGGGTGGTGCCACCACCGACACGGTCAATATAAGCAGCAGCAGGGCTACCCGCACCACTCAAACACACCGCATTTGCACAGAAATAGGATCCGGAATCCTCGTCCTTGAGGTTGTTCACGGTCAGCGTCACCGAGCTCTGCCCGTTGTCCCTGGATATCCTCAACCGGCCCTTGACTGACGGCGCGTAGTCGGTGTAGGAAACAGCACCGCTGCTCATTCCCGCGTGCCATTCCAGCCCCTGCCCGGGTCTCTGGCAGATCCAGTGCATGGCATAACCACCAAAACTTTACCCGGACCCTCGGCAGAGGAGGTGCAGGGACCCCCCGGGGGGCTGGAGGTCCCCCCCGCATTCCAGCAGGGTCACGGCTGCCCTGAGCCCTGTGGGACAAAGGGGAGATGCGGATGAGGCCAAAGCTCAACTCCTGACCCAAATCCTGATTCTGGGCCCCAAATTGGGACCCTTGGCGTTCATCATCCTCCTCCGAGGTGGGTCCCGTCTCTTTTTCCAGCTGACACTGCCACCCATTCATGCCCACAGCCAATCAGGTTCCTCATCCCCATCTCGCTTCTGTCCCACAGGGCTCCGGGCGGCCGTGACCCTGCTGGAGTGCGGGGGGCACCTCCAGACCCCCGGGGGGTCCCTGAACTTTCTGTGCCGCGCCTCTGGCTTAAATTTCAAAAAATCTGCAATGTTCTGGATGCGCCAGAGACCCGGGCTGCGGCTGGAGTACGTTGCGGCGATCAACGGTGATGATTCCACCCCCAGATACGTGCCGTCGGTCAAGGGCCGGGTCAGGATCTCCAGGGACAATGGGCAGAGCTCGGTGACGCTGACCATGAACAACCTCAAGGACGAGGATTCCGGATCCTATTGCTGTGCCAAAAACGCCTATGATGGTTGGGGTTGAGAGGCTCATGCTGCTGGTTCTAATTTTGGTCCTGTCTCCATCCCCGTTCACCAGGTCCTTCCCTCCTGCCCTTCACCCCATTGTTGATGCCCACAGACCCAAATCTGGACCATTTTTCCCAAATCTTGACCATTTGCACTGAGGGTTGAGAGCCTTGGTTGAGCCTTGGAGCCAAGAGCTGAGGTGTGGCGCCAATAGCTGAGATTTGGGGTAGAGCCAGCTGAGTTTGGAGCCAATAGTCACAAGTGAACCCCGCTGAGATCTGGGGCACACAGGGTAGGGTTTTGGGGATGAACCTTTGAGAATTATTTCAAATTCATAAAGCCCCATGGAAATGTGTGAGGTGAGACAATGATTGGGGAGATTGGGAAAAACGGTCAAGATTTGCGGCCAACACTAAAGATTTGGAGGTAGAATGTGGGGTTTTGGGATGTTTGTGGGCACAGTATCGAGGAGGGGCCACCACTGGCATCGTCATCATAACCAGCATCAATATTAGGACCACAACCACTGCTGTAACATTTGGCGCAAAAATAGGATCCGGAATCCTTTTCCTTGAGGTTGTTCATGGTCAGCGTCACCGAGCTCTGCCCGTTGTCCCTGGAGATCGTGACCCGGCCCTTGACTGAATCCGCGTAGCCAGAGTTGCCACCATCGTTCCTGATCCACGCGAGCCACTCCAGCCCCTGCCCGGGTCTCTGGCGCACCCAGAACATGTCGTAGCTCCCGAAACTGAACCCGGACCCTCGGCAGAGGAGGCGCAGGGACCCCCCGGGGGGCTGGATGTCCCCCCCACACTCCAGCAGGGTCACGGCCGCCCGGAGCCCTGTGGGACAGAGGGGAGATGGGGATGAGGAATCTGATTGGTCCAGAAGGGTAAAAGGTGCGTGTTTTCCAGATAAAAGGGGTGGGACCACCTGGGAGGGGCAGCAGGAGCAGCAGGGCCAGGAGGTGGAGGGAGCTCGAGGCCGTGGCCGGGATGTGCCGGGGTTGGGGTCTCGCGGGTTTTGGGGTCATGAGCTTATAGTTGTGCAATCAATGGAGAAGGATCAGAAGGAGGTTTCCAAATGATTCAGGAATGGGTTTGGGGTAATTGCAAGATTTCAGGGAAGTTATGATGCAGAAAATCTCTGGTAGAGACTGGGGACCAAACAACCAGAGTGAAAGTTTGGGGATGGGCTCCGTGCGGCCATGAACCTGCTGGAGTGCGGGGAGGACCTCCAGCCCCCGGGAGGGTCCCTGCCTCCTCTGCCGAGGGGCCAGGTTCAGTTTTGGCAGTTATGGGATGAACTGGGTCCAACACAGACCCCGGCAGGGGCTGGAATGGGTCGTGGGGATCAGCAACAATGCTGGTTGGACCGGGTACGCGCCATCATTCAGGGGCCGGGTCAGGATCTCCAGGGACAATGGGTAGAGCTCAGTGATGCTGGCCATGAACAACCTCAAGGACGAGTATTCCAGATCCTATTTCTGTGCCAAACGTGCTGGTAGTGGTTATGGTGGTGGTGCTGCTGCTTATAGTAACGATGGCCGTGGTGGATCCATCCCCAACTCTGTGTCCTCACCTGTCCCCAAACCCAGACTCTTCCTTCAAATTGTCCCCCAAACCTCAGCCCTTGACCCTTTGTCCCAAATATCCCCCATTTACCCCAATGGTCAGCACTGACCCCAAACCCTCCCCTGCTCCTGCCCCAAAAATCAACCATTGGCCCCAAACCTTAACCCCTGGTCTCCAGTTCAGGCCTTGCTCTCCTAGAGTTCCCATTTCTGCCTGTGCCAGCTCAGCCAATCAGGGCCTGGGGAGCTGGGGGAGATTTGGGTGAAATGGGCAAAACTGGGGAAACATCAGGAATTCGGACAGCTATAGTGGAAACTGGGGAGTGAGGTCAAGAATGGGGTCAAGGGTTGGGATTTGGGAGAAGTAATTTGGGAAATATTGGGAACTCGGGCTGCGGCCTTGGGGCGATGCTGAGGATTGTCACCATAAGCAACAACAGCTGCATTCCAACCACCATCACTGCATCTGGCGCAGAAATAGGATCCAGAATCCTTGTCCTTGAGGTTGTTCATGGTCAGCGTCACCGAGCTCTGCCTGTTGTCCCTGGACATCGTGACCTGGCCCCTGAACGATGGCACGTAGTAGGTGCTGCGTTCGCTTTGGATCCCTCCAATGTGTTCCAGCCCCTGCCCGGGTCTCTGGTGCATCCAGCCCATCCCAAATTGTCCAAAATTGAACCCGGACCCTCGGCAGAGGAGGCGCAGGGATCCCCCGGGGGGCTGGAGGTGGCCCCCAGGACTCCACCAGTGTCACGGTCGCTCCCCCATCCCCAAACTTTAACTGCATTTCTGCCCCTAACTCCCTTTGTCTGGCCCCAAACCTCCAACAGTTTTTTCCAGTATTTTAAAGTGCCTTCAACTCTGCGATTAGGCCCCATCCACCCATTAATTAATTGGACAGCTCTGCCTGATGTTTGCATCTACTCATCCCCATCTCCCCTTTGTCCCGCAGGGCTCCGGGCGGCTGTGACCCTGCTAGAGTGCGGGGGGGACCTCCAGCCCCCCGGGGGGTCTCTGCGCCTCCTCTGCCGAGGGTCCGGGTTCAATTTTGGCAGTTTTGAAATGGATTGGGTCCGCCAGAGACCCGGGCAGGGGCTGGAGTGGGTCGTGGGGATCAACACTGGTGGACGCACCAGCTACATGGATTCAGTCAGGGGCCGGTTCACGATCTCCAGGGAACATGGGCAGAGCTCGGTGACGCTGACCATGAACAACCTCAAGGATGAGGATTCCGGATCCTATTTCTGTGCCAAAGCTGCTGCTGCTGGTTGGGGTAATGGTGCTGCTGATGGTTTTGACCCCACCCTTATCGCTATGCCACCCCTGTCCTCGTTCCTCAGACCCTTCCCCAAACCCCAGCCCCTGACCCCATTCCTGTCCCCGGGCCCCAACCCTGCCCTGGCCCTGCCCCACATTCTCAGCTCCTGGCCCCAAACCTCAGCTCAGGGCCCACTCGGGCCATTTTGGCTCCTGGGCTGGACCCGGACCCTCTGCCAGGATCCCTGGGCTGAACTCGCCCAACTCTGCCCAAATCTGCGCTGCTGCCCCAGAGCAGCCACCACTGATGCAAATCCCCAATTCTGACCCATATTGGGACCCTGGGCCTCTAACCCCGACCTTCAGAGCAAAGTTTTGGGGCACAAAGAGGAGATTTGGGGTCAGGAGTTGTGGTTTGGGGTCAGCGGGTGAGAATTGGGGCTGAGGCAGAGCAAGGTTGGGATCAATTGTCAAGGGCTGGGTGTGGGCTGGGGGTTTGGGGAATGGGGACAGGCGGGGACACAGAGATGGGGATGGCACCGTCACTACGACTGGGATTATCAGCATAACCAGCATCAGATCTGGCACAGAAATAGGATCCTGAATCCTCGTCCTTGAGGTTGTTCATGGTCAGCGTCACCGAGCTCTGCCCGTTGTCCTGGAGATCCTGAACTGGCCCTTGACCGATGGCGCGTACCTGGTGCTGCCACCACTGCTGTAGATTCCTGCGATGTATTCCAAACCCTGCCCGGGTCTCTGACGGACCCAGTACATTCCATAATCACCGAAACTGAACCCGGACCCTCGGCACAGCAATGTCAGGGACCCCCCGGGGGGGCTGGAGGCGCCCCCCGCACTCCAGCAGGGTCACGGCCACCCAGAGTGCTGCGGGACAATAGGGAGATGGGGATGAGAAACCTGATTGGTCGAGGGCCAAAAACTGGGAGGGTCAAGCTTGATAAAGGATTGGGACCCACCTGGGAGGAGGATGATGAACTCCACAGGTCCCACTTTGTGGCCAAGGGTCAGGATTTGGGTCAATGTTGAGCTTTGGCCTCATCCCCATCTCCCCTTTGTCCCGCAGGGCTCCGGGCCAGCGTGACCCTGCTGGAGTGTGGGGGGGACCTCCAGCCCCCCGGGGGTTCCCTGCGCCTGCTCTGCCGAGGGTCCGGGTTCAGTTTTGGCAGTTTTACCATGTTCTGGATCCGCCAGAGACCCAGGCAGGGGCTGGAATGTGTTGGAAGTATCAGCAGTGGTGGTGGCACCATCTACTACACACCATCGATCCAGGGCCGGTTCACGATCTCCAGGGACAATGGGCCAAGCTCGCTGACGCTGACCATGAACAACTTCAAGGGCAAGGATTCCGGATCCTATTTCTGTGCCAAAGTTGCCTATAATAATTAGGGTGCAGCTGCAGGTGTGGATGGTGTTCACCCCATCCCCATCCATGTGTCCCCACCTGACCCCGTTTCCCAGACCCTTCGCAAGACCACAGTCCCTGACCCCATTCCTGTCCCCGTGTCCCAGCTCTGAACTGGCTCTGCCCCAATTCTCAGCTCCTGGACCCAAACCTCAGCTCTTGGCTCCAAGCCTCAACCAAGGTCCCCACACGTGGGTGTAAATGGTCGAGATTTGGGAAAATGGGCCAGATTTGGGTCTGTGGCTGTGACTCAGATCCACTAGGAATATTTTGGGAAAGAATGGGTCCAGTCTTTAGGCAATGGTTGGGATTTGAGAGGCCAGGATGAGCTCAGCGTGAAACCGGCCCTGATTTGGGGCCAAGAGCTGAGATTGGGGCAGAACCAGTTGAGAGCTGGGACACAGGGACAGGAATGGGGTCAGGGCTTGGGGATTGGAGGGAGGATCTGGGGAATGGGGACAGGGGGGACATGGGGACAGGGACAGGGCCAAAAACAACAAAAGCTCCAGCACTACCCCAACCTCCATTAGTTAAACCAGATTTCACGCAGAAATAGGATCCGGAATCCTCGCCCTTGAGGTTGTTCATGGTCAGCGTCACCGAGCTCTGCCCGCTGTCCCTGGAGATCGTGAACCGGCCCTGCACCGAATCCGCGTTCCCAGTAAAACCACCATTGTCCCAGATCGCCGCGATGAATTCCAGCCCCTGCCCGGGTCTCTGGCGGATCCAGCCCATGGCAAATTTCCCAAAATCAAACCCGGACCCTCAGCAGAGAAGGCACAGGAACCCCCTGGGGGGCTGGAGGTGTCCCCCGCACTCCAGCAGGGTCACGGCCGCCCGGAGCCCTGCGGGACAAAGGGGAGATGGGGATGGGGCGATGCAAAAGTCAGGTGGAGGTGTCCAATTAATTAGTGGGTGGATTGTGGCTAATTGCAGTGTTGAAGGCACTTTACAATGCTGGAAATCTCTGTTTCAGATTTGGGGCCAGACAAAGGGAGTTTGGGGCCAGAAAACTGTGAAGGTTTGGGGATGGGGGAGTTACCGTGACCCTGCTGGATTGCGGGGGGGACCTCCAGCCCCCCGAGGGGTCCCTGCGCCTCCTCTGCCGAGGGGCCGGGTTCAGTTTCGGCAGTTCTGACACCCTCTGGATCTGCCAGAGTCCCTGGCAGGGGCTGGAATACATTGTAGATATCAGTAATGGTGGTGGCAGCACCGCGTACACGCCATCGGTCAAGGGCCGGTTCACGATCTCCAGGGACAACAGGCAGAGCTCGGTGACGCTGACCATGAACAACCTCAAGGACGAGGATTCCGGGTCCTATTTCTGTGCCAAATCTGCTTATGGTGGTGGTGCTGATGCTGCTGCTGATATTGACCCTGCCGGTGGTGGCACCAACATTTCTGAGCCCTTCTTGTGCCCAGTCCCCAGACCCTTCCCCAAATCTCAGCCCTTGACCCCATTCCTTACCCTTTCCCCCAGATCTCCCCCATTTCCAGCAACGCCAACCACGAAGCCACAAAGCCCTTACTGGTTCTGCCCCAAACCAAAGTAAGTTGGCACCAAATTTTGCCCCAAATCTCCACGTTGTCCTCAAATCGCCCCCAGCTCCTCGGGCCCTGATTGGCTGAGCTGGCACAGGCAGAAATGGGAACTCTTGGAAAGCAAGGTCAGACCTGGAGCTCAGGGGTAAAGGTTTGGGGCCAATGTTTGAGGTTTGGGGCCAATGTTTGAGTTTTGGGGCAGGAGCAGGGCAGGGTTTGGGGTCAGTGCTGATCATTGGGGCAAATGGGGACAAAGGGTCAAGGGCTGGGTCAATGGGTGACATTTGGGACGAAAATCGAAACTCTTGGGACTCAATGATGGGAGTGGTGCCAGAACCAGGAGCTGGAGGCCTTAACGTGCATCGTCAACATAACCAGCACTAGGAACACAACCAGAGCACGAAGCTTTCCACAGAAATAGGATCCAGAATCCTCGTCCTTGAGGTTGTTCATGGTCAGCGTCACCGAGCTCAGCAGCTCGGAGTCCCTGGAGATCGTGAACCGACCCTTGACCCATGGTGAGTAGTAGATGGTGCCACCACTGCTGTAGATGCCTGCGACATAATCCAAACCCTGCCCGGGTCTCTGGCGGATCCAGTAAATTCCATAATCCCCAAAATTGAACCCGGACCCTCGGCACAGCAACGTCAGGGACCGCCCGGGGGGCTGGAGGTTCCCCCCGGACTGCAGCAGGGTCACGGCCGCCCGGAGCCCTGCGGGAAAAAGGGGATGAGAAACCCCATTGGCTGTGGAGTCAAAGAGGGTGTGGTCTGCTGGAAAATGGGATGTGACTCACCTGGGATGAGGATGATGAACTCCAAGGGTACCAGTTTGGGGCCAATAGTCAGGATTTGGGTCAAGGTTTGAGCTTTGGTCTCATCCCCATCTCCCCTTTCTCCCGCAGGGCTCCGGGTGGCCGTGACCCTGCTGGAGTGCAGGGGGGGAACCTCCAGCCCCCCGGGGGGTCCCTGCGCCGCCTCTGCCAAGGGTCCGGGTTCAGTTTTGGGAGTTTTTCCATGCAATGGGCCCGACAGAGACCCGGGCAGGGGCAGGAGTGGGTCGCGGGGATCAGGAACGATGGTGCTGACACCGGCTATGCGCCATCAGTCAGGGGCCAGGTGAGGATCTCCAGGGACAATGGGCAGAGCTTGGTGACGCTGACCATGAACAACCTCAAGGACGAGGATTCCGGATCCTATTTCTGTGCCAAATCTGCGGCTGCTGGCAATTGGGGCAATGCAGCTGCATATGCTGGAGACACCAGTTGTGGATCCACCCCCGTCCCCATGTCCCCCCCCTCGGGTCCCCAGACCCTTCCGCCAAACCTCACCCATTGACCCTTGGTCCCAAATCTCCCCCATTTGCCCCAATGGTCAGCACTGACCCCAAACCCTCCCCTCCTGCTGCCCCAAAACTCAACCATTGGCCCCAAACCTTCACCCCTGGCCTGCAGGTCAGGCCTCCTCCAATCAGGGCCCGGGGAGCTGGGGGAGATTTGGGGAAATGGGCAAAACTGGGGGAAAGTCTAGAGTTGGGCAGCAGGGGCAAAGTTTGGGGGAAAAGGGCTGAGATTTCAGGAGAAAGCCTGGGATTTTGGGGAAGGATCAGATAATTTTGTGATACTTGGGAACGCAGAAAAAAGGGCCTGGGACAAAGCCACCATCAACACCATAAGCATAAGCGCCATTACCACAGCCACTGCTGGAACATTTGGCGCAAAAATAGGATCCGGAATCCTCGTCCTTGAGGTGGTTCATGGTCAGCGTCACCGAGCTCTGCCCGTTGTCCCTGGAGATCGTGAACCGGCCCTTGAACGATGGCGCATAGAAGGTGTTTGCACCATCACTGCTGATCCCTGCGAGCCACTCCAGCCCATGCCTGGGGCTCTGGCAAACCCAGAACATGGAGAAACTCCCAAAATCAAACCCGGACCCTCGGCAGAGGAGGCGCAGGGACCCCTCTGGGAGCTGGAGGTCCCCCCCGCACTCCAGCAGGGTCACGGCCGCCCGGAGCCCTGCGGGAGAAAGGGGAGATGGGGATGAGGCCAAAGATCAACCCTTCACCCAAATCCTTACTCTTGACCCAAAATTTTGACACGTCTGCCACCACATCCTCATCCTGGCTGCCATCTCACGCGGGTCCTGCCCCTTTTTTCTGCAAGCCATGCCCCTTTTCTTGTTCTGGACCAATCAGATTTGTCGTTTCCATCATCTCCCCTTTGTTCCACAGGGCTCTGGGCGGCCATGACCCTGCTGGAGTGCGGGGGAGAACTCCAGCCCCCCAGGGATCCCTGCGCCTCCTCTGCCGCACCTCTGGGTTTGATTTTGAAAAATTCTCAATGCTGTGGATCCACCAGAGACCCGGGCAGGGGCTGGAATGGGTGGCGGGGATCAGCAGAAGAAGTGGAAGCATCTGTTACGCGGACTCAGTCAAGGGCCGGTTCACATTGACCAGTGAAAATGGGCAGAGCTCTCTGACGCTGACCATGAACAACCTCAAGGACGAGGATTCCGGATCCTATTTCTTTGCCAAAAGGAGTGGTGATACTTGTTGTGCAGCTGCTGCTGCTCCTGATCAAACTGATGCAATCACTGGACCCCTGTCTGCATCCCCGTTCCCAGACCATTCCCCAAATCCCAACCCCTGACCCCATTCCTGACCCTCTGTCCCAGCCCTGCTCTGGCTCTAACCCACATGTCCCCTCTGGGCCACACTCAGTGCCCTCTTTCATCGAATATCACCGAAATGTCAGGATTTGGGCCCAAAGTTAAGATCAGGGATCAAGAATTCAAATTTGGCTTAAAATTCCCGATCTGAGGCCAATGGTGTAGATGAGGGTAGGTGGCTGTGACCTTGCGTCCGCAGGGGAGATTTGGGGTGAAACTGGATAAGTCTGGGGGCAATGGTTGGGATTGGAGGGACGAGGCTGAGCTCAGGGTGAAACCAGCCCTGATTTGGGGCCAGGAGCTGAGATTTGGGGCCAGGAGCTGAGATTTGGGGCCAAAAGCTGAGATTTGGGGCTGTGAGCTGAGATATGGGGCCAAGAGCTGAGATTTGGGGCCAGAGCTGGGCAGGGTTGGGACACGGGGACAGGAGTTGGGTCAGGGGCTGGGGTTTTGGGGAAGAGTTAGGGGAACGGGGACTGGAGGGGACACAGGGATGGGGCCGAAACGTCAAACATCAGCAGCATAAGGAGCAGCACCAGCACCAGTGCGTTTGGCACAGAAATAGGATCCAGAATCCTCGTTCTTGAGGTTGTTCATGGTCAGCGTCACCGAGCTCTGCCGGTTGTCCCTGGAGATCGTGAACCGACCCTTGAACGATGGCGCCCACCCGGTCCAACCACCATTGTAGCTGATACTCGCAACCCACTCCAGCACCTGCCCGGATCTCTGGCCCACCCAGAACATGTCGTAGCTTCCAAAACTGAACCCACACCCTTGGCAGAGGAGGCGCAGGGACCCCCCGGGGGGCTGGAGGTCCCCCCTGCACCCCAGCAGGGTCACAGCTGCCCGGAGCCCTGCGGGACAAAGGGGAGAGGGGGACGAGGCCAAAACCCAACCCTTGACCCAAATCCTGAACCTTGGCCCCGAATTGGGACCCTTGCACCTCCTCTGCCGCAGCGCCCCGAGGCTGAGCTGCCCTCTGCAAAACACACATGTTCACAATGACCAAAACCAGGAAATTTCTGTTTCCTTCCCGGCCCCGGCTGGGCCCTGGCAGCTGCCGGGGAGGAAGTGAGGGGAGGCTACAGAGCCCCAAAATCACGGCGTCTTCTCCTCCCTCCCTCCCTCGCTCCCACCTGAGGCTTCACTTCTTCCTCAGCAGCCTCGGTGTCTGGGGCTGCTCCTTGGGGCTGGGCTGGAATCCTCTCTGGGAGCTCTGGAGAATAAACCCCCTTTTTTAAGCAAAAGCACATGAAATTTTTGGGAGAAGAAATTGTAGAAATTGATCTCGAGCCAAGGGCTCCATGCTGAGAGAAGCAGATGTTTGCAAGGGTGGAGTCACCTGGAATGTTCCATCGGTCAAGGACCAGGACAGCACGGCCAGGGACAGCGGGCTGAGCTCGGTGACGCTGGCCATGTGTGACCACAGGGGAGAGGTCTGGGGACAGCTGAGGTCACGGCAATGGGGACAGGGCCAAAAGCACTGGCAGTGTCAGCATTGCCACCAGAAATACGCTTGGCACAGAAATAGGATCCGGAATCCTCGTCCTTTAGGCTGTTCATGGTCAGCGTCACCACGCTCTGCCCATTGTCCCTGGAGATCCTGACCCGGCCCTTTACCGACGGTGCGTAGGACGTGTTGACACCATCAGCGTTGATCCCAGCAATGAATTCAGGTGCCTGCCCGGGTCTCTGGCGGATCCAGTACATTCCATAATTCCCAAAATCGAACCCGGACCCTAGACAGAGCAACGTCAGGGACCCCCCGGGGGGCTGGAGGTCTCCCCTGCACTCCAGCAGGGTCAGAGCCGCCCGGAGCCCTCGGGGACAAAGGGGAGATGGGGATGGGAAACCTGATTGGCTGTGGGCCTCAAAGTGGGTGTGTCAAACTGGAAAATGCGGCGGCACCCACCTGAGAGGGGCAGCAGGAGCAGGACAACTAGGATGGGGTGGTCCAAAGGTCCCAGTTTGGGGCCAAGAGTCAGGATTTGGCTCAAGGGTTGAGCTTTGGCCTCATCCCCATCTCCCCTTTTTCCCTCAGGGCTCCGGGTGGCCGTGACCCTGCTGGAGTGCGGGGGGGACCTCCAGCCCCCCGGGGGGTCCCTGCGCCTCCTCTGCCGAGGGTCAAGGTTCGATTTCGGAAATTATGGAATGTTCTGGATTCCCCAGAAATCTGGGAAGACACTGGAATACCTCACAAGTATCAATGGTGTTAGCATCATCCACCATGCGCCGTCAATCAATGCTCGGTTCACGATCTCCAGGGACAATGGGCAAAGCTCAGTGACGCTGACCATGAACAACCTCAAGGACGAGGATTCCACTGTTTATTTCTGTGCCAAACGTAGCAATAATGATTATGGTTTCTCTAATCCTGCTCTTACCGGCATCCCAGCCCTTTGTGTCAAATCTTCACCATTTTCCCCCAAACTTTGCCCCATCCTTCCCCTAGTCTCGATTGTCTCCCCGGTTTTGCCCATTTCACCCAAATCTCCCCCAGCTCCCTGGGCCCTGATTGGGGGAGGCCTGAAGTGGAGGCCAGGGGTGAAGGTTTGGGGCCAATGGTTGAGTTTTGGGGCAGGAGCAGGGGAGGGTTTGGGGTCAGTGCTGACCATTGGGGCAAATGGGGACAAAGATTTGGGACAAAGGGTCAAGGGCTGAGGTTCAGGGGAAGAGTCTGGTTTTGGGAGAGGAAGTCAAAATTGAGGACTCAGAAAAAACCACCGTGACCAACATCATCACAATCAATGTATTTACCAGCAGCAGGACTGTTGGAGAGTTTTTCAAGAATGACTTAAAGAAAAGGCCATGAGACA
This sequence comes from Melozone crissalis, assembly GCF_028551555.1. Taxonomy (NCBI): domain Eukaryota; kingdom Metazoa; phylum Chordata; class Aves; order Passeriformes; family Passerellidae; genus Melozone; species Melozone crissalis. The sequence goes on from NW_026535856.1 coordinate 4,166,406, forward strand.
TACAATTGAGAGAAAAGTATAGGGGAAAAGTAAAAGCAGTTTCTAACAGCTCTCAGCCTTCTGATTTGTATAAACAATTAGACTCTCTTAGGCATCATTCTATAAACAATGGAGTTCTCAGATTGTCTTCCCATAATAAGCAGAACACCGTCTCTGGGAAGGCCTGCCATCCTGAGAACAGATGTAGAAGTTTTGGGAACACTGGTTTCTGTTTTAGTTTCTGGTTTCTGTTTTGGTTTCTGTTTTTAACAAACAATTGTAGGTATTCTAAAACAAAGGGAGTGGTTAGAAGTTTCTTTGTTAGCCTATCACGAATCTGGGTTACAGAATATTCATGGTGTTCGTTAGCACTGTTATTTAAGGTGATTGATTGATCAATAAAGTTGGAGTTCGATGCATTACCAGGATGGTCGTTCTCCCCTTCACTTCAATATATGGTGACCTCCGACCGTGATAGCGAACACCACGGGGAAGCGAACGCCACGCGAAGTGAAGCCAGGTTCGGGTTCCGTAAGATCGAAACTGCAGCCGGAACGGCGAAGAAGCGCGGAAGACAAAGCGGAGGGTAACCCGCCGGCCCGCGCCGCGCTGCGAGCGACTATACAGATAGGCTCGTCCGAGACATGCGGCCGCGACCTTGATTTGAAGAGCTGCAACGTGCGCACATAGGTATGGAAAGGCAAGCCGCATATGAACTTTTTATTACCCTTTTGCAAAAACGGCAAATTAAGGGAATAGATTTACAGAAAGAGTTACCAGGCCTTTTAGTTTATGGCCTAGAAAGGGGGATCTTTATAAATCCTCACACAGTTCACGAATTGTTGGAGTGGCGTAGATTTGGTGATTTATTGTGGCAGGCTACGTTAGATGATGATAAAACTGCTAAGAAGTGGGGTAAATTATGGCGGGTCGTTAACACTGAGCTTTTGCAAATTCAAGCTGAAAAAAGGGCTGCTCACCAGGCTACTGCCGCTTACGATCGTAACAAAGAATGCGATCAAGATAGGGAATTTGATAAGAACGTGGGAATTCCTCTTGGCCCCGCGACGCGGACAGTTTTATTACCTGCTTCACCGCCTCTCTCGGAAAGCCAGGCTATGAGTCACACTATGAGCCAGGCGCAGACCGCCTCACTGCCCGCCGTGCAGCCCCCCTTAACGGGCCAGGCTACAAGCCCGGCTACGAGCCAGCCTACAAACCAGGCTACGCAGACTGCTTTATTACCCGCTTCGCAGCCCCCCCTAACGAGCCAAGCTCCGCGGGGTGCCTTGTTGTCTGCTTTGCCGCAGGCTACACAGAGCACCTCTGACTCTCCCGTACCTGCTGCGTCTCAGCAGCTGGGGCCAGATACGTGTACTCCGTTCCCGACAAGCAATCAGCCGGTCCCTGGGTCGGAAAGCGGCTTGGCGGCGGCGATTGCAAGGGAAAGAGATGCGTGGGCTGCCCTGGCCAAAGATGCAATTGAAAAGGGAGATCAGGAGCTGATAAGTTCGGCTCGGGAACTGGCTTGTCCAGTTGTCTTTAACCCTCAGGCTGGTGGAGGAATTCAAGCCGCAATTAGTGCTCTTGACTGGGAATTGTTATCTCAGTTGCGAGCTACTGTTAGTCAGTTTGGCTTTAAGAGTGAACCAGCTAAGCAAATGCTCGATTATATTTTTGACACCAGTATCCTTCTTGTTAATGATTGTCGTGGGATAGTTAAATTAATTTTTACTCAACATCAACAATTGCTGTTTAACGCCCACTGGCAAGCTTTAGCTAATGAGTGTGTGGCAGTTCAAAGACAGCCGGGGGATCCCTTGCATGGTATCACTATTAATGAGCTTATGGGGCTGGGACCTTTTCTTCTTACTGATGCACAAGCTTTAATAGGTCAAGAAAAGTGCCGGAAGGCAATGCGGTTAGTCAGACTCGCGATAGATATGGTAAAGGAACCGGGAGAGATACCAGTGTCTGTAGGAATTAAGCAAGGCAGAGAGGAAGCATTTGATGCTTTTGTTGGTAGAGCTGCGGCTGCAATTAAGAGAGCAGGCGTGCCAGAATATTTGCGCGAGGTCCAACTCAGGCAGTGTGTCCTTCAAAATTGTAATTCTGCTACTAGAAACATACTTAACACCTTAGGTGCAAATTGGACTATCGAGGAAGCATTAGAAAGGATGGCTCTCATTCCCACTGGCCAGCAGGCTTTTGTGGTAGATGCACTTAAACAGATAGCAGTAGGCTTGCAAGAACAGGCAAAGTCCTCTCAGAGTCAGGTATTAGCCGCTCTTGCGCCCCTTCAAGCGTCCGCTGCGTTTGCAACATCAAATAAAGAGGGCCGCACGAAATGCTGCGAAGGCACGGGCCGCTTGCGCCGGGAATGCCAAGCACCATCAGAAGTCATCGCTGCATCATCGGTACCTTTTCCTGCCTTCAACCCGACACCACAGGGAGCCACCGCGGGCGAAGCTGAACCGCCGCGAAGGGAGTGACCCGCAGCGCAAAGCAGAGATGAATTAGCAGAAGGATTCAACAGGACTTTGGACTTATAGTTACGGTAAAGGGATTTTCCATATGGTTTACGGATTAACGGAAATGTGTGAATTCGGTGATTTATGGTAGAATTGCAGTGCTGTGCTACTCCAAACTTGGCACGGGCGCACCAGAGGCAGCGGCGGGAAGATCAAAAGCCGCCGCCGCAGGAGCCGAGCCGCGCCGCCCCGAGAGCGGAGCCGCCGCCGCAGAAACCAAGCCGCGCCGCGCCGGAAGTGAACAAAGAGCGCCGCGGGGGGAGCGACCGGAGCCGCATCGCCCTCATGTGTGAACTGGGGGCCAGATGTCCACGGGCGGCCAGTTACTGCTTGGGAACAGTGACTGGACATCAGAGAGCAGGTGATGGAGGAGCAATCATGCTGTGCATTGATAGTTTTCGTCCTGCACACTCCTTAGCGGATTCCGACTTCAGAGTGCTTTTTCGAGCGGGAGCGCTTCTCCCTCCACCCCGTAGCCGGCAGGAGCTACAGTTAAAGATCTAACAGCCGTAATAATCGTGACTCTTGTCAACAAAAGAAAAGATTCCTATTGCAATTAAAAGATTAGTGAAACTAAACAGGCGACACCAAGGACTGTTGCTGTCAGGATGTTTTTCACCTAAGTTAGAGAGATCTTTTGTTCTCCCCAGTACAGACTGTAAAGCAGATCAGCGTAAATGAATGCGAGAGTCAAATTTCGGCCGATTTGGCTCGGCACTGGTTATGCTGTCTTGGAAACACCTGTATTGCCAGAGACTTTGAACATCAGAAGCCCGGATGGCTGGGCCGGTGGAACATTAGACTTTAAAGCTGTGTTTTGAAAAGTTTAAAAATGTTGATATGTGTTGGATTGATTGTATGAGTTAGATGTTGTGAGTGTGTTTTTGGTATAAAAATGCTATAGCAAACACGTGAAGAAAGTTATTTTAGCTTAATATTTTAGAATCAGGCCTGTAAGTAAGCTATAGCAAATGCTATATTTTATTTCTATAGTAGGTTTTATTTGCTATTAAGTAGTTTAAGTTAAGTTATCAATTAAGTGCCATTAAATGTTAAGGTTAAAATTGTTGAGCTTGTTTTCGGTTGGGTTCGAGGTCTGCTAAGTTTAAATTATATATAGGTTTGAGTTGTGTGAGATTTAAAGAAAATTAAATTTTGTTAAGTATTATTAAGTAAGTTAAGTTAGATTCTGTTAAGTTTGAATTAGATTTAAGTGATTTTACATGATTTGCAAATAAGTCTGTTAAGTTAAATATTTTAAGTGCCTTAAATGCATACTATCTTTTCACCACTCCAAATTAACAAAGGACTGAGAATCTCCCAGTTGATGCCATTTGAGCCAAATGACTAAAGGATTACAAACTGAAAACTGATTTTGAACATTTCTGGGAAGCTCATGAAAAAAGGTGGATGTGATAACTTCAAGGACAGAAAGGATCATTTTCAGGCTTGTTTACGTCTCTCCAGGTTGCATGAATGAAAACAGCTAACAGCTTTCTTTTCTTAGTCCAATTACCACCTATTGTGCAATGCCTGATAAGGCCTTAACACGCCCTTGCCGGACGACCAGAGAACTGATTGACATTATTGAATCATTATCATCTTTACATATACGAGGACTGGCAAAAGAGGACTGTCTTGAATGTCACAGCCTAAATTGTGCTGCTTGGGTTGCACTGTGTTGTGGGGGTTGTGATCAGTTGTTACTTTTTCATTTATGGTGCCACACCTGTAATTATAGGCACATCTGGGAACATAATTGGGAGCAGGCACTACGGAATGAGACAGGGCTAAACACTGCTTCAGCTTCAGACCTTTATAAATCTCATGAGCAAAAATCTTGGCTTATTATCAGTGGGAGGTACAGTGTATTTTGAAAAGGGGTTAAAGCTCAAAGTACATCATATATAGCCTCAATAGGATGTAGAAAACTGGTGCCTTTAACACAACATTCTGTTGTAGGCCCTATAAGAAGAGATCCCAATCAAGCATTAGATAATTGCAGTTCAGCTGTGATTACTCTAAATTTCCAAAGGATGAGTCAGCATAAACAGACATGGGCTACTCTGGATTCATCTCTAAGTCTGGAAATAGTGTCTAAACAGCTTTATAACCAGTGTAAAGGCTCTACTATTATGACACCTAAGAAATTACCCACAGGAATATTTCTAATTTGCGGAGATAGAGCCTGGAATGGAATACCAGCCCAAGCGCAGGGTGGATCTTGTTATTTAAGCAAGTTATCATTATTTCACCTCTGAGCACTGGTTCTGATCCTTCTCCGCAGGATCACATTTCTGACACTGAGTGTCCTGTTTATCCTCAGGCCTTTGGTGCAGCTGAGCCCTGGCAGAGCGGGGTCTGCACGTCTCTTGACATCTGGTAATGCCTCCTCCACAAGAGTTTCTATGAGGAAAAACTTCACCATTATCTTACCTTGTTGTATCCAAAAGATGGTTGGTAGAATGGTAGAGAAGACCTGGCAAACTAACCTCTTTTCTCTCAAAGAAAAAAACAGGGGAAATGTTGGAGAGTTTTACAAGAATGACTTAAAGAAAAGGCCATGAGACATACAATTGAGAGAAAAGTATAGGGGAAAAGTAAAAGCAGTTTCTAACAGCTCTCAGCCTTCTGATTTGTATAAACAATTAGACTCTCTTAGGCATCATTCTATAAACAATGGAGTTCTCGGGCTATCTTCTCATAACAAGCAGAACACCGTCTCTGGGAAGGCCTGCCATCCTGAGAACAGATGTAGAAGTTTTGGGAACACTGGTTTCTGTTTTAGTTTCTGGTTTCTGTTTTGGTTTCTGTTTTTAACAAACAATTGTAGGTATTCTAAAACAAAGGGAGTGGTTAGAAGTTTCTTTGTTAGCCTATCACGAATCTGGGTTACAGAATATTCATGGCGTTCGTTAGCACTGTTATTTAAGGTGATTGATTGATCAATAAAGTTGGAGTTCGATGCATTACCAGGATGGTCGTTCTCCCCTTCACTTCAATACAGGACCACAACAACCATCCCAACTTTTGGCACAGAAATAGGATCCAGAATCCTCGTCCTTGAGGTTGTTCATGGTCAGCGTCACCGAGCTCTGCCCATTGTCCCTGGAGATCCTGAACCGACCATGGACTGAATTTGCGATGTAAAAATTGAAACCAGTCTTGTTGACTTGACCAACGTATTCCAGCCCCTGTCCGGGTCTCTGTCGAAACCAGCCTATCCAGAAACTGCCAAAATCGAACCCGGACCCTCAGCAGAGGAGGCGCAGGGACCCCCCGGGGGGCTGGCGGTCCCCCCGAACTCCAGCAGGGTCACGGCCCCCCGGAGCCCTGCGGGAAAAAGGGGAGAAGTGTGCAGAGCTTTGTGGACAGCTGGTTGGCTGTTAAAGGTCACGTCGACATAATGCCACTGGTCAAGCCTGAAGGGGACAAGTACAGGAGCAAGCAGTCAGTGTCCAATGACAGGCAAGGACATTGTGCCCTTGGTGGAGCAGGAGGATAGGAGAAAACTTCTTTGGCTGAAATACGAAGAGTAGTTTAAATAAAATATACACAAGAATGCAGAAGGAGGCGCAGTTGGCTGATGAGTAACCGACCAATGATGAGCCCGCCTTTGCAATATGCATGAGCCTCATTAACACCGATATAACGATGCGTGCCTACCAATAAAGATTTGAGACTTTCTGATCACTCATATGGCGTGCCGCATTTCTCCCGCCCATCCCAACAGAGATGGGGATGGCCAAAGCTCAACCCTTGACCCCAAAGTCCCAGCTGTTGGCCGCAGGTTGTGACAATTTGTTCTTCTCCTCCTGCTCCTGGTCACCCTCCCAGGTGGGTCTCATCCCTTTTTCCAGCTGGCCATACCCACTGCAGGCCCACAGCCAATCAGGTTTCTCGTCCCCATCTCCCCTTTCTCCCGCAGGGCTCCGGGTGGCCGTGACCCTGCTGGAGTGCGGGGCGGATCTCCAGCCCCCGGTGGAGCTCTGCTCCTGTGGTGCCGAGCCTCTGGATTCAACTTTGGCAATTCTGGAATGGTTTGGATCCGCCAGAGACCCGGGCAGGGGCTGCAATGGGTCGCAGGAATCAACAAAGACGGTTCCAGCACTGGCTATGCGCCATCGGTCAATGGCCAGTTCAGGATCTCCAGGGAGAACTGGCAGAGCTTCATAACCCTGACAATGACCAACCTCCAGGACGAGGATTCCGGATCCTATTTCTGCACAAAAAAAGTCGGTGCTGGTTGGGGTGCTGCAGTTTGACCCCATCCCCATCACTGCATCCCCACCTGTCCCCATTCCCCAGCCCCTTGCCCAGCTCCCAGCCCCTGACCCAGCCTCTGACCGTTTCTCCATTTCCCTTTCCCCTCTCCGGCCCCAAACCCCAACCCTTGGCCATTGATCTTCCCCCAAACTCTGCCCCAAAGGTCAGCGCTGGGCCCGAGGCTGGGGACACGAATTCAGTCACCGAGAGCGGGGACGAGGGCTGGGATCTGAGGGGAGGGTCTGGGGTTTGGGGACAATTAGGGACACAAAAAAGGGGGCGGGGCTAAATGCTCCATAACCAGCACCAGCAGCGTCATTACAATCAGCAAGAACAGTATTATAACTCTCAGGAGTTTTGGCACAGAAATAGGATCCGGAATCCTCATCCTTGAGGTTGTTCATGGTCAGTGTCACCGAGCTCTGCCCATTGTCCCTGGAGATGCTGACTCGGCCGCTGAACGATGACGAGTATCTGGTGTCTCCATCATAGTCAATCCCTGCAATGTATTCCAGGCCCTGCTCAGGCCGCTGGCGGATCCACATCAGACTGGTTCATCCGAAACTGAACCCGGACCCTCGACAGAGGAGGCGCAGGGAACCCCCGGGGGGCTGGAGGTCCCCCCCACAATCCAGCAGGGTCACGGCCACCTGGAGCCCTGCGAGACAAAGGGGAGATGATGGAAATCAAAACTCTTATTGGTCAAGGGCCCCCAAGTGGGTGTGGCCTGCTCGACAATGGGGTAGAATCCTCCTGGGTGGATGATGAACTCTAAAGATCCCAGTTTGGGGCCAATAATCAGGATTTGGGTCAAGGGTTGAGCTTTGGCCTCATCCCCTTCTCCCCTTTGTCCCGCAGGGCTCGGGGCGGCCGTGACCCTGCTGGAGTGCAGGGGGAACCTCCAGCCCCCCGGGGGATTCCTGACGTTTCTGTGCCGCGCATCTGGGTTAGATTTCGGGAATTTTGGAATGATCTGGATGCGTCAGAGACCCGGGGGAACACTGGAATACATTGCCAGCATCAGCAGCAATGGTGGCAGCACTGAATACGCCCCATCAGTCAAGGGCCAGGCCACAATCTCCAGGGACAACGGGCAGAGCTCGGTGACGCTGACCATGAACAACCTCAAGGATGAGGATTCCGCCTTTTATTTCTCCACAAAACTTGCCAGTAGTATTTACGGTTCTCAGAGTGCTGCTGCTATTAGGAGCAGCACCGTCAGTGTTCCCACCACCATGATGTTCACCACCTGTCCTCACAGTGACCCTTCCCCCAAATCCCAGCCCCTCACCCCATTCCTGTCCCCGTGCCCCAACCCCGCCCTGGCCCTGCCCTACATTGTCAGCTCCTGGCCCCAAATCTCAGCTCCGGGCCTACTCGGGGCCATTTTGGCTCCTGGGCTGGCCCCAGCCCCTCTGCCAGGATCCCTGGGCTGAACTCGCCCAACTCTGCCCAAATCTGCGCTGCTGGCCCAGAGCAGCCACCACTGACACAAATCCCCAATTCTGACCCAAATCTAGGCCCCGGGCCTCAAACCCCGACCTTCAGGGCAAAATTTTGGGGCACAAAGAGGAGATTTGAGGTCAGGAGTTGTGCTTTGGGGTCAGCGGGTGAGAATTGGGGCCGAGGCAGAGCAAGGTTGGGATCAATGGTCAAGGGCGTGGTGTGGGCTGGGGGTTTGGGGGAAGGGTCTGGGCAACGGGGAAAAGGGGGGACACGGGGATGGATATTGCACTGTCACTACCAGAAGGATTACCAGCATCAGCATCAGCATCCTTGGCACAGAAATAGGATCCGGAATCCTCGTCCTTGAGGTTGTTCATGGTCAGCGTCACCGAGCTCTGCCCGTTGTCCCTGGAGATCCTGAACCAGCCCTTGACTGATGGCGCATAACAGGTGCTGCCACAACTGCTGTAGATGCCTGCGACGTATTCCAAACCCTGCCCGGGTCTCTGACAGATCCAGAACATCCCAAAATTGCCGAAATCAAACCCGGACCCTCGGCAGAGGAGGCGCAGGGATCCCCCGGGGGTCTGGAGGTCCCCCCTGCACTCCAGCAGGGTCACAGCCGCCCGGTGCCCTGCGGGACAAAGGGAAGATGGGGATGAGGCCAAAGATCAACCCTTGACCCAAATACTGAACCTTGGTCCCAAACTGGGACCCTTGGAGTTCATCATCCTCCTTCCAGGTGGGTCCTGCTCCGTTTTCCAGATGGCCACACCAGCTTTAAGTCCCTCGACCAATCAGGTTTCCCATCCCCATCTCCCCTTTTTTCCCGCAGGGCTCCGGGCGGCCGTGACCCTGCTGGAGTGCGGGGGGGACCTCCAGCCCCTCGGGGGGTCCCTGCGCCTCCTCTGCCGAGGGTCCGGGTTCCATTTCGGCAATTTTGGGATGGGCTGGATCCGCCAGAGACCTAGGAAGGGGTTGGAGTTTGCGGCGAGTGTCACCAGTGATGGCGCCACTCCCAGATACACGCCATCGTTCAAGGGTCGGTTCACGATCTCCAGGGACAACGGGCAGAGCTCGGTGACGCTGACCATGAACAACCTCAAGGACGAGGATTCCACCATCTATATCTGTGTCACACTTGCAACGCTTGTGCTGGCAATGCTATTGATGCTGGAATCAATCCAGATAGTGACCATGATGGTCTAAAAATTTTCACAATCCCAGAGATCCTTCCCCAAAATCCTGGCTCTTTTTCTCACATCTCAGATATTTTCCCCCAAACTCCACTCTCACTTCCCCAATTCCCAATTTCCCCCAATTTTCCCCATTCCTCTCCAGTCTGGCCCTTCCCCTCCGTCCCAGTGTGGAATGGGGATCACTCCAGGGCCATTTGCACACAAAGCTTTTTGTGCAGCCGGCGCTCTGCCGCAGCGCCCAGAGGCTGAGCTGCCCTCTGCCAAACACAGATGTTCACCATGACCAAAACCAGGAACTTTCTGTTTCCTTTCCTGCCCCGGCCGGGCCCCGGCAGCTGCCGGGGAGGAAGTGGGGGGAGGCTGCAGAGCCCCAAAATCGCGGCGTCTTCTCCTCCCTCCCTCCCTCCCTCCCTCGCTCCCACCTGGGGCTTCACTTCTCCCTCAGCGGCCTCGGTGTCTGGTGCTGCTCCTTGGGGCATGGCTGGAATCCTCTCTGAGAGCTCTGCACATGGCGACGATGCTGGTGGTGGCCCCAAACCCCCATCCCTGGCTCCCCAAATGTCCCAAAACCCCAAATCCTTGCCCAAATCCCAACCCTTCACCCCATTCTTGACCTTACTCCCCAGTGTCCACCATCATTGCCCCAACATTCAATTTTCCCAGAGTTTTGCCCATTTCACCCAAATCTGCCCCAGTTCCCAGGCCCTTATTGGAGGAGGCCTGAACTGGAGCCCAGAGGTGAAGGTTTGGGTCCAATGGTTGAGTTTTGGGGCAGGAGAAGGCGAGGGTTTGGGGTCAGTGCTGACCATTGGGGTAAATGGGGGAGATTTGGGACAAAGGGTAAAGGGCTGAGGTTCGGGGGGAGGGTCCGGGTTTGGGGACTGGGAGGCTCAAAATAAAGGACTCAGAAAATAACCACCATGACCAACAACATCCCAATCAATGTCTTTACCAGCAGCAGGACCACAACAACCATCCCAACTTTTGGCACAGAAATAGGATCCGGAATCCTCGTCCTTGAGGTTGTTCATGGTCAGCAGCACCGAGCTCTGCCCGTTGTCCCTGGAGATCCTGAAACGGCCCTTGACCGATGGTGCGTAGTAGATGTAAGCGCCAGAGTTGCTGATGTAGGCGACCCATTCTAGCCCCTCCCCGGGTCTCTGTCGAACCCAGTTCATGGCAAAATTCCCAAAATAAAACCCAGACATTCGGCAGAGGAGGCGCAGGGACCCTCCGGGGAGCTGAAGGTCCCCCCCGCACTCCAGCAGGGTCACGGCCACCTGGAGCCCTGCGAGAAAAAGGGGGGAGGGGATCAGAAACCTGATTGATTCAGAAGGGGAAAAGGGGTGGGGCCATCTGGGAGGGGCAGCAGGAGCAGCAGGGCCAGGAGCCAGAGGGAGCTCGAGGCCGTGGCCGTGATGTGCCAGGTTTGGGGATGGTTAATGCTGGTTTTAGTTTTGAAATCAATGTGGAACACTCAGGTCAAGGTGTGCAATTAATTAATGAGAATATTGAGTTAACTTGTAGGGTTTGAGGGACCTCAGGATTCCAGAAAAATCTAATGGAGATTTCGGACCAAACCAGTGGAGTTATGAGGGAAATTGGTAAAGATTTGGGGATGGGCTCCGGGCAGCTGTGACCATGCTGGAGTGCAGGGGGGACCTCCAGCACCCCGGGGGTGTCCCTGCGCCTCCTCTGCGGAGGGTCTGGGTTCGATTTTGGACAATTTGGGATCAGCTGAGTGTGCGAGAGACCCAGGCAGGGGCTGGAATTTGTCGCAGGCATTGACAGCGATGGATACACCAGATACCCGTCTGCGTTCAAGGGCCGGGTCACGATCTCCAGGGACAATGGGCAGAGCTCGGTGACGCTGACCATGAACAACCTCAAAGACGAGTATTCCGCCACCTATTTCTGTGCCAGAGAGGCTGGTTCCAGTTCTGGTGCTGGTTTTGTTGGTTTTGACCCTGTCCCATCACCACTTCCACAACTCTCCCCATTCCCCAGGTCCTTCTCTCCAGCCCTTGACCCCATTGTTGACTCCCATGGACCCAAATCTGGCCCATTTCCCCCAAATCTCATCCATTTGCACCAAGGTTTGGGGACCTTGGCTGAGCCTTGGAGCCCAGAGCTGAGGTTTGGGGCCAAGAGCTGAGATTTGGAGCAGAACCAGCTCAGAGCTGGGACATGGGGACAGAAATGGGGTCAGGGGCTGGGGATTGGGGAAGGGGCTGGGGAATGGGGATGGGGGGACACAGGGATGGGGATGAGGTGAACACCATCCACACCAGCAACAGCACCCCTATTATTATAGGCAGCTTTGGCACAGAAATAGGATCCGGAATCCTCGTCCTTAAGTTTGTTCATTGTCAGCGTCACCGAGCTCTGCCCGTTGTCCCTGGAGATCCTGAACCGGCCCTGCACTGATGGCACGTAGAAGGTGCTGCCACCACCACTGCTGATACTTCAAACACATTCCAGCCCCTGCCCGGGTCTCCGGCGGATCCAGCACATGTCAAAACTCCCAAAACTGAACCCAGACCCTCGGCAGAGGAGGCGCAGGGACAACCCGGGGGGCTGGAGGTCCCCCCTGCACTCCAGCAGGGTCACGGCCGCCCGGAGCCCTGCGGGACAAAGGGGAGATGGGGATGAGGCCAAGGCTCAACCCTTGACCCAAATCCTGACCCTTGGTTTTAAACTGTGAACCAGGGACCATCCCATCCTGGTTGTTTTGCTCCTGCTGCCTCTCCAAGTTGCGTCCCACACGCTTTTTCTGGCATGGCCATGTTCACTTTGGGTCTGCAGCCAATCAGGTTTCCCATCCCCATCTCCCCTTTGTCCCGCAGGTCTCCGGGTGGCCGTGACCCTGCTGGAGTGTGGGGGGAACCTCCAGCCCCCCAGGGGTTACCTGTGCCTCCTCTGCTGAGGGTCCGGGTTCGATTTTGGACAATTTGGGATGGGCTGGTATCGACAGACACCAAGGAATGCACTGGAGTACGTTGCAAATATCAACAATGGTGGCAGCACCTGGTACGCGCCATCGGTCAAGGGCCGGTTCACGATCTCCAGGGACAACGGGCAGAGCTCGGGGACGCTGACCATGAACAACCTCAAGGACGAGGATTCTGGATCCTGTTTCTCTGCCAAGGGTGCCTACAGCAATTGGGGTTCTGGTCCTGGCGGTGGTGAACCCATGCCCATGTTCCGCCCAGAGCGACAGTCCCAGACCCTTCTCCCAAACCTCAGACACTGACCCCATTCCTGACCCCGTGTCTCAACCCTGCACTGGCGCTGCTCCAAATCTCTGCTCTTGGCAACAAAGTTGACCGAAATTTTGACCCAAATCTTGGCCGCCAGCTTTGGAGCCAAGTTTTGGGGCACAAAGATGAGATTTGGGGTCAGGAGTTGTGGTTTGGTGTCAGTGGGTGAGAATTGGGGCGGAGGCAGAGCAAGGTTGGGATCAATGGTCAAGGGCTGGGTGTGGGCTGGGGGTTTGGAGGAAGGGTCTGGACAACGGGGACAGGGGGTACCCGTGGATGGATGTTGCACTGTCACTATCAGAAGGATTACCAGCATCAGTATCAGCATCCTTGGCACAGAAATAGGATCCGGAATCCTCATCCTTGAGGTTGTTCATGGTCAGCGTCACCAAGCTCTGCCCGTTGTCCCTGGAGATCGTGAAGTGGCCCTTGACCGATGGCGCACATCTGGTGCTGCCACAACTGCTGTAGATGCCTGCGACGTATTCCAAACCCTGCCCGGGTCTCTGACGGATCCAGAACATCCTAAAATTCCCAAAACTGAAACCGGACCCTCGGCAGAGGAGGCGCAGGGACCCCTCGGGGGGCTGGAGGTCCGCCCCGCACTCCAGCAGGGTCACGGCCGCCCGGAGCCCTGCGGGACAAAGGGGAGATGGGGACGAGGAACCTGATTTGTCAAGAACCTTAAAGTGGGTGTTGCCTGATGGAAAAATGGGGGACCCACCAGGAAGGTCCAGCAGGAGTAGCAGGATGACAAGAAATTTTAACGATTTGGGGTCAAGAGTCAGGATTTGGGTCAAGGGTTGAGCTTTGTCCATCCCCATCTCCCCTTTGTCCCACAGGGCTCCGGGTGGCCGTGACCCTGCTGGAGTCTTGGGGGGACCTCCAGCCCCCCGGGGGGTCCCTGACGTTGCTGTGTCGAGGGTCCGGGTTCAATTTTGGGAGTTTTGAAATGGTTTGGGTTCGACAGAGACCTGGAAAGGGGCTGGAGTGGGTCGGAAGTTTCAGCAGCAGAGGTGGCACCTGGTACGCGCCGTCGGTCAAGGGCCCGTTCACGATCTCCAGGGACAATGGGCAGAGCTCGGTGACACTGACCATGAACAACCTCAAGGACGAGGATTCCGGATCCTATTTCTGTGCCAAAAACCACTGCTTCTGGAAATGTTAATCCTGGTTATGCTATTGGCCCCGTCCCCATCTCTGCATCCCTACCTGTCCCCGTTCCCCAGACCCATCCCCCATACCCCAGCCCCTGACCCCATTTCCTCACCCTCGGTCCCAGCCCTGCTCTGGCTCTGCCCCAAGTGTCACCTCTGGGCCACACTCAGTACCCTCGTTCCTCAAATTACATTTAATTTTTCAAAATTTGGGGCTAAAGTTAAGGTCAGGAGTCAAAAATTCAAATTTTGGCCTGAAATTCCAGATGCGTGGCTAATGGGCCAGATTTGGGTTGGTGGCTGTGACTCGGTGCCTGCAGGGGAGATTTGGGGTAAAACTGGACAAGTCTGGGGGCAATGGTTGTGATTAAAGGGACGAGTCCGAGCTCAGGGTGAAACCGGCCCTGATTTGGGGCCAGGAGCTGAGATTTGGGGCCAGGAGCTGAGATTTGGTGCCCGGAGCTGAGATGTGGGTTCAGAGCAGGGCAAAGTTGAGACAAAGGGCAGGAGTGTGGTCGGGGTTTGGTGGGAAGGGTCTGGGGAACAGGGACAGGCGCGTGCCATTAGACGGCCAATAGCACCAACATTATAACCACCAACAGCAGCAGCAGCAGCAGATTTGGCACAGAAAGAGGATCCGGAAGCCTCGTCCTTGAGGTTGTTCATGGTCCGCGTCACCGAGCTCTGCCTCTTTTCCCAGGAGATCGTGTCCCGGCCCTGCAGCGACGGCGCGTATATGGAGCTCCAGCCCTCCTTCCTGATGCTCGTGACCCATTCCAGCCCCTGCCCGGGTCTCTGGCGGACCCAGAACATGGTGATGCCACCGACATCAAACCCGGACCCTTGGCACAGCAACGTCAGGGACCCCCTGGGGGGCTGGAGGTCCCCCCGCACTCCAGCAGGGTCACGGCCGCCCGGAGACCCGTGGGACAAAGGGGAGATGGGGATGAGAAACCTGATTGGTCAAGGGTGCCCAAGTAGGCATAGCACACTTGAAAAAGGGGTGGGACACACCTGTGAGCAGGATGACGAACTCCAATGGTCCCAATAGGGGCCAATAGTCAGGATTTGGGTCAAGGGTTGAGCTTTGGCCCCATCCCCATCTCTCACGGCTCCGGGCGGCCGTGACCCTGCTGGAGTGCGGGGGGTACCTCCAACCCCCCCCGGGGTCCCTGCGCCTCCTCTGCCGAGGGTCCGGCTTCGATTTCTGGAGTTGCCCCGTGATCTGGATCTGCCAGAGACCCGGGCAGGGGCTGGAATACGTTGCGGGGATCTGGAGCAGTCCTGCTTACACCTACTACAGTCCATCGGTCAATGGCCAGTTCACGATCTCCAGGGACAATGGGCAGAGCTCGGTGATGCTGACCATGAACAACCTCAAGGATGAGGATTCTGCCATCTATTTCTGTGCCAGGGGTGCTGATGTTAATGGTGCTGTTAATGATGCCTATGGAATTAATGCCTCACCATGGCCGTGTCCCCCCCTATCCCCGTTTCCCAGACCCCTGCCCAGCTCACAGCCCCTGACCTGGCCCGTGACCATTTCTCCATTTCCCTTTCCCCTCTCCGGCCCCAAACCCCAACCCTTGGCTATTGATCTTCCCCCAAACTCTGCCCCAAAGGTCAGCACTGGGGCCGGGGCTAGGGACACGAATTCAGTCACCGAGAGGGGAGACGAGGGCTGGGATTTGGGGGGAGGGTCAGGGGAGCAGGGACTGAGGGGGACACAGCCATGGGGCCGCACGTTCAAAACCATAAACAAAACCAGCAGCATCAAACCAAACGTTAGCAGATTTGGCACAGAAATAGGTAGCAGAATCCTCATCCTTGAGGTTGTTGTGCTCTGCCAGTTTTCCCTGGAGATCGTGACCCAGCCCTTGACTGAGGGTGCGTAGCCGGTGCTGGAACCATCACTCTTAATCCCCCCAAGCCACTCCGTCACCTCCCCGGCTCTCTGGAAAACTGCTGAAACTGAACCCGGACCCTCGGCAGAGGAGGCGCAGGGACCCCCCGGGGGCTGGAGGTGCCCCCCGCACTCCAGCAGGGTCACGGCCGCCTGGAGCCCTGCAGGACAAAGGGGAGATGGGGATGGGGCGATGCAAAGGTCCAGCAGAGCTGTCCAATTTATAATGGATGGATTGGGTCTAATTGCAGGGTTTAGGGAACTTTTCCATACAGGAAATTTCTGTTAGATATTTGGGGCCCGACAAAAGGAAATTTGGGGCAAAATCAGTGAAGGTTTAGGGACGAGGAAGAGGCCATGACCCTGCTGGAGTGCGGGGGGGACCTCCAGCCCCCCGGGGGGTCCCTGCGCCTCCTCTGCCGAGGGTCCGGGTTCAGTTTTGACGTTTATGGAATGTTCTGGATCCATCAGAGATCCAGGCAGGGGCTGGAGTGGCTCGCAGGGATCAGCAGTGGTGGTTACACCGAGTATGCGCCATCGGTCAAGGGCCGGTTCAGGATCTCCAGGGACAACGGGCAGAGCTCGGTGACGCTGACCATGAACAACCTCAAGGACGAGGATTCCGGATCCTATTTCTGTGCCAAGGCTGCTGGTGCAAGGTGGGGTAATGATGTCTCTGCTCTTGGCCTCTTGCCCTTGACTGGATCCCCTCCTGTCCCCAATCCCCAGACCCTTCCCCCATATCTCAGTCCGTGACCCCATTCCTGACCCTTTGTCCCAGATCTCCCCGATTAACCACACCACCAACCATGGATCCAAAACCCCCAAAGTGGTCGTGCCCCAAACCCAACTGCTTTGGCCCCAAAACTCACCCAATTCTACCCCAAATCCCCACTTAGTGCTCCCAGCCACCGCCGCTGACACGAATCCTCAACCTTTGTCCCCAAATCGGGACCCTGGGCCTCAAACCCCGACCTTCAGAGCCAAGTTATGGGGCACAAAGAGGAGATTTGGGGTCAGGAGTTGTGGTTTGGTGTTGGGAAATTTAGCAGACTAGAGAATGGAAAAGTACAAAGCCGTGGCTAATTCCAAATCTTGCACCTGTGAGATAGTGTGTCCTTGGGCCTAGCTGTAGTAGGATAACAAATAGTGAAAGAGACATGAGAAAAGAGAGATGTAACCCCAAAGGAATGAGGAAGAGTTCATGGTATAGTTTAACCAAAAGATTGCTTGGCTAACAGAATATTCATAAGCTTATTATTTGCTGTATAAGTGTTTGATGCTTTCTTCAATAAACCGGAGCTGTGATGAACCAGCTGGTGTCCTGGTCCCCTTCCTACGACACACTCAGGTCTCTCATTTCCATCTCCCCTTTGTCCCGCAGGGCTCCGGGCAGCCGTGACCCTGCTGGAGTGCGGGGGACACCTCCAGCCCCCCGGGGGGTCCCTGCGCCTCCTCTGCCGAGGGTCCGGGTTCAGTTTCGGCAGTGTCACCATGTACTGGGTGCGCCAGAGACCCGGGCAGGGGCTGGAATTCGTCGCGGGGATCAGCAGCCCTTCTGGTTCCAGCACCTACTACGCACCGTCAGGCAAGGGCCGGTTCAGGATCTCCAGGGCCAAAGGGCAGAGCTCGGTGACGCTGACCATGAACAACCTCAAAGACGAGGATTCCGGATCCTATTTCTGTACCAAAGACAGTGGTGCTGGTGGTGGTGCGGCTGCTGCTTATATTGACAGCGTCGTGGGTGGCACCACCCCTGTCTGAGCCCCCCGTGTCCCCAATCCCAGACCCTTGCCCCGAACCTCACCCATTGACCCTTGGTCCCAAATCTCCCCCATTTGCCCCAATGGTCAGCACTGACCCCAAACCCTCCCCTGCTCCTGCCCAAAACTCAACCATTGGCCCCAAAACTTCACCCCTGGCCACCAGTTCAGGCCTCCTCCAATCACGGCCCGGGGAGCTGGGGGAGATTTGGGTGAAATGGGCAAAATTGGGGAGACAACAGGAATTCGGGCAGCGATAGTGGAGAGTGGGGAGTAAGGTCAAGAATTGGGTCAAGGGTTGGGAATTGGGAGAAGGATTTTGGGAAAATTTGGGAACTTGGGCTGCGGGCTTGGGGCGATGCTGATGATTGTCACCATAAGAAACAGCAGCTCCATTCCAACCACCATCACTGCATCTGGCGCAGAAATAGGATCCGGAATCCTCGTCCTTGATGTTGTTCATGGTCAGCGTCACCGAGCTCTGCCCGTTGTCACTGGAGATAGTGACCCGGCCCCTGAACGATGGAACGTAGTAGGTGCTGCCATCGCTTTGGATCCCTCCGATGTGTTCCAGTCCCTGCCCAGGTCTCTGGTGCATCCAGCCCATCCCAAATTTTCCAAAATCAAACCCAGACCCTCGGCAGAGGAGGTGCAGGGAACCCCCAGGGGGCTGGAGGTCCCCCCCACACTCCAGCAGGGTCACGGCCGCCTGGAGCCCTGCGGGACAAAGGGGGGATGGGGATGAGGCGATGCAAAACTCAGGCAGAGCTGTCCAAGTAATTAATGGGTGGATCGGGGCTAACTGCAGGGCTGAAGGAACTTTACAATACTGGAAATCTCTGTTGGAGATTTGGGGCAAGAGAAAGGGAATTTGCGGCAAAACCAGTGAAGGTTTGGGCATGTGGGAATGGCCGTGACCCTGCTGGAGTGCGGGGGGGACCTCTAGCCCCCCAGGGGGTCCCTGCGCCTCCTCTGTCGAGGGTCCGGGTTCAGTTTCGGGAGTTACCCCATGTACTGGATCCGCCAGAGACCCGGGAAGGGGCTGGAGTGGGTTGCGAGTATCTACAGTGATGGTGCTTACACCGACTACGCGCCATCGGTCAAGGGCCGGTTCAGGATCTCCAGGGACAACGGGCAGAGCTCGGTGACGCTGACCATGAACAACCTCAAGGACGAGGATTCCACCGTCTATTTTTGCGGAAAATCTGCTGGTACTGGTGATGGCGGTGCTGTTTCTAATTAAGGTGATGATGATGGTTGTGTGCCCATCTCCTCATCCCCCCCAGTCCCCGTTCCCCAGACCCTTCCCCTAAACCCCCAGCCCACACCCAGCCCTTGACCATTGATCCCAGCCTTGCTCTGCCTCGGCCCCAATTCTCACCCGTTGACCCCAAACCACAACTCCTGATCCCAAATCTCCTCTTTGTGCCCCAAAACTTTGCTCTGAAGGCCGGGGTTTGAGTCCCAGGGCCCCGATTTGGGTCAGAATTGGGGATTTGTGTCAGCAGCTGTGACTGGGAGCACAAAGTGGGGTTTTGGGGCAGAATCGGGTGATTTTGGTGCAAACTTAATTGGGTTTTGGGCAGAACCAGTTTGGGGCTCTTGGCTCCGTGGTTAGTGTTGTGGAACTGGGGGAGATCTGGGACAAGGGGTCAAGAATCGGGTCAAGGACTGAGATTTTGGGGAAGGGTCTGGGGACTGGGGACAGGAGGGGATCCAGTCAAGGAGAAGAAGCCAAGAGCAGAGACATTACCCCACCTTGCACCAGCAGCCTTGGCACAGAAATAGGATCCAGAATCCTCGTCCTTGAGGTTGTTCATGGTCAGCGTCACCAAGCTCTGCCCGTTGTCCCTGGAGATCGTGACCCGGCCCTTGACCGATGGCGCGTAGTCGGTGTAAGCACCATTGATGTAGATCCCGGCGAGCCACTCCAGCCCCTGCCCGGGTCTCTGATGGATCCAGAACATCCCAAAACTCCCAAAATTGAACCTGGACCCTCGGCACAGCAACGTCAGGGACCCCCCCGGGGGGCTGGAGGTATCCCCCACACTCCAGCAGGGTCACGGCCGCTCCCCTATCCCCAAACCTTCACTGGTTTTGCCCCAAATTCCCTTTGTTTGTCCCCAAATATCCAACAGATGTATCCTGAATGGTAAAGTGCCTTAAACCGTGCAATTAGCCCCAATTCACCCATTAATTACTTGGACAGCTCTGCCTGACTTTTGCATCCCCCCATCTCCATCGCGCCTTTGTCCCGTGGGACTCCGGGCAGCGGTGACCCTGCTGGAGTGCGGGGGGGAACTCCAGCCCCCCGGGGGGTCCCTGACGTTGCTGTGCCGAGGGTCCGGGTTCGATTTTGGCAATTTTGGGATGGCCGGGATTTGCCAGAGACCTGGGCAGGGGCTGGAGTGGGTCGGAACCATCACCAGCAGTGGTGGCAGAACCTGGTACGCAGATTCCATCAAGGACCGGTTCACGATCTCCAGGGACAACGGGGAGAGCTCGGTGACGCTGACCATGAACAACCTCAAGGACGAGGATTCCAGATCCTATTTCTGTGCCAAATCTGATGCTGTTTATGCTGATAATCCTGGTCGTAGTGACGCTGCCATCCCCATCCCCATGTACCCCCCACTCCTCGTTGCCCATACCCTTCCTCCAAACCCCCAGCCCACACCCAGCCCCTGACCATTGATCCCAACCTTGCTCTGCCTCAGCCCCAATTCTCACCCGCTGACCCCAAGCTACAACTCCTGACCCCAAATCTCCACTCTGTACCCAAAACTTTGTATTAAAAAGGGAAATTTCAGACCAAGGGTCGAGATATGGGTAAACTGTGTGGCAAGAAGTGGAGAATTTGGGGAAGAAGAACTCCAGGGTTGGGACAGAGTCAGGAATGGGCAAAAGTGTTTGGGTATTGGGGAAGGCTCTTGGATTTGGGAGCTGGTCGGGACACGGCCACGGGGTCCGGACCAAAACCATCAACATCAGCACCAGTACCCCAATTGTTATAAGCAGATTTCCCGCAGAAATAGGATCCGGAATCCTCGTCCTTGAGGTTGTTCATGGTCAGCATCACCGAGCTCTGCCCATTGTCCCTGTAGATCATGACCCGGCCCTTGACCGATGGTGTGTAGCTGGTGCTGGAACCGTCTTTCTTTATCCCTCCAATGTATTCCAGCACCTGCCTGGGTTTCTGTCGCACCCAGTACATGGTGAAACTCCCGAAACTGAACCCGGACCCTCAGCAGAGGAGGAGCAGGGAGCCCCCAGGGGGCTGCAGATCCCCCCCGAACTCCAGCAGGGTCACGGCCGCCCAGAGCCCTGCGGGACAAAGGGGAGATGGGGATGGGAAACCTGATTGCTTGAGGACCTCAAAGTGGAAGTTGCCAGTTGGAAAAGAGTTGGGACCCACTTTGGAGAAGGATGAGAAGATCCAGGGGTCAGAATTTTGGGCCAATAATCAAAATTTTGGTCAAGGGTTTAGCTTTCTCCATCCCCATCTCCCCTTTGTCGCGCAGGGCTCCGGGCGGCCGTGAGCCTGCTGGAGTGCAGCGGGGACCTCCAGCCCCCCGGGGGGTCCCTGCACCTTCTCTGCCGAGGGTCCGGGTTCAGTTTTGGCAGTTTCGCCATGCACTGGTTTCGCCAGAGACCCAGGCAGGCGCTGGAGTGGCTCGCGGGGATCAGCTACACTGGTGGCAGCACCGGCTACGCAGATTCAGTCAAGGGCCAGTTCAGGATCTCCAGGGATAACGGGCAGAGCTCGGTGACGCTGACCATGAACAACCTCAAGGACGAGGATTCCGCTGTTTATTTCTGTGCCAAACGTGACAATGGTTATGCTGCTTGTAATGCCGCTACTGTTTTTGCCTTCACTTCTGGTGGTGACCATGATGGTCACCAAATTTCTCCAATCCCCGAGATCCTTCCCCCACATCGCAGCCCTTCTTCTCAAATCTTTACCATTTTCCCCGATCTCCACCCCTGCTGACCCAGCTCTGGACTTTTCCCCCAGTTTTGCCAATTTTTCCCAAATCTCGCCCTTCCCATCACCCTGGGGCCGTTTGACCAGAACCATCCCCCAAATCTCGGCCTTTCACCCCAGATTTCCGCTCCCTTCCCTTGTGACCGCGGGCCTGAAAATCCCTCTGGGGCAGCCCCAAATCTGCACCCCTGGCCCCAAACCCGCACTGGGGGCACCGAATCCTGAGGATATGGCACAAAAATCGGCACCAAGGGTGAAGGGGTGGGGCCGAGAGTTGGGAATTCTGAGGAAAATGGGGGAGATTTGGGGAAGAGCCCATTCAGAGGGGGGGACACGGAGACAGGAATGGGGTCAGGGGTTGGGGTTTTGGGGAATGGTCTGGGGAACGGGGACAAGGGAGGACATAGAAATTGGTGCAAGGTCAGTAAAATAAGCACCATTAAAACCGGCAAAACCAGCAGAACCCTTGGCACAGAAATAGGATCCGGATTCCTCGTCCTTGAGGTTGTTCATGGTCAGCGTCACCGAG
The DNA here is from genome assembly GCF_028551555.1 of Melozone crissalis. Classification (NCBI taxonomy): domain Eukaryota; kingdom Metazoa; phylum Chordata; class Aves; order Passeriformes; family Passerellidae; genus Melozone; species Melozone crissalis. The sequence continues at coordinate 4,188,424 of NW_026535856.1, forward strand.
CTCTGCCCATTGTCCCTGGAGATCGTGAATTGGCCCTTGACTGATGGCGCGTAGTAGGTGCTGCCACCACCATTACTGATATCTGCAATATATTCCAGCCCCTGCCAGGGTCTCTGGTGCATCCAGCCCATTGCAACATTCACAAAATTGATCCCGGACCCTCGGCAGAGGAGGCACAGGGACCCCCCGGGGGGCTGGAGGTCCCCCCCGCACTCCAGCAGGGTCACAACCGCTCCCCCATCCCAAAACCTTCACCGGTTTTGCCCCAAACTCCCTTTGTCTGGCCCTAAATCTCCAACAGAGATTTCCAGTATTGTAATGTGCCTTCAACCCTGCAATTAGCCCAAATCCACCCATTAATTTATTGGACACATCTGCCTGACTTTTGCATCGCCTCATCCCCATCTCCCCTTTGTCCCGTAGGGCTCCGGGCGGCCGTGACCCTGCTGGAGTGCGGGGGTACCTCCAGCCCCCCGGGGGGTCCCTGCACCTCCTCTGCCGAGGGTCTGGGTTCAGTTTTGGGGATTATGGAATGTACTGGATCTACCAGAGACCCGGGCAGGCTTTGGAATACGTCGCAGGCATCTACTACAATAGTGCCTACACCTACTACGCAACATCGGTCAAGGGTTGGTTCACGATCTCCAGGGACACCGGGCAGAGCTCGGTGACGCTGACCATGAACAACCTCAAGGACGACGATTCTGCAGTTTATTTTTGCAGAAAATCTGCTGGTACTTGTGATGGTGGTGCTGTTGCTAATTAAGGTGATGATGATGCCTGTGTCCCCATCTCCATGTCCCCCCCCATCCCCGTTTCCCAGACCCTTCCCCCACACCCCCAGCCCACACCCAGCCCTTGAACATTGATCCCAACCTTGCTCTGCCTCGGCCCAAAATTCTCACCCGCTGACCCCAAACCACAACTCCTGACCCCAAATCTCCTCTTTGTGCCCCAGAACGTTGCTCTGAATGCCGGAGTTTGAGGCCCAGGGTCCCGTTTGGGGACAAAGGTTCAGGCCTCGTTTCAGTGGCTGTGGCTGGGAGCGCTAAGTGGGGATTTGGGGCAGAATCAAGTGAGTATTTTTGCCAATTTTGTTGGATTTTGGGCAGAACCAGTTCACGGGTTTTTGCTTCCTGGTTGGTGGTGGTGGAAATGGGGGAGATCTGGGAGAAAGGGTCAAGAATGGGGCGAAGGGCTGAGATTTGGGGGAAGGGTCTGGGAACTGGGGACAGCAGAGGACACATTCAAGGGGTTGAGGCCAAGAGCAGAGACATCATTACCCCAACCAGCACAAACAGCCTTGGCACAGAAATGGGATCCAGAATCCTCGTCTTTGAGGTTGATCATGGTCAGCGTCACCGAGCTCTGCCCCTTGTACCTGGAGATCCTGAACCGGCCCTTGACCGATGGCGCGTACTCGGTGTAAGCACCAGTGCTGTAAATCCCTGCAACCCATTGCAGCCCCTGCCCAGGTGTCTGGTGGATCCAGAACATTCCAAAACTGCCAAAATCGAACCCTGACCCTCGGCAGAGGAGGCGCAGGGAACCCCTGGGGGGCTGGAGGTCCCCCCCCTGCACTCCAGCAGGGTCACGGCCGCTCCCACATTCGTAAACCTTCACTGGTTTTACCCCAAATTCCCTTTGCCTGCCCTCAAATGTCCAACAAAAATTTCCTGTATGGAAATGTTCCCTAAACCCTACAATTAGTTGCAATCCATCCATAAATTAATTGGACAGCTCCACCTGACTTTTGCATCCCTTCATCCCCATCTCCCCTTTGTTCCGCAGGGCTCCGGGCGGCCATGACCCTGCTGGAGTGCGGGGGGGACCTCCAGCTCCCCGGGGGGTCCTTGACGTTGCTGTGCCGAGGGTCCGGGTTCAGTTTTGGGAGTTTTGACATGGAATGGGCTCGACAGAGACCCGGGCAGGGGCTGGAATTCATTGCCTACATCAGCAACACTGGTGGTTACACCTACTACGCGCCATCGGTCAAGGGCCGGTTCAGGATCTCCAGGGACAGCAGGCAGAGCTCGGTGACGCTGACCATGAACAACCTCAAGGACGAGGATTCCGCCACCTATTTCTGTGCCAAATCTGCTTATGCTGGTGCTGCTGGTGGTGCTGCTGCTGCCTTTATTGACCATGCCAGTTTTGGCATCACCCCTGTCTGAGCCCCCCCAGTCCCCAAACCCAGACTCTTCCCCCTCAAACCTCACCCATTTACCCTTTGTCCCCATTTGCACCAATGGTCACCACTGACCCCAAACCCTCCCCTGCTCCGGCCCCAAAACTCAACCATTGGCCCCAAACCTTCACCCCTGGGATCCAGGTCAGGCTTCCTCCTATCGGGACCTGGGAATGGGTAGAGATTAGGGAGAAATGGGCCAAATTGGAACAAAGCACAGAGGTGGGGTACAATGGTAGATTTTGGGGGAAAATGGTCGAGCTTTTAGAAGGGCTGAAACTTGCGGGAAGAATCGCAGGGACTGGAGAAATTTCACGACCGTCATGGTCACTACCAGAAGAGAAGGCAAAAACAGCAGCAGCATTACCACCAGCATAACCATTGTCAAGTTTGGCACAGAAAGATACAGCTGAATCCTCGTCCTTGAGGTTGTTCATGGTCAGCGTCACCGAGCTCTGCCCGTTGTCCCTGGAGATCCTGAACCGGACCTTGACGATGGCGCGTATTTGGTGGTGCCACCATGGTCACTGATCCCTGCGAGCCACTCCAGCCCCTGCCCGGGTCTCTGGCGGATCCAGATGTGGAGGATTTTATTAAGAGTTGGTTAGTGAGAAAGGCCATACTGACATAATGCCACTGGTTAAGCAGAAAGAGGGAGATCAGCAGTGTCTGATTCAGTGACTGCTGACAGGCAAGAATGCCGGATGGCCTTGCTGCAACATGAGGAAAGGGAGGTGAGATTAGTCCTGAATATCTGCAGAATGTAACAGAAGAATAAGCACAAGAATGTAGAAGTAGGTGTAGTTGTTGATACGTAACTAACCAATCCTGAGCTCAACTTTTGCAATATGTATGAAGCTTATTAAGAACTATATTTAACCCGCCGAATTCGATCAATAAATTGGACTTGGATGAACCAACTGGTGTCTGGGTCTCCTTCTTCCGACCTCCAGAGCATGGACAAACTGCCGAAACTGAACCCGGACCCTCGGCAGAGGAGGTGCAGGATCCCCCCGGGGGGCTGGAGGTCCCCCCCGCGCTCCAGCAGGGTCACGGCCGCCCGGAGCCCTGCAGGACAAAGGGGAGAAATGTGGAGAGCTTTGTGGACAGCTGGTTGGCTGTTAAAGGTCACGTTGACATAATGCCGCTGGTCAAGCTTGAAGGTTACAAGTACAGGAGCCAGCAGCCAGTGTCCATTGACAGGCAAGGTCATTGTGCCCTTGGTGCAGCAGCAGGATAGGAGAAAACATCTTTGGCAGAAATACGAAGAGAAGTTTCAATAAAATATCCACAAGAATGCAGAACGAGGTGCAGTTGGCTGATGAGTAACCGACCAATGGTGAGCTTGCCTTTGCAATATGCATGAGCCTCATTAACACCGATATAAAGATGCGTGCCTACCAATAAAGATTTGAGACTTGCTGATCAATCATATCGCATGCCGCGTTTCTCCCGCCCATCCCAACACAGATGGGGATGGCCAAAGCTCAACCCTTGACCCCAAAATCCCAGCTATCGGCCCCAGGTTGTGACAATTTGTCCTTCTCCTCCTGCTCCTGGTCACCCTCCCAGGTGGGTCTCATCCCTTTTTCCAGCTGGCCACACCCACTGCAGGCCCACAGCGAATCAGGTTTCTCATCCCCATCTCCCCTTTGTCCCGCAGGGCTCCGGGTGGTCGTGACCCTGCTGGAGTGCGTGGGGGACCTCCAGCCCCCCGGGGGGTCCCTGCGCCTTCTCTGCCGAGGGGCCGGGTTCAGTTTCGGCAGTTTTGGCATGCAGTGGTTGCGCCAGAGACCCGGACAGGGGCTGGAGTGGGTCGCGGGTATCAGGAACGATGGTGCTTACACCGACTACGCGCCGTCGGTCAAGGGCCGGGTCACGATCTCCAGGGACAACGGGCAGAGCTCGGTGGCGCTGACCATGAACAACCTCAAGGACGAGGATTCCGCCACATATTTCTGTGCCAAAACCACTGCATCTGGAAATGTTTATCCTGGTTATGCTATTGGCCCCGTCCCCATCTCTGCATCCCTACCTGTCCCCGTTCCCCAGATCCTTCCCCCATACCCCAACCCCTGACCCCATTTCCTCACTCTCTGTCCCAGCCCTGCTCTGGCTCTGCCCCAAATGTCCCCTCTGGGCCACACTCAGTGCCCTCGTTCCTCAAATTGCATTTAATTTTTTCAAAATTCGGGGCCAAAGTAAAGGTCAGGAGTCAAAAATTCAAATTTTGGCCTGAAATTCCTCATGTGTGGTTAATGGGCCAGATTTGGGTCAGTGGCTTTGACTCAGTACCTGCAGGGGAGATTTGGGGTAATACTGGACAAGTCTGGGGACAATGGTTGGGATTGGAGGGCCGAGGCTGAGCTCAGGGTGAAACCGGCCCTGATTTGGGGCCAGGAGCTGAGATGTGGGGCCAGGAGCTGAGGTTTGGGGCCAGAGCAGGGCAGGGTCGGGACACGGGGACAGGAATGGGGTCAGGGATTGGGGTTTGGGGAAGAGTTTGGGGAACGGGGATGGGAGGGGACACAGGAATGGGGCCGAAACGTCAAACACCAGCAGCATAAGGAGCAGCACCAGCACCAGTGCGTTTGGCACAGAAATAGGATCCAGAATCCTCATCCTTGAGGTTGTTCATGGTCAGCGACACCGAGCTCTGCCGGTTGTCCCTGGAGATCGTGAACCGACCCTTGAACAATGGCGCGTACCCGGCCCAACCACCATTGTAGCTGACGCTCGCAACCCACTCCAGCCCCTGCCCAGGTCTCTGGCGGATCCAGTACATGTCGTAGCTTCCAAAACTGAACCCGGACCCTCGGCAGAGGAGGCACAGGGACCCCCCGGGGGGCTGGAGGTGCCCCCCGCACTCCAGCAGGGTAACGGCATCTGACTCCATTATGCGGAATGCTGAACAATTGCTCTATTAAATCTCTACTATATTATATTTATATTATATTTTATTACATTAATACAATATTTTATCTCATTATTACTATATTACATCTCATTAATAATATATTATATCTCATTAATACTATATTATATCTCATTAATTCTATATTATAACTCATTCATACTATATTATATCTCATTAATACCATATTACATCTCTTTAATACTATATTACATCTCGTTAATGGTATATTACATCTCATTAATACTATATTACATCTCATTAATGCTGTATTATATCTCATTAATTCTATATCACATCTCATTAATACTATATTATATCTCATTAATACTATATTATATCTCATTAATGCTATATTACATCTTTACTAAAGAGATACTAAAAGAATTCCGTACAAAAGACACGAAAAAACCCTAAAGAATCCCCGTGACAGTGTGACCGAGCCAGGTCACGGCTTGGAGCCCATTGCCCAAGGAAACAAAACAATCTGCAGGAGGATCCAAATGATGAATCCCTGGAGGGAAACAATCCCCCTGACACTTTCCACATGCGCAGAAACAGCAGGAGCAGCGAGGAGAGATGGGAATTGTTTCCTCTTCATCTTCTCTCTGTGCTGCTCCAGGAAAAATCCTTTGACAGAAAGAGAGAGACAGAGAGAGAGAGGGAGAGAGAGAGAGAGACAGAGAGAGAGAGGGAATGGTGTCTGACTCTGTGCTGGGAATGAGAATGGCACAGCTGGGCCTGGCTCCCCCATCTCCCCTTTGTCCCGCAGGGCTCTGGGTGGCCGTGACCCTGCTGGAGTGCGGGGGGGACCTCCAGCCCCCCGGGGGGTCCCTGCGCCTCCTCTGCCGAGAGTCCGGGTTCAGTTTCTGGAGTTACCCCATGTACTGGGTCCGCCAGAGACCCGGGCAGGGGCTGAAGTGGCTCGCGAGCATCTACAGCAATGGTGGCACAACCTACTACGCGCCATCGGTCAAGGGCCGGTTCAGGATCTCCAGGTACAACGGGCAGAGCTCGGTGATGCTGACCATGACCAACCTCAAGGACGAGGATTCTGCTGTTTATTTCTGTGCCAAACGTGACAATGGTTATGCTGCTGGCAATGCTGCTGCTCTTTTTTCTTCACTTCTGGTAGCGACCATGATGGTCACCAAATTTCTCCAATCCCAGAGATTCTTCCCCCAAATTGCAGCCCTTCTCCTCACATCTTCACCATTTTCCCCAAACTCCACCCCTGCTTACCAAACTCTGGACTTTTCCCCCAATTTTGCCCTTTTCCCCCAAATCTCGCCCTTCCCCTCACCCTGGGGTCGTTTGCCCAGAACCATCCCCCAAATCTCAGCCTTTCACCCCAGATTTCCGCTCCCTTCCCTTGTGACCGCGGGCCTGAAAATCCCTCTGGGGCAGCCCCAAATCTGCACCCCTGGCCCCAAACCCGTGCTGGGGGCACTGAATCCGGAGGGTTTGGCACAAAAATTGGCACCAAGGGTGAAGGGGTGGGGCCGAGGGTTGGGAATTTGGGGGAGAATGGGGGAGATTTGGGGAAGGGCCAGTTCAGGGCTGGGACACGGGGACAGGAATGGGGTCAGGGGCTGGGGATTGGGGGAAGGGTCTGGGGAACGGGGATGGAAGGGGAACCGGGGGCATGGACAGGGCCACACGATAAGCAGCAGCCTGATTTTGGTAACCACTATCAGCACCCTTGGCACAGAAATAGGATCCGCAATCCTCGCCCTTGAGGTTGTTCATGGTCAGCGTCACCGAGCTCTGCCCGTTGTCCCTGGAGGTTGTGAACCGACCCTTGACCGACGGCGCGTAGTAGATGCTGGAACCACTGCCGCTGATCCCTGCGAGCAACTCCAGCGCCTGCCCGGGTCTCTGGCGCACCCAGTACATGGTGACACTGCTGAAACTGAACCCGGACCCTCGGCAGAGTAGGCGCAGGGACCCTCCGGGGGGCTGGAGGTCCCCCCCCGCACTCCAGCAGGATCACGCCCATCCAGAGCCCTGCGGGACAAAGGGGAGATGGGGATGGGAAACCTGATTGGTCCAGAAGGGGAAAAGGGGAGTGACTTCCAGGAAAAAGGGGCGGAGCCCTCCTCAGAGGGCCAGCAGGAGCAGCAGGGACAGGAGCTGGAGGGAACTCGAGGCCGTGGCCGGGATGTGCCCGGGTTGGGGTCCCGGGGATTTTGGGGGTCGTTAACAGTGCATTAACTGTGTAATCAATGCAGAATGCTCAGGATGAGGTGTCTAAGTAATTAAAGAATGGATTGGGGTTAATTGCAGGGTTTGAGGCATGTTGAGATATGAAAAACTCTGGTGGGGTTTTGGGACCAAACCAGGGGAGTTGTGAGTGAAACCGGTGAAGGTCTGGGGATGCGGTCTGGGTGACCGTGACCCTGCTGGAGTGCGGGGGGGACCTCCAGCCCCCTGAGGGGTCCCTGCGCCTCCTCTGCCGAGGGTCCGGGTTCAGTTTCGGGAGTTTTGGGATGGGCTGGTATCAACGGGGGCCTGGACATGGGCTGGAGTACATCACAAGGATCAGTGACAGTGGAGGTTACACCGCCTACACGCCATCAGTCAAGGGCTGGTTCAGGATCTCCAGGGACAACGGGCAGAGCTCGGTGACGCTGACCACGAACAGCCTCAAGGTCAATGATTCCGCCACCTATTTCTGTGTCAAAGCTCCTGGTGGTGGTGGTGCTGCTCCTGCTGATTATATTGACGGTGCTCATGATGTCCCCATCTCCGTGTCCCCCCCATCCCCGTTGCCCAGACCCTTCCCCCAAACCCCCAGCCCACACCCAGCCCTTGACCATTGATCCCAACCTTGCTCTGCCTCGGCCCCAGTTCTCACCCGCTGACCCCAAACCACAACTCCTGACCCCAAATCTCCACTTTGTGCCCCAAAACTTGATTCTCAAAGTGGATACTTCTGGTCATGGGTTAAGATTTCAGTGAACTTTGTGGTGGAGAGTGGAGAATTTGGGGCAGAGCCAGGGCAGGGTTGGGAGATGGGGTCAGAAATGGGGTCAGGGGCAGAGTTTGGGAGAAGGGTCTGGGAAACCAGGAGAGGGGGGGACACAGCTATGGGGATGGGGTCAAAACCATCAGCAGCAGCACCCCAAGTATCATAGGCAGCTTTCCCGCAGAAATAGGAACCGGAATCCTCGTCCTTGAGGTTGTTCATGGTCAGCATCACCGAGTTGTGCCCGTTGTCCCTGGAGATCCTGAACCGACCCTGCACTGATTATGCGTAGGCGTAGCTGGATCTGTTATAGGTAAAAGTTAATTTAAAATAGGATATAGTTCAATTATATTGTAATTATTATGTTCTATTATTTGTATTATGCTTAAGGGGAGGGGCTTATTAGAATTTGCTAGAAGGGTCCAGGGTTTGGTGAAACATGGGTCTGATGGGGCAAGGCACGGTCGAAGAGAGATTGGATGAAACATCTGACCAATCATTCGAAGCCCTGCAGAAACGATTGGTCCAGAGTGAACGGCGGTAAAGACCAATGAGAAGACTGGAACTGGACCAATCATCATGAGGATCCAAAATGCACTAATCCTGGACCTGAGGGGGCCTATAAGTGTGGGGAGTTCGTTTGGGTCGGGGTTCTTCGTTTTTTTTGGGGTACTTGTTGTTTGGGAGAACCCAGTGCACTTGGGGTGAGCGCACTGTTTCGTTTTTGGCTCGCTGTGTGGGTGCCTGGGCTTATCCTGGGCACTCCGTTCCTTGTAGCTATTTTAATAAACGAGAACCTCTTTCTCTGGAGAAAGTTTGGCCTCGTTCATATCCGTAACATCTTTTTGGGGGGCTCGTTCCGGGATAGGCCACGCCCCGAAACAGTCCGGGGTAGCCCAGGACCTGGGAGACGTGTCCAGCCACCTTTTTGGCTGCCAGAGACTGGACTACATCAGACTGCAGAAGGGTTTGCACCTATACCCGAGGCTGCAAGGAACACAGCGACCCAAAAGGTGAGAGCCCTCCGAGAGGGAGTGGGGCTCATGTTGCCTCAGAGCAACGTGAGTGGGGTTGAAGGCAATAGGGGGTGCGAAGTGCGTGTGAGTGAATGAGACGGGGGCTGTGAGTACAGACCCCTGAAGTGAGTGCAGTCCTCCCAGTAACGGAGGGAAGTGAGTGTTGTTGTGGAGTGTGTGTACCCCTATGGACCCCCAGGAGTAAGGGAGACGGGGAGTACCCACCTATAGCCACCCTTACCCCCTCAGGCTCCCGTTCCTCCAGTGATTGGAGGCTCCTAGGGGTGGTTTGAGCCACTGGCCCGAGTTGTACCCCTCGAACTAGGATCCCATTGGGGGGGGTCATAGAGGGGGACATACTCGGTACCCTGAACTAGGATCCCATTGGGGGGTCATAGGGGTACCCGAGGGGGGTTAGTGGGGCGGACTTGCCCAGTGAGGGGTAGAGCTCCGACCACTAGCTCAAACCACCTAGAGGGCTGTTCCTCAGGGATAGACCGGGAGAGTCTACTCTCTGAGGAACTAGGACCTTGGGCGTGGGAGAAAATACTCCTATATGGAGACCACTGAATAAAGTGGCCACCGTGTAGGGAAGTGCCCCTTTTCTGAGGCCGGGGAAGGGGAGGGTGCCCAACCCAAGGGGAGTAGGGTCCCCTCGAACTAGGACCCTAGTGGAAAGGGGGTCATAGAGGGGAAGTAGGCTCACCCTGAGCTAGGATCCCAGCTAAAGGGGGTCGTAGGGGTGGCTGAAAAATACTTCTCAGGGACGGTGACCCACAGGGGGGAGGTGGGCCACCGGCTGTGGAAGGGCCCTTTCAGTCACTAGGGCTGAGGGGGAGGTTAGAACCGGCTCATGTTAGGGAGAATTTTTTTCTTTTTTTTGTTTGTATGTTAAGAGTCGGGGCCCCTAAGGAATGAGGTTCGGAGGTGAGGGCAGGCCAAAAGTCCTTCGACCATTCCATAGGAATTTTTGAGTTTGCTGTGAGGTGGGCCGAGAAGCGGCCATTTGGGGTTTGTTGTGAGGCGGGCCGAGAAGCGGCCATTTTGAGTTTGTTGTGAGGCAGGCCGAGAAGCGGCCATTTTGAGTTTTCTATACAGTAGGCCGAGAAGAGGCCATTTTGATTTTTGTGTTTGGTGTGAAGTGGCATTTTGAGTAAGCGGCTCATTGAAGCCAATTTGTACGTGGTTGAGTGTGGTGTGCAGAGGCCACTTGTGTAGAGTAAGTAGCTTGCTGCATCTATTTTATATTTAGTTGAGCAGGTGGTTGTAAGTTGTTATTTCTTGAAATAGCCATCACTATTGTTTAGTTTTCCCACTAAAATAATAGACATTATATTTCTTCTTAGGTTATAAGTGTTCATTTGAATTAACATTATTATTCTAAAATCCTTGTTAAACCACCATATTTATTTTGTTTCCCACACTAAATATTTCTTTGGGCCACCTTTTTGTTTTGTTTCCCACTAAAGCCGCCATATTTATTTCATTTCCCGCATCAAATATTTCTTAAAAGTGTCTTGTCTCTTATGATAAGGAATTTTTTTTAAGTAACCATTATTATTACATTTTTCACAATAATTAATATTTATTTTCTCTTCCTCATTTGTAACTAATACAAATCCCTTATTGAAAAAAAAAAAAATTATATTTGGATACCAATTGCTAGTTAAAGATGGGACAGTGTGCTGGGAAAAGTGCCAGCAGAAAGAGAAAAGGGAAGGATGTTTTTAAGAAAATACCTCCTAGTAGTCCTTTGGGTGAACTTTTAATAAATTGGGATACTAATGAGGGAATGAAGGATCTAGATAAGAGAAAAATGATAAGATACTGTACAGAAATATGGCCTAAAGAGAGTATTGCTGAAGGACCTATTTATTGGCCTTAGTACGGGACAAAAGAAAGATGGCTATGTATAGCATTAATTAGATATGTCAATACCAGAATAGAACCTTGTGATGAAGAGATTAGATATGCTAAATGTTGGTTAGAAAGGGACAAACAGGAAGAGGAAATAAAATTATATAAAATATCCAGAGAAAAAGAAAAAGAAGAAACTGAGCTACCAGAACGGAGGTGGGATCCTTTAGACCATCTTCCTCCACCTCCCCCTTCTGATCCCTTAGATGACCTCGCGTTACCTCCTCAACCAACTGCTCCTATAGACCACCTTCCTCCTCCCCCTCCAATCTTGTACCCCTCAGTACCATCTCACGAGGTGGATGCAATTTCAGTATCTACTCCCACAGGAGTTTTAAAATCACCTCAACCTTCTAATTCAAGTTGTCCTGCTCCCAGCATCCCCTCTTCTGTATCATCTCCTTTCCCAAATATACCAGAACCTGCCCATTCTAGTACTCCTTCAGTTTTGCAGAGTCCCTCCAGTTCCTCAAGTACCCAGACACTGGTCTCTAGTACCACTCAGAGTGTCCATACTCCAATCTTGGCTCCCAAAACTTTCCAAAATGCTCCTTTTTATTTTTCCCCCATATTTCAGCCCATAACCCAAAGTACCTCTTCCCCTATTCTTATTCCTAGAACATCACAAAACATTCCTTTTTATTTATCCCCTGTACCCCAACATACTGAGAGTCACAAGCAGGAGGAAAGTTTGCAAACAAAAGGTCAGGGAGTGAAAAAGGCCTGTTGTTGTAAAGATATAGAGGAAAAGAAATTAATTGAACCAGATGAGCTTGTAGCAAGCCATCAGTATAATACAAGATTCCAAGCAAAGAAAATTCAAGGTGAATGTGAGAGAACTGAAGAGTTGTTTCCTCTGAGAGAAGTGCCTATGGGGGGGGGGGGGGGGGGGCAGAGGTGGTATTGGTTTTGTGAATGCCCCATTAACCGCTTCTGAAGTTAGAAATTTTAAGAAAGAAATTAAGACTTTATTAGAAGACCCAATAGGCATCTCCCAACAATTAGACCAATTTTTAGGGCCTAACATCTTTACATGGGAGGAATTAAATTCTATCCTAGATATACTGTTCTCTTCCGAAGAAATACAAATGATTCGTACTGCAGGTATGAGGATTTGGGAAAGAGAAAATAGAGGAGGTCCTAGAGGAGAAGATAAAATGCCTGTTAACCCACCTAACTGGGATCCAAACCAGGAAGAGGGAAGAGCAAGCATGAGACAATATAGGACACTAATTGTAAGAGGGATAAGAGAGGCAGTCCCAAGAACAAATAATGCAACATTGGCATTTGATAGTCACCAGGAGCGAGATGAATCACCAAGCGCCTGGTTAGAAAGATTAAAACGAAACTTTCGGTTGTACTCAAGTGTGGATCCAGATAGTCCAGAAGGACAAGCTTTAGTTAAAATTCAATTTGTAACTAAGGCCTGGGTGGATATACGAAGGAAGTTGGAAAAGTTAGATGATTGGCATGAAAGAGGAATGAATGAGTTATTAAGAGAGGCACAAAATGTATATCTAAGGAGGGATGAGGAGAAGAACAAGACAAAAGCAAAAATTATGGTAGCAGTGGCTAGAGAGAGTGCTAGATTTGGGAATAGAGAGTCACCAGATGATAGAAAAAGCGAGTACACAGGTCCAAGAATAAGTGGGTTTAAAGATCAGCCAAGTAGAAGGTATGAGCCAGACAGAAATAATAAGTCCCCTTGGCCTGAAAAAAGACCACCTTGGGCAGAAGTCATGTGCTTTTATTGTGGTAAGAAAGGACATACCAGAAATTTCTGTAGAAAAAGAAAGATGGATGAGGCTATTTCTCAGGAACAAGACACCTTAGGGAGAAGGCTGGAAGGAGAGGACTAGGGGTGTCAGGGGCCCTACGCTCTGAGGGATGATATTGGACATCAAAAGGAGCCCCTGGTAAACCTAGAAATAGGCCCTCAGAGCAAGGAAATGGAATTTTTAGTGGATACTGGAGCAGATCGTTCAAGTATTTCAAAGACTCCCAAGGGATGCAAATTAAGTAACCAAACCTGTAAAGTTAAAGGTGCTGAGAATAACCCTTTTGAAGTATCCATTATTGAAGAAGTACCTATAAAAGGAAGTTTCAGGGAAGGCTGTGCTGACCTGCTGTATATGCCTGAATTAGACTCTAACCTCTTAGGCCGAGATTTACAATTGCAGTTAAGAATAGGGGTAGTCCCTGAAGGTAAACGTATGGTAGTGAAAATGATGGTTTTAAAAGAAGAAGATGAGAGACAGATAGATCCGAGAGTGTGGGCAGAAGGAGGGGGTCATGGACTGTTGGAAATTCCACCCATAGAAATCAAAATAAAACCTGACATTCCCCCAATAAGAGTTAAACAATATCCAATTTCTGTAGAAGAGAAACGAGGATTAACACCTGTGATTAAAGACTTAATTAAAGAAGGAATTTTAGAACCATGCATGTCTCCACATAACACCCCAATATTACTCATAAAGAAACCCGATGGTACATATCGATTAGTCCAAGATTTACGAGAAGTAAATAAGCAAACTGTTACTCAATATCCAGTAGTAGCCAACCCCTATAATTTATTGAGCAAAGTACCATCAAGACATGCATGGTTTAGTGTTATAGATTTAAAAGATGCTTTTTGGTCCTGTCCACTTGAGAAAGAAAGTAGAAAATGGTTTGCGTTTGAATGAGAAGATGAGGAAACCGGGAGAAAACAACAATTACAATGGACAGGGTTGCCTCAGGGATTCACAGAGTCACCAAACCTATTCAGCCAAACTCTGGAAGAACTAATGAAACAGTTTATACCTGAAGAAGGATCTCAAATCCTACAGTATGTAGATGATCTATTAATTTCTGGGGAACAGAAAGAAGAAGTACAAACAACAACTGTTAATTTACTGAACTTCCTAGGGGGAAAGGAGTTAAAAGTATCTAAAAGAAAGTTACAATTTGTAGAACCAGAAGTAAAGTATCTAGGCCATATAATTGGGAAAGGATATAAGAGATTAGATGCTGACCGAATTCAGGGAATACTATCATTGCCAGCACCAAAAACAAAAACAGATGTGAGAAAATTACTAGGATTAATTGAGTATTGTAAATTATAGATAGATGGACACACAAAATTAGTTAAGTTTCTATATGATAAATTAGTTGAAAATGAGCCCATAAGTTGGGATGAAAATGATGAGAAAAAGTTAGAAGACCTAAAAGAAAAATTGGCAAATGCTCCAGTGCTAAGTTTGCCAGATTTAAATAGACTGTTTGAACTATTCGTCAATGTAGAAGAAGGAATAGCTTATGGAGTTATTGTACAAGAATGGTGTGGGGTGCGAAAACCCATTGCTTATCTCTCCAAGTTGCTGGATCCGGTAGTTAGAGGCTGGCCCACTTGTCTCCAGGCAGTGGCTGGAACTGTGACTCTTGTGGAGGAAGGTTACAAGTTAACACTAGGGAACAAGATCAAGGTGTATACTCCCCATGATATAAAAAGTATACTAAGTAAGAAAGCCTGCCAATGGATTTCAGATAGCAGACTTTTAAAATATGAATTGATATTAAACAAAAGTGAAAATATAGAATTGACAACAACAAGGATCCAAAATCCTGCACAATTTTTATATGGAGAACCAAAAGAAGAATTGGAACATCACTGCCTTGAAACCATAGATTTGCAGCTAAAAGTTAGAGAAGATTTATTAGAACTACCTTTGCCTGAAGGAGATATGCTGTTTATAGATGGTTCATCACGGGTGGTAGATGGTAAGCGAGTATCAGGGTATGCTATTGTAAATGGACATACGATGACAGTCATAGAAAAAGGAAAGCTTCCCAATAGTTGGTCTGCACAATGCTGTGAACTATATGCATTATTAAAAGGGCTAAAATGGCTTGATCAAAGTGGTACCATATTCACTGACTCTAAATATGCCTATGGGGTAGTACATACTTTTGGGAAGATCTGGGCAGAGAGAGGATTTGTCAACTCAAAGGGAAAAACCCTAATTCATGAAGGCCTCATAAAGGCAGTGTTAGAAGCCTTGAAAAGACCAAAAGAAATTGCAGTGGTACATATAAAGGGACATCAAAAAGGCGATACTAGAGAAATAAAAGGGAACAACTTAGCAGACGTAACTGCAAAGAGGGCTGCTCTAGAAGATTCTGAAAAGATCTTCAGGTTAAATGAAGTAAGAGATGGGGATAAGAAAGATCAAGAAAAGGAAGAGATCCCTATTACTGATCCTGTGATCTGAGAAGCAATAGAGCATTCTCCCACGCACCTAGCAATCTGGCTCTAAAAGAAAGAACACGTTGATACAAAAGGGGAAGTAGACTCCTGCAACAGTAACTGGTAAGAACAGCACTAGTAAGGAAAGAGAAGAGAAAGGAGGGGCAAGACCGGATCAGGATATACTCTTACCAACAAGAGTCACTGATCCTCTACGGAGAGGAGACATGAATGGGAGACTAGCCTGTACCGGACCCCCAGTTCTATTGATCCTCCTACTTATCAGCATGAATAAGGGGAGATACAACCGTGTGAAAAGTGCTATCATCCTCTGTATGCAGGAGAGTCTCGGACAGCCGTCCTAAGAACACACTCGAATCCGAGCCCCAATTGTATCAACTTTTTATCGTTAACCACCTGTATAGAGGACGGCAGAGTGTATTGGCAATTCAAAAACATGGGGAATTTTTAAACAGAGCTTGTTGGGGGAATGCCCTATGAAAGAAAAATGGATCAGAAAGAAAATCAATTAAAGGAGAAGTAATTCATGTGGCTTATGAAACAGATTTACCAGACATTGAGACAACTATACATGACTGAAGAGGAAACATGTTAACAAACTGATTAAAAGACTGGTCAAGAGAGTAATTGAATAACTGTCAAGAGATTGATGTGGGCTAAAGCCCGATCAAAGTTTTAGAGGGGGCAGTTGTTATAGGTAAAATTTAATTTAAAATAGGATATAGTTCAATTATATTGTAATTATTATGTTCTATTATTTGTATTATGTTAAAGGGGAGGGGCTTATTAGAATGTGCTAGAAGGGTCCAGGGTTTGGTGAAACAGGGGTCTGATAGGGCAAGGCAAGGTCGAAGAGAGATTGGATGAAACATCTGACCAATCATTCGAAGCCCTGCAGAAATGATTGGTCCAGAATGAATGGCGGTAAAGACCAATGAGAAGCCTGGAAATGGACCAATCATCATGAGGATCCAAAATGCACCAATCCTGGACCCGAGGGGGCCTATAAACGTGGGGAGTTCGTTTGGGTCGGGGTTCTTCGGTTTTTTTGGGGTACTTGTTGTTTGGGAGAACCCAGTGCACTTGGGGTGAGCGCACTGTTTCGTTTTTGGCTCGCTGTGTGGATGCCTGGGCTTATCCTGGGCACTCCGTTCCGTGTAGCTATTTTAATAAACGAGAACCTCTTTCTCTGGAGAAAGTTTGGCCTCGTTCATATCCGTAACAGATCCATCATTCTTGATCGCTGTGATGAATTCCAGCCCCTGCCCGGGTCTCTGACGAACCCAGAACATACTGAAACTGCCGAAACTGAACCCGGACCCCAGGAAGAGGAGGTGCAGGCACCCCCCGGGGGGCTGGAGGTCCCCCCCCCACTCCAGCAGGGTCACAGCCGTCCGGAGCGCTGCGGGACAAAGGGGAGATGGGGATGGGGCCAAAGCTCAACCCTTGACCCAAATCCTGACTCTTGGCCCCAAATTGGGACCCTTGGAGTTCATCATCCTGCTCCTGCTGCTCCTGCTGCTCCTCCCAGGTGGGTCCCGCCCCATTTTCAAGTTTAACACACCCACTTTGATCTCACTGCCAATCAGGTTTCTCATGCCAATCTCCCCTTTGTCCCGCAGGGCTCCGGGCGGCCGTGACCATGCTGGAGTGCGGGGGGGACCTCCAGCCCCCCGGGGGCTCCCTGCGCCTCCTCTGCCGAGGGTCCGGGTTCAGTTTCGGGAGGTTTGCCATGCAATGGGTCCGACAGAGACCCGGGCAGGGGCTGGAGTGGGTCCGGAGCATCAGGAGCGATGGCTCCAGCACCAACCTGGCGCCATCGTTCAAGAATTGCGTCAGGATCTCCAGGGACAACGGGCAGAGCTCGGTGACGCTGATCATGAGCAACCTCACAGACGAGGATTCCGCCGTTTATTTCTGTGTCAAAGAACCAGGCACTGGTGGTTGGAATGTTGCTGCTGGTTGTCCTTTCAGCCTCGTCCGTGTCCCCATTCCCCAGACCCTTCCCTCCAACCCCTGACAACATTCCTGACCCTTTGTCCCAGCTCTGCCCTGCTCTGGCCCCAGATCTCAGCTCCTGGCCCCAAATCAGGGCCGGTTTCACCCTGAGCTCACCCTTGTCCATGAAATCCCAATCATCGCCCCCAGACTGGACCCGTTCTGCCCCATAATTTAGGTGGTGGATCTGAGTCACAGACACTGACCAAGTCTGGCCCATTTTCCCCAACTCTCGACCATTTTCACCCAGGTTTGGAGAACTTGGCTGAGACTTGGAGCCACGAGCTGAGGTTTGGGGCCAAGAGCTGAGATTGGGGGAGAGCCAGTTCAGAGCTGGGACAGGGGGAAAGGAATAGGGTCAGGGGCTGGGGACTGGGGGAAGGGTGTGGGAAATAGGGACGGGGGGGGACATGGCCATGGCGAGGCATCAATTCCATAGGCATCATTAACAGCACCATTATCATCAGCACCCCTGGCACAGAAATAGGATCCGGAATCCTCGTCCTTGAGGTTGTTCATGGTCGGCGTCACTGAGCTCTGCCTGTTGTCCCTGGAGATCGTGAACCGGCCCTTGACCGATGGTGCGTAGTAGGTGGTGCCACCATTGCTGTAGATACTTGCGAGACACTCCAGCCCCTGCCCGGGTCTCTGGCGGACCCAGTACATGGGGTAACTCCCGAAACTGAACCCGGACCCTCGGCAGAGGAGACAAAGGGACCCCCCGGGGGGCTGGAGGTCCCCCCCGCACTCCAGCAGGGTCACGGCCGCCCGGAGCCCTGCGGGACAAAGGGGAGATGGGGATGAGGCCAAAGCTCAACCCTTGACCCAAATCCTGACTCTGGGCCCCAAATTGGGACCCTTGGCGTTTATCATCCTCCTCCCAGGTGGGTCCTACCCCATTTTTGAAGCATGCTATGTGAAGTTGGGCACTCTTCACCAATCAGGTTTCCCATCCCCATCTCCCCTTTGTCCCGCAGGGCTCCGGGCGGCCATGACCCTGCTGGAGTGCGGGGGGGACCTCCACCCCCCCTGGGGGGTCCCTGCGCCTCCTCTGCCGAGGGTCCGGGTTCAGTTTCGGCAGTTTTGGGATGGGCTGGATGCGGCAGAGACCCGGGCAGGGGCTGGAGTTTGTGGTGAGTGTCACCAGTGATGGCGCCATTCCCAAATACGCACTGTCATTCAAGGGCCGGTTCACGATCTCCAGGGACAACGGGCAGAGCTCGGTGACGCTGACCACGAACAACCTCAAGACGAGGATTCCGCCGTTTATTTCTGTGTCAAACTTTGCAATGGTTTTGCTGGCAATGCCATTGACGCTGGTTTTGCCATCAATCCTGGCAGTGACCATGATGGTCAACAAATGTTTCCAATCCCACAGATCCTTCCTCCAAATCCTGGCTCCCTTCCTCAAATCTTGACCATTTCCCCCCAAACTCCACCATCACTTCCCCAATTCCCAGTTTTCCCCCAATTTTGCCCATTTCTCCCCAGTCTGGCCCTTCCCCTCCGTCCCAGTGTGGAACGGGGATAGCTCCAGGGCCCTTTGCACACAAAGCTTTTTGTGCAGCCGGCGCTCTGCCGCAGTGCCCCGAGGCTGAGCTGCCCTCTGCCAAACACATATGTTCACCATGACCAAAACCAGGAACTTTCTGTTTCCTTTCCTGCCCCGGCCAGGCCCTGGCAGCTGCCAGGGAGGAAGTGGGGGCAGGCTGCGGAGCCCCAAAATCGCGGCGTCTTCTCCTCCCTCCCTCCCTCGCTCCCACCTGGGGCTTCACTTCTCCCTCAGCGGCCTCGGTGTCTGGGGCTGCTCCTTGGGGCTGGGCTGGAATCCTCTCTCTGGAGAAAATCTCCTTTTTTTTTACCCAAAAAACACATGAAATTTTGGGGAAATTAAATTCTTCAAATTGATCTCGAGTCGAGGGTTCCATGCTGAGCGAAGAAGATGGGTAAAAAGGTGGAGTCACCTGGAACGTTCCATCGGTGATGGGCCGGGTCAGAATGGCCAAGGAGCGCTCAGGAGACAAAATGGCCCCGAGTGGGCCCCGAGCTGAGGTTTGGGGCCAGAGGCTGAGAATGTGGGGCAGAGTCAGGGCAGGGTTGGGGCATGGGGACAGGAATGGGGTCAGGGGCTGGGGATTGGGGGAACGGGGAAGGGGCACGTGAGAGCAAGTGATGACACAGCGCTGGATGCGGGGCCAATACCATAGGCATCATTATCAGCAGCAGTAGCACCAGCACCCTTGGCACAGAAATATGATCCGGAATCGTCGTCCTTGAGGTTGTTCATGGTCAGCGTCACCGAGATCTGCCCGTTGTCCCTGGAGATTGTGAACCGACCCTTGAACGATGGCATATACTCAGTGCTGCCACCAGTGTTGTAGATGCCGGCGACATATTCCAAACCCTGCCCGGGTCTCTGGCAGATCCAGAACATTCCATAATCCCCAAAACTGAACCCGGACCCTCGGCACAGCAACGTCAGGGACCCCCCGGGGGGCTGGAGTTCCCCCCCGCACTCCAGCAGGGTCACGGCCGCCCAGAGCCCTGCGGGACAAAGGGGAGATGGAGATGAGAAACCTGATTGGCTCTGGGCCTGCAGTGGGTGTGGTCAGCTGGAAAAAGGGATCCAGCTGGGAGGGTGACCAGGAGCAGGAGGAGAATGAAAAAATTGTCACAACCTGGGGCCAATAATTGGGGTTTTGGCGTGAAGGTTTGAGCTTTGGCCTCATCCCCATCTATCCTTTATCCCTCAGGGCTCCGGGTGGCCGTGACCCTGCTGGAGTGCGGGGGGGACCTCCAGCCCCCCAGGGGTCCCTGCGCCTCCTCTGCCAAGGGTCCGGGTTCAGTTTCAGGAGCTACGACATGTACAGGGTGCGCCTGAGACCCGGGCAGGGGCTGGAGTGGGTTGCGAGTATCAGCTACAATGGTAGTTGGACCGGGTATGCGCCATCGGTGCAGGGCCGGTTCAGGATCTCCAGGGACAACGGGCAGAGCTCGGTGACGCTGACCATGAACAACCTCAAAGAGGAGGATTCCGGATCCTATTTCTGTGCCAAAGCTTTTTGTGCTGCTTGTTGGGCTGCTGCTAGTCATGGTGACGGTGCCCGTGACGGCGTCAAGCTCCTGGCATTTGCTCTGGTCCCATCATTTTAACCCCAAAGCACCGATTTTCATCCCAAACCTCAGCCACTGACCCAGGCAGGGATCCTTTGTCCCCATTTGCCCCAATGGTCAGCACTGACCCCAAACCCTCCCCTGCTCCTTCCCCAAAACTCAACCATTGGCCCCAAAACTTAACCCCTCGCCTCCAGTTCAGGTCTCCTCCAATCAGGGCCTGGGAGCTGGGGGAGATTTGGGTGAAATGGGACAAACTGGTGGAGAAAGTCCAGAGTTGGGGAAGCAGGGGCGGAGTTTGGGGAAAATGGTGGAGATTTGATAAAAGGGGCTGAGGTCTGGGGGAAGGATCAGAGAATTCTGTGATATTTGAAACTAGAGTAGAGAGGGCGTGATGCCACAACCACCACCAACATCATAAGCAGAAGCAGCATTACCACAACCACTGCTGCAACATTTGGCACAGAAATAGGATCCGGAATCCTCGTCCTTGAGGTTGTTCATGGTCAGCGTCACAGAGCTCTGCCCGTTGTCCCTGGAGATCCTGAACCGGCCCTGTACCGATGGCGCGTAGGCGATGCTGCCACAAGTGTTGATCCCTGCGAGCCACTCCAGGTCCTGCCCGAGTCTGTGGCGCACACAGTTCATTCCAAAACTGCCGAAACTGCACCCGGACCCTCGGCAAAGGAGACAAAGGGACCCCCCGGGGGGCTGGAGGCCCCCCCTGAACTCCAGCAGGGTCACGGCCGCCTGGAGCCCTGCGGGACAAAGGGGAGATTGGGATGAGGCCAAAGCTCAACCCTTGACCCAAATCCTTACACTTGGCCCCAAACTGTGACCCTTGGAGTTCATCATCCTCCTCAGGTGAGTCACATCCCATTTTCCAGCAGACCACGCCCGCTTTGACCCCACAGCCAATGAGGTTTCTCATCCCCTTTTTCTCGCAGGGCTCCAGGCGGCCGTGAACCTGCTGGAGTGCGGGGGGAACCTCCAGCCCCCCGGGGGGTCCCTGACGTTGCTGTGCCGAGGGTCCGGGTTCAATTTTGGGGATTATGGCATGTACTGGATCTGCCAGAGACCCAGGCAGGTTTTGGAATATGTCGCAGGCATCTACAGCAGTGGTGGCACCATCTACTACTCACCGTCGTTCAGGGGCCGGGTCATGATCTCCAGGGACAACGGGCAGAGCTCTGTGACGCTGACCATGATCAACCTCAAGGACGAGGATTCCGGATCCTATTTCTGCGCCAGATGCAGTGATGTTGGTTGGAATGGGGCTGCTGTTGCTTATGGTGACAATCCTCAGCATCGCCCTAAGCCCGCAGCCCAAGTCCCCAAAATTTCACAAAATCCTTCTCCCGAATCCCAAACCTTGACCCCATTTTTTAACTTATTCCCCAGTCTCCACTATTGCTGTCCGAATTCCTGATGTTTCCCCAATTTTGCCCATTTCACTCAAATCTCCCCCAGCTCCCGGGCCCTGATTGGAGGAGGCCTGAACTGGAGCCCAGGGGTGAAGGTTTGGGGCCAATCGTTGAGTTTTGTGGCAGAACCAGGGGAGGGTTTGGGGTCAGTGCTGACCATTGGTGCAAATGGGGACAAAGGCTCAAGGGCTGGGTCAATGGGTGAGGTTTGGGATGAAAATCACAGCTCTGGGGACTCAATGATGTGAGTCGGATGAATGGCAGAAGCTTGAGACCATCCTGGGCATCATCACCATGAGCAGCTGCACCATAACCATCAGCAGCCCTGGCACAGAAATAGGTGGTGGAATCCCTGTCCTTGAGGTTGTTCACGGTCACCATCACCGAGCTGTGCCTGTTGTCCCTGGAGATCGTGACCCGGCCCTACACCGAAGGCACGTACATGGAGCTCCAGCCCTCCGTCCTGATGCTCCCGACCCACTCCAGCCCCTGCCCGGGTCTCTGGCAGACCCAGAACATGGTGATGGCGCTAACATCGAACCCGGACCGTCGGCACAGCAACGTCAGGGACCCCCTGGGGGGCTGGAGGTCCCCCCCACACTCCTGCAGGGTCACGGCCGCCCGGACCCCTGCAGGACAAAGGGAAGATGAGGATGAGGGCAAAGCTCAACCCTTGACCCAAATCCTGACTCTTGGCCCCAAATTCGGACCCTGGGAGTTCATCATCCTCCCCCCAGGTGGATCCTGCCTCTTTTTCCAGCTGGCCACACCAGCTTTAAGTCCCTCAGCCAATGAGGTTTCTCATGCCCATCTCCCCTTTGTCCCGCAGGGCTCCGGGCGGCCGTGACCCTGCTGGAGTCCAGGGAGGACCTCCAGCCCCCTGGTGGGTCCCTGCGCCTACGCTGCCGAGGGTCCGGGTTCAGTATTGGCAGTTTTACCATGTACTGGATCCGCCAGAGACCTGGGCAGGGGCTGGAATACGTTGCAGGGATCTGGAGCAGTGGTGCTTACACCTTCTACGCGCCATCGTTCAAGGGCCAGTTCAGTATCTCCAGGGACAACCGGCCGAGCTCGGTGACGCTGGCCATGAACAACCTCAAGGACGAGGATTCCGGATCCTATTTCTGTGCCAAATCTGGCTATGATAATGATTGGAGTGCTGCTGCTTCTGATGAAGACACCAGTTATGGATCCACGCGGATCTCCAAGACCCACCTGTCCCCAAACCCAGACACTTCCCCCGAACCTCAACCTTAACCCTTTGTGCCAAATCTCCCCCATTTGCCCCAATGGGCAGCACTGACCCCAAATCCTCCCTTGCTCCTCCCCCAAAACTCAACCATTGGCCCCAAACCTTCACCCCTGGCCTCCAGTTCAGGTCTCCTCCTATCAGTGCCCGGGGAGCTGGGGGAGATTTGGGTGAAATGGGCAAAACTGCGGGAAAGTCAAAAGTTGGGGCAAAGGTGCTGGACACTGGGGGAGAAGGTCAAGAATGGGGTCAAGGGTTGGGATTTGGGGAAGGATTTGGGGATTTTGGGACATTTGGGGAGCCAGGGATGGGCGTTTGGGGCCACCACCAGCATCGTCACCACATCCATTGCTCCCAGAGAGGATTCCAGCCCAGCCCCAAGGAGCAGCCCCAGACACCGAGGCCGCTGAGGGAGAAGTGAAGCCCCAGGTGGGAGCGAGGGAGGGAGGGAGGGAGGAGAAGACGCCGCGATTTTGGGGCTCTGCAGCCTCCCCCCACTTCCTCCCCGGCAGCTGCCGGGGCCCGGCCGGGGCAGGAAAGGAAACAGAAAGTTCCTGGTTTTGGTCATGGTAAACATCTGTGTTTGGCAAAGGGCAGCTCAGCCTCTGGGCGCTGCGGCAGAGCGCCGGCTGCACAAAAAGCTTTGTGTGCAAAAGGCCCTTGAGCGATCCCCTTCCACACTGAGACAGAGGGGAACTTGGGGAGATTGGGAAAAATGGGAAAAACTGGGGGAAACTAAAAGCTGTGGCAGCAGGGGTGGAGTTTAGGGGGAAATGGTCATGATTTGAGAAACAGGGGTGGAGATTTTGGGGAAGGATCGGAGAATTCTGAGATATTTGGGAACAGAGAGGAGAGGGCTTGGGACCACAACCACTATCAACACCATAAGCAGCACCACCACTACCACAACCACTAGTTTAACTTTTGGCACAGAAATAAACGGCGGAATCGTCGTCCTTGAGGTTGTTCATGGTCAGCGTCACCGAGCTCTGCCCGTTGTCCCTGGAGATCGGGACCCGGCCCTTGAGAGAATCCGTGTAGCCGGTCCATCCACCATTGCTGTTGATGCCCGCGACCCATTCCAGCCCCTGCCTGGCTCTCTGGTGCACTTAGTACATGCCATAATTCCCAAAACTAAACCCAGACCCTTGGCAGAGGAGGCGCAGGGACACCCCAGGGGGCTGGAGGTCCCCCCCGCACTCCAGCAGGGTCACGGCCCCTTGGAGCCCTGCGGGACAAAGGGGAGATGGGGATGAGGCCAAAGCTCAACCCTTGACCCAAATCCTGACCCTTGCCTCCAAATTGGGACCCTTGGAGTTTATGATCTTCCTGCCAGGTGGGTCCTGAACTTTTTTCCAGCTGGCCACACCCACATTAAGGCTCTCGACCAATCAGATTTCTCATCTCCATCTCCCCTCTTTCTCGCAGGGCTCCGAGCGGCCGTGACTCTGCTGGAGTGCGGGGCGGACCTCCAGCCCCCCGGGGGTTCCCTGACGTTGCTGTGCCGAGGGTCCGGGTTCAGTTTCGGGGGTCACTCCATGCAATGGATCTGGCAGAGCCCCGGGCAGGGGCTGCAATGGCTCACGGGGATCTACAGCTCTGGGTGTTTCACTGACTGCTCCCCGTCGGTGAAAAGCCAGGTCAGGATCTCCAGGAACAACGGGCAGAGCTTCACAGCCCTGACCGTGTTCGACCTGGAGGATGAGGATTCCGGATCCTATTTTTGTGCCAAAGCTGCTGGGGCTGGTGGAGATGACCATGATGCCAATGCTATTGACTCCACCCCCACTGTTGTGTCCCCAAATGTCCCCAAACCGCAGACCCTCCCCCCAAATCCCAGCCCTCGTCCCCGCTCTCGGTGACTGAATTCGTGTCCCCAGCCCCGGGCCCAGCGCTGACCTTTGGGGCAGAGTTTGGGGGAAGATAAATGGCCAAGGGTTGGGGTTTGGGGCCGGAGAGGGGAAAGGGAAAATGAGAAATGGTCATGGGCTGGGTCAGGGGCTGGGAGCCTGGGAAGGGTCCGCAGGACGTAGACAGCTGGGGGTGCAGTGATGAGGGTGAGACCAGGACTTTGCAGGTCCCCATGTGCAACAGCAACAGGAGCACCAGTTTTGTAAGATTTCCCGAAGAAATAAATGGCGGAATCCTTGTCCTTGAGGTTGTTCATGGTCAGCGTCACCGAGCTCTGCCTGTTGTCCCTGGAGATCCTGAACCAGTCCTTGACCGACGGGGCGTACCAGGTGCTGCCACCATTGCTGGTGATACTTGCGAGCCATTCCAGTGCATTCTTTGGTGTCTGTCGATACCAGCCAATCCCAAAACTGCCGAAACTGAACCTGGACCCTCGGCAGAGGAGGTGCAGGGACCCCCCCGGGTGGCTGGAGTTCCCCCCCGCACTCCAGCAGGGTCACGGCCGCCCGGAGCCCTGCGGGATAAAGGGGAGATGCGGATGAGAAACCTGACTGGTCGATGGCCTAAAAGTGGGTGTGGCCTGCGGGTAAAAATGGGGGGACCCGATAGGAAGGGCCACCAGAAGCAGCAGGATGACAGCAGATTGTCACGATTTGAAGCCAACAGCCAGGATTTGGGTCAATGTTTAGCTTTGGCCTCATCCCTATCATCTCCCCTTTGTCCCGCAGGGCTTCGGGCAGCCGTGACCCTGCTGGAGTGCGGGGGGGACCTCCAGCCCCCCGGGGGGTCCCTGCGCCTCCTCTGCCGAGGGTCCGGGTTCAGTTTTGGTAGTTTCGGCATGCAGTGGATCCGCCAGAGATGCAGGCAGAGGTTGGAGTGGCTCACAGGGATCAGTGACAATGGTGGCACCACCGACTACGCGCCATCATACAAGAGCCGGATCACGATCTCCCGGGACAACGGGCAGAGCTCGGTGACGCTGACCATGAACAGCCTCAAGGACGAGGATTCCGGATCCTATTTCTGTGCCAAACGTGACAATGGTTATGCTGGTGGTAATGCTGCTGCTGTTTTTGCCTTCACTTCTGCTAGTGACCATGAGGGTCGTGAAATTTCCCCAGTCCCAGCGATGCTTCCCCCAAGTTTCAGCCCTTCTAATACCTCGACCATTTTCACCCAAACTCTACCATTGTTGCCCACACTCTGTACTTTCCTCCAATTTTGCCCATTTCTCCCTAATCTCTACCCAGTCCCAGGTCCTGATTGGAGCAGGCCTTAACTGGAGCCCAGGGGTGAAGGTTTGGGGCCAATGGTTCAGATTTGGGGCAGGACATGGGAAGGGTTTGGGGTCAGTGCTGACCAATTGGGCAAATGGGGGAAATTTTGGGAGCAAGGGTCAAGGGCTGAGGTTTGGGGGGGAAGTGTGTGGGTTTGGGGTCTGGGGGGGCTCAGACAGGGGTGATGCCAAAACTGGCATGGTCAATATAAGCAGCAGTAGCACCGCCAGCAGCACCAGCATAAGCAGATTTGGCACAGAAATAAACGGGGGAATCCCCATCCTTGACGTTGTTCATGGTCAGCGTCACCGAGCTCTGTCTGTTGTCCCTGGAGATCCTGAACCGGCCCTGGACCGATGGCGCATAGTAGGTGTAACCAGCAGTGTTGCTGATGTAGGCAACGAATTCCAGCCCCTGCCCGGGTCTCTGGCCGATCCATTCCATTTCAAAACTGTCAAAACTGCACTAGGATCCTCGGCAGAGGAGGCGGAAGGACCCCCCAGGGGGCTGGAGATACCCCCCGCACTCCAGCAGTGTCACGGCCGCCCGGAGCCCTGCGGGACAGAGGGGAGATGGGGATGAGGCCAAAGCTCAACCCTTGACCTGAGTCCTGACACTTGGCCCCAAACTGTGACCCTTGGACAATCTCATCCTAATTGTCCTGCTCCTGCTGAGCTTTCCACGTCCCACCCCATTTTCCAGTTTGACACACCCACTTTTAAGCCCTCAGCCAATCAGGTTTCCCATCCCCATCTTCCCTTTGTCCCGCAGGGCTCCAGACAGGCGTGACCCTGCTGGAGTGCGGGGGTACCTCCAGCACCCCGGGGGGTCCCTGCGCCTCCTCTGCCGAGGGTCTGGGTTCAGTTTCAGACAATTTGGGATGAGCTAGATGCACCAGAGATCCGGGCAGGGGCTGGAGTTGTAGCAGAGATCAGCACTTCTGGAGCCACCCACTACGCAGATTCTCTCAAGGGTCGGTTCAGGATCTCCAGGGACAACGGGCAGAGCTCGGTGATGCTGACCATGAACAACCTTAGGGACGAGGATTCCGGATCCTATTTCTGTGCCAAGGATTCCTATGGTGGCTGGAATGCTGCCCATGGCATTGGTTTCACTCCCGGTGGTTGGGTTGGTGTTTGGGTTCCTGTCCCCATCCCTGTCCCCAGCTGTCCCCACACCCTTCCCCCAAACCCCCCTGACCCACCCCTGACCCTTTGTCCCAGCCCCGCCGCCTTTGCCCCAACGCTACCCATTGGCCCCAAACCCTGCCCTGGGTCTGGCCCCAAACTCAACTCTCGGCCCCAAATCTCCCCCTCGTTCCCCAAAAGTTCCTAAAGGGCTGAGATTTGGGGGCAGCGGGTGAAGACTGGGTAAGCGGCTGCGGCTGGGAGCCCAAAGTGGGGATTTGGGGCAGAATCAGGCAAGTTCTGGGGCCATAGCAGGAGGATTTGGGGCAGAATCAGTTTGGGGGTTGGAGTCTTTGGTCAACCATGGGTGGAAATGGGGGAGATCACGGCAAATGGGTCAAGAATGGGGTCAAGTGCTGAGATTTGGGTAAAGGGTCTGAGATTTGGGGACAAGAGGGGCTCAGACAAGGGTGCTGCCACCACCAGCAAGGTCAATATAAGCAGCAGCAGCCCAAGCAGCACCAACAGCTTTGGCACAGAAAAAGGATCCGGAATCCTCGACCTTGAGGTTGTTCATGGTCAGCGTCACCGAGCTCTGCCCGTTGTCCCTGGAGATCCTGAACCAGCCCTTGACTGATGGCGCGTAGCCGGTGCTGCCACCAGTGTAGCTGAACACCGCGACCCAGTCCAGCCCCTGCCTGGATCTCTGGCGAACCCAATCCATTCCAAAATTCCCAAAACTGAACCCGGACCCTCGGCAGAGGAGGCGCAGGGAGGCCCCGGGGGACTGGAGGTCCCCCCCGCACTCCAGCAGGGTCACAGGTTCAGTTTTGGGAGTTATGAAATGTCCTGGACCTGCCAGAGACCCGGGCAGGGTTTGGAATACGTCGCAGGGATCTACAACCCTGGTGGCACCACCTACTACAATCCATCGGTCAAGGGCCGGTTCACGATCTCCAGGGACAACGGGCAGAGCTCGGTGACGCTGACCATGAACAACCTCAAGGACGAGGATTCCGCCACCTATTTCTATGCCAAGAGTGCTGGTGCTGGTTGGCTGAAAGTGCTCATCGTATTGACGATGGCCTTGCTGTCCCCATCCCCATCTCCGTGTCCCCACCCTGTTCCCATTGCCCAGACCCTTCCCCCACACCTCCAGCCCACACCCAGCCCTTGACCATTGATCCCAACCTTGCTCTGCCTCGGCCCCAATTCTCACCCGCTGACTCCAAACCACAACTCCCGACCCCAAATCTCCTCTTTCTGCCTCAAACCTTTGCTCTGAATGTCGGGGATTGAGGCCCATGGTCCCGGTTTTTGGACAAAGGTTGAGGATTCGTTTCAGCAGGTGTGGCTGGGAGCGCTGAGTGGGGTTTTGGGGCAGAATCGGGCGATTTTGGTGCAAACTTAGTTGGATTTGGGGCAGAACCAGTTTGAGGGTTTTGGCTCCATGGTTGGTGTCATGGAACTGGGGGAGATCTGGGACAAAGGGTCAAGAATGCGGTGAAGGGCTGAGACCCAGGGGAAGGGTCGTGGGACTGGGGAGAGGAGGGGACAATGAGATTGGGGCTTGGATCCACCATGGATGCCATCCAAATTAGCACCAGGACCCACATAACCAGCATAAGCACGTTTGGCACAGAAATAGGATCTGGAATCCTCGTCCTTGAGGTTGTTCATGGTCAGCGCCACCGGCTCTGCCCGTTGTCCCTGGAGATCGTTAACCGGCCCTGCACCAATGGCGCGTAGTAGTCGCTGCCACAGTGTTGATCCCCGCGAGCAAATCCAGCACCTGCCCGGGTCTCTGGCGGATCCAGTTCATGTCGTAGCTCCCGAAACTGAACCCGGCCCCTCGGCAGAGGAGGCGCAGGGACCCCCCGGGGGGCTGGAGGTGCCCCCCGCACTCCAGCAGGGTCATGGCCACCCGGAGCCCTGCGGGACAAAGGGGAGATGGGGATGGGGCCAAATCTCAACCCTTGACCGAAATTCTGATTGTTGGCCCCAAATTCTGACCCCTGGGCCTTCTCATCCTTCTCCAATGTGGGTCCCGACTCTTTTCCAACTGGCCAAACCCACTTTGAAGCCCTGGACCAA
Organism: Melozone crissalis; assembly: GCF_028551555.1. Lineage (NCBI taxonomy): Eukaryota > Metazoa > Chordata > Aves > Passeriformes > Passerellidae > Melozone > Melozone crissalis. The sequence continues at coordinate 4,217,870 of NW_026535856.1, forward strand.
TCAGGTTTCTCATCCCCATCTTCCCTTTTTCCCGCAGGGCTCCGGGCAGCCGTGACCGTGCTGGAGTGCGAGGGGGACCTCTAGCCCCCCGGGGGGTCCCTGCGCCTCCTCTGCCGATGGTTCGGGTTCTGTTTTGGGGGTTTTGGCAAGCACTGGGTGCGCCACAGACCCGGGCAGGGGCTGGAATGGCTTGCAGAGATCAGCAGTGGCGCTTACACCGACTACGCGCCATTGGCGCAGGGCCGGTTCAGGATCTCCAGGGACAACGGGCAGAGCTCGGTGACGATGACCATGAAAAACCTCAAGGATGAGGATTCCGGATCCCATTTCTGTGCCAAGGGTTCTGGTGCTACTGCTCCTGATAGTGATGCCTATGCTATTGGGCCCGCACCCATCGCTGTGTCACCACTTGCCCTCACCTGTCCCAGACCCTTTCTGAAACCCCAGCCCCTCACCCCATTCCTGTTCCCGTGCCCCAACCCTGCCCTGGCCCTGCCCCACATTCTCAGCTCCTGGCCCCACACCTCAGCTCAGGGCCCACTCAGGGCCATTTTGGCTCCTGAGCTCTTCTTTGCCATTCTGACCCTGCCCTCCACGGATGGAACGTTTCAGGTGACTCCACCCTTGGACCCCTCTGCTTCTCTGATCATGGAGCCCTCGACTCGAGATCAATTTGAACAATTTAATTTCCCCACAATTTCATGTGTAATTTGGGTAAAAAAAAGGGGGTTTTCTCCAGAGACAGGATTCCAGCCCAGCCCCAAGGAGCAGCACCAGACACCGAGGCCGCTGAGGGAGAAGTGAAGCCCCAGGTGGGACAAAGGGAGGGAGGGAGGGAGGAGAAGACGCCGCGATTTTGGGGCTCCGCAGCCTCCCCCCACTTCCTCCCCGGCAGCTGCCAGGGCCCGGCTGGGGCAGGAAAGGAAACAGAAAGTTCCTGGTTTTGGTCACTGTGAAAATCTGTGTTTTGCAGAGGGCAGCTAAACCTCGGGGCGCTGCGGCAGAGCGCCAGCTGCACAAAAAGCTTTGTGTTCAAAGGGCCCTGGAGATATCCCCGTGCCACACTGGGACGGAGGGGAACTGGGGGAGATTGGGGAGAATTGGAGAAAACTGGGGGGAAATTGGGAATTGGGGAAGTGACGGTGGAGTTTGGGGGAAAGTGGTCAAGATTTGAGAAACTGGGGTGGGGATTTTGGGGAAGGATCAGAGAATTCTGAGTTATTTGGGAAGAGAGAGGAGAGGGCTTGGGACCACAACCACCATCAACACCATAAGCATAAGCGCCATTACCACAGCCACTGCTGTAACATTTGGCACAGAAATAGGATCCGGAATCCTCGTCCTTGAGGTTGTTCATGGTCAGCGTCACCGGGCTCTGCCCGTGGTCCCTGGAGATCGTGAGACGTCCTTTGATCGACGGCGCGTACCAGGCACTGCCACCAGTGTTGATCTCTGCAACGTACTCCAGTGCATTCCTTGGTGTCTGTTGATACCAGCCCATCCCAAAACTTCCGAAACTGAACCAGGACCCTTGGCACAGCAACATAAGGGACCCCCCGGGGGGCTGTAGGTCCCCCCCCGACTCCAACAGTGTCACGGTGGCCCGGAGCCCTGCGGGACAAAGGGAAGATGCGCATGGGAAACCTGATTGGTCGAGGGACTTAAAGCTGGTGTGGCCTGCTGGAAAATGGGGCAGGACCCACCTGGGATGAGGATGATGAACTCCCAGGGTCCCAGTTTGGGGCCAAGGGTCTGGATTTGGGTCAAGGGTTGAGCTTTGGCCTCATCCCCATCTCCCCTTTTTCCCGCAGGGCTCCGGGTGGCTGTGACCTGTGGGATCTCAGTCTCTCAGAACTGGGGGGCTTGGGAGTCCTGGAATGTTGCCAGAAATGTCTGGTGGCTGGACTTTGATCCCACATGGGAGATGACATCAGTATGAGGACAGGAGGATTTCACCGGGGTGAATGGTGAAGGGAGAAGTTAATTGGAGTGTGAGATACAGGGTTTAAAATTTCTGTACAGGGGGGTCTAGAGAGGTAAGATGGAGGAATTGGGGCGTGCCCTTCTCCTTCTTCTTCTTCCTCTAGGCCTCCATTTTCTGTGGTGATGTTGGCACTTTGGGATTGGTCTTTACTAAAAGTGCACTGGTTAATAAGGGTAGAGGGTATTGGAGAAAAATGATAAATATTGTATACGTAACTCCGGGTATAAAGATAGGTGGCCACCCCAGGGGCTCTCAGTGTGTGCCCATGGCTGACTGCTGAGCAGAACTCTGTCAGGCCAAGAGAAAATCTTTTAGATAAGCAATTAATAAACACCGAGACCGAGAACAAATCTGAAGCTTCCTCTCGTCCTTTCGAACCCCGGGGGCCCAAGGCCATCTTTGGGCTTTTCCCAGACCATCTAGACAGCACCAAAATCCGACAGTGACCCTGCAGGAGTGCGGGGGGCACCTCCAGCCCCCAGGGGTTCCCTGACATTGCTGTGCCGAGGGTCCGAGTTCAGTTTGGGGGTTTTGCAATGTTCTGGGTGCGCCAGAGACCCGGGCAGGGGCTGGAATTCATCGCCAGCATCAACAGTGATGGTTCCAGCACCAGGTACACAGATTCAGTGCAGGGCCGGTTCAGGATCTCCAGGGACAACGGGCAGAACTCGGTGACGCTGACCATGAACAGCCTCAAGGACGAGGACTCTGGATCCTATTTCTGTGCCAAATATGCGGTTTGGGCTTTTGCTGCAAATCCTTTTGTCCCCATCCACATGGGTTTTTCCCCACTTGTCCCCATTATCCAGATTCTTTCCCCAAACGCAAATCCCTGACCCCATTCCTGTCCCCGTGTCCCAGCTCTGCCCTGCTCTGGCCCCAAATCTCAGCTCTTGGCCCCAAATCTCAGCTCTTGGCACCAAATCTCAGCTCCTGTAACCAAATCAGGGCCGGTTTTACCCTGAGCTCAGCCTCGTCCCTCCAAACCCAACCACTGCCCCCAGACTTGTCCAGTTTCAACCCAAATCTGCCCTGCGGGCACCGAGTCAGCCACAGACCCAAATCTGGCCCGGCTGGACTCACATTGGGAATTTTGGGCTAAAATTTGAATTCTTGATCCCTGATCTTAACTTTGGGCTGAAATCCAGACATTTCGGGGACATTTGGGAAACAAGGGCACAGAGTGTGGCTCAGAGGGGACATTTGGGGCAGAGCCAGAGCAGGGCTGGGACAGAGGGACAGGAATGGGGTTTGGGGGAAGGGTCTGGGGCGTGGGGATGCAGAAAGGGACGCAGTGATTAGATCAGTTTGATCAAGATGAGCAGCAGCATTACAAAAACCATCAGTACTGGTTTTGGCACAGAAATAGGATCCGGAATCCTCGTCCTTGAGGTTGTTCATGGTCAGCGTCACCGAGCTCTGCCCGTTGTCGCTCGTCAATGTGAACCGGCCCTTGACCGAGTCCGCGTAAAAGATGCTTCCACTTCGTCTGCTGATCCGCGCCACTATATCCAGCCCCTGCCCGGGTCTCTGATGGATACACAGCACTGCAAATTTTTCGAAATCAAACCCAGAGGTGCGGAAGAGGAGGCGCAGGGACCCCCCGGGGGGCTGGCGGTCCCCCCCCCACTCCAGCAGGGTGACGGCCGCCCGGAGCCCTGCGGGAAAAAGGGGAGAAGGGGATGAGAAACCTGATTGGTCGAGGGACTCAAAGCAGGCGTGGCCAGATGGACAAAGGTGCAGGACTCTCCTGGGATGACAGTGATGAACTCCAAGGGTCCCAGTTTTGGGCCAAGGGTCAGGATATGGGTCAAGGGTTGAGCTTTGGCCTCATGCCCATCTCCCCTTTGTCCCGCCGGGCTCCGGGTGGCCGTGACCCTGCTGGAGTGCGGGGGGAACCTCCAGCCCGCCGGGGGGTCCCTGACATTGCTGTGCCGAGAGTCCGGGTTCAGTTTTGGTGGTTTCCACATGAGCAGGTATCGCCAGAGACCAGGAAGGGGCTGGAGTGGCTCACGAGTGTCAGCAACGATGGTGGCAGCACCGAGTACGCGGATTCCGTCAAGGGCCGGTTCAGGATCTCCAGGGACAACGGGCAGAGATCGGTGACGCTGACCATGAACAACCTCAAGGACAAGGATTCCGCATCCTATTTCTGTGGCAGAAGTGTTGTTGGTAGTGCTGGTTGGGGTGCTGCTGCAGGTATTGGTCACTCTCATGTTTCGGTTGCATTTGGCCATGTTCCTGTTCCCCGGTCCCCACCTATCTCCATTCTCTGGACCCTTCACCAAAACCCCAAGCCTGGACCCCATTCCTGTCCCCATGTCCTAATCTTGGAGTAGTTGGGCATGAAATCCGCTCTCGGCACCTTACCACAAAGTTGACTCAAACCTTAACCCTTGGCTTGAAGTATCCACTTTTATAACAAGGTTTTGGGGCACAAAGTGGAGATTTGGGTCAGGAGTTGTGGTTTGGGGTCAACGGGTAAGAATTGCGGTTGAGGCAGAGCAAAGTTGGGATCGATGGTCAAGGGCTGGGTGTGGGCTGGGGGTTTGGGGGAAGGGTCTGGGAAACGGGGACAGGGGGGACACACAGATGGGGATGGGGACAGCAAGGCCATCGTCAATAGGATGAGCACTTTCAGCCCAAGCAGCACCAGCACTCTTGGCACAGAAATAGGTGGCAGAATCCTCGTCCTTGAGGTTGTTCATGGTCAGTGTCACCGAGCTCTGCCCGTTGTCCCTGGACATCCTGAACCGGCCCTTGAACAATGGATTGTAGTAGGTGGTGCCACCAGTGTTGTAGATGCCTGCAACGTATTCCAAACCCTGCCCGGGTCTCTGGCGGATCCAGTACATTCCATAACTCCCAAAATCGAACCCGGACCCTCGGCACAGCAACATCAGGGACCCCCCAGGGGGCTGGAAATCCCCCCCGCACTCCAGCAGGTTCACGGCCGCCCGGAGCCCTGCGGGACAGAGGGGAGATTGGGATGAGGGCAAAGCTCAACATTGACCCAAATCCTGACTCTGGGCCCCATATTTGGATCCTTGGAGTTCATCATCCTCCCAGGAGTGTTCTACCCCTTTGTTCAGATGGCCATGCCGACTTAAAAGCCCTACACCAATCAGACTTTCGATTTCCATCATCTCCCTTTTGTCCCACAGGGCTCCGGGCGGCCGTGACCCTGTTGGAGTGCGGGGGGCGCCTCCAGCCCCCCGGGGGGTCCCTGTGCCTCCTCTGCCGAGGGTCCGGGTTCAGTTTCGGACGAACCAGTCTGATGTGGATCCGACAGCGGCCTGGGCAGGGCCTGGAATACATTGCAGGGATTGACTATGATGGAGACACCAGATACTCGTCATCATTCAGCGGCTGAGTCAGCATCTCCAGGGACAACGGGCAGAGCTCGGTGACGCTGACCATGAACAACCTCAAGGTCAAGGATTCCGGATCCTATTTCTGTGCCAAAACTCCTGAGAGTTATAATGCTGTTGTTGATGATCGTAGTGACGCTGCTGGTGCTGGTTATGGAGCATTTAGCCCCGCCCCCTTTGTTGCATCCCTAATTTTCCTGAAACCCCAGACCCTCCCCCCAGATACCAGCCCTCGTCCCCGCTCTTGGTGGCTGAATTCCTGTCCCCAGCCCCGGGCCCAGCGCTGACCTTTGGGGCAGAGTTTGGGGGAAGGTTAATGGCCAAGGGTTGGGATTTGGGGCTGGAGAGGGGAAAGGGAAATGGAGAAATGGTCACGGGTGGGTCAGGGGCTGGGAGCTGGGGAAGGGTCTGGGGAACGGGGACAGGTGGGGATACAGTGATGGGGATGGGGTCAAACAGCAGCACCCAAACCAGCACCGACAGTTTTTGTGCAGAAATAGGATCCGGAATCCTCGTCTTTGAGGTTGTTCATGGTCAGCGTCACCGAGCTCTGCCCGTTGTCCCTGGACATCGTGACCCGGCCCTTGACCAATGGTGCATAGTGGGTTCTGGAAAGATCGTAGCTGATCTCTGCCACGAACTCCAGCCCCTGCCCGGGTCTCTGGCGGATCCAGTACATGTTCACATTCCTGAAACTGAACCCGGACCCTCGGTAGAGGAGGGGCAGGGACCCCCCGGGGGCTGGAGGTCCCCCCCGCACTCCAGCAGGGTCACGGCCACCCGGAGCCCTTCGGGACAAAGGGGAGATGATTAAAAATGAGAAATATGATTGGTCTAGATGGGGAAAAGGTGTGCGTGCTCCAGAAAAAAGGGGCGGAGCCCACCTGGGAGGGGCAGCAGTAGCAGCAGGGACAGGAGCCGGAGGGAGCTCAAGGCCAAGGCCGAGATTTGCTGGAGTTGGGGTCCCAGGGGGGTTTGGGGGTTCTTAACGTGGTATTGCGTTTGAAATCAATGTGGAACCCTGAGGAGAAGGTGTCCAATTAATTAATGAGATTGTTTAATTCCAGCTTTTGAGGAACCTCAGGATAACCAAAAAATCTGCTGGAGATTTGGGACCGAACGAGGGGAGTTATGAGTGAAATTGGTGAAGATTTGGAGATGGGCTCCAAGCGGCCGTGACCCTGCTGGAGTGCGGGGGGGACCTCCACTGACGTTGCTGTGCCGAGGGTCCAGGTTCGATTTCGGGAGTTTTGGGATGGGCTGGATGCGCCAGAGACCCGGGCAGGGGCTGGAATTTGTCGCAAGGATCAGTGACAGTGGAGGTTACACCGAGTATGTGCCATCGGTCAAGGGCCGGGTCACGATCTCCAGGCACAACGGGCAGAGTTCAGTGACACTGACCATGAACAACCTCAAGGACGATGATTCCGCCGTTTATTTCTGTGTCTCCTGGTGGTGGTGGTGCTGCTCCTGCTGATTATATTGACGGTGCTCGTGCTGTCCCCATCTCCTCGTGTCCCCCCCCGTCCCCGTTGCCCAGACCCTTCCCCCAAACCCCCAGCCCACACCCAGCCTTTGGCCATTGATCCCAGCCTTGTTCTGCCTTGGCCCCAATTCTCACCCGCTGACACCAAACCACAACTCCTGACCCCAAATCTCCTCTTTGTGCCCCAAAATTGATTCAGAAAGTGGATACTTCTGGTCATGGGTTAAGATTTCGGTAAACTTTGTGGTCGAGAGTGGAGAATTTGGGGCAGAGCCAGGACAGGGTTGGGAGATGGGATCAGAAATGGGGTCAGGGCAGAGTTTGGGAGAACGGTCTGGGGAACCGGGACAGGTGGGGACACAGCCATGGGGATGGGGTCAATACCATCAGCAGCAGCACCCGAAGTATCATAGGCAGCTTTCCCGCAGAAATAGGAACCGGAACCCCCATCCTTGAGGTTGTTCATGGTCAGCGTCACCGAGCTCTGCCCGTTGTCCCTGGAGATCCTGAACCGGCCCTGCACTGATGGCACGTACCAGGCGTGGGCACCTCTAGCGTCGATCAGCGCCAGCCTTTCCAGCACCTGCCCGCGCCTCTGGCGGGTCCAGGTGATGGAGTGAGCCTCAAAACTGAACCCGGACCCTCGGCAGAGGAGGCGCAGGGACCCCCCAGGGGGCTGGAGGTGCCCCCTGCACTCGAGCAGGGTCACGGCTGCCCGGAGCCCATCCCCAAACCATCCCGGTTATTGCCAAACTCCCCTGGTTTGCTCCCAAATCTCTACCAGAGATGTCCTGTATAATAAGTTGCCTCAAATCATACAATTCTCCCCTATCCACTTGTTAGTAATTGGAAACCTCCTCCTGATTCTTCTCCACTGATGGTGCAATTAAAAACTCATTAATGACCGCCAAAATCCACCGGGACCCCAACCCCAGCACAACATGGCCACTGTCTCGAGTTCCCTGGAGCTCCTGGCCGTGCAGCTGCTGCTGCCCCTCCCAGGTGGGCCCCGCCCATTTTTCCAACAGCCACACCCCTTTCCCCTTCTGGAGCAATCATATTTCTCATTTTTAATCATCTCCCCTTTGTCCCGTAGGGCTCCGGGTGGCCGTGACCCTGCTGGAGTGCGGGGGGGAACTCCAGCCCCCCGGGGGCTCCCTGCGCCTCCTCTGCCGAGGGGCCGGGTTCGATTTCAGTGGTTCTGATCTGCACTGGATCTGCCAGAGCCCTGGGCAGGGGCTGCAGTGGGTGGCCGCCATCGACAGCCACGGTGGCACCGACTACGCGCCGTCACTGCGGGGCCGGGTCACGATCTCCAGGGACAACGGGCAGAGCTCCATGTCCCTGACTGTGAACAAGCTCAAGGACGAGGATCCCAGATCCTGTTTCTGCACCAAGGAGTCCAGCACTAACATTGCTGCTGGTGCCCTTGAATTCATTGACCCGTGCCCATCCCTGTGTCCCCACCTGTCCCCATTGTTCAGGTCCTTCCGTCCGACCCATTACCCCATCCCTGACCCCCACCGACCCAAATCTGGCCCATTTTCCCAAATCTTCAGCATTTGCATCCAGGTTTGGTGACCTTGGCTGAGACTTGTAGCCAGGAGCTGAGGTTTGGGGTCAAGAGCTGAGATTGGGGCAGAGCCAGCTCAGAGCTGGGACACGGGGACAGGAATGGGGTCAGGGGCTGGGGATTGGGGGAAGGGTCTGGGGAACGGGGACAGGTGGGGACAAAGAGATGGGGAGGGGGTAAAAAGGATAACCAGCAGCAGCCCAACTACCAGCACAAGCACATTTGGGACAGAAATAGGTGGCGGGATCCTCGTCCTTGAGGTTGTTCATGGTCAGCGTCACCGAGCTCTGCCCGTTGTCCCTGGAGATCGTGAACCGGCCCTTGACCGAATCCGCGTAGCCAGTCCAACCAGCATTGTTGGTGATCCCAGCGACGTGCTCCAGCCCCTGCCCGGGTCTCTGTCGATACCAGCCCATCCCAAAACTGCCGAAACTGAACCCGGACCCTCGGCAGAGAAGGCGCAGGGACCCCCCGGGGGGCTGGAGTTCCCCCCCGCACTCCAGCAGGGTCACGGCTGCCCAGAGCCCTGCGGGACAAAGGGGAGATGGGGATGAGGCTGAAGCTCAACCCTTAACCCAAATCCTGACTCTGGGCCCCAGATTGGGACCCTTGGAGTTCATCATCCTCCTGCCAGGTGAGTCCCTTCCCTTTTTACAGCTGACACTGCCACCCAGTCATGCCCTCAGCCAATCAGGTTTCTCATCCCCATTTCCCCTTTGTCCTGCAGGGCTCCGGGCTACCGTGACCCTGCTGGAGTGCGGGGGGGAACTCCAGCCCCCTGGGGGGTCCCTGACGTTACTGTGCCAAGGGTCCGGGTTCAGTTTCGGGGGTCACTCCATGCAATGGATCCGCCAGAGCCCCGGGATGGGGCTCGAATGGGTCGCAGGGATCCATAGCCCCAGGGGTTACACCTACTACGCGCCGTCGGTCAAGGGCCGGGTCCGGAACTCCAGGGACAACGGGCAGAGCTTCACAGCCCTGACCATGATCGACCTGCAGGTCGAGGATTCCGGATCCTATTTCTGTGCCAAAGCCGCTGGGGCGGATGGGGATGACCATGATGCCAATGCTATTAACTCCACCCCTATTTTTGTATCCCCAAATGTCCCCAAACCGCAGACCCTTCCCCAATCCCTGGCCTCATCCCCACTCTCGGTGACTGAATTCGTGTCCACAGCCCAGGGCCCAGCGCTGATCTTTGGGGCAGAGTTTGGGGGAAGATAAATGGCCAAGGGTTGGGGTTTGGGGCCGGAGAGGGGAAAGGGAAATGGAGAAATGGTCATGGGCTGGGTCAGGGGCTGGGAGCTTGGGAAGGGTCTGGGGAACTGGGACAGGGCGGACGCAGTGATGGGGAAGAGGTCAATACAGCAGGCATCGTTATCACCAGCATAAACAGCAAAACCCTTGGCACAGAAATAGGTGGCAGAATCCTCGTCCTTGAGGTTGTTCATGGTCAGCATCACCGAGCTCTGCCCGTTGTCCCTGGAGATCGTGAACCGACCCTTGACCGATGGCGCATAGGAGATGTAGGAACCATCGCTGTAGATGCCTGCGAGCCACTCCAGCCACTGCCCAGGTCTCTGGCGCACCCAGCTCAATGGGTAACTCCTGAAATCGAACCCGGACCCTCGGCAGAGGAGGCGCAGGGAACCCCCGGGGGGCTGGAGGTCCCCCCCGCACTCCAGCAAGGTCACGGCCACCTGAAGCCCTGCGGGACAAAGGGTAGATGGGGATGAGGAGACGCATTGGTTATGGACCCAAAGTGGGCACCGCCATGCCAGAAAAAGGGTTTGGGATCCACCTGGGAGGGCCAGCAGGAGCTGCAGGAGGAGGATGGGGAGGTCCCAGGGTCCCAATTTGGGGCCAACATCAGGGTCTGCAGGCAAGAATCAACATTTGGGTGGATTCGTTCCCTCATCCCCATCTCCCCTTTGTCCCGCAGGGCTCCGGGCGTCCGTGACCCTGCTGGAGTGCGGGGGGGACTTCCAGCCGGGGGTTCCCTGCGTCTCCTCTGCCGAGGGTCGGGATTCAGTATCGGGAGTCTTGCCCTACAATGGGCCTGACAGAGACCCGGCCAGGGGCTGGAGTTCGTTGCCTACATCCGCAGTGGTGGCAGCACCTGGTACGCGGATTCGGTCAAGAGCCGGTTCATGATCACCAGGGACAACGGGCAGAGTCTGATGACACCGACCATGACCAACCTCAAGGTCGAGGATTCCGCTCTTTATTTCTTTGCCAAAAATTGGGATGATTGTTGTGCTCCTGCTGCTGGTGAGGATATTGATTGTGGTGATGTTGGTCATGGTGGTTTTGGCCCTGCTCCCATTTGGACTCCCCCCTGTCCTCAAACCCAGACCCTTACTCTAAAACCTCAGCCCTTGACACTTGTGACCATCGGCCTGAGAATCCCTCTGGGGCAGCCCAAAATCTGCAACCCTGTCCCCAAACCCAAGGTGCGGGCATTAAATCTTGAGGATTCAGCACGAAAATTGGCAACAAGGGTGAAGGGGTGCGGCCGAGAGTTGGGAGTTTGGGGGAGAATGGGGGAGATTTGGGAAAGAGCCAGTTCAGGGCTGGGACACGGGGACAGGAATGGGGTCAGGGGCTGGGGACTGGGGGAAGGGTCTGGGGAACGGGGACAGGGGGGACATAGCAATGGGTGCAGGGTCAATACAATAGGCACCAGTATAACCAGCACAGCCAGCAGCACCCTTGGCACAGAAATAGGATCCGGAATCCTCGTCCTTGAGGTTGTTCATGGTCAGCGTCACTGAGCTCTGCCCGTTGTCCCTGGAGATCGTGAACCGGCCCTGCACTGATGGCGCGTAGCCGGTGCTACGACCATTGTAGCTGATACTGGCAATGTATTCCAGCCCCTTCTCGGGCCTCTGGCGCATCCATCCCATTGCAACACTCCCAAAACTGAACCCAGACCCTCGGCAGAGGAGGCGCACGGAACCCCGGGGGGCTGGAGGTCCCCCCCGCACTCCAGTAGGGTCACGGCTGCCCGGAGCCCTGCGGGACAAAAGGGAGATGGGGATGGGAAATCTGATTGGCTGCGGACCCGAAGTGAACATGGCCATGCCAGAAAAAGTGTGTGAGACCCATCTGGGAGAGGCAGCAGGAGCAAAACAACCAGGATGGGATGGTCCATGGTTCACAGTTTGGGGCCAAGAGTCAGGATTTGGGTCAATGTTGAGCTTTGGCCCTATCCCCATCTCCCCTTTGTCCCGCAGGGCTCCGGGTGGCCGTGACCCTGCTGGAGTGCGAGGGGGACCTCCAGCCCCCCGGGGCGGCCCTGACTGTGCACTGCTGCACCTCTGGGTTCGATTTTGGGTGTCAGCCCATGAGCTGGGTCCGTCAGAGACCCAGGCAGGGGCTGGAGTGGCTCGCGGGGATCAGCACTGGTGGCAGCACATGCTATGCGCTATCGGTCAAGGGCCGGGTCACGATCTCCAGGGACAACGGGCAGAGCTCAGTGACCCTGACCATGAACAACCTCAAGGACGAGGATTCCGGATCCTATTTCTGTGCCAAACGTGCTACTAGTGGTTGTTGTAGTCCTGGTGCTTACAGTGAAGATGACAGTTGTGGATCCACCCCCCTCTCAGTGTCCCCCCCTGCCCCCAATCTGAGACCCGCCCCCCAAACATCAGATCTTCACCCTTTGTTCCCATTTTGCCCCAATGATCAGCACTGACCACAAACCCTCCTCTGCTCCTGCCCCAAAACTCAACCATTGGCCCCAAACCTTCCCCCCTGGGCTCCAGGTCAGGCCGCCTCCAATCAGGGCCTCGGAAACCTGGAGATATTTGCATGAAATGGGCAAAATTGTGAGAAAGCCGAGAGTTGGGGCAGCAGGGGCCAAGTTTAGGGGAAAATATTGAGCATTTGAAGAGAAAAGTTGGGCTCTGGAGGAAGGATCACTGGGAATGGAGACATCTGGTGACCATCGTGGAGGGCGGGACCACTGCCGGAATTGTAAATAAAAGCAGCAGAACCATAAGTGTAACCACTCTAAGCATGTTTGGCACAGAAATAGGATCCGGAATCCTCGTCCTTGAGGTTGTTCATGGTCAGCGTCACCGAGCTCTGCCCGTTGTCCCTGGAGATCGTGAACCGGTCCTGCACCGACAGCACGTAGTCGGTGCTGCCAGCATTGATGTTGATACTGGCAATTTATTCCAGCGTCTGCCATGGTGTCTGGCGCATCCAGCACATATCAAAACTGCCAAAATCAAACCCAGAGGAGAGGCACAGCAACGTCAGGGACCCCCTGGGGGGCTGGAGGTCCCCCCCGCACTCCAGCAGGGTCACGGACGCCCGGAGCCCTGCGGGACAAAGGGGAGAAAAAAAAACCAACCCAAATTTTAATTCTTGCATGCAGACCCTGATGTTGGCCCCAAATTGGGACCCTTGGACCTCCCCATCCTCCTCCTGCAGCACCTGCTGGCCCTCCCAGGTGGATCCCACACCCTTATTCTGGCATGGCGAGGCCCACTTTGGGTCCAAAAGCAATCCATGCCCTCATCCCCATCTCCCCTCCCATCTGCCAAACATCTGGCTTCAATTTCACAAAATCTGCAATGTTCTGGATGCGCCAGAGACCCTGGCTGGGGCTGGAATACGTCGCGGGGATCAACGGTCATGGTTCCACCGCCAGATACGCGCCATCGGTCAAGGGCCAGTTCAGGATCTCCAGGGACAACGGGCAGAGCTCGGTGACGCTAACCATGAACAACCTCAAGGACGAGGATTCCGGATCCTATTTCTGTGCCAAAAGCGCCTCTGATGGTTGGGGTTGGGAGACTCATGCTGCTGGTTCTAATTTTGGTCCTGTCTCCATCCCCGTTCCCCAGATCCTTCCCTCCTACCCTTGACCCCAGTGTTGACCCCCACAGACCCAAATCGGCCCGTTTTCCCCAAATCTCGACCATTTCCACCCAGGTTTGAGAACCTTGGTTTAGCCTTGGAGCCAAGAGCTGAGGTTTGGTGCCAAGAGCCGAGATTTGGGGCAGAGCCAGCTGAGTTTGGGGCCAATGGTCAGAAGTGAACCCCACTGAGATCTGGGGCACACAGTGTAGGGTTTTGGGGATGAATCTTTGAGAATTATTTCAAATTCTGAAAGCGCCATGGAAATGTGTGAGGTGAGAATATGATTCGGGAGATTGGGGAGAAGGGTCAAGATTTGTGGCCAACACTAAAGATTTGAGGGTCGAATGTGGGGTTTTGGGATGTTTGTGGGCACAGCATCGAGGAGGGGCCACCACTGGCATCTTCATCATAACCAGCAGCAATATTAGGACCACAACCACTGCTGTAACATTTGGCGCAGAAATAGGATCCGGAATCCTCTTCCTTGAGATTGTTCATGGTCAGCGTCACCGAGCTCTGCCCGTTGTCCCTGGAGATCGTGACCCTGCCGTTCACTGAATCCGCGTAGCCGGAGTTGCCACCATCGTTCCTGATCCACGCGAGCCATTCCAAGCCCTGCCTGGGTCTCTGGCGCACCGAGAACATGTCGTAGCTTCTGAAACTGAACCCGGACCCTCGGCAGAGGAGGCGCAGGGACCCCCCGGGGGGCTGGAGGTCCCCCCCGCACTCCAGCAGGGTCACGGCCGCCCGGAGCCCTGTGGGACAAAGGGGAGATGGGGATGAGGTCAAAGCTCAACCCTTGACCAAAACCCTGACTCTGGGCCCGAAACTGGACCCTTTGGACCACCCCATCCTAGTTGTCCTGCTCCGGCTGCCCCTCTAAGGTGGGTCCCGCCCGATTTTCCAGTTTGACACATCCACATTGAGACCCTCAGCCAATCAGGTTTCGCATCCCCATCACTCCTTTGTCCCTCAGGGCTCCGGTCGGCCGTGACCCTGCTGGAGTGCGTGGGGGCCCTCCAGGCCCCCGGGGGTTCCCTGCGCCTCCTCTGCCGAGGGTCTGGGTTAAGTTTCGGCAGTTTTGAAATGGAATGGGCTCGACAGAGGCCCGGGCAGGGGCTGGAATGGGTCGCGGGGATCAGGTACGATGGTGCTTACACCGAGTACGTGCCATCGGTCAAGGGCCGGTTAACGATCTCCAGGGACAACGGGCAGAGCTCGGTGACGCTGACCATGAACAACCTCAAGGACGAGGATTCCGCTGTTTATTTCTGTGCCAAACGCACTTATGGTGATAATTGGGCCTTTGCTGATGCTTATCATTTTGTCCCCAACCCCGTGCCCTTGCTCCCCTCCTGTCCCCATTCCCCTGGCCCTTCCCACAAACCCCAAGCCCTGACCCTGTTCCTGTCCCCTTGTCCCAACCCTGATAAGACCCAGATATCTGATTTGGGCTGATCCCCGTGCCTTGCAGGCCAATCTCGATAAATCTTGGAGACAGAGTGCCCCAAAACCCAATCAGCTCAGAGATGCCACCTTCTCAGCAAGCTCAGTGATTTCAGCTCTTTAGTGATTCTCAGCTCCCTCAGGATTTCAGCTATTTAGTGATTTCAGCTCTTTCGTGATTATCAACTCTCTCAGGATCTCAGCTCTTTCGTGATTCTCAGCTCTCAGGATCCCAGCTCTTTGCTCATTCGCTGGGGCGCCTTTGGCTGTGGCAGAACCAGACGGACAGGAGAGGTCCTGGTGGTTCCACAGCCATGGTTCATTGAGGGATCTGTGAGGTGTTGAAGTGACAGCTCTTCTCCTGTCAGATGGGCTAAACCAGCCCCTTTTATAGGGTACAGGGGGATCCAAACATGTGCAACAGTGAGGGTCAGGGAGAAGTCACCAATGGGGTTAGAGAGAGAAGCTCTGGTGTGAGAGGCAGAAGACAGGAGATCATTTTGCTGTTCCATCATGGCTGAGCAGTTCCAGCTGTTACGTCTCAATCCTGCATGGAAGTCTCGCAATCTCTGCGGACTCTGCTAAAGGACATGGGGTCAACACGATAGGCAACAGTCTCCCAGCCAGTACCATCCTCCACAGATTTGGCGCAGAAATACGATCCGGAATCCTCAAACTTGAGGTTGTTCATGGTCAGCGTCACCGATCTCTGCCTGTTGTCCCTGGAGATCGTGAACCGGCCCTTGACAGACGGCGCATAGGCAGTGGTGCCACCACTGGTGATCCCCGTAAACCACTCCAGCGCCTGTCGGGGTCTCTGGCGGATGCAGAGCATGGTGGAACTGCCAAAACTGAACCCGGACCCTCGGCAGAGGAGGCGCAGGGATGCCCCGGGGAGCTGGAGGTCCCCCCCACAGCAGGGTAACGCCCACCCGGAGCCCTGCGGGACAAAGGGGAGATGGGGACGGGAAACCGGATTGGTCAAGAGTGCCCAACTTCACATGGCATGCTTCAAAAATGGAGCAGGACTCACATGGGTGGAGGATGATGAACTCCATGGTTCCCAGTTTGGCGCCCAGAGTCAGGATTTGGGTCAAGGGTTGAGCTTTGGCCCCATCCCCATCGGCCTTTGTCCCGCAGGGCTCCGGGCGGCCGTGACCCTGCTGGAGTGCGGGGGGACCTGCAGCCCCCCGGGGGGTCCCTGACGTTTCTGTGCCGCGCATCTGCGTTTTATTTTGGCAGTTTTGGGATGGGCTGGATGCGCCAGAGACCCGGGCAGACGCTGGAATACATCGCCAGTATCAGCAACACTGGTGGTTGCACCTACTACACGCCTTCGGTCAAGGGCCGGTTCAGAATCTCCAGGGACAACGGGCAGAGCTCGGTGACGCTGACCATGAACAACCTCAAGGACGAGGATTCCACCGTTTATTTCTGCACCAAATGCGCTAGTAGTAGTTATGGTGGTAGTATTGCTGCTTTTAGTGACAATTCCGGCAGCGGCCCCAGCCCTAGGATGGTCACCAGATGTCTCCACTCCCAGTGATCCTTCCTCCAGAGCCCAGCTTTTCTCCTCAAGTGTTAAAGAGTTTCCCCCAAACTCCGCCCCTGCTGCCTCAACCCTACACTTTCCCCCAGTTTTGCCCATTTCACCCAAATCTCCCCAAGCTCCCTGGGCCCTGATTGGAGGAGGCCTGAACTGGAGGCCAGGTGTCAATGTTTGGGGCCAATGGTTGACATTTGGGGCAGGAGCAGGGGAGGGTTTGGGGTCAGTGCTGACCATTGGTGCAAATGAGGACAAAGGGTTAAGATCTGAGTCAATGGGTGAGGTTTGGGAGAATGGTCAGAGGGTTGGGGACATCTGGGGACCCAACAACAAAGGCCGGCCTGAAACCGGCACCAATACCATAAGCTTCGTAATTACAACCAGCAAAATAACACTTCGCACAGAAATAGATGGCAGAATCCTCATCCTTGAGGTTGTTCATGGTCAGCATCACCGAGCTCTGCCCGTTGTCCCTGGAGATCGTGAACCGCCCCTGCACTCACGGCGCATAGTAGGGGTAAGCAGCAGTGCTGATCACCGCGAGCAACTCCAGCCCCTGCCTGGGTCTCTGTCAGACCCAGAGCAGGTCAGAACTGCTGAAACTTAACCAGGACCCTCGGCACAGCAACGTCAGGGACCCCCTGGGGTCTGGAGATCTCCCCCGCACTCCAGCAGGGTCACGGCCCCTAGGAGCCCTGCAGGACAAAGGGGAGATGGGGATGAGGCCAAAGATCAACCCTTGACCCTAATGTCCCAACTATCGGCCTCAGGTTGTGACAATTTGTTTTTCTCCTCCTACTCCTGGTCACCCTCCCAGGTGGGTCCCGTCCCTTTCTCCAGCTGGCCACACCCACTTTGGGTCCTCAGCCAATCAGGTTTCTCATCCCCATCTCCCCTTTGTCCTGCAGGGCTCTGGGCGGCCGTGAACCTGCTGGCGTGCGGGGGGCACCTCCAGCCCCCCCGGGGGTCCCTGCGCCTCCTCTGCCGTGGGTCCGGGTTCGATTTTGGGAGTTTTGGGATGGGCTGGTATCGACAGACACCAAAGAATGCACTGGAATGGCTCGCAAGTATCACCAGCAATGGTGGCAGCACCTGGTACGCGCCATCAGTCAAGGGCCGGTTCACGATCTCCAGGGACAACGGGCAGAGCTCAGTGACGCTGACCATGACCAACCTCAAGGACGAGGATTCCGCCGTCTATTTCTGCGGGAAATCTTACAATACTGGTGGTCCTGGTGCTGCTGCTCATGGGGACCTGCGAAGTCCTGGTCTCACCCTCATCACTGCACCCCCTCCTGTCCCCATTCCCCAGACCCTTGCCCAGCTCCCAGCCCCTGACCCAGCCCATGACCATTTCTCCATTTCCCTTTCCCCTCTCCGGCCCCAAACCCCAACCCTTGGCCATTGATCTTCCCCCAAACTCTGCCCCAAAGGTCAGCGCTGGGCCGGGGCTGTGGACACGAATTCAGTCACCGAGAGCGGGGACGAGGGCTGGTATCTGGGGGGAGGGTCTGTGGTTTGTGGACAATTAGGGACGCAACAAAGGGGGCAGGGCTAAATGCTCCATAACCAGCACCAACAGAGTCACTACGATCAGCAACAACAGCATTATAACCCTCAGGAGTTTTGGCGCAGAAATAGGATTTGGAATCCTCATCCTTGTGGTTGTTCATGGTCAGCGTCACCAACTCTGCCCGTTGTCCCTGGAGATGCTACTCGGCCGCTGAACGATGACGGGTATCTGGTGTATCCATCATAGTCAATCCCTGCAATGTATTCCAGGCCCTGCCCAGGTCTCTGGCGGGTCCACATCAGACTGGTTCGTTCAAAACTGAGCCCGGACCGTTGGCAGAGGAGGCGCAGGGACCCCCCGGGGGGCTGGAGGTCTGCCCCTCACTCCAGCAGGGTCACAGCCGGCCGGAGCCCGGCGGGACAAAAGGGAGATGACTGAAATCGAAAGTCTGATTGGTGTAGGGCTTTTAAGTGGGCGTGGCCAGCTGGACAAAGGGGTAGAACACTCCTGGGAGGAGGATGATGAACTCCAAGAATCCCAATATGGGGCCCAGAGTCAGGACTTGGGTCAATGCTGAGCTTTGCTCTCATCCCCATCTCCCCTCTGTCCCGCAAGGCTCCGGGCAGCCGTGACCCTGCTGGAGGGCAGGGGGTACCACCAGCCCCCCGGGTGGTCCCTGACGTTGCTGTGCCGAGGGTCCGGGTTAAATTTTGGGAGTTATGGAATGTACTGGATCTGCTAGAGACCTGGGCAGGGTTTGGAATACGTTGCAGGCATCTACAAAACTGGTGGCACCACATTCTAAAATCCATCGGTCAAGGGCCAGTTCAGGATCTCCAGGGAGAACGGGCAGAGCTCGGTGACGCTGACCATGAACAACCTCAAGGACGAGGATTCCGCCACCTATGTCTGTGCAAAGAGTGCTGGTGCTGCTTGGGCTGAAAGTGCTCATCCTATTGACGATGGCCTTGCTGTCCCCATCCCCCTCTCTGTGTCCCCCCCTGTCTCCGTTGCCCAGACCCTTCACCCAAACCCCCAGCCCACACCCAGCCCTTGACCATTGATCCCAACCTTGCTCTGCCTCGGCCCCAATTCTCACCCGCTGACCCCAAACCACAACTCCGGACCCAAATCTCCTCTTTGTGCCCCAAAACCTTGTTATAAAAGTGGATACTTCAAGCCAAGGGTTAAGGTTTGAGTCAACTTTGTGGTAAGGTGCAGAGAGCGGATTTCAGGCCGAACCACTCCAAGATTAGGACATGGGGACAGCAATGGGGTCCAGGCTTGGGGTTTTGGGGAAGGGTCCAGAGAATGGAGATAGGTGGGGACCAGGGAACAGGAACACAGCCAAATGCAACCGAAACATGAAAGTGACCAATACCTGCAGCACTACCAACAACACTTCTGCCACAGAAATAGTATCCGGAATCCTCATCCTTGTGGTTGTTCATGGTCAGCGTCACCGAGCTCTGCCCGTTGTCCCTGGAGATTGTGACCCGGCCCTTGACTGAATCCGCGTACCTGGTGCGGCCACCATCGTTGCTGACACTTGCGACTGCTTCCAGCCCCTGCCCGGGTCTCTGCCGATACCAGCTCATGTTAAAACCACTGAAACTGAACCCGGACCCTCGGCAGAGGAGGCGCAGGGAACCCCCGGGGGGCTGGAGGTCCCCCCCGCTCTCCAGCAAGGTCACGGCCGCCCAGAGCCCTGCGGGACATCGGGCAGATGATGGAAACGACAAATCTGATTGGTCCAGAACGAGAAAAGGGGCATGGCTTGCAGAAAAAAGGGGCAGGACCCACGTAAGACGGCAGCCAGGATGAGGATGTGGTGGCAGAGGTGTCAAAATTTGGGGCCAAGAGTCAGGATTTGGGTCAAGGGTTGAGCTTTGGCCTCATCCCCATCTCACCTTTGTCCCGCAGGGCTCCGGGCGGCCGTGACCCTGCTGGAGTGCGGGGGGGACCTCCAGCCCCCCGGGGGGTCCCTGCGCGTCCTCTGCCGAGGGTCCGGGTTCAGTTTTGGCAGTTTTGACATGGAATGGATCGGCCAGAGACCCGGGCAGGGGCTGGAATTCTTTGCCTACTTCAGCAACACTGGTGGTTACACCTACTACGCGCCATCGGTCAAGGGCCGGTTCAGGATCTCCAGGGACAATGGGCAGAGCTCGGTGACGCTGACCATGAACAACCTCAAGGACGAGGATTCCGCCGTTTATTTCTGTGCCAAATCTGCTTATGCTGGTGCAGCTGCTGCTTATATTGACCATGCCGGTTTTGGCATCACCCCTGTCTGAGCGTTTTGGCATCATCCCTGTCTAAGGGGACATGGGGAACAGAAACCTGATTGGTCAAGAGGGCCCACGTTGGCATGGCACACTTGAAAAAGTGGTGGGACGCCTGTGAGAGGAGGATGATGAACTCCAAGGGTCCCAGTTTGGGGCCAAGAGTCAGGATTTAGGTCAAGAGTTGAGCTTTGGCCACATCCCCATCTCCCCTTTGTCCCGCAGGGCTCCAGGCAGCCGTGACCCTGCCGGAGTGCGGGGGGCACCTCCAGCCCCCCAGGGGGTCCCTGTGCCTCCTCTGCCGAGGGTCCGGGTTCGATTTGGGACAAACCAGTTTTATTTGGGTTCGCGAGGGGCCTGGGCAGGTGCTGGAAGGGGTTGTGCGGATTGACTACGATGGAGACACCTACTACGGGGATACAGTCAAGGGCTGGGTCGCGATCTCCAGGTACAATGGGCAGAGCTTGGTGACGCTGACCATGAACAACCTCAAGGACAAGGATTCTGGATGCTATTTCTGTGGCAAAGCTCCAGAAGGAAAATATGCTCTAGGTGCTGTTGATGGTTTTGACCCCATCCCCATGGCTGTGTCCCCACCTGTACCAGTTCCCCAGACCCTTCTCGCAAACTCTGCCCCTGATGCCATTTCTGACCCCATCTCCCAACCCTGTCCTGACTCTACCCCAAATTCTCCACTCTTGGCCACACACTTGACTGAAATCTTAACCCATGACCAGAAGTATCCACTTTCAGAATCAAGTTTTGGGGCACAAAGAGGAGATTTGGGGTCAGGAGTTGTGGTTTTGGGTCAGTGGGTGAGAACTGGGGCCGAGGCAGAGCAAGGTTGGGATCAATGGTCAAGGGATGGGTGTGGGCTGGGGGTTTGGGGAAAGGGTCTGGGGAACGGGGACAGGGGGGGACACAGGGATGGGAACAGCACGAGCACCCTCAATATAATCAGCAGGAGCAGCACCACCACCACCAGGAGCTTTGGCACAGACATAGGTGGCGGAATCGTCGTCCTTGAGGTTGTTCATGGTCAGTGTCACCGAGCTCTGCCCGTTTTCCCTGGAGATCGTGACCCGGCCCTTGACCGATGGTGTAACCTCCACTGTCACTGATCCTTGCGATGTACTTCAGCCCCTGTCCAGGCCCCTGTCGATACCAGCCCATCCCAAAACTGCCGAAACTTAACCCAGACCCTCGGCAGAGGAGGCGCAGGGACACCCCGGGGGGCTGGAGGTCCCCCCCGCACTCCAGCAGGGTCACAGCTTCCCAGAGCCCATCTCCAAAACCTCACCAATTTCACTTATAACTCCCCTGGTTCGGTCCCAAATCTCCACCCGAGGCTTTGGGTATCCTGAAGTTCCTCAAAATCTGGAATGAAACTCAATATTGTCATTAATTAATTGGACACCTTCTCCTCAGGGTTCCACATTGATTTCAAAAGTAATACCACGTTAACAACGCCCAAACCCCCCCGGGACCCCTACCCCGGCACATCCCGGCCTTGGCTTTGAGCTCCCCCTGGCTCCAGGTCCTGCTGCTCCTGCTGGCTCTCCCAGGTGGGCTCCGCCCTTTTTTACACAAGCCACACCCCTTTCCCCCTTCTGGGCCAATCATAATTCTCATTTTTAATCATCTCCCCTTTGTCCCGCAGGGCTTCAGGCGGCCGTGACCCTGCTGGAGTGCGGGGGGCACCTCCAGCCCACCGGGGGATCCCTGCGCCTCCTCTGCTGAGGGTCCGGGTTCAGTTTCAGGACTTTTGAAATGGATTGGGTTCGTCAGAGACCCGGGCAGGGGCTGCAATGGGTCACGGGGATAAGGTACGATGGTGGCAGCACCTGGTACGCGGATTCTGTCAAGGGCCGGTTCACGATCTCCAGGGACAACGGGCAGAGCTCGGTGACGCTGACCATGAACAACCTCAAGGACGAGGATTCCGGATCCTATTTCTGTGCCAATGTGCTTTTACATCTGATGCTGGTTGGGGTGCTGCTGCTTTTGTTAATCATTTTCTTCCTGTCCCCGTGCCCCAGACCCTTCCCTCCAACCCCTGACCTCACTCCTGAGCCTTAGTCCCAACCTTGCCCTGCTCTAGCCCCAAATCTCAGCTCTTGGCCCCAAATCAGGACCGGTTTCACCCTGAGCTCAGCCTCGTCCCTTCAATCCCAACCATTGCCCCCAGACTTGTCCAGTTTTACCCCAAATCTCCCCTGCGGGCACCAAGTCACAGCCACCGACCGAAATCTGGCCCATTAGCCTCACATAAGGAATTTCAGGCAAAAATTTGAATTTTTGACTCCTGACCTTAACTTTGGCCCCAAATTTTGAAAAACTGAATGCAATTTGAGAAACGAGGGCACTGAGTGTGGCCCAGAGGGGACATTTGGGGCAGAGCCGGAGCAGGGCTTGGACAGAGGGTGAGGAATGGGGTCAGGGGTTGGGGTTTGGGGGAAGGGTCTGGGGAATGGGGCACGACCATGGGGGAGGAGCCAATAGCATACGCAGTATTAGCACCAGCATCAGCACCAGCACCCTTGGCACAGAAATAGGATCCGAAATCCTTGTCCTTGAGGTTGTTCATGGTCAGCGTCACGGAGCTCTGCCTGTTGGCCGTGGGGATCGTGAACGGGCCCTTGACGGACGGCACGAAGGTGGTGCTGGAACCACTGCTGTAGATGCCTGGGAGCCATTCCAGCCCCTGCCCGGGTCTCTGGAGGATGCAGAGCATGTCAGAGCTGCCGAAACTGAACCCGGACCCTCGGCAGAGGAGGTGCAGGGAGCCCCCGGGGGGCTGGAGGTGCCCCCCGCACTTCAGCAGGGTCACGGCCACCCGGAGCCCTGCAGGACAAAGGGGAGATGGGGAGGAGGAGCTGGATTGGCTGTGGACCCAACGTGGGCACGGCCATGCCAGAAGAAGGATGTGGGATCCACCTGGGAGGATTGGTAGGTGCTGCAGGAGGAGGATGGTGAGGTCCAAGGGTCCCAATTTGTGGCCAGAATCAGGATCTGCATGGAAGAATCAATATTTGGGTAGCTTTTTATCCCCATCCCCATCTCCCCTTTGTCCCGCAGGGCTCCGGGCAGCCGTGACCCTGCTGGAGTGCGGGGGGGACCTCCAGCCCCCCGGGGAATCCCTGCGCCTCCTCTGCCGAGGGTCCGGGTTCGATTTTGGGAAATTCGGGCTCGGCTGGGTTCGCCAGAGACCCGGGCAGGGGCTGGAGTGGGTCACAGCGATAGACAGTGATGGATACAACTGGTACCCACCCGCGTTCAATGACCGTATCACGATCTCCAGGGACAACGGGCAGAGCTTAGTGAGGCTGACCATGAACAACCTCAAGGACGAGGATTCCGGATCCTATTTCTGTGCGAAATGTGCTTATGGTGGGTGGATTGATGGTCCTGCTGCTGTTGAAACTTTACATGGCATTGCCTGCCCCCCTTCCCCCCTGTCCCCATTCCCCAGAGCCTTCCCCCAAACCCCAACCCCTGACCCCATTCCTGACCTGTCACAGAGATTTTTTCATAAAATCCTTTCTTTTAGGATTTGTCCTTTCTGGGATGCCGGGGCCCCAGAAGAAAAATGTAAACAATAATTATCTGCTGGTGTGGAATGTAATAGAAGCATCTGTGATTGGTCCTCCGTGAGTGTTTCGATTTGCTGACCACTCACGGGAGAGTTTGTCCTTTCTTTCTGCTGGACACAGAACTTTGTTATTTTCTTCTTTCCTATGCTATTCTTAGCTTAGCAGCTTCTGCAACTTCGCTCTTTATTCCTTTTAGTATAGTTATAATGTATTATATATCATATATCAATAAATCCAGCCATCCGATCATGAACCAAGATTCTCGTCCACTTCTCTCACCCTGAAGACCTTCATCAGGTCGCTGTAATAGCTGACCGTGAACAACCTCAAGGACGACAATTCCAGATTCTATTTCTGTGCCAAATGAGTTACTAGTAGTTGTGGTGGTGGTGTTGCTGCCTTTAGTGACAATCCTGGCAGTGGTCCCAACCCCCATGGTGGTCACCAAATGTCTGCAATCCCCACAGATCCTTCCCCAAATCACAGATCTTCTCCTCAAATCTTCACCATTTTTCCCCAAACTCTGCACCAGCTGCACCAACTGTCGACTTTCCCCCAGTTTTGGGCATTTCAGCCAAATCTCCCCCATCTCCCTGGCTGAGCTGGCACGGGCAGAAATGGGAACTCTTGAAGAGCAAGGCCTGAATTGGAGGCCAGGGGTGAAGGTTCGGGGCCAATGGTTGTGTTTTGGGGCAGGAGCAGGGGAGGGTTTGGGGTCTGTGGTGTTATTGGGGCAAATGGGGACAAAGGGTCAAGGGCCGGGTCAATGGGTGAGGTTTGGTATGAAAATCACAGCTCTGGGGTTTCAATGGTGGGAGTCAGAAGAAAGGAAGGAGCTTCACACCATCAGGGACACCGTAACCATTAGCAGCAGCACCATAACCATCAGCAGCCCTGGCACAGAAATAGGATCCGGAATCCTCGTCCTTGAGGTTGTTCATGGTCAGAGTCACCGAGCTCTGCCCATTTTCCCTGGAGATCGTGACCCGGCCCTGCACCGACGGCGCGGAGTCCGTGCTGCCACCACTGCTGCTGAACCCCGCAATATATTCCCGCCCCTGCCCTGGTCTCTGGCGGACCCAGTGCATCCCAACACTGCCAAAACTGAACCCAGACCCTCGGCAGAGGAGGCGCAGGGACCCCCCGGGGGGCTGGAGGTCCCCCCCACACTCCAGAAGGGTCACGGCCGCCCAGAGCCCTGTGGGACAAAGGGGAGAAGTGTGGAGAGCTTTGTGGACAGCTGGTTGGCTGTTAAGGTCACGTCGACATAATGCCGCTGGTTAAGCTTGAAGGGGACAAGTACAGGAGCCAGCAGCCAATGTCCAATGACAGGCAAGGACATTGTGCCCTTGGTGCCACAGCAGGATAGGGGAGAGCATCTTTGGAAGGAATACGAAGAGAAGTTTCAATAAAATATCCACAAGAATGCAGAAGGAGGCGCAGTTGGTTGATGAGTAACCGACCAATGGTGAGCTTGCCTTTGCAATATGCATGAGACTCATTAACACTGATATAAAGATGCGTGTCTACCAATAAAGATTTGAGACTTGCTGATCACTCATATCGCGTGCCGCATTTCTCCCTCCCATCCAGACAGAGATGGGGATGGCCAAAGCTCAACCCTTGGCCCCAAAGTCCCAGCTATTGGCCCCAGGCTGTAATAATTTTTTCTTCTCCTCCTGCTCCTGGTCACCCTCCCAGGTGGGTCTCATCCCTTTTTCCAGCTGGCCGCACCCACTGCAGGCCTACAACCAATCAGGTTTCTCATCCCCATCTCCCCTTTGTCCCGCAGGGCTCCGGGTGGCTGTGACCCTGCTGGAGTGTGGGGGGGACCTCCAGCCCCCCGGGGGGTCACTGCGCCTCCTCTGCCGAGGGTCCGGGTTAAATTTCGGGAGATTCTCCATGTTCTGGGTGCGCCAGAGACCCGGGAAGAGGCTGGAATTCGTGGCAGGGATCAAGGACAATGGTGGCAGCATTGCCTATGCACCATCGTTCAAGGGCCGGTTCAGGATCTCCAGGGACAACGGGCAGATCTCGGTGACGCTGACCATGAACAACCTCAAGGACGAGGATTCTGGATCCTATTTCTGTGCCAAATGCGTTGATGGTGGTTGTGCCTATAGTGATGGTACTGTTGGTGTGGCATTTATTGCTGGTTCTGGTCTTGGTCCAAAATCCCTCCACTTTGTTCCCAAATATCCCATATTCCTCTGATCTCTCCACCAAATCTCAGCCCTTTTCATCAAATCTCGGCCATTTTACGCCAAACTCTGCCCCTGCTGCCCCAACCCCCGAATTTCTCCCAGTTTTTCCCCATTCCACCCAAATCTCCCCCAGCTCCCAAGACCTGGTTGGAGCAGGCCTGAACTGGACCCCAGGGGTGAAGGTTTGGGGCCAATGGTTGAGTATTGGGGCAGGAGCAGGGCAGGGTTTGGGGTCAGTGCTGACCATTGTGGCAAATGGAGACAAAGGGTCAAGGGCTGGGTAAATGGGTGAGGTTTGGGACGAAAAGCAGAACTCTGGGGACTCAATGATGGGAGTGGGATGAAAGGCAAGAACTTGAGACCATCCTGGGCAGCGTCACTATTAGCGGCAGCACCATAACCATCAGCAGCCCTGGCACAGAAAAAGGATCCGGAGTCGTTGACCTTGAGGTTGTTCATGGTTAACGTCACCGAGCTCTGCCCGTTGTCCTGGTAGATGGTGAACCGGCCCTTGACCGATGGCGCGTTGTAAGTGCCTCCACCAATGTTTATGTACGCCACGAGTTCCAGCCCCTGCCCGTGGCTCTGGCGCACCCAGTTCATGGCAAAATTGCTGAAACTGAACCCGGAACCTCGGCAGAAGAGGTGCAGGGAACCCCCGGGAGGCTGGAGTTCCCCCCCGCACTCCAGCAGGGTCACGGCCGCCCGGAGCCCTGCGGGACAAAGGGGAGATGGGGATGAGGGGATGGATTGGCTGTGCGGTAAAAGTTGGCGCTGCCATTCCAGAAAAAGGGTTTGGGATCCACCCGGAATGACTGGCCGGAGTTGCAGGAGGAAGATGGTGAGGTCCAAGGGTCCCAATTTTTGGGAAACATCAGGATCTGCATGCAAGAATTTGGGTGATGTTTTCCTTCATCCCCATCTCCCCTTTGTCCTGCAGGGCTCTGGGCGGCCATGACCCTGCTGGAGTGCGGAGGGGACCTCCAGCCCCCCGGGGGGTCCCTGCGCCTCCTCTGCCGAGCGTCCGGGTTTGATTTCGGGAGTGTTGACATGTTCTGGATCCGCCAGAGACCCGGGCAGGGGTTGCAATACGTCACAAGGATCTACTACACTGGAGGTTACACCGACTACGCGCCCTCTGTCAAGGTCCGGTTCAGGATCTCCAGGGACAACGGGCAGAGCTCGGTGACGCTGACCATGAACAACCTCAAGGACAAGGATTCCGCCACCTATTTCTGTGCCAAATGTTACAGTAGTAGTTGTCGTGGTGGTGGTGCTGCTTATGGTATTGATGGCGGCTGTGGTCCCGAGTCCTTTCTTCTGTGTTCCCAGATATCACAGAATTCTCTGACCCTTCCCCCTGGTTCCTGCCCTTTTTATCAAATCTTCACCATTTCCTCCAAACTCCTCCCCTGTTGCCGCAATTTTTGGTTTCCCCCCAATTTTCCCCATTCCTCCCCAGTCTGGCCCTTCCCCTCCGCCCCAGTGTGGCACAGGGATCGCTCCAGGGCCCTTTGCACACAAAGCTTTTTGTGCAGCCGGCGCTCCGCCGCAGCGCCCCGAGGCTGAGCTGCCCTCTGCCAAACACAGATGTTCACAATGACCAAAACCAGGAATTTTCTGTTTCCTTTCCTGCCCCGGCCGGGCCCCGGCAGCTGCCAGGGAGGAAGTGGGGGGAGGCTGCGGAGCCCTTAAATCGCGGCGTCTGCTCCTCCCTCCCTCCCTCCCTCGCTCCACCTGGGGCTTCACTTCTCCCTCAGCGGCCGCAGTATCTGGGGCTGCTCATTGGGGCTGGGCTGGAATCCTCTCTGGGAGCTCTGGACGTGGTGACGATGCTGGTGGTGGCCCCAAACCCCCATCCCTGGCTCCCCAAATGTCCCAAAATCCCCAAATCCTGCCCCAAATCCCAACCCTTGACCCAATTCTTGACCTTCTCCCCCAGTGTCCAGCACCTTTGCCCCAACTTTTGACTTTCCCGCAGTTTTGCCCATTTCACCCAAATCTCCCCCAGCTCCCCGGGCCCTGATTGGAGGAGGCCTGAACTGGAGGCCAGGGGTGAAGATTTGGGGCCAATGGTTGAGTTCTGGGGCAGGAGCAGGGGAGGGTTTGGGGTCAGTGCTGACCGTTGGTGCAAATGGGGGAGATTTGGAACAAAGGGTCAAAGGCAGAGGTTTGGGGAGGGAGAGTCTGGGCTTGGGGACAGAGCGGGACATGGGGACGGGACTGGATCCACAACTGTCATCTTCACTAAAAGCACCAAGACTGCAACAACCACTATCAGCATGTTTGGCACAGAAATAGGATGCGGAATCCTCGTCCTTGAGGTTGTTCATGGTCAGAGTCACCGAGCTCTGCCCGTTGTCCCTGGAGATCCTGAACCAGCCCTTGAACGATGGCGCGTAGCTGCTGCCACCACTAGGGTTTATGCTGGACATGTATTCCAGTCCCTGCCCGAGTGTCTGGCGCACCCAGTGAATGGTGTAACTCCTGAAACTGAACCCAGACCCTCAGCAGAAGAGGCGCAGGGACCCCCCGGGGGGCTGGAGGTCCCCCCGCACTCCAGCAGGGTCATGGCCGCCCGGAGCCCTGCGGGACAACAGGGAGATGGGGATGGGAAACCTGGTTGGCTGTGGCTCAAGGTTCACATGTTGAGATCCAGACGTGGGTGGGACCCACCTGGGAGGTCCAGCAGGAGAAGAAGGAGGAGGATGATGAACTCCAAGGGTCCCAGTTTGGGGCCAAGAGTCAGGATTTGGCTCAAGGGTTGAGTTTTGGCCTCATCCCCATCTCCCCTCTGTCCCACAGGGCTCCAAGCGGCCATGACCCTGCTGGAGTGCGGGGGGGACCTCCAGCCCCTCGGGGGGTCCCTGCGCCTTCTCTGCCCAGGGTCCTTGTTGAGTTTCCGCAGTTTTGGGATTATCTGGGTCCGCCAGAGACCTGGGCAGTGTTTGGAATGGGTCACGGGCATCTACAGCAATGGTTCCTACATCTACTACGCGCCATCGGTGAAGGGCCGGTTCACGATCTCCAGGGACAATGGGCAGAACTCGGTGACTCTGACCATGAAAAACCTCAAGGACGAGGATTCTGGATCCTATTTCTGTGCCAATGGTGCTTATCGGGGTTGGTTGGATGGTTCTGGTGTTGAACATTTTGACCCCACCCCCATCTCCTCATCCCCCCTGTCCCAGTTGCCCAGACCCTTCCGCCAAACCCCCAGCCCACACCCAGCCCTTGACCATTGATCCCAACCTTGCTCTGCCTCGGCCCCAATTCGCACCTGCTGACCCCAAACCACAACTCCTGACCCCAAATCTCCTCTCTGTGCCCCAAACTTTGCTCTGAAGGTCGGGGTTTGAGGCCCAGGGCCCCAATTTGGGTTGGAATTGGGGATTTGTGTCAGTGGTGGCTGCTCAGGGCCAGCAGCGCAGATTTGGGCAGAGTCGGGCGAGTTCAGCCCAGCGGTCCTGGCAGAGGGTCCGGGGCCAGCCCAGGAGCCAAAATGGCCCTGAGTGGCCCCCGAGCTGAGGTGTGGGGCGCGGAGCTTAGAATGTGGGGCAGGTCCAGGGCAGGGTTGGGGCCCGGGGATCGGAATGGGGTGAGGGGCTGGGGATTGGGCAAAGGGGATTGGGCAGATGGGGAAAAGTGGGGACACAATTGTGCATATGGGGCCAAAACCGTGGGCGTCATTATCACTAGCAGTGCCACCAGCGCCCATGGCACAGAAATAGCATCCGGAACCCTCGTCCTTGAGGTTGTTCATGGTCAGCGTCACTGAGCTCTGCCCATTGTCCCTGGACGCCGTGAAGCGTCCCCTGACTGATGGCGCGTAGAAGGCGCCGCCACCACTCCAAATCCCCACAAGCCCTTCCAGTCCTTGCCCTGGTCTCTGGCGGATGCAGTACATGTCAACATTCCTGAAATCGAACCCGGAACCGCGGCACAGCAACGTCAGGGACCCCCCGGGGGGCTGGAGGTTCCCCCCCGCACTCCAGCAGGGTCACAGCCATCCGGAGCCCTGCGGGACAAAGGGGAGATCATTAAAAATGAGAAATATGATTGCTCCAGAAGGGGAAAGGGGTGTGGCTTTTGGAAAAAGGGATGGGGCCCACCTGGGAGGGGCAGCAGGAGCAGCAGGGCCAGGAGCCGGAGGGAATTCAAGGAATTGGCCGTGTTGTGCTGGGGTGGGGTCCCGGGGGATTTTGGCAGTCATTAATGAGTTTTTAATTGCACCATCAGTGGAGAAGAATCAGGAGGAGGTTTCCAATTACTAACAAGTGGATACGGGAGAATTGCACGATTTGAGGCAACTTATTATACAGGAGATCTCTGGTAGAAATTTGGGAGCAAACCAGGGCAGTTTGGTAATAACTGGGAAGGTTTGGGGATGGGCTCCGGGCGGCCGTGACCCTGCTGGAGTGCGGGGGGTACCTCCAGCCACCCACGGGGTCCATGTGCCTCCTCTGCCGAGGGGCCGGGTTCAGTTTCGGGGCTCACTCCATCACCTGGACCCGCCAGAGGCCCGAGCAGGAGCTGGAATGGCTAGCGCTGATCGACGCTAGCGGTGCCCACGCCTGGTACGCGCCGTTGGTGCAGGGCCGGTTCAGCATCTCCAGGGACAGCGGGCAGAGCTTTGTGACGCTGACCATGGACAACCTCAAGGACGAGGATTCTGGATTTTATTTCTGTGCCAGGGGTGCTGATGACGACGCCGATGATATTGATGCCTGTGGGATTGGCACCACCACCATGGCTGTGTCCTCAAATGTCCTCATTCCCCAGACCCTCCCCTCATTCCCAGCCCTGGTCCCCGCACTCGGTGACTGAATTCGTGTCCACAGCCCTGGGCCCAGTGCTGACCTTTGGGGCAGAGTTTGGGGGAAGATCAACGGCCAGGGGTTGAGGTTTGGGGTTCGAAGAGGGGAAAGGGAAATGGAGAAATGGTCACGGGCGGGGTCAGGGGCTGGGAGCTGGGGAAGGGTCTGTGGAACAGGGACAGGTGGGGATGCAGTGACGGGGATGGGGTCAATACAGCAGGCATCATTATCAGCAGCATAACCAGCAAAACCCTTGGCACAGAAATAGGATCTGGAATCCTCGTCCTTGAAGTTGTTCATGGTCAGTGTCACCGAGCTCTGCCCATTGTCCTGGGAGATCATGAACCAGCCCTTGACCGATGGCGCGTAGGCAGTGCTGGAACCACTGCTGTAGATGCCTGCGACGTATTCCAGCTCCTGCCCGGGTCTCTGGCGGATCCAGAGCATGTCAGAGCTGCCAAAGCTGAACCCGGACCCTCGGCAGAGGAGGCGCAGGGACCCCCTGGGGGGCTGGAGGTGCCCCCCTGCACTCCAGCAGGTTCACGGCCACCTGGAGCCCTGCGGGACAAATGGGAGATGGGGATGGGGCCAAAGCTCAACCCTACACCCAAATCCTGACTCTTGGCCCAAAACTGGGACCCTTGGAGTTCATCATCCTCCTCTAAGGTGGGTCCCACCACTTTTTGAAGCATGCCAGGCCAACTAGGGCTCTCTTCACCAATCAGGTTTCTCATCCCCATCTCCCCTTTGTCCCGCAGGGCTCCGGGCGGCCGTGACCCTGCTGGAGTGTGGGAGGGACCTCCAGTCCCCCGGGGGGTCCCTGCGCCTCCTCTGCCGAGGGTCTGAGTTCAATTTTGGGGGTTTTGAAATTGAATGGGCTTGACAGTGTCCCGGGCAGGGGCTGGAGTGGGTCGTGGGGGTCAGGTACGATGGTGCTGACACCTACTACGTGCCCTCAGTCAAGGGCTGGTTCACTATCTCCAGGGACAATGGGCAGAGCTCGGTGGCGCTGACCATGAACAACCTCAAGGACGAGGATTCCGCCACCTATTTCTGTGCCAAACGTGCTTATGGTGATAATTAGGCTTATGCTGAAACTTATAATTTTGTCCCCGTCTCCGTGCCCTTGCTCCCCTCCTGTCCCCATTCCCCAGGCCCTTCCCACAAACCCCAAGCCCTGACCCCGTTCCTGCCCCTTTGTCCCAACCCTGATAAGACCCAGATATCTGATTTGGGCTGATCCCCGTGCCATGCTGGCCGATCTGGATAACTCTGGGCGACAGAGTTCCCGAACAGCCAATCAGCTCAGAGATGCCACCATCTCAGCAAGCTCAGTGACTTCAGCTCTTTAGTGATTCTCAGCTCTCAGGATTACAGCTCTTTTATTGATTATCAGCTCTCTCAGGATTCCAGCTCTTTTATTGATTATCAGCTCTCAGGATTTCAGCTCGTTAGGGATTCTCAGCTCTCAGGATCTCAGCTCTTTGCTCACTCTCTGGGGCACCTTTGGCTGGGTCAGAAACAGACGGACAGAGAGGACAAGGAGAGGTCCTGGCGGCTCCACAGCCATGGTTCATTGAGGGATCTGTGAGGGGTTCCAGCGACAGCTCTTCTCCTGTCAGATGGGCTAAACCAGCCCCTTTTATAGGGTAGAGGGGGATCCAAACCTGTCCAACAGTGAGGGTCAGGGAGAAGACACAAATGGGGTTACAGAGAGAAGATGTGGGGCAGTGGGCAAAAGACAGGAGATTATTTTGCTGTTCCGTCATGACTGACCAGTTCCTGCTGTTACGTCTCAATCCTCCCTGGAGCTCGCGCAATCTCTGTGGATTCTGCTAAAGGACATGGGGTCAACACGATAGGCAACAGTCTCACAGCCACTACCATCATCAACAGATTTGGCACACAAATCACATCCGGAATCCTCGTCCCTGAGGTTGTTCATGGTCAGCGTCACTGAGTTCTGCCCGTTGTCCCTGGAGATCGTGACCCGGCCCTTGACAGCCGACGTGTAGGCGGTGGTGCCACCACTGGTGATCCCCGCCAGCCACTCCAGCCCATGCCGGGGTCTCTGGCGGATCCAGTACATGGTGGAACTGCCAAAACTCAACCCGGACCCTCGGCAGAGGAGGCGCAGGGACCCCCCGGGGGTGTGGAGTTTCCCCCCGCACTCCAGCAGGGTCAGGGCCGCGCCCCCATCCCCAAACCTTCAGTGGTTTTGCCACCAATTCCCTTTGTTTGTCCCCAGACATCCAACAGAGGTATCCTGAATGGTAAAGTGCCTTCACCCCTGCAATTAGCCCCAATCCATCCATTAATTATTCTGACAGCTCTTCTGACTTTTGCATCTACTCAGCCCCATCTCCCCTTTGTCCCGCAGGGCTCCGGGCGGCCGTGACCCTGCTGGAGTGCGGGGGGGGACCTCCAGCCCCCCGGGGGCTCCCTGCCCCTCCTCTGCCAAGGGTCCGGGTTCAGTTTCGGGGCTCACTCCATCACCTGGACCCGCCAGAGGCCCGGGCAGGAGCTGGAATTGCTGGCGCTGATCGACGCTAGCGGTGCCCACGCCTGGTACAAGACGTCGGTGCAGGGACGGTTCAGGATCTCCAGGAACAACGGGCAGAGCTCGGTGACGCTGACCTTGAACAACCTCAAGGACGAGGATTCCGAATCCTATTTCTGTGCCAGGGGTGCTGATGATGACGCCGATGATATTGAGGCCTGTGGGATTGGCACCACCACCATGGCTGTGTCCGCAAATGTCACCATTCCCCAGACCCTCCCCCAGATCCCAGCCCTCGTCTCCGCTCTAGGGGACTGAATTTGTGTCCCCAGCCCCGGGCCCAGCGCTGAACTTTGCGGCAGAGTTTGGGGGAAGATCAATGGCCAAGGGTTGGGGTTTTGGGTACGGAGAGGGGAAAGGAAAAGGCAGAAATGGTCACGGGCGGGGTCCGGGGCTGGGAGCTAGGGAAGAGTCTGACGAACGGGGAAAAGTTGGGGTGCTGTGTTTGGTGTGGGGCAATCACTGGGAAGGTCCCCATGAGCAACAGCAACAGGAGCACCAGTATTGACAGATTTCCCACAGAAATAGATGGCGGAATCTTCGACTTTGAGGTTGTTCACAGTCAGCACCACCGAGCTCTGCCCGTTGTCCCTGGAGATCCTGAACCGGCCCGTGACCGATGGTGCGTACCAGGTGCTGCCAACATTACTGTTATCTGCAATGTCCTCCATCCCCTGCCCGGGTCTCTGGCGATACCAGCCCATCCCAAAACTACCAAAACTGACCCCAGACCCTCGGCAGAGGAGGCGCAGGGACCCCCCCGGGGTGCTGGAGGTCCCCCCCGCACTCCAGGTGCGTCACGGCCGCCCGGAGCCCTGCGGGACAAAGGCCAGATGGGCATCAGGCCAAAGCTCAAACACTGACCCAAATCCTGACCCTTGGCCCCAAACTCGGACCCTGGAGGTTCATCATCCTCCTCCCAGGTTTGTCTCGATACTTTATCAAGCTTGACCCTCCAGTTTGCGGCCCTGAACGATCAGGTTTCTCATCCCCATCTCCTCTTTTTCCCGCAGGGCTCCGGGCGGCCGTGACCCTGTTGGAGTCCGGAGGAGACCTCCAGCCCCCCGGGTGGTCCCTGACGTTGCTGTGCCAAGGATCCCGGTTCAGTTTTGGTGGTTTTGCCCTACAATGGGTCTGCCAGAGACCCGGGCAGGGGCTGGAATGGGTCGCCTATATCAGCAACACTGGTGGCACCATCTACTACGCGCCGTCAGTCCAGAGTCGGTTCAAGATCTCCAGGGACAACGGGCAGAGCTCGGTGACGCTGACCACGAACAACCACAAGGACGAGGATTCCGCCACCTATATCTGTGCCAAAAGCTGGGATGGTTGTTGTGGTCCTGCTGCTGGTAAATTCATTGATAGTGATGTTGGTCACGGTGGTTTTTTCTGAGTCCTCAATTTTGAGTTCCCTCCTCTCCCAAAACCAGACCTTTCCCCCAAACCTCAGACCTTGACCCTTTGTCCCAAATCTCCCCAATTTGCCCCAAGGGTCAGCACTGACCCCAAACCCTCCTCTGCTCCTGCCCCAAAACTCAACCATTGGCCCCAAACCTTCACCCCTGGCCTCCAGGTCAGGCCTTTTCCGATCAGGGCCTGGGGAGCTTGGTGAGATTTTGGTGAAATGGGCAAAACTGGGGAGACAATCGAGACTAGGGGAAGGATGGGGCAAAGTTTGGGGGAAAGTAGGGAAGATTTGACACAAACGGCTGGGATGCCGGGGAAGGATGGCTGGGCATTGGAGACATTTTTTGACCAACATGGGGGTGGCCCGCTGACAGAATTTTCGCCAATAAGACCAGGACCAGAAAAACCATAATCATTATTGCTACGTTTGGCGCAGAAATAAATGGCGCAATACTCGTCCTTGAGGTTGTTCATGATCAGCATCACCGAGCTCTGCCCGTTGTCCCTGGAGATCGTGAACCGACCATTGATTGATGGCGCGTGGTGGGTGGTGCCAACCCCATTGATACTTGCGAGGTATTCCAGGACCTTCCCAGATTTCTGGCGAATCCAGAACATTCCATAATTTCTGAAATCGAACCCGGCCCCTCGGCAGAGGAGGCGCAGGGACCCCCCGGGGGGCTGGAGTTCCCCCCCGCACTCCAGCAGGGTCACGGCCGCCCGGAGCCCTGCAGGAAAAAGGGGAAATGGGGATGAGGCCAAAGCTGAACATTGACCCAAATCCTGACTCTTGGCCCCAAACTGGGACCTTTGGACCACCCCATCCTAGTTGTCCTTCTCCTGCTGCCCCTCAGATGGGTCCCGCCCCATTTTCCAGTTTGACAAACCCACTTTGAGGCCTACAGCCAATCAGGTTTCTCATCCCCATCTCCCCTTTGTCCCGCAGGGCTCCGGGCAGCCGTGACCCAGCTGGAGTGCGGGGGGGACCTCCAGCCCCCCGGGGGTTCCCTGCGCCTCCTCTGCCTAGGGTCCGGGTTTGATTTTGGGAATTACGGAATGTACTGGATCCGCCAGAGACCCGGGCAGGCGCTGGAATTCGTTGCTGGGATCAATGCTGATGGTGTCAACACCTTCTACGCACCGTCGGTCAAGGGCCGGTTCAGGATCTCCAGGGACAACGGGCAGAGCTCGGTGACGCTGACCATGAACAACCTCAAGGACGAGGATTCCAGATCGTATTTCTGTGCCAAGCGAATTTCTGGTGGCAATGCTGGCACTGCCGGTGCTTTTGGCCCTGTCCTCATCACCGTGTCCTCAGCTGTCCCCAGACCTCTCCCCTGTGGTCACACATGGCCAGCGTCACCGAGGTCAGCCCGCTGTCCTTGGCCATGCTGACCCGACCCTTGACCGATGGAACGTTCCAGGTGACTCCACCCTTGCACCCATCTGCTGCTCACAGCATGGAGCCCTTGGCTCGAGATCACTTTCAACAATTTCATCTCTCCAAAATTTCAGGCGTATTTGGGAACAAAAACGGGTTTTTTCTCCATAGCTCCCAGAGAGGATTCCAGCCCAGCCCCAAGGAGCAGCCCCAGACACCGCGGCTGCTGAGGGAGAAGTGAAGCCCCAGGTGGGAGCGAGGGAGGGAGGGAGGGAGAAGAAGATGCCATGATTTTGGGGCTCCGCAGCCTCCCCCCACTTCCTCCCTGGCAGCTGCCGGGGCCCAGCCGGGGCAGGGAAGGAAACAGAAAGTTCCTGGTTTTGGTCATTGTGAACATCTGTGTTTGGCAGAGGGCAGCTCAGCCTCGGGGTGCTGCGGCAGAGCACCGGCTGCACAAAAAGCTTTGTGTGCAAAGGGGCCTGGAGCGATCCCCGTTCCGCACTAGGACGGAGGGGAACTAGGGGAGATTGGAGAGAAATGGGTAAATTGGGGGAAACCAAAAGCTGGGGCAGCAGGGGTGGAGTTTAGGGGGAAATGGTCAAGATTTGAAAAACAGGGGTGGGGATTTTAGGGAAGGATTAGAGAATTCTGAGATCTTTGGGAAGGGAGAGGAGAGGGTTTGGGACCACAACCACCATCAAGACCATAAGCAGCACCACCACTACCACAACCACTGCTGTAAAATTTGGCACAGAAATAAACGGCAGAATCGTCGTCCTTGAGGTTGTTCATGGTCAGCGTCACCGAGCTCTGCCCGTTGTCCCTGCAGATCGTGAACCGGCCCTTGACCGACGGCGTGTAGTCGGTGTAACCTCCAGTGTAGTAGATCCTTGCGACGTATTGCAACCCCTGCCCGGGTCTCTGGCGGATCCAGAACAGGTCAACACTCCCAAAATCAAACCCGGACCCTAGGCAGAGGAGGCGCAGGGACCCCCCGGGGAGTTGGATTTCCCCCCCGCACTCCAGCAGGGTCACGGCCACCCGGAGCCCTGCAGGACAAAGGGGAGATGGGGATGAAGGAAAACATCCACCCAAATGTTGATTCTTGCATGCACATTCTGATGTTGCCCAAAAATTGGGACCCTTGGACCTCACCATCTTCCTCCTGCAACTCCTGCTAGTCATCCCGGGTGGATCCCACACCCTTTTTCTGGAATGGCAGCGCCAACATTGACCGCAAAGCCAATCCATACCCTCATCCCCATCTCCCCTTTATCCCACAGGGCTCCAGCAGCCGTGACCCTGCTGGAGTGCGGGGGGGACCTCCAGCCCCCCGGGGGGTCCCTGCGCCTCCTCTGCCCCGGGTCCGGGTTCAGTTTCAGGAGTTTTGCCATGAACTGGGTGCGCCAGAGCCACGGGCAGGGGCTGGAATTTGTGGCATACATAAACATTGACGGAGCCACTTACTACGCGCCATCGGTCAAGGGCCGGTTCAGGATCTCCAGGGAAAACGGGCAGAGCTCGGTGACGTTAACCATGAACTACCTCATGGACGAGGGTTCCGGATCCCTTTTCTGTGCCAGGGCTGCTGATGGTTATGGTGCTGGTGGTAATGGTGACGATGCCCTTGATGGTCTCACGCTCCTGCCTTTCATCCCACTCCCATCATTGAGTCCCCAGAGTTCAGCTTTTCATCCCAAACCTCACCCATTGACCCAGCCCTTCACCCTTTGTCTCCATTTGCCACAATGGTCAGCACTGACCCAAAACCCTGCCCTGCTCCTGCCCCAAAACTCAACCATTGGCCCCAAACCTTCACCCCTGGGGTCCAGTTCAGGCCTGCTCCAACCAGGTCTTGAGAGCTGGGGGAGATTTGGGTGGAATGGGAAAAACTGGGAGAAATTCAGGGGCTGGGGCAGCAGGGGCGGAGTTTGGGGTTAAATGGCCGAGATTTGATGAAAAGGCCTGAGATTTGGTGGAGAGATCAGAGGAATATGGGATATTTGGGAACAAAGTGGAGGGATTTGGGACCAAGATCAGAACCAGCAATAAATGCCACACCAACAGTACCATCACTATAGGCACAACCACCAACAACGCATTTGGCACAGAAATAGGATCCGGAATCCTCGTCCTTGAGGTTGTTCATGGTCAGCATCACCGAGCTCTGCCCGTTGTCCCTGGAGATCCTGGACCGGCCCTTGACCGATGGCGCGTAGGCGATGCAGCCACCTTTGTCCTTGATCCCTGCCACGAATTCCAGCCCCTGCTAGGCTCTCTGGCGCACCCAGAACATGGAGAAACTCCCGAAATTTAACCCGGACCCTCGGCAGAGGAGGCACAGGGACCCCCCGGGGGGCTGGAGGTGCCCCCCGCACTCCAGCAGGGTCACGGCCGTCCGGAGCCCTGCGGGACAAAGGGGAGATGGCCACCAGGCCCAGCTGTGCCATTCTCATTCCCAGCACAGAGTCAGACACCATTCCCTCTGTCTCTCTGTCTCTCTCTCTCTCTCCCTCTCTCTCTCTGTCTCTCTCTTTCTGTCACAGGATTTTTCCTGGAGCAGCACAGAGAGAAGATGAAGAGGAAACAATTCCCATCTCTCCTCGCTGCTCCTGCTGTTTCTGCGTGTGTGGAAAGTGTCAGGGGGATTGTTCCCCTCCAGGGATTCATCATTTGGGTTCTGCTGCAGATTGTTTTGTTTCCTTGGCCAATGGGCTCCACGCCGTGACCTGGCTCTGTCAAACTCTCACGGGGATTCTTTAGGATTTTTCCGTCTCTTTTATACGGAATATTTTAGTATATCTTTAGTATAGATGTAATATAGCATTAATGAGATATAATATAGTATTAATGAGATATACTATAGTATTAATGAGATGAAATATTCCTTTAACGAGATGTAATATAGCATTAAAGAGATGTAATATAGTATTAATGAGATATAATATAGTATTAATAAGTTATAATATAGAATTAATGAGACATAATGTAGTATTAATGAGATATAATATATTATAAATGAGATGTAATATAGTAATAATGAGATATAATATTGTATCAATGTAATAAAATACAATATTAATGTAATATAGTAGAGATTTAATAGAGCAATTGTTCAACATTCTGCATAATGGAGTCAGATGCTGTGACCCAGCTGGAGTGCGGGGGGGACCTCCAGCCCCCTGGGGGGTCCCTGCGCCTCCTCTGCCGAGGGTCCGGGTTCAGTTTTGGGAGTTTTGGAATGTTCTGGATCCATCAGAGAGCCGGGCAGGGGCTGGAGTGGCTCGCAGGGATCAGCAGTGGTGGTTACACGGAGTACGCGGGTTTGGTCAAGGGCCGGTTTAGGGTCTCCAGGGACAACGGGCAGAGCTCGGTGACGCTGACCATGAACAACCTCAAGGACGAGGATTCCGGATCCTATTTCTGCGCCAAGGCTGCTGGTGCCAGTTGGGGTAATGATGTCTCTGCTCTTTGCCCCTTCCCCTTGACTGGGTCCCCTCCTGCCCCCAGGCCCCAGACCCTTCCACCAAATCTCAGCCCTTGACCCCATTCTTCACCCTTGGTCCCAGATCTCCCCCAGTTCCACCAACGCCAACCACGGAGGCAAAACCCCCAATCGGGTTCTGCCCCAAACCCAATAAAGTTTGCACGAAAATCACCCAATTCTGCCCAAAAACCCCACTTTGTTCTCCCAGCCACAGCTGCTGACACGAATCCCCAATTCTGACCAAAATCAGGACCCTGGGCCTCAAACCCCGACCTTCAGGGCAAAGTTTTAGGGCACAAAGGGGAGATTTGGGGTCGGGAGTTGTGGTTTGGGGTCAGCGGGTGAGAATTGGGACCGAGGCAGAGCAAGGTTGGGATCGATGGTCAAGGGCTGGGTGTGGGCTGGGGGTTTGGGGGAAGGGTCTGGGCAACGGGGACGGGGGGGACACGGGCATAGGGACAGCTTGGGCATTGTCAATAAAACCACCACCACCACCATCACCATCATCAGATTTGGCACAGAAATACGTGGCGGAATCCTCGAAATTGAGGTTGTTCATGGTCAGCGTCACCGAGCTCTGCCCATTGTCCCTGGAGATCGTGAACCGACCCTGGACTGACGGCGCGTACCCGGTG
Source organism: Melozone crissalis (assembly GCF_028551555.1). Taxonomy (NCBI): domain Eukaryota; kingdom Metazoa; phylum Chordata; class Aves; order Passeriformes; family Passerellidae; genus Melozone; species Melozone crissalis. Next base: position 4,258,030 of record NW_026535856.1, read on the forward strand.
TAAGAACCACGGTGTCTGATGCCCGTGACCCATTCCAGCCCCTGCCCGGGTCTCTTGCGGACCCAGTTCATGGCAAAACTCCCAAAATCAAACCCGGACCCTCACCAGAGGGGGCGCAGGGACCCCCCGGGGGGCTGGAGGTCCCCCCCAGACTCCAGCAGGGTCACGGCCGCCCGGAGCCCTGCGGAACAAAGGGGAGATTATGGTAACAAGAAATCGGATTGGTCCAGAAGGGGAAAAGGGGCATGGCTTGCAGAAAAAGGGGCAGGACCCACTTGAGAGGGCAGCCAGGAAGAGGATATGGCGGCAGAAGTGTCAAAATTTTGGGCCAAAAGTCGGGGTTTGGGTCAAGGGTTTAGCTTTGGCCTCATCCCCATCTCCCCTTTGTCCCCCAGGGCTCCGGGCGGCCGTGACCCTGCTGGAGTGCGGGGGGGACCTCCAGCCCCCTGAGGGTTCCCTGCGCCTCCTCTGCCGAGGGTCCGGGTTCAATGACGGCAGTTTTGTCATGTGCTGGATCCGCCAGAGACCCGGGCAGGTGCTGGAATGGGTTGGAAGTATCAGCAGTGGTGGTCGCAGCACCTTCTATGCGCCATCCGTCAAGGGCCGGTTCAGGATCTCCAGGGACAACGGGCAGAGCTCGGTGACGCTGACCATGAACAACCTCAAGGACGAGGATTCCGGATCCTATTTCTGTGCCAGGGCTGCCTATAATAATTGGGTGCTGCTGCTGGTGTGGATGGTGTTAACCTCATCCCCATCCCCGTGTCCCCACCTGTCCCCATTCCCCAGCCCCTTCCCCACACCCCAGCCCCGGACCCCATTCCTTTCCCCGTGTCCCAGCTCTGAGCTGGCTCGGCCCCAAATCTCAGCTCTTCGCCCCAAACCTCAGCTCTTGGCTCCAACGCTCAGCCAAGGTTCCCAAACCTGGGTGCAAATGGTCGAGATTTGGGAAAATGGGCCAGATTTGGTCTGTGTCTGTGACTCAGATCCACCACTGAAATTCTGGGCCAAAACAGGTCCAGTGTGGGGCAATGTGGGATTTGAGGGCCGAGACTGAGCTCAGGGTGAAACCAGCTCTGATTTGGGGCCAGGAGCTGAGATTTGGGGCCAGAGCAGGGCAAGGTTGGGACAAAGGGTCAGGAGTGGAGGGAAGGGTTGCGGCACGGGGACAGGGAGAAAATCATAAACAATATTTGCAGCACCCCAACCAGCACCATAACCATCAGCACCCCTGGTGCAGAAATAGGATCCGAAATCCTCGTCCTTGAGGGTGTTCATGGTCAGCGTCACCGAGCTCTGCCCATTGTCCCTGGAGATTGTGAACCGAACCGTGACAGACGGCGCATAGCGGGTGTCTCCACCATTGCCCCAGATCCCTGCGAGCCACTCCAGCCCCTGCCCGGGTCTCTGACGGACCCACTGCATGGCAACACTCCCAAAATCAAACCCGGACCCTCGGCAGAGGAGGCGCAGGGACCCCCCGGGGAGTTGGATTTCCCCCCCGCACTCCACCAGGGTCACGGCCGCCCGGAGTCCTGCGGGAAAAAAGGGAGATAGGGATGGGAAACCTGATTGGTTGAGGGCCTCAAAGCAGGTGTGGTCTGCTGGAAAACGGGACTGGACCAACCTGGGAGGAGGATGATGAACTCCAAGGGACCCAATGTGGGGCCAGGAGTCAGGATGTGGGTCAACGGTTGAGCTTTTCCATCCCCTTTGTCCCGCAGGGCTCTGGGCGGCGGTGACCCTGCTGGAGTGCGGGGGGGACCTCCAGCCCCCCGGGGGGTCCCTGATCCTTCTCTGCCGAGGGTCCAGGTTCGATTTCGGCAGTTTTGGGATGGGCTGGGTCCGCCAGAGACCCGGGCAGGCGCTGGCGTTCGTAGCACAGATCAACACTGTTGGCAAAACCCACTATGGAGATTCGGTCCAGGGTCGGTTCACGATCTCCAGGAATAACGGGCAGAGCTCGGTGGTGCTGACCATGAACAACCTCACGGACGAGGATTCCGGGTCCTATTTCTGTGCCAAGGATTCCTATGGTGGCTGGAATGCCACCCATGCCATTGGTTTCACTCCCGATGGTTGGGTTGGTGCTTGGGGTTTCAGCCCCGTCCCTGTCCCTAGCTGTCTCCAGACCCTTCCCTAAACCCCCCTGACCCACCCCTGACCCTTCGTCCCAGCCCTGCCCCCTTTGCCCCAACGCTGCCCATTGGCCCAAAACACCCCTGGTTCTGGCCCCAAACTCAACTCTCAGCCCCAAATCTCCCCCTCGTGCCCCAAAAGTGCCCCAAGGGTAGAGATTTGGGGACAGTGGGTGAGGTTTGGGTCAGCGGCTGTGGCTGGGAGCCCAAAGTGGGGATTTGGGGCAGAATCGGGCGAGTTTTGGGGCCAAAGTAGGAGGGCTTGGGGCAGAACCAGTTTGTGGGTTTGGGGTCTTGGGTCACCATTGGTGGAAATAGGGGAGATCTGGGAAAAGGGGTCAAGAATGAGGTCAAGGGCTCAGATTTGGGTAAAGGCTCTGAGATTTGGGGACAAGAGGGGCTCAGGCAAGGGCGCTGCCACCACGGGAAAGGTCAATAAAAACAGCACCAGCAGCCCAAGCAGCACCAGCAACTTTGGCACAGAAATAGGATCCGGAATCCTCACCCTTGAGGTTGCTTATGGTCAGCGTCACCGAGCTCTGCCCGTTGTCCTTGGAGATCGTGAACCGGCCCTTGACCAACGGCGCGTAGATGGTGCTGGAACCATCGCTCCTGATCCACGCGACGAATTCCAGCCCCTGCCCGGGTCTCTGGCGGATCCATGACATGTCAAAATTCCCAAAACTGAACTCGGACCCTCGGTAGAGGAGGTGCAGGGACCCCCCGCGGGGCTGGAGGTCCCCCCCGCACTCCAGCAGGGTCACGGCCGCCCGGAGCCCTGCGGGACAAAGCGGAGATGATTAAAAATGAGAAATGTGATTGCTCCAGAAGGGGAAAAGGTGCTTGTGTTCCAGAAAAAAGGGGCGGGACCCACCTGGGAGGGGCAGCAGGGGCAGCAGGGCCAGGAGCAGGAGGGACCTCAAGGCCAAGGCCGGGATGTGCTGGGGCTGGGGTCCTGGGGGGTTTTGGGTGTTGTTAACGCGGTATTGCGTTGGAAATCAATGTGGAACCCTGAGGAGAAGGTGTCCAATTAATTAATGACAATATTGAGTTTAATTCCAGCTTTTGAGTAACTTCATGATACCCAAAAATTCTGGTGGAGGTTTGGGACCAAACCAGTGCAGTTATGAGTGAAATTGGTGAGGATTTGGGGATGGGCTCCGGGCGGCTGTGACCCTGCTGGAGTGCGGGGGGCACCTCCAGCACCCCAGGGGGTCCCTGCGGGTCCTATGCCGAGGGTCCGGGTTCGATTTTAGCAGTTTTGGGATGGGCTGGTATCGACCGAGGCCTGGATGAGGGCTGGAGTACGTCGCAAGGATCAGTGACACTGGAGGTTACACCGAGTACGCGCCATTGGTCAAGGGCCGGGTCACAATCTCCAGGGACAACGGGCAGAGCTCGGTGATGCTGACCATGAACAACCTCAAGGACGAGGATTCCGCAACCTATTTCTGTGTCAAAGCTCCTTGTGGTCGTGGTGCTGCTCCTGCTGATTATATTGACGGTGCTCGTGATGTGCCCATCTCCGTGTCCCCGTACCCATTCCCCAGACCCTTCCCCCAAACCCCCAGCCCACACCCAGCTCTTGACCACTGATCCCAACCTTGCTCTGCCTAGGCCCCAATTCTCACCCGCTGACCCCAAACCACAACTCCTGACCCCAAATCTCCAATTTGTGCCCCAAAACTTGATTCTGAAAGTGGATACTTCTGGTCATGGGTTAAGATTTCGGTCAATTTTGCGGCCAAGAGTGGAGAATTTGGGGCAGAGCCAGAGAAGGGTTGGGAGATAGGGTCAGAAATGGGGTCAGGGGCAGAGTTTGGGAGAAGGGTCTGGGGAACCTGGACAGGGCGGGGACAGAGCCATGGGGATGGGGTCAGAACCATCCGCAGCAGAACCCCAAGTATCAAAGGCAGCTTTCCCGCAGAAATAGGAACCGGAATCCTCGTCCTTGAGGTTGTTCATGGTCAGCGTCACCGAGCTCTGCCCGTTGTCCCTGGAGATCCTGAACCAGCCCTGCACTGATAATGCGTAGGTATAGCTGGATCCATCATTCTTGATCACTGCGACGTCTTCCAGCCCCCGCCCGGGTATCTGGCACATCCAGAACCTTCTGAAACTCCTGAAATTGAACCCGGACCCTCTGCAGAGGAGGCGCGGGGAGCCCGGGGGGGTTGGAGGGCCCCCCCGCACTCCAGCAGGAACACGGCCAGCCAGAGCCCTGCGGGACAAAGGGGAGATGGGGATGAGGGAACAAATCCACCCAAATGTTGATTCTTGCCTGCAGACCCTGATGTTGGCCCCAAATTGGGACCCTGGGACCTCCCCATCCTCCTCCTGCAGCTCCTGCTGGCCCTCCCAGGTGGATCCCACACCCTTTTTCTGGCATGGCGGTGCCCACTTTGGGTCCATAACCAATCCAGCTCCTCCTCCCCATCTCCTCTTTGTCCTGCAGGGCTCCGGGCAGCCGTGAACCGACTGGAATGTGGGGGGGACCTCCAGCCCCCCGGGGGTTCCCTGCGCCTCCTCTGCCGAGGGTCCGGGTTTGATTTCGGGAGTTACCCCATGAGCTGGGTCCGCCAGAGACCCGGGCAGGGGCTGGAGTGGCTCGCAGGCATCTACAGTGATGGTTCCTACATCTACTACGCGCCATCGGTCCAGGGCTGGTGCAGGATCTCCAGGGACAACGGGCAGAGCTCGGTGACGCTGACCATGAACAACCTCAAGGACGAGGATTCCGGATCCTATTTCTGCACCAAGGGTTTTGCTGGTTATGCTGGTGATAACAATGCCTGCTGTATTGACCCCTTCCCTATCACTGTGTCCCCCCCTGTCCCCATTCCCCAGACCCTTCCCCAGCTCCCAGCCCCTGACCCAGCCCGTGACCATTTCCCCATTTCCCTTCCCCCTCTCCGGCCCCAAACCCCAACCCTTGGCCGTTGATCTTCCCCCAAACTCTGCCCCAAAGGTCAGCGCTGGGCCCGGGGCTGGGGACACGAATTCAGTCACCGAGAGCGGGGACGAGGGCTGGGATTTGGGGGGAGGGTCTGGGGTATGGCGACAATTATGGACGCAACAAAGGGGGGGGGCTACATGCTCCATAACCAGCACCAGCAGCGTCACTACGATAAGCAAGAACAGCATTACAACCCTCAGGAGTTTTGGCACAGAAATAGAATCCGGAATCCTCGTCCTTGAGGTTGTTCAGGGTCAGCGTCACCGAGCTCTGCCCGTTGTCCCTGGAGATCGTGACCCGGCCCTTGACCGATGGCGCGTAGCTGGTGCTGGAACCGTCTTACTTGATCGCTCCAATGTATCCCAGCCCCTGCCTGGGTCTCTGGCGCACCCAGTACAGGGTGGAATCCCCGAAATCGAAGCCAGACCCTCGGCAGAAGAGGTGCAGGGAACCCCCGGGGGCCTGGAGGTCCCCCCCGCACTCCAGCAGGGTCACGGCCGCCCGGAGCCCTGCGGGACAAAGGGGAGATGGGGATGAGGTGATGCAAAAGTCAGGCGAAGGTGCCCAATTATTGAATGGGTGGATTGGGACTAATTGCACGGTTTAAGGCACTTTACCATTCAGGATACATCTGTTGGAGATTTGGGGACAAAGAAAGGGAATTGGGGGCAAAACCGGTGAAGGTTTAGGGATGGGGGAGCGGCAGTGACCCTGCTTGAGTGCGGGGGGGACCTCCAGTCCCCTGGGGGGTCCCTGCGCCTCCTCTGCCGAGGGTCCGGGTTCAGTTTTGGGAGTTTTGGAATGTTCTGGATCCATCAGAGAGCCGGGCAGGGGCTGGAGTGGCTCGCAGGGATCAGCAGTGGTGGTTACACGGAGTACGCGGGTTTGGTCAAGGGCCGGTTTAGGGTCTCCAGGGACAACGGGCAGAGCTCGGTGACGCTGACCATGAACAACCTCAAGGACGAGGATTCCGGATCCTATTTCTGCGCCAAGGCTGCTGGTGCCAGTTGGGGTAATGATGTCTCTGCTCTTTGCCCCTTCCCCTTGACTGGGTCCCCTCCTGCCCCCAGGCCCCAGACCCTTCCACCAAATCTCAGCCCTTGACCCCATTCTTCACCCTTGGTCCCAGATCTCCCCCAGTTCCACCAACGCCAACCACGGAGGCAAAACCCCCAATCGGGTTCTGCCCCAAACCCAATAAAGTTTGCACGAAAATCACCCAATTCTGCCCAAAAACCCCACTTTGTTCTCCCAGCCACAGCTGCTGACACGAATCCCCAATTCTGACCAAAATCAGGACCCTGGGCCTCAAACCCCGACCTTCAGGGCAAAGTTTTAGGGCACAAAGGGGAGATTTGGGGTCGGGAGTTGTGGTTTGGGGTCAGCGGGTGAGAATTGGGACCGAGGCAGAGCAAGGTTGGGATCGATGGTCAAGGGCTGGGTGTGGGCTGGGGGTTTGGGGGAAGGGTCTGGGCAACGGGGACGGGGGGGACACGGGCATAGGGACAGCTTGGGCATTGTCAATAAAACCACCACCACCACCATCACCATCATCAGATTTGGCACAGAAATACGTGGCGGAATCCTCGAAATTGAGGTTGTTCATGGTCAGCGTCACCGAGCTCTGCCCATTGTCCCTGGAGATCGTGAACCGACCCTGGACTGACGGCGCGTACCCGGTGTAAGAACCACGGTGTCTGATGCCCGTGACCCATTCCAGCCCCTGCCCGGGTCTCTTGCGGACCCAGTTCATGGCAAAACTCCCAAAATCAAACCCGGACCCTCACCAGAGGGGGCGCAGGGACCCCCCGGGGGGCTGGAGGTCCCCCCCAGACTCCAGCAGGGTCACGGCCGCCCGGAGCCCTGCGGAACAAAGGGGAGATTATGGTAACAAGAAATCGGATTGGTCCAGAAGGGGAAAAGGGGCATGGCTTGCAGAAAAAGGGGCAGGACCCACTTGAGAGGGCAGCCAGGAAGAGGATATGGCGGCAGAAGTGTCAAAATTTTGGGCCAAAAGTCGGGGTTTGGGTCAAGGGTTTAGCTTTGGCCTCATCCCCATCTCCCCTTTGTCCCCCAGGGCTCCGGGCGGCCGTGACCCTGCTGGAGTGCGGGGGGGACCTCCAGCCCCCTGAGGGTTCCCTGCGCCTCCTCTGCCGAGGGTCCGGGTTCAATGACGGCAGTTTTGTCATGTGCTGGATCCGCCAGAGACCCGGGCAGGTGCTGGAATGGGTTGGAAGTATCAGCAGTGGTGGTCGCAGCACCTTCTATGCGCCATCCGTCAAGGGCCGGTTCAGGATCTCCAGGGACAACGGGCAGAGCTCGGTGACGCTGACCATGAACAACCTCAAGGACGAGGATTCCGGATCCTATTTCTGTGCCAGGGCTGCCTATAATAATTGGGTGCTGCTGCTGGTGTGGATGGTGTTAACCTCATCCCCATCCCCGTGTCCCCACCTGTCCCCATTCCCCAGCCCCTTCCCCACACCCCAGCCCCGGACCCCATTCCTTTCCCCGTGTCCCAGCTCTGAGCTGGCTCGGCCCCAAATCTCAGCTCTTCGCCCCAAACCTCAGCTCTTGGCTCCAACGCTCAGCCAAGGTTCCCAAACCTGGGTGCAAATGGTCGAGATTTGGGAAAATGGGCCAGATTTGGTCTGTGTCTGTGACTCAGATCCACCACTGAAATTCTGGGCCAAAACAGGTCCAGTGTGGGGCAATGTGGGATTTGAGGGCCGAGACTGAGCTCAGGGTGAAACCAGCTCTGATTTGGGGCCAGGAGCTGAGATTTGGGGCCAGAGCAGGGCAAGGTTGGGACAAAGGGTCAGGAGTGGAGGGAAGGGTTGCGGCACGGGGACAGGGAGAAAATCATAAACAATATTTGCAGCACCCCAACCAGCACCATAACCATCAGCACCCCTGGTGCAGAAATAGGATCCGAAATCCTCGTCCTTGAGGGTGTTCATGGTCAGCGTCACCGAGCTCTGCCCATTGTCCCTGGAGATTGTGAACCGAACCGTGACAGACGGCACATAGCGGGTGTCTCCACCATTGCCCCAGATCCCTGCGAGCCACTCCAGCCCCTGCCCGGGTCTCTGACGGACCCACTGCATGGCAACACTCCCAAAATCAAACCCGGACCCTCGGCAGAGGAGGCGCAGGGACCCCCCGGGGAGTTGGATTTCCCCCCCGCACTCCACCAGGGTCACGGCCGCCCGGAGTCCTGCGGGAAAAAAGGGAGATAGGGATGGGAAACCTGATTGGTTGAGGGCCTCAAAGCAGGTGTGGTCTGCTGGAAAACGGGACTGGACCAACCTGGGAGGAGGATGATGAACTCCAAGGGACCCAATGTGGGGCCAGGAGTCAGGATGTGGGTCAACGGTTGAGCTTTTCCATCCCCTTTGTCCCGCAGGGCTCTGGGCGGCGGTGACCCTGCTGGAGTGCGGGGGGGACCTCCAGCCCCCCGGGGGGTCCCTGATCCTTCTCTGCCGAGGGTCCAGGTTCGATTTCGGCAGTTTTGGGATGGGCTGGGTCCGCCAGAGACCCGGGCAGGCGCTGGCGTTCGTAGCACAGATCAACACTGTTGGCAAAACCCACTATGGAGATTCGGTCCAGGGTCGGTTCACGATCTCCAGGAATAACGGGCAGAGCTCGGTGGTGCTGACCATGAACAACCTCACGGACGAGGATTCCGGGTCCTATTTCTGTGCCAAGGATTCCTATGGTGGCTGGAATGCCACCCATGCCATTGGTTTCACTCCCGATGGTTGGGTTGGTGCTTGGGGTTTCAGCCCCGTCCCTGTCCCTAGCTGTCTCCAGACCCTTCCCTAAACCCCCCTGACCCACCCCTGACCCTTCGTCCCAGCCCTGCCCCCTTTGCCCCAACGCTGCCCATTGGCCCAAAACACCCCTGGTTCTGGCCCCAAACTCAACTCTCAGCCCCAAATCTCCCCCTCGTGCCCCAAAAGTGCCCCAAGGGTAGAGATTTGGGGACAGTGGGTGAGGTTTGGGTCAGCGGCTGTGGCTGGGAGCCCAAAGTGGGGATTTGGGGCAGAATCGGGCGAGTTTTGGGGCCAAAGTAGGAGGGCTTGGGGCAGAACCAGTTTGTGGGTTTGGGGTCTTGGGTCACCATTGGTGGAAATAGGGGAGATCTGGGAAAAGGGGTCAAGAATGAGGTCAAGGGCTCAGATTTGGGTAAAGGCTCTGAGATTTGGGGACAAGAGGGGCTCAGGCAAGGGCGCTGCCACCACGGGAAAGGTCAATAAAAACAGCACCAGCAGCCCAAGCAGCACCAGCAACTTTGGCACAGAAATAGGATCCGGAATCCTCACCCTTGAGGTTGCTTATGGTCAGCGTCACCGAGCTCTGCCCGTTGTCCTTGGAGATCGTGAACCGGCCCTTGACCAACGGCGCGTAGATGGTGCTGGAACCATCGCTCCTGATCCACGCGACGAATTCCAGCCCCTGCCCGGGTCTCTGGCGGATCCATGACATGTCAAAATTCCCAAAACTGAACTCGGACCCTCGGTAGAGGAGGTGCAGGGACCCCCCGCGGGGCTGGAGGTCCCCCCCGCACTCCAGCAGGGTCACGGCCGCCCGGAGCCCTGCGGGACAAAGCGGAGATGATTAAAAATGAGAAATGTGATTGCTCCAGAAGGGGAAAAGGTGCTTGTGTTCCAGAAAAAAGGGGCGGGACCCACCTGGGAGGGGCAGCAGGGGCAGCAGGGCCAGGAGCAGGAGGGACCTCAAGGCCAAGGCCGGGATGTGCTGGGGCTGGGGTCCTGGGGGGTTTTGGGTGTTGTTAACGCGGTATTGCGTTGGAAATCAATGTGGAACCCTGAGGAGAAGGTGTCCAATTAATTAATGACAATATTGAGTTTAATTCCAGCTTTTGAGTAACTTCATGATACCCAAAAATTCTGGTGGAGGTTTGGGACCAAACCAGTGCAGTTATGAGTGAAATTGGTGAGGATTTGGGGATGGGCTCCGGGCGGCTGTGACCCTGCTGGAGTGCGGGGGGCACCTCCAGCACCCCAGGGGGTCCCTGCGGGTCCTATGCCGAGGGTCCGGGTTCGATTTTAGCAGTTTTGGGATGGGCTGGTATCGACCGAGGCCTGGATGAGGGCTGGAGTACGTCGCAAGGATCAGTGACACTGGAGGTTACACCGAGTACGCGCCATTGGTCAAGGGCCGGGTCACAATCTCCAGGGACAACGGGCAGAGCTCGGTGATGCTGACCATGAACAACCTCAAGGACGAGGATTCCGCAACCTATTTCTGTGTCAAAGCTCCTTGTGGTCGTGGTGCTGCTCCTGCTGATTATATTGACGGTGCTCGTGATGTGCCCATCTCCGTGTCCCCGTACCCATTCCCCAGACCCTTCCCCCAAACCCCCAGCCCACACCCAGCTCTTGACCACTGATCCCAACCTTGCTCTGCCTAGGCCCCAATTCTCACCCGCTGACCCCAAACCACAACTCCTGACCCCAAATCTCCAATTTGTGCCCCAAAACTTGATTCTGAAAGTGGATACTTCTGGTCATGGGTTAAGATTTCGGTCAATTTTGCGGCCAAGAGTGGAGAATTTGGGGCAGAGCCAGAGAAGGGTTGGGAGATAGGGTCAGAAATGGGGTCAGGGGCAGAGTTTGGGAGAAGGGTCTGGGGAACCTGGACAGGGCGGGGACAGAGCCATGGGGATGGGGTCAGAACCATCCGCAGCAGAACCCCAAGTATCAGAGGCAGCTTTCCCGCAGAAATAGGAACCGGAATCCTCGTCCTTGAGGTTGTTCATGGTCAGCGTCACCGAGCTCTGCCCGTTGTCCCTGGAGATCCTGAACCAGCCCTGCACTGATAATGCGTAGGTATAGCTGGATCCATCATTCTTGATCACTGCGACGTCTTCCAGCCCCCGCCCGGGTCTCTGGCACATCCAGAACCTTCTGAAACTCCTGAAATTGAACCCGGACCCTCTGCAGAGGAGGCGCGGGGAGCCCGGGGGGGTTGGAGGGCCCCCCCGCACTCCAGCAGGAACACGGCCAGCCAGAGCCCTGCGGGACAAAGGGGAGATGGGGATGAGGGAACAAATCCACCCAAATGTTGATTCTTGCCTGCAGACCCTGATGTTGGCCCCAAATTGGGACCCTGGGACCTCCCCATCCTCCTCCTGCAGCTCCTGCTGGCCCTCCCAGGTGGATCCCACACCCTTTTTCTGGCATGGCGGTGCCCACTTTGGGTCCATAACCAATCCAGCTCCTCCTCCCCATCTCCTCTTTGTCCTGCAGGGCTCCGGGCAGCCGTGAACCGACTGGAATGTGGGGGGGACCTCCAGCCCCCCGGGGGTTCCCTGCGCCTCCTCTGCCGAGGGTCCGGGTTTGATTTCGGGAGTTACCCCATGAGCTGGGTCCGCCAGAGACCCGGGCAGGGGCTGGAGTGGCTCGCAGGCATCTACAGTGATGGTTCCTACATCTACTACGCGCCATCGGTCCAGGGCCGGTGCAGGATCTCCAGGGACAACGGGCAGAGCTCGGTGACGCTGACCATGAACAACCTCAAGGACGAGGATTCCGGATCCTATTTCTGCACCAAGGGTTTTGCTGGTTATGCTGGTGATAACAATGCCTGCTGTATTGACCCCTTCCCTATCACTGTGTCCCCCCCTGTCCCCATTCCCCAGACCCTTCCCCAGCTCCCAGCCCCTGACCCAGCCCGTGACCATTTCCCCATTTCCCTTCCCCCTCTCCGGCCCCAAACCCCAACCCTTGGCCGTTGATCTTCCCCCAAACTCTGCCCCAAAGGTCAGCGCTGGGCCCGGGGCTGGGGACACGAATTCAGTCACCGAGAGCGGGGACGAGGGCTGGGATTTGGGGGGAGGGTCTGGGGTATGGCGACAATTATGGACGCAACAAAGGGGGGGGGCTACATGCTCCATAACCAGCACCAGCAGCGTCACTACGATAAGCAAGAACAGCATTACAACCCTCAGGAGTTTTGGCACAGAAATAGAATCCGGAATCCTCGTCCTTGAGGTTGTTCATGTTCAGCTCACCGAGCTCTGCCCGTTGTCCCTGGAGATGCTGACTCGACTGCTGAACAATGACGGGTATCTGGTGTCTCCATCATAATCAATCTCTGCAATGTATTCCAGGCCCTGCCCAGGCCGCTAGTGGATCCACATCAGACTGGCTTGTCCAAAACTGAACCCGGACCCTCGGCAGAGGAGGCACAGGGAACCCACGGGGGGCTGGAGGTCCCACCCGCACTCCAGCAAGGTCACGGCCGCCCGGAGCCCTGCGGGACAAAGGGGAGATGGGGGTGAGGCCAAAGCTCAACCCTTAACCCAAATCCTGACTCTGGGCCCCAAACTGGGACCCTTGGAGTTCATCATCCTCCCTCCTCCTCCCAGCGGGTCCCATCACGTTTTCCAGCAGACCACATGCACTATGAGACATTCAAGGGATCAGGTTTTTCATTTCCATCACCTCCCCTTTGTCCCGCAGGGCTCCGGGCGGCCGTGACACTGCTGAAGTGCGGGGGGGACCTCCAGCCCCCCGGGGGGTCCCCGCGCCTACTCTGCCGAGGGTCCGGGTTCAGTTTTGGCAGTTTCACCATGTACTGGGTGTGCCAGAGACCCGGGCAGGGGCTGGAATAGCTCGCAGGAATCTACAGGGATGGTTCCAGCACCCACTACGCACCATCGGTCAAGGGCCGGGTCACGATCTCCAGGGACAACGGGCAGAGCTCGGTGATGCTGACCATGAGCAACCTCAAGGACGAGGATTCCGGATCCTATTTCTGTGCCAAGGGTGCTGATATTGGTTACCATAATCAGGCTGCTGCTTATCGTTGGATCCTCTCCATGTCCCAATGTCCTCACCCGTCCCGGTTCCCCAGACCCTTCCCCACACCCCAGCCACTGACCCCATTCCTGTCCCTGTGTCCCAGCCCTGAACTGGCCCTTCCCCAAATCTCCCCCCTTTTCCCCCAAATTCCCAACTCTCGGCCCCACCCCTTCATCCTTGGTGCCAATTTTTGTGCCAAAACCTCAGGATTGGGTGCCCCCAGCGCGGGTTTGGGGCCAGGGGTTCAGATTCAGGGCTGCCCCAGAGGGATTTTCAGGTCAATGGTCGCAATGGAAGGGAGTGGAAACCTGGGGTGAAAGGCCGAGACTTGGGGGATGGTTCTGGGCAAAGGGCCCCAGGGTGAGGGGAAGGGCGAGATTTGGGGGAAATGGGAAAAATTGGGGGAAAAGTCCAGAGTTGGGGAAGCAGGGGTGGAGTTTGGGGGAAAAGGGTGAAGTTTTGAGGAGAAGGGCTGGGATTTGGGGGAAGGATCGCCGGGATTGGGGAAATTTGGTGACCGTCATGGTCACTACCAGGATTGATGCCAATAGCAGCTGCATTAGCATTGCCAGCATAATCATTGGTACGATTGGCGCAGAAATAAACAGCGGAATCCTCGTCCTTGAGGTTGTTCATGGTCAGCGCCACCGAGCTCTGCCCCTTGTCCCTGGAGATCGTGAACCGGCCCTTGACCGACTGCGAGTAGAAGGTGGTGCCACCACTGTTGATGTATGCCACGAATTGTAGCGCCTGCCAGGGTCTCTGATGGATCCAGAACATTCCAAAACTCCCAAAACTGAACCCGGACCCTCTGCACAGCAACGTCAGGGACCCCCTGGGGGGTTGGAGGTCCCCCCCGCACTCCAGCAGGGTCACGGCCGCCCGGAGCCCTGCGGGACAAAGGGGAGATGGGGGTGAGGCCAAAGCTCAACCCTTGACCCAAATCCTGACTCTTGGCCACAAATTGGGACCCTTGGATTTCATCACTGTCCTCCCTGGCGGTGTCCCGCCCCTTTTTACAGCAAGCCACACCTACTTTGACCCCACGGCCAATCAGGTTTCCCATCCCCATCTCCCCTTTGTCCCGCAGGGCTCCGGGCGGCCGTGACCCTGCTGCAGTGCGGGGGGGAACTCCAGCCCCCTTGGTGGTCCCTGACGTTGCTCTGCATCGGCTCTGGGTTCACTCTCGCCAATCACGACATGTTCTGGATCCGCCAGAGACCCGGGCAGGGGCTGCAGTTGGTCGCCCACATCACCTACAATGGAGGCTACACCATCTACAGTCCATTGGTGCAGGGTCGGTTCAGGATCTCCTGGGACAACGGGAAGAGCTCGGTGACGCTGACCATGAACAACCTCAAGGACGACGATTCTGGATCCTATTTCTGTGCCAAGCGTATTTCTGGTGGCAGTGCTGATTTTGCCAGTGCTTTTGGCCCTGTCCCCATCTCTGTGTCCTCAGCTGACCCCAGACCTTTCCCCTGTGGTCACACATGGCCAGCGTCACCGAGGTCAGCCCGCTGTCCCTGGCCGTGCAGACTCGGCCCTTGACCGATGGAAAGTTCCAGGTGACTCCACCCTTGCACCCATCTGCTTCTCTCAGCATGGAGCCCTTGGCTCGAGATCAATTTAAACAGTTTCATCTCACGAAAATTTCAGGTGTTTTTGGGTAAAAATGTGGGTTTATTCTCCAGAGCTCCCAGAGAGGATTCCAGCCATGCCCCAAGGAGCAGCCCCAGACACCGCGGCAGCAGAGGGAGAAGTGAAGCCCCAGGTGGGAGCGAGGGAGGGAGAGAGGAGAAGACGCCGTGATTTTGGGGTCCCCAGCCTCCCCCCACTTCCTCCGTGGCAGCTGCCAGGGCCCGGCCGGGGCAGGAAAGGAAACAGAAAGTTCCTGGTTTTGGTCATTGTGAAGATCTGTGTTTGGCAGAGGGCAGCTCAGCCTCGGGGCGCTGCGGCAGAGTGCCGGCTGCACAAAAAGCTTTGTGTGCAAAGGGCCCTGGAGCGATCCCCGTTTTGCACTGAGATGGAGGGGAAGGGCCAGACTGGAGAGAAATGGGGAAAATTGGGGCAAAACTGGGAATGGGGGAAGTTATGGTGTAGTTTGGGGGAAAATATCTGAGATTTGGGAAACTGGGGTGGGGATTTGGAGGAAGGATCAGAGAATTTTGTGATGCTTGGGAACATTGAGGAGAGGGCTTGGGACAACAACCACCATCAACATCATAAGCATAAGAACAATGACCATAACCACTGGTGTAACATCTGGCGCTGAAATAGGATCCGGAATCCTCGTCCTTGAGGTTGTTCATGGTCAGCGTCACCGAGCTCTGCCCGTTGTCCCTGGAGATCGTGAACCGGCCCTTGACCGACGGCACGTAGTTGGTGTAAGCAGCAGTGTTGTAGATCCTTGCGACGAATTCCAGCCCCTGCCCGGGTCTCTGGCACACCCACTACATGGCAAAACTGCCGAAACTGAACCCAGGCCCTCTGCAGAGGAGGCGCAGGGAACCCCCGGGGGGCTGGAGGTCCCCCCCGCACTCCAGCAGGGTCACGGCCAGCCGGAGCCCTGTGGGACAAAGGGGAGATGGGGATGAGGGAACAAATCGACCCAAATGTTGATTCTTGCCTGCAGACCCTGATGTTGGCCCCAAATTGGGACCCTGGGACCTCCCCATCCTCCTCCTGCAGCTCCTGCTGGCCCTCCCAGGTGGATCCCACACCCTTTTTCTGGCATGGCGGTGCCCACTTTGGGTCCATAACCAATCCAGCTCCTCCTCCCCATCTCCCCTTTGTCCTGCAGGGCTCCGGGCGGCCGTGACACTACTGGAGTGTGGGGGGGACCTCCAGCCCCCCGGGGGTTCCCTGCGCCTCCTCTGCCGAGGGTCCGGGTTTGATTTCGGGAGTTACCCCATGAGCTGGGTCCGCCAGAGACCCGGGCAGGGGCTGGAGTGGCTCGCAGGCATCTACAGTGATGGTTCCTACATCTACTACGCGCCATCGGTCCAGGGCCGGTGCAGGATCTCCAGGGACAACGGGCAGAGCTCGGTGACGCTGACCATGAACAACCTCAAGGACGAGGATTCCGGATCCTATTTCTGCACCAAGGGTTTTGCTGGTTATGCTGGTGATAACAATGCCTGCTGTATTGACCCCTTCCCTATCACTGTGTCCCCCCCTGTCCCCATTCCCCAGACCCTTCCCCAGCTCCCAGCCCCTGACCCAGCCCGTGACCATTTCCCCATTTCCCTTCCCCCTCTCCGGCCCCAAACCCCAACCCTTGGCCGTTGATCTTCCCCCAAACTCTGCCCCAAAGGTCAGCGCTGGGCCCGGGGCTGGGGACACGAATTCAGTCACCGAGAGCGGGGACGAGGGCTGGGATTTGGGGGGAGGGTCTGGGGTATGGCGACAATTATGGACGCAACAAAGGGGGGGGGCTACATGCTCCATAACCAGCACCAGCAGCGTCACTACGATAAGCAAGAACAGCATTACAACCCTCAGGAGTTTTGGCACAGAAATAGAATCCGGAATCCTCGTCCTAGAGGTTGATCATGTTCAGCTCACCGAGCTCTGCCCGTTGTCCCTGGAGATGCTGACTCGACTGCTGAACAATGACGGGTATCTGGTGTCTCCATCATAATCAATCTCTGCAATGTATTCCAGGCCCTGCCCAGGCCGCTGGCGGATCCACATCAGACTGGCTCGTCCAAAACTGAACCCGGGCCCTCGGCAGAGGAGGCACAGGGACCCCCCGGGGGGCTGGAGTTCCCCCCCGCACTCCAGCACGGTCACGGCCGCCCGGAGCCCTGCGGGACAAAGGGGAGATGGGGGTGAGGCCAAAGCTCAACCCTTAACCCAAATCCTGACTCTGGGCCCCAAACTGGGACCCTTGGAGTTCATCACCCTCCCTCCTCCTTCCCCCAGCGGGTCCCATCACGTTTTCCAGCTGACCACATGCACTATGAGACATTCATGGGATCAGGTTTTTCATTTCCATCACCTCCCCTTTGTCCCGCAGGGCTCCGGGCGGCCGTGACCCTGCTGGAGTGAGGGGGGGAACCTCCAGCCTCCTGGGGGGTCCCCGCGCCTCCTCTGCCGAGGGTCCGGGTTCACTTTCGGGAATGTGAACATGCACTGGGTTCGCAAGAGACCTGGACAGGGACTGGAGTTCGTGGCAGAGATCAGCTATGATCTTTCCAGAACCTACTACGCGCCGTCGGTCCAGGGCCGGTTCACGATCTCCAAGGACAGCGGGCAGAGCTCGGTGACGCTGACCATGAACAACGTCAAGGACGAGGATTCCGGATCATATTTCTGTGCCAAGGATTCCTATGGTGGCTGGAATGCCGCCCATGCCATTGGTTTCACTCCTGGTGGTTGGGTTGGTGTTTGGGGTTTCAGCCCTGTCCCTGTCCCCAGCTGTCCCCAGACCCTTCCCCAAATCCCCCTGTCCCACCCCTTACCCTTTGTCCCAGCCCCGCCCCCTTTGCCCCAACCCTGCCCATTGGCCCCAAACCCTCACCTGGGTCTGGCCCCAAACTCAACTCTCGGCCCCAAATCGCCCCTTCGTGCCCCAAAAGTGCCCCAAGGGCCGAGATTTTTGGACAGCGGGTGAGGTTTGGGTCAGCGGCTGCGGCTGGGAGCCCAAAGTGGGGATTTTGGGCAGAATCGGGTGAGTTTTGGGGCCAAAGCATGAGAGTTTGGGGCAGAACCAGTTTGGGGGTTTGGGGCAGAACCAGTTTGGAGGTTTGGGGACTTTGGTAACCATTGGTTGAAATGGGGGAGATCTGGGCAAAGGGTCAAGAATGAGGTCAAGGGCTGAGATTTGGGTAAAGGTTCTGAGATCTGGGGACAAGAGGGGCTCAGGCAAGGGCGCTGCCATCATCAGCACAGTCAATATAAGCAGCAGCATCCCAAGCAGCACCAGCAACTTTGGCGCAGAAATAGGATCCGGAATCTTCCTCCTTGAGGCTGTTCATGGTCAGGGTCACCGAGCTCTGCCCGTTGTCCCCGGAGATCGTGACCCGGCCCTTGACCGACAGAGTGTAGATGGTGCCGGAACCATCGCTCCTGATCCACGTGACGAATTCCAGCGCCTGCCCGGGTCTCTGGTGGATCCAGTTCAGGGCAAAACTGCCGAAACTGAACCCGGACCCTCGACAGAGGAGGCGCAGGGAACCCCCGGGGGGCTGGAGATCCCTCCCACACTCCAGCAGGGTCACGGCGGCCCAGAGCCTTGCAGGACAAACGGGAGATGGGAATGTGGCAATGCAAAACTCCGGCAGAGCTGCCCAATTAATTAATGTTTGAATTGGGGTCAATTGGAGGCTTGAAGGCACTGTATAATACTGGGCATCTCTCTTGGAGATTTGGGACCAGACAAAGGGAATTTGGGGCAAAACTCCAGGGAAGGTTTGGGGATGGGGGAGCGGCCATGACCCTGCTGTAGTGCGGGGGGGACCTCCAGCCCCACGGGGGGTCCCTGCGCCTCCTCTGCCGAGGGGCCGGGTTCAGTTTCGGGAGTTTTGCCATTAACTGGGTTCGTCAAAGACCCGGGCAGGGGCTGGAATGGGTCGCCTACATCAGCAACACTGGTGGCAGCACCAATTATGCGCCCTCGGTCAAGGGCCAGTTCCCAATCTCCAGGGACAACGGGCAGAGCTCAGTGCCGCTGACCATGAACAACCTCACGGACGAGAATTCCGGATCCTATTTCTGTGCCAAAAGTTGGGCTGGTTGTTATGGTCCTGCTGCTGGTAAAGACATTCATTGTGATGATGTTGGTCATGATGGTTCTTTTCTGAGTCTTCATTTTTTAGTCCCTTCTGTCCCCAAACTCAGACCATTCCCCCGAACTTCAGCCCTTTACCCTTTGTCCCAAATCTCCACCATTTGCCCCAATGGTCAGCACTGACCCTGAACCCTCCCCTGCTCCTGCCCCAAATCTCAACCATTGGCCCCAAACCAGCACCCCTGGCCTCCAGTTCAGGCCTCCTCCAATCAGGGCCCGGGGAGCTGGGGGAGATTTGGGTGAAATGGGCAAAATTGTGGGGAAGTCGAGAGTTGGGGCAATGATGGTGGACACTGGGGGAGAAGGTCAAGAATGGGGTCAAGGGTTGGGATTTGGGGCAGGATTTGGGGATTTTGGGACGTTTGGGGAGCCAGGGATGGGGGTTTGGTGCCACCACCAGCATCATCACCACGTCCAGAGCTCCCAGAGAGGATTCCAGCCATGCCCCAAGGAGCAGCCCCAGACACCGTAGGCCGCTGAGGGAGAAGTGAAGCCCCAGGTGGGAGCGAGGGAGGGAGGGAGGGCGGAGAAGACGCCGCAATTTTGGGGCTCCGCAGCCTCCCCCCACTTCCTCCCCGGCAGCTGCCGGGGCCCAGCCGGGGCGGGAAAGGAAACAGAAAGTTCCTGGTTTTGGTCATTGTGAACATCTGTGTTTGGCAGAGGGCAGCTCAGCCTCGGGTCGCTGCGGCAGAGCGCCGGCTGCACAAAAAGCTTTGTGTGAAAAGGGCCCTGCAGCGATCCCCGTTCCACACTGGGACGGAGGGGAGATGGGGATGGGGCGATGCAAAAGTCAGACAGAGCTGTCGAAATATTTAATGGGTGGATTGGGGCTCATTGCAGGGTTGACGGCACTTTACAATTCTGGAAATCGCTCTTGGAGATTTGGGGCCAGACAAAGGGAATTTGGGGTAAAACCAGCGAAGGTTTGGGGATGGGGGAGCGGCCGTGACCCTGCTGGAGTGCAGGGGGGACCTCCAGCCCCCCGGGGGTCCCTACGCCTCCTCTGCCGAGGGTCCGGGATCAGTTTCAGCAGTTTCTCCATGCTGTGGATCCGCCAGAGACCCGGGCAGGGGCTGGAATGGCTCGCGGGGATCAGCAACGATGGTGGCAGCACCTATTACGCGCCGTCGGTCAAGGGCCGCTTCACAATCTCCAGGGACAACGGGCAGAGCTCGGTGACGCTGACCATAAACAACCTCAAGGACGAGGATTCCGGATCCTATTGCTGTGCCAAATGCACTGGTGCTGGTGCTGCTCCTTATGCTGCTGATGTTTGACATTTCGGCCCCATCCCCGTGTCCCTCCTGGCCCCATTCCCCAGACTCTTCCCCCACACTCCCACTCCTGACCCCACTCCTGACCCTTTGTCCCAACCCTGCCCTGCTCTGGCCCCAAATCTCAGCTCCTGGCCCCAAATCAGAGCTGGTTTCACCGTGAGCTCAGCCTCAGCCCTCCAATCCCAACCATTGCCCCCAGACTGGACCCATTCTGGCCCAGAATTTCAGTGGTGGATCTGAGTCACAGCCACGGACCAAATCTGGCCCCTTTTTCCCAAATCTCAACCATCTGCACCCAGGTTTGGAGACCTTGGTTGAACGTTTGAGCCCAGAGCTGAGGTTTGGGGCCAAGAGCTGAGATTGGGGCAGAGCCTGCTCAGAGCTGGGACACGGGGACAGCAATGGGGTCAGGGGCTGGGGACTGGGGAAAGGGCTGGGAAACGGGGACGGGAGGGGGCAGAGCCATGGAGATGGGGTCAACATCATAAGCATTATTCCCCGAATAATTTTCAGCAGATTTGGCACAGAAATAGGATCCGGAATCCTCGTCCTTGAGGTTGTTCATGGTCAGCGTCACCAAGCTCTGCCCGTTGTCCCTGGAGATCCTCACGTGCTCCTTGAATGACGTCCCGTAGCTGGCACTGGAACCGTCCCTGCTGATCCCCACGAGCCACTCCAGCGCCTGCCTGGGTCTCTGGCACATCCAGAACATTCCATTGCTCCTGAAATCGAACCCGGACACTCGGCAGAGGAGGCACAGGGACCCCCCGGGGGGCTGGAGGTCCCCCCCGCACTCCAGCAGGGTAACGGCCGCCCGGAGCCCTGCGGGACAAAGGGGAGATGGGGATGAGGGAAAAAAATCCATCCAAATGTTGATTCCTGCATGCAGATCCTGATGTTGGCCCCAAATTGTGGCACTTTCTCCTCCTCCCCATCCTGCTGGCCCTCCCAGGGGGCTCGAGGCCCCTTTTTGGATCTGGTCACCCCCAGCTGGACCCACACCTGGATCGCAGGCCTCCTCCCCATCTCCTCTTTGTCCTGCAGGGCTCCGGGCGGCCGTGACCCTGCTGGAGTGCGGGGGGGACCTCCAGCCCCCCGGGGGGTCCCTGACGTTGCTGTGCCGCGCACCTGGGTTTGATTTCGGGAATTTTGTAATGATCTGGATCCGTCAGAGACCCGGGCGGACACTGAAATATATCGCCAGCATCAGCAGCAGTGGTGGCGGCATCGGCTACGCGCCGTCGGTCAAGGGCCGGTTCACGATCTCCAGGGACAACGGCCAGAGCTCGGTGATGCTGACCATGAACAACCTCAAGGACAAGGATTCCGCCGTTTATTTCTGCACAAAACGTGCCAGTAGTAGTTACGGCTCTCACAGTGCAGCTGCTATTGGGAGCGGCAACGTCAGTGTTCCCACCACCGTGATGGTCACCAACTTTCTCCACAGTGACCCTTCCCCCAATCCCCAGCCCCTGACCCCATTCCTGTCCCCGTGCCCCAACCCTGCTCCGTCCCTGCCCCACATTCTAAGCTCCTGGCCCCACACCTCAGCTCATGGCCCACTCAGGGCCATTTTGGCTCCTGGGCTGGCCCCGGCCCCTCTGCCAGGATCCCTGGGCTGAACTCGCCCAGCTCTGCCCAAATCTGCGCTGCTGGCCCCGATCAGCCACCACTGACGCAAATCCCCAATTCTGACCCAAATCAGGATCCCGGGCCTCAAACCCCAACCTTCAGAGCAAAGTTTAGGGCAGAAAGAGGAGATTTGGGGTCAGGAGTTGTGGTTTGGGGTGAGAAATTGGGGCTGAGGCCGAGCAAGTTTGGGATCAATGGTGAAGGGCTGGGTGTGGGCTGGGGGTTTGGGGGAAGGGTCTGGGAAACGGGGATGGGGGGGGACACGGGGATGGGGGTGGGAAACCTTGGACATCGTCACTACGAGCAGCGTGTTCAGAGTAATTATTAGGAGGACACTTGGCGCAGAAATAAACGGCGGAATCCTCGTCCTTGAGGTTGTTCATGGTCAGTGTCACCGAGCTCTTCCCGTTGTCCCTGGAGATCCTGAACCGGCCCTGCACCGATGGGGCGTAGATGGTGTGGCCATTGTAGTGGATCCCTGCGACGTATTCCAAACCCTGCCCGGGTCTCTGGCGGATCCAGTACATTCCATAACTCCCGAAACTGAACCCGGCCCCTCGGCAGAGGAGGCGCAGGGACCCCCCGGGGGGCTGGACTCCCCCCCGCACTCCAGCAGGGTCACGGCTGCCCGGAGCCCTGCGGGACAAAGGGGAGATGGGGATGGGGCCAAAGCTCAACCCTTGACCCAAATCCTGACTCTGGGCTGCAAATTGAGACCCTTGGAGTTCATCACCCTCCCCCCAGGCGGGTCCTGCCCCTTTTTCCAGCTGGCCACACCAGCTTTAAGTCCCTCGACCAATAAGGTTTCTCATCCCCATCTCCCCTCAACAACGTAGTTGTTACGTTCTACGGTTAGTCAGTTTGCAGTAAAAAGTGAACCTGTTAGGCAAATATTAGATTGCCTTTTTAATACTCAGGTTTTATGCCCAAATGATTTAAGAGGAATAGTTCGGTTGATATTTACTCAGCATCAGCAGTTACACAAAGAGTGTTAGCTACTTTAGGAGTAAATTGGACTATTGAGGAAGCTTTAGAGCGAATGGCATTAATGCCAACAGCTTCACAGGCATTTATAGCAGAAACTTTAAAGGAATTAGGATTAGGGTGGCAAAAGCAAGCAGAGTCTACTCAAAATCAGGTGTTAGCTGCTCAGAATCAGGTGTTAGCTGTTCTTGCTCCTCTCCGAAGCGGCTCACTGGCGGTTACGTAAGGAGGCTTGAGACCGTTCATCAAGTGTTACCGATGCGGCAAAGAGGGACATACGCGCCCAGACACAAGTAGCCGCCGTGACATCGGAGACATCAGCTGCTGCCGTAACATCACTGTCACCTCCTGTCTGCAACCAGCCACAGCAGGGAGCCTCGGCTTGGACTTATCAGCAGCAGTAGACGTCACACTAATGACAAACCGGCCTGAGAGGATACCAAGTTGAGTAAAGGGTCCTCTTATGTTAAATGGACAAAGATGTGGAGCATTATTACTAGGACGTTCTTCAATAACTATGCTGGGATTCATTGTATTGCCTGGTGTTATCGATGCGGATTATACAGGGGAAATACAAATTATGGTTTACACCCTTTATCCTCCTATTAAAATAACAAAAGGACAACGCATCGCGCAATTGGTACCACTGTCACAAATGACATCTGGTATACCATCATTTACTGGGCAAACACGGAATGAAAAAGGTTTTGGCTCTACTGGTGTTACACTTTTAACTGTGGATTTACAAAATAGACCAAAACAAAAGGTGGAAATTACCCATGGGCATCAAAGCATAACCCTTTATGGATTATTGGATACAGGAGCTATTACTGCTTTTACGGATGCAGGAAAGAAATCAAGGCATGCTGCTGTCACCTGGCAAGAAAAAGGACAATGGAAGCATCAACTCCTTACAGCAGACCCTGCAGATAGCTTACAAATTTTGGAATTGTTAGCAGTAGTATGGGCAATGTCTAACTTACAGGAGCCTTTAAATGTGGTCACAGATTCTATGTATGTTGCAGGAGTAGTCAGACGAATACAGCAATTAAGGAAGCGAATAATAAACGATTGTATGAGTTATTGATACAAGTAAGGAAAGCTTTACGGGAGAGAAATGCAGCGTATTCTGTGATTCATATTAGGAGTCATAAATGGTCTGAAGGTTTAGGAGAAGGGAATGAACGTGCAGATAAATTGGTTACCCTACCCATTGATAACTCTTGTCCTATTGAAAAGCATACATTGGCCAGAGAAGCACATAGTAAATATCATCAAAATGCAAAAGGATTAGCAAGGAACTTTGAGCTGAGTTTGTCAGAAGCTAAGGCTATTGTTAGAGCATGTCCAACATGTAATTATCATAATGGTGGAATAGGTTTAGGCATGGGAGTTAATCCTCGAGGTTTGGAAATAAATGAGAAATGGCAAATGGATGTTACACATATAGCTAGATTTGGTAAAGTTAAGTGTGTGCATGTCACTATAGATACATATAGTCACTACATATGGGCTACAGCTCAGGCAGGACAGAAAGCTATACATGTTATTAGGCACCTGTTAAGTTGTTTCGCTGTCATGGGAGTTCCAAAGAGTATTAAAACAGATAATGGTCCAGTTTATGTAAATGCTGAGGTCCAGAAATTTTTGAATCAGTGGTCTGTTAAGCATGTGACAGGTATTCCACACTCTCCTACTGGACAGGCAATAGTGGAAAGAGCAAATGGTACCCTTAAACAGTATATTGAAAAGCATCAAGATTTGAGAGATCCACAATCATGCTTGGCTAAGGTTCTGTATGTGATCAATCATTTATGTATTTTTGAGGAAGACGATACCCCTCCTGCGATTAAACATCATCCAAGGTCAGGTCAGAAAAATACTGAGGAGACAGAGGTCTGGGTTAAGTATAAGAACCCGAGTACAGGATTATGGGAAAAACCTGCAAAAGTATTATACTGGGGTCGGGGATATCTTTGTGTTTCCTCACCTACAGGACCTTTGTGGGTGCCTGCTAAGTGGACTAAACCTGTTTTTGATGCAGCCTCTGGTGGACTGTCTCACAGAGGAGGACATGGAGCTACTGGGGAAGAAACTGTTTCCAGTCCTACGACCACTACTGTTGCAGTTGAAGGGACACTTGAAAGTGTTGGACAAAGCACTGACACGTCACTATCAGACGGCCCAGGAGTTGATTGGTTTTATTGACTCATTATCAGCTTTTCGTTTAACAAATCCAGCAAAGGAACATTGCCTTGACTGTCACGATCCACATTGTGCTGCCTGGATAGCCCTACGTTGTGGGGATTGTGATAGAACTTTTTGGATAGAACAATCATTATTACGGGATTTATGGTGTCACACTGTTGAGCACAAGCACACGTGGGGTAAAAACTGGGAAGATGAATTAAGGAGACAGACGGGGATAAATGCATATGTAGCTTTAAATCTTTATGTCTTTATGAGTCTCCTGAACAGAAAATTCTTGCTTATTATCAATGGGAAGTACAATGTGTTGTAAATAGAATTGAGGTTCAAAGTAAATCACATATAATTTCTGTAAGGTGTAGAAAATTAGTACCTTTAACGCAACGTTCGATTGTAGGACCCTTCAGAGGGAATCATGAAAGAGCACTAGACTGCTGCATTGTAAAGTTGCAAAAATTAAGTTTGCAAGTAACAGGACCAGTAAAGTTAGGAGCAGCAAAACTGAAAACAGATAAGAAAAAGAAGGTAGGATGGGGAACAACCTCATCTAAATAAGGCTATTAGTGATTGCTAATTAGTTTTCTATGATTAGGGCAATTTCACATCTATGGGACCCTGCCTTGTGGGATGCTGTAGCTCCATGGGACCCTGCTTCGTGGCATGCTATAGGTGTTGAAGAACAAGAACAGCGATTACGAGATAAGATACATTTTGTATTAAGGAAGGAGCTTGAATTGGTAGCTGTATATAGTAAGAAAGCTGAAGAGGCTTTGCAATCACCACCATTGAACTGGTTGGATTGGATCACACAGACAAATTTTAATACTGATCCTTTCCTATATACACTTCCTTGTTATGTTTACAAAAAGGATAATGATAAGTGCTATGCTTGGGTAGCTTTGCATTGTGCTGATTGCAATAAGGTTTATTGGTATTCACAGAGGACAGAAGGAATTTTATGGTGTCACCCTTGTTTTGGGAAGTGGATTCGATATTCTTCCTGGTATAGAGCTCTTGAGCAAAGTACTGGTCTACCAGGAAGGTCAGGATTACAACTTTATGAGAGTACAGAACAAGTGGCCATAGCATATATAAGGTGGAAATTACAGCAAGTACTTAGGGAGCTTGAAATTACTACATCCTCACGCATCATAGCAGCTCGCTGTAAAGCTGATTTGCTTTTGAACCTACCTGATGCTATCTATATCTGTAAGCAAGGATGCTGATTTGGAATTAGACGAGTGTATTCAGAAATTGACTCAGCCTCACAATAGACATTCTAACAAACCAGGGAAAAGACAACGAAGAAAGGAAAAACAGAGAAAGCAGAAAGAAGAATGAGGTTTGTTTTTATACTGCTCAATGCTGCAGTAAGTGAAGCAATAGGAATAACACATTTCAGTCAGCCAAGAGAAAATCTATGTGTAACACTTGCTAATCAAATTAATCAATCATCGCTTTGTCTTAGTCTTGGAGAGCTACTAACCCATTTCGAACATGCCGGGTGGGACTTCCGGTGTGGTCTCCAGGAGAATTTTGCGGTTTGATAAATAATCAAACCTAATGTATGTCTAACATGTCAAACATCACATTGCCAGTGCAACAAGGGTATACTGCAGGTCAGTGATGGCTATCGCCAATGCTTACTAATCCAATCACTTAACACCTCTTTGCATTCTCCTCCTGAGGAATTGGATCTTTTTGGAAGTGCAAATGCCAGTATGCCTAACACTACAGCTGGAGGATAGTTTAGTTTCAAACCCTTGGATGTTCAAAATTTAAATCAACCTAAAGAAACATGGGCCACCTTAGATTCATCCCTGAATTTGAGTGAATTCTCTCCACAGTATTACAGTCAATGTAACAGTACAAAAATCACGGCACCAATGAAATTACCTACAGGAATATTTTTAATTTGTGGAGACAGGGCGTGGAATGGTGTACCAGCTAAGCCACAGGGTAGACCCTGTTATTTGGGAAAATTGTCCTTGTTTCACCCTAATGTATCCTTGCTAGTGCAGCTCAGTCAAACATCAAACAGGAAAAAGTGTAGTATACATGACTTGGACTGCAGCCAGATTGGAGATCCAAAGTTTTGGGGTACATTCAGGCAAGTAGTAGTTTCAACTATTTTACCAGGAGGATCTGCCAATAAGGCTATAAATTCAGCAAAGCAATTAGGGTGCTGGGCAAAAAATGAGCTAAACAAGACATCCCAAATTCTAGACATGTTAACTGCAGATGTGCAGAGTGTTAACCATGCTGTTTTACAAAATAGAGCTGCTGTAGACTTTTTGCTCTTAGCACAAGGGCATGGATGTGAAGAATTTGAGGGAATGTGTTGTATGAATTTGTCTGATCATTCGGTGTCCATTCATACTAAGATAAAAGAACTACTGTCGGAGGAAGGAGACCCCGACACCAATTGGTTCATCCAAGTCCTATTTATTGATCGAATACGGCGGGTTAAATATGGTTCCTAATAAGCTTCATACATATTGCAAAAGTTGAGCTCAGGATTGGTTAGTTACATATCAGCAACTACACCTACTTCTACATTCTTGTGCTTATTCTTCTGTTACATTCTGCAGATATTCAGGACTAATCTCACCTCCCTTTCCTCATGTTGCAGCA
This sequence comes from Melozone crissalis, assembly GCF_028551555.1. Taxonomy (NCBI): domain Eukaryota; kingdom Metazoa; phylum Chordata; class Aves; order Passeriformes; family Passerellidae; genus Melozone; species Melozone crissalis. Next base: position 4,285,485 of record NW_026535856.1, read on the forward strand.
AGGCCATCCGGCATTCTTGCCTGTCAGCAGTCACTGAATCAGAGACTGCTGACCTCCCTTTCAAGCTTAACCAGCGGCATTAAGTCAGTATGGCCTTTCTCAGCTAACCAACTCTTAATAAAATCCTCCACAAACTACAACAGGGACTTCACCATCTCAAGGAAGAAGAAGGTTTAGGAATTGACGAATGGCTTAAAGGCTTAGGGCTTGGACCATGGCTAAGGAACATTGTGACATATGCTATCGGCTTACTGGGTGTGATCTTAAGGTTTTTGCTTATTTTGCCTTGTATTTTTAATTGTATTCTAAACATGGTCAGTCGTATGATAGCAAAAATGCAGACTAGTCTTCTTGCTAAAGAAGAAAACGTGGAGGATTTCATTAAGAGTTGGTTAGCTGAGAAAGGCCATACTGACATAATGCCACTGGTTAAGCTGAAAGAGGGAGGTCAGCAGTCTCTGATTCAGTGACTGCTGACAGGCAAGAATGCCGGATGGCCTTGCTGCAACATGAGGAAAGGGAGGTGAGATTAGTCCTGAATATCTGCAGAATGTAACAGAAGAATAAGCACAAGAATGTAGAAGTAGGTGTAGTTGTTGATACGTAACTAACCAATCCTGAGCTCAACTTTTGCAATATGTATGAAGCTTATTAAGAACTATATTTAACCCACCGTATTGGATCAATAAATTGGACTTGGATGAACCAACTGGTGTCGGGGTCTCCTTCCTCCGACACCGTAACTTACTACCAGTACCATGTTTGGCACAGAAATAGGATCCGGAATCCTCGTCCTTGAGGTTGTTCATGGTCAGGGACATGGAGCTCTGCCCGTTGTCCCTGGAGATCGTGACCCGGCCCTTGACCGACGGCGCTTAGTCGCTGTAAGCACCACTGCTGATACTCACAATAGATTCCAGCGTCTTCCCAGATTTCTGTCGGATCCAGATCATTCCAAAATCCTAAAAATCGAACCCGGACCCTCGGCAGAGGAGGCGCAGGGACCTCCCGGGGGGCTGGAGGTCCCCCCCGCACTCCAGCAGGGTCATGGCCGCCTGGAGACCTGCGGGACAAAGGGGAGAGGGGACGAGGCCCCGGATCCGGGTGTGGGCTGGGCTGGGGGTGACCAGATACAAAAAGGGACCTCGACCAACCTGGGAGGGGCAGCAGGATCGGGAGGAGGAGATAGTTCCACAATTTGGGGTCAAGATCAGGATCTGCATGCAGGAATCAACATTTGGGTGGATTTGTTCCCTCATCCCCATCTCCCCTTTGTCCCGCAGGGCTCCGGGCGGCCGTGACCCTGCTGGAGTGCAGGGAGGGACCTCCAGCCCCCCGGGGGGTCCCTGCGCCTCCTCTGCCGAGGGTCCGGGTTCAGTTTCGGAAAATTTGGAATGGTCTGGGTGCGCCGGAGACCCGGGCAGGGGCTGGAATACATCGCCAGTATCAGCAGCAGTGGCAGCACCTGCTACGCGCCGTCGGTCAAGGGCCGGGTCACGATCTCCAGGGACAACGGGCAGAGCTCAGTGACGCTGACCATGAACAACCTCAAGGACGAGGATTCCGGATCCTATTTCTGCATGAAATCTTCTTGTACCGGTTGTTGGCCTACTGGTACTTATAGTGACAGTGCTGGCCATGGCCTGGAGCTCTGGTATTTGATCCGCACTCATTGTGTCCCCAAACTCTCGAGTTTTGCCCCAAAGCTTGGCCTTTGGTCCAGTTGTTGACTCCTTGTTGTCCTAGGGTGTCATTAGGTTGCTTGTGTCCCGAGTAATTTTTCTTTTTATGCTGGATATTATGGTCTGTGACTTCAAGAATGGCTCTAAGAGAGAATATTTTGTTTTGATTTGTTTTGTTTCTGTTTCCTTTTATTTTGTTATCAGCTTTTCACTCCCCCAGCAGTCGGTGGCACAGAGAGACGGGGCAGTACGCAGGGCATATTTTGCTCTTGCTTTTTGCTCCTGCTCTTTAGTTAGTTCAACCTGGCAATCAGAATTTTCCCTGGACTGTTTCTCCTTTCCCTTTTTTTGACCTGCTCTGTACTAGGACCTGGGAAACACCGAGAGTTTGCACCTTGTGGCTGCAGCAGCTGCCCCAGCACCGGAGGGACTGATAACAGAGCGACAAACCCTGAGGGAGACTTTCTGAATTTGTCATCTTTTTCAGAGCAATGAAGGAGTGGCGTCATCTGGTGTTGTTTATTTTCTGTGCTGGGGGGTGCTGTGCCTGTAAAATAAACAGGTGCTTACTACTCATTTCTGAGGAATCCCTCCCGAACCGGTTTGGAGGAGCAGGTGTGTGCTCCTGCCCCTGCTGGCCCTCCGAGGTGGGTCCCACACCTTTTTCTATATGGCCATGCCTGCTTTTAGGTCCTCGACCAATCAGGTTTCTCATCCCCATCTCCCGTTTGTCCCGCAGGGCTCCGGGCGGCCGTGACCCTGCTGGAGTGCGGGGGGGACCTCCAGCCCCCTGGGGGGTCCCTGCGCCTCCTCTGCCGAGGGTCTGGGTTCAATTTCGGGAGTGTTGCCTTGCAATGGGTCCGCCAGAGACCCGCGCAGGGGCTGGAATGGGTCGGGAGCATCAGGAGCGATGGTTCCGGCACCAACCTCGCACCATCGTTCAAGGATCGCGTCAGGATCTCGAGGGACAACGGGCAGAGCTCGGTGACGCTGACCATGAACAACCTCAAGGACGAGGATTCTGCCACCTATTTCTGTGCCAAAGAACCTGGCACTGGTCGTTGGAATGCTGCTGCTGGTTGTCCTTCCAGCTCCGTCCCAGTCCACATTCGCCAGACCCTTCCCTCCAACCCCTGACCCCATTCCTGACCCTTTGTCTGAAGCCTGCCCTGCTCTGGCCCCAGATCTCAGCTCTGTCCCCAAATCAGGGCCGGTTTCACCCTGACTTCAGCCTCGTCCTCGAAATCCCAATCATCGCCCCCAGACTGAACCCATTGTGTGCCAAAATCCCAGTGGTGGAACTGAGTCCTAGCCACGGACCAAATCTTGCCCATTTTCCCCAAATCTCGACCATTTGCACCCAGATTTGGAGACCTTGGTTGAGCCTTGGAGCCCAGAGCTGAGGTGTGGGGCCAGGAGCTGAGATTGGGGCAGAGCCAGCTCAGAGCTGGGACAGGGGGACAGGAATGGGGTCAGGGGCTGGGGATTGGGGGAAGGGTCTGGGGAACAGGGACGGGAGGGGGCAGAGCCATGGGGATGGGGTCAACATTATAAGCATTATTCCCCGAATGATTATCAGCAGATTTGGCACAGAAATAGGATCCGGAATCCTCGTCCTTGAGGTTGTTCATGGTCAGGATCACCGAGGTCTGCCCATTGTCCCTGGAGATCCTCACGCGCTCCATGAATGACGTCCCGTAGTGGGCGCTGGAACCGTCCCTGCTGATCCCCGCGAGCCACTCCAGCCCCTGCCCGGGTCTCTGGCGCACCCAGAACATTCCATTGCTCCCGAAATTGAACCCGGCCCCTCGGCAGAGGAGGCGCAGGGACCCCCTGGGGGGCTGGAGGTCCCCCCCGCACTCCAGCAGGGTCACGGCCCCTCCCCCATCCTCAAACCTTCATTGGAGTTTTTCCCCAAATTCCCTTTGTCTGGCCCCAAATCTCCAAGAGAGATGCCCACTATTATACAGTGCCTTCAAGCCTCCAACTGACCCCAATTCACCCATTGATTAATTGGACAGCTCTGCCAGAGTTTTGCGTTGCCTCATCCCCATCTCCCCTTGGTCCCGCAGGGCTCCGGGCGGCCGTGACCCTGCTGGAGTGCGGGGGGGACCTCCAGCCCCCCGGGGGATCCCTGCGCCTCCTCTGCCAAGGGTCCGGGTTCAGTTTCGGGAATTTTGGGCTGGGATGGATGCGCCAGAGACCCAGGCAGGGGCTGGAATGGCTCGCAGGGATTCATAACAATGGAGACACCTACTACACGCCATCGGTCAAGGGCCGGTTCAGGATGTCCAGGGACAATGGGCAGAACTCGGTGACGCTGACCATGAACTGCCTCAAGAACGAGGATTCCGGATCCTATTTCTGCACCAAGGGTGCTTACAGTTGTTGTGCTCTTTCTGATGCTGATGTTTGTGATGTTTTTCATGGCCCTTTTCCTGTCCCCGCGCCCCAGATCATTCCCTCCAACCCCAGACCCCACTCCTTACCCTGCGTCCCAACCCTGCCCTGCTCTGGCCCCAAATCTCAGCTCCTGGCCCCAAATCTCAGCTCCTGGCTCCTCCGGATCCTGTTCCTGTGGGAAATCTCATGGTACCCGTGGCACTTATGCTGCTGGTTATATTGAGAGTGCCGACCACGGCCCCATCCCCAACCAGCATTAGGAGCAGCACCGTAACCATCAGCATCCTTGGCACAGAAATAGGATCCGGAATCCTCGTCCTTGAGGTTGTTCATGGTCAGCGTCACCGAGCTCTGCCCGTTGTCCCTGGAGATCGTGAACCGACCCTTGACCGATGGCGCGTACCCCTTTTACTAAAATCTTCAACATTTCCCCCCAAACTCCACTGTCACTTCCCCAATTCCTAGTTTTCCTCCAGCTTTTCCCATTTCTCCCCAGTCTGGCCCTTCCCCTCCATCCCAGAGTGGCACGGGGATCATTCCAGGACCCTTTGCACACAAAGCTTTTTGTGCAGCCGGCGCTCTGCTGCAGCGGCCCGAGGCTGAGCAGCCCTCTGCCAAACACAGATGTTCACAGTGACCAAAACCAGGAACTTTCTGTTTCCTTTCCTGCCCCGTCCGGGCCCCGGCAGCTGCCACGGAGGAAGTGGGGGGAGGCTGCGGAGCCCCAAAATTGCGGCGTCTTCTGCTCCCTCTCTCCCTCCCTTTGTCCCTCCTGGGGCTTCACTTCTTCCTCAGCGGCCTCGGTGTCTGGGGCTGCTCCTTGGGGCTGGGCTGGAATCCTCTCTGGGAGCTCTGGACATGGTAACGATGCTGGTGGTGGCCCCAATTCCCCATCCCTGGCTCCCCAAATGTCCCAAAATCCCCAAATCCTGCCCCAAATCACAAACCTTGACCCCATTCTTTACCTTCTCCCCCAGTGTCCACCATCTTTGCCCCAACTTTCGACTTTATCCAAGTTTTTCCCATTTCACCCAAATCTGCCCCAGCTCCCCGGGCCCTGATTGGAGGAGGCCTGAACTGGAGCCCAGGGGTGAAGGTTTGGGGCAAATGGTTGAGATTTGGGGCAGGAGCAGGGGAGGGTTTGGGGTCAGTGCTGACCATTGGGGCAAATGGGGGAGATTTGGGACAAAGGGTCAAGGGCTGAGGTTCGGGGAGAGGGTCTGGGTTTGGGGACTGGGGGGTTCAAAAAAAAGGACTCAGAAAAAAACCACCATGACCAACATCATCCCAATCAATGTCTTTATCAGCAGCAGGACCACAACAGCCATCCCAACTTTTGGCACAGAAATAGGATCCGGAATCCTCGTCCATGAGGTTGTTCATGGTAAGCGTCATGGAGCTCTGCCCGTTGTCCCTGGAGATCGTGAACTGGCCCTTGACGGATGGCGTGTAGTAGATATAAGCACACGTGTTGCTGATGTAGGCGACCCATTTCAGCCCCTGCCCAGGTCTCTGTCGAACCCAGTTCATGGAAAAATTCCCAAAATCATACCCGGACCCTCGGCAGAGGAGGCGCAAGGCCCCCCCCCGGGTGGCTGGAGGTCCCCCAACACTCCAGCAGGGTCACGGCCGCCCGGAGCCCTGCGGGACAAAGGGGAGATGGGGATCAGAAGCCTGATTGGTTCAGAAGGGGAAAAGGGTTGGGGCCACCTGGGAGGAGCAGCAGGAGCAGCAGGGCCAGGAGCCGGAGGGAGCTTGAGGCCATGGCCGTGATGTGACGAGTTTGGGGATGGTTAATGCTGGTTTTAGTTTTGAAATCAATGTGGAACACTCAGGTCAAGGTGTGCAATTAATTAATGAGAATATTGAGTTAACTTGTAGGGTTAGAGGGACCTCAGGATTCCAGAAAAATCTGATGGAGATTTGGGACCAAACCAGCGGAGTTATGAGGGAAATTGTTAAAGATTTGGGGATGGGCTCCGGGCGGCCGTGACCCTGCTGGAGTGCAGGGGGGACCTCCAGCCCCCCGCGGGGTCCCTGCGCCTCCTCCGCCTAGGGTCTGGGTTCAGTTTTGGACAATTTGGGATGGGCTGGGTGCGCCAGAGACCCGGGCAGGGGCTGGAATTTGTCGCAGGCATTGACAGCAATGGATACACCAGATACCCGTCTACGTTCAAGGGCCGGGTCACGATCTCCAGGGACAACGAGCCGAGCTTGGTGAAGCTGACCATGAACAACCTCAAGGACAAGGATTCCGGATCCTATTTCTGTGCCAAATGTGCTTCTGCTGGTTGGGGTGCTTATGCTGCTGCTGCTGCTGTTGCTGCTGCTGTTGGACCCCATCCCCGTCCCTGTGTGCCCCCCTACCCTCTTCCCCCGATCCTTCCCTCCAGTCCTTGACCCCATTGGTGACTACCAGAGACCCAAATCTGGCCCATTTTCCCCAAATCTCGGCCATTTGCACCCAGGTTTGGAGACCTAGACTGAGACGTGGAGCCCAGAGCTGAGGTTTGGGGCCAAGAGCTGAGAATGTGGGGCAGAGCCAGCTCAGAGCTGGGAAACAGGGACAGGAATGGGGTCAGGGGCTAGGGATTCGGGAAGGGTCTGGGGAATGGGGACAGGTGGGGACACGGCCATTGCGAGGCATCAATGCCATAGGCATCATAAACAGCACCATTATCATCAGCACCCCTGGCACAGAAATTCGATCCGGAATCCTCGTCCTTGAGGTTGTTCATGGTCAGCAACACAAAGCTCTGCCCTTTGTCCTGGGAGATCGTGAACCGGCCCTTGACCGATGGACTGTAGCAGATGTAACCACCACTGCTCCAGATCCCTGCAATGTATTCCAGCCCCTGCCCGGGTCTCGGACGGATCCATTGCATGGGAAAACTGCTGAAACTGAACCCGGACCCTCGGCAGAGGAGGCGCAGGGACCCCCCGGGGGGCTGGAGGTCCCCCCCGCACTCCAGCAGGGTCACGGCCGCCTGGAGCCCTGCAGGACAAAGGGGAGATGGGGATGGGGTGATGCAAAGGTCCAGCAGAGCTGTCCAATTAATTAATGGATGGATTGGGTCTAATTGCAGGGTTTAGGGAACTTTTCCATACAGGAAATTTCTGTTAGATATTTGGGCCCCGACAAAAGGAAATTTGGGGCAAAATCAGTGAAGGTTAGGGGACGAGGAAGAGGCCATGACCCTGCTGGAGTCCGGGGGGGACCTCCAGCCCCCTTGGGGGTCCCTGCGCCTCCTCTGCCGAGGGTCCGGGTTCAGTTTTGGGGTTTATGGAATGTTCTGGATCCATCAGAGATCCGGGCAGGGGCTGCAGTGGCTCGCAGGGATCAGCAGTGGTGGTAACACCGAGTACGCGCCATCGGTCAAGGGCTGGTTCAGGATCTCCAGGGACAACGGGCAGAGCTCGGTGACGCTGAACATGAACAACCTCAAGGATGAGGATTCCGGATCCTATTTCTTTGCCAAAGCTGCTGGTGCCAGGTGGGGTAATGATGTCTCTGCTCTTGGCCTCTTGCCCTTGACTGGATCCCCTCCTCTCCCCAATCCCCAGACCCTTCCCCCAAATCTCAGTCCGTGACCCCATTCCTGACCCTTTGTCCCAGATCTCCCCTATTTCCCACACCACCAACCATGGATCCAAAACCCCCAAAGTGGTCGTGCCCCAAACCCAACTGCTTTGGCCCCAAAACTCACCCAATTCTACCCCAAATCCCCACCTAGCGCTCCCAGCCACAGCCGCTGACACAACTTCTCAACCTTTGTCCCCAAATCGGGACCCTGGGCTTCAAACCCCGACGTTCAGAGCCAAGTTATGGGGCACAAAGAGGAGATTTGGGGTAAGGAGTTGTGGTTTGGTGTTGGGAAATTTAGCAGACTAGAGAATGGAAAAGTACAAAGCCGTGGCTAATTCCAAATCTTGCACCTGTGAGATAGTGTGTCCTTGGGCCTAGCTGTAGTAGGATAACAAATAGTGAAAGAGACATGAGAAAAGAGAGATGTAACCCCTAAGGAATGAGGAAGAGTTCATGGTATAGTTTAACCAATAGATTGCTTGGCTTACAGAATATTCATAAGCTTATTATTTGCTGTATAAGTGTTTGATGCTTTCTTCAATAAACAGGACCAGTGATGAAACAGCTGGTGTCCGGGTCCCCTTCCTACGACACACTCAGGTCTCTCATCCCCATTCCCCCTTTGTCCCACAGGGCTCCTGGCAGCCCTGACCCTGCTGGAGTGCGGAGGGCACCTCCAGCCCCCCGGGGGGCCCTGCGCCTCCTCTGCCGAGGGTCCGGGTTCAATTTCGGGGATTTTTATATGCACTGGATCCGCCAGAGACCCGGGCAGGGGCTGGAATTCGTCGCAGGGATCAGCAGCCCTTCTGGTTCCAGCACCTACTACACGCCATCAGTCAAGGGCCAGGTCACGATCTCCAGGGACAATGGCAGAGCTCGGTGACGCTGACCATGAACAACCTCAAGGATGAGGATTCCGGATCCTATTTCTGTGCCAAAGACATGGGTGCTGGTAGTGGTGCTGCTGCTGCTTATATTGACCGTGTCGGTGGTGGCACCACCCCTGTCTGAGCCCCCCCTGTCCCCAATCCCAGACCCTCTCCCCGAACCTCACCCATTGTCCCTTGGTCCCTAATCTCCCCCATTTGCCCCAATGGTCAGCACTGACCCCAAACCCTCCCCTGCTCCTGCCCCAAAACTCAACCATTGGCCCCAAACCTTCACCCCTGGCCTGCAGTTCAGGCCTCCTCCAACCAGGGCCCAGGGAGCTGGGGCAGATTTGGGAGAAATGGGTAAAATTAGGGAGACAACAGGAATTCGGGCAACAATAATGGAGACTGGGGAGTAAGGTCAAGAATGGGGTCAAGGGTTGGAAATTGGGAGAAGGATTTTGGGGAAATTTGGGAACTCGGACTGCGGCCTTGGGGCGATGCTGAGGATTGTCACCTTAAGAAAGAGCGGCCCAATTCCAACCACCATCTCTGCATCTGGCACAGAAATAGGATCCGGAATCCTCGTCCTTGAGGTTGTTCATGGTCAGCGTCACCGAGCTCTGCCCGTTGTCCCTGGAGATCGTGACCTGGCCCGTGAACGATGGATCGTAGTAGGTGCTGCCATCGCTTTGGATCCCTCCAATGTGTTCCAGTCCCTGCCCGGGTCTCTGGTGCATCCAGCCCATCCCAAATTGACCAAAATCGAACCCGGCCCCCCGGCAGAGGAGGCGCAGGGACCCCCCGGGGGCTGGAGGTCCCCCCCGCACTTCAGCAGGGTCACGGCCGCCCGGAGCCCTGTGGGAACAATTGGTCCCAATTTGGGACCAAGAGTCAGGATTTGGGTCAAGGGTTGAGCTTTGGCCTCATCCCCATCTCCCCTTGGTCCCCACAGGGCTCCGGCCGGCCGTGACCCTGCTGGAGTGCGGGGGGCACCTCCAGCCCCCCGGGGGGGTCCCTGCGCCTCCTCTGCCGAGGGTCTGGGTTCAGTTTCGGGAATTTTGCAATGGGATGGGTGCGCCAGAGACCCGGGCCGGGGCTGGAATTCATCGCCAGCATCAACAGCGACGATTCCAGCACCAGGTACACAGATTTGGTCCAGGGCCAGTTCACGATCTCCAGGGACAACGGGCAGAGCTCTGTGATGCTGACCATGAACAACATCATGGACGAGGATTCCGGATGTTATTTCTGCGCCAAATGTTACAGCATTTTTTGTGGTCCTTATATTGCTGCTGGTTATGATGACGATGCCAGTGGTGGCCCCCTCCTCGATGCTGTGGCCACAAACATCCCAAAACCCCATATTCTACCCCCAAATCTTTAGTGTGGGCCACAAATCTTGACCATTTTCCCCAATCTCCCCAATCATTGTCTCACCTCACACATTTCCATGAGGCTTTCAGAATTTGAAATAATTCTCAAAGGTTCATCCCCTCAACTCTGCCCTGTGTGCCCCAGATCTCAGTGGGGCTCACTTGTGACCATTGGCCCCAAACTCAGCTGGTTTTGCCCCAAACCTCAGCTCTTGGCACCAATCCTCAGCTCTTGGCTCCAAGTCTCAACCAAGGTCCCCAAACATGGGTGCAAACGGTCGAGATTGGGGAAAAACGGTCAGATTTGGGTCCATGGGGGTCAACAATGGGGTCAAGGGTTGGAGGGAAGGACCAGGGGAACAGGGACAGGTGGGGATGCGGTGATGGGGACGGGACCAAAATTAGAACCAGCAGCATGAGCCTCCAAACCCCAACCATCATAGGCATTTTTGGCACAGAAATAGGATCCGGAATCCTCGTCCTTGAGGTTGTTCATGGTCAGCGTCACCGAGCTCTGCCCGTTGTCCCTGGAGATCCTGAAACGGCCCTTGACGGAATCCGCGTAACTGGTGCTGCCACCACTGCTGGTGATGGTTCCGACCCGCTGCAGCCCCTGCCCGGGTCTCTGGCGGATCCAGGCCATCCCAAAAATTGCCAAAACTGAACCCGGACCCTCGGCAGAGGAGGCGCAGGGACCCCCCGGGGGGCTGGAGGTGCCCCCGCACTGCAGCAGGGTCACGGCCGCTCCCCCATCCCCAAACCTTCACTGGTTTTGCCCCAGAATCCTTTTTTCTTTCCTCAAATGTCCAGGAGAGGTTTCCTGTATTGAAAAGTTCCATAAATCCTGCAATGTGCCCCAATCCACCCATTAATTAATTGGACACCTCAGCCTGACTTTTGCATCGCCCCATCCCCATCTCCCCGTTTTTCCCGCAGGGCTCTGGGCGGCTGTGACCCTGCTGGAGTTCGGGGGGGACCTCCAGCCCCCGGGGGGTCCCTGCGCCTCCTCTGCCGAGGGTCCGGGTTCAGTTTTGTCAGTTTTGCCATGAACTGGGTCCGACAGAGGCCCGGGCAGGGATTGGAATGGGTCGCCTACATCAGGAGTGACGGTTGCAACATTTACTTGGCGCCATCGGTCAGGGGCCGGTTCAGGATCTCCAGGGAAAACGGGCAGAGCTCGGTGACGCTGACCATGAACAACCTCAAGGATGAGGATTCCGGATCCTATTTCTGTGCCAAACATTTTGGTGCTTGGGTTGGTTTTGGGGCTGATGGTTTTGGCCTCCATCCCACCCCCATGGCTGGGACCCCACCTTTGCTCCTCCCCAGGTCGTCCCTTCAAAGCCCCACCCCTTACTCAATTCTTCAGGGTTTGTTCTCATTCTCCAAAACTGTGTGTCCAAATTCACAGAATTCACACAATTCACAGAATGCACAGAATTCACAGGTTGGAAGACACCTTCAAGACCCTTGAGTCCAACCCAGCCCCAACTCCTCATCCCTGGGACCCAGTGCCACCTCCAGGATTTGTTGAGCTCACCCAGGGTTGGTGACTCCACCCCCTCCCCGGGGCAAACCAATCCAATTCTTTTGAGTCTTTTAATGAAAAACTTTTTCCTGATTTCCAACCTAAATTTCCCCCAGGTCCTGCCCAACCTGAGGGGCCGGAGCTGGGCAAAGCCCTGGAGGTGTCGCCTCACCTGTGCCAGGTAAGGGGGCAGAATGACCTTCCGGTCAATGCAACTCCTTGGGGCCAAGATTTGGGGCCAGGAGCTGAGATTTGGGGCCAGACCAGGACAAGGTTGGGACAAAGGGTCAGGAGTGGGGTCTGGGGTTAGGGTTTGGGGAGATGGGGGTCCGCAATAGCTGCTCAATAGCATCAACACTATAACCACCACCACGAGCATCAGGACGTTTGGAGCAGAAATAGGATCCGGAATCCTCGTCCTTGAGGTTTTTCATTGTCAGCGTCACCGAGCTCTGCCCGTTGTCCCTGGAGATCGTGACCCAGCCCTTGACCGATGGTGCGTACCAGGTGCTGCCACTACGGTCGATCACTCCAATGTATTCCAGCCCCTGCCCAGGTCTCTGGCGGATCCAGAAGAGGGTGACACTGCCGAAACTGAACCCAGACCCTCGGCAGAGGAGGCGCAGGGACCCCTCGGGGGGCTGGAGGTCCCCCCCACACTCCAGCAGGGTCACGGCCGCCCGGAGCACTGCCGGAAATAGGGGAGATGGGGATGAGGCCCCGGATCCGGGCGTGGGCTTGGCTGGGGGTGACCAGATCCAAAAAGGGGCCTCAACCAACCTGGGAGGGGCAGCAGGATCGGGACGAGGAGAAAGTGCCACAATTTGGGGTCAACATCAGGATCTGCATGCAGGAATCAACATTTGGGTGGATTTGTTCCCTCATCCCTATCTCCCCTTTGTCCCGCAGGGCTCCGGGCGGCCGTGACCCTGCTGGACTGCGGGGGGGAACTCCAGCCCCCCGGGGGATCCCTGCGCCTCCTCTGCCAGGGGGCCCGGGTTCGATTTTAAAAGTTTTTACATGTGCTGGATGCGCCAGAGACCCGGGCATGGGCTGGAATGGGTGGCATGGATCACCAGCAATGGTGTCTACACCGGCTGCGCGCCATCGGTCAAGGGGCGGTTCACGATCTCCAAGGACAACGGGCAGAGCTTGGTGACACTGACCATGAACAACCTCAAGGACGAGGATTCCGGATCCTATTTCTGTGCCAAATCTGGTTATGCTGGTGCTTGGGATCCTGCTGCTAATGGTAAAGACCCCAGTGGTGGATCCACGCACCCATCTCAGTGTCCCCAGCTGTCTCCAAACCCCCAACAATTCCCCCAAACCTCAGCCCTGGGCCCATCCCTGCCCGGGGGTCTCTGTCCCAATCCCCACTGGGACGGGGCTGTGGGGACCCCTCTGGAGCCGTTTGGTTTCCCACCATCGCTCTCCTCACCGGGCTGTGGCAATGGGGAGGTGCCGGCAGCTCACGGCCGCGGCAGCACATGCAGAACTCAATGGTGCAGCTCACCACGAGATGTTTGTGGCCAATCACACAAAGCAAACGCAGACTGACATGGTGGGGCCAGATCTAGGACATCCTCGTCAGTTTTGGGGAATGTGGTTTGGACGTGGAGCCCAGAGCTGAGGTCTGAGGCCAAGAGCTGAGATTGGGGCAGTGCCAGTTTAGAGCTGGGACAGGGGACAGGAATGGGGTCAGGGCTGGGGTTTGGGGAAGGGTCTGGGGAACGGGGACACGGGGGACAGAGGGACAGTGATGGCGTCAATACCACAGGCGTCATTAGCAGCAGCATTGTTATAATAACCCCTGGCACAGAAATAGGATCCAGAATCCTTGTCCTTGAGGTTGTTCATGATCAGCATCACCGAGCTCTGCCGGTTGTCCCTGGAGATCGTGAACCGGCCCTTGAATGACGGTGCGGACGCGGTGTAGGAACCATCGCTGTAGATGCCCGCGACCCATTCCAAACCCTGCCCGGGTCTCTGACGGACCCAGCTCATGGAGTGACCCCCGAAAATGAACCCAGACCCTCGGCACAGAAACGTTAGGGACCCCACGGGGGGCTGGTGGTCCCCCCCGCACTCCAGCAGGGTCACAGCCGCCCGGAGCCCTGCGGGACAAAGGGGAGATGGGGATGAAGCCAAAGCTAAACCCTTGACCCCAAATCCTAACCCTTGGCCCCAAATTCTGACCCTTGGAGTTCATCACGCTCCTCCCATCCCGTTTTCCAGATTGCCATGCCTGCTTTGAGGCCCTGGACCAATCAGGTTTTTTCATCCCCATCTCCCCTTTGTCCCCCAGGGCTCCGGGTGGCCGTGACCCTGCTGAAGTGCGGGGGGGACCTCCAGCCCCCCGCGGGGTCCCTGCACCTCCTCTGCCGAGGGTCCGGGTTCAGTTTCGGGAGTGTTGCCATGCAATGGGTGCGCCCGAGACCCGCGCAAGGGCTGGAGTGCGTCGGGAGCATCAGAAGCGATGGTTCCGGCACCAACCTCACGCCATCGTTCAAGGAAGGCGTCAGGATCTCCAGGGACAATGGGCAGAGCTCGTGACGCTGACCATGAACAACTTCAAGGACGAGGATTCCGCCGTTTATTTCTGTGCCAAAGAACCACCCACTGGTGATTGGAATGCTGCTGCTGGTTGTCCTTTCAGCCTCGTCCCTGTCCCCATTCCTCAGACCCTTCCCTCCAACCCCTGACCCCATTCCTGACCCTTTGTCCCAACCCTGCCCTGCTCTGGCCCCAAATCTCAGCTCTGGCCCCAAAAAGGGCCTGTTTCATCCTGAGCAGGGCCTTGTCCATTAAATCCCAATCATCGCCCCCAGACTGGACCCATTCTGCCCCAAAATCTCAGTGGGGGAACTGAGTCACAGCCACAGACCCAAATCTGACCCATTTCTCCAAATCTCGACCATTTGCACCCAGGTTTGGGGACCTTGGTTTAGCCTTGGAGCCCAGAGCTGAGTTTTGGGTGCAGGAGCTGAGATTTGGGGCAGAACCAGTTCAGAGCTGGGACAGGGGGACAGGAATGGGGTCAGGGCCTGGGGACTGGGAGAAGGGTCTGGGGAATGGGGATGGGAGGGGGCAGAGCCATGGGGATGGGGTCAATATTATAAGCATTATTGCCTGAATAATTATCAGCAGATTTGGGTCAGAAACAGGATCCGGAATCCTCGTCCGTGAGGTTGTTCATGGTCAGTGTCACCGAGCTCTGCCTGTTGTCCCTGCAGATGCTGACCCTGTCCTTGAATGACGCCCCGTAGCTGGCGCTGGAACCGTCCCTGCTGATCCCCATGAGCCACTCCAGCCCCTGCCCGGGTCTCTGGCGCATCCAGAACTTTCCGTTTCTCCCGAAATCGAACCCGGATCCTCGGCAGAGGAGGCACAATGACCCCCTGGGGGGCTGGAGGTGCCCCCCGCACTCCAGCAGGGTCACGGCCGCTCTCCCATCCCCAAACCTTCACTGGTTTTGCCCCAAATTCCCTTTTTCTGGCTCGAAATATCCAACAGAGATTTCCTGTATGGAAAAATCCCTTAAACCCTGCAATTAACCCCAATCCACCCATTAATTAATTGGACAGCTCTGCCTGACTTTTGCATCACCTCATCCCAATCTCCCCTTTGTCCCGCAAGGCTCCGGGCTGCTGTGACCCTGCTGGACTGCGGGGGGGACCTACAGTCCCCGGGGATCCCTGACATTTCCGTGCCGAGGGTCCGGGTTCGATTTTGGCAGTTTTGGCATGCAGTGGTTGCGCCAGACACCCGGGCAGGGGCTGGAGCCAGTTGCAAGTATCAGCAAAAGTGGCAGCGCCAACTACGCGCTGTCGGTCAAGGGTCGGTTCACGATTTCCAGGGACAAGGGACAGAGCTCGGTGACGCTGACCATGAACAACCTCAAGGACGAGGATTCCGGATCCTATTTCTGTGCCAAACATACTACTAGCGGTTGTTGTAGTCCTGGTGCTTACAGTGAAGATGACAGTTGTGGATCCCCCCCCCTCTCAGTGTCCCCCCCTGTCCCCAATCTGAGACCCGCCCCCCAAACGTCAGATCTTCACCCTTTGTCCCCATTTGTCCCAATGGTCAGCACTGACCCAAAACCCGCCTCTGCTCCTGCCCCAAAACTCAACCATTGGCCCCAAACCTTTACCCCTGTGATCCAGGTCAGGCCTCCTCCAATGAGGGCCTGGGAAACTTGGAGATATTTGCATGATGGGCAAAATTGGGAGAAAACTGAGAGTTGGGGTAGCAGGGGCAAAGTTTGGGGGAAAAAATTGAGCATTTGCAGAGAAAAGCTGGGCTCTGGAAGAAGGATCATTGGGAATGGAGACATCTGGTGACCATAGTGGAGGGCAGGACCACTGCCAGAATTGTCAATAAAAGCAGCAGCACCATAAGTATAACCACTGTAAGCAGGTTTGGCACAGAAATAGGATCCGGAATCCTCGTCCTTGAGGTTGTCCATGGTCAGCGTCACCGAGCTCTGCCCGTTGTCCCTGGAGATCCTGAACCGGCCATTCACCGATGATGCGTATGCGGTCCAACCACCATTGTAGCTGATACTCGAAACCCACTCCAGCCCCTGCCGGGGTCTCTGGCGCACCCAGAGCATGTCGTAGCTCCCAAAAGTGAACCCGGACCCTCGGCAGAGGAGGCGCAGGGACCCCCTGGGGGGCTGGAGGTCCCCCCCGGACTCCAGCAGGGTCACGGCCACCCGGAGCCCTGCGGGACAAAGGGGAGATGGTGAGGAATAAAAAAAAACTACCCAAATTTTATTTCTTGCATGCAGACCCTGATGTTGGCCACAAATTGGGACCCTTGGACCTCCACATCCTCCTCCTGCAGCAACTGCTGGCCCACCCAGGTGGATCCCACACCCTTTTCCTGGCACCGCGGTACCCACTTTGGGTCCAAAAGCAATCCATGCCCTCAGCCCCATCTCCCCTTTGTCCCGCAGGGCTCCGGGCGGCCGTGACCCTGCTGGAGTCCGGGGGGAACCTCCAGCTCCCCGGGGGGTCCCTGACGTTGCTGTGCCAAACATCTGGCTTCAATTTCACAAAATCTGCAATGTTCTGGATGCATTAGAGACCCAGGCTGGGGCTGGAATACGTCACGGGGATAAACGGTGATGGTTCCACCCCCAGATACGTGCCGTCAGTCAAGGGCCGGTTCAGGATCTCCAGATACAACGGGCAGAGCTCGGTGACGCTGACCATGAACAACCTCAAGGACGACGATTCAGGATCCTATTTCCTTGCCAAGCGTATTTCTGGTGGCAATGCTGATATTGCTGGTGCTTTTGGCTCTGTCCCCATTGCTGTGCCCTCAGCTGTCCCCAGACCATTCCCCTGTGGTGACACCTGGCCAGCGTCACCGAGCTCAGCCCGCCGTCCCTGGCCGTGCTGACCCGGCCCTTGACCGATGGAACGTTTCAGGTGACTCCACCCTTGCACCCATCTGCTTCTCTCAGCAAGGACACCTTGGCTCGAGATCAATTTCAAGAATTTCATCTCCCCAAAATTTCAGGGGTATTTGTGGAAAAAAAAGGATTTTTTCTCCATACCTCCCAGAGAGGATTCCAGCCCCCAGCCCCAAGGAGCAGCACCAGACACCAAGGCCACTGAGGGAGAAGTGAAACCCCAGGTGGGAGCGAGGGAGAGAGGGAGGGAGGGAGGAGAAGACGGCGCGATTTTGGGGCTCCGCAGCCTCCCCCCACTTCCTCCCCGGCAGCTGCTGGGGCCCGGCCGGGGCAGGAAAGGAAACAGAAAGTACCTGGTTTTGGTCATTGTGAACATCTGTGTTTGGCAGAGGGCAGTTCAGCCTCGGGCCGCTGCGGCAGAGCGCCGGCTGCACAAAAAGCTTTGTGTGCAAAGGGCCCTGGAGTGATCCCCGTTCCACACTGGGACGGAGGGGAAGGGCCAGAATGGGGAGAAATGGGAGAAACTGGGGGGAAATTGGGAGTTGGGGTATTGATGGTGGAGTTTGGGGGAAAATATCTGAGATGTGAGAAAAAGAGCCAGGATTTTGGGGAAGGATCTCTGGGACTGGAGTCATTTGGTGACCATCATCATCACTACCAGGATTGATGCCAAAACCGGCGTCAATAGCATTGCCAGCATAACCATTGCAAAGTTTGACACAGAAATAAACGACGGAATCCTCGTCCGTGCGGTTGTTCATGGGCAGCCTCACTGAGATCTGCACGTTGTCCCTGGAGATCCTGGACCGGCCCTTGACTGATGGCGCGTATCTGGAAGTGGCGCCATCACTGGTGACACTCTCCACAAACTCCAAACCCTGCCGGGGTCTCTGGCAGATCCAGCCCATCCCAAAATCCCCGAAACTGAACCCGGGCGCTCGGCAGAGGAGGCGCAGGGACCTCCCGGGGGGCTGGAGGTCCACCCCCGCACTCCAGCAGGGACACGGCCGCCCGGAGCCCTGCGGGACAAAGGGGAGATGGGGATGAGGTGCTGGATTGTTGAAGAGTGCCCAAGTTGGCATGCCATGCCAGAAACAGTGGTGGGACGCACGTGAGAGGAGGATTGTGAACTCCAAGGGCCCCAGTTTGGGGTCAAGAGTCAGGATTAGGGCCAATGTTGAGCTTTGCCTTCATCCCCATCTCCCCTTTGTCCCGCAGGGCTCCGGGCAGCCGTGACCCTGCTGAAATGCGGGTGGCACCTCCAGCCCCCCGGGGGGTCCCTGAGCCTCCTCTGCCGAGGGGCCGCGTCCAATCTTGGGGGTGTTGCAATGGGATGGATGCGCCAGAGACCCGGGCAGGGGCTGGAATTCATCGCCAGTATCAGCTACAATGGTCGTAGCACCGGCTATGCGCCATCAGTCAAGGGCCGGTTCAGGATCTCCAGGGACAACGGGCAGAGCTCGTTGACGCTGACCATGAACAACCTGAAGGACGAGGATTCTGGATCCTATTTCTGCGCCAAGCGTGCTTATGCTGATAATTGGGGCCCTCCTGCTATTTGTAAATGCACCATTGGTGGATCCCTTCCCATCGCTGTGTCCCCACCTGTCCCCAAAACCCCAGACCCTTCCCTCACACTCCAGCCCCAGGTCTTGCCCCTTTGTCCCAGATCTGCCCCATTTCCACCCATAGTGATCAAAGACGCCAAACCCCGTCTGGTGTTGCCCCAAACCCAACAGAGTTGGTCACAGAATTTTCCAAATTTCACCAAAAATCTCAGCCCTTTGGGCACATTTGGGGGACCAGGGTGAGGTTTGGGGCCGAGAGTTGACTTTGGGGCCAGGCCCAGGGGAGGGTTAGGGGCCAATGGGCAGCATTGGGGCAATGGGGGCAGGGCTGGGACAAAGGGTCAGGGTGAAGGTTTAGGGCCAATGGTTGAGTTTTGGGGCAGAAACAGGCGAGGGTTTGGTTTCAGTGCTGACCATTGATGCAAATGGGGACAAAGGGTCAAGATCTGAGACAGGAGGTGAGGTTTGTGATGAAAATCGAAAATTTGGAGATCCAATGATTGGACAGGAGCAAAATCTAGAAGTTTGACGCTATCAACAGCATTGTCACCATGATTAGCAACAGCCCAACAACCAGCACAAAAAGCCCTGGCACAAAAATAGGATCTGGAATCCTCATCCTTGAGGTTGTTCATGGTCAGCATCACCGAGCTCTGCCCGTTGTCCCTGGAGATCCTGAACCGGCCCTTGACAGATGGTGCATAGTCGATGTTTCCACCAGTGTTAGTGATCCCCGCAAGCCATTCCAGCCCCTACCTGGGTCTCTGGCAGATCCAGCCCATCCCAAATTGTCCAAAACTTAACCTGGACCCTCGGCAGAGGAGGCACAGGGACCCCCCGGGGGGCTGGGGGTCCCCCCCGCACTCCAGCAGGGTCAAGGCCGCCCGGAGCCCATCCCCAAACCTTCACCAATTTCTCTCATAACTCCCCTGGTTTAGCCCCAAAACCCCACCAGACTTTTCCATATCTAAACATGCCTCAAAACCTGCAATTAACCCCAATCCATTCTTTAATTACTTAGACACCTCATCCTGAGCATTCTGCATTGATTACACAGTTAATACACTGTTAACGACACCCAATTCCCCCCGGGACCCCAACCCGTGCACATCCCGGCCACGGACTCGAGCTCCCTCCGGCTCCTGGCCCTGCTGCTCCTGCTGCCCCTCCCATGTGGCCCCGCCCCTTTTTCCTGGAAGTCACGCCCCTTTTCCTCTTCTGGACCAATCAGATTTCTCATCCCCATCTCCCCTCTGTCCCGCAGGGCTCCGGGCGGCCATGACTGTGCTGGAGTGCGGGGGGGACCTCCAGCCCCCCGGGGGGTCCCTGACGTTGCTGTGCCGAGGGTCTGGGTTCAGTGTCAGGAGTTTTGAAATGGATTGGGTTCGACAGAGACCTGGGAAGGGGCTGGAGTGCGTCGGAAGTGTCAGCAGCAGAGGTGGCACCTGGTACGCGCCGTCGGTCAAGGGCCGAGTCACGATCTCCAGGGACAACGGGCAGAGCTCGGTGACGCTGACCATGAACAACCTCAAGGACGAGGATTCCGCCACCTATTTCTGTGCCAAAACCACTGCTTCTGGAAATGTTAATCCTGGTTATGCTATTGGCCCCGTCCCCATCTCTGCATCCCTACCTGTCCCCATTCCCCAGACCCGTCCCCATACCCCAACTTCTTACCTCACCCCCATAACCAAACCCCTTACCCCATTTCCTCACCCTCTCCCAGCCCTGCTCTGGCTCTGCACCAAATGTCCGCTCTGGGCCGCACTCAGTGCCCTCGTTCCTCAAATTACATTTAATTTTTCAAAATTTGGGGCCAAAGATAAGGTCAGGAGTCAAAAATTCAAATTTTAGCCTGAAATTCCCGATGTGTGGCTAATGGGCCAGATTTGGGTCGGTGGCTATCACTGGGTGCCCGCAGGGGAGATTCGGGGTAAAACTGGACAAGTCTGGGGGCAGTGATTGGGATTGGAGGGACGAGGCTGAGCTCAGGGTCGAAACCGGCCCTGATTTGGGGCCAGGAACTGAGATTTGGGGCCAGGAGCTGAGATTTGGGGGCCGGAGCTGAGATTTGGGGCCCGGAGCTATGTGGGTTCAGAGCCGGGCAAAGTTGAGACAAAGGGCAGGAGTGGGGTCAGGGTTTGGTGGGAAGGGTCTGGGGAACGGGGACAGGCGTGTCCCAATACCTGGCCAATAGCACCAACATTATAACCACCAACAGCAGCAGCAGCAGATTTGGCACAGAAATAGGATCCGGAATCCTCGTCCTTGAGGTTGTTCATGGTCAGCGTCACCGAGCTCTGCCCGTTGTCCCCGGAGATCGTGACCCGGTCCTGCACCGACGGCACGAACATGGAGCTCCAGCCCTCCTTCCTGATGCTCCCGACCCACTCCAGCCCCTGCCCGGGTCTCTGGCAGACCCAGAACATGGTGATGCAACTGACATCGAACCCGGACCCTCGGCACAGCAACGTCAGGGACACCCCCGGGGGCTGGAGGTCTGCCCCGCACTCCAGCAGGGTCACGGGCACCCGGAGCCCTGCGGGACAAAGGGGAGATGGGGATGGGAAACCTGATTGGTGAAGAGTGCCCATGTAGGCCTGGCATGCTTGAAAAAGGGGTGGGACCCACCTGGGAGCAGGATGATGAACTCCAAGGGTCCCAATTTGGGGCCAATAGTCAAGATTTGGGTCAAGGCTTGAGCTTTGGCCTCATCCCCATCTCCCCTTTGTCTCGCAGGGCTCCGGGCAGCCGTGACCCTGCTGGAGTGCGGGGGGGACCTCCAGCCCCCCAGGGGGTCCCTGCGCCTCCTCTGCCGAGGGTGCGGGTTCGATTTCGGGAGTTATGGAACGTTTCGGATGCATCAGAAACCCGGGCAGGGGCTGCAGTGTGTCGCAGGGATCCACAACAATGGTGCTTACACCAACTACGCGCCGTCGGTCAAGGGCCGGTTCAGGATCTCCAGGGATAACGGGCAGAGCTTGGTGACGCTGACCATGAACAACATCAAGGACAAAGATTCCGCTGTTTATTTCTGTGCCAAATATTATGCCAGTAGTTGTGCTGATGCTAGTGCTGGTTATGGTGTTGATGGTGGTTGTGGTCCAAAGCCCTGTCCTCTCTGTTCCCAAATAACTCAGAATTCTCTAATCCGTCCCCAAAATCCTCACCCCTATTTCTCACATCTTGACAATTTTCCCCCAAACTCCACCGTCACTTCCCCAGTTCCCAATTTCCCCCAATTTATCCTATTTCTACCCAGTCTGGCCCTTCACCTCCGTCCCAGTGCGGAACGGGGATCGCTCCAGGGCCCTTTGCACCCAAAGCTTTTTGTGCAGCTGGCGCTCTGCCGCAGCGCCCAGAGGCTGAGCTGCCCTCTGCCAAACACAGATGTTCACAATGACAAAAACCAGCAACTTTCTGTTTCCTTTCCTGCCCCGGCCGGGCCCTGGCAGCTGCCAGGGAGGAAGTGGGGGGAGGCGGCGGAGCCCCAAAATCGCGGTGTCTTCTCCTCCCTCCCACCCTCGCTCCCACCCTCGCTCCCACCTGGGGCTTCACTTCTCCCTCAGTCGCCTCGGTTTCTGGTGCTGCTCCTTGGGGCTGGGGGTGGAATCCTCTCTCTGGAGAAAACCCCCCTTTTTTACCTCAAAAAACACAAGAAATTTTGGGGAAATTAAATTTTTCAAATTGATCTCGAGTCGAGGGCTCCATGCTGAGAGAAGCAGATGGGTGCAAGGGTGGAGTCACCTGGAGAGTTCCATCGGTGAAGGGCAGGGTCAGGATGGCCAAGGAGAGCTCAGTAGCCAAAATGGCCCCGAGTGGGCCCCGAGCTGAGGTGTGGGGCCAGGAGCTGAGAATGTGGGGCAGAGTCAGGGCAGGGTTGGGGCACAGGGACAGGAATTGGGTCATGGGCTGGGATTTGGGGGAGGGTCTGGGGAATGGGGACATTTGGGGACACAGAAAGAGGGGTGGAGTCTATAGCATTGGCATCATGGTCATCTCAATCAGCCCAGTGGCTTTGGCACAGAAAGAGGATCCGGAATCCTCGTCCTGCAGGTTGATCATGGTCAGTGCTGTGAAGATCTGCCCGTTGTCCCTGGAGATCCTGACCCGGCCCTTGACCTACGGGGAGCAGTCGGAGAAACCCCCGGGGCTGTGGATCCCCGTGACCCATTCCAACCCCTGCCCGGGGCACTGGCGGATCCATTGCATGGACTGACCCCCGAAACTGAACCCGGACCCTCGGAACAGCAGCATCAGTGACCCCCCGGGGGACTGGAGGTCCCCCCCGCACTCCAGCAGGGTCACGGCGGGCCAGAGCCCTGCGGGACAAAGGGCAGATAGGGATGTGGGAAAAAATCCACCCAAATGTTGATTCCTGCATGCAGATTCTGATGTTGGCCTCAAATTGTGGCACTTTCTCCTCCTCCCAATCCTGCCGGCCCTCCCAGGTGGGTCCAGGTCCCTTTTTGTATCTGGTCAACCCCAGCAGGGCTCACGCCCGGGTCCGGCTCCTCATCCCCCATCTCCCCGTCATCCCGCAAGGCTCCGGGCGGCCGCGACCCTGCTGGAGTGCGGGGGGGAACTCCAGCCCCCCGGGGGGTCCCACCGCCTCGTCTTCCGAGCGCCCGGGATCGATTTTGGGATTATTGTGATGGCCTGGATCCGCCAGAGACCCGGGCAGGCACTGGAGTTCATTGCAGATATCAGCACCACTGACAGCACCAGCTACGCGCATTCGGTCAAGGGCCGGTTCAGGATCTCCAGGGACAAAGGGCAGAGCTCGGTGACGCTGACCATGAACAACCTCAAGGACGAGGATTCTGGATCCTATTTCTGTGCCAAAGCTGCTGGTGCCAGGTGGGTTAATGATGTCTCTGCTCTTGGCCTCTTGCCCTTGACTGGATCCCCTCCTGTCCCCAATCCCCAGAAACTTCCCCCAAATCTCAGTCCGTGTCCCCATTCCTGACCCTTTGTCCCAGATCTTCCCCATTTCCCACACCACCAACCATGGATCCAAAACCCCCAAGGGTGTCGTGCCCCAAACCCAACTGCTTTGGCCCCAAAACTCACCCAATTCTGCCCCAAATCCTCACTTAGTGCTCCCAGCCACAGCCGCTGACACAACTTCTCAACCTTTGTCCCCAAATCGGGACCCTGGGCTTCAAACCCCGACGTTCAGAGCCAAGTTATGGGGCACAAAGAGGAGATTTGGGGTAAGGAGTTGTGGTTTGGTGTTGGGAAATTTAGCAGACTAGAGAATAGAAAAGTACAAAGCCGTGGCTAATTCCAAATCTTGCACCTGTGAGATAGTGTGTCCTTGGGCCTAGCTTCAGTAGGATAAAAAACAGTGAAAGAGACATGAGAAAAGAGAGATGTAACCCCTAAGGAATGAGGAAGAGTTCATGGTATAGTTTAACCAATAGATTGCTTGGCTTACAGAATATTCATAAACTTATTATTTGCTGTATAAGTGTTTGATGCTTTCTTCAATAAACTGGACCTGTGATGAACCAGCTGGTCTCCTGGTCCCCATCCTACGACACACTCAGGTCTCTCATCTGCATCTCTCCTTTGTCCCACAGGGCTCCGGGCGGCCGTGACCCTGCTGGAGTGCGGAGGGCACCTCCAGCCCCCCGGGGGGACCCTGCGCCTCCTCTGCCGAGGGTCCGAGTTCTGTTCCGGTGGTTTCCACATGAGCTGGTATCGCCAGAGACCCGGGCAGCGGCTGGAGTGGGTCGCGAGTGTCAGTAACACCGGTGGCACCACCTGGTACGCGGATTCCGTCAAGGGCCGGTTCAGGATCTCCAGGGACAACGGGCAGAGCTCGGTGACGCTGACCATGAACAACCTCAAGGACGAAGATTCCGGATCCTATTTCTGTGGCAGAAGTGTTGTTGGTAGTGCTGGTTGGGGTGCTGCTGCAGGTATTGGTCACTCTCATGTTTTGGTGGCATTTGGCCGTGTTCCTGTTCCCCGGTCACCACGTATCTCCATTCTCTGGACCCTTCCCCAAAACCCCAAGCCTGGACCCCATTCCTGTCCCCATGTGCCAGTCTTGGAGTGGTTCGGCCCGAAATCCGGTCTCTGCACATTACCACAAACTTGACTCAAACCTTAACCCTTGGCTTGAAGTATCCACTTTAAGAATCAAGTTTTGGGGCACAAAGTGGAGATTTGGGGTCAGGAGTTGTGGTTTGGGGTCAGTGGGTGAGAATTGGGGCCGAGGCAGAGCAAGGTTGGGATCAATGGTGAAGGGCTGGGTGTGGGCTGGGGGTTTGGGGGAAGGGTCTGCGCAACGGGGACAGGGGGGACGAGGAGATGGGGACAGCAAGGGCATCGTCCATATAATCAGCAGTAGCAGCACCCCCACCAGCAGGAGCTTTTGCACAGAAATAGGATCCGGAATCCTCGTCCCTGAGGTTCTTCATGGTCAGTGTCACCGAGCTCTGCCCGTTGTCACTGGAGATCGTGAACCGGCCCTCGAATGACGGAGCGTACTCGGTGTAACCTCCACTGTCACTGATCCTTGTGACGTATTCCAGCCCCTGCCCGGGTCTCTGGCGGATCCAGCCCATCCCAAAACTGCCAAAATCAAACCCGGACCCTCGGCAGAGGAAGCGCAGGGAACCCCCGGGGGGCTGGAGGTCCCCCCCACACTCCAGCAGGGTCACAGCCGCCCGGAGCCCTGCGGGAAAAACGGGGAGATGGGAATGGGGCGATGCAAAAGTCAGGCTGAGGTGTCCACTTAATTAATGGGTGGATTGGGGCTCATTGCCGGGTTTAAGGAACTTTTCAATACAGGAAACCTCTGCTGGACATTTGAGGCAAGAAAAAAGGATTCTGGGGCAAAACCAGAGAAGCTTTGTGGATGATGGATCAGCCATGACCCTTCTGGAGTGCGGGGGGCAACTCCAGCCCCCCCGGGGGTCCCTGCGCCTCCTCTGCCGAGGGTCCGGGTTCAGTTTTGGCAGTTTTGGGATGGGCTGGATCCGCCAGAGACCCGGGCAGGGGCTGGAGTAGCTCGCGGGTATCAGCAGCCCTGCTGGTTCCAGCATCGCCTACGCGCCGTCGGTCAAGGGCTGGTTCAGGATCTCCAGGGACAACGGGCAGAGCTCGGTGACGCTGACCATGAACAACCTCAAGGACGAGGGTTCCGGATCCTATTTCTGTTCCAGGGCTTTTTGTGCTGGTTGTTGGGCTGTTGCTAATCATGATGACTATGCTGTTGATAGCGTCAAACTGCTAGATTTTTCTCCTGTCCCATCATTGGATCTCTAAATTATCGATTTTCATCCCAAACCTCACCTCTTGTCTCAGATCTTGACCCTTTGTCCCCATTTGCATCAATGGTCAGCACTGACACCAAACCCTCACCTGTTTCTGCCCCAAAACTCAACCATTGGCCCTAAACCTTCACCCTGACCCTTTGTCCCAGCCCCGCCCCCTTTGCCCCAACGCTGCCCATTGGCCCCAAACTCTGCCCTGGGTCTGGCCCCAAACTAAACTCTTGGCCCCAAATCTCATCCTCGTGCCCCAAAAGTGCCCAAAGGGTCGAGATTTGGGGTGAAATTGGGCAAATTTTGGCACCAACTCAGTTGGGTTTGGTGCAGAACCAGTCAGGGTTTGGGGCCTTTGCTCACCATGGGTGGTTATGGGGGAGACTTTGGACAAACGGTCAAGAATGGGGTGAAGGGCTGAGATTTTGGAGAAGGACCTGGGGTTGAGGACAGAAGGGGATACTGAGATGGGAATGGATCCACCTCAGGCGTCTTCATATTTAGCACCAGGACTGCAATCATCAACAGCAGATTTGGCACAGAAATAGGATCCGGAATCCTCGTCCTTGAGGTTGTTGATGGTCAGCGTCACCGAGCTCTGCCCGTTGTCCCTGGAGATCGTGAACCGGCCCTTGACGGCACGTAGTAGGTGCTGCCACTGCTGTGGATCGCTGTGAGCCACTCCAGCCCCTGCCCGGGTCTCTGACGCACCCAGAGCATGGCAACACTCCTGAAACTGAACCCGGACCTTCGGCACAGGAGGTGCAGGGACCCCACGGGGGGCTGGAGGTCCCCCCCGCACTCCAGCAGGGTCACAGCCTCCCGGAGCCCTGGGGGACAAATGGGAGATGGGGATGAGGCCAAAGCTCAACCCTTGACCCAAATTCTGACTCTTGGCCCAAAATTTTGACATTTCTGCCACCACATCCTCATCCTGGCTGCCATCTCACGCGGGTCCTGCCCCTTTTTTCTGCAAGCCATGCCCCTTTTCTCGTTCTGGACCAATCAGATTTGTCGTTTCCATCATCTCCCCTTTGTCCCGCAGGGCTCCGGGCGGCCGTGATCCTGCTGGAGTGCGGAGGGGACCTCCAGCCTCTCGGGGGGTCCCTGCACCTCCTCTGCCGAGGGTCCGGGTTCAGTTTCGGGAGCTACGACATGAATTGGGTGCGCCAGAGACCCAGGCAGGGGCTGGAGTGGCTCGCATGGATCAACATTGGTGGCAGCGCCTGGTAGGCGCCGTCGGTCAAGGGCCAGGTCAGGATCTCCAGGGACAACGGGCAGAGCTCGGTGACGCTGACCATGAACAACCTCAAGGACAAGGATTCCGGATCCTATTTCTGCGGGAAATCTGCCTATAACAATTGGGGTACTGGTGCTGGTGTGGATCGTTTTGGTCCGGACCCTCTGGCCGTGTCCCGACCGGCCCACAAATCCCAGAACCTTCCCTAAAACCCAAACACTTTTGCACATTCCGTACTCTGTCCCAACCCTAGAGTGGTTCTTCCCCAAATTCTCCATAGCTGCCAAGAAAGGTGACCCAAGTCTTAACCTTGGCCTTAAATCTCTACTTTTAATTCAAAGTCTGGGGCACAAAGAGGAGATTTTGGGTCAGGAGTTGTGGTTTGGTGTCAGCGAGTGAGAATTGGGTCCGAGGCAGAGCAAGGTTGGGATCAATGGTCAAGGGCTGTGTGAGGGCTGGGGGTTTGGGGGAAGGGTCTGGGCAACAGGGACAGTGGGGGACACGGGGATGGGGGGCACAGTCAAATCTATAAACAACACCAGCAGGATCATACCAAACATTAACAGATTTGGCACAGAAATAGGTGGCAGAATCCTCGTCCTTGAGGTTGCTCATGGTCAGCGTCACCGAGCTCTGCCCATTGTCCCTGGAGATCCTGATCCGGCCCTTGACTGAGGGTGCATAGCCGGTGCTGGAACCATCGCTCTAAATCCCCCCGAGCGACTCCGTCACCTGCCCGGCTCTCTGGCGGACCCACTGCATCCCAAAATTCCCAAAACTGAACCCGGACCCTCGGCAGAGGAGGCGCAGGGACCCCCCGGGGGGCTGGAGGTGCCCCTCGGACTTCAGCAGGGTCACGGCATCTGACTCCATGAGTCAGAATGCTGAAAAATTTCTCTATTAAATCTCTACTATATTACATTGTTATTATATTTTATTACATTATTACAATATTATATCTCATTATTAATATATTACATCTCATTAATAATATATTATATCTCATTAATACTATATTATATCTCATTAATACTATATTATAACTCATATATACTATATTATATCTCATTAATACTATATTACATCTCGTTAATGGAATATTGCAACTTATGAATGCTATATTATATCTCATTAATACTATATTATATCTCATTAATTCTATATTATATCCCATTAATACTATATTACATCTCATTATTGCTCTATTATATCTCATTAATTCTATATAACATCTCATTTATGCTATATTATATCTCATCAATACTATATTATATCTCATTAATACCATATTAAATCTATGCTAAAGGGATACTAAAAGAATTCCATACAAAAGACATGAAAAAACATTAAAGAATCCCCGTGAGAGTCTGACAGAGCCAGGTCACGGCTTGGAGCCCATTGGCCAAGGAAACAAAACAATCTGCAGCAGAACCCAAATGATGAATCCCTGGAGGGGAACAATCCCCCGGACACATTCCACACGCGCAGAAACAGCAGGAGCAGCGAGGAGAGATGGGAATTGTTTCCTCTTCATCTTCTCTCTGTGCTGCTCCAGGAAAAATCCTGTGACAGAAAGAGAGAGACAGAGAGAGAGAGAGGGAGAGAGAGAGAGAGACAGAGAGAGAGAGGGAATGGTGTCTGACTCTGTGCTGGGAATGAGAATGGCACAGCTGGGCCTGGTGCCCATCTCCCCTTTGTCCCGCAGGGCTCCGGGCGGCCGTGACCCTGCTGGAGTGCGGGGGGGACCTCCTGCCCCCCGGGGGGTCCCTGCGCCTCCTCTGCCGAGGGTCCGCGTTAAATTTCGGGAGTTTCTCCATGTTCTGGGTCCGCCAGAGACCCGGGCAGGGGCTGGAATTCATCGCAGGGATCAAGGACAACGGTGGCAACATCGCCTACGTGCCATCATTCAAGGGCCGGGTGATGATCTCCAGGGACAACGGGCAGAGCTCGGTGACGTTGACCATGAACAACCTCAAGGACAAGGATTCCGGATCCTATTTCTGTGCCAAATGCGTTGATGGTGGTTGTGCCAATAGTGATGGTACTGTTGGTGTGGCATTTATTGCTGGTTCTGATCTTGGTCCCAAATCCCTCCACTTTGTTCCCAAATATCCCCTGGTCCTCTGATCTCTCCACCAAATCTCAGCCCTTTTCATCACATCTCGGCCATTTTACCCCAAACTCTGCCCCTGCATCCCCAAATCCTGAATTTCTCCCAGTTTTTCCCATTCTACCCAAATCTCTCCCAGCTCCCAAGACCTGGTTGGAGCAGGCCTGAACTGGAGCCCAGGGGTGAAGGTTTGGGGCCAATGGTTGAGTTATGGGGCAGGAGCAGGGGAGGGTTTAGGGTCAGTGCTTACCATTGGGGCAAATGGAGACAAAGGGTGAAGGGCTGGGTCAATGGGTGAGGTTTGGGATGAAAAGCAGAACTCTGGGGACTCAGTGATGGGAGTGGGATGAAAGGCAGGAGCTTGACACCATCAGGGGCAGCGTCACCATTAGCAGCAGCACCATAATTATCAGCAGCCCTGGCACAGAAATAGGGTCCGGAATCCTCAACCTTGAGGTTGTTCATGGTCAGCGTCACCGAGCTCTGCCCGTTGTCCTGGGAGATCGTGAACCGGCCCTTGACCGAAGGCGCGTAGTAAGTGGCTCCACCAATGTTTATGTACGCCACGAATTCCAGCCCCTGCCCGGGTCTCTGTCGGACCCAGTTCATGGCAAAATTGCCGAAACTGTACCCGGACCCACGGCAGAAGAGGTGCAGGGACCCCCCGGGCAGCTGGAGGTCCCCCCCGCACTCCAGCAGGGTCATGGCCGCCCCAAGCCCTGCGGGACAAAGGAGAGATTGGGATGAGGGGATGGATTGGCTGTGCGGTCAAAGTTGGCGCTGCCATTCCAGAAAAAGGGTGTGGGATCCACCCGGGATGACTGGCAGCAGTTGCAGGAGGGAGACAGTGAGGTCCAAGGGTCCCAATTTTTTTGGCAACATCAGGATCTGCATGCAAGAATCAACATTTGGGTGGATGTTTTCCTTCATCCCCATCTCCCCTTTGTCCCGCGGGGCTCCAGGCGGCCGCGACCCTGCTGGAGTGCGGGGGGTACTCCAGCCCCCTGCGGGGTCCCTGCGCTACCTCTGCCGAGGGTCTGGGTTCGATTTCGGGAGTGTTGACCTGTTCTGGATCCGCCAGAGACCCGGGCAGGGGGTGCAAGATGTCGCAAGGATCTACTACACTGGAGGTTACACCGACTATGCGCCATCGGTCAAGGGCTGGTTCATGATCTCCAAGGACAACGGGCAGAGCTCGGTGACGCTGACCATGAACAATCTCAAGGACGAGGATTCCGCCACCTATTTTTGTGCCAAATGTTACAGTAGTAGTTGTGGTGGTGGTGGTGCTTGTTATGGTGTTGATGGTGGTTGTGGTCCCAAGCCCTCTCCTCTCTCTTCCCAAATAGCTCAGAATTTTCTGATCCTTCCCCAAAATCCCCACCCCTGTTTCTCAAATCTTGACCATTTCCCCCAAAACTCCACCGCTGCCCCAGCTTTTGGTTTCCCCCAATTTTGCCCATTTCTCCCCAATCTCCCCCAGTTCCCCTCTGTACCAGTGCGGAACGGGGATCGCTCCAGGGCCCTTTGCACACAAAGCTTTTTGTGAAGCCGGCGTGTGGAGGATTTTATTAAGAGTTGGTTAGTTAAGAAAGGCCATACTGACTTAATGCCGCTGGTTAAGCTTGAAAGGGAGGTCAGCAGTCTCTGATTCAGTGACTGCTGACAGGCAAGAATGCCGGATGGCCTTGCTGCAACATGAGGAAAGGGAGGTGAGATTAGTCCTGAATATCTGCAGAATGTAACAGAAGAATAAGCACAAGAATGTAGAAGTAGGTGTAGTTGCTGATATGTAACTAACCAATCCTGAGCTCAACTTTTGCAATATGTATGAAGCTTATTAAGAACCATATTTAACCCGCCGTATTCGATCAATAAATTGGACTTGGATGAACCAATTGGTGTCTGGGTCTCCTTCCTCCGACAAATGGTGGAGAATGCGGGCAAAGGCAGCATTCTGAACGTTCGCTCTCTTGGATTATAAATTCGCCACGGTCGGGGAAGTTGGGTGAGAGTCCTTGCAGCCGGGACGGTGCCGGATTTTAAAAGCACCCTTGAGGATTACAAAAGGTATCTCAAGTCTCTACGTGTCGCAGGAAGCCTGGAAGGGCTGCAACAGCGCGCGCTGATATATAGGTATGGATAGGCAAGCGACATACGATTCCTTCTCCTCATATTTAGAAAGGCGAGGAGTAAAAGGGATAGATTTAAAAAAGGAATTACCAGGGTTATTAGCTTATGGTTATTCTAAAAGAATTTTTGCTAACCCACATACAGTTCATGAGATAGTAGAGTGGAAAAAGTTTGGGGATATCCTGTGGGATACGGTGTTAGATGATGATAAGTCAGCAAAGAAATTTGGCAAGTTATGGCGGGTGGTGTATAATACGTTACTTCAGCAGGTCTCTGAGAGAAAGGCAGCAGAAAGGGCAACAGAAGCTCATAAGAGGAATATAGGGTATGGTCGTGAGGATGATCCCTTAGCACCCTCTGTAACTCAGATATTTATGCCTAAGGGTCCCCAGCAAAATGGTGTGGAAAATTTTCCCTTAGATACAGTGGAACCATCTGCACCCTTCCTGTCAGAGGGGGAGGGCGATTTGGATGGTGGGGGTCGGAGCAAGCCAGCTTCGCCTCCGCCGCCAGCTTCAGGCGAGTTGGATGGTGGAGGTAAGAGCAAGCCAGCTTTGCCTCCGCCGCCAGCTTCAGGCAAGTTGGATGGTGGAGGTAAGAGCAAGCCAGCTTTGCCTCCGCCGCCAGCTTCAGGCGGGTCAGATGGTGGGGGTGGGAGCAAGCCAGCTTCGCCTCCGCCGCCAGCGTTGCCTCCGCCGCTTCCCCCGAGCAGGCCGGCTCTGGCGGGGGGGCCGCTTCCCCCGTGCGAGTCGTCTCCGGTTTCACTGTCAGCTCCAGCAGCGGGGGGGCCGCTTCCCCCGCGCTGGAGTTAGCTCCTGCTCCACCGCCTTCCCCGTACGAGAGCTCAGTCTCGGTACCGAAGTGCCAGCAGCATAGCACCCTTAAAGAGTCAGATCCCATCCCAGGGGCACACCGTGATCTATGGGGGGAGATGGCTAAACAGAGGAGGGAAGCTTGGGCTGCTGTGGCAAAAGAAGTAATGCAGATGGGGGATGGCGAGGCGGTGGAAGTAGCTTCTAATCTTGCATGTCCGGTTACATACACACCACAGTATGATGCACAGGGGAACCTTACACATAATATAGCGGAATATACTCCCTTAGATTGGAAGATGTTAGCTCAATTACGTTCTACGGTTAGTTTGGAGTAAAAAGTGAACCTGTTAGGCAAATGCAAGAGTGTTAGCTACTTTAGGGGCAAATTGGACTATTGAGGAAGCTTTAGAGCGAATGGCATTAATGCCAACAGCTTCACAGGCATTTATAGTAGAAACTTTAAAGGAATTAGGATTAGGGTTACAAAGGCAAGCAGAGTCTACTCAAAATCAGGTGT
Source organism: Melozone crissalis (assembly GCF_028551555.1). Classification (NCBI taxonomy): domain Eukaryota; kingdom Metazoa; phylum Chordata; class Aves; order Passeriformes; family Passerellidae; genus Melozone; species Melozone crissalis. Next base: position 4,318,017 of record NW_026535856.1, read on the forward strand.
TAGCTGCTCAGAATCAGGTGTTAGCTGCTCTTGCTCCTCTCCGAAGCGGCTCACTGGCGGACACGCAGAGCTCGAGACCATTCATCAAGTGTTTCCGATGGGGCAATGAGGGACATACGCGCCCAGACACAAGTTGCCGCCGTGACATCGGAGACACCAGCTGCCGACGCAACATCGCTGTCACCTCCTGTCTGCAACCGCAACAGCAGGGAGCCTCGGTTTGGATTTATCAGCAGCAGTAGACGTCACACTAATGACGAACAGGCCTGAGAGGATACAAACTGGAGTAAAGGGTCCTCTTATATTAAATGGATAAAGATGTGGAGCATTGTTATTAGGACGTTCTTCAATAACTATGCTGGGATTCATTGTATTGCCTGGTGTTATCGATGAGAATTATACAGGGGAAATACAAATCATGGTTTACACCCTTTATCCTCCTATTAGAATAACAAAAGGACAATGCATTGCACAATTAATACCACTATCACAAATGACATCTGGTATACTATCATTTACTGGACAAACGCGGGATGAAAAAGGGTTTTGGCTCTACTGGTGTTACACTTTTAACTGTGGATTTACAAAATAGACCAAAACAAAAAGTGGAAATTACCCATGGACATCAAAGCATAACCCTTTATGGATTATTGGATACAGGAGCTATTACAGCTTTTACAGATGCAGGAAAGAAATCAAGGCGTGCTGCTGTCACCTGGCAAGAAAAAGGACAATGGAAGCATCAACTTCTTACAGCAGATCCTGCAGATAGTTTACAAACTTTGGAATTGTTGGCAGTAGTATGGGCAGTGTCCAACTTACAGGAGCCTTTAAATGTGGTCACAGACTCTATGTATGTTGCCGGAGTAGTCAGACAAATAGAGGAAGCAGCAATTAAGGGAGTGAATAATAAACGATTGTACGAGTTATTGATACAAGTAAGGAAAGCTTTACGAGAGAGAAATGCAGTGTATTCTGTGATTCATATTGGGAGTCATAAATGGTCTGAAGGTTTAGGAGAAGGGAATGAACGTGCAGGCAAATTGGTTACTTTACCCATTGATAACTCTTGTCCTATTGACAAGCATACATTGGCCAGAGAAGCACATAGCAGATATCATCAAAATGCAAGAGGGCTTGCAAAACATTTTGAACTGAGTTTATCAGAAGCTAAAGCCATTGTTAGAGCATGTCCAATATGTAGTTATCATAATGAGGGAATAGGTTTAGGCATGGGAGTTAATCCTCGAGGTTTGGAAATAAATGAAAAATGGCAAATGGATGTTACACAGGTACCTAGATTTGGTAAAGTTAAGTGTGTGCATGTCACTATAGATACATATAGTCATTACATATGGGCTACGGCTCAGGCAGGAGAAAAAGCTACACATGTTATCAGGCACCTGTTAAGTTGTTTTGCTGTTATGGGAGTCCCAAAGAGTATCAAAACAGATAATGGTCGAGCTTATGTGAGTGCTAGGGTCCAGAAATTCTTGAATCAGTGGTCTGTTAGGCATGTGACAGGTATTCCACACTCTCCTACTGGATAGGCAATAGTGGAAAGAGCAAATGGTACCCTTAAGCAGTATATTGAGAAGCATCAAGATTTAACAGACCCACAATCATGCTTAGCTAAGGTTCTGTATGTGATCAATCATTTATGTATTTTTGGGGAAGACGATATCCCTCCTGCAATTAAACATCATCCGAGGTCAGGTCAGGAAATTAAAACTCGACTACAGGATTATGGGAAAAACCTGCAAAAGTATTATATTGGGGTCGAGGATATCTTTGTGTTTCCTCACGTACAGGACCTTTGTGGGTGCCTGCTAAGTGGACTAAACCTGTTTTTGATGCAGCCTCTGGTGGACTGTCTCACGGAGGAGGACAAGGAGCTACTGGGGAAGAAACTGTTTCTAGTCCTACGACCACTACTGTTACAGTTGAAGGGACACTCGAAAGTGTTGGACAAAGCACTGACACGTCACTATCGGACGGCCCAGGAGCCGATTGGTTTTATTGACTCATTATCAACTTTTCGTTTAACAAATCCAGCAAAGGAACATTGCCTTGACTGTTATGATCCACATTGTGCTGCCTGGATTGCTCTACGTTGTGGGGGTTGTGATAATACTTTTTGGATAGAACAATCATTATTATGGGATTTGTGGTGCCACATTTGTAAGCACGAGCACACGTGGGGTAAAAGCTGGCAAGATGAATTAAGGAGACAAACAGGGCTAAATGCATATGTAGCTTTAAATCTTTATGAGTCTCCTGAACAAAAAATTCTTGCTTATTATCAATGGGAAGTACAATGTGTTGTAAATAGAATTGAGGTTCAAAGTAAAGTCACGTATAGTCTCTGTAAGGTGTAGAAAATTAGTACCTTTAACACAACGTTCGATTGTAGGGTCCTTCAGAGGGAATCCTGAAAGAGCACTAGAGACCTCCCTTTCAAGCTTAACCAGCGGCATTAAGTCAGTATGGCCTTTCTTAACTAACCAACTCTTAATAAAATCCTCCACACCAGCGCTCTGCCGCAGCGCCCCGAGGCTGAGCTGCCCTCTGCCAAACACAGATGTTCACAATGACAAAAACCAGGAACTTTCTGTTTCCTTTCCTGCCTCGGCCGGGCCCCGGCAGCTGCTGGGGAGGAAGTGGGGGGAGGCTGCAGAGCCCCAAAATCGCGGCGTCTGCTCCTCTCTCCCCCCCTCCCTCGCTCCCACCTGGGGCTTCACTTCTCCCTTTAGCGGCCTCGGTGTCTGGGGCTGTTCTTTGGGGCTGGGCTGGAATCCTCTCTGGGAGGTATGGAGAAAAAACCCCATATTTTTTACGCAAAAACACTGAAAATTTTAGGGAAATTGAATTTTTAAAATTGATCTCCAGCCGGGGGCTGGAGGTCCTCCCCGCAATCCAGCAGGGTCACGGCTGCCCGGAGCCCTGCAGGACAAAGGGGAGAAGATGGAAATCATAAACCTGATTGGTTGAGGACCTCAAAGAGGGCGGGGCCTGCTGGAAAAATGGACAGGACCCACCTGGGAGGAGGGTGATGAACTCCAAGGGTCCCAGTTTACGGCCAAGAGTCAGGATTGGGGTCAAGGGTTGAGCTTTGGCCTCATCCCCATCTCCCCTTTGTCCTGCAGGGCTCCGGGCGGCCATGACCCTGCTGGAGTGCGGGGGGCACCTCCAGCCCCCCGGGGGGTCCCTGCGCCTCCTCTGCCGGGGGTCCGGGTTTAGTTTTGGACAATTTGGGGCGGGCTGGATCCGTCAGAGTCCCAGGCAGGGGCTGGAATGGCTCGCGGGGATCACTAACACTGGTGGAAACATCGGCTATGCGCCATTGGTCAAGGGCCGGTTCAGGATCTCCAGGGACAACAGGCAGAGCTCGGTGACGCTGACCATGAACAACCTCAAGGATGAGGATTCCGGATCCTATTTCTGTTCCAGGGCTTTTTGTGCTGGTTTTTGGGCTGTTGCTTCTCATGGTGACAATGCTGTTGATAGCGTCAAACTGCTAGATTTTGCTCCTGTCCAATCATTGGATCTCCAAATTTTCGATTTTTGTCCCAAACCTCACCTCTTGTCTCAGATCTTGACCCTTTGTCCCCATTTCCATCAATGGTCAACACTGACCCCAAACTCTCGCCTGTTTCTGCCCTAAAACTCAACCACTGGCCCCAAACCATCACCCTGACCCTTTGTCCCAGCCTTGCCCATTTTGCCTCAACGCTGCGCATTGGCCCCAAACCCTGCCCTGGGTGTGGGCCCAAATTCAACTCTCGGTCCCAAATCTGATCCTTGACCCCCGAAAGATCCCAAAGGGCCGAGATTTGAGGCTAAATTTGGCAAATTTTGGCACCAACTCAGTTTGGTTGGGGCAGAACCAGTCGTGGTTTGGGGTCTTTCGTCACCCTGGGTGGAAATGGGCGAGACGTTGGACAAACGGTCAAGGGCGGAGATTTTGGAGAAGGACCTGGGCTTTGGGGACAGAATGAGACATTGCAATGGGGGTGGATCCACCTCAGGCGACTTCATAATTAGCACCAGTATTGCAATTATCACCAGCAGATTTGGCACAGAAATAGGATCCGGAATCCTCCTCCTTGAGGCTGTACATGGTCAGCGTCACCGAGCTCTGCCCGTTGTCCCTGGAGTTTGAGACCCGGCCCTTGAACGATGGCACGTACTCTGTGTTGGCACCACTGCTCCAGATCCCCGCGACCCATTCCAGCCCCTGCCCGGGTCTCTGTCGGAGCCATTGCAGGGCAACACTCCCGAAACTGAACCCTGCCCATCGGCAGAGGAGGTGCAGGGACCCCCCGGGGGGCTGGAGGTCCCCCCCGCACTCCAGCAGGTTCACGGCCGCTCCCCCATCCCCAAACCTTCTCTGGTTTGCCCCAAACTCCCTTTGTCTGGCCTCAAATATCTAACAGAGGTTCCTTATATTTTAACTTATGTTAAACCCTGCAATTACCCCCGATCCATCCAATAATTAATTGGACACCTCCACCTGAGTTTTGCATCTCATCATGCCCATCTCCCCTTTGTCCCGCAGGGCTCCGGGCGGCCGTGACCCTGCTGGAGTGCGGGGGGAACCTCCGCTGCCGAGGGTCCGGGTTCAATTTCTGGAATTTTGAAATGTTCTGGGTGCGTCAGAGACCCGGGCAGGGGCTTGAGTGGCTCGCGGGGATCAGCAGCAGTGGTGGCAGCACCTGGTACGGGCCATCGGTGCAGGGCCGGTTCACGATCGCCAGGGACAAAGGGCAGAGCTCTGTGACGCTGACCATGAACAATGTCAAGGACGAGAATTCCGCCACCTATTTCTGTGCCAAATCTGCTTATGGTGGTGGTGATGATGCTGCTGCTTATATTGACCTTGCCGGTGGTCACACCACCAGTTGTGAGCCGTTCCTGTCCCCAGTCCCCAGACCCTTCCCCAAATCACAGTTCTTGACCCCATTCCTGAGCCTTTCCCCCAGATCTCCCCCATTTCCAGCAATGCCAACCACGAAGCCACAAAGCCCTTACTGGTTCTGCCCCAAACCAAAGTAAGTTGGCAGCAAAACTTGCCCCAAATCTCCCTGATGTCCTCAAATCTCCTCCAGCTCCCTGGGCCCTGATTGGAGGAGGCCTGAACTGCAGGCCAGGGGTGAAGGTTTGGGGCCAATGGTTGAGTTTTGGGGCAGGAGCAGGGGAGGGTTTGGGGTCAGTGCTGACCATTGGGGCAAATGGGGACAAAGGGTAAAGGGCTGGGTCAAGAGGTGAGATTTGGGACGAAAATCAGAACTCTTGGGACTCAGTGCTGGGAGTGGTATCGGAACCAGGAGCTGGAGGCCATAACGGGCATCGTCAACATAACCAGCACTAGGAACACGACCAGAGCACGAAGCTTTCCCACAGAAATAGGATCCGGAATCCTCGTCCTTGAGGTTGTTCATGGTCAGCGTCACCGAGCTCTGCCCGTTGTCCCCGGAGATCCTGAACCGGCCCTGCACCGAATCCACGTAGTCGGTACTGCCACCTTTGCTGTTCTGTGCAATTAATTCCAGCCCCTGCCCGGGTCTCTGTCGATACCAGCCCAACCCAAAACTTTCAAAATTGAACCCGGACCCTCGGCAGAGGAGGCGCAGGGATCCCCTGGGGGGCTGGAGGCCCCCCCCGCACTCCAGCAGGGTCACGGCCCCTCCCCCATCCCCATACCTTCACTGGCTTTGTCCCAAATTCCATTTGTCTGGCCCCAAATCTCCAAGAGAGATGCCCAGTATTATACAGTGCCTTCAAGCCTCCAATTGACCCCAATCCACCCATTAATTAATTGGATGCAAAACTCTGCCTGAGTTTTGCATCGCCTCATCCCCATCTCCCCTTTGTCCCGCAGGGCTCCGGGCGGCCGTGACCCTGCTGGAGTGTGGGGGGGACCTCCAGCCCCCCGGGGGGTCCTTGACGTTGCTGTGCCGAGGGGCTGGGTTCAATTTTGGCAATTTTGGGATGGCCTGGATCCGCCAGAGACCTGGGCAGGGGCTGGAGTGGGTCGGAACCATCACCAGCAGTGGTGGCAGCACCTGGTACGCGGATTCCGTCAAGGGCCGGTTCACGACCTCCAGTGACAACGGGCAGAGCTCGGTGATGCTGACCATGAACAACCTCAAGGACGAGGATTCCAGATCCTATTTCTGTGCCAAGGACACCGATGGTCACGGTGCTTATGCTGATGCTGGCTGGGGAGGATGGAACAGCAAAGCCTTATCAATGTGATTGCCTGGCAAAAGATTTTGAGAATATGGAAACCATCAGCGAGATTGAAATGAAAGCAAGCTTTGAGATCCCTCAGTGACTGAACAACTGGAAAACAACAGTGTGGCCGGCTGAAGGTAATCCCATTTTGATGGAACAACACCCTCTGCCTGCAGGCAGGCCCAAGGGTCAGAGCAGACCCACAGCTTGGCAGAAGAGGCCAAAGAGGAGTTTTTAGGGTTTAAAGTTACTCCAAAGAGGGGTTTTTAGGGTTTAAAGTAACTCCAAAGAGGAGTTTTTAGGGTTTAAAATGTAACAAAGTGTAGTAATGTAATGACTCTTATAGGCTGGATGAAATGCTATAGCATTTGTATATTGTACTAGATTGGTTAGTGAGAATTAGAATATTCAACGCAGAAGATGATTTATTGTATGGTGATGGGAATCTCACTTTCTCATGCTTTTTTTCTCTTACAGTTTTATGCTCTTACCCTTTTATTCACTCACTTTTTCACTCTCTTACCCTTTTTATTCTCTCATGCTTTTTACTCTCTGACCTTTTTAATCTCTTACTCTCTTCCTCTTTTACCGCCTCACCATTTCTCCCGCTCTCCCCTCTCTTCTCTCAGCCCTGCTCTAGCTGTGCCTGGCAGCTCCCAGCAGGGCCCTGCAGTTCGTCCTTTGCAATAAACCCAAAATTCCAGACCTGGCTGCAGAGATCTCTTGTGTCCATCTGTGTGCCCTGGCCGTCCTGTGCCCGGATGCTCCTGCAGTGCTGGTTGGGGATGGGGCCATGCCCGGCACGTCAATAGCACCATCATCAGAACTACAACCACCAGTGTAAGCACATTTCCCACAGAAATAGGATCCGGAATCCTCGTCCTTGAGGTTGTTCATGGTCAGCATCACCGAGCTCTGCCCGTTGTCCCTGGAGATCGTGAACTGACCCTTGACCGATGGCGCGTAGTCGGTGTAGCCACCACTGTTGCTGATATCTGCAACGTATTCCAGCCCCTGCCCGGGTCTCTGGCGGACCCAGAACATTTTATAACTCCCAAAATTGAACCCGGACCCTCGGCGGAGGAGGTGCAGGGACCCCCCGGGGGGCTGGAGATCCCCCCCACACTCCAGCAAGGTCACGGCCGCCCGGAGCCCTGCGGGACAAAGGGGAGATGGGGATAGGAAACCTGATTGGTCCAGAAGGGGAAAAGGGGTGTGACTTCCAGGAAAAAGGGATGGGACCCACCTGGGAGGGGCAGCAGGAGCAGCAGGGCCAGGAGCCGGAGGGAGCTCGAGGCCGTGGCCGGGATGTGCCCAGGTTTGGGTCCCGGGGGTTTTGGGGGTCGTTAACAGTGTATTAACTGTGTAATCAATGCAGAATGCTCAGGATGAGGTGTCTAAGTAATTAAAGAATGGATTTGGGTTAATTGCAGGGTTTGAGGCATGTTGAGATATGGAAAACTCTGGTGGGGTTTTGGGGGCTAAACAAGGGGAGTTATGAGAGAAATTGGTGAAGGTTTGGGGATGGGCTCCGGGTGGCCATGACCCTGCTGGAGCACGGGGGGGACCTCCAGCCCCCGGGGGGTCCCTGAGACTCCTCTGCCGAAACCTCTGGGTTTGATTTCGAAAAATTTGCAATGCTGTGGATCCGTCAGAGACCCGGGCAGGGGCTGGAAATGGTGGCAGGGATCAGCAGAAGAAGTGGCAGCATCTTTTACGCGGACTCGGTCAAGGGCCGGTTCACATTGACGAGTGACAACGGGCAGAGCTGGCTGATGCTGACCATGAACAACCTCAAGGACAAGGATTCCGCCACCTATTTCTGTGCCAAAACCAGTATTGATGGTTGTTGTAATGCTGCTGCTCGTCTTGATCAAACTGATCTAATCACTGCGTCCCTGTCTGCATCCCCGCGCCCCAGACCCTTCCCCCAAACCCCATTCCTGTCCCTCTGTCCCAGCCCTGCTCTGGCTCTGCCCCAAATGTCACCGCTGGGCCACACTCAGTGCCCTCGTTCCTCAAATGTCACCGAAATGTCAGGATTTGGGCCAAAGTTAACATCAGGGATCAAGAATTGAAATTTGGCCTAAAATTCCCGATCTGAAGCCAATGGTGAAGATTTGGGTCGGTGGCTGTGACTTTGTGTCCGCAGGGGAGATTTGGGGTAATACTGGACAAGTCTGAGGGAAATGGTTGGGATTGGAGGGACGATGCCGAGCTCAGGGTGAAACCGGCCCTGATTTGGGGCCAGGAGGTGAGATTTAGGGCCAGGAGCTGAGATTTGGGGCCACAGAAGGGCAGGGTTGGGTCACGGGGACAGGAGTGGGGTCAGGGGATGGAATTTTGGGGAAGAGTCTGGGGAACGGGGACAGGAGGGGACACAGGGATGGGGCCGAAACGTCAAACATCAGCAGCATAAGGAGCAGCATCAGGATCAGTGCGTTTGGCACAGAAATAGGATCCGGAATCCTCGTCCTTGAGGTTGTTCATGGTCAGCGTCACCGAGCTCTGCCCGTTGTCCCTGGAGATCGTGAACCGACCCTTGAACGATGGCGCGCACCCGGTCCAACCACCATTGTAGCTGATACTCGCAACCCACTCCAGCCCCTGCCCGGGTCTCTGGCGGATCCAGAACATCCCAAAACTGCCAACACTGAACCCGGACCCTAGGCAGAGGAGGCGCAGTGGACCCCCTTTGGGGGCTGGAGGTCCCCCCCGCACTCCAGCAGGGTCACGGCCGCCCGGAGCCCTGCGGGACAAAGGGAAGATGGGGATGAGGCGAAAGCTCCACCCTTGACCCAAATCCTGAACCTTGGCCCCAAATTGGGACCCTTGGACCTCCGCTGCCACAGCGCCCAGAGGCTGAGCTGCCCTCTGCCAAACACAGATGTTCACAATGACCAAAACCAGGAACTTTCTGTTTCCTTTCCACCCCAGCCAGGCCCCGGCAGCTGCCAGGGAGGAAGTGGGGGGAGGCTGTGGAGCCCCAAAATCGCGGCGTCTTCTCCTCCCTTCCTCCCTCGCTCCCACCTGGGGCTTCACTTCTCCCTCAGCGGCCTCGGTGTCTAGGGCTGCTCCTTGGGGCTGGGCTGGAATCCTCTCTGGGAGCTCTGGACATGGCGAAGATGCTGGTGGTGGCCCCAATTCCCCATCCCTGGCTCCCCAAATGTCCCAAAATCCCCAAATCCTTGCCCAAATCCCAACCCTTGACCTCATTCTTGACCTTCTCCCCCAGTGTCCACCATCATTGCCCCAACATTAGACTTTATCCCAATTTTTCCCATTTCACCCAAATCTCCCCCAGCTCCCCAGGCCCTGATTGGAGGAGGCCTGAACTGGAGGCCAGGGGTGAAGGTTTGGGGCCAATGGTTGAGATTTGGGGCAGGAGCAGGGCAGGGTTTGGGGTCAGTGCTGACCATTGGTGCAAATGGGGGAGATTTGGGACAAAGGGTCAAGGGCTCAGGTTCGGGGGAAGTGTCTGGGTTTGGGGACAGGTGGGACTTGGAGATCGGCGTGAATCCATAACTGGCGTCTTCATCAGAAGCAGCAGCACACCAATCATTATCATAGCCAGATTTGGCACAGAAATAGGATCCGGAATCCTCGTCCTTGAGGTTGTTCATGGTCAGCGTCACCGAGCTCTGCCCGTTTTCCCTGGAGATCCTGAACCGGCCCTTGACCAATGGCGCGTATGCGGTGTAAGCACCACTGCTCCAGATCCCTGCAACATATTCCAGCCCCTGCCCAGGTCTCTGGCGGATCCAGCACATTCCATAATCCCCAAAACTGAACCCGAACCCTTGGCAGAGGAGGCGCAGGGACCCCCCGGGGGGGTTGGAGATCCCCCCCGCACTCCAGCAGGGTCATGGCCTCTCCCCCATCCCCAAACCTTGGTCAGTTTTGCCCCAGACTCCCTTTGTCTGGCCCTAAATCTCCAACAGATATTTCCAGTATTGTAATGTGACTTCAACCCTGCAATTAGCCCAAATCCACCCATTAATTTATTGGACACCTCTGCCTGACTTTTGCATCGCCTCACGCCCATCTCCCCTTTGTCCCACAGGGCTCCGGGCGGCTGTGACCCTGCTGGACTGCGGGGGAGACCTCCAGCCCCCCCGGGGGATCCCTGCGCCTCCCCTGCCGAGGGTCCAGGTTCAGTTTTGGGGATTATGGAATGTACTGGATCCGCCAGAGACCCGGGCAGGTTTTGGAATACGTCGCAGGCATCTACTACAATAGGGCCTACACCTTACTACGCACCATCAGTCAAGGGTCGGTTCACGATCTCTAGGGACAACGGGCAGAGCTCGGTGACGCTGACCATGAACAACCTCAAGGACGAGGATTCCGCAGTCTATTTTTGCGGAAAATCTGCTGGTACTTGTGATGGTGGTGCTGTTGCTAATTAAGGTGATGATGATGGCTGTGTCCCCATCTCCGTGTCCCCCCCCGTCCCCGTTCCCCAGACCCTTCCTCCAAACCCGCAGCCCACACCCAGCCCTTGACCATTGATCCCAACCTTGCTGTGCCTCGGCCCAAAATTCTCACCCGCTGACCCCAAACCACAACTCATGACCCCAAATCTCCACTTTGTGCCCCAAAACGTTGCTCTGAGGGCCGGAGTTTGAGGCCCTGGGTCCCGTTTGCGGACAAAGGTTCAGGCCTCGTGTCAGTGGCTGTGGCTGGGAGCGCTAAGTGGGGATTTGGGGCAGAATCGAGTGAGTATTATTGCCAATTTTGTTGGATTTGGGGCAGAACCAGTTTACGGGTTTTTGCTTCCTGGTTGGTGGTGTTGGAAATGGGGGAGATCTGGGACAAGGGGTCAAGAAGGGGCGAAGGGCTGAGATTAGGGGGAAGGGTCTGGGAACTGGGGACATCAGAGGACACATTCAAGGGGTTGAGGCCAAGAGCAGAGACATCATTACCCCAACCAGCACCAGCAGCCTTGGCACAGAAATAGGATCCGGAATCCTTGTCCTTGAGGTTGATCATGGTCAGCGTCACTGAGCTCTGCCCGTTGTCCCTGGAGATCGTGAACCGGCCCTTGACCGATGGCGTGTACGCGGTGCTTCCACCACCATTACTGATATCTGCAAAGCATTCCAGCCCCTGCCCGGCTCTCTGGCAAATCCAGAACATGTCAGAACTGCCGAAACTGAACCCGGCCCCTCGGCAGAGGAGGCGCGGGGACCCCCCAGAGGGCTGGAGGTCCCCCCCGCACTCCAGCAGGGTCACGGCCACTCCCCCATCCCCAAACCTTCACGGTGTTTTGGCCCCAAACTCCCTTTGTCTGGCCCCAAATCTGAAACAGAGATTTCCAGTATTTTAAAGTGCCTTCAACACTGCAATTAGCCACAATCCACCCGTTAATTAATTGGACACCTCCACCTGACTTTTGCATCGACCCATCCCCATCTCCCCTTTGTCCGACAGGGCTCCGGGCGGCTGTGACCCTGCTGGAGTGCGGGGGGCACCTCCAGCCCCCCGGGGGGTCCCTGCGCCTTCACTGCTGAGGGCCCGGGTTTGATTTTGGGAAATTTGCCATGGGCTGGATGTGCCACAGACCCGGGCAGGGGCTGGAATTCATCGCGGCGATCTGGGACAATGGTGGTTGGACTGGGTACACGGATTCGGTGCAGGGCCAGTTCATGATCTCCAGGGACAACGGGCAGAGCTCGGTGACGCTGACCATGAACAACCTCAAGGACAAGGATTCCGGATCCTATTTCTGCGGGAAATCTGCCTATAACAATTGGGGTACTGGTGCTGGTGTGGATCGTTTTGGTCCGGACCCTCTGGCCGTGTCCCGACCGGCCCACAAATCCCAGAACCTTCCCTAAAACCCAAACACTTTTGCACATTCCGTACTCTGTCCCAACCCTAGAGTGGTTCTTCCCCAAATTCTCCATAGCTGCCAAGAAAGGTGACCCAAGTCTTAACCTTGGCCTTAAATCTCTACTTTTAATTCAAAGTCTGGGGCACAAAGAGGAGATTTTGGGTCAGGAGTTGTGGTTTGGTGTCAGCGAGTGAGAATTGGGTCCGAGGCAGAGCAAGGTTGGGATCAATGGTCAAGGGCTGTGTGAGGGCTGGGGGTTTGGGGGAAGGGTCTGGGCAACAGGGACAGTGGGGGACACGGGGATGGGGGGCACAGTCAAATCTATAAACAACACCAGCAGGATCATACCAAACATTAACAGATTTGGCACAGAAATAGGTGGCAGAATCCTCGTCCTTGAGGTTGCTCATGGTCAGCGTCACCGAGCTCTGCCCATTGTCCCTGGAGATCCTGATCCGGCCCTTGACTGAGGGTGCATAGCCGGTGCTGGAACCATCGCTCTAAATCCCCCCGAGCGACTCCGTCACCTGCCCGGCTCTCTGGCGGACCCACTGCATCCCAAAATTCCCAAAACTGAACCCGGACCCTCGGCAGAGGAGGCGCAGGGACCCCCCGGGGGGCTGGAGGTGCCCCTCGGACTTCAGCAGGGTCACGGCATCTGACTCCATGAGTCAGAATGCTGAAAAATTTCTCTATTAAATCTCTACTATATTACATTGTTATTATATTTTATTACATTATTACAATATTATATCTCATTATTAATATATTACATCTCATTAATAATATATTATATCTCATTAATACTATATTATATCTCATTAATACTATATTATAACTCATATATACTATATTATATCTCATTAATACTATATTACATCTCGTTAATGGAATATTGCAACTTATGAATGCTATATTATATCTCATTAATACTATATTATATCTCATTAATTCTATATTATATCCCATTAATACTATATTACATCTCATTATTGCTCTATTATATCTCATTAATTCTATATAACATCTCATTTATGCTATATTATATCTCATCAATACTATATTATATCTCATTAATACCATATTAAATCTATGCTAAAGGGATACTAAAAGAATTCCATACAAAAGACATGAAAAAACATTAAAGAATCCCCGTGAGAGTCTGACAGAGCCAGGTCACGGCTTGGAGCCCATTGGCCAAGGAAACAAAACAATCTGCAGCAGAACCCAAATGATGAATCCCTGGAGGGGAACAATCCCCCGGACACATTCCACACGCGCAGAAACAGCAGGAGCAGCGAGGAGAGATGGGAATTGTTTCCTCTTCATCTTCTCTCTGTGCTGCTCCAGGAAAAATCCTGTGACAGAAAGAGAGAGACAGAGAGAGAGAGAGGGAGAGAGAGAGAGAGACAGAGAGAGAGAGGGAATGGTGTCTGACTCTGTGCTGGGAATGAGAATGGCACAGCTGGGCCTGGTGCCCATCTCCCCTTTGTCCCGCAGGGCTCCGGGCGGCCGTGACCCTGCTGGAGTGCGGGGGGGACCTCCTGCCCCCCGGGGGGTCCCTGCGCCTCCTCTGCCGAGGGTCCGCGTTAAATTTCGGGAGTTTCTCCATGTTCTGGGTCCGCCAGAGACCCGGGCAGGGGCTGGAATTCATCGCAGGGATCAAGGACAACGGTGGCAACATCGCCTACGTGCCATCATTCAAGGGCCGGGTGATGATCTCCAGGGACAACGGGCAGAGCTCGGTGACGTTGACCATGAACAACCTCAAGGACAAGGATTCCGGATCCTATTTCTGTGCCAAATGCGTTGATGGTGGTTGTGCCAATAGTGATGGTACTGTTGGTGTGGCATTTATTGCTGGTTCTGATCTTGGTCCCAAATCCCTCCACTTTGTTCCCAAATATCCCCTGGTCCTCTGATCTCTCCACCAAATCTCAGCCCTTTTCATCACATCTCGGCCATTTTACCCCAAACTCTGCCCCTGCATCCCCAAATCCTGAATTTCTCCCAGTTTTTCCCATTCTACCCAAATCTCTCCCAGCTCCCAAGACCTGGTTGGAGCAGGCCTGAACTGGAGCCCAGGGGTGAAGGTTTGGGGCCAATGGTTGAGTTATGGGGCAGGAGCAGGGGAGGGTTTAGGGTCAGTGCTTACCATTGGGGCAAATGGAGACAAAGGGTGAAGGGCTGGGTCAATGGGTGAGGTTTGGGATGAAAAGCAGAACTCTGGGGACTCAGTGATGGGAGTGGGATGAAAGGCAGGAGCTTGACACCATCAGGGGCAGCGTCACCATTAGCAGCAGCACCATAATTATCAGCAGCCCTGGCACAGAAATAGGGTCCGGAATCCTCAACCTTGAGGTTGTTCATGGTCAGCGTCACCGAGCTCTGCCCGTTGTCCTGGGAGATCGTGAACCGGCCCTTGACCGAAGGCGCGTAGTAAGTGGCTCCACCAATGTTTATGTACGCCACGAATTCCAGCCCCTGCCCGGGTCTCTGTCGGACCCAGTTCATGGCAAAATTGCCGAAACTGTACCCGGACCCACGGCAGAAGAGGTGCAGGGACCCCCCGGGCAGCTGGAGGTCCCCCCCGCACTCCAGCAGGGTCATGGCCGCCCCAAGCCCTGCGGGACAAAGGAGAGATTGGGATGAGGGGATGGATTGGCTGTGCGGTCAAAGTTGGCGCTGCCATTCCAGAAAAAGGGTGTGGGATCCACCCGGGATGACTGGCAGCAGTTGCAGGAGGGAGACAGTGAGGTCCAAGGGTCCCAATTTTTTTGGCAACATCAGGATCTGCATGCAAGAATCAACATTTGGGTGGATGTTTTCCTTCATCCCCATCTCCCCTTTGTCCCGCGGGGCTCCAGGCGGCCGCGACCCTGCTGGAGTGCGGGGGGTACTCCAGCCCCCTGCGGGGTCCCTGCGCTACCTCTGCCGAGGGTCTGGGTTCGATTTCGGGAGTGTTGACCTGTTCTGGATCCGCCAGAGACCCGGGCAGGGGGTGCAAGATGTCGCAAGGATCTACTACACTGGAGGTTACACCGACTATGCGCCATCGGTCAAGGGCTGGTTCATGATCTCCAAGGACAACGGGCAGAGCTCGGTGACGCTGACCATGAACAATCTCAAGGACGAGGATTCCGCCACCTATTTTTGTGCCAAATGTTACAGTAGTAGTTGTGGTGGTGGTGGTGCTTGTTATGGTGTTGATGGTGGTTGTGGTCCCAAGCCCTCTCCTCTCTCTTCCCAAATAGCTCAGAATTTTCTGATCCTTCCCCAAAATCCCCACCCCTGTTTCTCAAATCTTGACCATTTCCCCCAAAACTCCACCGCTGCCCCAGCTTTTGGTTTCCCCCAATTTTGCCCATTTCTCCCCAATCTCCCCCAGTTCCCCTCTGTACCAGTGCGGAACGGGGATCGCTCCAGGGCCCTTTGCACACAAAGCTTTTTGTGAAGCCGGCGTGTGGAGGATTTTATTAAGAGTTGGTTAGTTAAGAAAGGCCATACTGACTTAATGCCGCTGGTTAAGCTTGAAAGGGAGGTCAGCAGTCTCTGATTCAGTGACTGCTGACAGGCAAGAATGCCGGATGGCCTTGCTGCAACATGAGGAAAGGGAGGTGAGATTAGTCCTGAATATCTGCAGAATGTAACAGAAGAATAAGCACAAGAATGTAGAAGTAGGTGTAGTTGCTGATATGTAACTAACCAATCCTGAGCTCAACTTTTGCAATATGTATGAAGCTTATTAAGAACCATATTTAACCCGCCGTATTCGATCAATAAATTGGACTTGGATGAACCAATTGGTGTCTGGGTCTCCTTCCTCCGACAAATGGTGGAGAATGCGGGCAAAGGCAGCATTCTGAACGTTCGCTCTCTTGGATTATAAATTCGCCACGGTCGGGGAAGTTGGGTGAGAGTCCTTGCAGCCGGGACGGTGCCGGATTTTAAAAGCACCCTTGAGGATTACAAAAGGTATCTCAAGTCTCTACGTGTCGCAGGAAGCCTGGAAGGGCTGCAACAGCGCGCGCTGATATATAGGTATGGATAGGCAAGCGACATACGATTCCTTCTCCTCATATTTAGAAAGGCGAGGAGTAAAAGGGATAGATTTAAAAAAGGAATTACCAGGGTTATTAGCTTATGGTTATTCTAAAAGAATTTTTGCTAACCCACATACAGTTCATGAGATAGTAGAGTGGAAAAAGTTTGGGGATATCCTGTGGGATACGGTGTTAGATGATGATAAGTCAGCAAAGAAATTTGGCAAGTTATGGCGGGTGGTGTATAATACGTTACTTCAGCAGGTCTCTGAGAGAAAGGCAGCAGAAAGGGCAACAGAAGCTCATAAGAGGAATATAGGGTATGGTCGTGAGGATGATCCCTTAGCACCCTCTGTAACTCAGATATTTATGCCTAAGGGTCCCCAGCAAAATGGTGTGGAAAATTTTCCCTTAGATACAGTGGAACCATCTGCACCCTTCCTGTCAGAGGGGGAGGGCGATTTGGATGGTGGGGGTCGGAGCAAGCCAGCTTCGCCTCCGCCGCCAGCTTCAGGCGAGTTGGATGGTGGAGGTAAGAGCAAGCCAGCTTTGCCTCCGCCGCCAGCTTCAGGCAAGTTGGATGGTGGAGGTAAGAGCAAGCCAGCTTTGCCTCCGCCGCCAGCTTCAGGCGGGTCGGATGGTGGGGGTGGGAGCAAGCCAGCTTCGCCTCCGCCGCCAGCGTTGCCTCCGCCGCTTCCCCCGAGCAGGCCGGCTCTGGCGGGGGGGCCGCTTCCCCCGTGCGAGTCGTCTCCGGTTTCACTGTCAGCTCCAGCAGCGGGGGGGCCGCTTCCCCCGCGCTGGAGTTAGCTCCTGCTCCACCGCCTTCCCCGTACGAGAGCTCAGTCTCGGTACCGAAGTGCCAGCAGCATAGCACCCTTAAAGAGTCAGATCCCATCCCAGGGGCACACCGTGATCTATGGGGGGAGATGGCTAAACAGAGGAGGGAAGCTTGGGCTGCTGTGGCAAAAGAAGTAATGCAAATGGGGGATGGCGAGGCGGTGGAAGTAGCTTCTAATCTTGCATGTCCGGTTACATACACACCACAGTATGATGCACAGGGGAACCTTACACATAATATAGCGGAATATACTCCCTTAGATTGGAAGATGTTAGCTCAATTACGTTCTACGGTTAGTTTGGAGTAAAAAGTGAACCTGTTAGGCAAATGCAAGAGTGTTAGCTACTTTAGGGGCAAATTGGACTATTGAGGAAGCTTTAGAGCGAATGGCATTAATGCCAACAGCTTCACAGGCATTTATAGTAGAAACTTTAAAGGAATTAGGATTAGGGTTACAAAGGCAAGCAGAGTCTACTCAAAATCAGGTGTTAGCTGCTCAGAATCAGGTGTTAGCTGCTCTTGCTCCTCTCCGAAGCGGCTCACTGGCGGACACGCAGAGCTCGAGACCATTCATCAAGTGTTTCCGATGGGGCAATGAGGGACATACGCGCCCAGACACAAGTTGCCGCCGTGACATCGGAGACACCAGCTGCCGACGCAACATCGCTGTCACCTCCTGTCTGCAACCGCAACAGCAGGGAGCCTCGGTTTGGATTTATCAGCAGCAGTAGACGTCACACTAATGACGAACAGGCCTGAGAGGATACAAACTGGAGTAAAGGGTCCTCTTATATTAAATGGATAAAGATGTGGAGCATTGTTATTAGGACGTTCTTCAATAACTATGCTGGGATTCATTGTATTGCCTGGTGTTATCGATGAGAATTATACAGGGGAAATACAAATCATGGTTTACACCCTTTATCCTCCTATTAGAATAACAAAAGGACAATGCATTGCACAATTAATACCACTATCACAAATGACATCTGGTATACTATCATTTACTGGACAAACGCGGGATGAAAAAGGGTTTTGGCTCTACTGGTGTTACACTTTTAACTGTGGATTTACAAAATAGACCAAAACAAAAAGTGGAAATTACCCATGGACATCAAAGCATAACCCTTTATGGATTATTGGATACAGGAGCTATTACAGCTTTTACAGATGCAGGAAAGAAATCAAGGCGTGCTGCTGTCACCTGGCAAGAAAAAGGACAATGGAAGCATCAACTTCTTACAGCAGATCCTGCAGATAGTTTACAAACTTTGGAATTGTTGGCAGTAGTATGGGCAGTGTCCAACTTACAGGAGCCTTTAAATGTGGTCACAGACTCTATGTATGTTGCCGGAGTAGTCAGACAAATAGAGGAAGCAGCAATTAAGGGAGTGAATAATAAACGATTGTACGAGTTATTGATACAAGTAAGGAAAGCTTTACGAGAGAGAAATGCAGTGTATTCTGTGATTCATATTGGGAGTCATAAATGGTCTGAAGGTTTAGGAGAAGGGAATGAACGTGCAGGCAAATTGGTTACTTTACCCATTGATAACTCTTGTCCTATTGACAAGCATACATTGGCCAGAGAAGCACATAGCAGATATCATCAAAATGCAAGAGGGCTTGCAAAACATTTTGAACTGAGTTTATCAGAAGCTAAAGCCATTGTTAGAGCATGTCCAATATGTAGTTATCATAATGAGGGAATAGGTTTAGGCATGGGAGTTAATCCTCGAGGTTTGGAAATAAATGAAAAATGGCAAATGGATGTTACACAGGTACCTAGATTTGGTAAAGTTAAGTGTGTGCATGTCACTATAGATACATATAGTCATTACATATGGGCTACGGCTCAGGCAGGAGAAAAAGCTACACATGTTATCAGGCACCTGTTAAGTTGTTTTGCTGTTATGGGAGTCCCAAAGAGTATCAAAACAGATAATGGTCGAGCTTATGTGAGTGCTAGGGTCCAGAAATTCTTGAATCAGTGGTCTGTTAGGCATGTGACAGGTATTCCACACTCTCCTACTGGATAGGCAATAGTGGAAAGAGCAAATGGTACCCTTAAGCAGTATATTGAGAAGCATCAAGATTTAACAGACCCACAATCATGCTTAGCTAAGGTTCTGTATGTGATCAATCATTTATGTATTTTTGGGGAAGACGATATCCCTCCTGCAATTAAACATCATCCGAGGTCAGGTCAGGAAATTAAAACTCGACTACAGGATTATGGGAAAAACCTGCAAAAGTATTATATTGGGGTCGAGGATATCTTTGTGTTTCCTCACGTACAGGACCTTTGTGGGTGCCTGCTAAGTGGACTAAACCTGTTTTTGATGCAGCCTCTGGTGGACTGTCTCACGGAGGAGGACAAGGAGCTACTGGGGAAGAAACTGTTTCTAGTCCTACGACCACTACTGTTACAGTTGAAGGGACACTCGAAAGTGTTGGACAAAGCACTGACACGTCACTATCGGACGGCCCAGGAGCCGATTGGTTTTATTGACTCATTATCAACTTTTCGTTTAACAAATCCAGCAAAGGAACATTGCCTTGACTGTTATGATCCACATTGTGCTGCCTGGATTGCTCTACGTTGTGGGGGTTGTGATAATACTTTTTGGATAGAACAATCATTATTATGGGATTTGTGGTGCCACATTTGTAAGCACGAGCACACGTGGGGTAAAAGCTGGCAAGATGAATTAAGGAGACAAACAGGGCTAAATGCATATGTAGCTTTAAATCTTTATGAGTCTCCTGAACAAAAAATTCTTGCTTATTATCAATGGGAAGTACAATGTGTTGTAAATAGAATTGAGGTTCAAAGTAAAGTCACGTATAGTCTCTGTAAGGTGTAGAAAATTAGTACCTTTAACACAACGTTCGATTGTAGGGTCCTTCAGAGGGAATCCTGAAAGAGCACTAGAGACCTCCCTTTCAAGCTTAACCAGTGGCATTAAGTCAGTATGGCCTTTCTTAACTAACCAACTCTTAATAAAATCCTCCACACCAGCGCTCTGCCGCAGCGCCCCGAGGCTGAGCTGCCCTCTGCCAAACACAGATGTTCACAATGACAAAAACCAGGAACTTTCTGTTTCCTTTCCTGCCTCGGCCGGGCCCCGGCAGCTGCTGGGGAGGAAGTGGGGGGAGGCTGCAGAGCCCCAAAATCGCGGCGTCTGCTCCTCTCTCCCCCCCTCCCTCGCTCCCACCTGGGGCTTCACTTCTCCCTTTAGCGGCCTCGGTGTCTGGGGCTGTTCTTTGGGGCTGGGCTGGAATCCTCTCTGGGAGGTATGGAGAAAAAACCCCATATTTTTTACGCAAAAACACTGAAAATTTTAGGGAAATTGAATTTTTAAAATTGATCTCCAGCCGGGGGCTGGAGGTCCTCCCCGCAATCCAGCAGGGTCACGGCTGCCCGGAGCCCTGCAGGACAAAGGGGAGAAGATGGAAATCATAAACCTGATTGGTTGAGGACCTCAAAGAGGGCGGGGCCTGCTGGAAAAATGGACAGGACCCACCTGGGAGGAGGGTGATGAACTCCAAGGGTCCCAGTTTACGGCCAAGAGTCAGGATTGGGGTCAAGGGTTGAGCTTTGGCCTCATCCCCATCTCCCCTTTGTCCTGCAGGGCTCCGGGCGGCCATGACCCTGCTGGAGTGCGGGGGGCACCTCCAGCCCCCCGGGGGGTCCCTGCGCCTCCTCTGCCGGGGGTCCGGGTTTAGTTTTGGACAATTTGGGGCGGGCTGGATCCGTCAGAGTCCCAGGCAGGGGCTGGAATGGCTCGCGGGGATCACTAACACTGGTGGAAACATCGGCTATGCGCCATTGGTCAAGGGCCGGTTCAGGATCTCCAGGGACAACAGGCAGAGCTCGGTGACGCTGACCATGAACAACCTCAAGGATGAGGATTCCGGATCCTATTTCTGTTCCAGGGCTTTTTGTGCTGGTTTTTGGGCTGTTGCTTCTCATGGTGACAATGCTGTTGATAGCGTCAAACTGCTAGATTTTGCTCCTGTCCAATCATTGGATCTCCAAATTTTCGATTTTTGTCCCAAACCTCACCTCTTGTCTCAGATCTTGACCCTTTGTCCCCATTTCCATCAATGGTCAACACTGACCCCAAACTCTCGCCTGTTTCTGCCCTAAAACTCAACCACTGGCCCCAAACCATCACCCTGACCCTTTGTCCCAGCCTTGCCCATTTTGCCTCAACGCTGCGCATTGGCCCCAAACCCTGCCCTGGGTGTGGGCCCAAATTCAACTCTCGGTCCCAAATCTGATCCTTGACCCCCGAAAGATCCCAAAGGGCCGAGATTTGAGGCTAAATTTGGCAAATTTTGGCACCAACTCAGTTTGGTTGGGGCAGAACCAGTCGTGGTTTGGGGTCTTTCGTCACCCTGGGTGGAAATGGGCGAGACGTTGGACAAACGGTCAAGGGCGGAGATTTTGGAGAAGGACCTGGGCTTTGGGGACAGAATGAGACATTGCAATGGGGGTGGATCCACCTCAGGCGACTTCATAATTAGCACCAGTATTGCAATTATCACCAGCAGATTTGGCACAGAAATAGGATCCGGAATCCTCCTCCTTGAGGCTGTACATGGTCAGCGTCACCGAGCTCTGCCCGTTGTCCCTGGAGTTTGAGACCCGGCCCTTGAACGATGGCACGTACTCTGTGTTGGCACCACTGCTCCAGATCCCCGCGACCCATTCCAGCCCCTGCCCGGGTCTCTGTCGGAGCCATTGCAGGGCAACACTCCCGAAACTGAACCCTGCCCATCGGCAGAGGAGGTGCAGGGACCCCCCGGGGGGCTGGAGGTCCCCCCCGCACTCCAGCAGGTTCACGGCCGCTCCCCCATCCCCAAACCTTCTCTGGTTTGCCCCAAACTCCCTTTGTCTGGCCTCAAATATCTAACAGAGGTTCCTTATATTTTAACTTATGTTAAACCCTGCAATTACCCCCGATCCATCCAATAATTAATTGGACACCTCCACCTGAGTTTTGCATCTCATCATGCCCATCTCCCCTTTGTCCCGCAGGGCTCCGGGCGGCCGTGACCCTGCTGGAGTGCGGGGGGAACCTCCGCTGCCGAGGGTCCGGGTTCAATTTCTGGAATTTTGAAATGTTCTGGGTGCGTCAGAGACCCGGGCAGGGGCTTGAGTGGCTCGCGGGGATCAGCAGCAGTGGTGGCAGCACCTGGTACGGGCCATCGGTGCAGGGCCGGTTCACGATCGCCAGGGACAAAGGGCAGAGCTCTGTGACGCTGACCATGAACAATGTCAAGGACGAGAATTCCGCCACCTATTTCTGTGCCAAATCTGCTTATGGTGGTGGTGATGATGCTGCTGCTTATATTGACCTTGCCGGTGGTCACACCACCAGTTGTGAGCCGTTCCTGTCCCCAGTCCCCAGACCCTTCCCCAAATCACAGTTCTTGACCCCATTCCTGAGCCTTTCCCCCAGATCTCCCCCATTTCCAGCAATGCCAACCACGAAGCCACAAAGCCCTTACTGGTTCTGCCCCAAACCAAAGTAAGTTGGCAGCAAAACTTGCCCCAAATCTCCCTGATGTCCTCAAATCTCCTCCAGCTCCCTGGGCCCTGATTGGAGGAGGCCTGAACTGCAGGCCAGGGGTGAAGGTTTGGGGCCAATGGTTGAGTTTTGGGGCAGGAGCAGGGGAGGGTTTGGGGTCAGTGCTGACCATTGGGGCAAATGGGGACAAAGGGTAAAGGGCTGGGTCAAGAGGTGAGATTTGGGACGAAAATCAGAACTCTTGGGACTCAGTGCTGGGAGTGGTATCGGAACCAGGAGCTGGAGGCCATAACGGGCATCGTCAACATAACCAGCACTAGGAACACGACCAGAGCACGAAGCTTTCCCACAGAAATAGGATCCGGAATCCTCGTCCTTGAGGTTGTTCATGGTCAGCGTCACCGAGCTCTGCCCGTTGTCCCCGGAGATCCTGAACCGGCCCTGCACCGAATCCACGTAGTCGGTACTGCCACCTTTGCTGTTCTGTGCAATTAATTCCAGCCCCTGCCCGGGTCTCTGTCGATACCAGCCCAACCCAAAACTTTCAAAATTGAACCCGGACCCTCGGCAGAGGAGGCGCAGGGATCCCCTGGGGGGCTGGAGGCCCCCCCCGCACTCCAGCAGGGTCACGGCCCCTCCCCCATCCCCATACCTTCACTGGCTTTGTCCCAAATTCCATTTGTCTGGCCCCAAATCTCCAAGAGAGATGCCCAGTATTATACAGTGCCTTCAAGCCTCCAATTGACCCCAATCCACCCATTAATTAATTGGATGCAAAACTCTGCCTGAGTTTTGCATCGCCTCATCCCCATCTCCCCTTTGTCCCGCAGGGCTCCGGGCGGCCGTGACCCTGCTGGAGTGTGGGGGGGACCTCCAGCCCCCCGGGGGGTCCTTGACGTTGCTGTGCCGAGGGGCTGGGTTCAATTTTGGCAATTTTGGGATGGCCTGGATCCGCCAGAGACCTGGGCAGGGGCTGGAGTGGGTCGGAACCATCACCAGCAGTGGTGGCAGCACCTGGTACGCGGATTCCGTCAAGGGCCGGTTCACGACCTCCAGTGACAACGGGCAGAGCTCGGTGATGCTGACCATGAACAACCTCAAGGACGAGGATTCCAGATCCTATTTCTGTGCCAAGGACACCGATGGTCACGGTGCTTATGCTGATGCTGGCTGGGGAGGATGGAACAGCAAAGCCTTATCAATGTGATTGCCTGGCAAAAGATTTTGAGAATATGGAAACCATCAGCGAGATTGAAATGAAAGCAAGCTTTGAGATCCCTCAGTGACTGAACAACTGGAAAACAACAGTGTGGCCGGCTGAAGGTAATCCCATTTTGATGGAACAACACCCTCTGCCTGCAGGCAGGCCCAAGGGTCAGAGCAGACCCACAGCTTGGCAGAAGAGGCCAAAGAGGAGTTTTTAGGGTTTAAAGTTACTCCAAAGAGGGGTTTTTAGGGTTTAAAGTAACTCCAAAGAGGAGTTTTTAGGGTTTAAAATGTAACAAAGTGTAGTAATGTAATGACTCTTATAGGCTGGATGAAATGCTATAGCATTTGTATATTGTACTAGATTGGTTAGTGAGAATTAGAATATTCAACGCAGAAGATGATTTATTGTATGGTGATGGGAATCTCACTTTCTCATGCTTTTTTTCTCTTACAGTTTTATGCTCTTACCCTTTTATTCACTCACTTTTTCACTCTCTTACCCTTTTTATTCTCTCATGCTTTTTACTCTCTGACCTTTTTAATCTCTTACTCTCTTCCTCTTTTACCGCCTCACCATTTCTCCCGCTCTCCCCTCTCTTCTCTCAGCCCTGCTCTAGCTGTGCCTGGCAGCTCCCAGCAGGGCCCTGCAGTTCGTCCTTTGCAATAAACCCAAAATTCCAGACCTGGCTGCAGAGATCTCTTGTGTCCATCTGTGTGCCCTGGCCGTCCTGTGCCCGGATGCTCCTGCAGTGCTGGTTGGGGATGGGGCCATGCCCGGCACGTCAATAGCACCATCATCAGAACTACAACCACCAGTGTAAGCACATTTCCCACAGAAATAGGATCCGGAATCCTCGTCCTTGAGGTTGTTCATGGTCAGCATCACCGAGCTCTGCCCGTTGTCCCTGGAGATCGTGAACTGACCCTTGACCGATGGCGCGTAGTCGGTGTAGCCACCACTGTTGCTGATATCTGCAACGTATTCCAGCCCCTGCCCGGGTCTCTGGCGGACCCAGAACATTTTATAACTCCCAAAATTGAACCCGGACCCTCGGCGGAGGAGGTGCAGGGACCCCCCGGGGGGCTGGAGATCCCCCCCACACTCCAGCAAGGTCACGGCCGCCCGGAGCCCTGCGGGACAAAGGGGAGATGGGGATAGGAAACCTGATTGGTCCAGAAGGGGAAAAGGGGTGTGACTTCCAGGAAAAAGGGATGGGACCCACCTGGGAGGGGCAGCAGGAGCAGCAGGGCCAGGAGCCGGAGGGAGCTCGAGGCCGTGGCCGGGATGTGCCCAGGTTTGGGTCCCGGGGGTTTTGGGGGTCGTTAACAGTGTATTAACTGTGTAA
This sequence comes from Melozone crissalis, assembly GCF_028551555.1. Taxonomy (NCBI): domain Eukaryota; kingdom Metazoa; phylum Chordata; class Aves; order Passeriformes; family Passerellidae; genus Melozone; species Melozone crissalis. The sequence continues at coordinate 4,343,066 of NW_026535856.1, forward strand.
TCAATGCAGAATGCTCAGGATGAGGTGTCTAAGTAATTAAAGAATGGATTTGGGTTAATTGCAGGGTTTGAGGCATGTTGAGATATGGAAAACTCTGGTGGGGTTTTGGGGGCTAAACAAGGGGAGTTATGAGAGAAATTGGTGAAGGTTTGGGGATGGGCTCCGGGTGGCCATGACCCTGCTGGAGCACGGGGGGGACCTCCAGCCCCCGGGGGGTCCCTGAGACTCCTCTGCCGAAACCTCTGGGTTTGATTTCGAAAAATTTGCAATGCTGTGGATCCGTCAGAGACCCGGGCAGGGGCTGGAAATGGTGGCAGGGATCAGCAGAAGAAGTGGCAGCATCTTTTACGCGGACTCGGTCAAGGGCCGGTTCACATTGACGAGTGACAACGGGCAGAGCTGGCTGATGCTGACCATGAACAACCTCAAGGACGAGGATTCCGCCACCTATTTCTGTGCCAAAACCAGTATTGATGGTTGTTGTAATGCTGCTGCTCGTCTTGATCAAACTGATCTAATCACTGCGTCCCTGTCTGCATCCCCGCGCCCCAGACCCTTCCCCCAAACCCCATTCCTGTCCCTCTGTCCCAGCCCTGCTCTGGCTCTGCCCCAAATGTCACCGCTGGGCCACACTCAGTGCCCTCGTTCCTCAAATGTCACCGAAATGTCAGGATTTGGGCCAAAGTTAACATCAGGGATCAAGAATTGAAATTTGGCCTAAAATTCCCGATCTGAAGCCAATGGTGAAGATTTGGGTCGGTGGCTGTGACTTTGTGTCCGCAGGGGAGATTTGGGGTAATACTGGACAAGTCTGAGGGAAATGGTTGGGATTGGAGGGACGATGCCGAGCTCAGGGTGAAACCGGCCCTGATTTGGGGCCAGGAGGTGAGATTTAGGGCCAGGAGCTGAGATTTGGGGCCACAGAAGGGCAGGGTTGGGTCACGGGGACAGGAGTGGGGTCAGGGGATGGAATTTTGGGGAAGAGTCTGGGGAACGGGGACAGGAGGGGACACAGGGATGGGGCCGAAACGTCAAACATCAGCAGCATAAGGAGCAGCATCAGGATCAGTGCGTTTGGCACAGAAATAGGATCCGGAATCCTCGTCCTTGAGGTTGTTCATGGTCAGCGTCACCGAGCTCTGCCCGTTGTCCCTGGAGATCGTGAACCGACCCTTGAACGATGGCGCGCACCCGGTCCAACCACCATTGTAGCTGATACTCGCAACCCACTCCAGCCCCTGCCCGGGTCTCTGGCGGATCCAGAACATCCCAAAACTGCCAACACTGAACCCGGACCCTAGGCAGAGGAGGCGCAGTGGACCCCCTTTGGGGGCTGGAGGTCCCCCCCGCACTCCAGCAGGGTCACGGCCGCCCGGAGCCCTGCGGGACAAAGGGAAGATGGGGATGAGGCGAAAGCTCCACCCTTGACCCAAATCCTGAACCTTGGCCCCAAATTGGGACCCTTGGACCTCCGCTGCCACAGCGCCCAGAGGCTGAGCTGCCCTCTGCCAAACACAGATGTTCACAATGACCAAAACCAGGAACTTTCTGTTTCCTTTCCACCCCAGCCAGGCCCCGGCAGCTGCCAGGGAGGAAGTGGGGGGAGGCTGTGGAGCCCCAAAATCGCGGCGTCTTCTCCTCCCTTCCTCCCTCGCTCCCACCTGGGGCTTCACTTCTCCCTCAGCGGCCTCGGTGTCTAGGGCTGCTCCTTGGGGCTGGGCTGGAATCCTCTCTGGGAGCTCTGGACATGGCGAAGATGCTGGTGGTGGCCCCAATTCCCCATCCCTGGCTCCCCAAATGTCCCAAAATCCCCAAATCCTTGCCCAAATCCCAACCCTTGACCTCATTCTTGACCTTCTCCCCCAGTGTCCACCATCATTGCCCCAACATTAGACTTTATCCCAATTTTTCCCATTTCACCCAAATCTCCCCCAGCTCCCCAGGCCCTGATTGGAGGAGGCCTGAACTGGAGGCCAGGGGTGAAGGTTTGGGGCCAATGGTTGAGATTTGGGGCAGGAGCAGGGCAGGGTTTGGGGTCAGTGCTGACCATTGGTGCAAATGGGGGAGATTTGGGACAAAGGGTCAAGGGCTCAGGTTCGGGGGAAGTGTCTGGGTTTGGGGACAGGTGGGACTTGGAGATCGGCGTGAATCCATAACTGGCGTCTTCATCAGAAGCAGCAGCACACCAATCATTATCATAGCCAGATTTGGCACAGAAATAGGATCCGGAATCCTCGTCCTTGAGGTTGTTCATGGTCAGCGTCACCGAGCTCTGCCCGTTTTCCCTGGAGATCCTGAACCGGCCCTTGACCAATGGCGCGTATGCGGTGTAAGCACCACTGCTCCAGATCCCTGCAACATATTCCAGCCCCTGCCCAGGTCTCTGGCGGATCCAGCACATTCCATAATCCCCAAAACTGAACCCGAACCCTTGGCAGAGGAGGCGCAGGGACCCCCCGGGGGGGTTGGAGATCCCCCCCGCACTCCAGCAGGGTCATGGCCTCTCCCCCATCCCCAAACCTTGGTCAGTTTTGCCCCAGACTCCCTTTGTCTGGCCCTAAATCTCCAACAGATATTTCCAGTATTGTAATGTGACTTCAACCCTGCAATTAGCCCAAATCCACCCATTAATTTATTGGACACCTCTGCCTGACTTTTGCATCGCCTCACGCCCATCTCCCCTTTGTCCCACAGGGCTCCGGGCGGCTGTGACCCTGCTGGACTGCGGGGGAGACCTCCAGCCCCCCCGGGGGATCCCTGCGCCTCCCCTGCCGAGGGTCCAGGTTCAGTTTTGGGGATTATGGAATGTACTGGATCCGCCAGAGACCCGGGCAGGTTTTGGAATACGTCGCAGGCATCTACTACAATAGGGCCTACACCTTACTACGCACCATCAGTCAAGGGTCGGTTCACGATCTCTAGGGACAACGGGCAGAGCTCGGTGACGCTGACCATGAACAACCTCAAGGACGAGGATTCCGCAGTCTATTTTTGCGGAAAATCTGCTGGTACTTGTGATGGTGGTGCTGTTGCTAATTAAGGTGATGATGATGGCTGTGTCCCCATCTCCGTGTCCCCCCCCGTCCCCGTTCCCCAGACCCTTCCTCCAAACCCGCAGCCCACACCCAGCCCTTGACCATTGATCCCAACCTTGCTGTGCCTCGGCCCAAAATTCTCACCCGCTGACCCCAAACCACAACTCATGACCCCAAATCTCCACTTTGTGCCCCAAAACGTTGCTCTGAGGGCCGGAGTTTGAGGCCCTGGGTCCCGTTTGCGGACAAAGGTTCAGGCCTCGTGTCAGTGGCTGTGGCTGGGAGCGCTAAGTGGGGATTTGGGGCAGAATCGAGTGAGTATTATTGCCAATTTTGTTGGATTTGGGGCAGAACCAGTTTACGGGTTTTTGCTTCCTGGTTGGTGGTGTTGGAAATGGGGGAGATCTGGGACAAGGGGTCAAGAAGGGGCGAAGGGCTGAGATTAGGGGGAAGGGTCTGGGAACTGGGGACATCAGAGGACACATTCAAGGGGTTGAGGCCAAGAGCAGAGACATCATTACCCCAACCAGCACCAGCAGCCTTGGCACAGAAATAGGATCCGGAATCCTTGTCCTTGAGGTTGATCATGGTCAGCGTCACTGAGCTCTGCCCGTTGTCCCTGGAGATCGTGAACCGGCCCTTGACCGATGGCGTGTACGCGGTGCTTCCACCACCATTACTGATATCTGCAAAGCATTCCAGCCCCTGCCCGGCTCTCTGGCAAATCCAGAACATGTCAGAACTGCCGAAACTGAACCCGGCCCCTCGGCAGAGGAGGCGCGGGGACCCCCCAGAGGGCTGGAGGTCCCCCCCGCACTCCAGCAGGGTCACGGCCACTCCCCCATCCCCAAACCTTCACGGTGTTTTGGCCCCAAACTCCCTTTGTCTGGCCCCAAATCTGAAACAGAGATTTCCAGTATTTTAAAGTGCCTTCAACACTGCAATTAGCCACAATCCACCCGTTAATTAATTGGACACCTCCACCTGACTTTTGCATCGACCCATCCCCATCTCCCCTTTGTCCGACAGGGCTCCGGGCGGCTGTGACCCTGCTGGAGTGCGGGGGGCACCTCCAGCCCCCCGGGGGGTCCCTGCGCCTTCACTGCTGAGGGCCCGGGTTTGATTTTGGGAAATTTGCCATGGGCTGGATGCGCCACAGACCCGGGCAGGGGCTGGAATTCATCGCGGCGATCTGGGACAATGGTGGTTGGACTGGGTACACGGATTCGGTGCAGGGCCAGTTCATGATCTCCAGGGACAACGGGCAGAGCTCGGTGATGCTGACCATGAACAACCTCAAGGACGAGGATTCCGGATCCTATTTTTTCGTGAAATCTGGTTTAACTAATGGAGGTTGGGGTGGTGCTGGAGCTTTTGTTGTTTTTGGCCCTGTCCCTGTCCCCATGTCCCCCCTCTCCCCATTCCCCAGATCCTCCCTCCAATCCCTAGCCCTGACCCCATTCCTGTCCCCGTGTCCCAGCTCTGAACTGGTTCTGCCCCAATCTCAGCTCCTGGCCCCAAATCAGGGCCGGTTTCACTCTGAGCTCATCCTGGGCTCTCAAATCCCAACCATTGCCCACAGACTGGAGCCATTCTGCTCCAAAATAATCCTAGTGGAACTGAGTCACAGCCACAGACCCAAATCTGGCCCATTTTCCCAAATCTCGACCATTTGAACCCACGTGTGGGGACCTTGGTTGAGCTTGGAGCCAAGAGCTGATGTTTAGGTCCAGGAGCTGAGAACTGGGGCAGAGCCAGTTCAGAGCTGGGACACAAGGACAGGAATGGGGTCAGGGGTTGTGGTCTGGCGAAGGGTCTAGGAAACGGGGTCAGGTGGGGACACAGGGATGGGGATGGGGTGAACACCATCCACACCGGCAGCTGCACCCCAATTATTATAGGCAACTTTGGCACAGAAATAGGATCCGGAATCTTCGTCCTTGAGGTTGTTCATGCTCAGCGTCACCGAGCTCTGCCTGTTGCCCCTGGAGATCCTGAACCGGCCCTTGACCGACTGCGCGTACCAGGTGCCACCTCTGCTGCTGATACTTCCGACCCACTCCAGCCCCTTTCCAGGTCTCTGTCGAACCCAATTCATTTCAAAACTCCAAAAACTGAACCCAGACCCTTGGCAGAGAAGGCACAGGGACCCCCCCGGGGGGCTGGAGGTCCCCCCCGCACTCCAGCAGGGTCACAGCTGCCCGGAGCCCTGCGGGACAAAGGGGAGATGGGGATGAGAAACCTGATTGGTCCAGAAGGGGAAAAGGGGAGTGACTTCCAGGAAAAAGGGGCAGGGCCACCTGGGAGGGGCAGAAGAAGCAGCAGGGCCAGGAGCTCGGGGGAGCTCGAGGCCAAGGCCGTGATGTGCCTGGGTTGAGATCCCGGGGAGAATTGGGGGTACCTAACAGTGTATTAACTGTGTAATCAATGCAGAATGCTCAGGATGAGGTGTCTAATTAATTAAATAATTGATTTGGGTTAATTGCAGGGTTTGAGGCATGTTGAGATATGGAAAACGCTGGTGGGGTTTTGGGGCTAAACCAGGGGAGTTATGAGTGAAATTGGTGAAAATTTGGGGATGGGCCCTGGGCAGCCGTGACCCTGCTGGAGTGTGGGGGGGACATCCAGCCCCCCGGGGGGTCCCTGCGCCTCCTCTGCCGAGGGTCTGGGTTCAGTTTTGGACAATTTGGGATGGGTTAGATTCGCCAGAGACCCGGGCAGGGACTGAAATGGCTTGCGGGGATCACTAACACGGATGGAAACATCGGCTACGCGCCATCGGTCAAGGGCCGGTTCAGGATCTCCAGGGAAAACGGGCAGAGCTCGGTGACGCTGACCATGAACAACCTCAAAGACGAGGATTTCGGATCCTGTTTTTGTGCCAAAAATGCCTTTGATGTTTGGGGTTGGGGGGCTCATGCTGCTCGTTCTAATTTTGGTCCTGTCTCCATCCCCATTCACCAGGTCCTTCCCTCCTACCCTTGACCCCAGTGTTGACCCCCACGGACCCAAATCTGGCCCGTTTTCCCCAAATCTCGACCATTTGCACCCACATTTGAGAACCTTGGTTGAGCCTTGGAGCCAAGAGCTGAGATTTGGGGCAGAACCAGCTGAGTTTGGGGCCAATGGTCACAAGTGAACCCCGCTGAGATCTGGGGCACACAGGGCAGGGTTTTGGGGATGAACCTTTGAGAAGTATTTCAAATTCTGAAAGCCCCATGGAAATGTGTGAGGTGAGACAATGATGGTGGAGATTGGGGAAAACGGTCAAGATTTGTGGCCAACACTAAAGATTTGGGAGTAGAATGTGGGGTTTTGGGAGGTTTGTGGGCACAGCATTGAGGAGGGGCCACCACTGGCATCGTCATCATAACCAGCAGCAATATTAGGACCACAAGCACTGCTGTAACATTTGGCGCAGAAATAGGATCCGGAATCCTGGTCCTTGAGGTTGTTCATGGTCAGCGTCACCGAGCTCTGCCCGTTGTCCCTGGAGATCGTGATCCTGCCATTCACTGAATCTGCGTAGCCAGAGTTGCCACCATCGCTCCTGATCCACGCAAGCCAGTCCAGCCACTGTCCGGGTCTCTGGCGCACCCAGAACATGTCGTAGCTCCCGAAACTGAACCCGGACCCTCGGCAGAGAAGGCGCAGGAACCCCCCGGGGGGCTGGAGGTGCCCCCCGCACTCCAGCAGGGTCATGGCCGCCCAGAGCCCTGCTGGACAAAGGGGAGATGATGGAAATAAAAAGTCTGATTGGTCAAGGGCCTCCAAGTGGGTGTGGCCAGCTGGACAAAGGGGGAGAATCCTCCTGGGGGAAGGGTGATGAAATCTAAGGGTCCAAATTTTGGGCCAAAAGTCAGGATTTGGGTCAAGGGTTGAGCTTTGGCCCCATCCCCATCTCCCCTTTGTCCCGCAGGGCTCCCGGCGGCCGTGACCCTGCGGGAGTGCGGGGGGGGACCTCTAGCCCCTTGGGGGATCCCTGCGCCTCCTCTGCCGAGGGTCCGGGGTCAGTTTCGGCAGTTTTGGGATGATGTGGATGCGCCAGAGACCTGGGCAGACTCTGGAGTGGCTCACGGGGATCGCCAGCAATGGCAGCACCTACTGCAATCCATCATTCAAGGGCCGGTTCAGGATCTCCAGGGACAACGGGAAGAGCTCGGTGACGCTGACCATGAACAACCGCAAGGACGAGGATTCTGCCGTTTGTTTTTGCGGGAAATCTTCTGGTATAGGTGTTGGTGGTGCTGTTGCTAATTAAGGTGATGATGATGGTTGTGTCCCAATCCCGGTGTCCCCCCCTGTCCCCGTGTCCCAGACCCTTCCTTAAAACCCCCAGCCCACCCCCAGCCCTTGACCATTGATCCCAACCTTGCTCTGCCTCGGCCCAAATTCTCACCCGCTGACCCCAAACCACAACTCCTGACCACAAATCCACACTTTTTTCCCAAAAAGTTTGTTATAAAAGTGAAGATTTCAGGCCAGATGTCAAGGTTTGGATCAACTTAGTTTCCAGGAGCAGAGAAATTGGGGCAGAATCAGCTGAGAGCTGGGAGACGAGGTCAGGAATAGGGTCAAGGGCAGAGGGTTGGGGGAAGGGCGTGGAAAACGGGAATGGGTGGGGACAGAGGGGTGGGCACGTGGCCACCTGCAACCCAACCACCAGACTGAATAATACCACCACCACAAATCCAACCAGTGGGGCCAACATGACATTTGACATAGAAATAGGATCCGGAATCCTCGTCCTTGAGGTTGTTCATGGTCAGCGTCACCGAGCTCTGCCCGTTATCCCTGGAGATGGTGAACCGGCCCTTGACCGATGGCGCATAACCTGTCCAACCACCCTTGCAGTTGATACTCCCAACATACTCCAGCGTCTGCCCAGGACTCTGTCGAATCCAGCCCATGGGGGAACCACAAAAATCGAACTCGGGCGCTCGGCAGAGGATGCGCAGGGACCCCCCGGGTGCTGGAGGTCTCCCCTGAACTCCAGCAGGGTCACGGCCGCTCGGAGCCCTGCGGGACAAAGGGGAGAGGGGCCTCAAAGCAGGCATGGCCAGCTGGAAAAGGGACGGGACTCTCCTGGGAGAACAGTGATGAGCTCCAAGGGTCCCAGTTTGGGGCCAAGAGTCAGGATTTGTGACAGTGTTGGAGCTTTGGCCTCATCCCCATCTCCCCTTTGTTCCGCACGGCTCCAGACGGCCGTGACCCTGCTGGAGTGCGGGGGGGACCTCCAGCCCCCCGGGTGGTCCCTGCGCCTCCTCTGCCGAGGCTCCAGGTTCAGTTTTGGGAATTTTGCCATGAACTGGGTGCGCCAGAAACACGGGCAGGGGCTGGAATACATCGCCGGCATCAACAGTGATGGTGGCAGCACCCGGTACGCGGAATCAGTCAAGGGCCGGTTCACGATCTCCAGGGACAACGGGCAGAGCTCGGTGACACTGACCATGAACAACCTCAAGGACGAGGATTCCAGATCCTATTTCTGTGCCAAATCTGCTGGTGCTGCTTGGGCTCCTGCTGCGCATCCTTTTCTCCCCATCCGCATTGCTGTTTTCCCACTTGTCCCTATTTTCCAGATTCTTTCCCCAAACTCCAGCTCCTGACCCCATTCCTGTCTCCGTGTCCCAGCTCTGCCCTGCTCTGGCCCCAAATCTCCACTCCTGGCCCCAAATCTCAGCTCTTGGCCCCAAATCTCAGCTCCTGGACCCAAATCTCAGCTCTTGGCCCCAAATCTCAGCTCCTGGCCCCAAATCAGGGCCAGTCTCACCCTGAGCTCAGCCCTGCCCCTCCAATCCCAACCACTGCCCCCAGACTTGTCCAGTTTTACCCCAAATCTCCCCTGCAGGTACTGAGTCACAGCCACTGACACAAATCTGCGCCGTCGGCCTCACATGGGGAATTTTGGGCAAAAATTTGAATTCTTGATCCCTGATTTTAACTTTGGGCCCAAATCCAGGCATTTCGGTGACATTTGGGGATCGAGGGCGCTGAGTGTGGCCCAGAGGGGACATTTAGGGCAGAGCCAGAGAAGGCCTGGGACAGAGAGTGAGGAGTGGCGTCAGGGGTTGGGGTATGGGGGAAGGGTGTGGGGAACGGGGAAAAGGCCAAAAGGATAAACTGGAGCAGCACCCCAATTACCGGCACCAGCAAATTTTGCACAGAAATAGGATCCAGTATCCTCGTCCTTGAGGTTGTTCATGGTCAGCGTCACTGAGCTCTGCCCGTTGTCCCTGGAGATCCTGAACCTCCCCCTGAACGATGGCGCGTACCAGGTGCCTCCACCAGTGGTTATCCCCGCGACCAACTCCAGCCCCTGCCCGGGTCTCTGGCGCACCCAGTTCATGTCGTAGCTCCCGAAAGTGAACCCGGACGCTCAGCAGAGGAGGCGCAGGGACCCCCCGGGGGGCTGGAGGTCCCCCCACACTCCAGCAGGGTCACAGCCGCCCAGAGCCCTGCGGGACAAAGGGGAGATGGGGATGAGAAACCTGATTGGCTGAGGGCCTCAAAGTGGGTGTGTAAAACTGGAAAATGCGGCGCGACCCACCTGAGAGGAGCAGCAGGACCAGGACAACAATGATGGGGTCGTCCAAAGGTCCCAGTTTCGGGCCCAGAGTCAGGGTTTGTGTCAAGGGTTCAGCTTTGGCCTCATCCCGATCTCCCCTTTGTCCCGCAGGGCTCCGGGCGGCCGTGACCCTGCTGGAGTGTGGGGGGGGCCTCCAGCCCCCCGGGGGGTCCCTGACGTTGCTGTGCCGAGGGTCTGGGTTCAGTTTCGGAAGTTTTGGGATGGGCTGGTATCAACAGACACCAAGGAATGCACTGGAGTACGTTGCAGAGATCAACACTGGTGGCAGCACCTGGTACGCGCCGTCGGTCAAGGGCCAGTTCACGATCTCCAGGGACCACGGGCAGAGCTCGGTTACGCTGACCATGAACAACCTCAAGGACGAGGATTCCGGATCCTATTTCTGTGCCAAATGTTACACCAGTGGCTGTGGTAATGGCGCTTATGCTTATGGTGTTGATGGTGGTTGTGGTCCCAAGCCCTCTCCTCTCTCTTCCCAAATAACTCAGAATTCTCTGATCCTTCCCCAAAATCCCCACCCCTCTTTCTCAAATCTTGACCACTTTCCCCCACACTCCACTGTCACTTCCCCAGTTCCCAATTTCCCCCCAGTTTTTCCTATTTCTCCCCAATCTCCCCCAGTTCCCCTCCGTCCCAGTGTGGCACGGTGATCGCTCCAGGGCCCTTTGAACACAAATCTTTTTGTGCAGCTGGCGCTCTGCCGCAGCGCCCGAGGCTGAGCTGCCCTCTGACAAACACAGATGTTCACAGTGACCAAAATCAGGAACATTCTGTTTCCTTTCCTGCCCCGGCCGGGTCCCAACAGCTGCCGGGGAGGAAGTGGGGGGAGGCTGCGGAGCCCCAAAATCGCGGTGTCTTCTCCTCCCTCCTTCCCTCCCTCGCTCCCACCTGGGGCTTCACTTCTCCCTCAGCGGCCTCGGTGTCTGGGGCTGCTCCTTGGGGCTGGGCTGGAATCCTCTCACTGGAGAAAACCCCCTTTTTTTTACCCAAAAAACACATGAAATTTTTGGGAAATTAAATTGTTCAAATTGATCTTGAGTCAAGGGCTCCATGATGAGAGAAGCAGAGGGGTCCAAGGGTGGAGTCACCTGGAACATTCCATCAGTGGAGGGCAGGGTCAGAATGGCCAAGGAGAGCTCAGGAGCCAAAATGGCCCCGAGTGGGCCCCCAGCTGAGGTGTGGGGCCAGGAGCTGAGAATGCGGGGCAGAGCCAGGGCAGGGTTGGGGCACGGGGATGGGAATGGGGTCAGGGGCTGGGGTTTGAGGAAGGGTCTGGGACAAGTGAGGGCAAGTGGAGACACAGCGATGGGTGCGGGCCCAATAGCATAGGAATCATTATCAGGAGCAGTAGCACCAGAACCCTTGGCACAGAAATGGGATCCGGAATCCTCGTCCTTGAGGTTTTTCATGGTCAGCGTCACCGAGCTCTGCCCGTTGTCCCTGGAGATCCTGAACCGGCCCTGCGCCAATGGCGCGTCGTTGGTGTAAGCGCCACTGCTGATCCCTGCAAGCCATTCCAGCCCCTGCCCGGGTCTGTGGCGCACCCAGTGCATGCCAAAACCCCCAAAACAGAACCCGAACCCTCAGCAGAGGAGGCGCAGGGAACCCCCGGGGGACTGGAGGTGCCCCCCGCACTCCAGCAGGGTCACGGCCGCCCAGAGCCCTGCGGGACAAAGTAGAGATTGGGATGAGAAACCTGATTGGTCCAGGGCTTTAAAGTGGGTTTGGCCAGTTGGAAAAGAGTCGGGACCCACATTGGAGAAGGATGAGAAGGCCCAGAGGTCAGAATTTGGGGCTAATAATCAGAATTTGGGTCAAGGGTTGAGATTTGGCCCCATCCCCATCTCCCCTTTGTCCCGCAGAGCTCCGGGCGGCCATGACCCTGCTGGAGTGCGGTGGGGACCTCCAGCCCCCCGGGGGGTCTCTGCGCCTCCTCTGCCGAGGGTCCGGGTTCAGTTTCGGGAGCTACTACGTGAACTGGATCCGCCAGAGACCCGGGCAGGGGCTGGAGTGGCTCGCGGGGATCAACACTGTGGCAGCGCCTACTACGCGCCATCGGTGCAGGGCCGGTTGAGGATCTCCAGGGACAACGGGCAGAGCTCGGTGGCGCTGACCATGAACAACCTCAAGGACAAGGATTCCGCATCCTATTTCTGCGCCAAACTTGCTTATGCTGGTTATGTGTGTCCTGGTGCTAATTTGGATGACATCCATGGTGGATCCAAGCCCCCATCTCAGTGTCCTCTCCTCTCCCCAATCCCCAGACCCTTCCCCTGGGTCTCAGCCCTTCACCGCATTCTTGACCCTTCGTCCCAGATCTCCTCCAGTTCCACGACACCAACCATGGAGCCAAACCCCCAAACTGGTTCTGCCCCAAATCCAACTAAGTTTGCACCAAAATCGCCCGATTCTGCCCCAAAACCCAACTTTGCGCTCCCAGCCACACCTGCTGACACGAATCCTCAACTTTTGTCCCAAAATCGGGACCACGGGCCTAAATCCCCGACCTTCAGAGCAAAGGTTTGAGGCAGAAAGAGGAGATTTGGGGTCAGGAGTTGTGGTTTGGGGTCAGCGGGTGAGAATTGGGGCCGAGGCAGAGCAAGGTTGGGATCAATGGTCAAGGGCTGGGTGTGGGCTGGGGGTGTGGGGGAAGGGTCTGGGCAATGGGGATGGGGGGGGACACGGAGATGGGTTGGGGACAGCAAGGCCATCGTCAATATGATGAGCACTTTCAGCCCCACCAGCACCAGCACTCTTGGCACAGAAATAGGTGGCGGAATCTTTGTCCTTGAGGTTGTTCATAGTCAGCGTCACCGAGCTCTGCCCGTTGTCCCTGGAGATCGTGAACCGGCCCTTGACCGATGGATTGTAGTAGGTGGTTCCACCAGGGTTGTAGATCCCTGCGACGTATTCCAAACCCTGCCCGGGTCTCTGGCAGATCCAGAACATTTCATAACTCCCAAAACTGAACCTGTGACCCTGCTGGAGTGCGGGGGGGACCTCCAGCCCCCCAGGGGTTCCCTGCGCCTACTCTGCCGAGGGTCCGGGTTCAGTTTTGGGAGTTTTGGAATGGATTGGGTTCGCCAGAAATCCAGGTAGGGGTTGGACTGGGTCGCGGTGTTCAGCTACACTGGGTGCCGCACTGGCTATGCGCCATCAGTCAAGGGCCGGTTCAGGATCTCCAGGGACAACGGGCAGAGCTCGGTGACGCTGACCGTGAACTGTCAGAGGAAGGAGACCCAGACACCAGTTGGTTCATCCAAGTCCAATTTATTGATCGAATACGGCGGGTTAAATATAGTTCTTAATAAGCTTCATACATATTGCAAAAGTTGAGCTCAGGATTGGTTAGTTACATATCAGCAACTACACCTACTTCTACATTCTTGTGCTTATTCTTCTGTTACATTCTGCAGATATTCAGGACTAATCTCACCTCCCTTTCCTCATGTTGCAGCAAGGCCATCCGGTATTCTTGCCTGTCAGCAGTCACTGAATCAGACTGCTGACCTCCCTTTCAAGCTTAACCAGCGGCATTAAGTCAGTATGGCCTTTCTCAGCTAACCAACTCTTAATAAAATCCTCCACATTTCCCCCGTTTTCTTCTTGAGCAAGAAGACTAGTCTGCATTTTTGCTATCATACGACTGACCATGTTTAGAATACAATTAAAGACACAAGGCAAAATAAGCAAAAACAGTAAAACTACACCCAGTAGTCCTATAGCATAGATCACAATGTTCCTTAGCCATGGTCCAAGCCCTAAGCCTTTAAGCCATTCGTCAATTCCTAAACCTTCTTCTTCTTTGAGATTGTGAAGTCCCTGTTGTAGTTCTTTTATCTTAGTATGAATGGGCACCGAATAATCAGACAAATTCATACAACACATTCCCTCAAATTCTTCACATCCATGCCCTTGTGCTAAGAGCAAAAAGTCTACAGCAGCTCTATTTTGTAAAACAGCATGGTTAACATTTTGCACATCTGCAGTCATCATGTCCAGAATTTGGGATGTCTGGTTCAGCTCATTTCTTGTCCAGCACCCTAATTGTTTTGCTAAATTCATAGCCTTATTGGCAGATGCTCCTGGTAAGATAGTTGAAACTACTACTTGTCTGAATGTACCCCAAAACTTTGGATCTCCTATCTGGCTGGAGTCCAAGTCATGTATACTACGCTTTTTCCTGTTTGATGTTTGACTGAGCTGCATTAGCAAGGATACATTAGGGTGAAACAAGGACAATTTTCCCAAATAACAGGGTCCACCCTGTGGTTTAGCTGGTACACCATTCCATGCCCTGTCTCCACAAATTAGAAATATTCCTGTAGGTAACTTCATTGGTGCCGTGATGTTTGTGCCGTTACATTGACTGTAATGCTGTGGAGAAAATTCACTCAAATTCAGGGATGAATCTAAGGTGGCCCATGTGTCTTTAGGTTGATTTAAATTCTGGGCATCCAAGGATTTGAAACTAAACCATCCGCCAGCTGTGGTGTGAGACATACTGGCATTTGCACTTCCAAAAAGATCCAATTCTTCAGGAGGAGAATGCAAGGAGGTGTTAAGTGATTGGATTAGTAAGCATTGGCGATAGCCATCACTCTGACCTGCAGTGTACCCTTGCTGCACTGGCAATGTGATGTTTGACATGTTAGACATACATAAAGTTCGATTATTTATCAAACCGCAAAATTCTCCAGGAGACCACACCGGAAGTCCCACCCGGCATGTTCGAAATGGGTTAGTAATTCCTCCAAGACTAAGACAAAGCGATGATTGATTAATTTGATTAGCAAGTGTTACCCATAGATTTTCTCTTGGCTGACTGAAACGTGTTATCCCTATTACTTCACTCACTACAGCATTGAGCAGTATAAAAACAAACCTCATTTTTCTTTCTGCTTTCTCTGTTTTTCCTTTCTTCGTTGTCTTTTCCCTGGTTTGTTAGAATGTCTGTTGTAAGGCTGAGTCAATTTCTGAATACACTGATCTAATTCCAAATCAGCATCCTTGCTTACAGGTATAGCATCAGGTAGGTTTAAAAGCAAATCATTTACAGCGAGCTGCTATAATGCGTGAGGCACTAGTAACTTCAAGCTCTCTAAGTACTTGCTGTAACTTCCATCTAATATATGCTATAGCCACTTGTTCTGCACTCTCAAAAAGCTTTAATCCTGCCCTTCCTGGCAGGCCAGTACTTTGTTCAAGAGCTCTAACCCAGACAAAATCTTGAATCCACTTCCCAAAACAAGGGTGACACCATAAAATTCCTACTGTCCTCTGTGAATACCAATAAACCTTATTGCAATCAGCACAATGCAAAGCTATCCATGCATAGCACTTATCAGCATCCCTTTTGCAAACATAACAAGGAAGTGAATGTAAGTAAGGACCAGTATAAAAATCTGTCTCTTCGACCCAATGCAACCAATTTAATGGTGGTGATTGCAAAGCCTCTTCACCTTTCTTACTATATAAGGCTAATAGTTCAAGCTCTTTCTTTAGCGCAAGGCGTATTTTATTTCGTCCCGAGGGTCCCACAACTGTAAAATTGTCCTAATCATAGAAAACTAATTAGCCTTATTTAGAAGAGGTTGTTCCCTTTCTAGCCTTCTTTTTCTTATCAGTTTTCAGTTTTGCTGCTCCTAATTTCACTGGTCCCGTCACTTTCAAACTTAATTTTTGTAATTTTTCAATGCAATGATCTAACGCTCTTTCAGGATTCCCCCTGAAGGGCCCTACAATAGAACGTTGCGTTAAAGGAACTAATTTTCTACACCTTACAGAGACTATACGTGATTTACTTTGAACCTCAATTCTGTTTACAACACATTGTACTTCCCATTGATAATAAGCAAGAATTTTCTGTTCAGGAGACTCATAAAGATTTAAAGCTACATATGCATTTAGTCCCGTTTGTCTCCTTAATTCATCTTGCCAGCTTTTACCCCACGTATGCTTGTGCTCACAAGTGTGACACCATAAATCCCGCAATAATGATTGTTCTATCCAAAAATATTATCACAGCCCCCACAACGTAGGGCTATCCAGGCAGCACAATGTGAATCATAACAGTCAAGGCAATGTTCCTTTGCTGGATTTGTTAAACGAAAAGTTGATAATGAGTCAATAAAACCAATCAACTCCTGGGCCGTCCGATAGTGACGTGTCAGTGCTCTGTCCAACACTTTCGAGTGTCCCTTCAGCTGTAGCAGCAGCGGTTGTAGGACTAGAGGCAGTTTCTCCCTCAGTCGCTCCCTGTCCTCCTCCGTGAGACAGTCCACCAGAGGCTGCATCAAAAACAGGTTTAGTCCACTTAGCAGGCACCCACAAAGGTCCTGTAGGTGAGGAAACACAAAGATATCCCCAACCCCAATATAATACTTTTGCAGGTTTTTCCCATAATCCTGTAGTCGAGTTTTCCTGACCTGACCTCGGATGATGTTTAATTGCAGGAGGGATATCGTCTTCCCCAAAAATACATAAATGATTGATCACATGCAGAACCTTAGCTAAGCATGATTGTGGGTCCTTTATATCTTGATGCTTTTCAATATACTGCTTAAGGGTACCATTTGCTCTTTCCACTATTGCCTATCCAGTAGGAGAGTGTGGAATACCTGTCACATGCTTAACAGACCACTGATTCAAAAATTTCTGGACCCTAGCAATTACATAGGCTCGACCATTATCCGTTTTGATACTTCTTGGAACTCCCATAACAGCAAAACAACTTAACAGGTGCCTAATAACATGTATAGCTTTCTGTCCTGCCTGAGCCGTAGCCCATATGTAGTGACTATATGTATCTACAGTGACATGCACACACTTAACTTTACCAAATCTAGGTACCTGTGTAACATCCATTTGCCATTTTTCATTTATTTCCAAACCTCGAGGATTAACTCCAATGCCTAAACCTATTCCACCATTATGATAACTACATGTTGGACATGCTCTAACAATAGCCTTAGCTTCTGACAAACAGCTCAAAGTGCTTTGCTAATCCCTTTGCATTTTGATGATATTTACTATGTGCTTCTCTGGCCAATGTATGCTTATCAATAGGACAAGAGTTATCAATGGGTAAAGTAACCAATTTGTCTGCACATTCATTCCCTTCTCCTAAACCGTCAGACCATTTATGACTCCTAATATGAATCACAGAATACACTGCATTTCTCTCTCGTAAAGCTTTCCTTAATTGTATCAATAACTCATACAATCGTTTATTATTCACTCCCTTAATTGCTGCTTCCTCTATTCGTCTGGCTACTCCGGCAACATACATAGAGTCTGTGACCACATTTAAAGGCTCCTGTAAGTTGGACACTGCCCATACTACTGCCAACAATTCCAAAGTTTGTAAACTATCTGCAGGATCTGCTGTAAGAAGTTGATGCTTCCATTGTCCTTTTTCTTGCCAGGTGACAGCAGCACGCCTTGATTTCTTTCCTGCATCTGTAAAAGCTGTAATAGCTCCTGTATCCAATAATCCATAAAGGGTTATGCTTTGATGCCCATGGGTAATCTCCACTTTTTGTTTTGGTCTATTTTGTAAATCCACAGTCCAAAAGTGTAACACCAGTAGAGCCAAAACCCTTTTCATCCCGCGTTTGTCCAGTAAATGATGGTATACCAGATGTCATTTGTGATAGTGGTATTAATTGTGCAATGCGTTGTCCTTTTGTTATTTTAATAGGAGGATAAAGGGTGTAAACCATAATTTGTATTTCCCCTGTATAATCCGCATCGATAACACCAGGCAATACAAATAATCCCAGCATAGTTATTGAAGAACGTCCTAATAACAATGCTCCACATTTTTATCCATTTAATATAAGAGGACCCTTTACTCCAGTTTGTATCCTCTCAGGCCGGTTCGTCATTAGTGTGACGTCTACTGCTGCTGATAAATCCAAACCGAGGCTCTCTGCTGTTGCGGTTGCAGACAGGAGGTGACAGTGATGTTACGGCAGCAGCTGATGTCTCCGATGTCACGGCGGCAACTTGTGTCTGGGCGCGTATGTCCCTCATTGCCCCATCAGTAACACTTGATGAATGGTCTCGAGCTCTGCGTGTCCGCCAGTGAGCCGCTTCGGAGAGGAGCAAGAGCAGCTAACACCTGATTCTGAGCAGCTAACACCTGATTTTGAGTAGACTCTGCTTGCTTTTGTAACCCTAATCCTAATTCCTTTAAAGTTTCTGCTAGAAATGCCTGTGAAGCTGTTGGCATTAATGCCATTCGCTCTAAAGCTTCCTCAATAGTCCAATTTGCCCCTAAAGTAGCTAACACTCTTGCATTTGCCTAACAGGTTCACTTTTTACTCCAAACTAACCGTAGAACGTAATTGAGCTAACATCTTCCAATCTAAGGGATTATATTCCGCTATATTATGCGTAAGGTTCCCCTGTGCATCCTACTGTGGTGTGTATGTGACCGGACATGCAAGATTAGAAACTATTTCCACCGCCTCGCCATCCCCCATTTGCATTACTTCTTTTGCCACAGCAGCCCAAGCTTCCCTCCTCTGTTTAGCCATCTCCCCTCATAGGTCACTGTGTGCCCCCGGGATGGGATCTGGCCCTTTAAGGGTGCTATGCTGCTGGCACTTCGGTACCGAGACCGAGCTCTCGCACGGGGAAGGCGGTGGAGCAGGAGCCGGCTCGCGCGGCGGAAGCGGCCCACCCGCTGCTGGAGCTGACAGTGAAACCGGAGACGACTTGCGCGGGGGAAGTGGCCCCCCGGGAGCCGGCCCGCTCGGGGGAAGCGGCGGAGGCAAAGGTGGCGGCGGAGGCGAAGCTGGCTTGCTCCCCCGCCCACCGTCCGACCCGCCTGAAGCTGGCGGCGGAGGCAAAGCTGGCTTGCTCTTACCTCCACCATCCAACTCGCCTGAAGCTGGCGGCGGAGGCAAAGCTGGCTTGCTCTTACCTCCACCATCCAACTCGACCTCCCCCTCTGACAGGAAGGGTGCAGATGGTTCCACTGTATCTAAGGGAAAATTTTCCACACCATTTTGCTGGGGACCCTTAAGCATAAGTATCTGAGTTACAGAAGGTGCTAAGGGATCATCCTCACGACCATACCCTATATTCCTCTTATGAGCTTCTGTCGCCCTTTCTGCTGCCTTTCTCTCAGAGACCTGCTGAAGTAACGTATTATACACCACCCGCCATAACTTGCCAAATTTCTTTGCTGACTTATCATCATCTAACACTGTATCCCACAGGATATCCCCAAACCTTTTCCACTCTACTATCTCATGAACTGTATATGAATTAGCAAAAATTGCTTTAGAATAACCATAAGCTAATAACCCTGGCAATTCCTTTTTTAAATCTATCCCTTTTACTCCTCGTCTTTCTAAATATGAGGAGAAGGGATCGTATGTCGCTTGCCTATCCATACCTATATATCAGCGCGCGCTGTTGCAGCCCTTCCAGGCTCTCGGCGACACGTAGAGACTTGAGATACCTTTTGTAATCCTCAAGGGTGCTTTTAAAATCCGGCACCGTCCCGGCTGCAAGGACTCTCACCCAACTTCCTCGACCGTGGCGAATTTATAATCCAAGAGAGCGAACGTTCAGAGTGCCTTTGCCCGCATTCTCCACCATTTGTTGGAGGAAGGAGAACCAGACACCAGTTGGTTCATCCAAGTCCAATTTATTGATCGAATATGGCGGGTTAAATATAGTTCTTAATAAGCTTCATACATATTGCAAAAGTTGAGCTCAGGATTGGTTAGTTACATATCAGCAACTACACCTACTTCTACATTCTTGTGCTTATTCTTCTGTTACATTCTGCAGATATTCAGGACTAATCTCACCTCCCTTTCCTCATGTTGCAGCAAGGCCATCCGGCATTCTTGCTTGTCAGCAGTCACTGAATCAGAGAATGCTGATCTCCCTCTTTCAGCTTAACCAGTGGCATTATGTCAGTATGGCCTTTCTCAGCTAACCAACTCTTAATAAAATCCTCCACAGGTTGAGCTTTGGCCTCATCCCCATCTCCCCTCTGTCCCGCAGGGCTCCAGGCGTCTGTGAACCTGCTGGAGTGCGGGCGGGACCTCCAGCCCCCCGGGGGGTCCCTGCGCCTCCTCTGCCAAGGGTCCGGGTTCAGTTTTGGGGATTATGGAATGTACTGGATCCGCCAGAGACCCGGGCAGGGTTTGGAATACGTCGCAGGCAGCTGCTACAATAGCGCCAACACCTACTATGCGCCATCGGTCAAGGGCCGGTTCAGGATCTCCAGGGACAACGGACAGAGCTCGGTGACGCTGACCATGAACAACCTCAAGG
Source organism: Melozone crissalis (assembly GCF_028551555.1). NCBI lineage: Eukaryota > Metazoa > Chordata > Aves > Passeriformes > Passerellidae > Melozone > Melozone crissalis. The sequence continues at coordinate 4,362,992 of NW_026535856.1, forward strand.
ACGAGGATTCCGTCTTTTATTTCTGCGCCAAGTGTGCTGCTAATAATTACCCTGAACATGCTGCTCGTAGTGACGATGCCCATGGTGTCCCCATCCCCATCCCCTTATCCCCCCCTGTCCCGGTTCCCCAGACCCTTCCCCCAAGCCCCCAGCCCACACCCAGCCCTTGGCCATTGATCCCAACCTTGCTCTGCCCTGGCCCCAATTCTCACCCGCTGACCCCAAACCACAACTCCTGACCCCAAATCTCCTCTTTGTGCCCCAAAACTTTGCTCTGCATTTCGGGGTTTGAGGCCAAGGGTTCAAATTTCTGTCAGAATTGGGGATTCGTGTCAGCAGCTCTGACTGGGAGCACAAAGTCGGGCTTTAGGGCAGAATCGGGTGATTTTGGTGCAAACTTAATTGGGTTTGGGGCAGAACCAGTTTGGGGCTTTTGGCTCCATGGTCGGTGTTGTGGAACTGGGGGAGATCTGGGACAAGGGGTCAAGAATGGGTTCAAGGACTGAGATTTGGGGGAAGGGTCTGGAGATTGGGGACAGGAGGGGACCCAGTCAAGCGGAAGAGGCCAAGAGCACAGACATCATTACCCCAACTGGCACCAGCAACCTTGGCACAGAAATAAGATCCGGAATCCTTGTCCTTGAGGTTGTTCATGGTCAGCGTCACCGAGCTCTGCCCGTTGTCCCTGGAGATCCTGAACCGGCCCTTGACCGATGGCACGTAGTTGGTGCTGCCACTATTGTCACTGATCCCTGCGAGCCACTCCAACCCCTTCCCGGGTCTCTGGCGGATCCAGAGCATGGAGAAACTGCCGAAACTGAACTCGGACCCTCGGCAGAGGAGGCGCAGGGACCCCCCGGGGGGCTGGAGGTCCCCCCCGCACTCCAGCAGGGTCACGGCCACTCCCCCATCCCCAAACCTTCACTGGTTTTGCCAGAAATTCCCTGTGTCTGGCCTCAAATCTCCAACAGAAATTTCCTCTATGGAAAAGTTCCCTAAACCCTGCAATTAGCCCCAATCCACCCATTAATTACTTGGACACCTCAGACAGACTTTTGCAACCACTCATCCCCATCTCCCCTTTGTCCCACAGGGCTCCAGGCGGCCGTGACCCTGCTGGAGTGCGGTGGGCACCTCCAGCCCCCCGGGCAGTCCCTGTGCCTCCTCTGCCGAGGGTCCGGGTTCAGTTTCGGCAGTTTTGCCATGGGCTGGATGTGCCAGAGACCCGGGCAGGGTTTGGAGTTCGTAGCACAGATCAACACTGCTGGCACCACCCACTACGGAGATTCGGTCAAGGGCCGGTTCACGATCTCCAGGGACAACGGGCAGAGCTTGGTGACGCTGACCATGAACAACCTCAAGGACGAGGATTCCGCCATCTATTTCTGTGCCAAGGATTTCTATGCTGTCTGGAATGCCGCCCATGCCATTGGTTTCACTCCCAGTGGTTGGGTTCGTGTTTGGGGTTTCAGCCCCGTCCCTTTCCCCAGCTGTCCCCAGACCCTTCCCCAAACCCCCCTGACCCACCCTTTACCCTTTGTCTCAACCCCGCCCTCTTTGCCCCAACGCTGCCCATTGGCCCCAAACCCTCCCCTGGGTCTGGCCCCAAACTCAACTCTGGGCCCCAAATCTCCCCCTCGTGCCCCAAAACTGCCCCAATGGCATAGATTTGGGGGCAGCGGGTGAGGTTTGGGTCAGTGGCTGCGGCTGGGAGCCCATAGTGGGGATTTGGGGCAGAATCGGGCGAGTTTTTGGGCCAAAGCTGGAGGGCTTGGGGCAGAACCAGTTTGGGGGTTTGGGGTCTTTGGTGGAAATGGGGCAGATCTGGGAAAATGGGTAAAGAATGAGGTCAAGGGCTGAGATTTGGGTAAAGGTTCTGAGATTTGGGGACAAGAGGGGCTCAGGCAAGGGCGCTGCCACCACCGGCAGGGTCAATGTAAGCAGCAGCAGCCCAACCATCAGCAGAAGCCTTGGCACAGAAATAGGATCCGGAATCCTCGTCCTTGAGGTTGTTCATGGTCAGCGTCACCGAGCTCTGCCCGTTGTCCCTGGAGATTGTGAACCGGCCCTTGACCGACAGCGTGTAGATGGTGCTGGAACCATCGCTCCTGATCCACGCGACGAATTCCAGCCCCTGCCTGGGTCTCTGGTGCAACCACTGCATGGCAAAACTGCCAAAACTGAACCCGGACCCTCGGCAGAGGAGGCGCAGGGACCCCCCGGGGGGCTGGGGTGCCCCCCCACACTCCAGCAGGGTCACGGCCGCCCGGAGCCCTGCAGGACAAAGGGGAGATGGGGATGGGAAACCTGATTGCTCGAGAGTCCCCAGGTCATCCAGGCCAGTTGGAAAAACGGATGGGATCCATTCTGGATAGTGGCCAGGATCAGGGGGAGAAGGACGAAATGTTCACAATTTGGGGCCAATAGTTGGAATTTTGGGGTCAAGCGTTGAGCTTTGGCCTCATCCCCATCTCTCCTTTGTCCCACAAAGGGCAGCCGTGACCCTACTGGAGTGCGGGGGGCACCTCTAAACCTCCGGGGGGTCCCTGCGCCTCCTCTGCCGAGGGTCCGGGTTCAGTTCCGGGAGTGTTGACATGTTCTGGGTGCGCCAGAGACCCGGGCAGGTGCTTGAATACGTCGCAAGGATCTACAACACTGGTGCTTACACCAACTACGCGCCGTCGGTCAAGGGCCGGTTCAGGATCTCAAGGGACAACGGGCAGAGCTCGTTGACGCTGACCATGAACAACCTCAAGGACGAGGATTCCGGATCCTATTTCTGTGCCTAATGTTACAGTAGTAGTTGTGGTGGTGGGGGTGCTGCTTATGGTGTTGATGGTGCTTGTGGTCCGGAGCGCTCTCCTCTCTCTTCCCAAATATCTCAGAATTCTCTGATCCTTCCCCAAAATCCCCACCCCTCTTTCTCAAATCTTGACCATTTCCCCAAACTCCACCATCACTTCCCCAATTCCCAATTTCCCCCAATTTTCCCCATTTCTCCCCATTCTGGCCCTTCCCCTCCGTCCCAGTGTGGAACGGGGATCGCTCCAGGCCCCTTTGCTCACAAAGCTTTTTGTGCAGTCGGCGCTCTGCCGCAGAGCCCAGAGGCTGAGCTGCCCTCTGCCAAACACAGATGTTCACAATGAACAAAACCAGGAACTTTCTGTTTCCTTTCCTGCCCCGGCTGGGCCCCAGCACCTGCCGGGGAGGAAGTGGGGGGAGGCTGCGGAGCCCCAAAATCGCGGCGTCTTCTCCTCCCTCCCTCCCTCCCTCCCTCGCTCCCACCTGGGGCTTCACTTCTCCCTCAGCGGCCTCGGTGTCTGGGGCTGGTCCTTGGGGCTGGGCTGGAATACTCTCTGGGAGCTATCGAGAAAAAACCCTGGTTTTTTACCCAAAATCTCATGAAATTTTGGGGAAATTGAATTTTTCAAATTGATCTAAAGCCAAGGTCTCCATGCTGAGAGAAGCAGAGGGGTCCAAGGGTGGAGTCACCTGGAACCTTCCATCGGTCAAGGGCAGGGTCAGAATGGCCAATGAGAGCTCAGGAGCCAAAATGGCCCCGAGTGGGCCCCGAGCTGAGGTGTGGGGCCAGGAGCTGAGAATGTGGGGCAGAGTCAGGGCAGGGTTGGGGCACGGGGAAAGAAATGGGGTCAGGGGCTGGGGGTTGGGGAAGGGTCTGGGACAGGTGAGGGCAAGTGGTGACACAGCGATGGGTGCGGGGCCAATACCATAGGCATCATTATCAGGAGCAGTAGCACCAGCATCCTTGGCACAGAAATAGGATCCGGAATCCTCGTCCTTGAGGTTCCTCATGGTCAGCGTCACCGAGATCTGCCCGTTGTCCCTGGAGATCCTCACCCGGCCCTTGACCGACGATGCGTAGTCGGTGTAAGCACCATTGCTGCTGATCCCTGCAAACCATTCCAGCACCTGCCCGGGTCTCTGGCGCAGCCACTGCATGCAAAAACCCCCAAAACTGACCCTGGACCCTCAGCAGAGGCGGCGCAGGGACCCCCTGGGGGGGCTTGATGTCCCCCCCAGTCTCCAGTAGGGTCACGGCCGCCCGGAGCCCTGCGGGACAAAGGGGAGATGGGGATGAGAAACCTGATTGGCCCAGGGCCTCAAAGTGGGCTTGGCCATGTGGAGAAAGGGAGAGGACCCACCTGGGAGGAGGATGATGAACTCCAAGGGTCCCAATTTAGGGCCAAGGTTCAGGATTTGGGTCAAGGGTTGAGCTTTGGCCTCATCCCCATCTCCCCTTTGTCCCGCAGGGTTCCGGGCGGCCGTGACCCTGCTGGAGTGCGGGGGAGAACTCCAGCCCCCTGGGGGGGCCCTGCGCCTCCTCTGCCGAGGGTCCGGGTTTTATTTTGGAGGTTTCACCCTGTATTTGATCTGCCAGAGACCCGGGCAGGCGCTGGAGTGGCTCGCTGGGTTCAGCGCCAGCGCCAACTACGCGCCATCGGTGCAGGGCCAGTTCACGATCTCCAAGGACAACGGGCAGAGCTCGGTGACGCTGACCATGAACAACCTCAAGGACGAGGATTCCGCCATTTATTTCTGCGCCAAAGCAGCCGGTGCTTATAGCAATGATGGTGCTGTTTATGGTCTCACGTCAGGAATTTTAGCCCAAGGTTTAAATTCTTGACCTCTCATCTCAGCCTTAGTCCCAAATGTTGACCTTGTCTGTAATCTTTGGTGTACGAGGGCACTGAGTGTGGCCCAGAGGTGATATTGGGGACAAAACCAGACTAGGACTGGGACAAAGGGTCAGGAATGGGGTCCAGGTGCCCAGGCAGAGCCCTCCCCCTACAGTCCAGCCCCTCCCCAGGTCAGGGTCAGTGGGAAACTCCCACTGCAGGACTCGAACCCCTGGCCCTGGGCAACCATGGAGAGATTGACCAGCCCAGGTGGGGACAGAGGGGCCAGGGCTGGGCCTGGGCAGGGGTCTGGGGACAGCTGGGGACATGGCCATGGGGGAACAGCCAAGAGTACTGGCAGTGTTGGCATTGCTACCAGAACTTCGCTTGGCACAGGAATAGGATCCAGAATCCTCGTCCTTGAGGTTGTTCATGGTCAGCGTCACCGAGCTCTGCCCGTTGTCCCTGGAGATCGTGAATCGACCATTGACTGATGGCGCATACCAGGTGGCACCATTGCTCCAGATCGCTGCGATCCACTCCAGTCCCTGCCAGGGTGTCTGTCGATACCAGCCCATCCCAAAATTCCCAAGATCAAACCCGGACCTTCGGCAGAGGAGGCGCAGGGACCCCCCAGGGGGCTGGAGGTCCCCCCCGCCCTCCAGCAGGGTCACGGCCGCCCTGAGCACATCCCCAAACCTAAACTGGAATTTTGCCCCAAATTCCCTTTGTCTGGGCTCAAATCTCCAACAGATATTTCCAGTATTGTAAAGTTCCTTCAACTCTGCCATTAGCCCCGATCCACCCATTAATTATTTGTACAGCTCTGCCTGAGTTTTGCATGGCCCCATCCCCATCTCCCCTTTGTCCTGCAGGGCTCCGGGCGGCCGTGACCCTGCTGGAGTGCGGGGGGGACCTCCAGCCCCCCGGGGGATCCCTGCGCCTCCTCTGCCGAGGGTCCGGATTCAGTTTCGGCAGTTTCTCCATGCTCTGGATATGCCAGAGACCCGGGCAGGGGCTGGAGTGGCTCGCAGGGATCAGTGACAATGGTGGCAGCATCAACTACGTGCCATCGATCAAGGGCCAGTTCAGGATCTCCAGGGACAACGGGCAGAGCTCGGTGATGCTGACCCTGAACAACCTCAAGGACGAGGATTCTGGATCCTATTTCTGTGCCAAACGTGACAATGGTTATGCTGGTGGTAATGCTGCTGCTGTTTTTGCCTTCACTTCTGCTAGTGACCATGAGGGTCGTGAAATTTCTCCAATCCCAGCGATGTTTCCCCCAAGTTTCAGCCCTTCTAAAACCTCGACCATTTCCCCCCAAACTCTACCATTGTTGCCCCAACTCTGTACTTTCCTCGAAATTTTGCCCATTTCTCCCTAATCTCTACCGAGTCCCAGGCCCTGATTGGAGGAGGCCTGAACTGGAGGCCAGGGGTGAAGGTTTGGGGCCAATGGTTGAGATTTGGGGAAGGAGCAGGGGAGGGTTTGGGGTCAGTGCTGACCAATTGGGCAAATGGGGGAGATTTGGGACAAAGGGTCAAGGACTTAGGTTTGGGGAGGAAGAGTCTGGGTTTGGGGACAAGAGGGGCTCTGATGGGGTGGTGCAACCAACGGAATGGTCAATACAGGCAGCAACAGGGTTACCAGTATTGACAGATTTCACACAGAAATAGGATCCGGAATCCTCGTCCTTGAGGTTGTTCATGGTCAGCATCACTGAGCTCTGCCCATTGTCCCTGGAGATTGTGACCCGGCCGTTTACCGACGGCGCGTAGTCGGGGTAACCACCATTGTTGTTCACACTCATGACGTATTCCAGTGCCGGCCCAGGTCTCTGGCGCATCCACATCATCCCAAAACTGCCGAAACTGAACCCGGACCCTCGGCAGAGGAGGTGCAGGGACCCCCCGGGGGGCTGGAGTTCCCCCCCGCTCTCCAGCAGGGTCACGGCCGCCCGGAGCCCTGCGGGACAAAGGGGAGAAGGGATGGGAAACCTGATTGGCTGAGGGCATGAATGGGTGGTAGTGTCAGCTTGAAAAAGGGGGCAGGACCCACCTGGGAGGAGGATGATGAACTCCAAGGGTCCCAATTTGGGCCCAGAGTAAGGATTTGGGTCAAGGGTTGAGCTTTGGCCTCATCCCCATCTCCCCTTTGTCCCGCAGTGCTCCGGGCGGCCGTGACCCTGCTGGAGTGGGGGGGGGAACTCCAGCCCCCCGGGGGGTCCCTGCACCTCCTCTGCCGAGGGTCCGGGTTCAGTTTCGGATGTTTTGGGATGGGCTGGATTGGCCAGAGACCTGGGCAGGGTTTGGACTTTGTGGCGAGTGTCACCAGTGATGGCGCCACTCCCAGATATGCGCCGTCATTCAAGGGCCGGTTCAGGATCTCCAGGGACAACGGGCAGAGCTTGGTGACGCTGACCATAAACAACCTCAAGGACGAGGATTCCGCCGTTTATTTCTGTGTCAAACTTTCCAATGGTTACGCTGGCAATGCTATTGATGCTGGAATCAATCCACATAGTGACCATGATGGTCAAAAAATTTCCCCAATCCCAGAGATCCTTCCCCAAAATCCTTGCTCTTTTACTCACATCTCAGCCATTTTCCCCCAAACTCCACCGTCACTTCCCCAATTCCCAATTTCCCCCAATTTTCCCCATTTCTCCCCAGTCTGGCCCTTCCCCTCCTTCCCAGTGTGGCACAGGGATCGCTCCAGGGCCCTTTGCACACAAAGCTTTTTGTGCAGCCGGCGCTCTGCCGCAGCGCCCAGAGGCTTAGCTGCCCTCTGCCAAACACAGATGTTCACCATGAACAAAACCAGGAACTTTCTGTTTCCTTTCCTGCCCCGGCCGGGCCCCGGCAGCTGCCGGGGAGGAAGTGGGGGGAGGCTGCGGAGCCCCAAAATCACGGCATCTTCTCCTCCCTCCCACCCTCGCTCCCACCTGGGGCTTCACTGCTCCCTCAGTGGCTGCGGTGTCTGGGGCTGCTCCTTGGGGCTGGGCTGGAATCCTCTCTGCGAGCTATGGACATGGTGATGATGCTGGTGGTGGCCCCAAACCCCCATACCTGGCTCCCCAAATGTCCCAAAATCCCCAAATCCTGCCCCAAATCCCAACCCTTGACCCCATTCTTGACCTTCTCCCCCAGTGTCCACCATCTTTTCCCCAACTCTGGACTTTCCCCCAGTTTTTCCCATTTCACCCAAATCTCCCCCAGCTCCCCGGGCCCTGATTGGAGGAAGCCTGACCTGGAGGCCAGGGGTGAAGTTTTGGGGCCAGTGGTTGAGTGTTGGGGCAGGAGCAGGGGAGGGTTTGGGGTCACTGCTGACCATTGGGGCAAATGGGGGAGATTTGGGACAAAGGGTCAAGGGCTGAGGTTTGGGGGATAATTTAAAGGAAGCGTCTCAGTTTGGGGACAGGTGAGGACCCAGAGATGGGGATGGATCCACCACGGCCATCGTCACTATAAGCAGCAGCACCACCATAACCACGAGTACCACGTTTGGCACAGAAATAGATGGCGGAATCCTCGTCCTTGAGGTTGTTTATGGTAAGCGTCACCGAGCTCTGCCTGTTGTCCCAGGAGAGCGTGACCCGGCCCTTGGCCGACAGCATGTAGTCGGTGCTGCCAGCACTGCTGCTGATACTGGCGATGTATTCCAGCCCCTAACCGGGTCTCTGGCGCACCCAGTGCATGCAAAAACTCCCAAAATCAAACCCGGACCCTCGGCAGAGGAGGCGCAGGAACTCCCCGGGGGGCTGGGGTGCGGGGGGGACCTCCAGCGCCCCGGGGGGTCCCTGCACCTCCTCTGCTGAGGGTCCGGGTTCGATTTTGGACAATTTGGGATGGGCTGGATGCGGCAGAGACCTGGGCAGGGGCTGGAATACGTCGCGAGTGTCAACAACAATGGAGGCTACACCGAGTGCGCGCCATCAGTCCAGGGCTGGTTCAGGATCTCCAGGGACAACGGGCAGAGCTCGGTGACACTGACCATAACAACCTCAAGGACAAGGATTCCGGATCCTATTTCTGTGCCAAATCTGCTAATGCTGGTTGGCCTGCTGCTGCTACTCATATTGACCATGCCAGTTTTGGCATCACCCCTGTCTGAGCCCCGTGTCCCCAAACCCAACCCTTCTCCCGAACCTCAGCCCTTGACCCTTTGTCCCAGATCTCTCCCATTTGCCCCAATGGTCAGCACTGACCCCAAACCCTCCCCTGTTCCTGCCCCAAAACTCAGCCATTGGACCCAAACCTTCACCCCTGGCTTCCAGTTCAGGCCTCCTCCAATCAGGGCCTGGGACTTCGCAGAGATTTGGGGGAAATGGGCAAAATTGGAGGAAAGCACAGAGTTGGGGCAACAATGGCAGAGCTTGGGGGGAAATGGTCGAGGTTTTAGAAGGGCTGAAACTTGGGGGAAGTATCGCTGGACTGGAGAAATTTCACGACCATCATGGTCACTACCGGAAGTCAAGGAAAAGAGCAGCAGCATTACCATCAGCATAACCATTGTCACGTTTGGCACAGAAATAGGAGCCGGAATCCTCGTCCTTGAGGTTGTCCATGGTCAGCGTCACCGAGCTCTGCCCGTTGTCCCTGGAGATCGTGAACCGGCCCTTGACCGATGGCGCGTAAAAGGTGCTGCCACCACTGCTGCTGACACTGGCAATGTATTCCAGCGTCTGCCCGGATCTCTGGCGAAACCAGTACATCCCAAATTGTCCGAAATCAAACCCGGACCCTCAGCAGAGGAGGCGCAGGGACCCCCCGGGAGGCTGGAGATCCCCCCCGCACTCCAGCAGGGTCACGACCGCCCGGAGCCCTGCGGGACAAAGGGGAGATGGGGATGGGACACCTGATTGGTCAAGGGCCTCAATGCAGGTGTGGCCAGCTGGAAAAAGGGGCGGGATGCTCCTGGGAGGAGGATGATGAACTCCAAGGGTCCTAATTTGGGGCCCAGAGTCAGGATTTGGGTCAAGGTGTGGGGTTTGGCCTCATCCCCATCTCCCCTTTGTCCCGCAGTGCTCCGGGCGGCCGTGACCCTGCTGGAGTGCGGGGGGGACCTCCAGCCCCCCGGGGGGTCCCTGCGCCTCCTCTGCCGAGGGGCCGGGTTTGATTTTGGGTATTTTGGAATCATCTGGATCCGACAGAAATCTGGGAAGACACTGGAATACATTGCCAGTATCAGCAGTGGTGCTTACAGCGACTATGCGCCGTCGATGCAGGGCCGGTTCTCGATCTCCAGGGACAACGGGGCAGAGCTCGGTGACGCTGACCGTGAACAGCCTCAAGGACGAGGATTCCGGATCCTATTTCTGTGCCAAACGTGGTACTGCTAGTAGTTACAGTTATGATAGTACTGCTCTTAGTGACAGTTCCGGCAGTGGTCCCCCCCGCCATGATGGTCACCAGATGTCCCTGATCCCCGCAGATCCTTTCCCAATATCCCAGACCTTCTCCTCAGATGGTCACCATTTACCCCCAAACTCTGGCATTACTGCCCCGATTTCCGACTTTCTCCAAATTTTGCCCATTTCACCCAAATCTCCCCCAGCTCCCGGGCCCTGATTGGAGGAGGCCTGAACTGGAGGCCAGGGGTGAAGGTTTGGGGCCAATGGTTGATTTTTGGGGCAGGAGCAGTGGGGGATTTGGGGTCAGTGCTGACCATTGGTGCAAATGGGGACAAAGGGTCAAGGACTGGGTCAATGGGTGAGGTTTGGGATGAAAATCAGAACTCTGGGGACTCAGCGATGGGAGTGGGATGAAAGGCAGGAGCTTGAGACCATCAGGGGTACCGTCACCATTAGGAGCAGCCCCATAACCATCAGCAGCCCTGGCACAGAAATAGGATCCGGAATCCTCGACCTTGAGGTTGTTCATGGTCAGCGTCACCGAGCTCTGCCCGTTGTCCTGGGAGATCGTGAACCGGCCCTTGACGGATGGCGCGTAGTAAGTGGCTCCACCAATGTTTATGTACGCCACGAATTCCAGCCCCTGCCCGGGGCTCTGGCGCACCCAGTTCATGGCAAAATTGCCGAAACTGAACCCGGACCCTCGGCAGAGGAGGCGCAGGGACCCCCCGGGGGGCTGGAGGTCCCCCCCGCGCTCCAGCAGGGTCACGGCTGCCCGGAGCCCTGCGGGACAAAGGGGAGATGGGGATGAGGGGATGGATTGGCTGTGTGGTAAAAGTTGGCGCTGCCATTCCAGAAAAAGTGTGTGGGATCAACCCGGGATGACTGGCAGGAGTTGGAGGAGAAAGATGGTGACGTCCAAGAGTCGCAATTTTTGGGCAACATCAGGATCTGCATGCAAGAATCAACATTTGGGTGGATGTTTTCCTTCATTCCCATCTCCCCTTTGTCCCGCGGGACTCCGGGCGGCCGTGACCCTGCTGGAGTGCGGTTTCTAATCCCCGGGAGATGGGGATTAGAAACGTGATTGGCTGTGAGCCTCAAAGTGGGTGTGTCAAACGGGAAAATGGGGTGGGACCCACCTGAGAGGGGCAGGAGGAACAGGACAACTAGGATGGGGTGGTCCAAAGGTCCCAGTTTGGGGCCCAGAGTCAGGATTTGGGTCAAGGGTTTTAGCTTTGGCCTCATCCCCATCTCCCCTTTGTCCCGCAGGGCTCTGGGCAGCCGTGACCCTGCTGGAATGCAGGGGGGACCTCCAGCCCCCCGGGGGGGTCACTGCGCCATCTCTGCTGAGGGTCTGGGTTCAGTTTTAGCAGCTCTGACATGCTCTGGATCCGCCAGAGACCCGGTCAGGCGCTGGAATCGGTTGCAGGGATCAACACTGGTGTAGGCACCACTGACTACGCGCCATCTGTCAAGGGCCGGTTCAGGATCTCCAGGAACAACGGGCAAAGCTCGGTGATGCTGACCATGAACAACCTCAAGGACGAGGATTCCGGGTCCTATTTCTGTGCCAAATTTGCTGGTGCCGGTAATTGGGATGCTGCTCCAGTTTATCCTTTTGGCCTTTTCCCTGTTCCCCACACCCTTCCCCCATACCCCAACCCCTGACCCCATCCCTCAGCCTGTGTCCCAGCCCTGCTCTGGTTCTGTCTGACATGTACCCTCTGGGCCACACTCAGTGCCGTCGTTCCCCAAAAGTTACCGAAATGTCTGGATTTTGGCCCAAAGTAAAGATCAGGGATCAAGAATTCAAATTTTAGCCCAAAATTCCTGATGTGAGGCCAACGGCGCAGATTTGGGTTAGTGGCTGGGACTCGATGCCCGCAGGGGAGATTTGGGCTGAAACTTGACAAGTCTGGATGCAGTGGTTGGGATTGGAGGGACGAGGCCGAGCTCAGGGTGAAACCGGCCCTGATTTGGGTCCAGGAGCTGAGATTTGGGGCCAGAGCAGGGCAGGGTTGGGACACAAGGACAGGAATGGGGTCAGGGGCTGGGGAACGGGGGACTCTTTTGGGGAAGAGTCTGGGGAACGGGGACGGGAGGGGACAAAGGGATGGGGCTGAAACGACAAACATCAGCAGCATAAGGAGCAGCACCAGGATCAGTGCGTTTGGCACAGAAATAGGATCCTGAATCCTCGTCCTTGAGGTTGTTCATGGTAAGCGTCACCGAGCTCTGCCCGTTGTCCCTGGAGATCCTGAACCGGTCCTTGAATGACAGGGCGTATCTGGGAGTGGCGCCATCACTGGTGACACTCGCGAAAAACTCCAGCCCCTGCCCGGGTCTCTGCCGCATCCAGCCCATCCCAAAATTCCCAAAATCGACCCCGGACCCTCGGCAGAGGAGGCGCAGGGAACCCCCGGGGGGCTGGAGGCCCCCCCCGCACTCTAGCAGGGTCACCGCCGCCCGGAGCCCTGAGGGACAAAGGGGAGATGGGGATTGGAAACCTGATTGGTTGAGAATCTCAAAGTGGGCGTGGCCAACGGGAAAAAAGGGACAGGACCCACCTGGGAGGAGGATGATGAACCCCAAGGGTCCCATTTTCGGGACAAGAGTCAGGATTTGGGTCAAGGGTTGAGCTTTGGCCTCATCCCCATCTCCCCTTTGTCCCACAGGTCTCCAGGCGGCCGTGACCCTGCTGGAGTGCGGGGGGGACCTCCAGCCCCCGGGGGGTCCCTGCGCCTCCTCTGCCGAGGGGCTGGGTTCGATTTTGGACAATTTGGGATGCGCTGGATGCGCCAGAGACCAGGGCAGGGGCTGGAACACATTGGAGGGTTCAAAAGCGATGGCAGCACCTACTACGATCCATCGTTCAGGGGCCGGGTCACGATCTCCAGGGACAACGGGCAGAGCTTGGTGACGCTGACCATGATCAACCTCAAGGATGACGATTCCGGATCCTATTTCTGTGCCAGATGCAATGATGGTGGTTGGAATGGTGCTGCTGTTGCTTATGTTGACAATCTTCAGCATCGCCCCAAGGCCGCTGCCCGAGTTCCCAATATTTCCCAAATTACTTCTCCCAAATCCCAACCCTTGACCCCATTCTTGACCTAACTCCCCAGTTTCCACTATTGCTGTCCGAATTCCTGATGTTTCCACAGTTTTGCCCATTTCACCCAAATCTCCCCCAGCTCCCCAGGCCCTGATTGGCTGAGCTGGCACAGGCAGGAATGGGAACTCTTGGAGAGCAAGGCCTGAACTGGAGGCCAGGGGTTAAGGTTTGGGGCCAATGGTTGAGTTTTGGGGCAGGAGCAGGGGAGGGTTTGGGGTACGTGCTGACCATTGGTGCAAACGGGGGAGATTTGGGACAAAGGGTCAAGGGCTGAGGTTTGGGGGACAATTTGAAGGGAGAATCTCAGTTTGGGGACAGGTGAGGACACAGAGATGGGGTGAATCCAACACGGCCATCGTCACTATAGGCAGCAGCACCAGCACCATGACCACTACCAGCACGTTTGGCACAGAAATAGGATCCGGAATCCTCGTCCTTGAGGTTGTTCATGGTCAGCGTCACCGAGCTCTGCCCATTGTCCCTGGAGATCGTGACCCGGCTGTTGACTGAATCCGCGTAGCCGGAGTTGCCACCATCGTTCCTGATCCATGCGAGCCACTCCAGCCCCTGCCCGGGTCTCTGTCGGATCCAGAACATGTCGTAGCTCCCGAAACTGAACCCGGACCCTCGGCAGAGGAGGCGCAGGGACCCCCCAGGGGTCTGGAGGTCCCCCCCGCATTCCAGCAGGGTCACTGCTGCCCAGAGCCCTGCGGGACAGAGGGGAAATGGGGATGAGGCCAAAGCTCAACCCTTGACCCAAACCCCGACTCTGGGCCCGAAACTGGAACCTTTGGACCACCCCATCCTAGTTGTCCTGCTCCGGCTGCCCCTCTAAGGTGAGTCCCACCCCATTTTCCGGTTTGACACGCCAACTTTGTGGCCCTCAGCCAATCAGGTTCCTCATTCCCATCTCCCCTTTTTCCCGCAGGACTCTGGGCGGCCGAGACCCTGCTGGAGTGCGGGGGGGACCTCCAGCCCCCCGGGGGGTCCCTGCGCCTCCTCTGCCAAGGGTCCGGGTTCGTTTTCGGTAGTTTTGGGATGGGCTGGCATTGCCAGAGACTCGGACAGGGGCTGGAAGCAGTAACCAGTATCAGCAGCCATGGCAGCGCCTACTATGCGGATTCGGTCAAGGGCCGGTTCAGGATCTCCAGGGACAATGGGCAGAGCTCGGTGACGCTGACCATGAACAACCTCAAGGACGAAGATTCCGGATCCTATTTCTGTGCCAAATCTTACAGCACTGGTAGCGCTGCTGCTGCTGTAGCTTATACTGACCATGCCAGTGGTGGCATCACCATTTCTGAGCCCCGCCTGTTCCCAAATCTCAGACCCTTCCTTCAAATGTCAGCCCTTGACCCCATTCTTGACCCTTTGTCCCAGATCTCCCCCATTTCCAACACCAACAACCACGGAGCCACAACCCGCGAACTGCTTCTGCCCCAAACCCAACTAAGTTGGCAGCAAACCTCGCCCGAATCTGCCCCAAATCCCCACTTTATGCTCCCTGCAGCAGCAGCCACTGACCGAATCCTCAACCTTTGTCCCCAAATAGGGACCCTGGGCCTCAAACCCCGACCTTCAGAGCAAAGTTTGGGGCACAAACAGGAGATTAGGGGTCAGGAGTTGTGGTTTGGGGTCAGCGGGTGAGAATTGGGGCGGAGGCAGAGCAAGTTTGGGATCAATGGTCAATGGCTGGGTGTGGGCTGGGGGTATTGGGGAAGGGTCTGGGCAATGGGGACAGGGAGGGGATAAGGGGATGGGGATGGGGACACCATGGGCATCGTCACTACGAGCAGCATGTACAGGGTAATTATTAGCAGCACACTTGGCGCAGAAATAAACGGCGGAATCCTCGTCCTTGAGGTTGTTCATGGTCAGCGTCACCGAGCTCTGCCCCTTGTCCCTGGAGATCGTGACCCGGCCCTTGACCGATGGCGGGTAGATGGTGTTGGCACTATTGTAGTGGATTCCTGCGACGTATTCCAAAGCCTGCCCGGGTCTCTGGCGGATCCAGTACATTCCATAATCCCCGAAAATGAACCCGGACCCTCGGCAGAGGAGGCGCAGGGACCCCCGGGGGGCTGGAGGTCCCCCCCGCACTCCAGCAGGGTCACGGCCCCCCAGAGCCCTGCGGGACAAAGGGGAGATGGGGATGAGAAACCTCATTACTCTAGAGCTTCAAAGTGGGCATGGCTGCAGGTAAAAGGGGCAGGACCCACCTGGGAGGAGGAGGATGATGAACTCCAAGGGTCCCAGGAGGGGCCAAGAGTCAGGATTTGGGTCAAGGGTTGAGCTTTGGCCTAATCCCCATCTTCCCTTTGTCCCGCAGAGCTCCAGGCGGCCGTGACCCTGCTGGAGTGCGGGGGGGACCTCCAGCTCCCCGGGGGGTCCCTGACGTTGCTGTGCCAAGGGTCCAGGTTCGATGTCGGCGCCATCACCATGTTCTGGGTCCACCAGAAACCCGGGCAGGGGCTGGAGTGGGTTGGGAGCATCAGGAAGGAGGGCTGGAACTCCATGTACGCGCCTTCCGTGCAGGGCCAGTTCAGGATCTCCAGGGACAACGGGCAGAGCTCGGTGACGCTGACCATGAACAACCTCAAGGTCGAGGATTCCGGATCCTATTTCTGTGCCAGGGCTGCTGATGGTTATAGTGCTGCTGCTAATGGTGACGATTCCCCTGATGGTCTCAAGCTCCTGCCGTTCATCCGACTCCCATCATTGAGTCCCCAGAGTTCTGCTTTTCATCCCAAACCTCACCCATTTACCCAGCCCTTGACCCTTTGTCCCCATTTGCACCAATGGTCAGCACTGACCCCAAACCCTCCCCTGCTCCTGCCCCAAAACTCAACCATTGGCCCCAAACCTTCTCCCTTGGGCTCCAGTTCAGGCCTCCTCCAATCAGGGCCCGGGAGCTGGGGGAGATTTTAGTGAAATGGGCAAAATTGGGGAAACATCAGGAATTCGGACAGCAATAGTGGAGACTGGGGAGTAAGTTCAAAAATGGGGTCAAGGGTTGGGATTTGGGAGAAGTAATTTGGGAAATTTTGGGAACTCGCGCTGCGGGCTTGGGGCGATGCTGAGGATTGTCACCATAAGAAACAGCAGCACCATTCCAACCACCATCACTGCATCTGGCACAGAAATAGGATCCTGAATCCTCGTCCTTGAGGTTGATCATGGTCAGCGTCACCAAACTCTGCCCGTTGTCCCTGGAGATCGTGACCTGGCCCCTGAATGGCGTGCAGTAGGTGCTCCCATCGCTTTTGAACCCTCCGATGTGTTCCAGCACCTGCCCGGGTTTCTGGCGCATCCAGCCCATCCCAAATTGTCCAAAATCGAACCCAGACCCTCGGCAGAAGAGGGGCAGGGACCCCCTGGGGGGCTGGAGTTCCCCCCCGCACTCCAGCAGGGTCACAGCCGCTGCCCATCCCCAAACCTTCACTGGTTTGCCCCAAATTCCCTTTGTCTCGCCCCAAATCTCCAACAGAGATTTCCAGTATTGTAAAGTGCTTTAAACCCTGCAATGATCCTCAATTCCCCCATTAATTAATTGGACACCTCCACCTGACTTTTGCAACCCCTCATCCCCATCTCCCCTTTTTCCCGCAGGGCTCTGGGCGGCCGTGACCCTGCTGGAGTGCGGGGGGGACCTCCAGCCCCCCGGGGGGTCCCTGCGTCTCCTCTGCCGAGGGTCCGGGTTAAGTTTCGGCAATTTTGGAATGGCCTGGATCCGCCAGAGACCCGGGCAGGGGCTGCAGTGGGTCGGAACCGTCACCAGCAGTGGTGGCAGCACCATCTACGCGGATTCAGTCAAGGGCCGGTTCATGATGTCCAGGGACAATGGGCAGAGCTCGGTGACGCTGACCATGAACAACCTCAAGGACGAGGATTCCGGATCCTATTTCTGCGCCAAGGACACCGATGGTGACGGTGCTTATGCTGATGCTGGTTGGGGAAGATGAAACAGGAAAGCCTTATCAATGTGATTGCCTGGCAAAAGATTTTGAGAATATGGAAACCATCAGCGAGATTGAAAGGAAAGCAACCTTTGAGATCCCTCAGTTACTGAAAAACTGGAAAACAGTTGTTCAGCGTGGCCGGCTGAAGGTGATCCCATTTTGATGGAACAACACCCTGTGATTGCAGACAGCTCCAAGGGTCAGAGTAGACCCCACAGCTTGGCAGAAGGGCCCAAAGAGGGGATTTTAGGGTTTAAAATGTAATAGAGTATGGTAATGAAACGATTCTTATAGGCTGTATGTAAATGCTGTAGGGTTTGTATATTGGACCAGATTGGTTAGTGAGAATTAGAATATTCTACAGAGAAGATTAATTGTATTGTGGTGGGAACCTCACTCTCTTACCCTTTTATTCTCTTACAGTTTTATGTTCTTACCCTTTTACACTCTTACCATTTTATTCACTGACTTTTTCACTCTCTTACCCTTTCTATTCTCTCACCCTTTTACTCATTTACCTTTTTTACTCTCTTACTCTCTTACTCTCTCTCCCGCTCTCCCCTCTCTTCTCTCAGCCCTGCTCCAGCTGTGCCTGGCAGCTCCCAGCAGGGCCCTGCATTTCGTCCTTTGCAATAAACCCCAAATTCCAGACCTGGCTGCAGAGATCTCTCGTGTCCATCGGTCTGTCCCGACCGTCCTATGCCCTGATGCTCCTGCAGTGCTGGTTGGGGAATGGGGCCAAGCCCGGCACGTCAATAGAAGGAACACCATATGTACCATCAGGAGTATAAGCATATTTGGCACTGAAATAGGATCCAGAATCCTTGTCCTTGAGGTTGTTCATGGTCAGCGTCACCGAGCTCTGCCCGTTGTCCTTGGAGATCGTGAACCGGCCCTTGAAAGAATCCGCGTAGCTGGTGCTGCCAGTGGTGCTGATATCTGCAATGAACTCCAGCACCTGCCCGGGTCTCTGGCGGATCCACTGGCCATCACAATAATCCCAAAATCGATCCCGGGCGATCGGCAGAGGAGGCCCAGGGACCCCCCGGGGGTCTGGATGTCCCCCCCGCACTCCAGCAGGGTCACGGCCGCCTGGAGCCCTGCGCGACAAAGGGGAGATGGAGATGAGGAGCCGGACCCGGACGTGGGCTGTGCTGGGGGTGACCAGATCCCAAAAGGGACCTGAACCCACCTAGGAGGGCCAGCAGGATCGGGAGGTGGAGAAAGTGCCACAATTTAAGCCCAACAACAGAATCTGCAGGCAGGAATCAACATTTGGGTGGATTTTTTCCCTCATCCCCATCTGCCCTTTGTCCCGCAGGGCTCCGGGCCGCCGTGACCCTGCTGGAGTGCAGGGGGAACCTCCAGCCCCCCGGGGGGTCCCTGCGCCTCCTCTGCCGAGGGTCCGGGTTCAGTTTCGGCGGTTTTGGGATGAGCTGGTATCGACAGAGACCCGGGCAGGGGCTGCAATTCGTCGCAGGGTTCAACACTGGAGGAGGCATCGGCTACGCGGATTCAGTCCAGGGCCGGTTCAGGATCTCCAGGGACAACGGGCACAGCTCAGCGACGCTGACCATGAACAACCTCAAGGATGAGGATTCCGGACCCTATTTCTGTGCCAAAGCTGCTGCTGATGATTGGGCTGCTCCTGATCGTTTTGATGCCACCCTTATCGCTGTGTCCCCCCTGTCCCCGTTCCTCAGACCCTTCCCCAATCCCCAGCCCCTGACCCCATTCCTGTCCCCGTGCCCCAACCCTGCCCTGACTCTGCCCCACATTCTCAGCTCCTGGCCCCAAACCTCAGCTCGGGGCCCACTCGGGGCCATTTTGGCTCCTGAGCTCTCCTTGGCCATTCTGACCCTGCCCTTGACCGATGGAAGGTTCCAGGTGACTCCACCCTTGGACCCCTCTGCTTCGCTCAACATGGAACCCTCGACTCGAGATCAATTTGAAAAATTTAATTTCCCCAAAATTTCCTGAGATTTTTGTGTAAAAAAAAGGGGGTTTTCTCCAGAGAGAGGATTCCAGTCCCAGCCCCAAGGAGCAGCCCCAGACACCGCGGCCGCTGAGGGAGCAGTGAAGCCCCAGGTGGGAGCGAGGGAGGGAGGGAGGGAGGAGAAGACGCCGTGGTTTTGGGGCTCCACAGCCTCCCCCCACTTCCTCCCCGGCAGCTGCTGGGGCCCAGCCGGGGCAGGAAAGGAAACAGAAAGTTCCTGGTTTTGGTCATTGTGAACATCTGTGTTTGGCAGAGGGCAGCTCAGCCTCTGGGCGCTGCGGCAGAGCACCGGCTGCACAAAAAGCTTTGTGAGCAAAGGGGCCTGGAGCGATCGCCGTTCCGCACTGGGACGGAGGGGAAGGGCCAGAATGGGGAGAAATGGGGGAAACTGGGGGAAATTGGGAATTGGGGAAGTGACGGTGGAGTTTGGGGGAAATGGTCAATATTTTAGGAACACAGCTGGGATTTTGGGGAAGGATCTCTGGGACTGGAAATATTTGCTGACCATCATGGTCACTATCAGGATTGATGCCAAAACCAGCGTCAATAGCATTGCCAGCGCAACCATTGCAAAGTTTGACGCAGAAATAAACGGCGGAATCCTCGTCCTTGAGGTTGTTCATGGTCAGCATCACCAAGCTCTGCCCGTTGTCCCTGGAGATCCTGAACCGGCCCTTGAATGACGGCGCGTATCTGGGAGTGGCGCCATCACCGGTGACACTCGCCACAAACTCCAAACTCTGCCCGGGTCTCTGGCGCATCCAGCCCATCCCAAAATTCCCAAAATCGAACCCAGACCCTCGGCAGAGGAGGCGCAGGGCCCCCCCGGGGGGCTGGAGTTCCCCCCCACACTCCAGCAGGGTCACGGCTGCCGGGAGCCCTGCGGGACAAAAGGGAGATGGGGATGGGAAACCTGATTGGTTGAGGACCTCAAAGTGGATTTTGCCAGTTGGAAAAGAGTCGGGACCCACTTTGGAGAAGGTTGAGAAGATCCACGGATCAGAATTTGGGGCCAATAATCAGAATTTTGGTCAAGGATTGAGCTTTGTCCATCCCATCTCCCCTTTGTCCCGCAGAGCTCCGGGCGGCCGTGACCCTGCTGGAGTGCAGGGGTAACCTCCAGCCCCCCGGGGGGTCCCTGCGCCTCCTCTGCCGAGGGTCCAGGTTCAGTTTTGGACAATTTGGGGTGGGCTGGATCCACCAGAGACCGGGGAAGGGTTTGGAGTTTGTGGCGAGTGTCACCGGTGATGGCGCCCCTCCCAGATACGCGCCGTCAGTTCAGGGCCGGGTCATGATCTCCAGGGACAACGGGCAGAGCTCGGTGACGCTGATCATGAACAACCTCAAGGACGAGGATTCTGGACCCTATTTCTGCGGGAAACCTGCTTATAACAATTGGGGTACTGGTGCTGGTGTGGATGGTTTTGGTCCGGACCCTGTGGCCGTGTCCCGACCGGTCCACAAATACCAGACCCTTCCCTGAAACCCAAACACTTTTGCCCATTCCTGACTCTGTCCCAACCCTAGAGCGGTTCTTCCCCTAATTCCCCATACCTTGCAAGAAAGTTGACCCAAGTCTTAACCTTGGCCTTAAATCTCCACTTTTAATTCAAAGTTTGGGGCACAAAGATGAGATTTGGGCTCAGGAGTTGTGGTTTGGGGTCAGCGGTTGAGAATTTGGGCGGAGGCAGAGCAAGGTTGGGATCAATGGTCAAGGGCTGGGTGTGGGCTGGGGTTTTGGGGGAAGGGTCTGAGCAACGGGGACGGGGGGGGACACGGGGATGGGGGGCACAGTCAAATCTATAAACAACACCAGCAGGATCATACCAAACATTAACAGATTTGGCACAGAAATAGGATCCGGAATCCTCGTCCTTGAGGTTGTTCATGGTCAGCGTCACCGAGTTCTGCCCATTGTCCCTGGAGATCGTGAACGGGCCCTTGACTGAGGGTGCGTAGCCGGTGCTGGAACCATCGCTCTTAATCCCCCCGAGCCACTCCGTCACCTGCCTGGCTGTCTGGTGGACCCACTGCATCCCAAAATTCCCAAAACTGAACCCGGACCCTCGGCAGAGGAGGCGCAGGGACCCCCCGGGGGGCTGGAGGTCCCCCCCGCACTCCAGCAGGGTCACGGCATCTGACTCCATAAGTCAGAATGCTGAACAATTGCTCTATTAAATCTCTACTATCTTACATTAATAATATATTTTATTACATTAATACAATATTATACCTCATTATTACTATATTACATCTCATTAATAATATATTATATCTCATTAATATTATATTTTATCTGATTAGTTCTATATTATAACTCATTAATACTATATTATATCTCGTTAATACTGTATTACATCTCTTTAATACTATATTACATCTCGTTAATGGTATATTACATCTCATTAATACTATATTATATCTCATTAATTCTATATTATATCCCATTAATACTATATTACATCTCATTAATGCTATATTATATCTCATTATTCTATATAACATCTCATCAATACTATATCTCATTAATACTATATTATATCTCATTAATGCTATATTACATCTATACTAAAGAGATACTAAAGAATTCCGTACAAAAGACACGAAAAAATCCTAAAGAATCCCCGTGAGAGTCTGACAGATCCAGGTCATGGCTTCGAGCCCATTGGCCAAGGAAACAAAACAATCTCCAGCAGAACCCAAATGACGAATCCCTGGAGGGGAACAATCCCCCGACACTTTCCACACGCGCAGAAACAGCAGGAGCAGAGAGGAGAGATGGGAATTGTTTCATCTTCATCTTCTCTCTGTGCTGCTCCAGGAAAAATCCTGTGACAGAAAGAGAGAGACAGAGAGAGAGAGGGAGAGAGAGAGAGACAGAGAGAAAGAGGGAATGGTGTCTGACTCTGTGCTGGGAATGAGAATGGCACAGCTGGTCCTGGTGCCCATCTCCCCTTTGTCCCGCAGGGCTCCGGGCGGCCGTGACCCTGCTGGAGTGCGGGGGGGACCTCCAGCCCCCCATGGGGTCCCTGCGCCTCCTCTGCCGAGGGTCCGGGTTCAGTTTTGGGAATTTTGGGATGCAGTGGGTCCACCAGAGACCCGGGCAGGGGCTGGAGTGGCTCGGGGGGATAAAGAAAGATGGTTCCAGCACCGGCTACGCACCCTCAGTCAAGGGCCGGTTCAGGATCTCCAGGGACAATGGGCAGAGCTCAATGACGCTGACCATGAACAACCTCAAGGACGAGGATTCTGCCACCTATTTCTGTGCCAAATCTGTTAATGTTTGGTATGATCCTGCTGGTGTTGTTTATAGATTTGACTGTGCCCCCCATCCCCGTGTTCTCCCCTGTCCCCATTACCCAGACCCTTCCCCCAAACCCCCAGCCCACACCCAGCCCTTGACCATTGATCTCCACCTTGCTCTGCCTCAGGCCAATTCTCACCCGCTGACCCCAAACCACAACTCCTGACCCCAAATCTCCTCTTTGTGCCCCAAAACGTTGAATTAAAAGTGGAGATTTAAGGCCAAGGTTAAGACTTGGGTCAACTTTCATGCCAGGTACGGAGAATTTGGGGAAGAACCGCTCTAGGGTTGGGACAGAGTCAGGAATGGGCAAAAGTGTTTGGGTTTTAGGGAAGGGTCTTGGATTTGGGAGCGAGTCGGGACATGGCCACGGGGTCCGGACCAAAACCATCCACACCAGCACCAGTACCCCAATTGTTATAAGCCGATTTCCCACAGAAATAGGATCTGGAATCCTCGTCCTTGAGGTTGGTCATGGTCAGCGTCACCGAGCTCTGCCCGTTGTCCCGGGACATCATGACCCGGCCCTTGACCGATGGCGAGTCCCAGGCGCTGCCACCAGTGTTGATCCCTGCGAGCTACTCCAGCCCCTGCCCGGGTCTCTGGCGCATGCAGTACATGTTGTAGCTCCTGAAACTGAACCCGGACCCTCGGCAGAGGAGGCACAGGGATCCCCTGGGGGGCTGCAGGTACCCCCTGCACTCCAGCAGGGTCACGGCCACCCGGAACTCTGCGGGACAAAGGGGAGATGGGGATGAGGCCAAAGCTAAACCCTTGAAGAAAATCCTGACTCTTGGCCCCAAATTCTGACCCCTGGACCTTCTCATCCTTCTACAAAGTGGGTCCCGACTCTTTTCAAACTGGCCACACCAACTCCATGTCCACAGCCAATCATGTTTCTCATCCCCATCTCCCCTTTGTCCCGCAGGACTCCGGGTGGCCGGTGACCCTGCTAGAGTGCGGGGGGCACCTCCAGCCCCCAGGGGGGTCCCTGCGCCTCCTCTGCCAAGGGTCCGGGTTCGATTTTGGGAGTTTTTCCATGCAATGGGCCCAACAGAGACCCGGGCAGGGGCTGCAGTGGGTCGCGGGGATCAGGAATGATGGTGGGGACACCGCCTACGCGGATTCAGTCAAGGGCCGGTTCACGATCTCCAGGGACAACGGGCAGAGCTCGGTGGTGCTGACCATGAACAACCTCAAGGACAAGGAATCCAGATCCTATTTCTGTGCCAAATCTGCTGCTGCTGGCAATTGGGGCGATGCTGCTGCATATGCTGAAGACACCAGTTGTGGATCCACCCCCGTCCCCATGTCCCCCCCGTCTCGGGTCCCCAGACCCTTCCCCCAAACCTCACCCATTGACCCTTGGTCCCAAATCTCCTCCATTTGCACCAATGGTCAGCACTGACCCCAAACCCTCCCCTGCTCCTGCCCCAAAACTCAACCATGGGCCCCAAATCTTAACCCCTGGCCTCCAGTTCAGGCCTGCTCCAACCAGGTCCAGGGAGCTGGCGGAGAATTGGGTGGAATTGGCAAAACTGGAGGAAAGTTGGAAATTGGGGCAAAGGTGGTGGACACTGGGGGAGAAGGTCAAGAATGGGGTCAAGGGTTGGGATTTTGGACAGGATTTGGGGATTTTGGGAGATTTGGGGAGACAGGGATGGGGGTTTGGGGCCACCACCAGCGTCGTCGCCATGTCCAGAGCTCCCAGAGAGGATTCCAGCCGAGCCCCAAGGAGCAGCCCCAGACACCAAGGCCGCTGAGGGAGAAGTGAAGCCCCAGGTGGGAGCGTTGGGGGGAGGGAGGGACGAGAAGACGCCGCGATTTTGGGGCTCCGCAGCCTCCCCCCACTTCCTCGCTGGCAGCTGCCGGGGCCCGGCCGGGGCAGGAAAGGAAAGAGAAAGTTCCTGGTTTTGGTCTTTGTGAACATCTGTGTTTGGCAGAGGGTAGCTCAGCCTCGGGGCGCTGCGGCAGAGCGCCGGCTGCACAAAAAGCTTTGTGTGCAAAGGGCCCTGGAGCGATTCCCGTTCCGCACTGGGATGGAGGGGAAGGGCCAGACTGGGGAGAAATGGGCAAAATTGGGGGAAAACAGGGAGTTGGGTCTGCAGGGGCAGAGTGTGGGGGAAAATGGTGAAGTTTTTAGGAGAAGGGCGGGGATTTGCAGGAAGGATCTCTGGGATGGGAGACGTTTGATGACCGTCATGGTCACTGCCATGATTGATGCCGAAACCAGCTTCAAAAGCATTGCCAGCATAACCATTGCAAAGTTTAACGCGGAAATAAACTGCGGAATCCTCGTCCTTGAGGTTGCTCATGGTCAGTGTCAGCAAGCTCTGACCGTTGTCCCTGGAGATCCTGAACAGACCCTGCATCGACGGCACGTATCTGGGAGTGGCAGCATCACTGGTGATACTCGCCAAAAACTCCAGCCCCTGCCCGGGTCTCTGCTTCATCCAGCCCATCCCAAAACTCCCGAAACTGAACCCGGACCCTCGGCAGAGGATGCGCAGGGACCCCCTGGGGGGCTGGAGGTGCCCCCTGGACTCCAGCAGGGTCACGGCCGCCCGGAGCCCATCCCCAAACCTTCACCAATTTCTCTCATAACTCCCCTTGTTTGGTCCAAAAACCCTACCAGAGTTTTCCATATCTCAACATGCCTTAAAACTGCAATTAACACCAATCCATTCTTTAATTACTTAGACACCTCATCCTGAGCATTCTGCATTGATTACACAGTTAATACACTGTTAACGACCCCCAATTTGCCCCGGGACCCAAACTCGGGCACATCCTGGCCACACCCACGAGCTACCTCCGGCTCCTGGCCCTGCTGATCCTGCTGCCCCTCCCAGGTGAGCCCCACACCTTTTTTCCAAAAACCACGCCGCTTCTCCCCTGCTTGCTCAATCAGGCTCCTCATCCCCATCTCCCCTTTGTCCTGCAGCGCTCCAGGCAGCCGTGACCATTCTGGAGTGCGGGGGGGAACCTCCAGCCCCCCGGGGGGTCCCTGCGCCTCCTCTGCCGAGGGTCCGGGTTCAGTTTTGGCAGTTTTGGGATGGGCTGGTATCGACAGAGACCCGGGCAGGGGCTGGAATTCATTGCACAGATCAGCCAAGGTGGCAGTACCGACTACGCGGATTCGGTGCAGGGCCGGTTCACGATCTCCAGGGACAACGGGCAGAGCTCGGTGACGCTAGCCATGAACAACCTCAAGGACGAGGATTCCGCTGTTTATTTCTGTGCCAGACGTTTCGATGGTGATGCTGGTAACACTGCTGATGGTTTTGGCAACAGTTCCTGCAGTGGCACCCCCCATGATGGTCACCAAAAGTCTGCATTCCCCAGTGATCCTTCCCCAAAATCCCAGTCCTGTTCCTCAAATCTCAGCCATTTCCCCCCAAAACTCTGCCCCTGCTGCCCCAACTCTGGACTTTCCCCCAATTTTGCCCATTTCACCCAAATCTTTGCCATCTCAACAGGCCCTGATTGGCTGAGCTGGCACAGGCAGGAATGCGAATTCTTGGACAGCAAGGCCTGACCTGGATCCCAGGCTTGAAGGTTTAGGGCCAATGGTTGACATGTGGGGCAGGAGCAGGGGAGGGTTTGGGGTAAGTGCTGACCATTGGGGCAAATGGGGGAGATTTGGGACAAAGGGACAAGGGCTGAGGTTTGGGGGGGAACAGTCTGGGATTGCGAACAGTGGGGCTCAGACAGGGGTGGTGCCACCACCGACACGGTCAATATAAGCAGCAGCAGGGCTACCCGCACCACTCAAACACACCGCATTTGCACAGAAATACGATCCGGAATCCTCGTCCTTGAGGTTGTTCACGGTCAGCGTCACCGAGCTCTGCCCGTTGTCCCTGGATATCCTCAACCGGCCCTTGACTGACGGCGCGTAGTCGGTGTAGGAAACAGCACTGCTGCTGATTCCCGCGTGCATTCCAGCCCCTGCCCGGGTCTCTGGCAGATCCAGTGCATGGCATAACCACCAAAACTTTACCCGGACCCTCGGCAGAGGAGACGCAGGGACCCCCCGGGGGGCTGGAGGTCCTCCCCGCATTCCAGCAGGGTCATGGCTGCCCTGAGCCCTGTGGGACAAAGGGGAGATGGGGATGAGGCCAAAGCTCAACTCCTGACCCAAATCCTGATTCTGGGCCCCAAATTGGGACCCTTGGCGTTCATCATACTCCTCCGAGGTGGGTCCCGTCTCTTTTTCCAGCTGACACTGCAACCCATTCATGCCCACAGCCAATCAGGTTCCTCATCCCCATCTCCCTTCTGTCCCACAGGACTCCGGGCGGCCGTGACCCTGCTGGAGTGCGGGGGGCACCTCCAGACACCCGGGGGGTCCCTGAACTTGCTGTGCCGCGCCTCTGGCTTCAATTTCAAAAAATCTGCAATGTTCTGGATGCGCCAGAGACCCGGGCTGCGGCTGGAGTACGTTGCGGCGATCAACGGTGATGATTCCACCCCCAGATACGTGCCGTCGGTCAAGGGCCGGGTCAGGATCTCCAGGGACAATGGGCAGAGCTCGGTGACGCTGACCATGAACAACCTCAAGGACAAGGATTCCGGATCCTATTGCTGTGCCAAAAACGCCTATGATGGTTGGGGTTGAGAGGCTCATGCTGCTGGTTCTAATTTTGGTCCTGTCTCCATCCCCGTTCACCAGGTCCTTCCCTCCTGCCCTTCACCCCATTGTTGATGCCCACAGACCCAAATCTGGACCATTTTTCCTAAATCTTGACCATTTGCACTGAGGGTTGAGAGCCTTGGTTGAGCCTTGGAGCCAAGAGCTGAGGTGTGGCGCCAATAGCTGAGATTTGGGGTAGAGCCAGCTGAGTTTGGAGCCAATAGTCACAAGTGAACCCCGCTGAAATCTGGGGCACACAGGGTAGGGTTTTGGGGATGAACCTTTGAGAATTATTTCAAATTCATAAAGCCCCATGGAAATGTGTGAGGTGAGACAATGATTGGGGAGATTGGGAAAAACGGTCAAGATTTGTGGCCAACACTAAAGATTTGGAGGTAGAATGTGGGGTTTTGGGGTGTTTGTGGGCACAGTATCGAGGAGGGGCCACCACTGGCATCGTCATCATAACCAGCATCAAAATTAGGACCACAACCACTGCTGTAACATTTGGCGCAAAAATAGGATCCGGAATCCTCTTCCTTGAGGTTGTTCATGGTCAGCGTCACCGAGCTCTGCCCGTTGTCCCTGGAGATCGTGACTCGGCCCTTGACTGAATCCGCGTAGCCAGAGTTGCCACCATCGTTCCTGATCCACGCGAGCCACTCCAGCCCCTGCCCGGGTCTCTGGCGCATCCAGAACATGTCGTAGCTCCCGAAACTGAACCCGGACCCTCAGCAGAGGAGGTGCAGGGACCCCCCGGGGGGCTGGGGGTGGCCCCCCCTGCACTCCAGCAGGGTCATGGCCGCCCAGAGCCCTGCTGGACAAAGGGGAGAGGATGGAAATCAAAAGTCTGATTGGTCAAGGGCCTCCAAGTGGGTGTGGCCAGCTGGACAAAGGGGTAGAATTCACCTGGGAGGAGGATGATGAACTCCAGAGGTCCCAATTTTGGGCCAAGAGTCAGGATTTGGGTCAAGGGTTGAGCTTTCGCCTCATCCCCATCTCTCCTTTGTCCCGCAGGGCTCCGGGCAGCCATGACCTTGCTGGAGTGCGGGTGGACTTCCAGCCCCCCGGGTGGTCCCTGCGCCTCCTCTGCCGAGGGTCTGGGTTCAGTTTTGGCAGTTTTGGGATGGGCTGGGTGCGCCAGAGACCCGGGCAGACACTGGAATACATTGCAGCTATCAGCAACAGTGGCACCACATGGTACGCGCCATCGGTGCAGAGTTGGTTCAGGATCTCCAGGGACAACGGGCAGAGCTCGGTGACGCTGACCATGAACAACCTCAAGGACGAGGATTCCGGATCCTATTTCTGTACCAAATGTTACAGCACTGGCTGTGGTAATGCTGCTTATGCCTATGGTTTTGATGCTGGTTGTGGCCTCTAGCCCTTTCTTCTGTGTTCTCACAAATCACAGTGTTCTCTGATCCTTCCCCAAAGTCCCGGCTCTTTTTCTCACATCTCAGCCATTTTCCCCCAAACTCCACCATCACTTTCCCAATTTCAGATTTCCCCAAATTTTGCCCATTTCTCCCCAGTCTGGCCCTTCCCCTCCGTCCCAGTGTGGCACGGGGATCGCTCCAGGGCCCTTTGCACACAAAGATTTTTATGCAGCCGGCGCTCTGCCGCAGCGCCCCGAGGCTGAGCTGCCCTCTGCCAAACACAGATGTTCACCATGACCAAAACCTAGGAACTTTCTGTTTCCTTTCGTGCCCCGGCCGGGCCCCGGCAGCTGCCGGGGAGGAAGTGGGGGGAGGCTGCGGAGCCCCAAAATCGCGGCGTCTTCTCCTCCCTCCCTCCCTTTGTCCCACCTGGGGCTTCACTTCTCCCTCAGCGGCCTCGGTGTCTGGTGCTGCTCCTTGGGGCTGGGCTGGAATCCTCTCTGGGAGCTATGGAGAAAAAACCCTTTTTTTTTCCCAAATACGCCTGAAATTTTGGAGAGATGAAATTGCTGAAATTGATCTCGAGCCAAGGGCTCCTTGCTGAGAGAAGCAGATGGGTGCAAGGGTGGAGTCACCTGGAACGTTCCATCGGTCAAGGGCCAGGTCAGCACGGCCAAGGACAGCGGGCTGAGCTCGGTGACACTGGCCATGTGTGACCACAGGGGAAAGGTCTGGGGACAGCTGAGGACACGGTGATGGGGGCATGGCCAAAAGCACTGGCAATATCAGCATTGCCACCAGAAATACGCTTGTCACAGAAATTGGATCCGGAATCCTCGTCCTTGAGGCTGGTCATGGTCAGCGTCACCGAGCACTGCCCATTGTCCCTGGAGATCGTGACCCGGCCCTTGACCGACAGCGTGTACAAGGTGTTGACACCATCAGCATTGATCCCAGCAACGAATTCCAGCGCCTGCCTGGGTCTCTGGCGGACCCAGAACATTCCAAAACTCCCAAAATTGAACCCAGAGACGCGGCACAGCAACGTCATGGACCCCCCCGCGGCTGGAGGTCCCTCCCGCACTCCAGCAGGGTCACAGCTGCCCGGAGCCTTGCGGGACAAAGGGGAAATTGGGATGAGGCGATGCAAAACTCAGGCAGAACTGCCCAAATCATTAATGGGTGGATTGGGGCTAATTGCAGTGTTTAAGGCACTTCTCCATACAGGAAACCTCTGTTAGATATTTAAAGCCAGACAAATGGAGTTTGGGGCAAAAGCGGTGAAGGTTTGGGCATGTGGGAATGGCCGTGACCCTGCTGGAGTGCGGGGGGGACCTCCAGCCCCCTGGGGAGTCCCTGCGCCTCTTCTGCCGTGGGTCAGGGTTCAGTTTTGGCAGTTTTGCCATGCACTGGTTCTGCCAGAGACCCGGGCAGGGGCTGGAGTGGGTCGCTGGGATCAGGAACAATGGTTCGAGCACCGTGTACGCGGATTCAGTCCAGGGTCGGTTCAGGATCTCCAGGGACAACGGGCAGAGCTCGGTGACGCTGACCATGAACAACATCAAGGACGAGGATTCCAGGTCCTATTTCTGTGCCAAGCGTGCTTATGCTGATAATTGGGGCCCTCCTGCTATTTGTAAATGCATCATTGGTGGATCGATCGCCATCTCAGTGTCCCCACCTGTCCCCAAAGCCCCTGACCCTTCCCCCACACCCCAGCCCCAGGGCTTGCCCCCTTGTCCCAGATCTGCCCCATTTCCACCCATGGTGACCAAAGACGCCAAACCCCGTCTGGTGTTGTCCCAAAACCATCTGAGTTGGTGACAGAATTTGCCAAATTTCACCCAAAATCTCAGCCTTTTGGGCACTTTTGGGGGCCAGGGTGAGATTTGGGGCCGAGAGTTGAGTTTGGAGCCAGACCCCGCGGGAGGGTTGGGGGCCGATTGGCAATGCTGGGGCAAAGGGGGCGGGGTTGGGACAAAGGGTCAGGGGTGGGTCAGGGGGTTTGGGGAAGGGTCTGGGGACAGCTGGGGACAGGGACGGGGCTGAAACCCCAAACACCAACACTAACACCAATAACAGCACCAAGAGCAGCACCAGCATCAGAAGATTAGGCACAGAAATAGGTGGCGGAATCCTCATCCTTGAGGTTGTTCATGGTCAGCGTCACCGAGCACTGCCCGTTGTCCCTGGAGATTGTGTACCGGCCCTTGACTGATGGCGCGTAGTAGGTGCTGGAAGCAGTTTTCTAGATTCCAGCGAGCCATTCCAGCCCCTGCCCGGGTCTCTGTCGGATCCAGTTCATGGCAAAATTGCTGTAAAAATCGAACCCAGTCACTTGGCAGAGGGGGCGCAGGGACCCCCCGGGGGGCTGGAGGTCCTGCCCGCACTCCAGCATGGTCACAGCCGCCTGGAGCCCTGCGGGACAAAGGGGAGATGGGCATGAGGCCAAAGCTCAACCCTTGACAAAAATTCTGATTATTGGCCCAAAATTCTGACCCCTAGACATTCTCAACCTTCCCCAAAATGGGTGCCGACTCTTTTCCAGCAGGCCACACCCACTTTGAGTCCCTTGACGAATAGGGTTCCTCATCCCCATCTCCCCTTTGTCCCGCAGGGCTCCGGGCGGCCGTGACCCTGCTGGAGTGCAGGGGTAACCTCCAGCCCCCCGGGGGGTCCCTGCGCCTCCTCTGCCGAGGGTCCAGGTTCAATTTTGGCAATTTTGGGATGGCCTGGATCCGCCAGCGACCCGGGCAGGGGCTGCAGTTGCTTGAAACCGTCACCAGCAGTGGTAGCGTTACCAGGAACGCGGATTCCTTCAAGGGCCGGTTCAGGATCTCCAGGGACAACGGGCAGAGCTCGGTGATGCTGACCATGAACAACCTCAAGGATGAGGATTCCGGATCCTATTTCTGCGCCAAGGACACCGATGGTCACGATGCTTATGCTGATGCTGGTTGGGGAAGATGGAACAGCAAAGCCTTATCAATAGGATTGCCTGGCAAAAGATCTTGAGAATATGGAAACCATCAGCGAGATTGAAATGCGAGAAAGCTTTGAGATCCCTCAGTTACTGAACAACTGGAAAACAACGGCGTGGCCGGCTGAATGTGATCCCCTTTTGATGGAAAAGCACCCTCTGCCTGCAGACAGCTCCAAGGGTCAGAGCAGACCCCACAGCTTGGCAGAAGGGGCCAAAGAGTTGTTTTTTGGGTTTAAAGTTACCCCAGAGAGCAGTTTTTAGGGTTCAAGCTTACTCCAAAAATGAATTTTTAGGGTTTCCAAAGAGTAGGTTTTAGTCTTAGCAGAAGGGTCCCAAAGAACAATTTTTAGTGTTTAAAATGTAACACAGTACGGTAATGAAACGATTCTTATAGGCTGTGTGTAAATGCTGTAGGGTTTGTATATTGGACCAGATTGGTCACTGAGAATTAGAATATTCTACAGAGAAGAAGATTTATTTTATTGTGGTGGGAACCTCACTCTCTTACCCTTTTATGCTCTTAGTGTTTTATGTTCTTACCCTTTTACACTCCTACCATTTTATTCACTGACTCTTTCACTCTCTTACCCTTTTTATTCTCTCACCCTTTCACTCATTTACCTTTTTTACTCTCTTACTCTCTCACCCTCTCATCCTCTCTCCCCTCTCTTCTCTCAGCCCTGCTCCAGCTGTGCCTGGCAGCTCCCAGCAGGGCCCTGCAGTTCGTCCTTTGCAATAAACCCCAAATTCCAGACCTGGGTGCAGAGATCTCTCGTGTCCGTCTGTCTGTCTTGACCGTTCTTCGCCCGGATGCTCCTGCAATGCTGGTTGGGGAATGGGGCCAAGCCCGGCACATCAATAGCACCAGCATCAGAACTGCGAGCACCAGTATAAGCACATTTCCCACAGAAATAGGATCCAGAATCCTCGTCCTTGAGGTTGTTCATGGTCATCGTCACCGAGCTCTGCCCGTTGTCCCTGGAGATCCTGACCTGGCCCTTGACCGATGGCGCATACTCGGTGTAGCCACCAGTGTTGCTGATATCTGCAACGTATTCCAGCCCCTGCCCGGGCCTCTGGCAGAACCAGAACACTTTTTAACTCCCGAAATTGAACCCGGACCCTCGGCATAGGAGGCACAGGGAACCACCGGGGGGCTGGAGGTCCCCCCCGCACCCCAGCAGGGTCACGGCCGCCCGGAGCCCTGCGGCACAAAGGGGAGATGGGGATGAGGGGTTGCAAAAGTCAGGCAGAGCTGTCCAATTAATTAATGAGTGGACTGGGGCTCATTGCAGGGCTTAAAGCACTTTACAATACTGGAAATCTCTGTTGGAGATTTGGGGCGAGACAAAGGGAATTTGAGGCAAACCAGTGAAGGTTTGGTGATGAGGGAGCAGCCGTGACCCTGCTGGAGTGCGGGGGGGAACTCCAGCCACCTGGAGGGTCCCTGCGCCTCCTCTGCCGTGGGTCCGGGTTCGATTTTGGACAATTTGGGATGGGCTGGATGCGCCAGAGACCCGGGCAGGGGCTTGAAGACATTGGAGGGATCCAAAGTGATGGCAGCACCTACTACGATCCATCGTTCAGGGGCCGGGTCACGATCTCCAGGGACAATGGGCAGAGCTCGGTGATGCTGACCATGAAAAACCTCAAGGACGAGGATTCCGGATGCTATTTCTGTGCCAGATGCAGTGATAGTGGTTGGAATGGTGCTGCTGTTGCTTATGGTGACAATCCTCAGCATCGCCCCAAGGCCGCAGCCCGAGTTCCCAAAATTTCCCAAATTACTTCTCCCAAATCCCAACCCTTGACCCCTTTCTTGACCTTACTCCCCAGTTTCCACTATTGCTGTCCGAATTCCTGATGTTTTCCCAGATTTGCCCATTTCACCCAAATCACCCCCAGTTCCACAGACCCTGATTGGCTGAGCTGGCACAGGCAGAAATGGGAACTCTTGGAGAGCAAGGCCTGAACTGGAGCCCAGGGGTGAAGGTTTGGGGTCAATGGTTGAGTTTGGGGGCAGGAGCAGGGGAGGGTTTGGGGTCAGTGCTGACCATTGTTGCAAATGGGGGAGATTTGGAACAAAGGGTCAAGGGCTGAGGTGTGGGGGACAATTTGAAGGAAGGGTCTGGGTTTGGGGACAGGTGAGGACACAGAGATGGGGATGGATCCGCCACGGCCACTGTCACTATAAGCAGCAGCACCACCACCATAACCACTATCAGCATGTTTGGCACAGAAACAGGATCCGGAATCCTCTTCCTTGAGGTTGTTCATGGTCAGCGTCACCGAGCTCTGCCCGTTGTCCCTTGAGATCATGACCCGGCCCTTGACCGACGGCGCGTATTTGGTGCTGCCAGCGCTGCTGCTGATACTGGCGATGTATTCCAGCCCCTGCCAGGGTGTCTGGCGGATCCAGAACATTCCATAAGTCCAAAAACTGAACCCAGAGGCACGGCACAGCAAGTTCAGGGACCCCTCGGGGGGCTGGAGGTGCCCGCGCACTCCAGCAGGGTCACAGCCGCCCGGAGCCCTGCGGGACAAAGGGGAGATGGTGAGGAATAAAAAAAACTACCCAAATTTAAATTCTTGCAAGCAGATCCTGATGTTGGCCCCACATTGGGACCCTTGGACCGCCCCATCCTCCTCCTGCAGAACCTGCTGGCCCTCCCAGGTGTATCCCACACACTTTTTCTGGCATGGCGACGCCCACTTTGGGTCCAAAACCAATCCAACTCCCCAACCCCATCTCCCCTTTTTCCCGCAGGGCTCCGGGCAGCCGTGACCCTGCTGGAGTGCAGGGGGGACCTCCAGCCCCCCGGGGGGTCCCTGACGTTGCTGTGCCACACCACTGGCTTCAATTTCACAAAATCTGCAATGTTCTGGATCCGCCAGAGACCCAGGCTGGAGCTGGAATTCGTCGCTGGGATCAACGGTGCTGGTTCCACCCCCAGATATGTGCCATCGTTCAAGGGCTGGGTCAGGATCTCCAGGGACAACGGGCAGAGCTCGTTGATGCTGACCATGAACAACCTCAAGGACGAGGATTCCTGATCCTATTGCTGTGTCAAAAACGCCTATGATGGTTAGGGTTGGGAGGCTCATGCTGCTGGTTCTAATTTTGGTCCTGGCTACATCCCGGTGTCCCCAGCTGTCCCCGTTCCCCAGGTCCTTCCCCCCTACCCTTGACCCCATTGTTGACCCCCACAGACCCAAATCTGGACCATTTTTCCTAAATCTTGACCATTTGCACCCAGGTTTGGGGGACCTTGGTTGAGCCTTGGAGGCAAGAGCTGAGGGTAGGGGCCAAGAGCTGAGATTTGGGGCACAACCAGCAGAGTTTGGAGCCAATAGTAACAAGTGAACCCCGCTGTGATCTGGGGCACACAGGGCAGGGTTTTGGGGATGAACCTTTGAGAATCATTTAAAAATTCTGAAAGCCCCATTGAAATGTGTGAGGTGAGACAATGATTGGGGAGATTGGGGAAAACGGTCAAGATTTGTGGCCAACACTAAAGATTTGGAGGTAGAATGTGGGGTTTTGGGATGTTTGTGGGCACAGTATCGAGGAGGGGCCACCACTGGCATCGTCATCATAACCAGCATCAATATTAGGACCACAACCACTGCTGTAACATTTGGCGCAAAAATAGGACCCGGAATCCTCGTCCTTGAGGTTGTTCATGGTCAGCGTCACCGAGCTCTGCCCGTTGTCCCTGGAGATCGTGAACCAGCCCTTGACTGAATCCGCATAGCCGGAGTTGCCACCATCGTTCCTGATCCACGCGAGCCATTCCAGCCCCTGCCCGGGTCTCTGGCGCACCCAGAACATGTCGTAGCTCCCGAAACTGAACCCGGACCCTCGGCAGAGGAGGCGCAGGGACCGCCTGAGGGGCAGGAGGTCCCCCCCGCACTCCAGCAGGGTCACAGCCGCCTGGAGCCCAGCAGGAAAAAGGGGAGAGGATGGAAATCTAAAGTCTGATAGGTAAAGGGCCTCCAAGGGGGTGTGGCCAGCTGGACAAAGGGGTAGAATCCTCCTGGGGGGAGGGTGATAAACTCCAAGGGTCCCAATTTTGGGCCAAGAGTCAGGATTGGGGTCAAGGGTTGAGCTTTGGCCCAATCCCCATCTCCCCTTTGTCCCGCAGGGCTCCGGGCGGCCGTGACCCTGCTGGAGTGCGGGCGGGACCTCCAGCCCCCCGGGGGATCCTTCCGCCTCCTCTGCCGAGGCTCCGGGTTCGATTTTGGCAGTTTTGGCATGGGCTGGTATCGACAGAGGCCTGGACAAGGCCTGGAGTACGTTGCACGGATCAGTGACAGTGGAGGTTACACCGAGTACGCGCCATCGGTCAAGGGCCGGGTCTCGATCTCCAGGGACAACGGGCAGAGCTCGGTGACGCTGACCATGAACAACATCAAGGACGAGGATTCCGGATCCTATTTCTGTGCCAACGCTTTTTGTGCTGGTTGTTGGGCTCCTGTTAGTCATGGTGATGGTGCCTGTGATGGTGTGAAGCTCCTGGTATTTGCTCTGGTCTCATCATTTTATTCCCAAAGCTCTGATTTTCATCCCAAACCTCACCCATTGACTCAGCTCTTCATCCTTTGTGCCCGTTTACACCAATGGTCAGCACTGACCCCAAACCCTGCCCTGCTCCTGCCCCAAATCTGAAGCATTGGCCCCTAACCTTCACCCCTGGCCTCCAATTCAGGCCTCCTCCAATCAGGGCCCGGGAGCCTGAGGAGATTTGAAGACATCGGGGAGATTTGGGGTGAATTTTGCTGCCAACTTTCTTGGTTTGGGGCAGAACCTGTCGGGGCTTTTTGGCTCCATGGTTGGCGTTGCTGGAAATGGGGGAGGTCCCTGGGAAAGGCTCAGGAATGGGGTTAAGAGTTGTGATTTGGGGAAGGGTCTGGGGACTGGGGACAGGAAGGGCTCACAAATGGTGGTGTGACCACCGGCAGGGTCAATATTAGCAGCAGCATCAGCACCACCACCATAAGCAGATTTGGCACAGAAATAGGTGGCGGAATCCTCGTCCTTGAGGTTGTTCATGGTCAGCGTCACCCAGCTCTGCCCGTTGTATATGGAGATCCTGAACCGGCCCTTGACTGAAGGTGCGTAGCCGGTGCTGCCACCACTGCTGCTGATACTGGCGATGTATTCCAGTGTCTGCCGGGGTCTCTGGCAGATCCAGAACATTCCATAACTCCCAAAATCGAACCCGGCCCCTCGGCAGAGGAGGCGCAGGGAACCCCTGGGGGGCTGGAGGTCACCCCCGCACTCCAGCAGGGTCATGGCCGCCCTGGAGCCCATCCCCAAATCTTCACCAATTTCACTCATAACTCTCCTGCTTTGGTCCCAAATCTCCACCAGATTTTTCTGGTATCCTAAGGTTTCTCAAACCCTGCAATTGTATTCAATATTCTCATTAATTAATTGGACACCTGCTCCTCAGTTTTCCACATTGACTTCAAAAGTAATATCTCATAAACGACCCCCAAAACCTTCCAAGACCCCAACCCGGCACATCCAAGCCACGGCCTTGAGCTCCCTCCGGCTCCTGGCCCTGCTGATCCTGCTGCCCTTCCCAGGTGGGTCCTGCCCCGTTTTCCCACTGGCCACGCCCACTTTGAAGCCCGCGACCAATCAGATTACTCATTTTTAATCACCCGTTCTTCCCGCAGGGCTCCAGGCGGCCGTGACCCTTCTGGAGTGCGGGGGGGAACTCCAGCCCCCAGGGGGGTCCCTGCGCCTCCTCTGCCGAGGGTCCGGGTTCAGTTTAGGGAATTTTGACATGTACTGGATCCGCCAGAGACCCGGGCAGGGGCTGGAATATGTCACAGGGATCACCAGCAATGGTGGCAGCACCTGGTACGCGCCGTCGGTCATGGGTCGGTTCAGGATCTCCAGGGACAATGGGCAGAGCTCGGTGACACTGACCATGAACAACCTCAAGGACGAGGTTTGTGCCAAATATGGAGGCACTGGTTGGGCTGTTGCTGCGAATCCTTTTGTCCGCATCGACATTGGTGTTTCCCTACTTGTCCCCATTTTCCAAATTCTTTCCCCAAACCCCAGCCCCTGACCCCATTCCTGTCCCCATGTCCCAGCTCTGCCCTGCTCTGGCCCCAAATCTCAGCTCCTGGACCCAAATCAGGGCCAGTTTCACTCTGAGCTCGGCCTCGTCCCTCCTATCCCAACCACTGGGCCCAGACTTGTCCAATTTTACCCCAAATCTCCCCTGCGGGCACCGAGTCACAGCCACCCACCCAAATCTGCCCGTTGGCCTCACATCAGGAATTTTGGGTCAAATTTGAATTCTTGATCCCTGATCCTAACTTTGGGCCCAAATCCAGGCATTTCAGTGACATTTGGAGATCGAGGGCACTGAGAGTGGCCCAAAGGGGACATTTAGGGCAGAGCCAGAGCAGGGCTGGGACACAGGGTGAGGAATGGGATTTGGGGGAAGGGTCTGGGGTGCGGGGATGCAGACAGGGACCCAGTGATTGGATCAGTTGTATCAAGAGCAGCAGCACCTCTACAACAAATATCACCACTACTTTTTGCACAGAAATAGGAACCGGAATCCTCGTCCATGAGGTTGTTCATGGTCAGCGTCAGCGAGCTCTGCCCGTTGTCACTCGCCATACTGAACCGGCCCTTGACCGAGTCCGCATAGTAGATGCTTCCACTTTTTCTGCTGATCCCCGCCACACATTCCAGCCTATGCCCGGGTCTCTGGCAGATCCACAGCATAGCAAATTTTTCGATATCAAACCCAGAGGTGCGGCAGAGGAGGCGCAGGGACCCCCCGGGGGGCTGGAGGTCCCCTCCGCACTCCAGCAGGGTCACGGCCACCCGGAGGGCTGTGGGGGACAGAGGGGAGATGGGGATGAGAAACCTGATTGGTCCAGGGACTCAGGATGGGTTTGGCCAGTTCGAAACAGTGGCGGGACCCTCCTGGGGAAGGATGATGAAAACCAAAGATCCGATTTTGGGGCCAAGGGTCAGGATTTTGGTCAAGGGTTGAGCTTTGTCCTCATCCCCATCTCCCA
Organism: Melozone crissalis; assembly: GCF_028551555.1. Taxonomy (NCBI): domain Eukaryota; kingdom Metazoa; phylum Chordata; class Aves; order Passeriformes; family Passerellidae; genus Melozone; species Melozone crissalis. Next base: position 4,401,416 of record NW_026535856.1, read on the forward strand.
TTTGTCCCACAGGGCTCAGGGCGGCCGTGACCCTGCTGAAGTGCGGGGGGGGCCTTCAGCCCCCCGGGGCTCCCTGCACCTCCGCTGCCAAGGGTCCGGGTTCTATTTTGGCAGTTTTGGAATGAACTGGGTCCGTGAGGGACCCGGGCAGGGGCTGCAGTGACTCGCAGTGATCAGCTGCAATTGTGCTTACACCGAGTACGCGCCATCGGTCAAGGGCCAGTTCAGAACCTCCAGGGACAACGGGCAGAGACTGGTGACACTGACCATGAACTACCTCAAGGACGAGGATTCCGGATCCTATTTCTGTGCCAAGGGTGCTGGTGCTACTGCTGGTGACAATGATGCCTATGGTAATGGCCCCACCCCATAGCTGTGTCACCACTTGCCCTCACCTGTCCCAGACCCTTCCCCAATCCCCAGGCCCTGACCCCATTCCTGTCCCCGTGCCCCAATCCTGCCCTGACTCTGCCCCACATTCTCAGCTCCTGGCCCCACACCTCAGCTCGGGGCCCACTCAGGGCCATTTTGGCTCCTGAGCTCTCCTTGGCCATTCTGACCCTGCCCTTGACCGATGGAACGTTCCAGGTGACTCCACCCTTGCACCCATCTGCTTCTCTCAGCAAGGAGCCCTTGCCTCAAGATCAATTTCAACAATTTCATCTCCCCTAACTTTCATGTGTTTTTGGGAAAAAAAAAGGGTTTTTTCTCCATAGATCCCTGAGAGGATTCCAGTCCAGCCCCAGGGAGCAGTCTCAGACACCGCGGCTGCTGAGGGAGAAGTGAAGCCCCAGGTGGGAGCGAGGGAGGGAGGGAGGAGAAGACGCCACGATTTTGGGGCTCCGCAGCCTCCCCCCACTTCCTCCCCGGCAACTGCTACGGCACGGCTGGGGTGGGAAAGGAAACAGAGAGTTCCTGGTTTTGGTCATTGTGAACATCTGTGTTTGGCAGAGGGCAGCTCAGTCTCGGGGTGCTGCGGCAGAGCACCGGCTGCACAAAAAGCTTTGTGTGCAAAGGGCCCTGGAGTGATCCCCGTTCCACACTGGGACGGAGGGGAAGGGCCAGACTGGGGAGAAATGGGGAAAATTGGGGGGAAATTGGGAATTGGGGAAGTGATGGTGGAGTGTGGGGGAAAATATCTGAGATGTGAGAAAAAGAGCCGGGATTTTGGGGAAGGATATGAGAATGCTGTGATTTGTGGAAACACAGAAGAAAGGGCTTAAGGCCACAACCACCATCAACACCATAAGCATAAGCAGCATTACCACAACTACTGGTGTAACATTTGGCACAGAAATAGGTGGCGGAATCCTCGTCCTTGAGGTTATTCATGGTCAGCGTCACCGAGCTCTGCCCGTTGTCCCTGGAGATCGTGAACCGGCCCTGCACCGATGGCGCGTGCCAGGTGCTGTCACTGTTGCTGATAGCTGCGATGTATTCCAGTGTCTTCCTGGGTCTCTGGCGCATCCAGCCCATCCCAAAACTGCCAAAATCGAACCCGGACCCTCGGCAGAGAAGGCACAGGGACCCCCTGGGGGCCTGGAGTTCCCCCCCCGCACTCCAGCAGGGTCACGGCCGCCCGGAGCCCTGCGGGACAAAGGGGAGATGGGGATGGGAAACCTGATTGGTCCAGAAGGGGAAAAGGGGAGTCACTTCCAGGAAAAAGAGGCAGGGCCACCTGGGAGGGGCAGCAGGAGCAGCAGGGCCAGGAGCCAGAGGGAGCTTGAGGCCAAGGCCGGGATGTGCCCGGGTTGGGATCCCAGGGGGAATTGGGTGTCGTTCACAGTGTATTAACTGTGCAATCAATGCAGAATGCTCAGGATGAGGTGTCTAAGTAATTAAAGAATGGATTGGGGTAAATTGCAGGTTTTGAGGCATGTTGAGGTATGGAAAACTCTGGTGGGGTTTTGGGACCAAACAAGGGGAGTTATGGGAGAAATTGGTGAAGGTTTGGGGATGGGCTCCGGGCGGCGGTGACCCTGCTGGAGTGCGGGGGGGGCCTCCAGCCCCCCGGGGGTCCCTGCGCCTCCTCTGCCGAGGGTCCGGGTTCGATTTTGGCAGTTTTGGGATGGGCTGGATGCGCCAGAGACCCAGGCAGGGCTGGAATGGATCGCAGCGATCTGGAGCAATGGTGCCACCTACTACGCGCTGTCGGTGCAGGGACGGTTCAGGATCTCCAGGTACAACAGGCAGAGCTCGGTGACGCAGACCATGAACAACCTCAAGGACGAGGATTCTAGATCCTATTTCTGTGCCAAGGATGCTGATGGTTATGGTGCTGCTCCTAATGCTGGTTGGGGATGGGGTGACCTTCACCGTCAGTATAACCAGCACCATAATTATAGTAACCAGGAGCAGATCTGGCGCAGAAATAGGATCCGGTATCCTCGTCCTTGAGGTTGGTCATGGTCAGGGACATGGAGCTCTGCCCATTGTCCCGGGAGATTGTGAACCGGCCTTGCACCGACGGCGCGTAGAAGGTGTAACCCCCACTGCCGTAGTAGATGCTGGCGATGAATTCCAGCCCCTGCCCAGGTCTCTGATGCATCCAGAACAGGTCAAATTTGTCAAAATCGAACTCAGACCCCAGGCAGAGGAGGATCAGGGACCCCCCGGGGGGCTGGAGTTCCCCCCCGAACTCCAGCAGGGTCACGGCCGCCCGGAGCCCTGCGGGAAAGAGTGGAGATGGGGATGGGGCCAAAGCTCAACCCTTGACCCAAATCCTGACAGTTGGCCCTAAACTGGGACCCTTGAATTTCATCATCCTCCTCCCAGGTGGGTCCTGCCCCTTCTTCCAGCTGGCCTAGCCCACTAGGAGGCCTTCGACCAATCAGGTTTCTCATCCCCATCTCCCCTTTGTCCCGCAGGGCTCCGGGCGGCCATGACCCTGCTGGAGTGTGGGGGGGACCTCCAGACCCCCAGGGGGTCCCTGCACCTCCTCTGCCGAGGCTCCGGGTTCGATTTCGGGAGTTTCTCCATGTTCTGGATCCGCCAGAGACCCGGACAGGCTTTGGAATACTTCGCAAGCATCTACTACAATGGTGCCAACACCTACTACGCGCCATCGGTCAAGGGCCGGTTCAGGATCTCCAGGGACAACGGGCAGAGCTCGGTGGCGCTGACCATGAACAACCTCAAGGACGAGGATTCCGCCGCTTATTTCTGCGCCAAACGTAGCAGTAATGGTTATAGTTTTGCTGGTCCTGCTAGTATTGACAATTCCTGCCGTGGCCCCAGCCCCATTGCAGTCCCAAGTGCCCACAAATCCCCAGAGATCCTGCCCCGACTCCCAGCTCTGTTCATCAAATCTTCACCAGTTCCTTCCAAACTCCTCCCCTGCTGCCCCAACTCTCGGCTTTCCCCCAGTTTTGCCCATTTCACCCAAATCTCCCCCAGCTCCCTGGGCCCTGATTGAAGGAGGCCTGAACTGGAGGCCAGGGGTGAAGGTTTGGGGCCAATGGTTGAGTTTTGGGGCAGGAGCAGGGGAGGGTTTGGGGTCAATGCTGACCATTGGTGGAAATGGGGGAGATTTGGGACAAAGGGCCAAGGGCTGAGGTTTGGGGGGAGGGTCTGAGGACTCGGGGCATTTGGGAACCCATCAAGAAAGGCAGGGCTGAAACCAACATCAATACAATAAGCTTCGTAATTTGAACCAGCATAAGGAGACTTTGCACAGAAATAGGATCCGGAATCCTCGTCCTTGAGGTTGTTCATGGTCAGCGTCACTGACCTCTGCCCGTTGTCCCTGGAGATTGTGAACCGGCCCTTTACAGATGGCGCGTATGCGGTGTAGGAACCACTGCTGATCCCTGCGACCCATTCCTGAGCCTGTCCCTGTCTCTGGTGGATCCACATCATTCCAGACTGTCTGAAATCGAACCTGGCCCCTCGGCAGGGGAGGCGCAGCGACCCCCCGGGGGGCTGGAGCTTCGCCCCGCACTCCAGCAGGGTCACGGCCGCCCAGAGCCCTGTTGGACAAAGGGGAGATAGGGATGGGAAACCTGATTGGTCGAGGGGTGCAAACTGGGAGGATCAAGCTTGATAAAGTATCGAGACCCACATGGGGGGAGGATGAGGAACTCCAAGGGTCCAAGTTTGGGGCCAAGAGTCAGGATTTGGGTCAATGTTGAGGTTTGGCCTCATCCCTATCTCCCTGGGGGGTCCCTGCGCCTCCTCTGCCTTGGGGCCGGTTTCCGTTTCAGTCATTCTGATCTGCACTGGATCCGCCAGAGCCCCGGGAAGGGGCTGCAGTTGGTGGCCGCCATCGACAGCCACGGTGGCACTGACTACGCGCCGTCACTGCGGGGCCGGGTCGCGATCTCCAGGGACAACGGGCAGAGCTCCATGTCCCTGACCGTCAACAACCTCAAAGACGAGGATTCCGGATCCTATCCTATTTCTGCGCCAAGGAGTCCAGCACTAACATTGATGCTGGTGCCCCCGAATCCATTGACTTGTGCCTATCCCTGTGTCCCCACCTGTCCCCATTCCCCAGACCATTCCCTCCAGCCCTTGACCCCATCCCTGACCCCCACCGACCCAAATCTGGCCAATTTTCCCCAAAATCTCAACCATTTGCACCGAGATTTGGGGACCTTGGCTGAGGTTTGGGGCCCAGAGTTGATGTTTGGGTCCAGGAGCTGAGATTTGGGGCAGAACCAGCTGAGTTTGGGGCCAATGGTCACAAGTGAACCCCTCTGAGATCTGGGGTGCAAAGGGCACTGTTTTAGGCATGAAGAGGTGAGATTTGGGTCAAATGCCTAAAGCTGCAAGAGAAATGTGAGAGGTGAGGCAATGATGGTGGAGATTGGGGGAAAAATGTCAAGGTTTGTTGAAAAGGGCAAAGATTTGATGTTAAAAGTAGGAATTTTGGGATGTCTGTGAGCCCAGTGTCAGGTGATGGGGCCATCACCGGCATTCTAAATATAATTGGCACCAGCACCACCAGTACCAGGAGATTTGGCACAGAAATAGGTGCGGAATCCTCGTCCTTGAGGTTGTTCATGGTCAGCGTCACCAAGCTCTGCCCGTTGTCCCTGGAGATCGTGACCCGGCCCTCGACCGACGGCGTATAATCAGTGCTGCCACCACCATTACTGATATCTGCAACGTACTCCAGCCCCTGCCCGGGTCTCTGGCGGATCCAGTTCATGGCAACACTGCCAAAACTGAACCTGGCCCCTCGGCAGAGGAGGTGCGGGGACCCCCCGGGGGGCTGGAGGTCCCCCCCGCACTCCAGCAGGGTCACGGCCGCCCCGAGCCCTGCGGGACAAAGGGGAGATGGGGATGGGGCCAAAGCTCAACCCTTGACCCAAATCCTGACCCTTGGCCCCAAACTGGAACCCTTGGAGTTCATCATCCTCCTCCTACAGGGGTCCCACCCCTATTTTAGTCATGCAATGCCAACTTGGGCACTCTTCACCAATCAGGTTTCCCATCCCCATCTCCCCTTTGTCCCGCAGGGCGGGACCGGGCAGCCGTGACCCTGCTGGAGTGCGGGGGGAAACCTCCAGCCCCCCAGGGGGTCCCTGCGCCTCCTCTGCCAAGGGTCCGGGTTCAGTTTTGGCAGTGTCACCATGTACTGGGTGCGCCAGAGACCCAGGCTGGGGCTGGAATGCCTCGCAGGGATCTACAGCAGTGGCAGCGCCTACTATGCGGATTCAGTCAAGGGCCGGTTCACAATCTCCAGGGACAACGGGCAGAGCTCGGTGACGCTGACCTTTAACAACCTCAAGGACGAGGATTCCGGATCCTATTTCTGTGCCAAAAATATTGATAAAAATTTTTGCAGTGCTGGTGCTCCTCTTGATCCATCTGATCCCATCGTCGGGTCCCCATCTGTCCCCATTCCCAAGACTCTTCCTCCATTCCAGTCCCCTGTCCCTGCTCTGAGCTGGTTCTGCCCCAAATCTCAGCTCTTGGCCCCAATCTCAGCTGCTAGCTCCAAGCCTCAACCAAGGTCCCCAAACCTGGGTGCAAATGATTGAGATTTGGGGAAAATGGGCCAGATTGGGTCCGTGGCTATGACACAGTTCCACCACTGAAATTCTGGGGCAGAATGGGTCCAGTTGGGCAAAAATGGTTGGGATTGGTGGGACGAGGGTGAGCTCAGGGTGAAACCGGCCCTGATTTGGGGCCAGGAGCTGAGATTTGGGGTCAGAGCAGGGCAAGGATGGGACAAAGGGTCAAAAGTAGGATTAGGGGTTTGAGGGAAGGGTCTGGGGAATGGGGACAGGTGGGGACACAGACATGGGAACAGGACCAACACCAGCCCTGTCACCATAACCAGCAGCAGGAGTAGCAGTATTAAAAGATTTCACACGGAAATAGGACCCGGAATCCTCGTCCTTGAGGTTGTTCATGGTCAGCATTACCGAGCTCTGCCCGTTGTTCCTGGAAATCGTGAACCGGCCCTTGACCGATGGACTGTAGTAGGTGTAAGCGCCACTGCTCCAGATCCCCGCAATGTATTCCAGCCCCTGCCCGGGTCTCTGGCGGATCCATTGTGTGGGAAAACTGCTGAAACTGAACCCGGACCCTCAGCAGAGGAGGCGCAGGGACTCCCCGGGGGGCTGGAGATCCCCCCGGACCCCAGCAGGGTCACGGCTGCCCGGAGCCCTGCGGGACAAAGGGGAGATGGGGATGAGGCCTAAGCTCAACCCTTGAACACACAATCCTGACCCCTGGCCCCAAATTGGGACCCTTGGTCATCATCATCCTCCTCCCAGGTGGGTCACATCCCTTTTTTCAAGTGTGCTATGCCTAAATGGGCACTCTTGACCTATCAGGTTTCTCATCCCCATCTCCTCTTTGTCCCGCAGGGCTCTGGGGGGCCGTGACCCTGCTGGAGTGCGGGGGGCACCTCAAGCCCCCCGGGGGGTCCCTGACGTTGCTGTGCCGAGAGTCCGGGTTTGATGTCGGTGGCATCACCATGTTCTGGGTCCGCCAGAGACCCGGGCAGGGGCTGGAGTGGGTTGGGAACATCAGGAAGGAGGGCTGGAGCTCCATGTACGCACCGTCAGTGCAGGGCTGGGTCACGATCTCCAGGGACAACGGGCTGAGCTCGGTGATGCTGACCATGAACAACCTCAGAGTCGAGGATTCCGGATCCTATTTCTGTGCCAAAGCTGCTGGTGCTGGTTGGGCTGCTGATGCTACTTACATTGACCATGCCGGTCGTGGCAGCGCCCTTGCCTGAGCCCCTCTTGTCCCCAAATCTCAGAACCTTTACCCAAATCTCAGCCCTTGACCCCATTCTTGACCCATTTGCCCAGATCTGCCCCATTTCCCCCAAAGACCCCAAACCCCCAAACTGGTTCTGCCCAAAACCATCCTGCTTTCGCCCAAAACTCGCCCGATTCTGCCCCAAATCCCGACTCTGGGCTCCCAGCCACAGCTGCTGATCCAAACCTCACCCGCTGCCCCAAATCTCTGCCCTTGGGGCACTTTTGGGGCACAAGGGGGAGATTTGGAGCCGAGAGTTGGCTTTGGGGCCAGACCCAGGGCAGGGTTTGGGGTCAATGGGCAGCGTTGGGGCAAACGGGGCAGGGGTGGGACAAAGGGTCAGGGGTGGGTCAGGGGGGTTTGAGGAAGGGTCTGGGGACAGCTGGGGACAGGAACGGGGCTGAAACCCCAAACACCAACCCAAACACCGGGAATGAAACCAATGGAATGGGCGACATTCCAGCCACCATAGGAATCCTTGGCACAGAAATAGGATCCGGAATCCTCATCCGTGAGGTTGGTCATGGTCAGTGTCACCGAGCTCTGCCCATTATCCCTGGAGATCGTGACCCGGCCCTGGACTGAATCTCCATAGTGGGTGGTGCCAGCAGTGTTGATGTGTGCTATGAACTCCAGCGCCTGCCCGGGTCTCTGGCGGACCCCGCCCATTCCAAAACTGCCGAAATAAAACCCGGACCCTCAGCAGAGGAGGCGCAGGGACCCCCCGGGGGGCTGGAGGTCCCCCCCACACTCCAGAAGGGTCACGGCCACCCGGAGACCCGCAAGACAAAGGGGATGGAAAAGCTCAACCGTTGATCCAAATCCTGACTCTTGGCCCCACATTGGGTCCCTTGGAGTTCATCATCCTCCTCCCAAGTGGGTCCTGCCCCTTTTTCAAGCTGGCCATACCTGCTTTGAGGCCCTCGGCCAATCAGGTTTCCCATCCCCATCTCCCCTTTTTCCTAGAGGGCTCCGGGCGGCCGTGACCCTGCTGGAGTGCGGGGAGGAGTTCCAGCTCCCCGGGGGGTCCCTGCGCCTCCCTTGCCAAGGGTCCGGGTTCAGTTTCAGGAGTGTTGCCCTGCAATGGTTCCGACAGAGACCCGGGCAGGGGCTGGACAGGGTCGGAAGCATCAGGAGCAATGGCTCCGGCACCAACCTCGCGCCATCGTTCAAGGATCGCGTCAGGATCTCCAGGGACAACGGGCAGAGCTCGGTGACGCTGACCATGAACAACCTCAAGGACGAGGATTCTGCCGTTTATTTCTGTGCCAAAGAACCACGCACTGGTGGTTCGAATGCTGCTGCTGGTTGTCCTTTCAGCCTCGTCCCTGTCCCCATTCCCCAGACCCTTCCCTCCAACCCCTGACAATATTCCTGACCCTTTGTGCCAACCCTGCCCTTCTGTGGCCCCAAATCTCAGCTCTGGCCCCAAATCAAGGCCGTTTTCACGCTGAGCTCACCCTCGTCCCAGAAATCCCAACCATTTTTGCCAACTGGACCCGTTCTGCCCCAAAATCTCAGCGGTGGAACTGAGTCGCAGGCACAGACCCAAATCTGGCCCATTTTCCCCAAATCTTGATCATTTGCACCCAGGTTTGTGGACCTTGGTTGAGACTCGGTGCCCAGAGCTGAGGTTTGGGGACAAGAGCTGAGATTGGGGCACAACCAGCTCAGAGCTGGGACAGGGGGACAGGAATGGAGGAAGTGTCGGGGAAATGGGGACAGGGGGACCCAATGATGGGATCAGATTGACCAAGAGGAGCACCTGCACCGCAACAACTATTATCAATATATTTGGCACAGAAATAGGATCCGGAATCCTCGTCCTTGAGGTTGTTCATGGTCAGCGTCACCGAGCTCTGCCCATTGTCCCTGGAGATAGTGAACCGGCCCTTGACTGAAGCTGCATAGTAGGCTCTGCCACTGCTGTAGATCCCTGTGAGACATTCCAGCCGCTGCCTGGGCCTCTGGCGCACCCAGCACATGGTGACACTGCCGAAACTGAACCTGGACCCTCGGCAGAGGAGGCGCAGGGACCCCCCGGGGGGCTGGAGGTGCCCCCCGCACTCCAGCAGGGTCACGGCCGCCCGGAGCCCTGCGGGACAAAGGGGAGATGGGGATGAGACCAAAGCTCAACCCTTGACCCAAATCCTGACTCGTGGCCCTAAATTAGGACCCTTGGAGTTCATCATCCGCATCCCAGGTGAGTCACATCCCATTTTCCAGCAGACCACACCCGCTTTGAACCCACAGCCAATGACGTTTCTCATCCCCTTTGTCCCGCAGGGCTCCGGGCAGCCGTGACCCTGCTGGAGTCTGGGGGGAACATCCAGCCCCCCGGGGGCCCCTGACTTTGCTGTGCCGAGGGTCCGGGTTCAGTTTTGGGGATTATGGAATTTACTGGATCCGCCAGAGACCCGGGCAGGCTTTGGAATATGTTGCAGGGATCTACAGCAGTGGTGGCACCATCTACTATGCACCATCGGTCAAGGGCCGGTTCAGGATCTCCAGGGACAACGGGCAGAGCTCGGTGACGCTGACCATGAACAACCTCAAGGATGAGGATTCCGGATCCTATTTCTGTGGGAAAGCTTCATGCTCTGTTTGTGTTCCTAGTGCTGGTTATGTTGATGTTGCACGTTATGGCGTCCAGCTCCTGGTTCTGGCACCGCTCCCATCATTGAGTCCCAAGAGTTGTGATTTTAGTCCCAAATGTCACCCATTGAGCCAGCCCTTGACTCTTTGTCCCCATTTGCACCAATGGTCAGCACTGACCACAAACCCTGCCCTGCTCCTGCCCAAAAACTCAACCATTGGCCCCAAACCTTCACCCCTGAGCTCCAGGTCTGATCTTGCTCTCCAAGAGTTCCCATTTTTGCCTGTTCCAGCTCAGCCAATCAGGGCTCGAGGAGCAGGGGGCAATTTGAGGACAACGTGGACAATTGGGGCGAATTTTGGTGCCAACTTACTTTGGTTTGGGGCAGAACAATTAAGGGCTTTGTGGCTTCGTGGTTGGCGTTGCTGGAAATGGGGGAGATCTGGGGGAAAGGGTCAGGAATGGGGTCAAGGGCTGAGATTTGGGAAAGGGTCTGGGGAGTGGGGACAGGAAGGGCTCAGAAATGGTGGTTCCACCACCGGCAGGGTCAATATCAGCAGCAGCATAAGCACCACCACCATAAGCAGATTTGGCACAGAAATAGGATCCGGAATCCTCGTCCTTGAGGTTGTTCATGGTCAGCGTCACCGAGCTCTGCCTGTTGTCCCTGGAGATCGTTACCTGGCCCTTGACCGATGGCGCGTACCAGGTGCTGCCACTTTTGCTGATATTGGCGACTGGCTCCAGCCCCTGCCCGGGTCTCCGCCGATGCCAGCCCATCCCAAAACTGCCAAAATCGAATCCGGACCCTCGGCAGAGGAGGCGCAGGGATCCCCGTGGGGGCTGGAGGTCCCCCCCGCACTGCAGCAGGGTCACGGCCGTTTCACCATCCCGAAACCTTCACCAGTTTGCCCCAAATTCCCTTTATCTGACCCCAATTCTCCAACAGAGGACTCCAGTATTGTAAAGTGCCTTCAACACAGAAATTAACCCAGATCCACCCATTAATTAATTTGACAGCTCCACCCGACTTTTGCATCGCCACGTGCCCATTTCCCCTTTGTCCCGCAGCGCTCCGGGCGGCCGTGACCCTTCTGGTGCCCGGGGGGGAACTCCAGCCCCCCGGGGGGTCCCTGCGCCTTCTCTGCCAAGGGTCCGGGTTCGATTTTGGCAGTTTTGGGATGGGCTGGCATCGCCAGAGACCTGGGCAGGGGCTGGAGCCAGTCGCCACTATCAGCAGCAGTGGCAGCACCTACTATGCAAATTCGGTCACGGGCCGGTTTACGATCTCCAGGGAAAACGGGCAGAGCTCGGTGACGCTGACCTTTAACAACCTCAAGGACGAGGATTCCGGATCCTATTTCTGTGCCAAATCTTACAGCACTGGTAGCGCTGCTGCTACTTATACTGACTGTGCCGGTGGTGGCATCGCCATTTCTGAGCCCCTCCTGTTCCCAAATCTCAGACCCTTCCTCCAAATCTCAGCCATTGACCCCATTCCTGACCCTTTGTGCCAGATCTCCCCCATTTCCAACACCACCAACCAAGGAGCCGAAACCCACGAACCGCTTCTGCCCCAAACAAAACTAATTTGGCACCAGAAATCGCCCAAATCTGCCCCAAATCCCCACTTGGGCTCCCTGAAGGAGGCGCCGCTGACCGAATTCTCAACCTTTGCCTCCAAATCGGGACCCTGGGCCTCAAACCCTGACCTTCAGAGCAAAGTTTGGGGCACAAAGTGGAGATTTGGGGTCAGGAGTTGTGGTTTGGGGTCAGCGGGTAAGAATTGGGGCCGAGGTAGAGCAAGGTTGGGATCAATGGTCAAGGGCTGGGTGTGGGCTGGGGGTTTGGGGGAAGGGTCTGGGGAACGGGCACAGGGGGGGGATAAGGTGATGGGGATGGGGACACCATGGACATCGTCAATACGAGCAGCATGTTCAGGGTAATTATTAGCAGCACACTTGGCGCAGAACAAAACAGTGGAATCCTTGTCCTTGAGGTTGTTCATGGTCAGCGTCACCGAGCTCTGCCCGTTGTCCCTGGAGATCCTGAACTGGCCCTTGACCGACGGCGCGTAGAAGGTGTTGGCACTATTTAAGTAGATTCCTGCGATGTATTCCAAAGCCTGCCCGGGTCTCTGGCGGATCCAGTACATTCCATAATCCCCAAAACTGAACCCGGACCCTCGGCAGAGAAGGCGCAGGGACCCCCCGGGGGGCTGGAGGTCCCCTCCGCACTCCAGCAGGGTCACGGCCACCTGGAGACCTGCGGGACAAAGGGGAGATGGGGATGGGAAACCTGAGTGGTCAAGAGTGCCCAAGTTGGCATGGCACGCTTGAAAAAGTGGTGGGACACATGTGAGAGGAGGGTGATGAACTCCAAGGGTTAGAATTTGGGGCCAATAGGCAGGATATGGTTTGAGCTTTGGTCACATCCCCATCTTCCCTTTGTCCCGCAGAGCTCCAGGTGGCCATGACCCTGCTGGAGTGCAGGGGGGACCTCCAGCCCCCCGGGGGGTCCCTGCGCCTCCTCTGCTGAGGGTCCGGGTTTTATTTCGGCAACTCTGACATGCTCTGGATCCGCCAGAGACTCAGGCATGGGCTGGAATGGGTTGGAAGTATCAGCAGTAGTGGTGGCAGCACCTACTACGCGCCGTCCGTCAAGGGCCGGTTCACGATCTCCAGGGACAACGGGCAGAGCTCGGTGACGCTGACCATGAACAACCTCAAGGACGAGGGTTCCGGATCCTATTTCTGTGCCAAAGCTGCCTATAATAACTGGGGTGCTGCTGCTGGTGTGGATGGTGTTCACCTCATCCCCATCCCTGTGTCCCCACCTGTCCCCATTCCCCAGCCCCTTCCCCACACCCTAGCCCACGACCCCATTCCTGTCCCCGTGACCCAGCTCTGAACTGACTCTGTCCCACATTCTCAGGTCTTGGCCCCAAACCTCAGCTCTGGGCTCCAATCTCAGCCTAGGTCTCCAAACCAGGGTGCAAATGGTCAAGATTTGGGGAAAATGGGCCATATTTGGTGTGTGTCTGTGACTCAGGTCCACCACTGAAATTCTGGGCCAGAACAGAGATGGGGATGAGGACAAAGCTCAACCCTTGACCCAAACCCCGACTTTTGGCCCCAAATTTTGACACTTCTGCCGCCATATCCTCCTCCTAGCTGCCCTCTCAAGTGGGTCCTGCCCCTTTTTTCTGCAAGCCATGCCCCTTTTCCCCTTCTGGACCAATCAGATTCCTTGTTTCCATCATCTCCCCTTTGTCCCGCAGGGCTCCGGGCAGCTGTGACCCTGCTGGAGTGCAGGGGGGACCTCTAGCCCCCCGGGGGGTCCCTGCGCCTCCTCTGCCGAGGGTCCGGGTTCAATTTTGGAATTTTTGCCATGAACTGGGTCTGCCAGAGACCCGGGCAGGGGCTAGAATGAGTGGCATGGATCACCAGCAGAGGTGGCACCAGCTACGCGCTGTCGGTCAAGGGCCGGTTCACGATCTCCCAGGTCAACGGGCAGAGCTCGGTGACGCTGACCATGAACAACCTCAAGGTCGTGGATTCCGGATCCTATTTCTGTGCCAGAGAGGCTGGTTCCAGTTCTGGTGCTGGTTCTGATGGTTTTGACCCTGTCCCATCACCGCATCCCCACCTCTCCCCATTCCCCAGGTCCTTCTCTCCCGCCCTTGACCCCATTGTTGAGCCCCACGGACCAAAATATTGCCCATTTTCCCCAAATCTCAACCATGTGCACCCAGGTTTGGGGACCTTGGTTGAGCCTCAGAGCCAAGAGCTGAGATCTGGGACAGAACCAGCTCAGAGCTGGGACACCGGGGACAGGAATGGGGTCAGGGGCTGGGGATTGGTGGAAGGGTCTGGGGAATGGGGACAGGTGGGGACACAGGCATGGGAAAGGGGTCAAAACCATAAACAGCTGCTTGATCATATTTTCCTTCTGGAGCTTTCCCACAGAAATAGGCGGCGGAATCCTCATCCTTGAGGTTGTTCATGGTCAGCGTCACCGAGCTCTGCCCGTTGTCCCTGGAGATCCTGAACCGACCCTTAAACGTATCCCAGTAGTAGGTGTCTCCATCGTAGTCAATGCGCGCAACCCCTTCTAGCCCCGTGCCCAGGCTGTTGGCGAACCCAAATAAAACAGGTTTGTCCAAAACTGAATCCGGACCCTCGGCAGAGGAGGCGCAGGGATCCCTCGGGGGGCTGGAGTTCGCCCCCACACTCCAGCAGGGTCACGGCCGCCCGGAGCCCTGTGGGACAAAGGGGAGATGGGGGTGAGTAGATGCAAAAGTCAGGCAGAGCTGTCAGAAAAATTAATGGGAGGATTGGGGCTAATTGCAGGGGTGAAGGCACTTTACCATTCAGGATACCTCTGTTGGATGTCTGGGGACAAGCAAAGGGAATTGGTGGCGAAACCACCGAAGGTTTGGGGATGGGGGAGCGGCCGTGACCCAGCTTGAGTGCGGGGGGAAACTCCACTCCCCCTCTGCCGAGGGTCCGGGTTCAGTTTTGGCAGTTCCACCATGTGCTGGATCCATCAGAGACCACGACAGGCGCTGGAGTTGCTGGCGGGGATCACCAGTGGTGGCACCACCGCCTACGCGCCGTCTGTCAAGGGCCGGATCACGATCTCCAGGGGCAACGGGCAGAGCTCGCTGACGCTGACCATGAACAACGTCAAGGACGAGGATTCCGGATCCTATTTCTGCGCCAAATCAGTTAAGGATGGCACTGGCTGGGAGACTGTTGCCTATCGTGTTGACCTCATGTCCTTTAGCAGAGTCCACAGAGATTGCGAGAGCTCCATGCAGGATTGAGACGTAACAGCTGAACTGCTTAGCCATGATGGGACAGTAAAATGATCTCCTGTCTTCTACCTCTCACACCAGAGCTTATCTCTGTAACCCTATTGGTGACTTCTCCCTGACCCTCACTGTTGCACACGTTTGGATCCCCCTGTACCCTATAAAAAGGGGCTGGTTTAGCCCATCTGACCAGAGAAGAGCTGTCGCTGGAACCCCTCACAGATCCCTCAATGAACCATGGCTGTGGAACCACCAGGACCTCTCCTGCTCCTCTCTGTCCGTCTGTTTCTGACCCAGCCAAAGGCGCCCCAGCGAGTGAGCAAAGAGGCTGAATCCTGAGAGCTGAGAATCACGAAAGAGCTGAAATCCTGAGAGAGTTGATAATCACGAAAGAGCTGAAATCACTAAATAGCTGAAATCCTGAGGGAGCTGAGAATCCCTAAAGAGCTGAAATCACTGAGCTTGCTGAGATGGTGGCATCTCTTAGCTGATTGGGTGTTGGGGCACTCTGTCTCCAAGAATTATCCAGATTGGCCTGCATGGCTCGGGGATCAGCCCAAATCAGATATCTGGGTCTTATCAGGGTTGGGACACGGGGACAAGAACGGAGTCAGGGCTTGGGATTTGGGGGAAGGGCCAGGGGAATGGGGACAGGAGGGGAGCAAGGGCACAGGGACGGGGACAAAATGATAAGCATCAGCTTAAGCCCAATTATCACCATAAGCACGTTTGGCACAGAAATAAACGGCGGAATCCTCATCCTTGAGGTTGTTCATGGTCAGCGTCACCGAGCTCTGCCCGTTGTCCCTG
Organism: Melozone crissalis; assembly: GCF_028551555.1. Taxonomy (NCBI): domain Eukaryota; kingdom Metazoa; phylum Chordata; class Aves; order Passeriformes; family Passerellidae; genus Melozone; species Melozone crissalis. The sequence continues at coordinate 4,416,862 of NW_026535856.1, forward strand.
GAGATCCTGAACCGGCCCTTGAATGATGGCGCATAGTAGGTGTAAGCACCGTCGTACCTGATCCCCACGACCCATTCCAGCCCCTGCCTTGGCCTCTGTCATTCCCATTCCATTTCAAAACTCCCGAAACTGAACCCGGACCCTGGGCAGAGGAGGCGCAGGGAATCCCCAGGGGGCTGGAGGTCCCCCCCGCACTCCAGCAGGGTCACGGCCGCCCGGAGCCCTGCGGGAAAATGGGGAGATGATGGAAATGAGAAACCTGATTGGTCAAGGGCCCCTAAGTTGGTGTGGCCAGCTGGACAAAGGGGTGGAATCCACCTGGGAGGAGGATGATGAACTCTAAAGATCCCAGTTTGGGGCCAAGGGTCAGGATTTGTGTCAAAGGTTGAGCTTTGGTCTCATCCCCATCTCCCCTTTGTCCCGCAGGGCTCTGGGCGGCCGTGACCCTGCTGGAGTGCGGGGGGGACCTCCAGCCCCCGGGGTGGTCCCTGCGCCTCCTCTGCCGAGGGTCCGGGTTCAGTTTCGGGAGTGTTGCCATGCAATGGGCGCGCCAGAGACCTGGGCAGGGGCTGGAGTGGCTCGCACTGATCCACAGCGGTGGCAACACCGAGTACACGCCATCAGTCCAAGGCCGGTTGTGGATCTCCAGGGACACCGGGCTGAGCTCGGTGACGCTGACCATGAAAAACCTCAAGGTCGAGGATTCCGGATCCTATTTCTGCGCCAAATCTGCTGATGATAATTGCAATCCTGGTGCTAATTATGAAGATGCCTGAGGTGGATCCACCCCCATCTCAGTGACCCCTCCTGTCCTAAAGCCCCAAGTCCTTCTCCCAAATCGCCACCCTTGACCGTTTGTCCAACGTCTGCCCCATTTCCACCCATGGTGCCCAAAGACCCCAAACTCCGACTGGTTCTGCATCAAACCCAACTGAGTTGGTGCCAAAATTTGCCCCCTTTCACCCATATCTCGACCCTTTGGGCACTTTTAGGGGATGAGGGGGAGATTTCGGGCTAAGAGTTAAGTTTGGGGCCAGACACAGGGGAGGGTTTGGGGCCAATGGGCAGCGTTGGGGCAAAGGGGACAGGGTTGGGACAAAGGGTCAGGGTGAAGGTTTGGGGCCAATGGTTGAGTCTTGGGGCAGAAACAGGCGAGGGTTTGGGGTCAGTGGTGACCATTGATGCAAATACGGACCAAGGGTCAAGATCTGAGACAAGAGGTGAGGTTTGGGATGAAAATCGAAAATTTGGAGATACAATGATGGGAAAGGAGCAAAATCTAGAAGTTTGACGCTATCAACAGCATTGTCACCATGATTAGCAACAGCCCAACAACCAGCACAAAAAGCCCTGGCACAGAAATAGGATCCGGAATCCTCGTCCCTTCGGTTGTTCATGGTCAGCGTCACCGAGCTCTGCCCGTTGTCCCTGGAGATTGTGAACCGGCCCTTGACCAATGGCGCGTAGCCGATATTTCCACCCGTGTTGGTGATCCCCGTGACCCACTGCAGCCCCTGCCCGGGTCTCTGTCGATACCAGCCCATCCCAAAACTGCCAAAACTGAACCCAGACCCTCGGCAGAGGAGGCGCAGGGACCCCCCGGGGGGCTGGAGGTCTCCCCCACACTCCAGCAGGGTCACGGCTGCCCGGAGTCCTTCCCCAAATCTTCACCAATTTCACTCAGAACTCCTCTGCTTCGGTCCCAAATCTCCACCAGATTTTTTGGCTATCCTTAAGTTCCTCAAAACCTGGAATTAAACTCAATATTCTCATTAATTAATTGGACACCTTCTCTTCAGGGTTCCACATTGATTTCAAAAGTAATACCACATTAACAATGCCCAAAACCCCTGGGACCCCAACCCCGGCACATCCCGGCCTTGGCCTTGAGCTCCCTCCGGATCCAGGCCCTGCTGCCCCTGCTGCCCCTCTCAGGCGGGCTCCGTCGCTTTTTTCTGGAACACACGCACCTTTTCCCCTTCTGGATCAATCATATTTCTCATTTTTAATCATCTCCCCTTTGTCCCGCAGGGCTCCGGGCGGCCGTGACCCTGCTGGAATGCAGAGGGCACCTCCAGCCCCTCGGGGAGGTCCCTGCGCCTCCTCTGCCGAGGGTCCGGGTTCAGTTTCAGGAATGTGAACATGTACTGGGTCCGCCAGAGACCGGGACAGGGGCTGGAGTTCGTGGCAGAGATCAGCTACGATCTTTCCAGAACCTACTATGCCCCATTGGTCAAGGGCCGGTTCACGATCTCCAGGGACAATGGCCAGAGCTCGGTGACGCTGACCGTGAAAAACCTCAAGGACGACGATTCCGGATCCTATTTCTGTGCCAAATGCGCTGGTGGTTTTGCTGACTGGGCACGTGCTGCTGGTGGTTTTGTTGACCATCCCGGGTTTGGCCCCTCTCTCTCCTCTCCTGGTCCCCAGGTGTCCCCAAACCCCAGCCCCTTCCCCCAGATCTCATACCTAGACCCCCATCTTGACCTCTGACCCCTGTGTCCATCCCTGGGCCAACATTGAGCTGTAGGACAAAGATTTTAGGAGCAAAGTTTAGATCAAGAGACGAAGGTTGAGATTTTGGGGTTAAACAGCTGAAAGGTTTGGGGAAACGGTTGAGAGAGGGCTGAGGTTCGGGCGAGGGGTCTGGGGGTCTCAGAGCACTTGGGGCAGGGGATGGAGCCAACAGCAGCAGCACCAGGAGCATAACCATTGTCACGTCTGGCACAGAAATAGGATCCGGAATTGGGGAAATGATGGTGGAGTCTGGGGGAAAATGGTCAAGATTTGAGAAATAGGGGTGAGGATTTTTGTGATGGATTAGAGAATTCTGAGTTATTTGGAAACAGAGAGGAGAGGGCTTGGGACCACAACCACCATCAACACCATAACCAGCACTAGCATCAGCACAACCACTGCTGTAACATTTGACACAGAAATAGGATCCGGAATCCTCGTCCTTGAGGTTGTTCATGGTCAGCGTCACCGAGCTCTGCCCGTTGTCCTTGGAGATCCTGAACCGACCCTGCAGAGATGGCCATAGATGGTGCTGGAACCATCGCTCCTGATCCACGCGACGAATTCCAGCCCCTACCCGGGTCTCTGGCGGATCCAGAACATGGAGAAACTCCCGAAACTGAACCCGGACCCTCGGCAGAGGAGGCGCAGGGTCCCCCCGGGGGGCTGGAGGTCCCCCCCGCACTCCAGCAGGGTCACGGCCGCCCGGAGCCCTGCGGGACAAAGGGGAGAAGGGCATGAGGCCAAAGCTCAACCCTTGACCCCAAAATCCCAACTATTGGCCCCACGTTGTGACGATTGGTTCTTCTCCTCCTGCTCCTGGTCACCCTCCCAGCTGGGTCTCATCCCTTTTTCAAGCTGGCAACACCCACCTTGGGTCCACAGCCAATCAGGTTTCTCGTCCCCATCTCCCCTTTCTCCCGCAGGGCTCCGGGCGGCCGTGATCCTGTTGGAGTGCGGGCGGGATCTCCAGCCCCCCGGTAGGGCTCTGCTCCTCCTGTGCCGAGCCTCTGGATTCGACTTTGGCAATTCTGGAATGGTTTGGATCCGCCAGAAACCCGGGCAGGGGCTGCAATGTGTAGCGGGAATCAACAAGGACGGTTCCAGCGCTGGCTACGCGCCATCAGTCAATGGCCAGTTCAGGACCTCCAGGGACAACGGGCAGAGCTTCATAACCCTGACCATGACCAACCTCCAGGACGAGGATTCCGGATCCTATTTCTGCAAAAACTGTCAGTGCTGGTTGGGGTGCTGCTGTTTGACCCCATCCCCATCACTGCATCCCCACCTGTCCCCGTTCCCCAGCCCTTTACCCACCTCCCAGGCCCAGAGACGGCCCGTGACTATTTCTCCATTTCCCTTTCCTCTCTCCGGCCCCAAACCCCAACCCTTGGCCGTTGATTTTCCCTAAAACTCTGCCCCAAAGGTCAGCGCTGGGCCCGGGGCTGGGGACACGAATTCAGTCACCGAGAGCGGGGACGAGCCCTGGGATTTGGCGGAGGGTCTGAGGTATGGGGACAATTAGGGACGCAACAAAGAGGACGGGGCTAAATGCTCCATAACCAGCACCAGCAGCGTCACTACGATCAGCAACAACAGCATTATAACTCTCAGGAGTTTTGGCACAGAAATAGGACCCGGAATCCTCCTCCTTGAGGTTGTTCATATTCAGCGTCACTGAGCTCTGCCCGTTGTCCCTGGAGATGCTGACTCGGCCACTGAACGATGATGGGTATCTGGTGTCACCATCATAGTCAATCCCTACAATGTATTCCAGGCCGTGCCCAGGCCGCTGGCGGATCCACATCAGACTGGTTCATCCAAAACTTAACCTGGACCCTCGGCAGAGCAGGTGCAGGGAACCCCTAGGGGCCTGGAGGTCCCCCCCACACTCCAGCAGGGTCACGGCTGCCCGGAGCCCTGCGGGACAAAGGGGAGATGATGGAGATCAAAACTCTGATTGGTCAAGTGCCCCCAAATGGGTGTGGCCTGCTCGACAATGGGGTAGAATCCTCCTGGGAGGATGATGAACTCTAAAGATCCCAATTTGGCGCCAATAGTCACAATTTGGGTCAAGGGTTGAGCTCTGGCCTCATCCCCATCCCCCCTTTGTCCCACAGGGCTGCGGGCGGCCGTGACCCTGCTGGAGTGGGGGGGGGAACTCCAGCCCCCCGGGGGGTCCCTGACGTTTCTGTGCCGAGGGTCCGGGTTTGATTTTGGGGATTTCGGACTGCTCTGGATGCGCCAGAGACCTGGGCAGGGGCTGGAATGGGTCTCCGGTATCAGGAACGATGGTGCTTACACCGCCAATGCGCCGTCGGTGCAGGGTCGGTTCAGGATCTCCAGGGACAACGGGCAGAGCTCGGTGACGCTGACCATGAACAACCTCAAGGACGAGGATTCCGGATCCTATTTCTGTGCCAAATCCGCTGCTGCTTGGAATTGGGGCGATGCTGCTGCTTATTGTGACGACGCCAGTTGTGGATCCAGCCCCGTCCCCGAGTTTCCCCCAGTCCCCAACCCCAGACCCTTCCCCCAAACCTCAGCCATTGACCCAGCACTTGACCCTTTGTCCCCATTTGCACCAATGGTCAGCACTGGCCCCAAACCCTCACCTGCTCCTGCCCCAAAACTCAACCATTGGCCCCAAACCTTCGCCCCTGGCCTCCAGTTCAGGTCTCACTCTCCAAGAGTTCCCATTTCTGCCCGTGCCAACTCAGCCAATGAGGACCCAGGGAGATGGGGGAGATTTGGCTGAAATGCCCAAAACTGGGGGAAAGTCGACAGTTGGTGCAGCTGGTGCAGACTTTGGGGGAAAATGGTGAAGATTTGAGGAGAAGATCTGTGATTTGGGGAAGGATCTGTGGGGATTGCAGACATTTGGTGACCACCATGGGGGGTGGGACCACTGCCAGAATTGTCACTAAAGGCAGCAACACCACCACCAAAACTACTAGTAGCTCATTTGGCACAGAAATCGGATCCAGAATCGTCGTCCTTGAGGTTGTTCACGGTCAGCTATTACAGCGACCTGATGAAGGTCTTCAGGGTGAGAGAAGTGGACGAGAATCTTGGTTCACGATAGGATGGCTGGATTTATTGATATATGATATATAATACATTATAACTATACTAAAAGGAATAAAGAGAGAAGTTGCAGAAGCAGGTAAGCTAAGAATAGCATAGGAAAAAAGAAAATAACAAAATCCTGTGTCCAGCAGAAAGCAAGGACAAACTCTCCCGTGAGTGGTCAGCAAATCGAAACACTCACAGAAGACCAATCACAGATGATCCTATTACATTCCACACCACCAGATAATTATTGTTTACATTTTTCTTCTGGGGACCCAGCTTCACAGACAGGACAAATCCTAAAAGAAAGGATTTTATGAAAAAATCTCTGTGACAGGTCAGAAATGGGGTGAGGGGTTGGGATTTGGGGGAAGGCTCTGGGAGATGGGGACGGGGGGGACAGGGGGCAGCTAATGCCATCTAAACATTCAACAGAAGCAGGACCATCAATCCAACCACCATAAGCACATTTGGCACAGAAATATGATCCGGAATCCTCATCCTTGAGGTTGTTCATGGTCAGCGCCACCGAGCTCTGCCTGTTGTCCCTGGCGATCATGACCCGGCCTTTGAATGCGGGTGGGTACCAGTTGTATCCATCACTGTCTATCGCTGTGACCCACTCCAGCCCCTGCCCGGGTCTCTGGCGAACCCAGCCAAGCCCGAATTTCCCAAAGTCGAACCCGGACCCTCGGCAGGGAAGGCGCAGGGTACCCCCGGGGGGCTGGAGGTCCCCCCCGCACTCCAGCAGGGTCACGGCCGCCCGGAGCCCTGCGGGACAAAGGGGAGATGGGGATGAGAAACCTCATTGGTTGAAGGCCCCAAACTGGGTGTGGACTGCTGGTAAAATGGGCAGGACCTGCCGGGGAGGAGGATGAAGAACTCCAAGGGTCCCAGTTTGGGGCCAAGGGTCAGGATTTGAGTCAAGGGTTGAGCTTCAGCCTCATCCCCATCTCCCCTTTGTCCCGCAGGGCTCCGGGTGACCGTGACCCTGCTGGAGTGCGGGGGGGACCTCCGGCCCCTCGGGGGCTCCCTGCGCCTCCTCTGCCGAGGGTCCGGGTTTGATTTTGGCAGTTTTGGGATGGGCTGGGTTCGACAGATTCCTGAGAAGAGGCTGGAATCAGTGGCAAGGATCAGCAAAGGTGGCAGCGCCTACTACGCGGATTCGGTCAAGGGTCGGTTTACGATCTCCAGGAACAACGGGCAGAGCTCGGTGACGCTGACCATGAACATCCTCAAGGACGAGGATTCCGGATCCTATTTCTGTGTGAAATCTTTTAGTACTGTTACTCCTGCTGCTGGTTACGGTGACAGGGCTGGTGTTGGTGCTGTTCCCATGTCTGTGCCCCCACCTGTCCCCGTTCGCCAGACCCTTCCCTCCAACCCTTGTTCCCACTCCTGACCCTTTGTCTGAAGCCTGCCCTGTTCTGGCCCCAGATCTCAGCTCTGTCCCCAAATCAGGGCCAGTTTCACCCTGACCTCGGCCTTGTCCATGAAATCCCAATCATCGCCACCAGACTGGACCCATTGTGAGCCAAAATCCCAGTGGTGGAACTGAGTCCTAGCCACGGACCAAATCTTGCCCATTTTCCCCAAATCTCGACCATTTGCACCCAGATTTGGGGACCTTGGTTGAGCCTTGGAGTGCAGAGCTGAGGTGTGGGGCCAGGAGCTGAGTTTGGGGCAGAGCCAGCTCAGAGCTGGGACAGGGGGACAGGAATGGGGTCAGGGGCTGGGGATTGGGGGAAGGGTCTGGGGAACAGGGACGGGAGGGGGCAGAGCCATGGGGATGGGGTCAACATTATAAGCATTATTCCCCGAATAATTATCAGCAGATTTGGCGCAGAAATACGATCCGGAATCCTCGTCCTTGAGGTTGTTCATGGTCAGTGTCACCGAGCTCTGCCCGTTGTCCCTGGAGATCCTCACTCGCTCCTTGAATGAGGCCCCGTAGTGGGCACTGGAACCGTCCCTGCTGATCCCCGCGAGCCACTCCAGCCCCTGCCTGGGTCTCTGATGCATCCAGAACATTCCATTGCTCCCGAAATTGAACCCGGCCCCTCGGCAGAGGAGGCGCAGAGACCCCCCGGGGGGCTGGAGGCGCCCCCCGCACTCCAGCAGGGTCACGGCTGCTCCCCATCCCCAAACCTTTATTGGAGTTTTGCCCCAAATTCCCTTTGTCGGGCCCCAAATCTCCAAGAGAGATGCCCAGTAATATACAGTGCCTTCAACCCTCCAACTGACCCCAAATCACCCATTGATTAATTGGACACCTCTGCCAGAGTTTTGCATCGCCCCATCCCCATCTCCCCTTGGTCCCGCAGGGCTCCGGGCAGCCGTGACCCTGCTGGAGTGCAGGGGGGACCTCCAGCCCCCCGGGTGATCGCTGCGCCTCCTCTGCTGAGGGTCCGGGTTCAGTTTCAGGAATTTTGGGCTGGGATGGATGCGCCAGAGACCCAGGCAGGGGCTGGAATGGCTCGCAGGGATTCATAACGATGGAGACACTTACTACACGCCATCGGTCAAGGGCCGGTTCAGGATCTCCAGGGACAGCGGGCAGAGCTCGGTGACGCTGACCATGAACAACCTCAAGGACGAGGATTCCGGGTCCTATTTCTGTGCCAAGGGTGCTGATGCTTATAGCTGGAATGCTGCTGCTTATGGTGAAGACCCCAGTGGTGGATCCACGCCCCCATATCAGTGTCCCCACCTGTCCCCAAACCCCCAACAATTCCCCCAATCCTCAGCCCTAGGCCCATCCCCTCCTGGGGGTCTCTGTCCCAGTCCCCACTGGGACGGGATTCTGGGGACCCCTCTGGAGCCGTTTGGTTTCCCACCGTCGCTCTCCTCACTGGGCCGTGGCCATGGGGAGGTGCCGGCGGGGTCACGGCCCCGGCAGCACACACAGAACTCGATGGTGCAGCTCAGTGCGAGAGGTTTGTGGCCAATCGCAGAAAGCAAGGGCAGATTGACACGGTGGGGCCAGATCGGGACATCCCCGTCAGTTTTGGGGAATTTGGTTGGGACGTGGATCCCAGAGCTGAGGTTTGGGGCCAAGAGCTGAGACTAGGCCAGAACCAGTTCAGAGTTGGGACACGGGGACAGGAATGGGGTCAGGGGCAGGGGATTGGGGGAAGGGTCTGGGGAACGGGGAAATGGGGGAAACAGCCATGGGGATGAGGTCAAAACGACAGGCAACATTCTCCCAACCAACACGATCATCAACACACTTGGCACAGAAATAGGATCCGGAATCCTCGTCCTTGAGGTTGTTCATGGTCAGCGTCACCGAGCTCTGGCCATTGTCCCTGGAGATCGTGAACCGGCCCTGCACCGATGGCACGTACCCGGTCAAACCAACATTGTAGCTGATACTCGCGAGCCACTACAGCGCCTGCCTGGGTCCCTGGCACACCCAGTTCATGTCGTAGCTTCCGAAACTGAACCTGGACCCTCGGCAGAGGAGGCGAAGGGACCCCGCAAGGGGCTGGAGGTCCCCCCCGCACTCCAGCAGGGTCACGGCCGCCCAGAGCCCTGCGGGACAAAGGGGAGATGATGGAAATCAAAACTCTGATTTGTCAAGGGCCTCCAAGTGGGTGTGGCCAGCTGGACAAAGGGGCAGCACCCACCTGGGAGGAGGATGATGAACTCCAATGGTCCCAATTTGAGGCCAATAGTCAGGATTTGGGTCAAGGGTTGAGCTTTGGCCTAATCCCCATCTCCCCTTTGTCCCGCATGGCTCCGGGCAGCCGTGACCCGGCTGGAGTGCGGGGGGGACCTCCAGCCCCCCGGGGAGTCCCTGCGCCTCCTCTGCCGTGGATCCGGGTTCGATTTCGGGAGTTACCCCATGATCTGGATCTGCTAGACACCCGGGCAGGGGCTGGAATATTTTGCGGGGATCTGGAGCAGTGGTGCTTACACCTACTACAGTCCATCGGTCAAAGGCCGGTTCACGATCTCCAGGGACAACGGGCAGAGCTCGGTGATGCTGACCATGAACAACCTCAAGGACGAGGATTCTGCCATCTATTTCTGTGCCAGGGGTGCTGAAGATAATGGTGCTGTTAATGATGCCTATGGAATTGATGCCTCGCCATGGCTGTGTCCACCCCTGTCCCCGTTCCCCAGACCCTTCCCCAGCTCCCAGCCCCTGACCCAGCCCGTGACAATTTCTCCATTTCCCTTTCCCCTCTCCGGCCCCAAACCCCAACCCTTGGCCATTGATCTTCCCCCAAACTCTGCCCCAAAGGTCAGCACTGGACCCGGGGCTGGGGACACGAATTCAGTCACCGAGAGCGGGGACGAGCACTGGGATTTGGGGGCAGGGTCTGGGGAGCCGGGACTGGGGGGGACACAGCCATGGGGCGGCAGGTTCAAAACCATAAGCAACATCAGCAGCATCGGACCAAACATTACCAGATTTGGCACAGAAATAGGTGGCAGAATCCTTGTCCTTGAGGTTGTTCATGGTCAGAGTCACCGAGCTCTGCCCGTTGTCCCTGGACATCCTGAACCGGCCCTTGACTGAGGGCGCGTAGCCGGTGCTGGAACCATCACTCTTAATCCCCCCGAGCCACTCCGTCACCTGCCCGGCTCTCTGGCGGACCCACTGCATCCCTAAATTCCCAAAACTGAATCTGGACCCTCGGCAGAGGAGGCGCAGGGACCCCCCGGGGGGCTGGAGGTGCCCCTCAGACTGCAGCAGGGTCATGGAATCTGACTCCATGAGTCAGAATGCTGAACAATTGCTCTATTAAATCTCTACTATATTACATTAATATTATATTTTATTACAATAATACAATATTATATCTCATTATTACTATTCTACGTCTCATTAATAATATATTATGTCTCATTAATACTATATTATATCTCATTAATTCTATATTATAACTCATTAATACTTTATCTCATTAATACTATATTACATCTTTTAATTACTATATTACATCTCGTTAATGGTATATTGTATCTCATTAATGCTATATTATATCTCAGAAATACTGTATCTCATTAATTCTATATTTTATCCCATTAATACTATATTACATCTCTTTAATGCTATATAATATCTCATTAATTCTACATAATACCTCAATAATGCTATATCCCATTAATACTATATTATATCTCATTAATGCTATATTACCTCTATACTAAAGAGATACTAAAATAATTCCGTACAAAAGACACGAAAAAATCTTAAAGAATCCCCGTGAGAGTCTGACAGAGCCAGGTCACGGCGTGGAGCCCATTGGCCAAGGAAACAAAACAATCTGCAGCAGAACCCAAATGATGAATCCCTGCAGGGGAACAATCCCCCAGACACATTCCAACACGCGCAGAAACAGCAGGAGCAGAGAGGAGAGATGGGAATTGTTTCCTCTTCTTCTTCTCCCTGTGCTGCTCAAGGAAAAATCCTGTGACAGAAAGAGAGAGACAGAGAGAGAGAGGGAGAGAGAGAGAGAGACAGAGAGAGAGAGGGAATGGTGTCTGACTCTGAGCTGGGAATGAGAATGCAACAGCTGGGCCTGGTGCCCATCTCCCCTTTGTCCCGCAGGGCTCCGGGCGGCCGTGACCCTGCTGGAGTGCGGGGGGGACCTCCAGGCGCCCAGGGGGTCCCTCCGCCTCCTCTGCCGAGAGTCCGGGTTCAATTTTGGGGGGTTCTCCATGTTCTGGGTGCGCCAGAGACCCTGGCAGGGGCTGGAATTTTTGGCAGGGATCAAGGACAACGGTGGCAGCACCGCCTATGTGCCATCGGTCAAGGGCCGGTTCAGGATCTCCAAGGACAATGGGCAGAGCTCGGTGACGCTCTCCATGAACATCCTCAAGGACGAGGATTCCGGATCCTATTTCTGTGCCAAATGCGTTGATGGTGGTTGTGCCAATAGTGATGGTACTGTTGGTGTGGCATTTATTGCTGGTTCTGATCTTGGTCCCAAATCCCTCCACTTTGTTCCCAAATATCCCATAGCCCTCTGATCTCTCCACCAAATCTCAGCCCTTTTCATCAAATCTCAGCCATTTTACCCCAAACTCTGCCCCTGCTGCCCCAACTCCCGAATTTCTCCCAGTTTTTCCCCATTCCTCCCAAATCTCCCCCAGCTCCCTGGGCCCTGATTGGAGCAGGCCTGAACTGGAGCCCAGGGGTGAAGGTTTGGGGCCAATGGTTGAGTGTTGGGGCAGGAGCAGGGGAGGGTTTGGGGTCAGTGCTGATCATTGGGGAAAATGGGAACAAAGGGTCAAGGGCTGGGTCAATGGGTGAGGTTTGGGATGAAAAGTAGAACTCTGGAGACTCAATGATGGGAGTGGGATGAAAGGCAGGAGCTTGAGACCATCAGGGGCATCGTCACCATTAGCAGCAGCACCATAACCATCAGAAGCCCTTGCACAGAAATAGGATCCAGAATCCCCAACCTTGAGGTTGTTCATGGTCAGCGTCACCGAGCTCTGCCCGTTGTCCTGGGAGATCGTGAACCGGCCCTTGACCTACTGCGCATACGGGGTGTAAGCACCACTGCTCCAGATCCCTGCAACGTATTCCAGCCCCTGCCCCGGTCTCTGGCGGATCCAGTACATGGTAAAACTGCCAAAACTGAGCCCGGACTCTCAGCAGAGGAGGCGCAGGGACCCCCCGGGGGGCTGGAGGTCCCCCCCGCACTCCAGCAGGGTCACGGCCGCCCAGAGCCCTGCGGGACAAAGGCGAGATGGGGATGAAAAACCTGATTGGCGAAGGGACTTAAAGCTGGTGTGGCTAGCCGGAAAAAGGGGCAGGACACACCTGGGGGGATGATGATGAACTCCCAGGGTCCCAATTTGGGGCCAAGAGTAAGGATTTCAGTCAAGGGTTCAGCTTTGGCCTCATCCCCATCTCCCCTTTGTCCCGCGGGGCTCCGGCCGGCTGTGACCCTATTGGAGAGGGGGTGGGGACCTCCAGCTCCCCGGGGGGTCCCTGACGTTGCTGTGCCGAGGGTCCGGGTTCGATGTTAGCGCCATCACCATGTTCTGGGTCCACCAGAAACCCGGGCAGGGGCTGGAGTGGGTCAGGAGCATCAGGAAGGAGGGCTGAAGCTCCATGTACGCGCCTTCGGTGCAGGGCCGGGTCAGGATCTCCAGGGACAAGGGCAGAGCTCGGTGACGCTGACCATGAAGAACCTCAAGGACAAGGATTCCGCCACCTATTTCTGTGCCAGGGCTGCTGATGTTTATGGTGCAGGTGCTCATGGTGACAATGCCCCTGATGGTCTCAAGCTCCTGCCGTTCATCCGACTCCCAACATTGAGTCCCCAGAGCTGTGATTTTCATACCAAACCTCACCCATTGACCCAGCCCTTGACCCTTTGTCCCCATTTGCCCCAATGGTCAGCACTGACCCCAAACCCTCCCCTGCTCCTGCCCCAAAACTCAACCATTGGCCCCAAACCTTCACCCCTGGCCTCCAGTTCAGGCCTCCTCCAATCAGGGCCCGGGAGCTGGGGGAGATTTGAGTGAAATGGGCAAAATTGTGGAAACATCAGGAATTCGGACAGCAATAGTGGAGACTGGGGAGGAAGTTCAAAAATGGGGTCAAGGGTTGGGATTTGGGAGAAGGATTTTGGGAAATTTTGGGAACTTGGGCTGCGGGCTTGGGGCAATGCTGAGGATTGTCACCATAAGAAACAGCAGCTCCATTCCAACCACCATCACTGCATCTGGCACAGAAATAGGAGCCGGAATCCTCGTCCTTGAGGTTGTTCATGGTCAGCGTCACCGAGCTCTGCCCGTTGTCCCTGGAGATCGTGACCTGGCCCCTGAATGATGGCGTGTAGTAGGTGCTGCCATCGCTTTGGATCCCTCCGATGTGTTCCACTCCCTGCCCGGGTCTCTGGCGAACCCAGCCCATCCCAAATTGTCCACAATCGAACCCGGACCCTCGGCAGAGGAGGCGCAGGGAACCCCCGGGGGGCTGGAGGTGCCCCCTGCACTCCAGCAGGGTCACGGCCGCCCGGAGCCCTGCGGGACAAAGGGGAGATGGGCATGAGAAACCTGATTGGTTGAATGTCTCATACTGCATGTGGCCAGCTGGGAAAAGGGGCAGGACCCACCTGGAGGGAGGATGATGAACTCCAAAGGTCCCAATTTGGGGCCCAGAGTCAGGATTTGGGTCAAGGGTTGAGCTTTGGCCCCATCCCCATCTCCCCTTTGTCCCGCAGGGTTCCGGGCGGCCGTGACCCTGCTGGAGTGCGGGGGGGACCTCCAGCCCCCCGGGGAGTCCCTGCGCCTCCTCTGCCGAGGGTCCGGGTTCAGTTTCGGCAGTTTTGGGATGGCCTGGGTCCGTCAGAGACCAGGCCAGACGCTGGAAATCATTGCAGATATCAGCAACAATGGTGGCAGTTCCTGGTACGCGGATTCAGTCATGGGCCGGTTCACGATCTCCAGGGACAACGGGCAGAGCTCAGTGAAGCTGACCATGAACAACCTCAAGGACGAGGATTCCGGATCCTATTTCTGTGCCAAATCATATAACACTGGTGCTAGTCCTGCTCGTATTGATTACCGTGCCATCTGCATCTCCTCATCCCCTCCTGTGCCCGCGCCCCAGACCCTTCTCCCAAACCCCCAGCGCACACCCAGCCCTTGACCATTGATCCCAACCTTGCTCTGCCTCGGCCCCAATTCTCACCCGCTGACCCCAAACCACAACTCCTGACCCCAAATCTCCTCTTTGTGCCCCAAACTTTACTCTGAAGCTCAGGGTTTTGGGCCCAGGGCCCCGATTTGGGGACAAAGGTTGAGGATTCGTGTCAGCACCTGTGGCTGGGAGCGCTAAGTGGGGTTTTGGGGCAGAATCGGGCGATTTTGGTGCAAACTTAGTTGGATGTGGGGCAGAACCCGCTTGGGGGTTTTGGCTCCATGGTTGTCTTGTGGAACTGCGGGAGATCTGGGACAAAGGGGCAAGAATGCGGCGAAGGGCTGGGAGTTAGGGGCAACGTCTGGGGATTGGGGACAGGAGAGGACACTGTGATGGGGTCTTGGATCCACCATGGGTGTCATCTAAATTAGCACCAGGACCCACATAACCAGCACGAACACCCTTGGCACAGAAATAGGATCCGGAATCGTCGTCCTTGAGGTTGTTCATGGTCAGCGTCACCGAGCTCTGCCCGTGTTCCCTGGAGATCCTGAACTGGCCCTTGACCGATGGCGCGTAGTAGGCGCTGCCACCAGTGTTGGTGATCCCCATGAGCCGATCCAGTCCCTGACCAGGGCTCTGGGGGATCCAGTACATGTCGTAGCTCCCGAAATCAAACCCGGACCCTCCGCAGGGGAGGCGCAGGGTACCCCCGGGGGGCTGGAGGTCCCCCCCGCACTCCAGCAGGGTCACGGCCACCCGGAGCCCTGCGGGACCAAGGGGAGATGGGGATGAGGGAAAAAATCCATCCAAATGTTAATTCTTGCATGCAGATCCTGGTGTTGGCCCCAAATTGTGGCACTTTCTCCTCCTCCCGATCCTGCCGGCCCTCCCAGGGGGCTCAAGGACCCGTTTTGGATCTGGTAACCCCCAGCCGGACCCACACCTGGATCCGGGGCCTCATCCCCATCCCCCGTCTGTCCCGCAGGGCTCTGGGTGGCCGTGACCCTGCTGGAGTGCGGGGGGAACCTCCAGCCCCCCGGGGGGTCCCTGACGTTGCTGTGCCAAACATCTGGGTTCAAATTCACAAAATCTGCAATGTTCTGGATGCACCAGAGACCCGGGCTGGGGCTGGAATACGTCGCGGGGATCAACGGTGATGGTTCCACCCCCAGATACGCGCCATCAGTCAAGGGCCGGTTCAGCATCTCCAGGGACGACGGGCAGAGCTTGGTGACGCTGACCATGAACAAGCTCAAGGACGAGGATTCCGGATCCTATTTCTGTGCCAAAAACGCCTATGATGGATGGGGTTGGGAGGCTCATGCTGCTGGTTCTAATTTTGGTCCCGTCCCCATCCCCGTTCCCCAGGTCCTTCCCTCCTACCCGTGATCCCATTGTTGAACCCCACAGACCCAAATCTGGCCCGTTTTCCCCAAATCTCGACCATTTGCACCCAGGTTTGGGGACCTTGGTTGAGCCTTGGAGCCAAGAACTGAGGTTTGGGGCCAGGAGCTGAGATTTGGGGCAAAAGGTTGAGATTTTGGGCCAAGAATGAAGATTTGGGTCCAGGAGCTGAGATTTGGGACCAAGAGCTGAGATTTGGGGCCAAGAATGAGGATTTGGGGCCAGAAATGAAGATTTGGGGCCGAGATTGTAGATTTGGTGCCAAGAGGCAAGATTTGGGGCCCAGAACGAAGATTTGGGGCCCAGAACGATGATTTGGGGAGCAGAACGAAGATTTGGGGCCAGGAGTGGAGATTTGGGGTCAGAAGTGGAGATTTGGGGCCCAGAACAAAAATCTGGGACCAAGAACGAAGATTTGGGGCTAAGAACAAAGATTTGGGGCCAGGAATGAAGATTTGGGGCCAATGGCTGGGATTTGGGGCTACGAGTGCAGATTTGGGGCCAAGAATGGAGATTTGGGGCCAGGAGTGGGGATTTGGGGCCAAGAACGAATATTTGGGGCGGGAGTTGAGATTTGGGGTGTAAGGTTGAGATTTGGGGTGAAGAAGCAAGATTTGGGGCAAAAAGCTGAGATTTGGGGCCAAGAATGAGGATTTGGGGTGAAGAATTTTAATTTTATTTTATTTTATTTTATTTTATTTTATTTTATTATTTATTTTATTATTTTATTTTATTTTATTTTATTTCGTTTTATTATTTTATTTTGTTTTATTTTATTATAATTTCTCTTCTTTTCTTTTATTTTAATATATTATTTTATATCATTTTCATTTATTATTTGATTTTATTTTCCTTTATTTTATTTTGATTAATTTTATTTTATTTTATTTTACTTTATTATGTTTTATTTTATTTTATTATTTTAATTTATTTTATTTATTTTATTTGAATTTAATATTTTTTACTTTATTTTATTTTATTTTTTAATTTTTTTATTTTCCTTTATTATTTTATTTTATTTTATTTTTATTTATTTTGTTTATTATTTTATTTTATTTTATTTGAATTTTTTATTTTATTTTATTTTATTTTATTTTATTTTATTTTATCACTTCATTTTACTTTATTTTACTTTATTTTTTTACTTTATTGTATTTTTTATTTTAATTTATTTTTTATTTTACTTTTTATATTTTATTTTATTTTATTTTACTTTATTATTTTATTTTAATATTTTATTTCATTTTAATTCATTATTTTATTTTATTTTTCTTTTTTTATTCCTATTTTAGTTTCATTTAATTTTATTTTTCTTTTATTTGTTCTTTCTTTTATTTTCTTTTTCTTTTTTTATTCTCATTTAAGTTTGATTTCATTTTATTTTTATTTTATTTCTATTTTCTAACATAATTTTATAGTGATTTTATTTTTAAATCTAGTTTAAACTTTAATTTCAATATAATTTTGTTTCTTTTTGTAATTTTTATTTTGTATTTTCATTTTAAACTCATTTGAACTTATTTAAATTTTAATTACAATTGCAAGTATAATTTCATTTTTTAATTTCATATTAAATTTATTTTTCTTTTAATTTTCCTTTTCTTTTCCAATTAAATTTCAATTTAATTTAAATTTCAATAAAATAAAATAAAATAATAATTTTATTTTAATGATTATTTTATTTGGAATTTTATTTTTTACTATAATTCACTTTGAATTTTTTTCATATTTTTAATATCAATTTTAATTTTATTTTTTTCTCTTCATTTTAATTTCTTATTGCATTTTCCATTAAAATTTTATTTCTAAATTTATTTGAAGTTAATTTCCTTTTTCCTATTCACATCATTTTAATTTTATTTTTTTATTGTGTTTTCAATTTTATCTTAATTTCTAAATGGAATTTCAGCCTCAATTTTACCTTTAAGTTCCTTTTTAATTTATATATTTATTTTATCTTGTTTAATTTTATTTTACTTTAATTTTATTTTTATTTCTTTTTTATTTTTAATTGATTTTCGATTTTGATTTATTTCACTTTAATTTAAAATATGTTTATTGATAACTTTAATTTTATTTAAAAATTTATATTTTTATTTCCATTTTTAATTAAATCATATAGTAAATTTTGTCGGTAAGTTTATTTTTATTTAATTTCATTTAAAGTTTCATTTTAATTTTAATTTTCCTTTGTAATTTTTATTTTTATTGAATTTTAATTCTTGCCAATTTTGGAACTTTTAATTCCGATTTTTGTGATTTTCTGTTATTATTGGTTTCCAGGTGAATTTTTTAATTTAATTACGATTTTATTTAATTTAACTTAATTTAATTAATTTTAGTTTAATTTAGATTATTTCTATTTTATTTTATTTTAATTGAGTTTATTTTCGTTTAATTTAATTGATTTGAAGTTTTATTTTGTTGTATTTCCTTTTTATTTAATGAAGTTGAAGCATATTAAATTATTTTAAATTTAAATGAATTTCAATTTAAAGGAAATTTATTTTATTTTATTTTATTTTATTTTATTTTATTTTATTTTATTTTTATTGAGTTTATTTTAGTTTAATTTAATTGATTTGAGGTCTTATTTTGTTTTATTTCCTTTTTATTTACCAAAGTTTCAGTAAATTGAATTATTTTTAATTGAAATGAATTTGAATTTAAAGTCAATTTATTTTTTTTATTCAATTTTAATTAATTACTTCCATCATTAATTTGTTAACTTTGTTTATTTAAGGTTTATTAATGACAATATTTTTAATTTATATTTTTATTTTTATAATAATAACAGTAATAATAATAAAAACAACAACAATAATAATTTTAATAATAATAGTAATAATAGTAATAATAAAAAATAATAATTATATTAATAATAATATAATACTAAAACAATAAAATATTTATTTTATTTTATTTTATTTTTATTTTCTTAAATTCTATTTTTAATTAATTACTTCCATCATTAATTTGTTAACTTTGTTTATATGAGGTTTATGAATGGCAATATTTTTAATTTATATTTTTATTTTGGTAATAATAATAATAATAATAATAATAATAATTTAATAAAATATAATAATAATAGTAGTAACAATAATAATAAAATACAACAACAACAACAACAACAACAACAATAATAATAATAATAATAATAAAATTATAATAATAAATATAGTAATAAATATAATAATAGTAAATATAATAATAATAATAATAACACAGTAAATTTTTTCTTTTTAATTGGTTTTATTTCTATTATTTTTATTTCTTATTCTAATATTTGGCCAGGTTCCTTCCTCGCTAACATTTATTAACATCGATTAAAGTCAATGACCGTTTATTAATGGCTATTACTTAATATTATTTCAATCAAAAATTAAAGAATTCCATTTTCTTCTGGGTTTTCTTCGTTCTTTTCGTTTTTTCCCTTTGGGGATCAATGAAAGAAAATGGAATTAAAGGGAATAAAAGAATTGTAATCAAATCAATGGAAAATTGAAAAAAAATCAAAATTAAATAGAAAATTCAGTGAAATAAAATAAAATAATTCAATGTAATTGATGTTGTTTTTATTTTATTTTCCTTTATTTTATTACAAGCTATTCGTTTATCATTATTCGCATTTTGATTTAATTGAATTTATTAAGATTTATTTTTATTATTTTCATTATTCACAAAAAATTTATTTTATTTATATTTGTTTTTATTCATTACAGCGTATTCTTTATACGCGTTTATGCGAATGGATTTTTAAAATATTGAAATTAAAATGAATTTGAATTAAAATTAAAATGAAATCATTAATTTAAATTTTAAAAATTTTGAATTTTAAATGAACCAAAATTGAATCTAGAATTAAATTTAAATGAAATTAAAATAAATAAAAAAAATAGAATAGGATAGAATAGAATAAAATAAAATAATGTAAAATAAAATAAAATAATGAAATAAAAAAATATAATATAATAAATTATAAAAAAAATAAAATAGAATAAAGTAAAATAAAATAAAATAATAAATTAAATTAAAATAAAATAAAATAAATAAAATAAAATAAAATAAAATAAAATAGAATAAATTAAAATAAAATAAAATAATAAATTAAAATAAAATAAAATAAAATAAAATAAAGTAAAATAAGATAAAATAAAGTAAAATAAAATAAAATTATACATTAAAATAAAATAAAATATTAATAAAATAAAATAAAATAAAATAGAGTAAAGTAAAATAAAATAAAATAATATCTTAAAATAAAATAAAATAAAATAAAATTAAATACGATTAAAAATAAATGGGAGAAAACAAAGTAATCAGAAAAAAACAATGAAATAAAAATGAAAAAAAGAAATCTAATAGGAAATAAACAGAATAAGTGGAATTAATAATTTGTATTTTTAAAATAAAAAATTGTATTCAATCCGAAAGAAAGGGCGAGATTAGGAATTGAAAAAAAGGGAATGAAAATAAATTTATAAAAATAGAAAATGGCAAAAACAGAGGCAGGAAATTGATGCAAATTAGGGAGGAAATGGGGGGAAAAGAGAAATAAAAATCAATTAAAGCAGAGGAATTAAAAACAAATAAAGGAGATTAATTGAAATCAATTTGATAAAATAAAATTTATTCAAGGAAGGGATGAAAATCCAGGAATTAAATCCCAAAATTCGATAAAATACAAGAATAGGAATTTAATTTAATTTAATTTAATTTAATTTAATTTAATTTAATTCGATTTTATTTTTTAAATAAATTTTAATCTTATCAGTGATTTATTATTATAAAAAATTCAAAATAAATTTATAGGAAATTGAACTATTAGAAAATTGATATTGAGACAAATTAATTTATAACAATGTTTAGATTTTTAATAAATAAAAATACAAACTTGTATTGGTAGAATTTATTAATTTATGATAATCGGAATAAATAGAATAAATTGGTATATCTTTATTAATTTCAAATTTTATAGTTTTTATTTAAAAAATGGATCAACTTATATTAATGGAAATTAATGCAATAAATTAATTGGCTTTAGTAATTGAAGTAAATGTTTAATTCAAACATTTATAAATTTATATTAATTTGAAACAATAAAATAAATTTATAGGTTTTTATTGATTGAGAAAATTTCTAAGAATTTATTCATAAAATTAATAAATTTTTATTTTTTTAAACGAATAAAACATATTAATAGGCTTTCATTAATTGAAATAATATTTTATTGGAAAAATTATAAATTGATATTAATTGAAATAAATAGTTAGAAAAATTAAAATTTGTCTTAATTAAAAATAAGTTTATATTACTTGAAATTAATTTAATTACACTAAACAAACCCCAATCAAACGAAATAAAACTGCAGTTGATTCCAATTAAACTAAACAAACCAAACGCCAAAAAAAGTAATCAAAATAGCGATAAAATCCCAAATCAATTAATTATAATTTAAAAATTAATTAAAATAAACCCAAATCCGCAGTTTCCCGCCTCCTCCTCACCAGCGGCAGCTGATTGGTCGAGAGAAAAGGGCGGAGACCAATCAGCGCCGTGCGCGGGAAGAGCGCCCTTGGGGGGGAAAATCTGCCCAGCGACGGCTTCTGATTGGTCCGGAGGCGGCCCGGGGAACCAATCAGAGGCAGGGATCCCCGAGACATGGCCGCGAATTCACTGAGGGCGCCCCCAAACCCCCCGAAAATCGCCCCAAAATCCCTTTTAGGACCCTTAAAATCCCCTCAGAACTCACAAAATCGCCCCAAAATCTCTTCCAGGAGCCCAAAAATGCCCTCAGAGTCCCAAATTCCCCTTAAAATCTCTTCAGAAACCCCAAAATTCACCCAAAATGCTCTCAGAGCTCCAAAATCCCCTCAGAAATCCAAAATCCCCTAAAATCCCTTCAGAGCCCCCAAATCGCCCCAAAATCCCCTCAGGGACCACCCAAAAAAAATCCCCGAATCACTTCCTGGACTCCAAAATCCCCCCAGAAACCTCAAATGACAAAAAAATTCCTTTCAAGACCCCAAAATCCACTCAGAACACCCAAATTTGCCCCAAAATCCCCTCAGAGACCCCAAATCGCCCCAAAATGCCCCCAAAAATTCCCTCAGAGACCCCAAAACCGCCCCAAAATCCCTTCCATGACCCCAAAATCCCAAAATCCCTTTCAGGACCCCCCAAAATCTCACTCAGAACCCACAAAATCCACCCAAAATCCTCCTGGGACCCCCTCAAAATCCCCAAATCTCCCCAAAATCTTCTGGGCCCCCCCCAAAACAATCCCCCAAAATCACCCAAAAACTGCTCGGGACCCCAAATCTGCCCAAAATCCCCCGAAATTCCCCCTCAAGACACCCAAAACCCCTCCTGGGACCCCCTAAAAATCTCCAAATCTCCCCCATAAATCCCAAAACGCTCCAAAAAAACCCCAAACGCCCCCCAAAACCCCCTCCCAAATGCCCCCAAAATTCAAAACCCCCCCAATATCCCAAATTTCCCCCCAAATTCCCCCCCCCAAAAAAATTGGGAAAAATCCCAAATCCCCCCCAAAATTCGCTAAAATGCCCCCCAAAATCACCAAATTCCCCCAAATTTCCCCCCAAAATCCCCCTCAAAAAATCCCAAATCCCCCCCCCAAAATTCGCTAAAATCCCCCCCAAAATCACCAAATTCCCCCAAATTTCCCCAAAATCCCCCCAAAATCCCCCCGAAAAATCCCAATTCCCCCAAAATTCGCTAAAATCCCCCCCAAAATCACCAAATTCCCCCAAATTTCCCCCCAAAATCTCCCTCAAAAAATCCCAAATCCCCCCCCAAATTCGCTAAAATCCCCCCAAAATCACCAAATTCCCCCAAATTTCCCCAAAATCCCCCCAAAATTCCCCCCGAAAAATCCCAATTCCCCCCCCAAAATTCCCTGAAATCCCCCCCAAAATCACCAAATTCCCCCAAATTTCCCCAAAACCCCCCCAAAATCCCCCCCGAAAAATCCCAATTCCCCCCTCAAAAGTCGCTAAAATCCCCCCCAAAATCACCAAATTCCCCCAAATTTCCCCAAAATCCCCCCCAAAATTCCCCTCAAAAAATCCCAAATCCCCCGCCAAAATTCGCTAAAATCCCCCCCAAAATCCCCAAATTCCCCCAAAACCCGCGAATTTCCCCCCAAAGTGCCCGGAATCCCCCTCAAATCCCCCTTACACATTTCCCTCTATCTCATGTCTGTGTCCTTTGATGTACAGACAACGGCAGCAACACCCAAGGAACGGTGACATTTGCAAATCATTCTCACCCCACAATCAGATCTCCCTGAACAACAACACCGTGTCCTTCCATCTTTTTGCATTACCCACCACGTGCAACCGGTTTGCGGAGCAAAAACAACCCCACCAATGGGTTTGTCTGTATTTGAGGCAGGATTAATCCAAACTGTCTTCCCTAACAAACCTCTGACATGAACCACCGGTGTGGGATCTCAGCGCCTCAGGACTGAGGTGCAGAGTGACCGAGACAACCCTTGAGGGGGCTCGGGGGTCCTGGAATGTCGCCAGAAGCGTCTGGTGGCTGGACTTTGATCCTGCACGGGAGACGACGCCTGTGTGAGGACGGGAGGATTTCACCGGGGTAAATGGTGAAGGGATGAGTTAATTAGAGTGTAAAACACAGGGTTTAGGATTTCTGTACAGGGGGGTCTGGAGAAGTAAGATGGAGGAATTGGGGCGTGTCCTGTCCTTCTTCTTCTTCTTCTTCTTGGGTTCCATCTTCTGTGGTGGTGGTGGCACTTTGGGATTGGTTATTACTAAAAGTGCACCGGTCAATAGGGGTGAAAGATATTGGAAAGAATAGGTAAATATTGTATATTTAATTTTGAGTATAAAGATAAGTGACCGCCCCGGGGGCTCGCAGTGTGCACGTGGCTGGCTTGCTGTGCGGACCTCTGTCGGGCCGAGAGGAAATCTTTTAGATAAACAACCAATAAACACCGAAGTCCGAGAAAGACTTGAGGCCTCTTTTCATCCTTTGAAGCCCGGGCTGCCCAAGGCCATCCCCGAGCCTTTCCAAGCCATAAAACAGCCGAGAAAAGGGACACACCACGTCCAACCTGGTCCCTGAGCAAAGACAACCCCACGAATGGGTTTGTCCGTACTCGAGGCAGAATCGATCCACGCAGTCTTCCCTAACAAATCTCTGACATGAACCACCGGTGTGGGATCTCAGCGCCTCAGGACTGAGGTGCAGAGTGACCGAGACCACCCTTGGGGGGGCTCGGGGGTCCTGGAATGTCGCCAGAAGCGTCTGGTGGCTGGACTTTGATCCTGCACGGGAGACGACACCTGTATGAGGACGGGAGGATTTCACCGGGGTAAATGGTGAAGGGATGAGTTAATTAGAGTGTAAAACACAGGGTTTAGGATTTCTGTACAGGGGGGTCTAGAGAAGTAAGATGGAGGAATTGGGGCGTGTCCTGTCCTTCTTCTTCTTCTTCTTCTTCTTGGCCTCCATCTTCTGTGGTGGCGGTGGCACATTGGGATTGGTTATTACTAAAAGTGCACCGGTCAATAAGGGTGAAAGGTATTGGAAAGAATAGGTAAATATTGTATACGTAATTTTGAGTATAAAGATAAGTGACCGCCCCGGGGGCTCGCGGTGTGCACCTGTATGAGGAGGGGAGGATTTCACGGGGATAAATGGTGAAGGGATAAGTTAATTAGAGTAGTGTGCACCTGTATGAGGATGGGAGGATTTCACGGGGATAAATGGTGAAGGGATAAGTTAATTAGAGTAGTGTGCACCTGTATGAGAATGGGAGGATTTGAGTAATTTTGAGTATAAAGATAAGTGACCGCCCCGGGGGCTCGCGGTGTGCACGTGGCCGGCTTGCTGTGCGGACCTCTGTCGGGCAGAGAGAAAAATCTTTTAGATAAACAACCAATAAACACTGAAGTCCGAGAAAGACCTGAAGCCTCTTCTCGTCCTTTGGAGCGCGGGCTGCCCAAGGCCATCCCCGAGCCTTTCCAGGCCATAAAACAGCCGAGGAAGGGACAACTGGGACTTTGTCTCCTTCTATTCCATCCAGGGACTCAGACTGGGCAGGACCTGCTCGGTTGGTGGAACCTCGGGTGTTGACTAACCAGGCGGCCTTTGCCAAATGCTGCTCCCAATTCTTGAAAGATCCCCCACCCAAAGCTTTTAGTAATCCATTGTACCTCTCCACTTTCCCTGCAGCTGGTGCGTGGTAGGGGATATGGTACACCCACTCAATGCCATGTTCCCTAGCCCAGGTGTTGGTAAGGCTGTTCTTGAAATGAGTCCCGTTGTCCGACTCGATCCTCTCAGGGGCGCCATGTCTCCACGGAACTCGCTTTTCCAGGCCCGGGATGGTGTTCCGGGCTGTGGCATTGTTGGAAAAGAAAATGAAATTTAGCAAAATGCGTAGTTATAGTTTAGTTATGAGTTGTGTGTGAATCGGTTCGTTAAAAGCAGTTTTGTAGCCGTTGATAGTGTGTGTGTGTTGGGTTTTGTGTGTGACCTAGCAGGTAGTCTTAGGAATTTAATAAATATTTGAACTAGTGCAGGAACTCTTAGGAATTTAATAAATATTTTAACTAGTGCAGGAACTCTTAGGAATTTAATAAATGATTAAACTAGTGCAGGAAATCTTAGGAATTTAATAAATATTTAAACTAGTGCAGGAAATCTTAGGAATTTAATAAATATTTGAACTAGTGCAGGAACTCTTAGGGATTTAATAAATATTTAAACTAGTGCAGGTAGTCTTAGGAATTTAATAAATATTTAAACTAGTGCAGGAAATCTTAGGGATTTAATAAATATTTAAACTGGTGCAGGAAAGTAAGAATGCTAACCTGTCTGGGGGCAGCGTACAATGCTCTTAGAATGAGATAAGCAGAAGATTTATGATTTTGTTTGTGAACTAAGGAATGTATCGCAAGGGGACTGTGGCTACGCAAGGGGAAGGGGAACTGTTTCTTGGAGACCCTGCTGTGAATCGCATGTATAAAAGGGAAGCACCCATATGTGAAATCGGGGGCTCGGGTTTTTGGGACGTGAGTCCCCCAGTTCCCCGAGCCCTTAATAAAGCACCCACAAAACTTGTCCGAGTTTTGTGTCATTTACCAATCGGGCTGCAGCATGAGACACAGGGTGGGTTTCCAACCATCCGGTGGCGGCTTCCACCATGGTCAGCACGTAGCGCTTGCCCTGGTGTTGCGGTGTGCTGTAATGTCCCATTTTAGACTTCCAAGTCACCTCCCAGGTGTGCCTGTACCTCTCTCCCTTCCCCCTCGCCCCCTTGCTGAGTGAGTCCTGTCAATCAGGCTTAACATTCCAGCAAGGCGTCGTGTGGTTGGTCAAGTTCAAAGGATGCCCCTCAGGCCTGGGGGTCATTGGCCTGTCTAGGTGTCATCCCCCCCCTGAGACCCCGCCCCTCTCACCTGGTTGGGTGGCTCACCTGTTCCCTCCCCTTCCCCTGTCCCTGAGCTTACAAAGGTAATCAGTCCATGCAGTCGTGATTCTGTTGGAGCAGTTGCCCCCGTTCAGACCTCTGTAACCATGGAATAAACCTCTGGACATCAAACCCTCCAGCAGAATCCATCTCCTTTTTCTCTTCACCATCGCCTGAAGCTCTTCCTCCTGAGGTAAACGGAGTTCCTGACAAGCCTGGACTTTTTCAGTGCCCAGCTGCAACCTCCAGCAGCCAAGGTATCTCTGGGGTGATAGACACCACGGCTGCTGCCTTTGGCCCAGCAGCAAGGGACAGACTGGCCCAGGCACTAACTGGTAATATTGGGATTCGTATTCCAATACCCTGGCGTGTCTGGGGCAGTGTGATGGAGTCAATCTGCCAGGCCTCCCCATACTTGTACTTGGACCACCGCCCACCGTAGCGCAGGGGCTTCACTCGCTCGGCCTGCTTGATGGCAGCACACGTCTCACAGTCATGGATAACCTGAGCAATGCTGTCCATGGTTAGACCCACCCCTCGGTCTTGTGCCCACTTATAGGTGGCATCTCTGCCCTGGTGGCCTGAGGCATCATGGGCCCATGGAGCTAGGAATAACTCTCCCTTATGTTCCCAATCTAGGTCTATGTTGGACACCCCTATCTTTGCAGCTTGGTCTACCTGCTCATTGTTCTGGTGCCCCTCATTGGCCCTGCTCTTGGGGATATGAGCATCGACATGGCGGACTTTCACAGGTAGCCTCCCTACCCTGGTAGCAATGTCTTTCCACTCATCAGCAGCCCAAATTGGTTTCCCTCTACGTTGCCAGTTGGCCTCTTTCCACCTCTCCAGCCATCCCCACAGAGCATTGGCTACCATCCAGGAATCAGTGTAGAGGCAGAGCTTTGGCCACTTCTCTCTCTCAGCAATGTCCAGTTGTGTCGGAGAGTGACTTAAAGAAAAGGCCATGAGACATACAATTGAGAGAAAAGTATAAGGGAAAAGTAAAGCAGTTCTCAGCCTTCTGATTTCTATAAACAACTCGACTCTCTTTATAAACAATAAAGTTCTTGGACTGTCTTCCCATAATAAGCAGAACACCGTCTCTGGGAAAAGCTGGCACCCTGGGAACAGATGCAGAAGTTTGGGAACACTGGTTCTGTTTTTGATAAACAATTGTAGGTATTCTAAAACAAAAGTAGTGGTTAGAGTTTTCTCTCTTAGCCTATCATGAACTTGGATTGCAGAATATGCATGAAGTTCGTTAACTTTGTTATTTAAGGTGACTGATTGATCAATAAACCTGAGTTCGATGCATTAAAGGATGGTCGTTCTCCCTTCATTCTCCAACACCTACCCTGGTAGCGATGTCTTTCCGCTCTTGAGCAGCCCAAATTGGTTTCCCTCTACATTGCCAGTTTGCCTCTTTCCACCTCTCCAGCCATCCCCACAGAGCATTGGCTACCATCCAGGAATCAGTGTAGAGGCAGAGCTTTGGCCACTTCTCTCTCTCAGCAATGTCCAGGGCCAGCTGAACAGCTTTGAGTTCAGCCAGTTGGCTCCATCCACCTTCTCCTTCGGCAGCTTGCGCAACCTGTCCTGCGGGGCTCCATACGGCTGCTTTCCACTTCCGGTTCATCCCTACGATGCGACAGGAGCCGTTGTCGAGGGATGGGCAGTTATAAGTCCAATTGTGTCAGGAACTCACGTCTTAAAAAGGAACTCGCTAGGCCGCGGCGAAATATTTAGTATGGATAACATTGCAACTGGACCAGCGAAGAGATTTTTGCTCTTATTTCCAGCACGTCAGTCTCAGAACGCAAAAAGGAGACATGAACAGCTCACTGATCCGCCCCAAAATGTCTCCTCTAAGAGGGCTCATACAGCAACACATGAAATCATCTCAGTCTGCGTTTTCAGCCAATCACACAGAGAAAACACATATTGACGAGCATTCTATCTAATCTTATAAAACACACGTAATGGTAGCTAAAACAAAGACTGGTTCATAAGAGACGAAGAACAGAGTTCTATTCATGCTAACCTTCTGAAGATATATATGAAATAACTTTGCTGCCATCTTAAAGCCAATTCTACAGAGGCCTGTTGTTGTTTGTCACGTCTACTGCTTGGGAAACTGTTTTGCTTGCATGACAAACTTTTCTGCAGTGCTAACAAAACTCCAATCTAAAACCCACATACCTTTCTTTAACCACTTCTTAAAAATCCTCTAACCTTATAAATTCCAACGACCGTCAGTGAAAAGAGCGCAGCGCGTTTCCTCCGGGAAAGCTTGGTTATACGGAGGAGCTTCTTCGGTCCGTGTCGCCGGTCTCGTTCTCCATCTGTGACGCCAAAATTTTCACCTTCGGGCCAATTTGTGATGACCTCCAAAACCCCAGGGCTGTTCAGTTTACCTGTCTCTGTTACAGTGTCTCTGTCCCTCTGGGAGCCTCTCAGGCACCCCCAGCCAGTCCCGAGTTGGCAACCCCGACGCGGCCGACGGCGGGGAGACGCTGTCCCAAGCCCCAAGGGTATGGTGGTCACCTTTGCAGCAGGAGAGACGCCAGAGACATGGTGTCCTGGTTTAGGGCAGATTTGTTAAAGGATCTTGAAAGGAGGGGGCCCCTCCAGAAAGCAAAACCCACACGGCCCCTCCGCCCAACCGGTTCGGGAAAAAATTCCTTGGAGAGAGGTGAAAAGAACCTGTTTATTTCAGGCGCAGCACCCCCCCGCAAGCAAAATGAACAATACCCGATGACACCGCTCTGAGAAAGATGGCAAAATCAGAAAGTCTCTTTCGGGGGTGGTCGCTCTGTTCTCAGTCCCTCCGGCGCTGGGCCAGCTGCTGCAGCCGAACCTTCGGTGTTCCCAGGTCCCAGTGCGGAGCAGGTTCGAGATGGTCACAGGAACAGGAGAGGAGAAACAGTCCGGGAAGGGATTTGGACTGTTTAGCTGAACCAGCTAATGAGCAGAAGCAGAAGCGAGAGCAGAAAAGGGGGCGAGCAAAGCAGCAAGCTGAAAGCAAGAAGTGAAAACAGCCGCAAGTACTGCTCGTCTCTGTGTCCCTGATAAGAGAAACCCAAACAAAACTTCCACTCTTCAGAGCCGCTCTTGAAGGCACAGAACAGATGGATGGGGATACGAGCATCGTGACGTCACCCCAGGACAATCTGAAAATGAGGGCCCCCCTCCAGAAAGCAAAACCCACACGGCCCCACCGCCCAACCGGTGCGGGAAAAAATTCCTCGGAGAGAGGTGGAAAGAACCTGTTTATTTCAGGCACAGCACCCCCCAGCACACAAAATGAACAATACCCGATGACACTGTGTCGCAGACGCTTTTCCACAGAAATCCTTTCTTTCAGATTTCTGCATTTTCTGGGAAGCTGAGGGCCCCCAGAAAGAGAATGTAAACAATTGTTATCAGCTGCTGTGAAATGCAATGGGATGCACCTGTGATTGGCTCATGTTCCCGTGTTTATAATTAATGGCCAATCACAGGAGCAAGCTGGGGACAGAGTCCCTGGACACAACTTTGTTATGTTTTCTTTCTTGCTATTCTTAGCTTAGCAAGCATCTGCAAACCTCCCTTTTTATTCTTTTTAGTACAGTCATAATGTATTATGTATCACATATCAATAAATCCAGCCTTCCGATCAAGAAACAAGATTCTCGTCTTTCTCTCGCCGTGGAGACCTTCAACAGGTTCGCTGTAATAACGCCGCTCTGAGAAAGATGACAAAATTGGAAAGTCTCTTCTGGGGGTAGTCGCTCTGTTCTCAGTCCCTCCGGCGCTGGGGCAGCTGCTGCAGCCGAACCTTCGGTGTTCCCGGGTCCCAGTGCGGAGCAGGTTCGATGTGGAGAGTTTAGTTCAAGAATCGCTTAAAGAAAAAGGCCATGAGAGATACGATTGAGAGAAAAGTAAAAGGGAAAAGTAAAGCAGTTCCTAACGCAGTTCTCAGCCTTCTGATTTCTATAAACAATTCGACTCTCTTTATAAACAATAAAGTTCTCAGGCGGTCTTCCCATAACAAGCAGAAGACCTGCTCTGGGAAAAGCTGGCACCCTGGGAACCGATGTGGAAGTTTTGGGAACCCTTCATATCACAGTGGGAACGTTGGTTCTGTTTTTAATAAACAATTGTAGGTATTCTAAAACAAAAGGAGTGGTTAGAGTTTTCTCTGTCAGCCTATCATGAACTTGGATTACAGAATACGCATGAAATTCGTTAACACTGTTATTTAAGGGGATTGATTGATCAATAAATCGGAGTTCGATGCATCAATCGGATGGTCCTTCTCCCTTCACTTCAATAGTTCGAGATGGTCACAGGAACAGGAGAGGAGAAACAGTCCAGGAAGGAATTTGGACTGTTTAGCTGAACTAGCTAATAAGCAGAAGCAAAAGCGAGAGCAGAAAAGGGAGCATGCAAAGCAGCAAGCTGAAAGCAAGAAGTGAAAAACAGCCCCAAGTACTGCTCGTCTCTGTGTCCCTGATAAGAGAAACCCAAACAAAACTTCCACTCTTCAGAGCCGCTCTTAAAGGCACAGAACAGATGAATGGGGATATGAGCATCATCACGTCACCCCAGGACACCTGCGAAAGTCCGCCATGCAGATGCCCATGCCCCCAAGAGCAGGGCCAATGAGGAGCAGCAGAACCATGAGCAGGTGGACCAAGCCGCAAAGATAGGGGTGTCCAACATGGACTGAAGAAGCTCCTCCATATAACCAAGTTTTCCCAGAGGAATTGTGCTACGCTCTTTTCACCGACGGTTCCTGTCGCATCGTAGGGATGAACCAGAAGTGGAAAGCAGCCATATGGAGCCCCGCAGGACAGGTTGCACAAGCTGCCGAAGGAGAAGGTGGATCGAGCCAACTTGCTGAACTCAAAGCTGTTCAACTGGCCCTGGACATTGCTGAGAGAGAGAAGTGGCCAAAGCTCTGCCTCTACACTGATTCCTGGATGGTAGCCAATGCTCTGTGGGGATGGCTGGAGAGGTGGAAAGAGGCCAACTGGCAACGTAGAGCGAAAACCAATTTGGGCTGCTGATGAGTGGAAAGACATTGCTACCAGGGTAGGGAGGCTACCTGTGAAAGTCTGCCATGTAGATGCCCATGTACCCAAGAATAGGGCCAATGAGGAGCACCAGAACAATGAGCAGGTAGACCAAGCTGCAAAGATAGGGGTGTCCAACATAGACCTAGAGTGGGAACATAAGGGACAGTTATTCCTAGCTAGATGGGCCCATGATGCCTCAGGCCACCAGGGCAGAGATGCCACCTATAAATGGGCACGAGACCGAGCGGTGGATCTAACCATGGACAGTATTTCTCAGGTTATCCATGACTGTGAGACGTGTGCTGCCATCAAGCAGGCCGAGCGAGTGAAGCCTCTGTGGTACGGTGGGTGGTGGTCCAAGTACAAGTATGGGGAGGCCTGGCAGATTGACTCCAACACACTGCCCCAGACACGCCAGGGCAAGCGCTACGTGCTGACCATGGTGGAAACCACCACTGGATGGTTGGAAACCTACCCTGTGTCTCATGCCACAGCCCGGAACACCATCCTGGGCCTGGAAAAGCAAGTCCTGTGGAGACATGGCACCCCTGAGAGGATCGAGTCAGACAACGGGACTCATTTCAAGAACAGCCTTATCAACACCTGAGCTAGGGAACATGGCATTGAGTGGGTGTACCATATCCCCTACCATGCACCAGCTGCAGGGAAAGTGGAGAGGTACAATGGACTACTAAAAACCCAGTTGAAAGCCTTGGGTGGGGGATCTTTCAAGAATTGGGAGCAGCATTTATCAAAGGCCACCTGGTTAGTCAACACCCGAGGTTCCACCAGCCGAGCAGGTCCTGCCCAGTCTGAGTCCCTGAATGTAATAGAAGGAGACAAAGTCCCAGTGGTACATATCAGAGGTTTGTTAGGGAAGACTGTGTGGATCAACTCTGCCTCGAGTAGAGACAAACCCATTCGTGGGGTTGTCTTTGCTCAGGGACCAGGTTGCACGTGGTGGATAATGCAAAGAGATGGAACAACACGATGTGTACCTCAGGGAGATCTGATTGTGGGGTAAGAATGATGTGCAATATCACTGTTCATTGGATGTTACTGCCATTGTCTGTACATTAAACCATACAGACATGAGATAGAAGGAAATGTGTAAGAGTTGAAGGTCTGGGCAAGTGGAAGATGGAGAAGGAAATGTGTAAGTGTCGAAGGTCTGAGCAAGTGATAGATGGAGCTTAAAGTTACTAAAGTGAAAAGGGGGAATCCTGCAGCTCTGTAATATAGGGCCTGGATTCAGTGGTCCAGTGTGGGGATGTGATGAAGGCATGATGGGTATTGCTTGTAATTTTGGGGAAACAGATGGAAATTTTGTATGAATAATGCATGATGTGTTGTAGTATGTTGATGATATGGGGATAACGGGTGGAATGTCCTGGGGTGACGTTATGATGCTTGTATCCCCATTCATCTGTTCTGTGCCTTTAAGACTGGCTCTGAAAAGTGGAAGTTTGTTTGGGTTTCCCTTATCAGGGACACGGAGACAAGGCAGTACATAGGGCTGCTTTTCCCCTTCTAGTTGGCAGCTTGTTGCTTTTGCTTGCTTGCTTTTCTGCTCTTGCTTCTGCTCTCACTTTTGCTTCTGCTTATTAGCTAGTTTAGCTAAACAGTCCAAATTCCTTCCCGGACTGTTTCTTCTCTCCTGTTCCTGTGACCATCTCGAACCTGCTCCGGACTGGGACCCGGGAACACCAAAGGTTTGGCTGCAGCAGCTGGCCCAGCGCCGGAGGGACTGAGAACAGAGCAACCACCCCCGAAAGAGACTTTCTGATTTTGTCATCTTTCTCAGAGCGGTGTCAGCTGGTATTGTTCATTTTGTGTGCGGGGGGTGCTGTGCCAGTCAAATAAACAGGTTCTTACCACTTCTGTCCGAGGAATTTTTTCCCGAACCGGTTGGGCGGAGGAGCCGTGTGGGTTTTGCTTCCTGGAGGGGCCCTCCTTTGCAGATTCTTTAACAAATTTGCCCTAAACCAGTACAGAGGCTCATCCGGCTGGTTCTAATTTTGGTCCCATCCCCATCCCTGTTGCCCAGGTCCTTCCCTCCTACCCTTGACACCATTGTTGACGCCCACACACCCAAATCTGGACCATTTTTCCCAAATCTTGACCATTTGAACCCAGGGTTGAGAGCCTTGATTGAGCCTTGGAGCCAAGAGCTGAGGTGTGGCGCCAAGAGCCGAGATTTGGGGCAGAACCAGCTGAGTTTGGAGCCAATGGTCACAAGTAGACCCCGCTGAGATCTGGGGCACAAAGGGCAGGGTTTTGGGGATGAACCTTTGAGAATTATTTAAAATTATGAAAGCACCATGGAAATGAGTGGGGTGAGACAATGATGGGGAGATTGGGGAAAATGGTCAAGATTTGTGGCCAAAGCTAAAGATTTGGGGGTAGAATGTGGGGTTTTGGGGTGTTTGTGGGCACAGTATCGAGGAGGGGCCACCACTGGCATCGTCATCATAACCAGCATCAATATTAGGACCACAACCACTGCTGTAACATTTGGCGCAGAAATAGGATTCGGAATCCTCGTCCTTGAGGTTGTTCATGGTCAGCGTCACCAAGCTCTGCCCGTTGTCCCTGGAGATCGTGACCGGCCCTTGACTGAATCCGCGTAGGTGGAGTTTCCACCATCGTTGCTGATCCACGCGACCCTCTCAAGCCCCTGCCCAGGTCTCTGGCGCACCCAGTTCATGTCGTAGCTCCTGAAACTGAACCTGGACCCTCAGCAGAGAAGGCGCAGGGATCCCCCGGGGGGCTGGAGGTCCCCCCCCGCACTCCAGAAGGGTCCCGGCCACCCGGAGCCCTGTGGGAAAAAGGGGAGAGGATGGAAATTAAAAGTCTGATTGGTCAAGGGCCTCCAAGTGGGTTTGGACAGCTGAAAAAAGGGGCAGGACCCACCAGGGAAGAGGATGATGAACTCCAAGGGTCCCAATTTGGGGCCAAGAGTCAGGATTTGTGTCAAGGGTTGAGCTTTGGCCTCATCCCCATCTCCCCTTTGTCCCGCAGTGCTCTGGGTGGCCGTGACCCTGCTGGAGTGCGGGGGGACCTCCAGCCCCCCGGGGGGTCCCTGCGCCTCCTCTGCCGAGGGTCCGAGTTCAGTTTTGGAAATGTCGACATGAGCTGGGTCCACCAGAGACCCGGGCAGGGGCTGGAAGGGGTTGGAGTGGTCAACAAGGGTGGTTCCAGCACCTTCTACGCACCATCGTTCAAGGGCCGGGTCGCGATCTCCAGGGACCACGGGCAGAGCTCGGTGACGCTGACCATGACCAACCTCAAGGACGAGGATTACGGATCCTATTTCTGTGTGAAACATGCTGCTGGGAGTTCGGGTACTCTTACTGGGTTTGGTGTTGTTGATACTGACCCTGATCTCATCTCTGTGTCCCCACCCATTCCCAAAACCCCAATCCCTGACCCCGTGTCCCAACCCTGGAGTGGCTCTGCCCAAAATTCTCACACTGATTTTGGCTACAAGGTTCAAACAAACCTTAAACCTTGGCCTGAAATATCCGCATTCAGTATAAAGTTTTTGGGCACACAGAGGAGATTCGAAGTCTGGAGGTATGGTTGGGGGTCAGTAGATGAGAACTGGGATCAAGGCAGAGCAAGTTTGGGATCACTGGTCAGGGGCTGGGGACGGGTGGGGACTTCAACAAGGGAGTAGGGCTGCTCTGTTGTCATTGTCACCATGGCCAGCACTGTTACCTCAACTGCCATCAGCAGATCTGGTGCAGAAATAGGATCCGGAATCCTCGTCCCTGCGGTTGTTCATGGTCAGCGTCACTGAGCTCTGCTTGTTGTCCCTGGAGATCGTGATCCGGCCCTTGACCGATGGCGCATAGAATGTGCTGCCACCAGTGCTGATCCCCGCGAGCCCCTCCAGCCCCTGCCCAGGTCTCTGATGGACCCAGCTTATGGACTGACTCCCAAAATCAAACCCAGAGGCGCAGCACAGCAAAGTCAGGGACCCCCCGGGGGGCTGGAGGTGCCCCCCGCACTCCAGCAGGGTCACGGCCACCCGGAGCCCTGCGGGAAAAAGGGGAGATGGGCATGAGGCCAAAGCTCAACCCTTGACCCAAATCCTGACTCTTGGCCCCGAACTGGGACCCTTTGTCATTCTCTTCCTGATCCTGGTCACCCTCCAGAATGGATCCTTTACAATTTTTCAACTGGACAGGATGACTTGGGGACTCTCAACCAATCAGGTTTCTCATCCCCATCTCCCCTTTGTCCCGCAGGGCTCCGGGCGGCCGTGACCCTGCTGGAGTGCGGGGGGGACATCCAGCCCCCCGGGGGGTCCCTGTGCCTCCTCTGCCGAGGGTCCGGGTTTGATTTCGTGAGTTTCTCCATGTTCTGGATGCGCCAGAGACGCGGGCAGGCTTTGGAATACGTCGCAAGCATCTACTACAATGGTGCCAACACATACTACGCGCCATCGGTGCAGGGCCGGTTCAGGATCTCCAGGGACAACGGGCAGAGTTCGATGATGCTGACCATGAACAACCTCAAGGACAAGGATTCTGCCGTTTATTTCTGCGCCAAACGTAGCAGTAATGCTTATGGTTCTGCTGGTCCTGCTAGTATTGACAATTCCTGCAGTAGCCCCAGGCCCATTGCAGTCCCACATACCCACAATCGCCAGAGATCTTTCCCTGACTCCCGGCTCTGTTACTCAAATCTTCACCTGTTCCTTCCACACCCTGCCTCTGCTGCCCCAACTCTCGGCTTTCCCCCAGTTTTGCCCATTTCACCCAAATCTCCCCCAGCTCCCCGGGCCCTGATTGGAGGAGGCCTGAACTGGAGCCCAGGGGTGAAGGTTTGGGGCCAATGATTGAGTTTTGAGGCAGTAGCAGGGGAGGGTTTGGGTTCAGTGCTGACCATTGGTGCAAATGGGGGAGATTTGGGACAAAGGGTCAAGGGCTGAGGTTTGGGGGACAATTTGAAGGAATGGTCTGGGTTTGGGGACAGGTGAAGACACTGAGATGGGGATGGATCCACCACGGCCATCGTCACTATAAGCAGCAGCACCAGCACCATAACCACTTGTAGCACGTTTGCACAGAAATAGGATCCGGAATCGTCGTCCTTGAGGTTGTTCATGGTCAGCGTCACCGAGCTCTGCCCGTTGTCCCTGGAGATCGTGACCCGGCCCTTGAAGGATGGATTGTAGTAGGTGTTCCCACTCCTGGCGATCCCCGCGAGCCACTCCAGAGTCTGTCCAGGTCTCTGGCGCATCCACATCCTCCCAAAACTGCCCAAACTGAACCCGGACCCTCGGCAGAGGAGGCGCAGGTACCCCCCGGCGAGCTGGAGGCCCCGCCCACACTCCAGCAGGGTCACGACCACCTGGAGCTCTGCGGGACAAGCTCCCCGGCGGATCCCTGCGCCTCCTCTGCCGAGGGTCTGGGTTCAATTTCGGACAAACCAGTTTTACTTGGGTTCGCCAGAGGCCTGGACAGGGGCTGGAATGGATTGCGAGCATTGACTACGATGGAGACACCTTCTATGGGGATTCGGTGCAGGGCCGGTTCACGATCCCCAGGGGCAACGGGCAGAGCTCGGTGACGCTGACCATGAACAACCTCAAGGATGAGGATTCCGCCACCTATTTCTGTGGAAAAGCTCCAGAAGGAAAATATGCTCAAGCTGCTGTTTATGGTTTTGACCCCTTTCACATGCCTGTGTCCCCCCATGTCCCCGTTCCCCAGACCCTTCACCAATCCCCAGCCCCTGGCTCCATTCCTGTCCCCGTGTCCCAGCTCTGAACTGGCTCTGCCCCAAATCTCAGCTCCTGGCCCCAAACCTCAGCTCTTGGCCCCACGTCCCGACCACATTCCCCAAAACTGACGGGGATGTCCCAGATCCGGCCCCACCGTGTCAATCTGCCTTTGCTTTGTTTGATTGGCCACAAACCTCTTGCGGTGAGCGGCGCCATTGAGTTCTGTGTGTGCTGCCGGGGCCGTGAGCCGCCGGCACCTCCCCATTGCAACAGCCCGGTGAGGAGAGCGATAGTGGGAAACCAAACGGCTCCAGAGGGGTCCCCACAACCCCGTCCCGGTGGGGATTGGGACAGAGACCCCCGGGCGGGGATAAATCCCTCTGGGGAACCCCCAAATTCGCACGCCTGGCTTTAAACCTGTCCTGGGGGCACCGAATCCTGAGGGTTTGGCACAAAAATTGGCACCAAGGGTGAAGGGGTGGGGCCGTGAGTTGGGAATCTGTGGGGAAAATGGGGGAGATTTGGGGCAGAGCCAGTTCAGGGCTGGGACACGGGGACAGGAATGGGGTCAGGGGCTGGGGACTGGGGGAAGGGTCTGGGGAATGGGGGTAAGGGGGAAAAAGTGATTGGGATGAGGTCAAAACTACAGGCAACATTCTCACAACCAGCACGATCATCAACACAGTTGGCGCAGAAATAGGATCCGGAATCCTCGTCCTTGAGGTTTTTCATGGTCAGCGTCACCGAGCTCTGCCCGTTGTCCCTGGAGATCCTGAACCGGCCCTTGACCGATGGCGCGTAGTAGATGCTGGAACCATCTAAACTGATCCCCGCCAGCCACTCCAGCCCCTGCCCGGGTCTCTGGCGGATCCAGTACTTGGAGGAACCCCCGAAACTGAACCCAGACCCTCGGCAGTGGAGGCGCAGGGACCCTCCGGGGGCCTGGAGGCCTCCCCCCCACTCCAGCAGGGTCACGGCCGCCCGGAGCCCTGCGGGACAAAGGGGAGATGGGGATGAGGGGATGCAAAAGTCAGGTGGAGCTGTCGAATTAATTTATGGATGGATTGCAGCTAATTGTAGGGTTTAGGGAACTTTTCCATACAGGAAATTTCTGTTGGATATTTGAGGCCAGGCAAAGGGAATTTGGGGTAAAACCAGTGAAGGTTTACGAATGTGGGAGCGGCCGTGACCCTGCTGGTGTGCGGGGGGGACCTCCAGCCCCCCGGGGGGTCCCTGCGCCTCCTCTGCCGAGGGTCCAGGTTCGATGTCGGGAGTTACCCCATGTTCTGAATGCGCCAGAAACCCGGGCAGGGGCTGGAATGTGTGGCAGCGATCTGGAGTGATGGTGGCACCATATACGCCTCATCGGTGCAGGGCCGGTTCACAATCTCCAGGGACAACGGGCAGAGCTCGGTGACGCTGACCACGAACAACCTCAAGGACGAGGATTCCGCCGTTTATTTCTGTGCCAAATTTTATTCCAGTGGTTGTGGTGGTGGTGCTGCTGCTCATGGTGTTGATGGTGGTTGTGGTCCCAAGCCCTCTCCTCTCTCTTCCCACATATCTCAGAATTCTCTCATCCTTCCCCAACATCCTGGCTCTTTTTCTCACATCTCAGATATTTTCCCCCAAACTCCACCGTCACTTCCCCAATTCCAAGTTTCCCCCCAATTATGCCCATTTCTCCCCAGTCTGGCCCTTCCCCTCAGTCCCAGTGCGGAACGGGGATCGCTCCAGCGCCCTTTGCACACAAAGCTTTTTGTGCAGCCGGCGCTCTGCCGCAGCGCCCCGAGGCTGAGCTGCCCTCTGCCAAACACAGATGTTCACAATGACCAAAACCAGGAACTTTCTGTTTCCTTTCCTGCCCCGGCCGGGCCACGACAGCTGCCGGGGAGGAAGTGGGGGGAGGCTGGGGACCCCAAAATCACGGCGTCTTCTCCTCCCTCCCTCCCTCGCTCCCACCTGGGGCTTCACTTCTCCCTCAGCGGCCTCGGTGTCTGGTGCTGCTCCTTGGGGCTGGGCTGGAATCCTCTCAGCGAGCTCTGGAGAAAAAACCCTTTTTTTTTTACCCAAAAACACCTGAAAGTTAGGGGAGATGAAACTGTTGAAATTGATCTCAAGCCAAGGGCTCCAAGCTGAGAGAAGCAGATGGGTCCAAGGGTGGATTCACCTGGAACGTTCCATCGGTCAAGGGCAGGGTCACCACGGCCAGGGACAGCGGGCTGAGCTCGCTGACGCTAGCCAGGTGTGATCACAGGGTAAAAAGGTCTGGGGACAGCTGAGGACACGGGGATGGGGACAGGCCCAAAAGCACCGGCAGTGTCAGCATTTCCACTAGAAATATGCTTGGCACAGAAATGGGATCCAGAATCCTCGTCCTGGAGGCTGTTCATGGTCAGCGTCACCGAGCTCTGCCCTTTGTCCCTGGAGATTGTGAACCGGCCCTTGACTGACAGCGCGTAGAAGGTGTTGACACCATCAGCGTTGATCCCAGCAATGAATTCAGGCGCCTGCCCGGGTCTCTGGCGGATCCAGTACATTCCATAATCCCCAAAAGTGAACCCGGACCCTCTGCAGAGGAGGCGCAGGGAACCCCCGGGGGGCTGGAGTTCCCCCCCGCTCTCCAGCAGGGTCACGGCCGCCTGGAGCCCTGCGGGACAAAGGGGAGATGGGCAGAAGAAGCTGGATTGGCTGCGTACCCAAAGTGGGCACCGCCATGCCAGAAGAAGTGTGCGGGATCCACCTGGGAGGATTGGCAGGTGCTGCAGGATGAGGATGGTGAGGCCAAGTGTCCAAATTTAGGGCCAGTATCAGGATCTGCATGCAAGAATCAATATCTGGGTTGATTTTTTTCCCCATCTCCATCTCCCCTTTGTCCCGCAGGGCTCCGGGCGGCCGTGGCCCTGTTGGAGTGCGGGGAGGACCTCCAGCCCCCCGGGGGGTCCCTGACGTTGCTGTGCTGAGTGTCCAGGTTCAGTTTTGGTAGTTTTGCCCTACAATGGGTCCGACAGAGACCCAGGCAGGGGCTGGAATTCATCGCTTACATCAGCAACACTCGTGGAACCATCTAATACGTGCCGTCAGTCCAGGGTCAGTTCAGGATCTCCAGGGACAACGGGCAGAGCTCGGTGCCGCTGACCATGTACAACATCAAGGATGAGGATTCCGGATCCTACTTCTGTGCCAAAGCTGCTGCTGATGGTTGGGCTGCTCCTGATCATTTTGACCCCACCCTTATCGCTGTGTCCCCCCTGTCCCCGTTCCGCAGCCCCTTCCCCCAATCCCCAGCCCCTGACCCCATTCCTGTCCCCGTGCCCCAACCCTGCTCTGGCCCTGCCCCACATTCTCAGCTCCTGGCCCCACACCTCAGCTCGGGACCCACTCGGGGCCATTTTGGCTTCGGGGCTAGCCCTGGCCCCTCTGCCAGGATCCCTGGGCTGAACTCGCCCAACTCCACCCAAATCTGCGCTGCTGCCCCAGAGCAGCCACCACTGACACAAATCCCCAATTCTCACCCAAATCGAGGCTCCGGGCCTCAAACCCCGACCGTCAGAGCAAAGTTTTGGGTCACAAAGAGGAGATTTGGGGTCAGGAGTTGTGGTTTGGGGTCAGCGGGTGAGAACTGGGGCCGAGGCAGAGCAAGGTTGGGATCAATGGTCAAGGGCTGGGTGTGGGCTGGGGGATTGGGGGAAGGGTCTGGGCAACAGGGGCGGGGAGGGGACACGGGGATGGGGACACAACCATCATCATCACCTCAATTAGCAGCAGCACTACCAACACCTATACCAGAAGATTTCCCGCAAAAATGAATGGCGGAATCCTCGTCCTTGAGGTTGTTCATGGTCAGCGTCACCGAGCTCTTCCCGTTGTCCCTGGAGATCGTGAACCGACCATTGATTGATGGTGCGTGGTGGGTGGTGCCAACACCATTGATACTTGCAGGGTATTCCAGTGTCTTCCCAGATTTCTGGCGAATCGAGAACATTCCATAATTTCCGAAATCGAACCCGGACCCTCGGCAGAGGAGGCGTAGGGACCCCCTGGGGGGCTGGAGGTCCCCCCCGCACTCCAGAAGGGTCACGGCTGCCCGGAGCCCGGCGGGACAAAGGGTAGATGGGGATGAGGCCAAAGCTCAACATTGACCCAAATCCTGACTCTTGACCCCAAACTGG
Organism: Melozone crissalis; assembly: GCF_028551555.1. Lineage (NCBI taxonomy): Eukaryota > Metazoa > Chordata > Aves > Passeriformes > Passerellidae > Melozone > Melozone crissalis. Next base: position 4,457,906 of record NW_026535856.1, read on the forward strand.
GACCTTTGGACCACACCATTCTTGTTGTCCTGCTCCTGCTGCCCCTCTCAGGTCCGTCCCGCCCCATTTTCCAGTTTGACACACCCACTTTGAGGCCCACAGCCAATCAGGTTTCTAATCCCCATCTCCCGTTTGTCCCGCAGGGCTCTGGGCGGCCATGACCCTGCTGGAGTGCGAGGGGGACCTCCAGCCCCCCGGGGGGTCCCTGATGTTGCTCTGCCGAGGGTCCGGGTTCGATTTTGGGAATTATGGAATGTACTGGATCAGCCAGAGACCCGGGCAGGCACCCGAATTCATTGCTGGGATCATCGCTGATGGTGCCAACACATTCTACGCGCCGTCGGTCAAGGGCCGGTTCACGATCTCCAGGTACAACGGGCAGAGCTCGGTGACGCTGAGCATGAACAGCCTCCAGGACGAGGATTCTGGATCCTATTTCTGTGCCAAGTGTATTTCTGGTTGCAATGCTGATATTGCCAGTGCTTTTGGCCGGGTCCCTATCCCCGTGTCCTCAGCGGTCCCCAGACCTTTCCCCTGTGATCACACATGGCCAGCGTCACCGAGCTCATCCCGCTGTCTGTGGCCCTGCTGACCCGGCCCTCGACCGATGGAACGTTCCAGGTGACTGCACCCTTGCACCCATCTGCTTCTCTTAGCATGGAGCCCTTGGCTCGAGATCAATTTAAACAGTTTCATCTCCCCTAACTTTCAGGTGTTTTTGGGTAAAAAAAAGGGTTTTCTCTCCAGAGCTCCCAGAGAGGATTCCAGCCCAGCCCCAAGGAGCAGCACCAGACACCGAGGCCGCTGAGGGAGAAGTGAAGCCCCAGGTGGGAGCGAGGGAGGGAGGGAGGAGGAGAAGACGCCGCGATTTTGGGGCTCCGCAGCCTCCCCCAACTTCCTCCCCGGCAGGTGCCGGGGCCCGGCTGGGGCGGGAAAGGAAACAGAAAGTTCCTGGTTTTGGTCATTGTGAACATCTGTGTTTGGCAGAGGGCAGCTCAGCCTCGGGGCGCTGCGGCAGAGCACCGGCTGCACAAAAAGCTTTGTGTGCAAAGGGCGCTGGAGCGATCCCCGTTCCGCACTGGGACGGAGGGGAAGGGCCAGACTGGGGAGAGATGGGCAAAATTTGGGGGAAACTTGGAATTGGGGAAGTGATGGTGGAGTTTGCGGGAAAATATCTGAGATGTGAGAAAAAGAGCCGGGATTTTTTGGAAGGATCAGAGAATTCTGTGATTTGTGGGAACATAGAAGAAAGGGCTTGAGGCCACAACCACCATCAACACCATGCGCATAAGCAGCATTACCACAGCCAGTGCTGTAACATTTGGCACAGAAATAGGATCCGGAATCCTCGTCCTTGAGGTTGTTCATGGTCAGCGTCATCGAGCTCTGCCCGTTGTCCCTGGAGATCCTGAACCGGCCCTGCACCGATGGCGCGTACCAGGTGCTGCCACTGCTGCTGATAGCTGCGATGTATTCCAGTGTCTGCCCGGGTCTCTGGCACACCCAGCTCATCCCAACACTGCCAAAACTGAACCCAGATCCTCGGCAGAGGAGGCGCAGGGACTCCCCGGGGGGCTGGAGGTCCCCCCCCCCGCACTCCAGCAGGGTCACGGCCGCCCGGAGCCCTGCGGGACAAAGGGGAGATGGGGATGAGAAACCTGATTGGCTGAGGGCCTGCAGTGGGTGTGGCCAGCTGGAAAAAGGGATGAGATCCACCTGGGAGGGTGACCAGGAGCAGGAGGAGAATGAACAAATTGTCACAACCAGGGGCCAATAATTGGGATTTTGGCGTGAAGGGTTGAGCTTTGGCCTCATCCCCATCTCCCCTTTATCCCGCAGGACTCCGTGGTGCCGTGACCCTGCTGGAGTCCGGGGGGGACCTCCAGGCCCCCGGGGGTCCCTGCGCCTCATCTGCCAAGGGTCCGGTTTCAGTTTCAGGAGCTACGACATGTTCTGTGTGCGCCAGAGACCCGGGCAGGGGCTGGAGTTGCTCGCGATGATCAGGAACGATGGTGGAAACTCCACCTACGCACATTCAGTCAAGGGCCGGGTCACGATCTCCCGGGACAACGGGCAGAGCTTGGTGACGCTGACCATGAACAACCTCAAGGACGAGGATTCCGGATCCTATTTCTTCGCCAAATGTTACAGCAGTGGTTGTGGTCCTAATTTTGATGCTGGTTATGATGACGATGCCAGTGGTGGCCCCTCCTCGTTGCTGTGCCCACAAACATCCCAAAACCCCACATTTTACACCCAAATCTTTAGTGTTGGCCAAAAATCTTGACCATTTTCCCCAGTCTCCCCAATCATTGTCTCAGCTCACACATTTCCATGGGGCTTTCAGAATTTGAAATAATTCTCAAAGGTTCATCCCCAAAACCCTGCCCTTTGTGCCATCTCAGCAGGGTTCACTTGTGACCATTGGCTCCAAACTCAGCTGGTTCTGCCCCAAATCTCAGCTCTGGGCCCCAGACCTCAGCTCTTGGCTCCAAGGCTCAACCAAGGCTCTCAATCCTTGGTGCAAATGGTCAAGATTTGGGAAAAATGGTCCAGATTTGGGTCTGTGGGCGTCAACAATTGGGTCAAGTGTAGGAGGGAAGGACCTGGGGAACAGGGGTGGGGATGGGACCAAAATTAGAACCAGCAGGATGAGCCTCCCAACCCCAACCATCATAGGCGTTTTTGGCACAGAAATAGGATCCGGAATCCTCCTCCTTGAGGTTGTTCATGGTCAGCGTCCCCGAGCTCTGCCTGTTGTCCCTGCAGATCCGGAACCGGCCCTTGACCGATGGCGCATATCTGCAGGTGGAACCATCACCCTTGATGCCCGCGACGTATTCCAGCCCCTGCCCGGGTCTCTGGTGCATCCAGAACATTGCAGATTTTGTGAAATTGAAGCCAGATGTTTGGCACAGCAACGTCAGGGGCCTCCCCGGGGGGCTGGAGGTCCCCCCCGCACTCCAGCAGGGTCACGGCGCCCCGGAGCCCTGCAGGACAAAGGGGAGATGGGGATGAGGGCATGGATTTGTTTTGGACCCAAAGTGGGCACCGCCATGCCAGAAAAAGGGTGTGGGATCCACCTGGGAGGGCCAGCAGGTGCTGCATGAGGAGGATGGGGAGGTCCAAGGGTCCCAATTTGAGGCCAACATCAGGATCTGCTTGCAAGAATTAAAATTCAGTTAGTTTTTTTCATTCCTCACCATCTCCCCTTTGTCCCGAAGGGCTCCGGGCGACCGTGACCGTGCTGGAGTGCGGGGGGGACCTCCAGCCCCCCGAGGGGTCCCTGACGTTTCTGGGCCGTGCCTCTGGGTTCAGTTTTGGGAGTTATGGAATGTTCTGGATGTGCCTGAGACCCGGGCAGACTCTGGAATTCATCGCCAGTATCAGCAGCAGTGCTGGCAGCACCGGCTACGCGCCATCGGTCATGGGCCGGGTCACGATCTCCAGGGACAATGGGCAGAGCTCGGTGACGCTGACCATGAACAACCTCAAGGACGGGGATTCCAACTTTTTTTTCTGTGCCAAACGTTCTACTAGCGGTCATGGTGGTGCTGCTGCTTGTAGTGACGATGGCCGTGGTGAATTCACCCCATCTCTGTGTCATCACCTGTCCCCAAACCCAGACCCTTCCTTCAAATTATCCCCCACACCTCAGCCCTTGACCCTTTGTCCCAAATCTCCCCTATCTGCACCAATGATCAGCACTGACCCCAAACCCTCCACTGCTCCTGCCCCAAAACTAAACCATTGGCCCCAAACCTTCACCCCTGGCCTCCAGTTAGGGCCTCCTCCAATCAGGGCCTGGGAGCTGGGGGAGATTTGGGTGAAATGGGCAAAACTGGGGAAACATCAGGAATTCAGACTGCAATAGTGGAAACTGGGGAGTAAGGTCAAGAATGGGATCAAGGGTTGGGATTTGGGAGAAGTAATTTGGGAAATTTTGGGAACTTGGGCTGCAGCCTTGGAGCGATGCTGAGGATTGCCACCTTAAGAAACAGCAGCTCCATTCCAACCACCATCACTGCATCTGGCACAGAAATAGGATCCGGAATCCTCGTCCTCTAGGTTGTTCATGGTCAGCGTCACCGAGCTCTGCCCGTTGTCCCTGGAGATCGTGACCCGGCCCCTGAACGATGGCGCATAGTAGGTGCTGCCATCACTTTGGATCCCTACGATGTGTTCCAGCCCCTGTCCGAGACTCTGGCGCATCCAGCCAATCCCAAATTTTCCAAAATCAAACCCAGACCCTCAGCAGAAGAGGCGCAGGGACCCCCCGGGGGGCTGGAGGTCCCCTCCGCACTCCAGCAGGGTCAAGGCCGCTCCCCCATCCCCAAACCTTCACTGTGTTTCTGCCCCTAACTCCCTTTGTCTGGCCTCAAAACTCCAACAGAGATTTCCAGTATCGTAAAGTGCCTTCAAATCTGCAATTAGCCCCAGTCCACCCATTTTTTAATTGGGAAGCTGTGCCTGACTTTTGCATCTCCTCATCCCCATCTCCCCTTTGTCCCGCGGGGCTCCGGGCGGCCGTGGCCCTGCTGGAGTGCGGGGGGACCTCCAGCCCCCCGGGGGCTCCCTGCGCCTCCTCTGCCGAGGATCCGGGTTCATTTTCAGCGGTTTTGACATGCTCTGGATCCGCCAGAGACCCAGGCAGGGCCTGGAGTGGCTCGCGGTGATCTACAGCAGTGGTTCCAGCACCAGATACGCACCCTCGGTTCAGGGCCGGTTCAGGATCTCCAGGGACAACGGGCAGAGCTCGGTGATGCTGAACATGAACAACCTCAAGGACGAGGATTCTGCCACCTATTTCTGTGCGAAAACTTCTGGTAGTGGTTACTATAATCACGCTGCTGCATATCGTGTAGCCCTGCCCATGCCCCCAGGTTCCCCCCCGTCCCCGTTCCCCAGACCCTTCCCCCAAACCCCAGCCCCTGACTCCTTTCCTGTCCCTGTGCCGCAACCCTGCCCTGGCTCTGCCCCACATTCTCAGCTCCTGGCCCCAAACCTCAGCTCGGGGCCCACTCGGGGCCATTTTGGCTCCTGAGCTCTCCTTAGCCATTCTGACCCTGCCCTTCACCGATGGAATGTTTCAGGTGACTCCACCCTTGCACCCCTCTACTTGTCTCAGCATGGAGCCCTTGGCTCGATATCAATTTGAAAAATTCAATTTCCCCAAAATGTCATGTGTTTTTGTGTAAAAAAAAGGGTTTTTTCTCCATAGCTCCCAGAGAGGATTCCAGCCCAGCCCCAAGGAGCAGCACCAGACACCGCGGCCGCTGAGGGAGAAGTGAAGCCCCAGGTGGGAGCGAGGGAGGGAGGGAGGGAGGAGAAGACGTCACGATTTTGGGGCTCCGCAGCCTCCCCCCACTTCCTCCCCAGCAGCTGCCGGGGCCCAGCCGGGGCAGGAAAGGAAACAGAAAGTTCCTGGTTTTGGTCGTTATGAACATCTGTGTTTGGCAGAGGGCAGCTCAGCCTCGGGGCGCTGCGGCAGAGCGCCGGCTGCACAAAAAGCTTTGTGTGCAAAGGGCCCTGGAGCGATCCCCGTGCCACACTGGGACGGAGGGTATCTGGGGGAGATTGGGGAGAAATGGGGGAAATTGGGGGGAAACCAAAAGCTGTGGCAGCAGGGGTGGAGTTTAGGGGGAAATGGTCAAGATTTGAGAAACAGGGGTGGGGATTTTGGGGAAGGATCGGAGAATTCTGAGATATTTGGGAACAGAGAGGAGAGGGCTTGGGACCACAACCACCATCAACACCATATGTAGCACCACCACTAACACAACCACTAGTGTAACATTTGCCACAGAAATAAAGGGCGGAATCGTCGTCCTTGAGGTTGTTCATGGTCAGCGTCACCGAGCTCTGCCTGTTGTCCCTGGAGATCGTGAACTGGCCCTTGACAGAATCCGCGTAGCCGGTCCAACCAGCATTGCTGTTGATCCTCGCGAGCCATTCCAGCCCCTGCCCGGGTCTCTGGTGGATCCATTGCATGGCGTGACCCCCGAAACTGATCCCGGACCCTCGGCACAGCACCGTCAGGGACCCCCCGGGGGGCTGGAGTAACCCCCCACACTCCAGCAGGGTCACGGCCGCCCGGAGCTCTGCGGGAAAAAGGGGAGATGGGGATCAGGGAAAGAATCCACTCAAATGTTGATTCTTGTAGGCAGATCCTGATGTTGGCCCCAAATTGTGGCACTTTCTCGTCATCCCGATCCTGCTGGCCCTCCCAGGTGGGTCGAGGTCCCTTTTTGGATCTGGTCACCCCCAGCCCAGCCCACGCCCGGATCCGGGGCCCCATCCCCATCCCCATCTGCCCTTTGTCCCGCAGGGCTCCGGGCGGCCGTGACCCTGCTGGAGTGTGGGGGGGACCTCCAGCCCCACGGGGGGTCCCTGCGCCTCCTCTGCCGAGGGTCCGGGTTAAGTTTCGGCAGTTTTGGGATGGGCTGGATGTGCCAGAGACCTGGGCAGGGGCTGGAGTTTTTGGCAAGTGTCAACAGTGATGGCGCTAGTCCCAGTACGCGCCGTTCCAAGGGTCAGTTCACAACCTCCAGGGACAACGGGCAGAGCTCAGTGACGCTGACCATGAACAACCTCAAGGACGAGGATTCCGCCATTTATTTCTGTGTCAAACTTTGCAATGTTTACGCTGGCAATGCTATTGACGCCGGTTTTGGCATCAATCCTGGCAGTGACCATGATGGTCAACAAATGTCTCAAATCCCAGAGATCCTTCCCCAAAATCCTGGCTCTTTTTCTCACATCTCAGATATTTTCCCCCAAACTCCACCATCACTTCCCCATCTCTCCGTTTCCCCCCAATTTTCCCCATTCCTCCCCAGTCTGGCCCTTCCCCTCCATCCCAGTGCGGAACGGGGATCGCTCCAGGGCCCTTTGCACACAAAGCTTTTTGTGCAGCAGCCGCTCTGTCGCAGCGCCCAGAGGCTGAGCTGCCCTCTGCCAAACACAGATGTTCACCATGAACAAAACCAGGAACTTTCTGTTTCCTTTCCTGCCCCGGCCGGGCCCCGGCAGCTGCCGGGGAGGAAGTGGGGGGAGGCTGCGGAGCCCCAAAATCACGGCATCTTCTCCTCCCTCCCTCCCTCGCTCCCACCTGGGGCTTCACTGCTCCCTCAGCGGCCTCGGTGTCTGGTGCTGTTCCTTGGGGCTGGGCTGGAATCCTCTCTGAGAGCTATGGACATGGTGACGATGCTGGTGGTAGCCCCAAAACCCCCATCCCTGGCTCCCTAAATGTCCCAAAATCCCCAAATCCTGCCCCAAATCCCAACCCTTGACCCCATTCTTGACCTTCTACCCGAATGTCCACCATCTTTGCTCCAACTCTGGACTGTAACCCATTTTTGCCCATTTCACCCAAATCTCCCCCAGCTCCTGGGCCCTGATTGGAGGAGGCCTGAACTGGAGGCCAGGGGTGAAGGTTTGGGGCCAATGGTTGAGATTTGGGGCAGGAGCAGTGGAGGGTTTCGGGTCAGTGCTGACCATTGGTGCAAATGGGGGAGATTTGGGACAAAGGGTCAAGGGCTGAGGCTTGGGGGATAATTTGAAGGAGGAGTCTCAGTTTGGGGAGACGTGAGGACCCAGAGATGGGGATGGATGCACTACGGCCATCGTCACTCTAAGCAGCAGCACCACCATAACCACTAGTACCACGTTTGGCACAGAAATAAACAGCCGAATCCTCGTCCTTGAGGTTGTTCACGGTCAGCATCACCGAGCTCTGCCCGTTGTCCCTGGAGATCGTGGCCCGGCCCTTGGCCGACAGCGCGTAGTCGGTGCTACCACCACTGCTGCTGATACTGGCAATGTATTCCAGCCCCTGCCCGGGTCTCTGGTGCACCCATTGCATGCCAAAACTCCCGAAATCAAACTCGGACCCTCGGCAGATGAGGCGCAGGGAACCCCCGGGGGGCTGGAGGTCCCCCCCGCACTCCAGCAGGGTCACGGCTGCCCGGAGCCCTGCGGGACAAAGGGGAGATGGGCACGGGGCCTGGCTGTGCCATTCCCGTTCCCTGCACAAAGTCAGACACCATTGTCTCTCTCCCTCTCTCTCCCTCTCTCCCTCTCTCCCTCTCTCCCTCTCTCTCTCTCTCTCTCCCTCTCTCTCTGTCTCTCTCTCTCATTATTTTTCCTGGAGCAGCACAGGGAGAAGAAGAAGATGAAACAATTCCCATCTCTCATCGCTGCTCCTGCTGTTTCTGCACATGTGGAACGTGTCGGGGGGATTGTTCCCCTCCAGGCATTTACCAGTTGTGTTCTGCTGATTGATTCTTATTCTTTTTCAATTTAATTGCTCACAGGTTTTCTATAGGATATTTTAGTGTCTTTTGTACTGAATTCTTTTAGTATCTCTTTAGTGGAGTGGTAATATAGCAGAAATGAAATAGAATATGTTATTAATGAGATATAATAAAGTATTAAGTAGATATAGAATTAATGTAATATAGTACAGATTGAATGCCGCAATTGTGCAGCATTCTGAGTCATGGGGTCAGATGCCAATCAATTCTAGTTTCCAAAATAAACTGGGCGTAGCCAGATCTGGAGGTGGGCGGAACCCACCTGGGAACGCCAGCAGGAGGAGGAGCTGGAGGATGGGGAGGTCCAAGGGTCCCAATTTGGGGCCAAGAGTCAGGATTTGGCTCAAGGGCTGGGGTTTTCCCTCACCCCCTTCTCCCCTTTTTCCCGCAGGTCTCCGGGCGGCCGTGACTCTGTGGGAGTGCGGGGGGGACCGCCAGCCCCCCGGGAGGTCCCTGTGCCTCCTCTGACGAGGGGCCGGGTTCGATTTTGGACAATTTGGGATGGGCTGGATGCGCCAGAGGCCCGGGCAGGGGCTGGAACACGTTGCGAGTGTCAACAACAATGGAGGTTACACCGAGTACACGCCATCAGTCCAGGGCCGGTTCAGGATCTCCAGGGAGAACAGACAGAGCTCGGTGACGCTGACCATGAACAACCTCAAGGACGAGGATTCCGGATCCTAATTCTGTGGGAAATCTGCTAATGCTGGTTGGCCTGCTGCTCCTACTCATATTGACCATGCCAGTTTTGGCATCACCCCTGTCTGAGCCCCCCGTCCCCAAACCCAGACCCTTCCCCCCAAACCTCAGCCCTTGACCCCTTGTCCCAAATCTCCCCCATTTGCGTCAATGGTCAGCACTGACCCCAAACCCTCCCCTGCTCCTGCCCCAAAACTCAACCATTGGCCCCAAACCTTCACCCCTGGGCTCCAGTTCAGGCCTCCTCCAATCAGGGCCCGGGACTTGGAAGAGATTAGGGAGAAATGGGCAAAAATGGAGGAAAGCACAGAGTTGGGGCACAATGGCAGGGTTTGGGGGAAAATGGTTGAGGTTTTAGAAAGGCCGAAACTTGGTGGAAGCATCACTGGGATTGGAGAAATTTCACGACCATCGTGGTCACCACCAGAAGTGAAGGCAAAAAGAGCAGCAGCATCACCACCAGCATAACCATTGTCACATTTGGCACAGAAATAGGATCCGGAATCCTCGTCCTTGAGGTTGTTCATGGTCAGCATCACCAAGCTCTGCCCATTGTCCCTGGAGATCCTGAACAGGCCCTTAACTGACGGCGTGTAGTACGTGCTTGAACCATTTCCGCTGATCCCTGCAAGCCACTCCAGGCCCTGCCCAGGTCTCTGTCGGACCCATTGCATGGAAAAACTCCAAAAATCAAACCCGGACCCTCGGCAGAGGAGGCGCAGGGACCCCCCGGGGGGCTGGAGGTCCCCCCTGCACGCCAGAAGGGTCATGGCCGCCCGGAGCGCTGCGGGACAAAGGGGAGATGAGGATGAGGCCAAAGATCGACCCTTGACCCAAATCCTGACTCTTGGCCCCAAATTGGGATCTTTAGAGTTCATCATCCTCCCGCCAGGAGCATTCTACTCCTTTGTCCAGCTGGCCACAACCACTTGGAGGCCCTTGACAAATCAGAGTTTTGATTTCCCTCATCTCCCCTTTGTCCTGCAGGGCTACGGGCGGCCGTGACCCTGCTGGAGTGTGGGGGGCATCTCCAGCCCACCGGGGGGTCCCTGACATTGCTGTGCCGAGGGTCCAGGTTCAGTTTCGGGGGTCACTCCAAGCAATGGATCTGCCAGAGCCCCGGGCAGGGGCTGGAATGGCTCGCGGGGATCCACAGCTCTGAGGGTTACACCCACAACGCCCCGTCGGTCACGGGACAGGTCAGGATCTCCAGGGACAACGTGCAGAGCGACACTGCCCTGACCATGATCGACCTGCAGGACGAGGATTCCGGATCCAATTTCTGTGCCAAAGCCGCTGGGGCGGATGGCGATGACCATGATGCCAATGCTATTGACTCCACCCACATCGTCGTGTCCCCAAATGACCCCATTCCCCAGACCCTCCCCCAAATCCCAGCCCTCGTCCCCACTCTCGGTGACTGAATTCGTGTCCCCAGCCCCAGGCCCAGCGCTGACCTTTGGGGCAGAGTTAGGGGGAAGATCAACGGCCAAGGGTTGGGGTTTGGGGCCGGAGAGGGAAAAGGGAAATGGAGAAATGGTCACGGGCGGGGTCAGGGGCTGGGAGCTGGGGAAGGGTCTGGGGAATGGGGACAGGTGGGGGTGCTGTGTTTGGTGTGGGGCAATCACTGGGAAGGTCCCCATGAGCAACAGCAACAGGAGCACCAGTATTGACAGATTTCCCACAGAAATAGATGGCGGAATCCTCGTCCTTGAGGTTGTTCATGGTCAGCGTCACTGAGCTCTGCCCGTTGTCCCTGGAGATCGTGAACCGGCCCTTGACGGATGGCGCATACCAGGTGCTGCCACCATTACTGATATCTGCAATGTCCTCCAGCCCCTGCCCGGGTCTCTGGCGATACCAGCCCATCCCAAAACTGCCAGAATCGAACCCGGACCCTCGGCAGAGGAGGCGCAGGGATCCCCCGGGGGGCTGGAGGTCCCCCCTGCACTCCAGCAGGGTCACGGCCGCCCGGAGCCCTGCGGGACAAAGGGGAGATGGGGATGGGAAACCTGATTGGTGAAGAGTGCCCAACTTCGCATAGCATGCTTCAAAAATGGGGCAGGACCCACCTGTGAGCAGGGTGATGAACTCCAATGGTCCCAATTTGAGGCCAATAGTCAGGATTTAGGTCAAGGGTTGAGCTTTTCCCTCATCCCCATCTCCCCTTTGTCCCGCAGGGCTCCGGGCAGCCGTGACCCTGCTGGAGTGCGGGGGGCCACCTCCAGCCCCCCGGGGGGTCCCTGCGCCTCCTCTGCTGAAGGTCCGGGTTCAATTTTGGACAATTTGGGATGGGCTGGTGTCGTCAGAGGTCCGGGCAGGCCCTGGAATGCGTCGTGAGTGTGAACAACAATGGTGGTTACCCCAAATACGCGCTGTCGGTCAAGGACTGGTTCACGATCTCCAGGGACAACGGGCAGAGCTCGATCACGCTGACCATGAACAACCTCAAGGACGAGGATTCTGGATCCTATTTCTTTGTGAAATCTGTCAATACTGGTAACCCTGTTGCTGCCTATATTGACCATTCCGGTGGTTGCACCACCCCATCAGAGCCCCCCTTGTCCCCAAACCCAGACTCTTCCTCCCCAAACCTCAGCCCTTGACCCTTTGTCCCAAATCTCCCCCATTTGCCCCAACGGTAAGCACTGACCCCAAACCCTCCCCTGCTCTTGCCTAAAAACTCAACCATTCGCCCCAAAACTTCACCCCTGGGCTCCAGTTCAGGCCTCCTACAAACAGGACCTTGGACTGGGTTGAGGTTATGGAGAAATGGGCAAAATTGGAGAAACGTACAGAGTTGGGGACACAATGGTAGAGTTTTGGAGAAAATGGTTGAGGTTTTAGAAGGGCTGAAACTTGGGGGACGCATCGCTGGGATTGGAGAAATTTCATGACCCTCATGGTCATTAGCATAAGTGAAGGAAAAAGAGCATCAGCATTACCACCAGCATAACCATTGTCACGTTTGGCACAGAAATGGGATCCAAAATCCTCGTCCTTGAGGTTGTTCATGGTCAGCGTCACCGAGCTCTTCCCGTTGTCCCTGGAGATCCTGAACAGGCCCTTGGCCGATGGCACATAGTTGGTGGTGCCACCATTTTCACTGATCCCTGCGAGCCACTCCAAGCCCTGCCCGGGTTTCTGGCGGATCCACTGCATGCCGAAACTGCCAAAACTGAACCCGGACCCTCGGCAGAGGAGGCGCAGGGAACCCCCGGGAGGCTGGAGGTACCCCCCCCGCACTCCAGCAGGGTCACGGCTGCCCGGAGCCCTGCGGGACAAAGGGGAGATGGGGATGAGAAACCTGATTGGTCCAGAGCCTCCTAGTGGGCAAGGCCAGCTGTAAAAAGAGGCGGGACCCACCTGGGAGGAGGAGGATGAACTTCAAGGGTCCAAGTTTGGGGACAATAATCAGGACTTGGGTCAAGGGTTGAGCTTTGGGCTCATCCCCATCTCCGCTTTGTCCCACAGGGCTCCGGGCGGCCGTGACCCTGCTGGAGTGTGGGGGGCACCTCCAGCCCCCCGGGGGATCCCTGCGCCTTTTCTGCCGAGGGTCCGGGTTCAGTTTTGGGAGTTATGAAATGTTCTGGATCCGCCAGAGGCCCGGGCAGGGTTTGGAATACGTCGCAGGGATCTACAATCCTGATGGCACCACCTACTACAATCCATCGGTCACGGCCCGGTTCAGGATCTCCAGGGACAACGGGCAGATCTCGGTGACGCTGCCCATGAACAACCTCAAGGATGAGGATTCCGGATCCTATTTCTGTGCCGAGAGTGCTGGTGCTGGTTGGGCTGAAAGTGCTCATCTTATTGACGATGGCCTTGCTGTCCCCATCCCCATCTCCGTGTCCCCGCCCTGTCCCCGTTGCCCAGACCCTTCCCCCACAGCCCCAGCCCACACCCAGCCCTTGACCATTGATCCCAACCTTTCTCTGCCTCAGCCCCACTTCTCACCTGCTGACCCCAAACCACAACTCCTGACCCCAAATCACCTCTTTGTGACCCAAACCTTTGCTCTGAAGGTCAGGGATTGAGGCCCAGGGTCCTGATTTGGGGCCAAAAGTTTAGGATTCGTGTCAGCGGCTGTGGCTGAGAGCGCAAAGTGGGATTTTGGGGCAGAATCGGGCGTTTTTGGTGCAAACTTAGTTGGATTTGGGGCAGAACCAGTTTGGGGGTTTGGCTCCATGGTTGGTGTCGTGCAACTGGGGGAGATCTGGGACAAAGGGTCAAGAATGCGGTGAAGGGCTGAGACCCAGGGGAAGGGTCTGGGGATTGGGGACAGGAAAGGACACTGAGATGGGGGCTTGGATCCACCATGGATGTCACCTAAATTAGCACCAGGACCCACATAACCAGCATAAGCACTTTTGGCACAGAAATAAGATCCGGAATCCTCGTCCTTGAGGTTGTTCATGGTCAGCGTCAACGAGCTCTGCCCGTTGTCCCTGGAGATCCTGGACTGGCCCTTGACTGATGGCGCGTAGAAGGTGCCGGAACCATCCCAGCTGATCCCTGCAAGCCACTCCAGGCCCTGCCCGGGTCTCTGGCGGATCCAGTTCATGTCGTAGCTCCCGAAACTGAACCCGGACCCTGGGCAGAGGAGGCGCAGGGACCCCCCGGGGGTCTGGAGGTCCCCCCCGCACTCCAGCAGGGTCACGGCTGCCCGGAGCCCTGCGGGACAAAGGGGAGATGGGGATGGGGCCAAAGCTCAACCCTTGAACAAAATTCTGATTATTGGCCCCAAATTCTGACCCCTGGGCCTTCTCATCTTCCTCCAAAGTGGGTCCCGACTCTTTTCCAGCTGGCCAAACCCACTTTGAAGCCCTGGACCAATCAGGTTTCTCATCCCCATCTCCCCTTTGTCCCGCAGGGCTCCTGGCGGCCGTGACCCTGCTGGAGTGCGGGGGGGACCTCCAGCCCCCCGGGGGGTCCCTGCGCCTCATCTGCCGAGGGTTCTGGTTCTTCTTTGGGGGTTTTGGCATGCACTGGGTGCGCCACAGACCCGGGCTGGGGCTGGAATGCCTTGCAGGGATCAGCAGTGGTGCTTACACCGACTACGCGCCATTGGCGCAGGGCCGGTTCAGGATCTCCTGGGACAACGGGCAGAGCTCGGTGACGCTGACCATGAAAAACCTCAAGGACGAGGATTCCGGATCCTATTTCTGTGCCAAGGTTGCTGGTGCTACTGCTCCATATAATGATGCCTATGCTATTGGGCCCGCACCCATCGCTGTGTCACCACTTGCCCTCACCTGTCCCAGACCCTTCCCCAAACCCCAGCCCCTGACCCCATTCCTTTCCCCATGCCCCAACCTCAAGGACGAGGATTCTGGATCCTATTTCTGCGCCAGGGTTGCTGATGGTTATTGTGCTGGTTGGGGTGCTGCAAATATTGTTTATGTGTTTTTCCCTCTCTCTGTGCCCCAAGCCTTCCCTCCACTCCTGACCCTTTGTCCCAACCCTGCCCTGCTCTGGCCCCAAATCTCAGCTCCTGGCCCTAAATCAGTGCCGGTTTCACCCTGAGCTTGGCCTCAGCCGTAAAATCCCAACCATTGCCCCCAGACTGGACCCATTCTGGCCCAGAAATTCAGTGGTGGATCTGAGTCAAAGACACAGACCAAATCTGGCCCATTTTCCCCAAATCTTGACCATTTGCACCCAGTTTTGGAGACCTAGGCTGAGACTTGGAGCCCAGAGCTGAGGTTTCGGGCCAAGAATTGAGAATGTGGGGCAGAGCCAGCCCAGAGCTGGGACACGGGGACAGGAGTGGGGTCAGGGGCTGGGGATTGGGGAAGGGGATGGGGAATGGGGACAGGTGGGGACACAGCGATAGGGATGAGGTGAACACCATCCATACCAGCAGCAGCACCCCAATTATTATAGGCAGCTTTGGCACAGAAATAGGATCCACAATCCTCGTCCTTGAGGTTGTTCATGGTCAGCGTCACCGAACTCTGCCCGGTGTCCCTGGAGATCCTGAACGGACCCTGGGCGGATGGCGCGTAGTTGGTGCTGCCACCACCACTGCTGATACTTCCAACCCCTTCCAGCCCCTGCCAGGGTCTCTGGCGGATCCAGCACATTTCAAAACTTCCAAAATCAAACCCGGAACCTCGGCAGAGGAGGCATAGGGACCCCCCGGGGGGCTGGAGGTCCCCCCCGCACTCCAGCAGGGTCACGGCCGCCCGGAGCCCTGCGGGACAAAGGGGAGATGGGGATGAGGGCAAAGCTCAACCCTTGACCCAAATCCTGACCCGTGGCCCAAACTGGGACCCTTGGAGTTCATCATCCTCCTGCCAGGTGGGTCCTGTCTGATTTTTGAAGCATGCCATGCAAAGTTGGGCACTCTTTACCAATCAGGTTTCTCAATCCCATCTCCCCTTTGTCCCGCAGGGCTCCGGGCGGCCGTGACCCTGCTGGAGTGCGAGGGGCACCTCCAGCCCCCCGAGGGGTCCCTGCGCCTCCTCTGCCGAGGGTCCGGGTTCGATTTTGGCCAATTTGGGGTGGGCTGGATCCGCCAGAGACCCGGGCAGGCGCTGGAGTGGCTCGCGGAGATCACCAACACTGGTGGAAACATCGGCTACGCGCCATCGGTCAAGGGTCGGTTCACGATTTCCAGGGACAACGGGCAGAGCTCGGTGACGCTGACCATGAACAACCTCAAGGACGAGGATTCCGGATCCTATTTCTGTGCCAGGGCTTTTTGTGCTGGTTGTTGGGCTGTTGCTAATCATGGTGACAATGCTGTTGATAGCGTCTAACTTCTAGTTTTTGCTCCTGTCCTACCATTGCATCTCCAAATTTTCGATTTTCCTCCCAAACCTCACCTCTTGTCTCAGATCTTGACCCTTTGTCCCTATTTGCATCAATGATCAGCACTGACCCCAAATCCTCTCCTGTTTCGGCCCCAAAACTCAGCCATTGGCCCTAAACCGTCACCCTGACCCTTTGTCCAAGCATCGCCCTCTTTGCCCCAACGCTGCCCAATTGGCCCCAAACCCTGCCCTGGGTCTGGCCCCAAACTCAACTCTTGGCCCCAAATCTCATCCTCGACCCCCGAAAGATCCCAAAGGGCCAAGATTTGGGGTGAAATTGGGCAAATTTTTGCACCAACTCAGTTGGGTTTGGGGCAGAACCAGTCAGGGTTTGGGGTCTTTGGTCACCATGGGTGGAAATGGGGGAGATATTGGACAAACGGTCAAGAGCGAAGATTATGGAGAAGGACCTGGGGGTTGAGGACAGGAGGGGACACTGAGATGGGGGTGGATCCAACTCAGGTCTCTTCATAATTAGCACCAGGACTGCAATCATCACCAGCAGATTTGGCGCAGAAATAGGATCCGGAATCCTCGTCCTTGAGGTTGTTCATGGTCAGCGTCACCGAGCTCTGCCCGGTGTCCCTGGAGATCCTGAACCGGCCATGGACTGATGGCACGTACTCGGTGTTGCCACGGCTGTGCCACTCGCTGCGAGCCACTCCAGCCCCTGCCAGGGTCTCTGGCGCGCCCATTGCATGGCATCACTGCCGAAACTGAACCCGGACCCTCGGCAGAGGAGGTGCAGGGACCCCCCGGGGGCTGGAGGTCCCCCCCGCACTCCAGCAGGGTCACGGCCGCCCGGAGCCCTGTGGGACAAAGGGGAGATGGGAATGAGGTCAAAGCTGAACCCTTGACCCAAATCCTGACCCTTGGCCCCAAACTGGGATCTTTAGAGTTCATCATCCTCCTCAGAGGTGGATTCCACCACTTTTTCCAGCTGGCCACACAAACTTAGGGGCCCTTGACCAATCAGGTTTCTCATTTCCATCATCTCCCCATTTTCCCGCGGGGCTCCGGGCGGCCGTGACCCTGCAGGAGTGCGGGGGGGACCTCTCGCCCCCCGGGGGCTCCCTGCGCCTCCTCTGCCGAGGGTCCAGGTTCAGTTTCAGCAGTTTTGAAATGGAATGGGCTCGCCAGAGGCCCGGGCAGGGGCTGGAGTGGGTCACGGTGATCAGGAACGATGGTGCTGACACCTACTACGCGCCATCATTCAAGGGCCGGTTCACGATCTCCAGGGACAACGGGCAGAGCTCGGTGATGCTGACCATGAACAACCTCAAGGACAAGTATTCCGTCGTTTATTTCTGTGCCAAACGTGCTTATGGTGATTATTGGGCTTATGCTGATGCTTATCAGTTTTTCCCCATCCCCGTGCCCTTGCTCCCCTCCTGTCCCCATTCCCCAGGCCCCTCCCCCAAACCCCAAGCCCTGACCCCGTTCCTGTCTCCTTGTCCCAACCCTGATAAGACCCAGATATCTGATTTGGGCTGATCCCTGAGCCATGCAGGCCAATCTGGATAAATCTTGGAGACAGAGAGCCCCAACACCCAATCAGCTCAGAGATGCCACCATCTCAGCAAGCTCAGTGATTTCAGCTCTTTAGTGATTCTCAGCTCCTTGAGGATTTCAGCTATTTAGTGATTTCAGCTCTTTCGTGATTATCAACTCTCTCAGGATTTCAGCTCTTTCGTGATTCTCAGCTCTCAGGATTCCAGCTCTTTGCTCATCCGCTGGGGCGCCTTTGGCTGGGGCAGAATCAGACAGACAGAGAGGAGCAGGAGAGGTCCTGGTGGTTCCACAGCCATGGTTCATTGAGGGATCTGTGAGGGGTTGCAGTGACAGCTCTTCTCCTGTCAGATGGGCTAAACCAGCCCCTTTTCTAGGGTACAGGGGGATCCAAACGTGTCCAACAGTGAGGGTCAGGGAGAAGTCACAAATGGGGTTACAGAGAGAAGCTCTGGTGTGAGAGGCAGAAGACAGGAGATTATTTTGCTGTTCCATCATGACTGACCAGTTCCAGCTGTTACATCTCAATCCTGCATGGAGCTCTCGCAATCTCTGTGGACTCTGCTAAAGGACATGGGGTCAACACGATAGGCAACAGTCTCCCAGCCAGTACCAACGTCAACAGATTTGGCGCAGAAATAGGATCCGGAATCCTCGTCCTTGAGGTTGTTCATGGTCAGCGGAACCGAGCTCTGCCCGTTGTCCCTGGACATCCTGAACCGGCCCTTGACAGACGGCGCGTAGGCGGTGGTGCCACCACTGGTGATCCCCACGAGCCATTCCAGGGCCTGTCGGGGTCTCTGGCGGATCCAGAGCATGGTTGAACTGCCAAAACTTTACCCGGACCATCGGCAGAGGAGGTGCGGGGACCCCCCGGGGGGCTGGAGGTCCCCCCCGCACTCCAGCAGAGTCACGGCCACCCGGAGCCCTGCGGGACAAAGGAGAGATGGGGACGGGAAACCTGATTGGTCAAGAGTGCCCAACTTCACATGGCATGCTTCAAAAATGGAGCAGGACTCACATGGGTGGAGGATGATGAACTCCATGGTTCCCAGTTTGGGGCCCAGAGTCAGGATTTGGGTCAAGGGTTGAGCTTTGGCCCCATCCCCATCTCCCCTTTGTCCCGCAGGGCTCCGGGCGGCCGTGACCCTGCTGGAGTGCGGGGGGACCTGCAGCCCCCCAGGGGGTCCCTGACGTTTCTGTGCCGCGCATCTGAGTTTTATTTTGGCAGTTTTGGGATGGGCTGGATGCGCCAGAGACCCGGGCAGACGCTGGAATACATCGCCAGTATCAGCAACACTGGTGGTTGCACCTACTACACGCCATCGGTCAAGGGCCGGTTCAGAATCTCCAGGGACAATGGGCAGAGCTCGGTGACGCTGACCATGAACAACCTCAAGGACGAGGATTCCACCATTTATTTCTGCACCAAATGCGCTAGTAGTAGTTATGGTGGTGGTGTTGCTGCTTTTAGTGACAATTCCGGCAGTGGCCCCAGCCCTAGGATGGTCACCCGATGTCTCCACTCCCAGTGATCCTTCCTCCAGAGCCCAGCTTTTCTCCTCAAGTGTTAAAGAGTTTCCCCCAAACTCCGCCCCTGCTGCCTCAACCCTACACTTTCCCCCAGTTTTGCCCATTTCACCCAAATCTCCCCGAGCTCCCTGGGCCCTGATTGGAGGAGGCCTGAACTGGAGGCCAGGGGTGAATGTTTGGGGCCAATGGTTGACATTTGGGGCAGGAGCAGGGGAGGGTTTGGGGTCAGTGCTGACCATTGGTGCAAATGAGGACAAAGGGTGAAGATCTGAGTCAATGGGTGAGGTTTGGGAGAATGGTCAGAGGGTTGGGGACATCGGGGGACCCAACAACAAAGGCCGGCCTGAAACCGGCACCAATACCATAAGCTTCATAATTACAACCAGCAAAATAACACTTCGCGCAGAAATAGATGGCAGAATCCTCGTCCTTGAGGTTGTTCATGGTGAGCATCACTGAGCTCTGCCCGTTGTCCATGGAGATCGTGACCCGGCCCTGCACTCACGGCGCATAGTAGGGGTAAGCAGCAGTGCTGATCACCGCGAGCAACTCCAGCCCCTGCCTGGGTCTCTGTCAGACTCAGAGCAGGTCAGAACTGCTGAAACTGAACCCGGACCCTCGGCACAGCAATGTCAGGGACCCCCTGGGGGGCTGGAGGTCTCCCCCGCACTCAAGCAGGTTCACGGCCCCCCGGAGCCCTGCAGGACAAAGGGGAGATGGGGATGAGGCCAAAGATCAACCCTTGACCCTAATGTCCCAACTATCGGCCTCAGGATGTGACAATTTGTTTTTCTCCTCCTGCTCCTGGTCACCCTCCCAGGTGGGTCCCGTCCCTTTCTCCAGCTGGCCACACCCACTTTGGGTCCTCAGCCAATCAGGTTTCTCATCCCCATCTCCCCTTTGTCCCGCAGGGCTCTGGGCGGCCGTGACCCTGCTAGAGTGTGGGGGGGACCTCCAGCCACCCGGGGGGGTCCCTGCGCCTCCTCTGCCGAGGGTCCGGGTTCGATTTTGGGAGTTTTGGGATGGGCTGGTATCGACAGACACCAAAGAATGCACTGGAATGGCTCGCAAGTATCACCAGCAATGGTGGCAGCACCTGGTACGCGCCATCGGTGCAGGGCCGGTTCAGGATCTCCAGGGACAACGGGCAGAGCTCAGTGACACTGACCATGAATAACCTCAAGGACGAGGATTCCGCCGTCTATTTCTGCGGGAAATCTTACAATACTGGTGGTCCTGGTGCTGCTGCTCATGGGGACCTGCGAAGTCCTGGTCTCACCCTCATCACTGCATCCCCCCCTGTCCCCATTCCCCAGACCCTTGCCCAGCTCCCAGCCCATGACCCAGCCCATGACAATTTCTCCATTTCCCTTTCCCCTCTCCAGCCCCAAACCCCAACCCTTGGCCGTTGATCTTCCCCCAAACTCTGCCCCAAAGGTCAGCGTTGGGCCGGGGCTGGGGACACGAATTCAGTCACCGAGAACGGGGACGAGGGCTGGTATCATGGGGGAGGGACTGGGGTTTCAGGACAATTAGGGATGCAACAAAGGGGGCGGGGCTAAATGCTCCATAACCAGCACCAACAGAGTCAGTACGATCAGCAACAACAGCATTATAACCCTCAGGAGTTTTGGCACAGAAATAGGATCCGGAATCCTCATCCTTGTGGTTGTTCATGGTCAGCGTCACCGAGCTCTGCCCGTTGTCCCTGGAGATGCTGACTCGGCCGCTGAACGATGACGGGTATCTGGTGTCTCCATCATAGTCAATCCCTGCAATGTATTCCAGGCCCTGCCCAGGTCTCTGGCGGATCCACATCAGACTGGTTCGTCCAAAACTGAACCCGGACCGTTGGCAGAGGAGGCGCAGGGACCCCCCGGGGGGCTGGAGGTCTGCCCCGCACTCCACCAGGGTCTCAGCCGGCCGGAGCCCGGTGGGACAAAAGGGAGATGATGGAAATCGAAAGTCTGATTGGTGTAGGGCTTTTAAGTGGGCGTGGCCAGCTGGACAAAGGGGTAGAACACTCCTGGGAGGAGGATGATGAACTCCAAGAATCCCAATATGGGGCCCAGAGTCAGGACTTGGGTCAATGCTGAGCTATGCTCTCATCCCCATCTCCCCTCTGTCCCGCAGGGCTCCGGGCGGCCGTGACCCTGCTGGAGGGCAGGGGGGACCACCAGCCCCCCGGGGGGTCCCTGACGTTGCTGTGCTGAGGGTCCGGGTTAAATTTTGGGAGTTATGGAATGTACTGGATCTGCCAGAGACCCAGGCAGGGTTTGGAATATGTTGCAGGCATCTACAACACTGGTGGCACCACATTCTACAATCCATCGGTCAAGGGCCAGTTCAGGATCTCCAGGGACAACGGGCAGAGCTCGGTGACGCTGACCATGAACAACCTCAAGGACGAGGATTCCGCCACCTATGTCTGTACCAAGAGTGCTGGTGCTGCTTGGGCTGAAAGTGCTCATCCTATTGACGATGGCCTTGCTGTCCCCATCCCCCTCTCTGTGTCCCCCCTGTCTCCGTTGCCCAGACCCTTCCCCCAAACCCCCAGCCCACATCCAGCCCTTGGCCATTGATCCCAACCTTGCTCTGCCTCGGCCCCAGTTCTCACCCGCTGACCCCAAACCACAACTCCTGACCCAAATCTCCACTTTGTGCCCCAAAACATTGTTATAAAAGTGGATACTTCAAGCCAAGGGTTAAGGTTTGAGTCAACTTTGTGGTAAGGTGCGGAGAGCGGATTTCAGGCCGAACCACTCCAAGATTAGGACATGGGGACAGCAATGGGGTCCAGGCTTGGGGTTTTGGGGAAGGGTCCAGGGAATGGAGATAGGTGGGGACCAGGGAACAGGAACACAGCCAAATGCAACCGAAACATGAAAGTGACCAATACCTGCAGCAGCGTTCCAACCAGCACTACCAACAACACTTCTGCCACAGAAATAGTATCCGGAATCCTCATCCTTGAGGTTGTTCATGGTCAGCGTCACCGAGCTCTGCCCGTTGTCCCTGGAGATTGTGAACAGGCCCTTGACTGAATCCGCGTACCTGGTGCTGCCACCATCGTTGCTGACACTTGCGACTGCTTCCAGCCCCTGCCCGGGTCTCTTCCGATACCAGCTCATGTGAAAACCACCGAAACTGAACCCGGACCCTCGGCAGAGGAGGCGCAGGGACCCCCGGGGGGGCTGGAGGTCCCCCCCGCACTCCAGCAGGGTCACGGCCGCCCAGAGCCCTGTGGGACAAAGGGGAGAAGTGTGGAGAGCTTTGTGGACAGCTGGTTGGCTGTTAAAGGTCACGTCGACATAATGCCGCTGGTTAAGCTTGAAAGGGACAAGTACAGGAGCCAGCAGCCAGTGTCCAATGACAGGCAAGGACATTGTGCCCTTGGTGCCACAGCAGGATAGGGGACAGCATCTTTGGAAGGAATACGAAGAGAAGTTTAAATAAAATATCCACAAGAATGCAGAAGGAGGCGCAGTTGGCTGATGAGTAACCGACCAATGGTGAGCTTGCCTTTGCAATATGCATGAGCCTCATTAACACCAATATAAAGATGCGTGCCTACCAATAAAGATTTGAGACTTGCTGATCACTCATATCGCGTGCCGCATTTCTCCAACCCATCCAGACAGAGATGGGGATGGCCAAAGCTCAACCCTTGGCCCCAAAGTCCCAGTTGTTGGGCCCAGGTTGTGACAATTTGTTCTTCTCCTCCTGCTCCTGGTCACCCTCCCAGGTGGGTGTCATCCCTTTTTCCAGCTGGCCACACCCACTGCAGGCCCACAGCCAATCAGGTTTCTCATCCCGATCTCCCCTTTGTCCCGCAGGGCTCCGGGTGGCCGTGACCCTGCTGGAGTGCGGGGGGCACCTCCAGCCCCCCGGGGGTTCCCTGCGCCTCCTCTGCCGAGGCTCCGGGTTCAGTTTTGGGAGTTACCCCATGTACTGGGTGCGCCAGAGACCGGGCCAGGGGCTGGAATGGTTCACGCGCATCTACAGCAATGGTGGCTACACCTATGACGCGCCATCGGTCAAAGGCCAGGTCACAATCTCCAGGGACAACGGGCAGAGCTCGGTGACGCTGACCAAGAACAACCTCAAGGACGAGGATTCCAGATCCTATTTCTGTGCCAAGGGTGCTGATGCTTATACCTGGAATGCTGCTGCTTATGGTGAAGACCCCAGTGGTGGATCCACTCACCCATCTCAGTGTCCCCACCTCTCCCCAAACCCCCAACAATTCACCTAAACCTCAGCTGTGGGCCCATCCCCGCCCGGGGGTCGCTGTCCCAATCCCCACCGGGACGGGGCTGTGGGGACCCCTCTGGAGCCGTTTGGTTTCCCACCATCGCTCTCCTAACCGGGCTGTGGCCATGGGGTGGTGCCGGCGGCTCACGGCCCCGGCAGCACACACAGAATTCAATGGCGCAGCTCACCGCGAGAGGTTTGTGGCCAATCACACAAAGCAAAGGCAGATTGACACGGTGGGCCCGGATCTGGGACATCCTCGTCAGTTTTGGGGAATTTGGTTGGGACGTGGAGCCCAGAGCTGAGGTTTGGGGCCAAGAGCTGAGATTGGGGCAAAACCAGTTCAGAGCTGGGACACGGGGAAAGGAATGGGGTCAGGGGCTGGGGACTGGGGGAAGGGTCTGGGGAATGGGGACATGAGGGAAACAGCCATGGGGATGGGGACAAAACGACAGGCAACATTCTCCCAACCAGCACGATCATCAACACACTTGGCACAGAAATAAACGGCGGAATCCTCGTCCTTGAGGTTGTTCATGGTCAGCGTCACCGAGCTCTGCCCGTTGTCCCTGGAGATCCTGAACCGGCCCTGCACCGATGGCACGTACCCGGTCAAACCAACATTGTAGCTGATACTCGCGAGCCACTACAGCGCCTGCCTGGGTCTCTGGCACACCCAGTTCATGTCGTAGCTTCCGAAATTGAACCTGGACCCTCGGCAGAGGAGGCGAAGGGACCCCGCAGGGGGCTGGAGTTCCCCCCAGCACTCCAGCAGGGTCACGGCCGCCCGGAGCCCTGCGGGACAAAGGAAAGATGGGGATTGGGAACCTGATTAGTCGAGGGCCTCAAAGTGGGCAAGGCCAGCTAGAAAAAGGGGCAGGACCCATCTGGGAGGAGGATGATGAACTCCAAAGGTCCCAATTTGGGGCCCAGAGTCAGGATTTGGGTCAAGGGTTGAGCTTTGGCCTCATCCCCATCTGCCCTTCGTCCCGCAGGGCTCCTGGCGGCCGTGACCCTGCTGGAGTGCTGGGGGGACCTCCAGCCCCCCGGGGGGTCCCTGCACCTCCTCTGCCGAGGGTTTAGGATGAGTTTTGGGGATTATGGAATGTTTTGGATCCCCCAGAGACCCGGGCAGGATCTGGAGCGGCTCGCGAGTGTCCACAGCAGTGGCAGTACTTTCTATGCATCATCATTCAAGGGCCGGTTCACGATCTGCAGGCACATCGGGCAGAGCTCGGTGACGCTGACCATGAACAACCTCAAGGACGAGGATTCCAGATCCTATTGCTGCGCCAAGGGTTTTGCTACTTATGCTGGTGATAACGATGCCTGCTGTATTGACCCCTTCCCCATCACTGTGTCCCTACCTGTCCCCGTTCCCCAGACCCTTCCCCAGCTCCCAGCCCCTGACCCAGCCCGTGACCATTTCTCCATTTCCCTTTCCCCTCTCCGGCCCCAAACCCCAACCCTTGGCCATTGATCTTCCCCGAAACTCTGCCCCAAAGGTCAGCACTGGACCCGGGGCTGGGGACACGAATTCAGTCACCGAGAGCGGGGACGAGCGCTGGGATTTGGGGGCAGGGTCTGGGGATCCGGGACTGGGGGGGACACAGCCATGGGGCGGCAGGTTCAAAACCATAAGCAACATCAGCAGCATCGTACCAAACATTAGCAGATTTGGCACAGAAATAGGTGGCAGAATCCTCGTCCTTGAGGTTGTTCATGGTCAGCGTCACCGAGCTCTGCCCGTTGTCCCTGGAGATCCTGAACTGGCCCTTGACTGAGGGTGCGTAGCCGGTGCTGGAACCATCGCTCTTAATCCCCCCCAGCCATTTCGTCACCTGCCCGGCTCTCTGGCGGACCCACTGCATCCCAAAATTCCCAAAACTGAGCCCGGACCCTCGGCAGAGGCGGCGCACGGAACCCCCGGGGGGCTGGAGGTGCCCCCCGCACTCCAGCAGGGTCACGGCATCTGACTCCAGGAGTCAGAATGCTGAACGATTGCTCTATTAAATCTCTACTATATTACATTATTATTCTATTTTATTACATTAATACAATATTATATCTCATTATTACTATATTACATCTCATTAGTAATATATTATATCTCATTAATACTATATTACATCTCTTTAATACTATATTACATCTCCTTAATGGTATATTACATCTCATTAATGCTATATTATATCTCATTAATATTATATTATATCTCATTTATTCTATATTATATCCCATTATTACTATATTACATCTCATTAATGCTATATTATATCTCATTATTCTATATAACATCTCATTAATGCAATATTATATCTCATAAATACTATATTATATCTCATTAATGCTATATTACATCCATACTAAAGAGATACTAAAAGAATTCCGTACAAAAGACATGAAAAATCTTAAAGAATTCCCGCGAGAGTTTGACAGAGCCAGGTCATGGCTTGGAGCCCATTGGCCAAGGAAACAAAACAATCTGCAGCAGAACCATAATGATGAATCCCTGCAGGGGAACAATCCCCCCGACACATTCCAACATGCGCAGAAACAACAGGAGCAGCGAGGAGAGATGGGAATTGTTTCCTCTTCATCTTCTCCCTGTGCTGCTCCAGGAAAAATCCTGTGACAGAAAGAGAGAAACAGAGAGAGAGAGGGAGAGAGAGAGACACAGAGAGAGAGAGGGAATGGTGTCTGACTCTGTGCTGGGAATGAGAATGGCACAGCTGGGCCTGGTGCCCATCTCCCCTTTGTCCCGCAGGGCTCCGGGCGGCCGTGACCCTGCTGGAGTGTGGGGGGGACCTCCAGCCCCCCGGGGGGTCCCTGCTCCTCCTCTGCCGAGGGTCCGGGTTAAATTTCGGGAGTTTCTCCATGTTCTGGGTGCGCCAGAGACCTGGGCAGAGGCTGGAATTCGTGGCAGGGATCAAGGACAATGGTGGCAGCATTGCCTATACACCATCGTTCAAGGGCCGGTTCAGGATCTCCAGGGACAACGGGCAGAGCTCGGTGACGCTGACCATGAACAACCTCAAGGACGAGGATTCCGGATCCTATTTCTGTGCCAAATGCGTTGATGGTGGTTGTGCCTATAGTGATGGTACTCTTGGTGTGGCATTTATTGCTGGTTCTGGTCTTGGTCCCAAATACCTCCACTTTGTTCCCAAATATCCCATATTCCTCTGATCTCTATACCAAATCTCAGCCCTTTTCATCAAATCTCGGCCATTTTACCCCAAACTCTGCCCCTGCTGCCCCAACCCCCGAATTTCTCCCAGTTTTTCCCATTCCACCCAAATCTCCCCCAGCTCCCAAGACCTGGTTGGAGCAGGCCTGAACTGGAGCCCAGGGGTGAAGGTTTGGGGCCAATGGTTGAGTTTTGGGGCAGGAGCAGGGGAGGGTTTCGGGTCAGTGCTGACCATTGTGGCAAATGGAGACAAAGGGTCAAGGGCTGGGTCAATGGGTGAGGTTTGGGATGAAAAGCAGAACTCTGGGGACTCAATGATGGGAGTGGGATAAAAGGCAAGAACTTGAGACCATCCTGGGCAGCGTCACTATTAGCAGCAGCACCATAACCATCAGCAGCCCTGGCACAGAAAAAGGATCCGGAGTCGTTGACCTTGAGGTTGTTCATGGTCAGCGTCACCGAGCTCTGCCCGTTGTCCTGGTAGATCGTGAACCGGCCCTTGACCGATGGCGCGTAGTAAGTGGCTCCACCAATGTTTATGTACGTCACGAATTCCAGCCCCTGCCCGTGGCTCTGGCGCACCCAGTTCATGGCAAAATTGCTGAAACTGAACCCGGACCCTCGGCAGAAGAGGTGCAGGGACCCCCCGCGAGGCTGGAGTTCCCCCCCGCACTCCAGCAGGGTCACGGCCGCCCGGAGCCCTGCGGGACAAAGGGGAGATGGGGATGAGGGGATGGATTGGCTGTACGGTCAAAGTTGGCGCTGCCATTCCAGAAAAAGGGTGTGGGATCCACCCGGGATGACTGGCCGGAGTTGCAGGAGGAAGATGGTGAGGTCCAAGGGTCCCAATTTTTGGGCAACATCAGGATCTGCATGCAAGAATTTGGGTGATGTTTTCCTTCATCCCCATCTCCCCTTTGTCCTGCAGGGCTCTGGGCGGCCATGACCCTGCTGGAGTGCGGGTGGGACCTCCAGCCCCCCGGGGGGTCCCTGCACCTCCTCTGCCGAGCGTCCGGGTTTGATTTCGGGAGTGTTGACATGTTCTGGATCCGCCAGAGACCCGGGCAGGGGTTGCAATACATCGCAAGGATCTACTACACTGGAGGTTACACCGACTACGCGCCCTCGGTCAAGGTCCGGTTGAGGATCTCCAGGGACAACGGGCAGAGCTCGGTGACGCTGACCATGAACAACCTCAAGGACAAGGATTCCGCCACCTATTTCTGTGCCAAATGTTACAGTAGTAGTTGTGGTGGTGGTGGTGCTGCTTATGGTATTGATGGCGGTTGTGGTCCCGAGTCCTTTCTTCTGTGTTCCCAGGTATCACAGAATTCTCTGACCCTTCCCCCTGGTTCCTGCCCTTTTTATCAAATCTTGACCATTTCCTCCAAACTCCTCCCCTGTTGCCGCAATTTTTGGTTTCCCCCCAATTTTCCCCATTTCTCCCCAGTCTGGCCCTTCCCCTCCGTCCCAGTGTGGCACAGGGATCGCTCCAGGGCCCTTTGCACACAAAGCTTTTTGTGCAGCCGGCGCTCTGCCGCAGCGCCCCGAGGCTGAGCTGCCCTCTGCCAAACACAGATGTTCACAATGACCAAAACCAGGAACCTTCTGTTTCCTTTCCTGCCCCGGCCGGGCCCTGGTAGCTGCCGGGGAGGAAGTGGAGGGAGGGTGCGAAGCCCCAAAATCGCGGCGTCTGCTTCTCCCTCCCTCCCTCGCTCCCACCTGGGGCTTCACTTCTCCCTCAGCGGCCGCGGTGTCTGGGGCTGCTCATTGGGGCTGGGCTGGAATCCTCTCTGGGAGCTCTGGACGTGGTGACGATGCTGGTGGTGGCCCCAAACCCCCATCCCTGGCTCCCCAAATGTCCCAAAATCCCCAAATCCTGCCCCAAATCCCAACCCTTGACCCCATTCTTGACCTTCTCCCCCAGTGTCCACCACCTTTGCCCACACTTTCGACTTTCCCGCAGTTTTGCCCATTTCACCCAAATCTCCCCCAGCTCCCCGGGCCCTGATTGGAGGAGGCCTGAACTGGAGGCTTGGGGTGAAGGTTTGGGGCCAATAGTTTAGTTCTGGGGCAGGAGCAGGGCAGGGTTTGGGGTCAGTGTTGACCGTTGGTGCAAATGGGGGAGATTTGGAACAAAGGGTCAAAGGCAGAGGTTTGGGGAGGGAGAGTCTGGGCTTGGGGACAGAGCGGGACATGGGGACGGGACTCGATCCACAACTGTCATCTTCACTAAAAGCACCAAGACTGCAACAACCACTATCAGCATATTTGGCACAGAAATAGGATGCGGAATCCTCGTCCTTGAGGTTGTTCATGGTCAGAGTCACCGAGCTCTGCCCGTTGTCCCTGGAGATCCTGAACCGGCCCTTGAACAATGGCGCGTAGCTGGTGCAACCACTAGGGTTTATGCTGGACATGTATTCCACTCCCTGCCCGAGTGTCTGGCGCACCCAGTGAATGGTGTAACTCCTGAAACTGAACCCAGACCCTCAGCAGAGGAGGCGCAGGGACCCCCCGGGGGGCTGGAGGTCCCCCCGCACTCCAGCAGGGTCATGGCCGCCCGGAGCCCTGCGGGACAACAGGGAGATGGGGATGGGAAACCTGGTTGGCTGTGGCTCAAGGTTCACATGTTGAGATCCAGACGTGGGTGGGACCCACCTGGGAGGTCCAGCAGGAGAAGAAGGAGGAGGATGATGAACTCCAAGGGTCCCAGTTGGGGGCCAAGAGTCAGGATTTGGGTCAAGGGTTGAGTTTTGGCCTCATCCCCATCTCCCCTCTGTCCCACAGGGCTCCAAGCGGCCATGACCCTGCTGGAGTGCGGGGGGGACCTCCAGCCCCTCGGGGGGTCTCTGCGCCTTCTCTGCCCAGGGTTCGTGTTCAGTTTCCGCAGTTTTGGGATTATCTGGGTCCGCCAGAGACCTGGGCAATGTTTGGAATGGGTCACGGGCATCTACAGCGATGGTTCCTACATCTACTACGCGCCATCAGTGAAGGGCCGGTTCACGATCTCCAGGGACAATGGGCAGAGCTCGGTGACTCTGACCATGAAAAATCTCAAGGACGAGGATTCTGGATCCTATTTCTGTGCCAATGGTGCTTATCGGGGTTGGTTGGATGGTTCTGGTGTTGAACATTTTGACCCCACCCCCATCTCCTCATCCCCCCTGTCCCAGTTGCCCAGACCCTTCCCCCAAACCCCCAGCTCACACCCAGCCCTTGACCATTGATCCCAACCTTGCTCTGCCTCGGCCCCAATTCGCACCTGCTGACCCCAAACCACAACTCCTGACCCCAAATCTCCTCTCTGTGCCCCAAACTTTGCTCTGAAGGTCGGGGTTTGAGGCCCAGGGCCCCAATTTGGGTTGGAATTGGGGATTTGTTTCAGTGGTGGCAGCTCAGGGCCAGCAGCGCAGATTTGGGCAGAGTCGGGCGAGTTCAGCCCAGCGGTCCTGGCAGAGGGTCCGGGGCCAGCCCAGGAGCCAAAATGGCCCTGAGTGGCCCCCGAGCTGAGGTTTGGGGCGCAGAGCTGAGAATGTGGGGCAGGTCCAGGGCAGGGTTGTGGCCCGGGGACCGGAATGGGGTGAGATGCTGGGGATTGGGCAAAGGGGATGGGGCAGATGGGGACAAGTGGGGACACAATTGTGCGTGTGGGGCCAAAACCATGGGTGTCATTATCACTAGCAGTGCCACCAGCGCCCATGGCACAGAAATAGCATCCGGAACCCTCGTCCTTGAGGTTGTTCATGGTCAGCGTCACTGAGTTCTGCCCATTGTCCCTGGACGCTGTGAAGCGTCCCCTGACTGATGGCGCGTAGAAGGCGCCGCCACCACTCCAAATCCCCACAAGCCCTTCCAGTCCTTGCCCTGGTCTCTGGCGGATCCAGTACATGGCAACATTCCTGAAATCAAACCCGGAACCGCGGCACAGCAACGTCAGGGACCCCCCGGGGGGCTGGAGGTTCCCCCCCGCACTCCAGCAGGGTCACGGCCACCCGGAGCCCTGCGGGACAAAGGGGAGATCATCAAAAATGAGAAATATGATTGCTCCAGAAGGGGGAAAGGGGTGTGGCTTTTGGAAAAATGGGCGGGGCCCACCTGGGCGGGGCAGCAGGAGCAGCAGGGCCAGGAGCCGGAGGGAATTCAAGGAATTGGCCGTGTTGTGCTGGGGTGGGGTCCCGGGGGATTTTGGCAGTCATTAATGAGTTTCTAATTGCACCATCAGTGGAGAAGAATCAGGAGGAGGTTTCCAATTACTAACAAGTGGATACGGGAGAATTGCACGATTTGAGGCAACTTATTATATAGGAGATCTCTGGTAGAAATTTGGGAGCAAACCAGGGCAGTTTGGTAATAACTGGGAAGGATTGGGGATGGGCTCCGGGCTGCCGTGACCCTGCTGGAGTGCGGGGGGTACCTCCAGCCACCCACAGGGTCCCTGTGCCTCCTCTGCCGAGGGGCCGGGTTCAGTTTCGGGGCTCACTCCATCACCTGGACCCGCCAGAGGCCCGAGCAGGGGCTGGAATGGCTGGCGCTGATCGACGTTAGCGGTGCCCACGCCTGGTACGCGCCGTTGGTGCAGGGCCGGTTCAGCATCTCCAGGGACAGCGGGCAGAGCTTGGTGACGCTGACCATGAACAACCTCAAGGACAAGGATTCTGGATTTTATTTCTGTGCCAGGGGTGCTGATGACGACGCCGATGATATTGATGCCTGTGGGATTGGCACCACCACCATGGCTGTGTCCTCAAATGTCCCCATTCCCCAGACCCTCCCCACATTCCCAGCCCTCGTCCCCGCACTCGGTGACTGAATTCGTGTCCCCAGCCCCGGGCCCAGTGCTGACCTTTGGGGCAGAGTTAGGGGGAAGATCAAGGGCCAAGGGTTGAGGTTTGGGGTTCAAAGAGGGGAAAGGGAAATGGAGAAATGGTCACGGGCAGGGTCCGGGGCTGGGAGCTGGGGAAGGGTCTGTGGAACAGGGACAGGTGGGGATGCAGTGACGGGGAAGGGGCCAATACAGCAGGCATCATTATCAGCAGCATAACCAGCAAAACCCTTGGCACAGAAATAGGATCCGGAATCCTCGTCCTTGAAGTTGTTCATGGTCAGTGTCACCGAGCTCTGCCCATTGTCCTGGGAGATCGTGAACCAGCCCTTGACCGATGGCGTGTAGGCAGTGCTGGAACCACTGCTGTAGATCCCTGCGACGTATTCCAGCACCTGCCTGGGTCTGTGGCGGATCCAGAGCATGTCAGAGGTGCCAAAACTGAACCCGGACCCTCGGCAGAGGAGGCGCAGGGACCCCCTGGGGGGCTGGAGGTTCCCCCCACACTCCAGAAGGGTCACGGCCGCCTGGAGCCCTGCGGGACAAAGGGGAGATGGGGATGGGTCCAAAGCTCAACCCTACACCCAAATCCTGACTCTTGGCCCCAAACTGGGACCCTTGGAGTTCATCATCCTCCTCCCAGGTTGGTCCCGCCACTTTTTGAAGCATGCCAGGCCAACTAGGGCTCTCTTCACCAATCAGGTTTCTCATCACCATATCCCCTTTATCCCACAGGGCTCCGGGCGGCCGTGACCCTGCTGGAGTGCGGGGGGGACCTACAGTCCCCCGGGGGGTCCCTGCGCCTCCTCTGCCGAGGGTCTGGGTTAAACTTTGGGAGTTTTGAAATGGAATGGGCTTAACAGCGTCCCGGGCAGGGGCTGGAGTGGGTCGTGGGGATCAGGTACGATGGTGCTGACACCTACTATGCGCCATCATTCAAGGGCCGGTTCACGATCTCCAGGGACATCGGGCAGAGCTCAATGACGCTGACCATGGACAACCTCAAGGACGAGGATTCCGCCGTTTATTTCTGTGACAAACGTGCTTATGGTGATAATTGGGCATATGCTGATGCTTATCAGTTTGTCCCCGTCCCCGTGCCCTTGCTCCCCTCCTGTCCCCATTCCCCAGGCCCCTCCCCCAAACCCCAAGCCCTGACCCCGTTCCTGTCCCTTTGTCCCAACCCTGATAAGACCCAGATATCTGATTTAGGCTGATCCCCAAGCCATGCTGGCCGATCTGGATAACTCTGGGCGACAGAGTGCCCGAACAGCCAATCAGCTCAGAGATGCCACCATATCAGCAAGCTCAGTGACTTCAGCTCTTTAGTGATTCTCAGCTCTCAGGATTCCAGCTCTTTTATTGATTATCAACTCTCTCAGGATTCCAGCTCTTTTATGGATTATCAGCTCTCAGGATTTCAGCTCGTTAGGGATTCTCAGCTCTCAGGATTCCAGCTCTTTGCTCACTCTCTGGGGCACTTTTGGCTGGGGCAGAACCAGATGGACAGAGAGGACAAGGAGAGGTCCTGGCGGTTCCACAGCCATGGTTCATTGAGAGATCTGTGAGGGGTTCCAGCAACAGCTCTTCTCCTGTCAGATGGGCTAAACCAGCCCCTTTTTATAGGGTACAGGGGGATCAAAACGTGTCCAACAGTGAGGGTCAGGGAGAAGTCACAAATGGGGTTACAGAGAGAAGATGTGGGGCGCTGGGCAAAAGACAGGAGATTATTTTGCTGTTCCATCATGACTGAGCAGTTCCTGCTGTTACGTCTCAATCCTGCATGGAGCTCTCGCAATCTCTGTGTACTCTGCTAAAGGACATGGGGTCAACACGATAGGCAACAGTCTCCCAGCCAGTACCATCATCAACAGATTTGGCACAAAAATCGCATCCGGAATCCTCGTCCCTGAGGTTGTTCACGGTCAGCGTCACCGAGCTCTGCCCGTTGTCCCTGGACATCATGACCCGGCCCTTGACAGACGACGTGTAGGCGGTGGTGCCACCACTGGTGATCCCCGCCAGCCACTCCAGCCCCTGTCGTGGTCTCTGGAGGATCCAGTACATGGTGGAACTGCCAAAACTGAACCCGGACCCTCGGCAGAGGAGGCGCAGGGACCCCCCGGGGGTGTGGAGTTTCCCCCCGCACTCCAGCAGGTTCACGGCCCCTCCCCATCCCCAAACCTTCAGTGGTTTCGCCGTTTTGCCACCAATTCCCTTTGTTTGTCCCCAGACATCCAACAAAGGTATCCTGAATGGTAAAGTGCCTTCACCCCTGCAATTAGCCCCAATTCATCCATTAATTATTCTGACAGCTCTTCTGACTTTTGCATCTACTCAGCCCCATCTCCCCTTTGTCCCGCAGGGCTCCGGGCGGCCGTGACCCTCCTGGAGTGCGGGGGGGGACCTCCAGCCTCGCAGGGGGTCCCTGCGCCTCCTCTGCCAAGGGTCCGGGTTCAGTTTCGGGGCTCACTCCATCACCTGGACTAGCCAGAGGCCCGGGCAGGGGCTGGAATGGCTGGCGCTGATCGACGCTAGAGGTGCTCACGCCTGGTACGCGCCGTCGGTGCAGGGCCGGTTCAGGATCTCCAGCGACAACGGGCAGAGCTCGGTGACACTGACCATGAACAACCTCAAGGACAAGGATTCCGAATCCTCTTGCTGTGCCAGGGGTGCTGATGATGACGCCAATGATATTGACGCCTGTGGGATTGGCACCACCACCATGGCTGTGTCCGCAAATATCCCCATTCCCCAGACCCTCCACCAAATCGCGGCCCTCGTCTCCGCTCTCGGTGACTGAATTCATGTCCCCAGCCCCGGGCCCAGCGCTGACATTTGGGGGAAGATCAACGGCCAAGGGTTGGGGTTTGGGGCCGGAGAGGGTAAAGGGAAATGGAGAAATGGTCACGGGCCGGGTCATGGGCTGGGAGCTGGGCAAGGGGCTGGAGAACGGGGACAGGTGGGGGTGCTGTGTTTGGTGTGGGGCAATCACTGGGAAGGTCCCCATGAGCAACAGCAACAGGAGCACCAGTACTGACAGATTTCCCACAGAAATAGATGGCGGAATCCTCGACCTTGAGGTTGTTCACGGTCAGCGTCACCGAGCTCTGCCCGTTGTCCCTGGAGATCGTGAACCGGCCCTTGACCGATGGCGCGTATAAGGTGCTGCGACCATTTCTGATATCTGCAAAGTCCTCCAGCCCCTGCCCGGGTCTCTGGCGATACCAGCCCATCCCAAAACTGCCAAAATCGAACCCAGACCCTTGGCAGAGGAGGCACAGGGAACCCCCGGGGGGCTGGAGATCCCCCCCGCACTCCAGCAGGGTCCCGGCCGCCCAGAGCCCTGCGGGACAAAGGGGAGATGGGGAGAGAAACCTGATTGGTCAAGAGTGCCCAAGTTGGACTAGCACGCTTGAAAAAGGGGTTGGACCCACCTGGGAGGAGGATGATGAACTCCAATGGTCCCAACTTGGGGTCAATAGTCAGGATTTGGGTCAAGGGTTGAGCTTTGGCCTCATCCCCATCTCCCATTTGTCCCGCAGGGCTCCGGGTGGCCGTGACCCTGCTGGAGTGCGGGGGGGACCCCCAGCCCTCCGGTGGGTCCCTTCGCCTCCTGTGCCGAGGGTCCGGGTTCGATTTCGGGAGTTACCCCATGATCTGTATCCGTCAGAGACCCGGGCAGGCGCTGGAATACGTTGCGGGGATCTGGAGCAGTGGTGCTTACACCTACTACAGTCCATCGTTCAATGGCCGGTTCAGGATCTCCAGGTACAATGGGCAGAGCTCGGTGATGCTGACCATGAACAACCTCAAGGATGAGGATTCCGCCATCTATTTCTGTGCCAGGGGTGCTGATGATAATGGTGCTGTTTATGATGCCTATGGAATTGATGCATCGCCATGGCCGTGTCCGCCCCTGTTCCCCTTCCCCAGACCCTTCCCCAGCTCCCAGCCCCTGACCCGGCCCGTGACCATTTCTCCGTTTCCCTTTCCCCTCTCCGGCCCCAAACCCCAACCCTTGGCCATTGATCTTCCCCGAAACTCTGCCCCAAAGTTCAGCGCTGGGCCAGGGCTGGGGACACGAATTCAGTCACCGAGAGTGGGGACGAGGGCTGGGATTTGGGGGGAAGGTCTGGGGAGCTGGGACTGGGGGGGACCCAGCCATGGGGCGGCACATTCAAAACCATAAACAACACCAGCAGCATCATACCAAACATTAGCAGATTTGGCACAGAAATAGGTGGCGGAATCCTCATCCTTGAGGTTGTTCATGGTCAGCGTCACCGAGCTCTGCCCATTGTCCCTGGAGATCCTGAACCGGCCCTTGACTGAGGGTGCGTAGCCGGTGCTGGAACCATCGCTCTTAATCCCCCCGAGCCACTCTGTCACCTGCCCGGCTCTCTGGCGGACCCACTGCATCCAAAAATTCCCGAAACTGAACCCGGACTCTCGGCAGAGGAGGCGCAGGGACCCTCCGGGGGGCTGGAGGTGCCCCCCGCACTCCAGCAGGGTCACAGCATCTGACTCCATTATGCAGAATGCTGAACAATTGCTCTATTAAATCTCTACTATATTACATTAATATTATATTTTATTACATTAATACAATATTATATCTGATTATTACTATATTACATCTCATTAATAATATATTATATCTCATTAATACTATATCTCATTAATTCTATATTATAACTCATTAATACTATATTATATCTATAATACTGTATTATATCTCATTAATGCTATATTACATCTATACTAAAGAGATACTAAAAGAATTCCGTACAAAAGACATGAAAAAACCCGAAAGAATCCCCGTGAGAGTCTGAAAGAGCCAGGTCATGGCTTGGAGCCCATTGACCAAGGAAACAAAACAATCTGCAGCAGAACCCAAATGATGAATCCCTGGAGGGGAACAATCCCCCGGACACATTCCACACGTGCAGAAACAGCAGGAGCAGTGAGGAGAGATGGGAATTGTTTCATCTTCATCTTCTCTCTGTGCTACTCCAGGAAAAATCCTGTGACAGAAAGAGAGAGACAGAGAGAGAGAGGGAGAGAGAGAGAGGGAGAGAGAGAGAGGGAATGGTGTCTGACTCTGTGCTGGGAATGAGAACGGCACAGCTGGGCTGGGTGCCCATCTCCCCTTTGTCCTGCAGGGCTCCGGGCGGCCGTGACCCTGCTGGAGTGCAGGGGGGGACCTCCAGCCCCCCGGGGGGTCCCTGCGCCTCCTCTGCCAAGGGTCCGGGTTCAGTTTCGGGAGCTACGACATGTTCTGTGTGCGCCAGAGACCCGGGCAGGGTCTG
The DNA here is from genome assembly GCF_028551555.1 of Melozone crissalis. Taxonomy (NCBI): domain Eukaryota; kingdom Metazoa; phylum Chordata; class Aves; order Passeriformes; family Passerellidae; genus Melozone; species Melozone crissalis. Next base: position 4,494,364 of record NW_026535856.1, read on the forward strand.
GAGTGGCTCACGTGGATCAGGAACGATGGTGGCAACTCCGCCTACGCGGATTCAGTCAAGGGCCGGGTCACGATCTCCAGGGACAACGGGCAGAGCTCGGTGACGCTGACCATGAACAACCTCAAGGACGACGATTCCGGATCCTATTTCTGCGCCAAATGTTACAGCAGTGGTTGTGGTCCTAACATTGCTGCTGGTTATGATGACGATGCCAGTGGTGGCCCCTCCTCGATACTGTGCCCACAAACATCCCAAAACCCCACATTTTACCCCCAAATCTTTAGTGTTGGCCAAAAATCTTGACCATTTTCCCCAGTCTCCCCAATCATTGTCTCAGCTCACACATTTCCATGGGACTTTCAGAATTTGAAATAATTCTCAAAGGTTCATCCCCAAAACCCTGCCCTTTGTGCCATCTCAGCGGGGTTCACTTGTGACCATTGGCTCCAAACTCAGCTGGTTCTGCCCCAAATCTCAGCTTTTGGCCCCAGACCTCAGCTCTTGGCTCCAAGGCTCAACCAAGGCTCTCAATCCTTGGTGCAAATGGTCAAGATTTGGGAAAAATGGTCCAGATTTGGGTCTGTGGGCGTCAACAATTGGGTCAAGTGTAGGAGGGAAGGACCTGGGGAACAGGGGTGGGGATGGGACCAAAATTAGAATCAGCAGGATGAGCCTCCCAACCCCAACCATCATAGGCATTTTTGGCACAGCAATAGGATCCGGAATCCTCCTCCTTGAGGTTGTACATGGTCAGCGTCACCGAGCTCTGCCTGTTGTCCCTGGAGATCCTGAACCGGCTCTTGACCGATGGCGCGTATCTGCGGGTGGAACCATCACCGTTGATCCCCACGACGTATTCCAGCCCCTGTCCGCGTCTCTGGTACATCCAGAACATTGCAGATTTTGTGAAATTGAAGCCAGATGTTTTGCACAGCAACGTCAGGGACCTCCCAGGGGGCTGGAAGTCCCCCCCGCACTCCAGCAGGGTCACGGCCGCCCAGAGCCCTGCGGGACAAAGGGGAGATTGGGATGAGAGCATGGATTTGTTTTGGACCCAAAGTGGGCACCGCCATGCCAGAAAAAGGGTGTGGGATCCACCTGGGAGGGCCAGCAGGTGCTGCAGGAGGAGGATGGTGAGGTCCAAGGGTCCTAATTTGAGGCCAACATAAGGATCTCCTTGCAAGAATTAAAATTCGGTTAGTTTTTTCCATTCCTCACCACCTCCCCTTTGACCCGCAGGGCTCCAGGCGGCCGTGACCCTGCTGGAGTGCAGGGGGGACCTCCAGCCCCCCGAGGGGTCCCTGACGTTTCTGTGCAGCGCATCTTGGTTCAGTTTTGGGAGTTATGGAATGTTCTGGATGCGCCAGAGACCCGGGCAGACGCTGGAATTCATCGCCAGTATAAGCAGCAGTGCTGGCAACACCGGCTACGCGCCATCGGTCATGGGCCGGGTCACGATCTCCAGGGACAATGGGCAGAGCTCGGTGACGCTGACCATGAACAACCTCAAGGACGGGGATTCCGACTTTTTTTTCTGTGCCAAACGTGGTACTAGCGGTTATGGTAGTGCTGCTGCTTGTAGTGACGATGGCCGTGGTGAATTCACCCCATCTCTGTGTCATCATCTGTCCCCAAACCCAGACCCTTCCTTCAAATTGTCCCCCACACCTCAGCCCTTGACCCTTTGTCCCAAATCTCCCCCATCTGCACCAATGGTCAGCACTGACCTCAAACCCTCCCCTGTTCCTCGCCCAAAACTCAACCTTTGGCCCCAAACCTTCACCCCTGGCCTCCAGTTAGGGCCTCCTCCAATCCGGGCCTGGGAGCTGGGGGAGATTTGGGTGAAATGGGCAAAACTGGGGAAACATCAGGAATTCAGACAGCAATCGAGGAAACTGGGGAGTAAGGTCAAGAATGGGGTCAAGGGTTGGGAATTGGCAGAAGTAATTTGGGAAATTTTGGGAACTCGGGCTGCAGCCTTGGAGCGATGCTGAGGATTGTCACCATAAGAAACAGCAGCTCCATTCCAACCACCATCACTGCATCTGGCACAGAAATAGGAGCCGGAATCCTCGTCCTTGAGGTTGTTCATGGTCAGCGTCACCGTGCTCTGCCCGTTGTCCCTGGAGATCGTGACCCGGCCCCTGAACGATGGCGCATAGTAGGTGCTGAGATCACTTTGTATCCCTCCGATGTGTTCCAGCCCCTGTCCGAGCCTCTGGCGCATCCAGCCAATCCCAAATTTTCCAAAATCAAGCCCAGATCCTCAGCAGAGGAGGGGCAGGGACCCCCAGGGGGGCTGGAGGTCCCCTCCGCACTCCAGCAGGGTCACGGCCGCTCCCCATCCCCAAACCTTCACTGTGTTTCTGCCCCTAACTCCCTTTGTCTGGCCTCAAAACTCCAACAGAGATTTCCAGTATCGTAAAGTGCCTTCAAATCTGCAATTAGTCCCAATCCACCCATTTTTTAATTGGGAAGCTGTGCCTGACTTTTGCATCTCTTCATCCCCATCTCCCCTCTGTCCCTCAGGACTCCGGGCGGCCGTGACCCTTCTGGAGTGTGGGGGGGACCTCCAGCCCCCCGGGTGGTCCCTGTGCCTCCTCTGCTGAGGGTCCGGGTTCATTTTCAGCGGTTTTGACATTCTCTGGATCCGCCAGAGACCCGGGCAGGGCCTGGAGTGGCTCGCGGTGATCTACAGCAGTGGTTCCAGCACCAGATGCGCGCCCTCGGTTCAGGGCCGGTTCAGGATCTCCAGGGACAACGGGCAGAGCTCGGTGATGCTGACCATGAACAACCTCAAGGACGAGGATTCTGCCACCTATTTCTGTGCCAAGGCTTCTGGTAGTGGTTACTATAATCACATTGCTGCATATCGTGTAGCCCTGCCCATGCCCCCAGGTTCCCCCCCTGTCTCCGTTCCCCAGACCCTTCCCCCAAACGCCAGCCCCTGACTCCTTTCCTGTCCCCGTGCCACAACCCTGCCCTGGCTCTGCCCCACATTCTCAGCTCCTGGCCCCACACCTCAGCTCGGGGCCCACTCGGGGCCATTTTGGCTCCTGAGCTCTCCTTGCCCATTCTGACCCTGCCCTTCACCAATGGAACGTTTCAGGTGACTCCACCCTTGCACCCCTCTGCTTCTCTCAGCACGGATCCCTTGGCTTGATATCAATTTGAAAAATTCAATTTCCCCAAAATGTCATGTGTTTTTGTGTAAAAAAAAGGATTTTTTCTCCATAGCTCCCAGAGAGGATTCCAGCCCAGCCCCAAGGACCAGCCCCAGACACCGCGGCCGCTGAGGGAGAAGTGAAGCCCCAGGTGGGAGCGAGGGAGGGAGGGAGGGAGGGAGGAGAAGACGCAGCGATTTTGGGGCTCCGCAGCCTCCCCCCACTTCCTCCCCGGCAGCTGCCGGGGCCCAGCCGGGGCAGGAAAGGAAACAGAAAGTTCCTGGTTTTGGTCGTCATGAACATCTGTGTTTGGCAGAGGGCAGCTCAGCCTCGGGGCGCTGCGGCAGAGCGCCGGCTGCACAAAAAGCTTTGTGTGCAAAAGGGCCTGGAGCGATCCCCGTGCCACACTGGGACGGAGGGTATCTGGGGGAGATTGGGGAGAAATGGGCAAAATTGGGGGAAACCAAAAGCTGTGGCAGCAGGGGTGGAGTTTAGGGGGAAATGGTCAAGATTTGAGAAACAGGGGTGGGGATTTTGGGGAAGGATCAGAGAATTCTGAGATATTTGGGAAGAGAGAGGACAGGGCTTGGGACCACAACCACCATCAACACCATATGTAGCACCACCACTATCACAACCACTAGTGTAACATTTGCCACAGAAATAAAGGGCGGAATCGTCGTCCTTGAGGTTGTTCATGGTCAGCGTCACCGAGCTCTGCCTGTTGTCCCGGGAGATCGTGAACCGGCCCTTGACAGAATCCACGTAGCCGGTCCAACCAGCATTTTCCCAGACCACCGCGATGAATTACAGCCCCTTCCCGTGTCTCTGGCACATGCAGCCCATGGCAAAATTCCTGAAATTTAACCCGGACCCTTGGCAGAGGAGGCGCAGGGACCCCCCGGGGGGCTGGAGTTGCCCCCCTCACTCCAGCAGGGTCACGGCCCCCCGGAGCTCTGCGGGACAAATGGGAGATGGGCACGTGGCCCGGCTGTGCCATTCTCGTACCCTGCACAGAGTCAGACACCATCCTCTCTCCCTCTCTCTCTCTCTCTCTGTGTCTCTCTCTCTCATTGTTTTTCCTGGAGCAGCACAGGAAGAAGAAGAAGATGAAACGATTCCCATCTCTCCTTGCTGCTCCTGCTGTTTCTGCACGTCTGGAATGTGTCGGGGGGATTGTTCCACTCCAGGGATTCACCCGCTGTGTGCTGCTGAGGATTGTTTTGCTTCCTTGCCCAAAGGGCTCCAGGCCGTGACCTGGCTCTGTCAGACACTCGCGGGGTTTCTTCAGGATATTTTAGGGTCATTTGTACAGAATTCTTTAATATCTCCTTAGTATAGGTGTAATATCGCATAAATGAGATATAATAGAGAATTAAAGAGATATGATTTAGAATTAATGAGATGTAATCCAGTATTAATGAGACATAGTATAGTAATACTGAGATATAATATAGAATTATTGTGATATAATACAGTATTAAAGAGATATATTATTAACGAGATGTAATATAGAAATATTGAGATATAATGCAGTATTAATGTAATAAAATATAATATTAGTGTAATATAGTAGAGATTTATTTGCAATTGTTCAGCATTCTGAATCATGGAGTCAGACGCCGTGACCCTGCTGGAGTGCGGGGGGATCTCCACCCCCCCGGGGGGTCCCTGCGCCTCCTCTGCCGAGGGTCCGGGTTCAGTTTTGGCAATTTTGGGATGGGCTGGATGTGCCAGAGACCCAGGCAGGGGCAGGAGCGGGTCGCATCGATCTGGAGCAATGGTGCCACCTACTACGCGCCGTCTCTGCAGGGTCTGTTCAGGATCTCCAGGGATAACAGGAAGAGCTCGGTGACGCTGACCATGACCAACCTCAAGGATGAGGATTCTGCCATCTATTTCTGTGCCAAAGAGATTGGTGCTGGTGATAATGCTGCTGCTGCTTATATTGACTATGCCGGTGGAGGCACCACCCCTGTCTGAACCCCCCTGTCCCCAGTCCCAGACCCTCCCCCCAAACCTCAGCCCTTGACCCTTTGTCCCAAATCTCCCCCATTTGCACCAATCTCCCCCATTTGCACTGAGCCCAAACCCTCCCCTGCTCCTGCCCCAAAACTCAACCATTGGCCCCAAACCTTTCCCCCTGGCCTCCAGTTCAGGCCTCCTCCAATCAGGGCCCGGCAACAGGGGGAGATTTGGGTGAAATGGGCAAAACTGGGTGAAAGTCCAGAGTTGGGGCAAAGATGGTGGACATTCGGGGAGAAGGTCAAGAATGGGGTCAAGGGTTGGGATTTGGGGATTTTGGGACATTTGGGGAGCGAGGGGTTTGGGGCCACCACCAGCATCGTCGCCATGTCCAGAGCTCTCAGAGAGGATTCCAGCCCAGCCCCAAGGAGCAGCACCAGATACCGCGGCCGCTGAGGGAGCAGTGAAGCCCCAGGTGGGACAAAGGGAGGGAGAGAGGAGAAGACGCTGCGATTTTGGGGCTCCACAGCCTCGCCCCACTTCCTCCCCGGCAGCTGCCGGGGCCCGGCCGGGGCAGGAAAGGAAACAGAAAGTTCCTGGTTTTGGTCGTTATGAACATCTGTGTTTGGCAGAGGGCAGCTCAGCCTCGGGGCGCTGCGGCAGAGCGCCGGCTGCACAAAAAGCTTTGTGTGCAAAGGACCCTGGAGCGATCCCCGTTCCGCACTGGGACGGAGGGGAACTGGGGAAGATTGGTGAGAAATGGGGAAAATTGGGTGAAAACCAAAATTTGGGGCAACAGGGGAGGAGTTTGGAGAAAATGGTCAAGATTTGATAAAAAGGGCTGGAACCAGGGGGAAGGATCAGAGAATTCTGTGATACCTGGGAACACAGAAGAAGGGGCTTGGGACCACAACCAACATCAAAACCATAACCAGCAGTAGCATTACCACAACCACTGCTGTAACATTTGGCACAGAAATAGGTGGGGGAATCCTCGTCCTTGAGGTTGTTCATGGTCAGCGTCACCGAGCTCTGCCCGTTGTCCCTGGAGATCGTGAACCGGCCCTTAACCGACGGCGCGTAGTAGGTGCTGCCACCAGTGTAGTAGATCCTTGCCACGTATTCCAGCACCTGCCTGGGCCTCTGGCGGATCCAGAGCATGTCAACACTCCCGACATTGAACCCAGACCCTCGGCAGAGGAGGCGCTCGGAACCCTCGGGGGGCTGGAGGTCGCCCCCGCACTCCAGCAGGGTCATGGCGGCCCGGAGCCCTGCGGGACAAAGGGGAGATGGGGATGATGGGATGGATTGTCTGTAGACACAAAGTGGGCACTGCCATGCCTGAAAAAGGGTGTGGGATCAACCTGGGAGGGCCAGCAGGTGCTGCAGGAGGAGGTAATGGAGGCCCAATGGTCCCAATTCGGGGCCAACATCAGGATCTGCAGGCAAGAATCAACATTTGGGTGGATTCGTTCCCACATCCCCATCTCCCCTTTGTCCCGCAGGGCTTTGGTTGGCTGTAACCCTGCTGGAGTGCGGGGGACACCTCCAGCCCCCCGGGGGGTCCCTGCGCCTCCTCTGCCGAGGGTCCAGGTTCAGTTTCGGCAGTTTTGGGATGGGCTGGATCCGCCAGAGACCTGGGCAGGGGCTGGAGATTTTGCCAAGTGACAACGGTTATGGCGCTACTCCCAGATACGCGCCGTCATTCAAGGGCCAGTTCACAACCTCCAGGGATAACGGGCAGAGCTCGGTGACGCTGACCATGAACAACCTCAAGGACGAGGATTCCGCCGTTTATTTCTGTGTCAAACTTTTCAATGTTTATGCTGGCAATGCTATTGACGCTGGTTTTGGCATCAATCCTGGCAGTGACCATGATGGTCAACAAATGTCTCAAATCCCAGAGATCCTTCCCCAAAATCCTGGCTCTTTTTCTCACATCTCAGATATTTTCCCCCAAACTCCACCGTCACTTCCCCAATTCCAAGTTTTGCCCCAATTTTGGCCATTTCTCCCCAGTCTGGCCCTTCCCCTCAGTCCCAGTGCGGAACGGGGATCGCTCCAGCGCCCTTTGCACACAAAGCTTTTTGTGCAGCCGGCGCTCTGCCGCAGCGCCCCGAGGCTGAGCTGCCCTCTGCCAAACACAGATGTTCACAATGAACAAAACCAGGAACCTTCTGTTTCCTTTCCTGCCCTGTCCGGGCCCCGGCAGCTGCTGGGGAGGAAGTGAGGGGAGGCTGCGGAGCCCCAAAATCACGGCATCTTCTCCTCCCTCCCTCCCTCGCTCCCACCTGGAGCTTCACTTCTCCCTCAGCGGCCGCGGTATCTGGTGCTGCTCCTTGGCGCTGGGCTGGAATCCTCTCTGAGAGCTCTGGACATGGTGACGATGCTGGTGGTGGCCCCAAAACCCCCATCCCTGGCTCCCTAAATGTCCCAAAATCCCGAAATCCTGCCCCAAATCCCAACCCTTGACCCCATTCTTGACCTTCTACCCGAATGTCCACCATCTTTGCTCCAACTCTGGACTGTAACCCATTTTTGCCCATTTCGCCCAAATCTCCCCCAGCTCCTGGGCCCTGATTGGAGGAGGCCTGAACTGGAGGCCAGGGCTGAGGGTTTGGGGCCAATGGTGGAGATTTGGGGCAGGAGCAGAGAGGGTTTGGGGTCAGTGCTGACAATTGGTGCAAATGGGGGAATTTGGGACAAAGGGTCAAGGGCTGAGGTTTGGGGGATAATTTGAAGGAGGAGTCTCAGTTTGGGGACAGGTGAGGACCCAGAGATGGGGATGGATGCACCACGGCCATCGTCACTCTAAGCAGCAGCACCACCATAACCACTAGTACCACGTTTGGCACAGAAATAAATGGCGGAATCGTCATCCTTGAGGTTGTTCATTGTCAGCGTCACCAAACTCTGCCCGTTTTCCCTGGAGATTGTGACCTGGCCCTTGGCCGACGGCGCATAGTCGCTGCTGCCAGCGCTGCTGCTGATACTGGCAATGTATTCCAGCCCCTGCCCGGGTCTCTGGCGCACCCATTGCATGCCAAAACTCCCGAAATCAAACTCGGACCCTCGGCAGATGAGGCGCAGGGAACCCCCGGGGGGCTGGAGGTCCCCCCCGCACTCCAGCAGGGTCACGGCTGCCCGGAGCCCTGCGGGACAAAGGGGAGATGGGCACGGGGCCTGGCTGTGCCATTCCCGTTCCCTGCACAAAGTCAGACACCATTGTCTCTCTCCCTCTCTCTCCCTCTCTCCCTCTCTCCCTCTCTCCCTCTCTCTCTCTCTCTCTCCCTCTCTCTCTGTCTCTCTCTCTCACTATTTTTCCTGGAGCAGCACAGGGAGAAGAAGAAGATGAAACAATTCCCATCTCTCATCGCTGCTCCTGCTGTTTCTGCACATGTGGAACGTGTCGGGGGGATTTTTCCCCTCCAGGCATTTACCAGTTGTGTTCTGCTGATTGATTCTTATTCTTTTTCAATTTAATTGCTCACAGGTTTTCTATAGGATATTTTAGTGTCTTTTGTACTGAATTCTTTTAGTATCTCTTTAGTGGAGTGGTAATATAGCAGAAATGAAATAGAATATGTTATTAATGAGATATAATAAAGTATTAAGTAGATATAGAATTAATGTAATATAGTACAGATTGAATGCCGCAATTGTGCAGCATTCTGAGTCATGGGGTCAGATGCCAATCAATTCTAGTTTCCAAAATAAACTGGGCGTAGCCAGATCTGGAGGTGGGCGGAACCCACCTGGGAACGCCAGCAGGAGGAGGAGCTGGAGGATGGGGAGGTCCAAGGGTCCCAATTTGGGGCCAAGAGTCAGGATTTGGCTCAAGGGCTGGGGTTTTCCCTCACCCCCTTCTCCCCTTTTTCCCGCAGGTCTCCGGGCGGCCGTGACTCTGTGGGAGTGCGGGGGGGACCGCCAGCCCCCCGGGAGGTCCCTGCGCCTCCTCTGCCGAGGGGCCGGGTTCGATTTTGGACAATTTGGGATGGGCTGGATGCGCCAGAGACCCGGGCAGGGGCTGGAATACGTCGCGAGTGTCAACAACAATGGAGGTTACACCGAGTACGCGCCATCAGTCCAGGGCCGGTTCAGGATCTCCAGCGACAACGGGCAGAGCTCGGTGACGCTGACCATGAACAACCTCAAGGACGAGGATTCCAGATCCTATTTCTGTGCCAAATCTGCTAATGCTGGTTGGCCTGCTGCTGCTACTCATATTGACCATGCCAGTTTTGGCTTCACCCTGTCTGAGCCCCCAGTCCCCAAACCCAGACCCTTCCCCCCAAACCTCAGCCCTTGACCCCTTCTCCCAAATCTCCCCCATTTGTGCCAATGGTCAGCACTGACCCCAAACCCTGCCCTGCTCCTGCCCCAGAACTCAACCATTGGCCCCAAACCTTCACCCCTGGGCTCCAGGTCAGGCCTCCTCCAATCAGGGCCTGGGAATTGGTAGAGATTAGGGAGAAATGGGCAAAATTGGAGGAAAGCGCAGGGTTGGGGCAACAATGGCAGAGTTTGGGGGAAAATGGTTGAGGTTTTAGAAGGGCTGAAACTTGGTGGAAGCATCACTGGGATTGGAGAAATTTCACGACCATCATGGTCACCACCAGAAGTGAAGGCAAAAACAGCAGCAGCATCACCACCAGCATAACCATTGTCACGTTTGGCTCAGAAATAGGATGCGGAATCCTCGTCCTTGAGGTTGTTCATGGTCAGCGTCACCGAGCTCTGCCCGTTGTCCCTGGAGATCCTGAACCGGCCCTTGACCGACGGTGTGTAGAAGGTGCTGGAACCACTGCCGCTGATCCCTGTGAGACACTCCAGCCCCTGCCCAGGTCTCTGACGGACCCATTGCATGGCAAAACTCCCAAAATAGAACCCGGACCCTCGGCAGAGGATACGCAGGGAACCCCCGGGGGGCTGGAGGCCCCCCCCGCACTCCAGCAGGGTTACGGCCGCCCGGAGCCCTGCGGGACTAAGGGGACATGAGGATGAGGGGATGGATTAGCTGTGCGGTCAAACTGGGCGCTGTCATTCCAGAAAAAGGGTGTGGGATCCACCTGGGATGACTGGCAGGAGTTGCAGGAGGAAGATGGTGAGGTTCAAGGGTCCCAAATTTTTTGCAACATCAGGGTCTGTATGCAAGAATCAACACTTGGGTGGATTTGTTCCCTCATCCCCATCTCCCCTTTGTCCCACAGGGCTCCGGGCGGCCGTGACTCTGCTGGAGGGGGGGGGGGGGACCTCCAGCCCCCTGGGGGGTCCCTGCGCCTCCTCTGCCGAGGGTCTGGGTTCAGTTTCGGCAGTTTTTCCATGCAATGGATCCGCCAGAGACCCGGGCAGGGTCTGGAGTGGGTGGCGGGTATCAGGAAAGATGGTGCTTACACCAGCTCCACGCCATCCTTCAAGGGCCGGTTCAGTATCTCCAGGGACAACGGGCAGAGCTCGGTGATGCTGACCATGAACAACCTCAAGGACGAGGATTCGGGATCCTATTTCTGTTCCAAATCTGCTGCTGCTGGCAATTGGGGCGATGCTGCTGCCTATGTTGAAGACACCAGTTGTGGATCCACCCCCGTCTCCATGTCCCCCCTGTCCCCAATCCCAGACCCTTGCCCCTCAAACCTCACTCATGGACCCTTTGTCCCAAATCTCCCCCATTGGCATGAATGGTCAGCACTGACCCCAAATCCTCCCCTGCTCCTGCCCAAAAACTCAACCATTGCCCCAAAACCTTCAGCCCTGGCCTCCAGTTCAGGCCTCCTCCAATCAGGGCCCAGGGAGCTGGGGGAGATTTGGTTAGAATGGGAAAAACTGGGAGAAAGTCGGAAATTGGGGCAGTCATGCCAGAGTTTGGGGGTAAGTGGTGAACATCTGAGGAGAAGGTCTGGGATATTGGGAAAGGATCTGCGGGGATCGGAGACATTTGGTGACCATCATGGCAGGTGGGACCATTGCCAGAACTGTCACTAAGAGCAGCACTATCATAACCGTAACTACTACCAGTAGCACGTTTGGCACAGAAATAGGATCCGGAATCCTCGTCCTTGAGGTTGTTCATGGTCAGGGACATGGAGCTCTGCCCGTTGTCCCTGGAGATCGTGACCCGGCCCTTGACCGACGGCGCTTAGTCGCTGTAAGCACCACTGCTGATACTCGTAATGTATTCCAGCGTCTTCCCAGATTTCTGTCGGATCCAGATCATTCCAAAATCCCCAAAATCGAACCCGGACCCTCGGCAGAGGAGGCGCAGGGACCCCCCGGGGGGCTGGAGGTCCCCCCCGCACTCCAGCAGGGTCACGGCTGCCTGGAGCCCTGCGGGACAAAGGGGAGATGGGGATGAGGCCCCGGATCCGGCCGTGGGCTGGGTGTGACCAGATCCAAAAAGGGACCTCGACCAACCTGGGAGGGGCAGCAGGATCAGGAGGCGGAGAAAGTTCCACAATTTGGGGTCAACATCAGGATCTGCATGCAGGAATCAACATTTGGGTGGATTTTTTCCCTCATCCCCATCTCCCCTTTGTCCTGCAGGGGTCCGGGCGGCCGTGACCCTGCTGGAGTTCGGGGGGGGACCTCCAGCCCCCCGGGGGGTCCTTGCGCCTCCTCTGCCAAGGGTCCAGGTTCAGTTTCGGACAATTTGGGAGGGGCTGGTTGGGCTGGAGACCCAGGCAGGGGCTGGAATACATTGCCAGTATCAGCAGCTGTGGCAGCACCTATTACCCGCCGTCGTTCAAGGGCCGGGTCACGATCTCCAGGGACAACGGGCAGAGCTCGGTGACGCTGACCATGAACAACCTCAAGGACGAGGATTCCGGATCCTATTTCTGCATGAAATCTTCTTGTACCGGTTGTTGGCCTACTGGTGCTTATAGTGACAGTGCTGGCCATGGCCTGGAGCTCTGGTATTTGATCCGCACTCATCATTGTGTCCCCAAACTCTCGAGTTTTGCCCCAAAGCTTGGCCTTTGGTCCAGTTGTTGACTCCTTGTTGTCCTAGGGTTTCATTAGGTTGCTTGCATCCCGAGTAATTTTTCTTCTTATGCTGGATATTATGGTCTGTGACTTCAAGAATTGCTCTAAGAGAGAATATTTTGTTTTGATTTGTTTTGGTTTTGTTTTCTTTTATTTTATTATCAACTTTTCACTCCCCCAGCAGTCGGTGGCACACAGAGACGGGGCAGTATGCAGGGCTTATTTTGCTCTTGATTTTTGCTCCTGCTCTTTAGTTAGTTCAACCTGGCAATCAGAATTTTCCCTGGACTGTTTCTCCTTTCCCTTTTTTGGACCTGCTCTGTACTAGGACCTGGGAAACACCGAGAGTTTGCACCTTGTACCTGCAGCAGCTGCCCCAGCACTGGAGGGACTGATAACAGAGCGACCACCCCTGAGGGAGACTTTCTGAATTTGTCATCTTTTTCAGAGCAATGAAGGAGTGGCGTCATCTGTGTTGTTTATTTTCTCTGCTGGGGGTTGCTGTGCCTGTGAAATAAAGAGGTGCTTACAACTCATTTCTGAAGAATCCCTCCCGAACCGGTTGGGAGGAGCAGGTGTGTGCTCCTGCCCCTGCTGGCCCTCCGAGGTGGGTCCCACACCATTTTCTATATGGCCACGCCTGGTTTGAGGTCCTCGACCAATCAGGTTCCTCATCCCCATCTCCCCTTTGTCCCGCAGGGCTCCGGGCGGCCGTGACCCTGCTGGAGTGTGGGGGGGACATCCAGCCCCCCGGGGGGTCCCTGAGCCTCATCTGCCGAGGGTCCGGGTTCAGTTTCGGGAGTGTTGCCATGCAATGGGTCCGCCAGAGACCCAGGAAGGGGCTGGAATGGGTCAGGAGCATCAGGAGAGATGGTTCCGGCACCAACCTCGCGCCATCGTTCAACGATCACGTCAGGATCTCCAGGGACAACGGGCAGAGCTCGGTGATGCTGACCATGAACAACCTCACGGACGAGGATTCTGCCGCCTATTTCTGTGCTAAAGGACCTGGCACTGGTGCTTGGAATGCTGCTGCTGGTTGTCCTTTCAGCTCCGTCCCTGTCCCCATTCCCCAGACCCTTCCCTCCAACCCTTGACCCCATTCCTGACCCTTTGTCTGAAGCCTGCCCTGCTCTGGCCCCAGATCTCAGCTCTGTCCCCAAATCAGGGCTGGTTTCACCCTTACCTCGGCCTCGTCCATGAAATCCCAATCATCGTTCCCAGACTGGACCCATTGTGTGCCAAAATCCCAGTGGTGGAACTGAGTCACAGCCAAGGACCTAATCTTGCCCATTTTCCCCAAATCTCGACCATTTGCACCCAGATTTGGGTACCTTGGTTGAGCCTTGGAGCCCAGAGCTGAGGTGTGGGGCTGGGAGCTGAGATTGGGGCAGAGCCAGCTCAGAGCTGGGACACGGGGACAGGAATGGATTCAGGGGCTGGGGATTGGGGGAAGGGTCTGGGGAACAGGGACGGGACGGGGACACAGCCATGGGAATGGGGTCAACATTATAAGCATTATTCCCCGAATAATTATCAGCAGATTTGGCGCAGAAATAGGATCCGGAATCCTCGTCCTTGAGGTTGTTCATGGTCAGCGTCACCGAGCTCTGCCCGTTGTCCCTGGAGATCGTCACGCGCTCCTTGAATGACGCCCCGTACTGGGCGCTGGAACCGTCCCTCCTGATCCCCACGAGCCACTCCAGCCACTGCCCGAGTCTCTGACACATCCAGAACATTCCATTGCTCCTGAAATCAGACCCGGACCAGCGGCAGAGGAGGCGCAGGGACCCCCCAGAGGGCTGGAGGTCCCCCCCCGCACTCCAGCAGGGTCACGGCCGCCCGGAGCCCTGCGGGACAAAGGGGAGATGGGGATGAGGAACCTGATTGTTTCAGGGCCAAAAACTGGGAGGGGAAAGCTTGATAAAGGATTGCGACACACCAGGGAGGAGGATGATGAACTCCAAGGGTCCCAGTTTGGGGCCAAGAGTTAGGATTTGGGTCAATGTTGAGCTTTGGCCTTATGCCCATCTCCCCTTTGTCCCGCAGGGCTCTGGGCGGCCGTGACCCTGCTGGAGTGCGGGGGTGACCTCCAGCCCCCCGGGGGGTCTCTGCACCTCCTCTGCTGAGGGTCCGGGTTCAGTTTTGGGAATTTTGTAATGGGCTGGGTCCGCCAGAGACCCGGGCAGGGGCTGGAATTCATCGCCAGCATCAACAGCGACGGTTCCAGCACCAGGTACACAGATTTGGTCCAGGGCCGGTTCATGATCTCCAGGGACAACGGGCAGAGCTCTGTGACGCTGACCATGAACAACCTCAAGGACGAGGATTCCGGATCCTATTTCTGTGCCAAATGTTACAGCAGTGCTTGTGGTGCTAATATTGATGCTGGTTATGATGACGATGCCAGTTGTGGCCCCCTCCTCGATACTGTGCCCACAAACACCCCAAAACCCCACATTCTACCCCCAAATCTTTAGTGTTGGCCAAAAATCTTGACCATTTTCCCCAATTTCCCTAATCATTGTCTCACCTCACACATTTTCAAGGGGCTTTCAGAATTTGAAATAATTCTCAAAGGTTCATCCCCTCAACTCTGCCCTGTGTGCTCCGGATCTAAGCGGGGTTCACTTGTGACCATTGGCCCCAAACTGAGCTGGTTCTGCCCCAAATCTCGGCTCTTGTCATCAATCCTCAGCTCTTGGCTCCAAGTCTCAACCAAGGTCCCCAAACATGGGTGCAAGTGGTCGAGATTGGGGAAAAACAGGCCAGATTTGGGTCTGTGGGGGGCAACAATGGGGTCAAGGGTTGGAGGGAAGGACCTGGGGAAAGGGGACAGGTGGGGATGTGGTGATGGTGACGGGACCAAAATTAGAACCAGCAGCATGAGCCTCCCAACCCCAACCATCATAGGCGTTTTTGTCACAGAAATAGGATCCGGAATCCTCGTCCTTGAAGTTGTTCATGGTCAGCGTCACAGAGCTCTGCCCGTTGTCCCTGGAGATCGTGACACGGCCCTGCACCAATGGCGCGTAGTAGGCGCTGCCACCATTGCTGATACTTGCGACTGCTTCCAGCCACTGTCCTGGCCTCTGGCGATGCCAGCCCATCCCAAAACTGCCAAAATTGAACCCGGACCCTCGGCAGAGGAGGCGCAGGGAGGCCCCGGGGGGCTGGAGGTCCACCCCGCACTCCAGCAGGGTCAGGGCTGCCCGGAGCCCTGCGGGACAAAGGGGAGATGGGGATGAGGAACCTGATTGGTCCATGGCCTCAAAGTGGGCGTGCCCCGCTTTAAAAAGGGGCGGGACCCTCCTGGGAGGAGGATGATGAACTCCAAGGGTCCCAATTTGGGGTCAAGAGTCAGGATTACGGTCAATGTTGAGCTTTGGCCTCATCCCCATCTCCCCTTTGTTCCGCAGGGCTCTGGGCAGCCGTGACCCTGCTGGAGTGCGGGGGGGACCTCCAGGCCCCCAGGGGGTCCCTGCGCCTCCTCTGCCAAAGGGTCTGGGTTTAATTTCGGACAGTTTGGGTTGTACTGGTTTCGCCAGAGACCGGGGCAGGGCTTGGAATACATAGCCAGTATCAACAGCAATGGTGGCTCCACCAACTACGCGCCATCGGTCAAGTGCTGGTTCACGATCTCCAGGGACAACGGGCAGAGCTCTGTGACGCTGACCATGAACAACCTTAAGGACGAGGATTCCGCATCCTATTTCTGTGCCAAACGTGACAATGGTTTTACTGGTGGTGATGCCGCTGCTGTTTTTGCCTTGACTTCCGGCACTGACCATGCGGGTCGTGAAATTTGTCCAGTCCCAGCGATGCTTCGCCCAAGTTTTAGCCCTTCTAAAGCCTCGACCATTTTCCCCCAAACTCTGCCATTGTTGCCCCAACTCTGTGCTTTCCTCCAATTTTGCCCATTTCTCCCTAATCTCTACCCATTCCCCAGCCCTGATTGGAGGAGGCCTGATCTGGAGCCCAGGGGTGCAGGTTTGGGGCCAATGGTTAAGATTTGGGGCAGGAGCAGGGGAGGGTTTGGGGTCAGTGCTGACCATTGGCACAAATGGGGGAGATTTGGGACAAGGGGTCAAGTGCTGAGATTTGGGGGGAGGGTGTGGTATAGGGGACAGGGGGCTCAGACAGGGTGAAGCCAAAACTGGCATGGTCAATATGAGTAGCAGCAGCAGGCCAACCAGCATTAGCAGATTTCCCACAGAAATAGGATCCGGAATCATTGTCCTTGAGGTTGTTCATGGTCAGCATCACCGAGCTCTGCCCGTTGTCCCCGGAGATCGTGACCCGGCCGTTGACTGACGGCACGTATCTGGGAGTGGCGCCATCACTGGTGACACTTGCCACAAACTCCAACCCCTGCCCGGGTCTCTGGCGCATCCAGCCCATCCCAAAATTGCCGAAATGGAACACGGACCATTGGCAGAGGAGGCGCTGGGACCCTCCAGGGGGCTGGAGGTCCCCCCCGCACTCCAGCAGAGTCATGGCCACCCGGAGCCCTGCGGGACAAAGGGGAGATGGGTATGGGAAACCTGATTGGTAGAGGGACTTAAAGCTGGTGTGGCCATGTGGAAAATGGGGCAGGACCCACCTGGGAGGAGGATGATGAACTCCAAGGGTCCCAAGTTGGGACCAAGGGTCAGGATTTGGGTCAAGGGTTGAGCTTTGGGCTCATCCCCATCTCCCCTTTGTACCGCAGGGCTCTGGGCAGCCGTGACCCTGCTGGAGTGCGGGGTGGACCTCCAGCCCACCGGGGGGTCCCTGCGCCTCCTCTGCCGAGGGTCCGGGTTCAGCTTTGTCAGTTTTGGGCTTGGCTGGCACCGACAGAGACCCGGGTAGAGGCTGGAAATCATCGCCAGCATCAACAGCGATGGTTCCAGGACCAGGTACGCGGATTCAGTCCAGGGCCGGTTCAGGATCTCCAGGGACAATGGGCAGAGCTCGGTCACGCTGAACATGAACAGCCTCAAGGACAAGGACTCTGGATCCTATTTCTGTGCCAAATATGCGGTTTGGGCTGTTGCTGCAGGTCCTTTTGTCCCCATCCGCATTGCTCTTTCCCCACTTTTCCTCATTTTCCAGATTATTTCCCCAAACCCCAACTCCTGACCCCATTCCTGTCCCTGTGTCCCAGCTCTGAAATGGTTCTGCCCCAAATCTCAGCTCCTGGCCCCTATTCTCAGCTCCTGGCCCCAAATCTCAGCTCCTGGCCCCTAATCTCAGCTTCTGGCTCCAAATCTCAGCTCCGGCCCCAAATCAGGGCCGGTTTCACCCTGAGCTCAGCCTCGTCCCTCCAATCCCAACCATTGCCACCAGACTTGTCCAGTTTCACCCCAAATCTCCCCTTCAAGCAGTGAGTCACAGACCCAAGTCTGCGCCGTTGGCCTCACATCAGGAATTTTGGGCTAAAATTTGAATTCTTGATTCCTGATCTTAACTTTGGGCCGAAATCCAGGCATTTCGGGGACATTTGGAGAACGAAGGAACTGAGTGTGGCCCAGAGGGGACATTTAAGGCAGAGCCAGAGCAGGGCTGGGACAGAGAGTGAGGAAATGGGGTCAGGGGCTGGGGATTGGGGAAGGGTCTGGGGAACGGGGACAGCGGGGGATGCAGAGATGGGCACGGGGCCAATAGCATAACCAGGATTAACATTTCCAGAAGCAGTGGTTTTGGCACAGAAATAGGATCCGGAATCCTCCTCCTTGAGGTTTTTCATGGTCAGCGCCACCGAGCTCTGCCCGTTGTCCCTGGACATCCTGAACCGGCCCTTGAACGGTGGTGCGTAACAGGTGCCACCTCTGCTGATGATACTTCTGACCCACTCCAGCCCCTTTCCAGGTCTCTGTCGAACCCATTCCTGTTCAAAACTCCCGAAATCAAACCCGGACCCTTGGCACAGCAACGTCAGGGACCGCCCGGGGGACTGGAGGCCCCCCCCACACTCCAGCAGGGTCACGGCCGCCCGGAGCCTTGCGGGACAAAGCGGGGATGGGGATGAGGCGATGCAAAAGTCAGGCAGAGGTGTCCAATTGATCAGTGGGTGGATTGGGACTAATTGCAGGGTTTAAGGCACTTTACCATTCAGGATACCTCTGTTGGAGGTTTGAGGCCAGACAAAGGGAATTTGGGGCAAAACTCCTGTGAAGGTTTGGGGATGGGGGAGCGGCGTGACCCTGCTGGAGTGCGAGGGGGACCTCCAGCCCCCCGGGAGGTCCCTGCGCCTCCTCTGCCGAGGGTCCGGGTTCGATTTTTTGAATTTTGGGATGCAGTGGGTGCGCCAGAAACCCGGGCAGGTGACGGAGTGGCTCAGGGGGATAAAGAACGATGGTTCCAGCACCGGCTATGCACCCTCAGTCAAGGGCCGGTTCAGGATCTCCAGGGACAACGGGCAGAGCTTGGTGACGCTGATCATGAAGAACCTCAATGACGAGGATTCTGCCACCTATTTCTGTGCCAAATCTGTTAATGTTTGGTATGATCCTTCTGGTGCTGTGTATGGTTTTGACCGTGCCCCCCATCCCCATGTCCGCCCCCTGTCCCCGTTGCCCAGACCCTTCCCCAAACCCCCAGCCCACACCCAGCCCTTGACCACTGATCCCAACCTTGCTCTGCCTCGGCCCCAATTCACACCCGCTGACACCAAACCACAACTCCTGACCCCAAATCTCCACTTTGTGCCCCAAAACTTGATTCTGAAAGTGGATACTTCTGGTCAAGGGTAAAGATTTCGGTCAATTTTGTGGTCGAGAGTGGAGAATTTGGGGCAGAGCCAAGGCAGGGTAGGGAGATGGGGTCAGGAATGGGGTCAGGGCCAGAGTTTGGGAGAAGGGTCTGGGGAACTGGGACAGGTGGGGACACAGCCACGGGGATGGGGTTAATACAATCAGAAGCAGCACCCCAAGTATTATAGGCAAATTTCCCGCAGAAATAGGATCCAGAATCCTCGTCCTTGAGGTTATTCATGGTCAGCATCACCGTGCTCTGCCCGTTGTGTCTGGAGATCGTGAACCGACCCTTGACCGATGGCGCCAAGTAAATGTTGGAAACATCACTCCTGATGTAGGCGACGAATTCCAGCCCCTATCCGAGTCTCTGGCGGACCCAGTTCATGGCAAAACTGCCAAAACTGAACCCGGACCCTCGGCAGAGGAGACGCAGGGACGCCCTGGGGGGCTGGAGGTCTCCCCAACACTCCAGCAGGGTCACGGCCGCCCGGAGCCCTGCGGGACAAAGGGGAGATGGGGATGAGGCCAAAGCTCAACCCTTGACACAAATTCTGACTCTAGGCCCCAAACTGGGATCTTTAGAGTTCTTTTGAATGCTCTTCCCAGGAGGATTCTACTCCTTTGTCCAGCTGGCCACCCCTACTTGGAGGCCCTTGACATATCAGAGTTTTGATTTCTATCATCTCCCCTTTGTCCCGCAGGGCTCCGGTCAGCCGTGACCCTGCTGGAGTGCGGGGGGGACCTCCAGCCCCCTGGGGGGTCCCTGCGCCTCCTCTGCCGAGGAGCCGGGTTCAGTTTTGGCAGTTTTGGGATGGGCTGGTATCGACAGAGACCTGGGCAGGGTTTGGAGTTCGTAGCACAGATCAACACTGGTGGCTCCACACACTATGGAGATTCAGTCAAGGGCCGGTTAACGATCTCCAGGGACAATGGGCAGAGCTCGGTGACGCTGACCATGAACAACCTCAAGGACGAGGATTCCGGATCCTATTTCTGTGCCAAGGATTCCTTTGGTGGCTGGAATGCTGCCCATGCCATTGGTTTCACTCCCGGTGGTTGGGTTGGTGTTTGGGGTCCTGTCCCCGTCCCTGTCCCCAGCTGTCCCCAGACCCTTCTCCAAACCCCCTGTCCCACCCCTGACCCTTTGCCCCAACCCTGCCGCCTTTGCCCCAACACTGCCCATTGGCCCCAAACCCTGCCCTGGGTCTGGCCCCAAATTAAACTGTCAGCCCCAAATCTCCCCCTGGACCCCCAAAATTTCCCCAAGGGTTGAGATTTGGGGACAGTGGGTGAGGTTTGGGTCAGCGGCTGCTGGGAGCCCATAGTGGGGATTTGGGGCAGAATCGGGTGAGTTTTGGGGTCAAAGCAGGAGGTCTTTGGGCAGAACCAATTTGGGGGTTTTGGCTCAGTGCTTGGTGTTGGACTAGGGCATGGTTCTGGGCAAACTGTCTGAGGGTGAGGAGGAGAAGGCTGAGATTGGGGAAAAATGGTAAAAACTGGGGGGGAAGTGCAGAGCTGGGGCAGCAATGGCAGATTTTAGGTGAAAATGACGGAGATTTGGGGAAAAGGGCTGGGATTTTGGGAGGGGTCAGAGAATTCTGTGATACTTGGGCACAGAGAGGAGAGGGCTTGGGACCACGGCCACCAACACCATGATCACCAAAACCAGCAGCATCATAATCACAACTACTGCCGGAACATTTGGGGAAGAAATAGGATCCGGAATCCTTGTCCTTGAGGTTGCTCATGGTCAGCCTCACAGAGCTCTGCCCGTTTTCCCTGGAGATTGTAACCCGGCCCTGCACCAATGGCGCGTACCAGGTGCCGGAACCATCACTCCTGATGTAGGTGACGAATTCCAGCCCAGGCTGGGGTCTCTATCGGACCCATTGCATGGCAAAACTCCCAAAACTGAACCCGGACCCCCGGCAGAGGAGGCGCAGGGAACCCCAGGGGGGCTGGAGGTCCCCCCCGCACTCCAGCAGGGTCACGGCCGCCCGGAGCCCTGCGGGACAAAGGGGAGATGGGGATAAGGCCAAAGCTAAACATTGACCCAAATCCTGACTCTGGGCCCTAAATTGGGACCCTTGGAGTTCATCATCCTCCTCCCAGGTGGGTCCCGTTCCTTTTTCCAGCTGACCACGCTCATTATTAACCTTCTGCTCCAATCAGGTTCCTCATCCCCATCTCCCCTTTGTCCCGCAGGCCTCCAGGCGGCCGTGACCCTGCTGGAGTGTGGGGGGGACCTCCAGCCCCCCGGGGGGTCCCTGCGCCTCCTCTGCCGAGGGTCCGGGTCCAGTTTTTGGGGTTTTGAGATGGATTGGGTTTGACAGAGACCCGGGCAGGGACGGGAGTGGGTTGGAAGCATCAACAGTGGTGGCCGCACCTGGTACGCGCCATCGGTGCAGGGCCGGGTCACGATCTCCAGGGACAACGGGCAGAGCTCAGTGACGCTGACCATGACCAACCTCAAGGACGAGGTTTCTCCACCTATTTCTGTGCCAAAATCACTGTTACTGGAAATGTTGCTCGTGCTGATGCTTTTGACCCCGTCCCCTTAACCGATTCCCGCCCTGTCCCCGTTCCACAGACCCTTCCCCAAATCCCAGCCCCTGACCCCATTCCTGTCCCTGTGCCCCAACCCTGCCATGGCTCTGCCCCACATTCTCAGCTCCTGGCCCCACACCTCAGCTCGGGGCCCACTCGGGGCCATTTTGGCTCCTGAGCTCTCCTTGGCCATTCTGACCCGGCCCTTCACCGATGGAACGTTCCAGGTGACTCCACCCTTGGACCCATCTGCTTCTCTCAGCATGGAGCCCTTGGCTCGAGATCAATTTGAAAAATTCAATTTCCCCAAAATTTCATGAGATTTTGGGTAAAAAACACGGTTTTTTCGCCATACCTCCCAGAGAGGATTCCAGCCCAACCCCAAGGAGCAGCCCCAGACACCGAGGCCGCTGAGGGAGAAGTGAAGCCCCAGGAGGGACAAAGGGAGGGAGGTAAGAGAAGACGCAATGATTTTGGGGCTCCGCAGCCTACCTCCACTTCCTCCCCGGCAGCTGCCGGGGCCTGGCCGGGGCAGGAAAGGAAACAGAAAGTTGCTGGTTTTGTTCATGGTGAACATCTGTGTTTCGCAGAGGGCAGCTCAGCCTCTGGGCGCTGCGGCAGTGCGCCGGCTGCACAAAAAGCTTTGTGTGCAAAGGGGCCTGGAGCGATCCCCGTTCCACACTGGGACGGAGGGGAAGTGCCAGATTGGGGAGAAATGGGGAAAACTGGGGGAAATTTTGAATTGGGGAAGTGACGGTTGAGTTTGGGGGAAATGGTAAAGATTTGATAAAAAGAGCCAGGATTTTGGGGAAGGATCTCTGGGATTGGGGGCATTTGGTGACCATCATGGTCACTACCAGAAGCGACATCATTACCAGCATCAATAGCATTACCAGCGTAATCATTGCAAAGTTTGACACAGAAATAAACGGCGGAATCCTCGTCCTTTATGTTGTTTATTGTCAGCGTCACCGAGCTCTGCCCGTTGTCCCTGGAGATCGTGAACCGGCCCTTGAATGATGGCGAGTATCTGGGAGTGGCGCCATCACTGGTGACACTCCCCACAAATTCCAGCCCCTGCCCGAGTCTCTGTCGTGTCCAGCCCATCCCAAATTTCCCAAAATCAAACCCGGACCCTCGGCAGACGAGGCGCAGGGACCCCCCGGAAGGCTGGAGGTGCCCCCCGCACTCCAGCAGGGTCACGGCCGCCCGGAGCCCTGCGGGACAGAGGGGAGATGGGGATGAGGAACCTGATTGGCTGTGGGCATAAAGTGGGTGTGGCCAACTGGAGAAAGGGACCTTGACCCACTTGGGAGGGCCAACAGGGCCAGGAGCCGGAGGGAGCTCGAGGCCGTGGCCAGGATGTGCCGGGGAGCGGGTCCCGGAGGGTTTTGGGGGTGGTTACGAAGATGTTAATTTGGCAATTAATGCAGAGGTTTCAGGACGAGCTGTCCAAGTAATAATGAGCGGACAGGGGTTAATTGTAGGGTTTGAGGCACCCTCGATTATGGAAAACTCTGGTGTAGATTTGGGAGCAAACCAGGGGAGTCTGGTGAAAACCGGTGAAGGTTTGGAGATGGGGGAACGGCGTGACCCTGCTGGAATGCGGGGGGGACCTCCAGCCCCCTGGGAGGTCCCTGCGCCTCCTCTGCCGAGGGTCTGGGTTCGATTTTGGGAAATTTGCAATGCTCTGGATCCGCCAGAGACCCGGAAAGGGACTGGAGTCGCTTGCGGGGATCAGTGACAATGGTGGCAGCACCAACTACGCGCCATCGGTCAAGGGCCGGATCACGATCTCCAGGGACAACGGGCAGAGTTCGGTGACGCTGACCATGAACAACCTCAAGGACGAGGATTCCGGATCCTATTTCTGTGCCAAACGCCCTGGTGCTGGTGTTGCTCCTTATGCTGCTGATGTTTGATGTTTCGGCCCAATCTCCGTGTCCCACCTGCCCCCAGTGCCAGACTCTTCTCCCAAACCCAACCCCTGACCCCTCTCCTGTCCCCATGTCCCAACCTTGCCCTGCTCTGGCCCAGAATCTCAGCTCTTGGCCCCAAACCTCAGCTCCTGGCCCCAAATCAGTGCTGGTTTCACCCTGAGCTCGGCCTCGGCCCTCCAATCCCAACCACTTCCCCCAGACTTGTCCAGTTTTTCCCCAAATCTCCCCTGCGGGCACTGTGTCACAGGCACTGACCCAAATCTGGCACTTTTGGACTCACATTGGGAATTTTGGGTGAAAATTTGAATTCTTGACCCCACAGCTCAGCCTTGGGCCCAAATCAAGACATTTTGGTGACATTTGGGGAACGAGGGCACTGAGTATGGCCCAGAGGGGACATTTGGGGCAGAGCCAGAGCAGGGCTGGGGCAGAGGGTCAGTATTGCAGTGACTTGATGAAGGTTCCTCAGGGTGAGAGAGATGGACGAGAATCTTGGTTCATGATCAGAAGGCTGGATTGAATAATATATGATATACAATACATTATGATTATAAAAAAAGGAGTAGAGGGACAAGTTGCAGAAGCTGCTAAGGTAAGAATAGCATAGGAAAGAACAAAATAACAAAGTTCAGTGTCCAGCAGAAAGCAAGGACAAACTCTGCCGTGAGTGGTCAGCAAATCCAAACACTCACAGAGGACCAATCACAGATGCACCTGTTACATTCCACACCAGCAGATAATTATTGTTAACATTTTATTCTGAGGCCCCAGATTCCTAAAAAAGACAAATCCTAAAAGAAAGGATTTTAAGAAAAAAGTCTGTGACAGGTCAGGAGTGGGGTCAGGGGCTGGAGTTTGGGGGAAGGCTCTGGGGAATTGGAACAGGTGGGGACAGGGGGCAGGCAATGCCATCTAAACATTCAACAGCAGCAGGAGCATCAATCCAACCACCATAAGCACATTTGGCACAGAAATAGGATCCAGAATCCTGGTCCTTGAAGTTGTTCATGGTCAGCGTCATCGAGCTCTGCCCGTTGTCCCTGGAGATCGTGGCCTGGCCTTTGAACGCGGGTGGGTACCAGTTGTATCCATCACTGTCTATCGCTGTGACCCACTCCAGCCCCTGCCCGGGTCTCTGGCAAACCCAGCTGAGCCCGAATTTCCCAAAATCGAACCCGGACCCTCGGCAGAGGAGGCGCAGGGAACCCCCGGGGGGCTGGAGGTACCCCCCGCACTCCAGCAGGGTCACGGCCGCCCGGAGCCCTGCGGGACAAAGGGGAGAAGGGGATGAGGCCAAAGCTCAACCCTTGACCCAAATCCTGACTCTTGGCCCCAAATTGGGACCCTTGGAGTTCATCATACTCTTCCCAGGTGGGTCCCGTCCCTTTTTCAAGCTGACACTGCCACCCATTCATGCCCTCAGCCAATCAGGTTTCCCTATCCCCATCTCCCCTTTGTCCCGCAGGGCTCTGGGTGGCCGTGACCCTGCTGGAGTGCGGGGGGGGACCTCCAGCCCCCCGGGGATTCCCTGCGCATCCTCTGCTGAGGGTCCGGGTTCAGTTTTGGCAGTTTTGGATTCAGTTGCTTTTTCCAGAGACCTGGGCAAACTGTGGAGTTGCTCGCAGCGATGAAAAGCAATGGCCGCACCTACTATACACCGTCGGCGCAGGGCCAGTTCAGGATCTCCAGGGACAACGGGCAGAGCTCGGTGACACTGACCATGAACAACCTCAAGCACGAGGATTCCGCCGTTTATTTCTGCGGGAAATCTGCTGATACTTGTGCTGGTGGCACTGCTGCTGGTTATGTTGACAATGTCGGTGTTGTCCCCACACCCATCCCCGTGTCCCCACCTGCCCTCATGTTTCAGACCCGTCCCCCAAACCCCAACCCCTGATGCCATTCCTGTCCCTATGTCCCAGCCCTGAGCTGATCCTTCCCCAAATTCTCATTTCCTGGCCATCTGGGTGACCCAAATCTTGACACTTGGCCTGAAATTGTCCTTTTTAATACGAAGTTTTGGGGCATAAAGAGGAGATTTGGCATCAGGATTGTGGTTTGGGGTCAGCGGGTGAGAGCTGGGTCCGAGGCAGAGCAAGGTTGGGATCAATGGTCAAGGGCTGGGTGTGGGCTGGGGGTCTGGGGGAAGGGTCTGGGCAACGGGGATGGGGGGGGGAAACGGGGATTAGGATGGGGTCAAAATGTTCAGCACCAGCAGCACCATCATAGCAACCAGCATCCACACATTTGGCACAGAAATAGGATCCAGAATCCTCGTCCTTGAGGTTGTTCATGGTCAGCGTCACTGAGCTCTGCCCGTTGTCCCTGGAGATCGTGACCCGGCCCTGGACTGATGAGGCGTACATGGTGCCACCATCGCTCCAGATTGCTACCACCAACTTCAGCCCCTGCCCGGGTCTCTGGCGCCCCCAGAACATGGTGAAACTCCCGAAATCGAACCTGGCCCCTCGGCAGAGGAGGCGCAGGGATCCCCCGGGGGGCTGGAGGTCCCCCCCGCACTCTAGCAGGGACGCGGCCGCCCAGAGCCTTGCGGGACAAAGGGGAGATGGGGATGAGGAACCTGATTGGTCCAGGGCCTCATAGTGGGCGTGGCCAGCTGTAAAAATGGGCGGGACCTTCCTGGGAGGAGGATGATGAACTCCAACGGTCCCAATTTGGGGCCAAGGGTCAGGATTTGGATCAATGTTGAGCTTTCGCCTCATCCCCATCTCCCCTTGGTCCTGCAGGGCTCCGGGCGGCTGTGACCCTGCTGGAGTGCGGGGGGGATCTCCATTCCCCCGGAGGGTCCCTGTGCCTCCCCTGCCGAGGGGCCGGGTTAAGTTTTGGGAGTTTTGGGATGAGTTGGATGCGCCAGAGACCCGGGCAGGGGCTGGAACACATTGGAGGGATCCAAAGCGATGGAAGCACCTACTACGCGCCATTTTTCAGGGGCTGGGTCACGATCTCCAGGGACAATAGGCAGAGCTTTGTGACGCTGACCATGAACAACCTCAAGGACGAGGATTCCAGGTCCTATTTCTATTCCAGATGCAGTGATGGTGGTTGGAATTGGGCCGCTCTTGCTTATGGTGACAATCCTCAGCATGACCCCAAGGCCGCAGCCCGAGTTCCCAAATTTTCCCAAAATCCTTCTCCCAATTCCCAACCCTTGACCCCATTCTTGACCTTACTCCCCAGTCTCCACTATTGCTGTCCGAATTCCTGATGTTTCCCCAGTTTTGCCCATTTCCCCCAAATCTCCCCCAGCTCCTGGGCCCTGATTGGAGGAGGCCTGAACTGGAGCCCAGTCGTGGAGGTTTGGGGCCAATGGTTGAGTGTTGGGGCAAGAGAAGGGGAGGGTTTGGGGTCAGTGCTGACCATTGGGGCAAATGGGGGAGATCTGGGACAAAGGGTCAAGGGCTGAGGTTTGGGGGGAGGATCTGGGACTGGGGACAGGGGGGGCTCAGACAGGGGTGGTGCCACCACCGACACGGTCAATATAAGCAGCAGCAGCAGCAACAGCACCACTGTCTTTGGCAGAGAAATAGGTGGCAGAATCCTCGTCCTTGAGGTTGTTCATGGTCAGCGTCACCGAGCTCTGCCCGTTGTCCCTGGAGATCCTGAACCGGCCCCGCACCGATGGCGCGTAGAAGGTGCTGGAACCATCCCAGCTGATCCCTGCGACCCACTCCAGGCCCTGCCCGGGTCTCTGGCGCACCCAGTTCATGTCGTAGCTCCCGAAACTGAACCCAGACCCTCTGCACAGCAATATCAGGGGACCCCCGGGGGGCTGGAGGTCCCCCCCGCACTCTAGCAGGGTCACGGCCGCCCGGAGCCCATCCCCAAACCTTCACCAATCTCACTCATAACTTCACTGGTTTGGTCCCAAATCTTCACCAGATTGTTCGGGTATCCTGAGGTTTCTCAATCCCTGCAAGTTAACTCAATATTCTCATTAATAATTGGACACCATTTCCTGAGTGTTCCACATTGATTTCAAAAAAAATAGCTTATTAACAACCCCCAAACCCCCTGGGACCCTAACCCCCAAAGCCCCTGGGCACATCCCGGCAACGGCCTGGTGCTCCCTCCGGCTCCTGGCCCTGCTGCTCCTGCTGGCCCTCCCAGGTGGGCTCCACCCCTTTTCCCCCAAACCATGCCCCTTGCCCTCTTCTGGACCAATCATATTTCTCATTTTTAATCATCTCGCCTTGGTCCCGCAGGGCTCCGGGCGGCCGTGACCCTGCTGGACTGCGAGGGGGACCTCCAGCCCCCCGGGGGCTCCCTGCGCCTCCTCTGTCGAGGGTCCGGTTTCGATTTCGGGAATTTCGCAATGCAGTGGGCCCACCAGAGACCCGGGCAGGGGCTGGAGTGGCTCACAGGGATCACCAGTTCTGGTGGCAGCCCCAGATATGCCCCATCGGTGCAGGGCCGGTTCACGATCTCCAGGGACAAGGGACAAACTTCGGTGACGCTGACCATGAACAACCTCAAGGACGAGGATTCCGCCACCTATTTCTGCGCGACATGTTATTTTGCTGGTTGTAATTACGAAGCTTATGGTATTGGTGCTGGTTTCAGGCCAGCCTTTGTTGTTGCGTCCCCAGATGTCCCCAACCCTCAGACCACTCTCCCAAACCTCACCCATTGACCCAGCCCTTGAACCTTTGTCCCCATTTGCCCCAATGGTCAGCACTGACTCCAAACCCTCCCCTGCTCCAGCCCCAAAACTCAACCATTGGCCCCAAACCTTCACCCCTGGCCTCCAGTTCAGGCCTGCTCCTATCAGGGCCCGGGGAGCTGGGGGAGATTTGGGTGAAATGGGCAAAATTGTGAGAAAGCCAAGAGTTGGGGCATCAGGGGCCAAGTCTGGGGGAAAATCTTTAACATTTGAGGAGAAAAGCTGGGCTCTGGAGGAAGGATCACTGGGAGTGGAGACATCTGGTGACCAGCGTGGAGGACGGGACCACTGCCGGAATCGCCAATAAAAGCAGCAGCCCCATAACTTTAACCACTGTAAGCATATTTAGCACAGAAATAGGATCCGGAATCGTCGTCCTTGAGGTTGTTCATGGTCAGCGTCACCGAGCTCTGCCCGTTGTCCCTGGAGATCCTGAACAGGCCCTAAACTGACGGCGCGTAGTACGTGCTGGAACCACTTCCGCTGATCCCTGCGAGCCACTCCAGCCCATGCTGGGGTCTCTGTCGGGCCCATTGCATGGCAAAACTCCCAAAATCGAACCCGGACCCTCGGCAGAGGAGGCGCAGGGACCCCCTGGGGGGCTGGAGGTCCCCCCCGCACTCCAATAGGGTCACGGTCACCCGGACCCTTGCGGGACAAAGGGGAGATGGGGATGAGGCCAAAGCTCAGCATTGATCCTAATTCTGCCTCTTGGCCCCAATTTGGGATCTTTAGAGTTCATCATCCTCCCACCAGGAGGATTCTACTCCTTTGTCCAGCTGGCCACACCCACTTGGAGTCCCTTGACAAATCAGAGTTTTGATTCCCATTATCTGCCCTTTGTGCCGCAGGGCTCCGGGCGGCCATGACCCTGCTGGAGTGTGGGGGGCATCTCCAGCCCCCCGGGGGGTCCCTGACGTTGCTGTGCCGAGGGTCCGGGTTCAGTTTCGGGGGTCACTCCATGCAATGGATCCGCCAGAGCCCCGGGCAGGGGCTGCAATGGCTCGCGGGGATCCACAGCTCTGGGGGTTTCACCTACTACGCCCCGTTTGTGCATGGCCGGGTCAGGATCTCCAGGGACAACGGGCAGAGCTTCACAGCCCTGACCATGATTGATCTGCAGGACGAGGATTCCGGATCCTATTTCTGTGCCAAAGCTGCTGGGGCGGATGGGGATGACCATGATGCCAAATTCTGCCTCTGGGCCCGAAACTGGGACCCTTGGAGTTCATCATCCTGCTCCCAGGAGTGTTCTGCCCCTTTGTCCCGCTGGTCACGCCCACTTAAAAGCCCTAGACCAATCAGACTTTCGATTCCCATCATCTCTCCTTTGTCCCGCAGGGCTCTGGGCAGCCGTGATCCTGCTGGAATGCGGGGGGACCTCCAGCCCCCTAGGGGGTCTCTGCACCACCTCTGCCGAAGGTCCGGGTTCAGTTTCGGACGAACCAGTCTGATGTGGATCCGGAAGCGGCCTGGGCAGGGCCTGGAATACATTGCAGGGATTGACTGTAATGGAGAAACCAGATACCCGTCATCGTTCCACGGCCGAGTCAGCATCTCCAGGGACAACGGGCAGAGCTCAGTGACGCTGACCATGAACAACCTCAAGGACGAGGATTCCGGATCCTATTTCTGTGCCAAAATTCCTGAGAGTTATAATGCTGTTCTTGCTGATCGTAGTGACGCTGCTGGTGTTGGTTATGGAGCATTTAGCCCCGTCCCCTTTGTTGCGTCCCTAATTGTCCCCATACCTCAGACCCTCCCTCCAAATCCCAGCCCTCGTCCCTGCTCTCGGTGACTGAATTCGTGTCCCCAGCCCCGGGCCCAGCGCTGACCTTTGGGGCAGAGTTTGGGGGAAGATCAACGGCCAAGGGTTGGGGTTTGGGGCCGGAGAGGGGAAAGGGAAACGGAGAAATGGTCACGGGCTGGGTCAGGGGCTGGGAGGTGGGGAAGGGTCTGGGGAACGGGGAAAGGTGGGGACGCAGTGATGAGGATGAGACCAGGACTTCGCAGGTCACCACGAGCAGCAGCACCAGCACCACCAGTATTGTAAGATTTCCCGCAGAAATAGACGGCGGAATCCTCGTCCTTGAGGTTGTTCGTGGTCAGCATCACCGAGCTTCACCCGTTGTCCCTGGAGATCGTGAACCAGGCCTTGACTGAAGGCGCGTACCAGGTGCTGCCAACATTGCTGGTGATACTTGCGAGCCATTCCAGTGCATTCTTTGGTGTCTGTCGATACCAGCCCATCCCAAAACTCCCAAAATCGAACCCGGACCCTCGGCAGAGGAGGCGCAGGGACCCCCCGAGGGGCTGGAGGTCCCCCCCGCACTCCAGCAGGGTCACGGCTGCCCGGAGCCCTGCGGGACAAAGGGGAGATGGGGATGAGAAACCTGATTGGCTGTGGACCCAAAGTGGGTGTTGCCAGCTGGAGAAAGGCATGAGACCCACCTGGGAGGGTGACCAGGAGCAGGATGGTTGGGGCAGCAGGGGCAGAGTTGGGGGAAAATGGCCGAGATTGATGAAAAGGGATGGAATTTCGTGGGGAGATCAGAGGATTCTGGAACATATGGGAAACAAATGGAGGGATTTGGGACCAAGACCAGAACCAGCAATAAATGCCACACCAACAGTACCATCACTTTTGGCACAACCACCATCAATGCATCTGGCACAGAAATAGGATCCAGAATCCTCGTCCTTGAGGTTGGTCATGGTCAGGGACATGGAGCTCTGCCTGTTGTCCCTGGATATCGTGAACCGACCCTTGAACGATGGCACATAGGCGAAGTTGCCACCATTGTCCTTGATCCCAGCCACGAATTCCAGCCCCTGCCCGGGTCTCTGGCGCACCCAGAACATGGAGAAACTCCCGAAAGTGAACCCGGACCCTCGGCAGAGGAGGCGCAGGGAACCCCCGGGGGGCTGGAGGTGTCCCCCACACTCCAGCAGGGTCATGGCCGCCCGGAGCCCTGCGGGACAAAGGGGAGATGGGCACCAGGCCCAGCTGTGCCATTCTCATTCCCAGCACAGAGTCAGACACCATTCCCTCCCTTTCTCTGTCTGTCTCTCTCTCTCCCTCTCTCTCTCTGTCTCTCTCTTTCTGTCACAGGATTTTTCCTAGAGCAGCACAGAGAGACGATGAAGATGAAACAATTCCCATCTCTCCTCGCTGCTCCTGCTGTTTCTGCACATGTGGAATGTGTCAGGGGGGTTCTTCCCCTCCAGGGATTCATCATTTGGGTTCTGCTGCAGATTTTTTTGTTTCCTTGGCCAATGGGCTCCACGCCGTGACCTGGCTCTGTCAGACTCTCCAGGGGATTCTTTAAGATTTTTCGTGTCTTTTGTACAGAATTCTTTTAGTATCTCTTTAGTATAGATGTAATAAAGCATTAATGAGATATAATATAGTATTAATGACATATAATATAGTATTAATGAGATGTTATATAGAATTATTGAGATATAATATAGCATTAATGAGATGTAATATGGTATTAATGGGATATAATATAGAATTAATGAGATATAATATAGTATTAATGAGATGTAATATATCATTAAGGAGATGTAATGTAGTATTAAAGAGATGTAATATGGTATTAATGAGTTATAATATAGAATTAATGAGATATAATATAGTATTAATGAGATTTAATATATTATTAATTAGATGTAATATAGTAATAATAATGAGATATAATATTGCATTAATGTAATAAAATATAATATTAATGTAATATAGTAGTGATTTAATAGAGCAATTGTTCAGCATTCTGCATAATGGAGTCAGATGCCGTGACCCTGCTGGAGTGCAGGGGGGACCTCCAGCCCCCCGGGGGGTCCCTGCACCTCCTCTGCCGAGGGTCCGGGTTCAGTTTTGGGAATTTTGGGATGCAGTGGGTCCGCCAGAGAGCCAGGCAGGTGACGGAGTGGCTCGGGGGGATTAAGAGCGATGGTTCCAGCACCGGCTATGCACCCTCAGTCAAGGGCCGGTTCAGGATCTCCAGGGACAACGGGCAGAGCTCGGTGACGCTGACCATGAACAACCTCAAGGACGAGGATTCCGCCACCTATTTCTGTTCCAAATCGGTTAATGTTTGGTATGATCCTGCTGGTGTTGTTTATAGATTTTACTGTGCCCCCCATCCCTGTGTGCCACCATGTCCCCGTTGCCCAGACCCTTCCCCCAAACCTCCAGCCCACACCCAGCCCTTGACCAATGATCCCAACCTTGCTCTGCCTCGGACCCAATTCTCCCCCGCTGAGCCCAAACCACAACTCCTGACCCCAAATCTCCTCTTTGTGCCCCAAACATTGAATTAAAAGTGGAGATTGAAGGCCAAGGTTAAGACTTGGGTCAAATTTCTTGCCAGGTATGGAGAATTTGGGGAAGATCCGCTGTAGGGTTGAGACAGAGTCAGGAATGGGCAAAAGGCTTTGGGTTTTAGGGAAGGGTCTTGGATTTGGGAGCCGGTCGGGACACGGCCACAGGGTCCGGACCAAAACCATCCACACCAGCACCAGTACCCCAATTGTTATAAGCAGATTTGCCGCAGAAATAGGATCCGGAATCCTCGTCCTTGAGGTTGTTCATGGTCAGCGTCACCGAGCTCTGCCCGTTGTCCCAGGAGATTGTGACCCGGCCCTTGACCGACGGCGCGTACCGGGCGCTGCCACCAGTGTTGATCCCTGCGAGCCACTCCAGCACCTGCCTGGGTCTCTGGCGGATCCAGTTCATGTCGTAGCTCCCGATACTGAACCCGGCCCCCCGGCAGAGGAGGCGCAGGGATCCCCCGGGGGGCTGGAGGTCCCCCCCACACTCCAGCAGGGTCACGGCCGCCCGGAGCCCTGTTGGACAAAGGGGAGATGATGGAAACGACAAATCTGATTGGTCCAGAACGAGAAAAGGGGCATGGCTTGCAGAAAAAAGGGGCAGGACGTGTGAGAGACGGCAGCCAGGATGAGGATGTGGTGGCAGAAGTGTCAAAATTTTGGGCCATGATTCAGGATTTGGGCCAAGGGTTGAGCTTTGGCCTCATCCCCATCTCCCCTCTGTCTCGCAAGGCTCCGGGCAGCCATGACCCTGCTGGAGTGCGGGGGGGACATCCAGCCCCCCAGGGGGTCCCTGCGCCTCCTCTGCCGAGGGTCCGGGTTTAGTTTTGGAAGTGT
Organism: Melozone crissalis; assembly: GCF_028551555.1. Lineage (NCBI taxonomy): Eukaryota > Metazoa > Chordata > Aves > Passeriformes > Passerellidae > Melozone > Melozone crissalis. The sequence continues at coordinate 4,527,551 of NW_026535856.1, forward strand.
TGCCATGCTCTGGGGGCGTCAGAGACCCGGGCAGTGGCTGGAGTGGCTCACAGCGATCCACAGCAGTGGCAGCACCTACTACCCGTCATGGGTCAAGGGCCGGTTCACGATCTCCAGGGACAATGGGCAGAGCTCGGTAACGCTGAACATGAACAACCTCAAGGAAGAGGATTCCGGAAACTATTTTTGCGCCACATGTTACAGCAGTGGCTGTGGTAATGGCGCTTATGCTTATGGTGTTGATGGTGGTTGTGGTCCCAAGCCCTTTTTTCTGTGTTCCCAAGTATCACAAAATTCTCTGATCCTTCCCAAAAATTCCCAGCCCTTCTCCTGAAATCTCAGCCCTTTTCCCCTAAACTCTGCTCCTGCTGCCCAACTCTCGACTTTCCCCTAGTTTTGCCCATTTCCACAAATCTCCTCCAGGTCCCCGGGCCCTGATTGGAGGAGGCCTGACCTGCAGGCCAGGGGTGAAGGTTTGGGGCCGATGGTTGGGTTTTGGGGCTGGAGCAAGGGAGGGTTTGGGGTCAGTGCTGACCATTGGGGCAAATGGGGGAGATATGGGACCAAGGGTCAATGGGTGAGGTTTGGGGGAAGCGTCTTGAGACCTGAGACGGGGGGGACATGGGGACGGGGGTGGATCCACAACTGGTGTCTTCAGCATATGCAGCAGCATCGCCCCAATTGCCAGCAGCAGCAGATTTGGCACAGAAATAGGATCCGGAATCCTCGTCCTTGAGGTTGTTCATGGTCAGCGTCACCGAGCTCTGCCCGTTGTCCCTGGAGATCGTGACCCCGCCCCTGACTGATGGCACATAGCCAGTGTCAGCATCATCGTTCCTGATCCCCGCAACCCACTGCAGCCCCTGTACGGGTCTCTGTTGGGCCCATTGCATGGAAAAACTCCAAAAACTGAAACCGGACCCTCGGCAGAGGAGGTACAGGGAACCCCCGGGGGGCTGGAGATCCCCCCTGCACTCCAGCAGTGTCACGGCCGCCCGGAGCCCTGCGGGACAGAGGGGAGATGGGGATGAGGCGATGCAAAAGTCAGGCAGAGGTGTCCAATTAATTAATGGGTGGATTGGGGCTAATTGCAGGGTTTAAAGAACTTTTCAATACAGGAAACTTCTGCTGGACATTTGAGGCAAGAATAAAGGATTCTGGGGCAAAACTAGTGAAGGTTTGGGGATGGGGGAGCTGCCGTGACCCTGCTGGAGTGCGGGGGGCATCTCTAGCCCCCCGGGGGGTCCCTGCACCTCCTCTGCCGAGGGTCCGGGTTCAGTTTTGGGAATTTGGGGATGGGCTGGTATCGGCAGAGACCCGGTCAGGGGCTGGAGTGGCTCGCGAGTATCCACAGCAGTGGCAGCACCGACTACGCACCATCAGTGCAGGGTCGGCTCAGGATCTCCAGGGACAACGGGCAGAGCTCGCTGACGCTGACCATGAACAACCTCAAGGACGAGGATTCCGGATCCTATTTCTGTTCCAAGGACACCGATGGTCACCGAGCTTATGCTGATGCTGGTTGGGGACGATGGAACAGCAAAGCCTTATCAATGTGATTGCCTGGAAAAAGATTTTGAGAATATGGAAACCATCAGCGAGATTGAATAAAAGGAAGCTTTGAGATTCCTCAGTGACTGAACAACTGGAAAACAACGGTGTGGCCGGCTGAAGGTGATCCCCTTTTGATGGAACAACACCCTCTGCCTGCAGGCAGCTCCAAGGATCAGAGCAGACCCCACAGCTTGGCAGAAGGGCCCAAAGAGGAGTTTTTAGGGTTTAAAGTTACTCCAAAAAGGAGTTTTTAGGGTTTCCAAAGAGCAGGTCTTAGGCTTGGCAGAAGGGGCCCAAAGAGGAGTTTTTAGGGTTTAAAATGTAATAGAGTATGGCTATGAAACGATTCTTATAGACTGTATGTAAATTCTTTAGGGTTTGTATATTGTACTAGATTGGTTAGTGAGAATTAGAATATTCTACAGAGAAGAAGATTTATTTAATTGTGGTGGGAACCTCACTCTCTTACCCTTTTATTCTCTTAGAGTTTTATGTTCTTACTCTTTTACACTCTTACCATTTTATTCACTGACTCTTTCACTCTCTTACCCTTTTTATTCTCTCACCCTTTTACTCATTTACCTTTTTTACTCTCTTACTCTCTCACCATCTCATCCTCTCTCCCCTCTCTTCTCTCAGCCCTGCTCCAGCTGTGCCTGGCAGCTCCCAGCAGGGCCCTGCAGTTCGTCCTTCGCAATAAAAACCAAATGCCACAACCTGGCTGCAGAGATCTCTCGTGTCTGTCCGTCTGTCCTGACCGTCCTGCACCCTGATGGTCCAACAGTGCTGGTTGGAGAATGGGGCCAAGCCCGGCACGTCAATAGCACCAGCATCAGAACTACAACCACCAGTGTAAGCATATTTAGCACAGAAATAGGATCCGGAATCCTCGTCCTTGAGGTTGTTCATGGTCAGGGTCACCGAGCTCTGCCCGTTGTCCCTGGGGATCCTGAACCGGCCCTTGACCGACGGCGCGTAGGCAGTGTAGCCACCAGTGTTGCTGATATCTGCAACGTATTCCAGCCCCTGCCCGGGTCTCTGGCGGATCCAGAAAATTTCATAACTCCCAAAACTGAACCTGGACCCTCGGCAGAGGAGGCACAGGGACCCCCCGGGGGGCTGGAGTTCCCCCCCGAACTCCAGCAGGGTCACGGCTGCCCGGAGCCCTGCGGGACAAAGGGGAGATGGGGATGAGGCCAAAGCTCAACCCTTGAACCCAAAATCCCTACAACTGATTGCAAATTGAGACCCTTAGAGTTCATCCTCCTCCTCGTCCTGCTCCTGCTGGCCCTCCCAGGTGGATCCCACACCCTTCTTCTGGCACAGCAGTGCCCACTTTGTGTCCACAACCAATCCAGCTCCTCATCCACATCTCCCCTTTGTCCCGCAGGGCTCCGGGTGGCCTTGACCCTGCTGGAGTCTGGGGGGGACCTCCAGCCCCCTGGGGAATCCCTGTGCCTCCTCTGCCGAGGGTCCGGGTTCAGTTTCGGGAGCTACGACATGTTCTGGGTGCGCCAGAGACCCGGGCAGGGGCTGGAATACATCGCGTGGATCAGCAACGATGGTGGCAACTCCAGCTACGCGGATTCAGTCAAAGGCCGGTTCAGGATCTCCAGGGACAACGGGCAGAGCTCGGTGATGCTGACCATGAACAACCTCAAGGACGAGGATTCCGGATCCTATTTCTGTGCCAAATGTTACAGCAGTCTCTGTGGTCCAACTTATATTTATGCTGCTCTTATTGACAATGCAAGTGGTGGACCCACCCCAGCCGTTGAAAACCCACAAACATCCCAAAATTCCCAAACTTTACCCACAAATCTTTAGTCTAAAAGGTGAATATTGACCATTTCCCCCCAGTCTCCACCATCACTGCCTCACCTCTCAAATCTCTCTGCACTTTTCAGCTTTTTTCCCAAATGTCAAAACTTTATCCCTGAAGCTCTGCCCTGTGTGCCCCTGATCTCAGCGGGGTTCACTTGTGACCATTGGCCCCAAACTCAGCTGGTTCTGCCCCAAACCTGAGCTCCTGGACCCAAACCTCAGCTATGGGCTCCAAGGCTCAACCAATGTCCCCAAATCTGGGTGCAAAGGGTTGAGATTTGGGAAAAATGGGACAGATTTGGGTCCGTGGGGGTCAACAATGGGGTCAAGGGTTGGAGTGAAGGACCTGGGGAACGGGGACAGGTGGAAACACGGGGATGGGCACAGGTCAATAGATTCGAGGACACCAGCAGCAATGTTAGTGCTGGAGTCCTTGGCAAAGATATAGGATCTGGAATCCTCGTCCTTGAGGTTGTTCACGGTCAGGGACATGGAGCTCTGCCCGTTGTCCCTGGAGATCGCGACCCGGCCCCGCAGTGACGGCGCATAGTCAGTGCCACCGTGGCTGTCGATGGCGGCCACCCACTGCAGCCCCTGCCCGGGGCTCTGGCGAATACAGTGCAGATCAGAACGGCTGAAATGGAACCCGGACCCTCGGCAGAGGAGGTGCAGGGACCCCCCGGGGGGCTGGAGGTCCCCCCCGCACTCCAGCAGGGTCACGGCCGCTCGGAGCCCTGCGGGACCAAAGACAGATGGGGATGAGGCTGAAGCTCAACCCTTGACTCAAATCCTGACTCTTGTCCCAAAACTGGGACCCTTGGAGTTCATCATCCTCCCCCCAGGTGGGTGCGGTCCCTTTTTTCCTGATGGCCACGCCCACTTTGAGGTTCTTAACCAATCAGGTTTCTCATCCCCATCTCCCCTTTGTCCCGCAGGGCTCCGGGCGGCCGTGACCCTGCTGGAGTGCAGGGGGGACCTCCAGCCCCCCAGAGGGTCCCTGTTCTTTCTCTGCCAAGGGTCTGGGTTTGATTTTGAAAAATTTGACCTGTTCTGGATCCGGCAGAGACCCGGGCAGGGGCTGGAATTCACCGCCAACATCTACTACCGCAGTGGGGGTTACACCTTCTACGCGCCGTCGGTGCAGGGCCGGTTCACGATCTCCAGGGACAACGGGCAGAGCTCGATGTCCCTGACCATGACCAACCTCAAGAACGAGGATTCTCGATCCTATTTCTGCGCCAGCTCTGCTCCTGGTTACTATAATTATGGTGCTGGTTATACTGACGGTGAATGTCACCCCATCCCCAAGCAGCATTAGGAGCAGCACCGTAACCATCAGCACCCTTGGAACAGAAATAGGATCCACAATCCTCGTCCTTGAGGTTGTTCACGGTCAGCGTCACCGAACTCTGCCTGTTCTCCCTGGAGATCGTGAGCCGGCCCTTGACCGATGGCGCGTACTCGGTGCTAGAACCAGCAGGGCTGCTGATCCTTGCGACAAATTCCAGCCCCTGCCCGCGTCTCTGGTGGATCCAGGCCATGTCAAAACTGCCAAAACTGAACCCAGACCCTCGGCAGAGGAGGCGCTGGGACCACCCAGGGGGCTGGAGGTTTCCCCGGGCACTCCAGCAGGGTCACGGCCGCCCGGAGCCCTGCGGGACCAAGGGGAGATGGGGATGAGAAACCTGATTGGTTGAGGACCTCAAAGTGGGAGTTGCCAGTTGGAAAAGAGTCGGGACCCACTTTGGAGAAGGATTAGAAGATCCAGGGGTCAGAATTTGGGGCCAATAATCACAATTTTGGTCAAGGATTGAGCTTTGTCCATCCCAATCTCCCCTTTGTCCCGCAGGGCTCCAGGCAGCTGTGACCCTGCTGGAGTGCAGGGGGGACCTCCAGCCCCCCGGGGGGTCCCTGCGCCTCCTCTGCCCAGGGTCCGGGTTCAGTGTTGGCAGTTTTGGGATGGGCTGGATGCGGCAGAGACCCAGGCATGGTTAGGAGTTTGTGGCGAATGTCACCAGTGATGGCGTCACTCCCAGATACGCGCCGTCATTCAAGGGCCGGTTCAGGATCCCCAGGGACAACGGGCAGAGCTCGGTGACGCTGACCATGAACAACCTCAAGGACGAGGATTCCGCCGTTTATTTCTGTGTCAAACTTTGCAATGGTTGCGTTGGCAATGCTATTGACGCCGGTTTTGCCATCAATCCTGGCAGTGACAATGATGGTCAAAAAATGTTTCCAATCGCAGAGATCCTTCCCCAAATCCCAGCTCCCTTCCTCAAATCTTGACCATTTCCCCCCAGACTCCACCATCACTTCCCCAATTCCCAGTTTTCCCCCAATTTTGCCCATTTCTCCCCAGTCTGGCCTTTCCCCTCCGTCCCAGTGTGGAATGGGGATCGCTCCAGGCCCCTTTGCACACAAAGCTTTTTGTGCAGCCGGCGCTCTGCCGCAGCGCCCCGAGGCTGAGCTGCCCTCTGCCAAACACAGATGTTCACCATGACCAAAACCAGGAACTTTCTGTTTCCTTTCCTGCCCCGGCCAGGCCCCGGCAGCTGCTGGGGAAGAAGTGGGGGAGGCTGCGGAGGCCCAAAATCGCAGCGTCTTCTCCTCCCTCCCTCCCTCCCTCGCTCCCACCTGGGGCTCCACTTCTCCCTCAGCGGCCTCGGTGTCTGGGGCTTCTCCTTGGGGCTGGGCTGGAATCCTCTCAGGGAGCTCTGGACATGGTGACAATGCTGGTGGTGGCCCAAAACCCCCATCCCTGGCTCCCCAAATGTCCCAAAATCCCCAAATCCTGCCCCAATTCCCAACCCTTGACCCCATTCTTGACCTTCCTCCGCAGTCTCCACCATCTGTGCCCCAAGTTTTGACCTTATCCCAGTTTTGCCCATTTCACCCAAATCTCCCACAGCTCCCAGGCCCTGATTACAGGAGGCCTGAACTGGAGGCCAGGGGTGAAGGTTTGGGGCCAATGGTTGAGTTTTGGGGCTGGAGCAGGGGAGGGTTTGGAGTCAGTGCTGACCATTGGGGCAAATGGGGACAAAGGCTCAAGGGCTGGGTCAATGGGTGAGGTTTGGGAGAGTGGTCTGAGGGTTGGGGACATCTGGGGACGCAACAACAAAGGCTGGCCTGAAACCAGCACCAATACTATAAGCTTCGTAATTACAACCAGCAAAATAACATGTCGTGCAGAAATAGGTGGCGGAATCCTCATCCTTGAGGTTGTTCATGGTCAGCGTCACCGAGCTCTGCCCCTTGTCCCTGGAGATTGTGAACCGGCCCTGCACCAATGGGGCATATCTGGGGCTGCCTCCAGTACTGGTGATCCCTGCGAGCCACTCCAGCCCCTGCCCGGGTCTCTGGTGGGCCCACTGCATTGCAAAATTCCCGAAATCGAACCCGGACCCTCAGCAGAGGAGGCGCAGGGAGCCCCCGGGGGGCTGGAGGTCCCCCCCGCACTTCAACAGGGTCACGGCCACCCGGAGCCCTGCGGGATAAAGGCGAGATTATTAAAAATGAGAAATATGATTGGTCCAGAAGGGGGAAAGGGGCGTGGTTTGGGGAAAAAGGGGTGGAGCCCACCTGGGATGGCCAGCAGGAGCAGCAGGGCCAGGAGCCGGAGGGAGCCCCAGGCCATGGCTGGGATGTGCCCAGGGACTTTGGGCGTTAGGGTCCCAGGGGGTTTGGAGGTTGTTCATAAGCTATTACTTTTGAAATCAATGTGGAACACTCTGGAAATGGTGTCCAATTATTAATGAGAATATTGAGTTAACTTGCAGGGATTGAGGAACCTCAGGATACCCGAACAATCTGGTGCAGATTTGGGATGAAACCAGTGAAGTTATGAGTGAGATTGGTGAAGGTTTGGGGATGGGCTCCGGGCAGCCGTGACCCTGCTGGAGTGCGGGCAGGACCTCCGGCCCCCCGCGGGGTCCCTGCGCCTCCTCTGCCGAGGGTCCGGGTTCAGTTTCGACAGTTTTGGGATGGGCTGGTATCGACAGACACCAAAGAATGCACTGGAGTGGCTCGCAAGTATCACCAGCAATGGTGCCCGCTCCAGCTGCGCACCGTCGGTCAGGGGCCGGTTCAGGATCTCCAGGGACAACAGGCAGAGCTCGTTACGCTGACCATGAACAACCTCAAGGTCGAGGATTCTGGATCCTATTTCTGCGCCAAGCGTAGTTCTGGTGGCAATGCCAACACTGCCAGTAGTTTTGGCTGTTCCCCTGTGGCCATGTACCCACTGTCCCCAGCTGTCCCCAGACCCCTCCCCAGGCCCAGCCCTGGCCCCTCTGTCCCCACTTGGACTTGTCAATGTCTCCATGTTTTCCCAGGGCCAGGGGTTCGAGTCCTCCTGGAGGAGTTTCCCGCTGACCCCGAGCTGGGGAGGGGCTGGGCTGGAGGGGGAGGGCTCTGCCTGGATACCAGGACCCCATTCCTGGCCCCTTGTCCCAGTCCTAGTCTGGTTTGGTCCCCAGTGTCACCTCTGGGCGACTCTCAGTGCCCTCGTATACCAAAGATTACAGACGTGGTCAATATTTGGGACCAAGATTGAGATGAGGGGTCAAGAATCTAAACATTGGGCTAAAATTCCTGACGTGAGGCCATAAGCAGCACCAGCATTGCTATAAGCACCGGATGCTTTGGCGCAGAAATAAACGGCGGAATGTTCGTCCTTGAGGTTGTTCATGGTCAGCGTCACCAAGCTCTGCCCGTTGTCGTTGGAGATCGTGAACCGGCCCATGACCGACGGCACGTAGTTGGCGCTGCTCCTGAACCCAGCGAGCCACTCCAGCGCCTGCCCAGGTCTCTGGCGCATCCAGTAAAGGGTGGAACCTCCAAAATCGAACCCGGACCCTGGGCAGAGGAGGTGCAGAGACCCCCCAGGGGGCTGGAGGTCCCCCCCAAACTCCAGCAGGGTCACGGCCGCCCAGAGCCCTGCGGGACAAAGGGGAGATGCGGATGAGGGAAAAAATCCACCCAAAATGTTGATTCTTGCATGCAGATCCTGATGTTGGCACCCAATTGTGACACTTTCTCTTCCTCCCAATCCTGCCGGCCCTCCCAGGTGGGTCGAGGCCCCTTTTTGGATCTGGTAACCACCAGCCCAGCCCATGCCCGAATCCGGCACCTCATCCCCATCTCCCCTTTGTCCCGCAGGGCTCCGGGCGGCCGTGACCCTGCTGGAGTGCGGGGGGTCCTCCAGCCCCCCAGGGGGTCCCTGCGCCTCCTCTGCCAAGGGGCTGGGTTCAGTTTCGGGAGTTTCACCATGTTCTGGTTTTGCCAGAGACCCGGGCAGGGGCTGGAGTGGGTGGCAGCGATCTGGAGCGATGGTGGCACCATGTACGCCTCATCAGTCCAGGGCCGGGTCACGATCTCCAGGGACAACAGGCAGAGCTCGGTGACGCTGACCATGAACAACCTCAAGGACGAGGATTCCGCCACCTATTTCTCTGCCAAATGTTTTGATGCTGGTTCCTATGATGGTACTGCTGGTGCTGAACGCTTTGACCCCATCCCCATCCCCGTTTCCCCCCATGTCCCTATTGCCCAGACCCTTCCCCCAGACCCCCAGCCCACACCCAGCCCTTGACCATCGATCCCAACCTTGCTCTGCCTCGGCCCGAATTCTCACCCGCTGGCCCCAAACCACAACTCCTGACACCAAATCTCCTCTTTATGCCCCAAAACTTTGCCCTGAAGGTTGGGGTTTGGGGCCCAGGGTCCTGATTTTGGCCAGAATTGGGGATTCGTGTCAGCAGCTGTGGCTGGGAGCACAAAGTGGGGTTTTGGGGCAGAATTTTGCAATTTTCGTGCAAACTTAATTGGGTTTGGGGCAGAACCAGTTTGGGGGTTTTGCCTCCGTGGTTGGCGTTGGTGGAACTGGGGGAGATCTGGGACCAAGGGTGAAGAATGGAGTCAAGGGCTGAGATTTGGGGGAAGGGTCCGGGGACTGGGGACAGGAGGGGACCCAGTCAAGGGGAAGGGGCCAAGGGCAGAGACATCATTACCCCAACTGCCACCAAAACCCTTGGCACAGAAATAGGATCCAGAATCCTCGTCCTTGAGGTTATTCATGGTCAGCGTCACCGAGCTCTGCCTGCTGCCCCTGGAGATCGTGAACCGGCCCTTGACTGAACCCGCGTACTCGGTGTAACCACGACTGTTGATCCCCGCGAGCCACTGCAGGCCCTGTCCGGGTCTCTGGGGGATCCAGAACATTCCAAAACTCCCAAAATCGAACCCGCACCCTCAGCTCAGCAACGTCAGGGACCCCCCGGGGAGCTGGAGGTCCCCCCCGCACTCCAGCAGGGTCACGGCCGCCCGGAGCCCTGCGGGACAAAGGGGAGATGATTAAAAATGAGAAATATGATTGGTCTAGAAGGGGAAAAGGTGCATGCTCCAGAAAAAAGGGGCAGGGCCCACCTGGGAGGGCCAGCAGGGGCAGCAGGACCTGGAGCCAGGGGGAGCTCAGGGCCAAGGACGGGATGTGCCGGGGTTGGGTCCCGGGGGGTTTGGCATCCTTAACAGGGTATTGCCTTTGAAATCAATGTGGAACCCTGAGGAGAAGGTGTCCAATTAATTAATGAGAATATTGAGTTTAATTCCAACTTTTGAGGAACCTCAAGATACCCATAAATCTGGGGGAGATTTGGGACCGAACCAGTGGAGTTATGAGTGAAATTGGTGAGGATTTGGAGATGGGCTCCGGGTGCCCGTGACCCTGCTGGAGTGCGGGGGGGACCTCCAGCCCCCCGGGGGGTCCCTGCGCCTCCTCTGCCGAGGGTCCGGGTTCGATTTTGCGAGTTACCCCATGATCTGGATCTGCCAGAGACCTGGGCAGGGGCTGGAATACGTTGCGGGGATCTGGAGCAGTGGTGCTTACACCTACTACAGTCCATCGGTCAAGGGCCGGTTCAGGATCTCCAGGGACAACGGGCAGAGCTCGGTGACGCTGACCATGAACAACCTCAAGGACGAGGATTCCGGATCCTATTTCTATGCCAGGGGTGCTGATGATAATGGTGCTGTTAATGATGCCTATGGCATTGATGCCTCGCAATGGCCTTGTCCGCTCCTGTCCCCATTCCCCAGCCGCTTCCCCAGTCCCCAGCCCCGAACCCCATTCCTGTCCCTGTGTCCCAGCTCTGAGCTGGCTCTGCCCCACATTCTCAGCTCTTGGCCCCAAACCTCAGCTCTGGGCTCCAAGTCTCAGTCTAGGTCTCCAAACCTGGGTACAAATGGTCGAGATTTGGGGAAAATGGGCCATATTTGGTGTGTGTCTGTGACTCAGGTCCACCACTGAAATTTTTGGGCAGAATGGGTCCAGTCTGGGGGCAATGGTTGGGATTGGAGGGCTGAGGCCGAGCTCAGGGTGAAACCGGCCCTGATTTGGGGCCAGGAACTGAGATTTGGGGCCAGAGCAGGGCAAGGTTGGGAAAAAGGTACAGGAGTGGGGTCAGGAGTGGGAGTGTGGGGGAAGAGTCTGGGGAATGGGGACAGGAGGGACACAGGAATGGGGCTGAAACGTCAAACATCAGAAGCATAAGGAGCAGCAATAGAACCCGTGCGTTTGGCAAAGAAATAGGATCCGGAATCCTCGTCCTTGAGGCTGTTCAAGGTCAGCGTCACCGAGCTCTGCCCGTTGTCCCTGGAGATCGTGAACCAGCCCTTGACTGATGGCGCGTAGTCGGTGCTGCCACCATCGTTGCTGATCCCCGCCAGCCACTCCAGCCCCTTCCCGGGTCTCCACTCTGTACCCAAAACTTTGTATTAAAAAGGGTAATTTCAGACCAAGGGTCAAGGTATGGGTAAACTTTGTGGCAAGAAGAGGAGAATTTGGGGAAGAACCACTCTAAGGTTCGGACAGAGTCAGGAATAGGCAAAAGTGTTTGGGTTTTGGGCAAGGGTCTTGGATTTGGGAGCCGGTCGGGACACGGCCACGGGGTCCGGATCAAAACCATCAACACCAGCACCAGTACCCCAATTGTTATAAGCAGATTTCCCCCAGAAATACGATCCAGAATCCTCATCCTTGAGGTTGTTCATGGTTAGCGTCACCGAGCTCTGCCCTTTGTCCCTGGAGATCCTGAACTGGGCCTTGACCGATGGCGCGTAACTGGTACTGAAACCATCTTTCTTGATCGCTCCAATGTATTCCAGCCCCTGCCTGGGTGTCTGGCATCCCCAGCACAGGGTGGAACCCTCGAAATGGAACCCAGACCCTCGACAGAGGAGGCGCAGGGAACCCCCGGGGGGCTGGAGGTCCCCCCCACGCTCCAGCAGGGTCACGGCCGCCCGGAGCCCTGCGGGACAAAGGGGAGATTGGGATGAGGGGATGCAAAAGTCAGGCAGAGGTGTCCAAATAATAAATGTGTGGATTGGGGCTAATTGCACGGTTTAAGGCACTTTACCATTCAGGATACATCTGTTGGATCTTTGGGGATAAACAAAGGGAATTGGGGGCAAAACCAGTGAAAGTTTTGGGATGGGTGAGTGGCCGTGATCCTGCTGGAGTGCAGGGGGGACCTCCAGCCCCCCGGGGGGTCCTTGCGCCTCCTCTGCCGAGGGTCCAGGTTCAATTTTGGGAGTTTTGGAATGTTCTGGATCCATCAGAGACCGGGCAGGGGCTGGAGTGGGTCGCAGGGATCTACAGCAGTGGTGGTTACACCGAGTACACGGGTTCAGTCAAGGGCCGGTTCAGGATCTCCAGGGACAAGGGGCAGAGCTTGGTGATGCTGACCATGAACAACCTCAAGGACGAGGATTCCGGATCCTATTTCTGTGCCAAGGCTGCTGGTGCCAGGTGGGGTAATGATATCTCATCTCTTGGCCTCTTCCCCTTGACTGGGTCCCCTCCTGTCCCCAAATCCCAGGCCCTTCCCAAAACTCTCAGTCCTTGACCACATTCTTGACCCTTTGCCACAGATCTCCCCCAGTTCTAAGACCACCAACTAGGAAGCAAAAATGCCCGATTGGGTTCTGCCCAAAATTTCCACTTGTGCTCCCTGCAGCAGCAGCCGCTGACATGAATCCTCAACCTTTATCCCCAAATCGGGACCCTGGGCCCCAAACCCCAACCTTCAGAGCAAAGTTTGGGGCACAAAGTGGAGACTTGGGGTCAGGAATTGTGGTTTGGGGTCAGCGGGTGAGAACTGGGGCCGAGGCAGAGCAAGGTTGGGATCAATGGTCAAGGGCTGAGTGTGGGCTGGGGGTTTAGGGGAAGGGTCTGGGCAATAGGGACAGGGAGGGGGACACGGGGATGGGGAGAGCTTGGGCATTGTCAATAAAACCACCACCACCACCATCACCATCATCAGATTTGGCGCAGAAATAGGATCCGGAATCCTCGTCCTTGAGGTTTTTCATGGTCAGCGTCACCGAGCTCTTCCCGTTGTCCCTGGAGATCCTGAACCGGCCCTTGACCAATGGCGCGTACTCGGTGCAAGAACCACGGCGGCTGATCCCCGCGACCCACTCCAGCCCCTGCCCGGGTCTCTGGAGGACCCAGTTCATGGCGAAACTCCCAAAATCAAACCCGCCCCCTCGGCAGAGGAGGCGCAGGGACCCACCGGGGGGCTGGAGGTCCCCCCCACACTCCAGCAGGGTCACGGCCGCCCGCAGCCCTGCGGGACAAAGGGGAGATGATGGAAACAAGGAATCGGATTGGTCCAGAAGGGGAAAATGACCTCCAGCCCCCCGGGGGCTCCCTGCGCCTCCTCTGCCGAGGGTCCGGGTTCAGTTTTGGCAGTTTTGGGATGGGCTGGGTGTGCCAGAGACCCGGGAAGACCCTTGAATACATTGCAGCTATCAGCAACAGTGGCAGCACCTGGTACGGGCCATCGTTCAAGGGCCGAGTCACGATCTCCAGCACTAGGAACACAACCAGAGCACGAAGCTTTCCCACAGAAATAGGATCCGGAATCCTCGTCCTTGAGGTTGTTCATGGTCAGCGTCAGCGAGCTCTGCCCGTTGTCCCTGGAGATCCTGAACCAGCCCTTGAGCGATGGATTTTAGTAGGTGTGCCACCACTGCTGTAGATCCCTGCGACATATTCCAAACCCTGCCCAGGTCTCTGGCGGATCCAGTACATTTCATAATCCCCAAAATTGAACCCGGACCCTCGGCACAGCAACATCAGGGACCCCCCAGGGGGCTGGAGGTTTCCCCCGGACTCCAGCAGGGTCACGGCCGCCCGGAGCCCTGCGGGAAAAAGGGGATGAGAAACCTGAATGGCTATGGGGTCAAAGCGGGTGTGGCCTGCTGGAAAATGGGATGTGACCCACCTGGGATGAGGATGATGAACTCCAAGGGTCACAGTTTTGGGCCACGAGTCAGGATTTTGGTCAAGGGTTGAGCTTTGTCCTCATCCCCATCTCCCCTTTGTCCCACAGGGCTCCGGGTGGCCGTGACCCTGCTGGAGTGCGGAGGGGAAACTCCAGTCCCCCAGGGGGTCCATGCGCCTCCTCTGCCGAGGGTCTGTGTTCAGTTTTGGCAGTTTTGCCATGGGCTGGTATTGACAGAGACCCGGGCAGGGGCTGGAGTACGTTGCAGATATCAGTAATGGTGGTGGCAGCACCTGGTACACGCCGTCAGTCAAGGGCCGGGTCACCATCTCCAGGGACAATGGGCAGAGCTCAGTGACGCTGACCATAAACAACCTCAAGGACGAGGATTCTGGATCCTATTTCTGTGCCAAACTCCTGGTACTGGTTGTGCTGGTGCTAATTATATTTAGAATGCCGGTGATGGCCCCATCACCTGACACTGGGCTCACAGACATCCCAAAGCTCCTACTTTCTGCCATCAAATCTTTGCCCTTGTCTCCAAACCTTGACAGTTTTCCCCCAATCTCCACCATCATTGCCTCTCCTTTAACATTTCTCTTGCAGCTTTAGGCATTTGACCCAAATCTCAACTGTTCATGCCTAAAACTCTGCCCTTTATGCCCCAGATCTCAGCGGGGTTCACTTGTGACCATGGGCCCCAAACTCAGCTGGTTCTGCCCCAAATCTCAGCTCCTGGACCCAAAACTCAACTCTTGGCTCCAAGGCTCAACCAAGGTCCCCTAATCTGGGTGCAAATGCTTGAGATTGGGGAAAAACGGGCCAGATTTGGGTCTGTGGGGGGCAACAATATGGTCAAGGGCTGGAGGGAAGGACCAGGGAAAAGGGGACAGGTAGGGACACAGGAATGGGGACGGGACCAAAATTAGAACCAGCAGCATGAGCCTCCCAACCCCAACAATCATAGGCGTTTTTGGCACAGAAATAAGATGCGGAATCCTCGTCCTAGTGGTTGTTCATGGTCAGCGTCACTAAACTCTGCCCGTTGTCCCTGGAGATCGTGACCTGGTCCCTGAACAATGGCACATAGTAGGTGCTGCCATCACTTTGGATCCATCCGATGTGTTCCAGGCCCTGCCCGGGTCTCTGTCGATACCAGCCCAACCCAAAACTGCCAAAACTGAACCCGGAACCTCGGTAGAGGAGGCGCAGGGACCCCCCGGGGGGCTGGAGGTCCCCCCCGCACTCCAGCAGGGTCACGGCCGCCTGGAGCCCTGCAGGACAAAGGGGAGATGGGGATGAGGCCAAAGCTCAACCCTTGACCCAAATCCAGACTCTTGGCCCCAAAATGGGGCACTTGGAGGTCATCATCCTCCACCCAGGTGGGTCCTGCCCCTTTTTCCAGCTGGCCACCCCAGCTTTGAGGCCCTTAACAAATTAGGTTTCTCATCCCCATCTCCCCTTTGTCCCGCAGGGCTCCGGGCGGCCGTGACCCTGATGGAGTGCAGGGGGGACCTCCAGCCCCCCGGGAGGTCCCTGCGCCTCCTCTGCCGAGCGTCCGGGTTCAGTTTTGGAAATGTCGACATGAGCTGGGCGCGCCAGAGACCTGGGCAGGGGCTGGAATGGGTTGGAGCGGTCAACAAGGGTGGATCCAGCACCTTCTATGCGCCATCATTCAAGGGCCGGGTCACGATCTCCAGGGACAACGGGCAGAGCTCGGTGATGCTGACCATGAACAACCTCAAGGACGAGGATTCCGGATCCTATTTCTGTGGTAAACATGCTTCTGGGAGTTCGGGTACACTTACTGAGTTTGGTGTTGGTGATATTGACCCTGATCTCATCTCTGTGTCCCCACCCTATCCCCAAACCCCAATCCCGGACCCTGTGTCCCAATCCTGGAGTGGCTCTGGCAAAAATTCTCACACTGATTATGGCTACAAAGTTCACCCAAACCTTAAAACTTGGTCTGAAATATCCGCATTCAGTATAAAGTTTTTGGGCACACAGAGGAGATTCGAAGTCTGGAGGTATGCTTGGGGGTCAGCAGATGAGAACTGGGGTCAAGGCAGAGCAAGTTTGGGATCACTGGTCAGGGGCTGGGGATGGGTGGAGACTTCAGCAAGGGGGTAGGGCTGCTCTGTTGTCATTGTCACCATTGCCAGCACTGTTACGCCAACTGCCATCAGTAGATCTGGCACAGAAATAGGATCCGGAATCCTCGTCCTTGAGGTTGTTCATGGTCAGCGTCACCGAGTTCTGCCCGGTGTCCTTGGACATCGTGAACCGGCCCTTGACCGAATCCGCGTAGCTGGTGCTGCCAGTGGTGCTGATATCTGCAATGAACTCCAGCGCCTGCCCGGGTCTCTGGCGGATCCAGGCCATTACAATAATCCCAAAATCGATCCCGGGCGCTCAGCAGAGGAGGCGCATGGATCCCCCGGGGGACTGGAGGTCCCCCCCACACCCCAGCAGGGTCACGGCCGCCCGGAGCCCTGCGGGATAAAGGGGAGATGGGGAGGAGGCCAAAGCTCAACCCTTGACCCAAATCCTGACTCTGGACCCCAAATTGGGACCCTTGGAGTTCATCATCCTCCTCCCAGGTGGGTCCCGTCCCTTTTTACAGCTGACACATCCACCCATTCATGCCCACAGCTAATCAGTTTTCCGTCCCCATCTCCCCATTTTCCTGCAGGGCTCTGGGCGGCCGTGACCCTGCTGGAGTGCGGGGGGGACCTCCAGCCCCCCGGGGGTTCCCTGCGCCTCCTCTGCCAAGGGTCCGGGATCAGTTTTGGCAGTGTCACCATGCACTGGGTGCGCCAGAGACCCGGGCAGGGTCTGGAGTGGCTCGCAGGGATCTACAGCAGTGGCAGCGCCTACTATGTGGATTCAGTCAAAGGCCGGTTCAAGGATCTCCAGGGACAACGGGCAGAGCTCGGTGACGCTGGCCATGAAAAACCTCAAGGACGAGGATTCCGGATTCTATTTCTGTGCAAAAAATATTGATAATAGTTGTTGCAGTGCTGGTGCTCCTCTTGATCCATCTGATCCCATCATTGGGTCCCCCCCTGTCCCCATTTCCCCGACTCTTCCTCCATTCCTGTCCCCCTGTCCCAGCTCTGACCTGGTTCTGCCCCAATCTCAGCTCTTGGCCCCAAACCTCAGCTCCTGGCTCCAAGTCTCAACCAACGTCCACAAACCTGGGTGCAAATGGTCGAGATTTGGGGAAAATGGGCCAGATCTGGGTCTGTGGCTGTGACTCACTTCCACCACTGAAATTTTGGGGCAGAACGGGTCCAGTTGGCAGAAATGGTTGGGATTTGTGGGACGAGGCTGAGGTCAGGGTGAAACCGGCCCTGATTTTGGGCCAGAGCTGAGATTTGGGGACAGAGCAGGGCAGCCTTGGGACAAAAGGTCAGGAATGTGGTCAGGGGTTCTAGGGAAGTGTCTGGGAAATGGGGACAGGAACGAGGCTGAAAGGAAAACCAGCAGCAGCATTCCAACCACCAGTGCGTTGTTCTTTGGGACAGAAATAAACGGCGGAATCCTCATGCTTGAGGTTGTTCATGGTCAGCGTCACCGAGCTCTGCCCGTTGTCCCTGGAGATCCTGACGTGATCCTTGAACGACGGCCGAGGTTGGTGCCGGAACCATTGCTGCTGATGCTCCCGACCCACTCCAGCCCCTGCCCGGGTCTCTGGAGGACCCGTTGCAGGGCAACACTCCTGAAACTGAACCCGGACCCTCGGCTGAGGAGGCGCAGGGACCCCCCAGGGGGCTGGAGGTGCCCCCTGTACTCCAGCAGGGTCACGGCCGCCCGGAGCCCTGCGGGACAAGGGGGAGATGGGGATGGGAAGCTTGAGTGGTCGAGAGCCTAAAAGCACGTGTGGCCAGCTTGAAAAAGGGGCAGGACCCACCTGGGAGGAGGATGATGAACTTCAAGGGACCCAATGTGGGGCCAAGAGTCAGGAGTTGGGTCAAAGGTTGAGCTTTTCCATCCCCTTTGTCCCGCAGGGCTCCGGGCAGCTGTGACCCTGCTGGAGTGCGCGGGGGACCTCCAGCCCCCCGGGCGGTCTCTGCGCCTCCTCTGCCGAGGGTCCGGGTTTGATTTCAGCAGTTTTGGGATGGGCTGGGTCCGCCAGAGACCCGGGCAGGGTTTGGAGGTCGTAGCACAGATCAACACTGTTGGCACCACCCACTATGGACATTCGGTCCAGGGCCGGTTCAGGATCTCCAGGGACAATGGGCAGAGCTCGGTGACGCTGACCATGAACAACCTCAAGGACGAGGATTCCGGTTCCTATTTCTGTGCCAAGGATTCCTATGGTGGCTGGAATGCTGCCCATACCATTGGTTTGACTCCGGTGGTTGTGTTGGTGTTTGGGGTTTCAGCCCGGTCCCTGTCCCAAGCTGTCCCCAGACCCTTCCCCCAAACCCCGCTGACCCACCCCTGACCCTTTGTCCCAGCCCTGCCCCTTTTGCCCCAACGCTGCCCATTGGCCCCAAACCCTGCCCTGGGTCTGGCCCCAAACTCAACTCCTGGCCCCAAATCTCCCCCTCGTTCCCCAAAAGTGCCCAAAGGGCCGAGATATGGGGACAACGGGTGAGGTTTGGGTCAGCGGCTTTGGCTGGGAGCCCAGAGTGGGGATTTGGGGCAGAATCGGGCAAGTTTTGGTGCCGAAGCAGGTGGGTTTGTGGCAGAACCAGTTTGGGGGTTTAGGGTCTTTGGTGGAAATGGGGAAGATCTGGGCAAATGGGCCAAGAATGGGGTCAAGGGCTCAGATTTGGGTAAAGGTTCTGAGATCTGGGGACAGGAGAGGCTCAGGCAAGGGCGCTGCCACCACCGGCAGGATCAACGTAAGTAGCATCAGCAGTCCAACCACCTCCAGCTGCTTTGGCGCAGAAAAAGGAACCGGAATCCTCGTCCTTGAGGTTGTTCATGGTCAGCGTCACCGAGCTGTGCCCGTTGTCCCTGGAGATAATGAACCGGCCCTTGACCGATGGCGCATACCCGGTGCTGGAACCATCGCTCCTGATCCACGCGACGAATTCCAGCGCCTGCCCGGGTCTATGTCGGACCCAGTTCATGGCAAACCTGCCGAAACTGAACCCGGACCCTCGCCAGAAGAGGTGCAGGGAACGCCCGGGGGGCTGGAGGTCCCCCCCACACTCCAGCAGGGTCATGGCCGCCCGGAGCCCTGCAGGAAAATGGGGAGATTGGGATGAATGAAAACATCCACCCCAATGTTGATTCTTGCATGCAGATCCTGATGTCCCAAAAATTGGGACCCTTGGACCTCACCATCTTCCTCCTGCAACTCCTGCCAGTCATCCCGGGTGGATCCTACACCCTTTTTCTGGAATGGCAGCACCAACTTTGACCACACAGCTCATCCATCCCCTCATCCCCATCTCCCCTTTGTCCCGCAGGACTCCGGGCAGCCGTGATCCTGCTGGAGTGCGGGGGGAACCTCCAGCCCCCCGGGGGTTCCCTGCGCCTCCTCTGCCGAGGGTCCGGGTTCAGTTTCGGCAATTTTGCCATGAACTGGGTGCGCCAGAGACACGGGCAGGGGCTGGAATTCATGGCGTACATAAACATTGGTGGAGCCACTTACTACGCGCCATCGGTCAAGGGCCGGTTCACGATCTCCCAGGACAACGGGCACAGCTCGGTGACATTAACCATGAATAACCTCAAGGTCAAGGATTCGGATCCTATTTCTGTGCCAGGGCTGCTGATGTTTATGGTGCTGCTGCTAAAGGTGACGATGCCCCTGATGGTCTCACGCTCCTGCCTTTCATCCCACTCCCATCATTGAGTCCCCAGAGTTCTGCTTTTCATCCCAAACCTCACCCATTTACGCAGCCCTTGACCCTGTGTCTCCACTTGCCCCAATGGTCAGCACTGACCCCAAACCCTCCCTTGCTCCTGCCCCAAAACTCAACCATTGGCCCCAAACCTTCACCCCTGGGGTCCAGTTCAGGCCTGCTCCAACCAGGTCTTGGGAGTTGGGGGAGATTTGGGTGGAATGGGAAAAACTGGGAGAAATTTGGGAGTTGGGGCAGCAGGGGCGGAGTTTGGGGTAAAATGGCCGAGATTTGATGAAAAGGGCTGAGATTTGGTGGAGAGATCAGAGGACTATGGGATATTTGGGAACAAAGTGGAGGGATTTGGGACCAAGGCCAGAACCAGCAATAAATGCCACACCAACAGTACCATCACTATTGGCACAGCCACCATCAACGCATTTGGCACAGAAATAGGATCCGGAATCCTCGTCCTTGAGGTTGTTCATGGTCAGGGTCACCGAGCTCTGCCCGTTGTCCTGGGAGATCCTGAACCAGCCCTTGACCGATGGCACGTAGGCGATGCTGCCACCGTTGTCCTTGATCCCTGCAACGAATTCCAGGCCCTGCCCGGCTCTCTGGCGCACCCAGAACATGGAGAAACCCCCAAAATGTAACCCGGACCCTCAGCAGAGGAGGCACAGGGACCCCCCGGGGGGCTGGAGGTGCCCCCCGCACTCCAGCAGGGTCACGGCCGCCCGGAGCCCTGCGGGACAAAGGGGAGGTGGGCACCAGGCCCAGCTGTGCCATTCTCATTCCCAGCACAGAGTCAGACACCATTCCCTCTCTCTCTCTGTCTCTCTCTCTCTCTCCCTCTCTCTCTCTGTCTCTCTCTTTCTGTCACAGGATTTTTCCTTGAGCAGCACAGGAGAAGAAGAAGAGGAAACAATTCCCATCTCTCCTCGCTGCTCCTGCTGTTTCTGCACGTCTGGAATGTGTCTGGGGGATTGTTCCCCTCCAGGGATACATCATTTGGGTTTTGCTGCAGATTGTTTTCTTTCCTTGGCCAATGGGCTCCACGCCGTGACCTGGCTCTTTCAGACTCTCACGGGGATTCTTTAGGATTTTTTCGTGTCTTTTGTATGGAATTCTTTTAGTATATCTTTAGTATAGATGTAATATAGCATTAATGAGATATAATATAGTATTAATGAGATATAATATAGAATTAATGAGATATAGTATTAATGAGATATAATATATTAATAATGAGATGTAATATAGTAATAATGAGATATAACATTGTATTAATGCAATAAAATATAATATTAATGTAATACAGTAGAGATTTAATAGAGCAATTGTTCAGCATTCTGCATAATGGAGTCAGATGCCGGGACCCTGCTGGAGTGCGGGGGGGACCTCCAGCCCCCCACAGGGTCCCTGCGCCTCCTCTGCCGAGGGTCCGGGTTTGATTTTGGGAGTTTTTCCATGTAATGGGCCCGACAGAGACCCGGGCAGGGGCTGCAGTGGGTCGCGGGGATCAGGAACGATGGTGCTGACACCGCACCGCCTACGCGGATTCAGTCAAGGGCCGGTTCACGATCTCCAGGGACAATGGGCAGAGCTCGGTGATGCTTACCATGAACAACCTCAAGGACGAGGATTCCGAATCCTATTTCTGTGCCAAATCTTCTGCTGCTGGCAATTGGGGCGATGCTGCTGCATATCCTGAAGACACCAGTTGTGGATCCACCCTCGTCCCCATGTCCCCCCCGTTTCGGGTCCCCAGACCCTTCCCCCAAAACTCACCCTTTGACCCTTGGTCCCAAATCTCCCCCATTTGCCCCAAAGGTCAGCACTGACTCCAAACCCTCCCCTGCTCCTACCCCAAATCTCAACCATGGGCCCCAAACCTTAATCCCTGGCCTCCAGTTCAAGCCTCCTCCAATCAGGTCTTGGGAGCTGGGGGAGATTTGGGTGGAATGGGCAAAACTGGGAGAAAGTCGGAAATTGGGGCAAAGATGGTGGACGCTGGGGGAGAAGGTCAAGAATGGGGTCAAGGGTTGAGATTTATGACAGGATTTGGGGATTTTTGGAGATTTGGGGAGACAGGGATGGGGGTTTGGGGCCACCACCAGCGTCGTCGCCATGTCTAGAGCTTCCAGAGAGGATTCCAGCCCAGCCCCAAGAAGCAGCCCCAGACACCGTGGCCACTGAGGGAGAAGTGAAGCCCCAGGTGGGAGCGTGGTGGGGAGGGAGGGAGGAGAAGACGCCGCGATTTTGGGGCTCTGCAGCCTCCCCCCACTTCTTCCCTGGCAGCTGCCGGGGCCCGGCCGGGGCAGGAAAGGAAACAGAAAGTTCCTGGTTTTGGTCATGGTGAACATCTGTGTTTGGCAGAGGGCAGCTCAGCCTCGGGGCGCTGCGGCAGAGCGCCGGCTGCACAAAAAGCTTTGTGTGCAAAGGGCCCTGGAGCGATCCCCGTTCATGCACTGGGATGGAGGGGAAGGGCCAGACTGGGGAGAAATGGGGAAAACTGGGGGAAATTGGGGAACTGACGGTGGAGTTTGGGGAAATGGTCAAGATTTGAGAAACAGTGGTGGGGATTTGGGGAAAGGATCAGAGAATTCTGAGATATTTGCGAAGAGAGAGGAGAGGGCTTGGGACCACAACCACCATCAACACCATAAGCAGCACCACCACCACCACAACTACTACTGTAACATTTGGCACAGAAATAGGAGATGGGGATGAGGCCAAAGCTCAACCCTTGACTCAAATCCTGACCCTTGGCCCCAAACTGTGAACCATGGACCATCCCATCCTGGTTGTTTTGCTCCTGCTGCCTCTCCCAGTTTGGTCCCACATACTTTTTCTGGCATGGCCATGTTACTTCGGCACCACAGCCAATCAGGTTTCCCATCCACATCTCCCCTTTGTCCCGCATGGCTCCGGGCGGCCGTGACCCTGCTGGAGTGCGGGGGGGACCTCCAGCCCCCCGGCGGGTCCCTGCGCCTTCTCTGCCGAGGGTCCGAGTTCAGTTTCGGGAATTTTGGGATGGGATGGATGCGCCAGAGACCCAGGCAGGGGCTGGAATGGCTCGCAGGGATTCATAACGATGGAGACACCTACTTCACGTCATCGGTCAAGGGCCGGTTCAGGGTCTCCAGGGACAATGGGCAGAGCTCGGTGACGCTGACCATGAACAACCTCAAGGATGAGGTTTCTGCCACCTATTTCTGTGCCAAATCTTCTGATACTGGCGCTGCTCTTAT
Organism: Melozone crissalis; assembly: GCF_028551555.1. Taxonomy (NCBI): domain Eukaryota; kingdom Metazoa; phylum Chordata; class Aves; order Passeriformes; family Passerellidae; genus Melozone; species Melozone crissalis. The sequence goes on from NW_026535856.1 coordinate 4,550,276, forward strand.
TGCTTTTATTGGTGTTAGTGTTGGTGTTTGGGGTTTCAGTGCCGTCCCTGTCCCCCAGCTGCCCCCAGACCCTTCCCAATCCCCCCTGTCCCAACCCTGACCCTTTGTCCCAGCCCCGCCCCCTTTGCCCCAATGCTGCCCCTTGGTCCCAAACCCTGACCTGGGTCTGGCCCCAAACTCAACTCTTGGCCCCAATTCTCCCCCTCGTGCCCCAAAAGTGCCCCAAGGGTCGAGATTTGCATTCAAATTGGGCAAATTTTGGCACCAACTCAGTTGGGTTTTGGGCAGAACCAGTCCGGGTTTGTCGTCTTTGGTCACCATGGGTGGAAATGGGGCAGATCTGGGACAAAGGGTCAGATGATGGGACTGGGGTGTGGGGGAAGAGTCTGGGGCTTTGGGGACAGGTAGGGACACTGAGAGGGCGATGGATCCACCAATGGTGCATTTACCAATAGCAGGAGGGCCCCAATTATCAGCAAAAGCACGCTTGGCGCAGAAATAGGATCCGGAATCCTCGTCCTTGAGGTTGTTCATGGTCAGCGTCACCGAGCTCTGCCCGTTGTCCCTGGAGATCATGACCCCGCCCTTGACTGAATTCACGTAGCCGATGCAGGAACCATCGTTCCTGATCCCTGCGACCCATTACAGCCCCTGCTCGGGTCTCTGGCGGACCCAGAATATGGCAAAACTGCTAAAACTGAACCCGGACCCTCGGCAGAGGAGGCGCAGGGATCCCCCGGGGGGCTGGAGGTCGCCCCCGCACTGCAGCAGGGTCACGGCCGCCCGGAGCCCTGCGGGACAAAGGGGAGATGGGGACGAAAAACCTTATGGGTCGAGGGCCTGAAAGCAGGCTCGGCAACCTGGAAAAAGAGGGAGGACTCACCAGGGAGGAGCATGACGAACTCCAAGGGTCCCAATTTGGGGCCAAGGGTCAGGATTTGGGTCAAGGGTTGAGTGTTGCCCTCATCCTCATTTCCCCTTTGTCCCGCAGGGCTCCGGGCAGCCGTGACCCTGCTGGAGTGCGGGGGGCATGTCCAGCCCCCCGGGGGGTCCCTGCGCCTCCTTTGCCGAGGGGCCGGGTCAGTCTTGGGGTGTTGCAATGGGATGGATGCGCCAGAGACCCGGGCAGGGGCTGGAATTCATCGCCAGTATCAGCTACAATGCTCATAGCACCAGCTACGCGCCGTCGGTCAAGGGCCGGTTCAGGATCTCCAGGGACAACGGGCAGAGCTCGGTGACGCTGACCATGAACAACCTCAAGGACGAGGATTCCAGATCCTATTTCTGTGCCAAGGGTGCTGCTGGCTGTGCTGGTTATACTGGTGCCTATTGTATTGACCCCGCACCCATTGCTATGCCCCCCCTGTCCCCATCCCCCAGACACCTCCCCCAGTTCCCAGCCCCTGACCGCATTCTTGTCCCCGTGTCCCAGACCTGAACTGGCTCTGTCCCAAATCTCCCCAATTCTCCCCAAAACTCCCAACTCTTGGCCCCACCCCTTCACCCTTGGTGCCAATTTTTGTGCTGAACCCTCAAGATTTAATGCCCCTAGCTTGGGTTTGGGGCCAGGGGTGCACATTTGGGGCAGCCCCAGAGGGATTTTCAGGCCAATGATGACAAGGGTCAAGGGCTGAGGTTTACGGGAAGGGTCTGGGTTTGAGGACAGGGGGGACTCCACCTGGGGGCAGGGCCAAAACCACCATGACCAACATCACCACCGTCAAAATCCTCACCAGCAGCCGGAGCAAAACAATCATCCCAATTTTTGGCACAGAAATAAAGAGCGGAATCCTCAACCTTGAGGCTGGTCATGGTCAGCATCATCAGACTCTGCCCATTGTCCCTGGCGATCATGAACCGGCCCTTGACCGATGGCGTGTACCAGGTGCTGCCACCGCTGCAGATGTAGGCGACGACCTCCAGCCCCTGCCCGGGTCTCTGACGGACCCAGCTCATTGCAACACCCCCGAAACTGAACCCGGACCCGCGGCACAGCAACGTCAGGGACCCCCCGGGGGGCTGGAGGTCCCACCCGCACTCTAGTAGGGTCACACCACCCGGAGCCCTGCGGGACAAAGGGCAGATGGGGATGGGGCGATGCAAAACTCAGGTAGAGCTGTCCAATTAATTAATGGGTGGACTGGGGCTCATTGCAGGGTTGAAGGCACTTTACAATACTGGAAATCTCTGTTGGAGATATGAGGCCAGACAAAGGGAGTTTGGGGCAAAACCAGTGAAGGTTTGGGGATGGGGGAGCGGCCGTGACAGAGCTGGAGTCCAGGGGGAACCTCCAGCCCCCCGGGGGGTCTCTGCGCCTCCTCTGCCGAGGGTCCGGGTTCGATTTTGGGAATTTAGGGATGCAGTGGTTGCGTGAGAGACCCGGGCAGGCGACCGAGTGGCTCGGGGGGACAAAGAACGATGGTTCCAGCACCGGCTATGCACCCTCAGTCAAGGGCCGGTTCAGTATCTCCAGGGACAACGGGCAGAGCTCGGTGACGCTGACCATGAACAACCTCAAGGACAAGGATTCTGCCACCTATTTCTGTGCCAAATCTGTTAATGTTTGGTATGATCCTGCTGTTGTTGTTTATAGATGTGACTGTGCCCCCAATCCCAGTGTCCCCCCCTGTCCCCATTGCCCAGACCCTTCCCCCAAAACCCCAGCCCACACCCAGCCCTTGACCATTGATCCCAACCTTGCTCTGCCTTGACCCCAATTCTCACCTGCTGACCCCAAACCACAACTCCTGACCCCAAATCTCCACTTTGTGCCCCAAAACATGATTCTGAAACTGGATACTTCTGGTCAAGGATTAAGATTTCAGTCAACTTTGTGGTCGAGAGTGGAGAATATGGGGCAAGCCAGGGCAGGGTAGGGAGATGGGGTCAGGAATGGGGTCAGGGGCAGAGTTTGGGAGAAGGGTCTGGGGAACTGGGACAGGTGGGGATAGAGCCATGGGGATGGGGTCAATACAATCAGCAGAAGCACCCCAAGTATTATAGGCAGATTTCCCGCAGAAATAGGATCCAGAATCCTCGTCCTTGAGGTTGTTCATGGTCAGCGTCACCGAGATCTGCTTGTTGTCCCTGGAGATCCTGAACCGGCCCTTGACCAATGGCGCGTAGAAGGTGTTGGCACCATAACTGCTGATCCCTGCGAGGCACTCCAGCACCTGCCCGGGGCTCTGGCGAAGCCAGAACAGGGAGAAACTGCCAAAAATGAACCCAGACCCTCGGCAGAGGAGGCGCAGGGACCCCCCCACACACTCCAGCAGGGTCACGGCCACCCGGAGCCCTGCGGGATAAAGGGGAGATGGGGATGAGGCCAAAGCTCAACCCTTGACCCACGTCCTGACTATCGGCCCAAACTGTGACCCTTGGAATTAATCATACTCCTCCCAGGTGGGTCCTGCCCCTTTTTACAGCTGGCTTTGCCCACTAGGAGGCTCTGGACCAATCAGGTTTCGCATCCCCATCTCCCCTTTGTCCCGCAGGGCTCCGGGCGGCCGTGACCCTTCTGGAGTTGTAGGGGGACATCCAGCCCCCCGGGGGGTCCCTGCGCCTCCTCTGCCGAGGGTCCGGGTTCAGTTTCAGCACTTTTGGCATGCAGTGGATCCGCCAGAGACCCGGGCAGGGCTTGGAGTGGCTCCTAGGGATCAGTGACAATGGTGGCACCACAAACTACGCGCCATCGGTCAAGGGCGGAGACACGATCTCCAGGGACAACGGGCAGAGCTCGGTGACGCTGACCATGAACAACCTCAAGGACGAGGATTCCGGATCCTATTTCTGTGCCAAACGTGACAATGGTTATGCTGGTGGTAATGCTGCTGCTGTTTTTTCCTTCACTTCTGGTAGTGACCATGAGGGTCGTGAAATTTCTCCAATCCCAGCGATGCTTCCACCAAGTTTCAGCCCTTCTAAAACCTCGACCATTCTCCCCCAAACTTTAGCATTGTTGCCCCAACTCTGTACTTTCCTCCAATTTTGCCCATTTCTCCCTAATCTCTACTGAGTCCCAGGCCCTGATTGGAGGAGGCCTGAACTGGAGCCCAGGGGTGAAGGTTTGGGGCCAATGGTTAAGATTTGGGGCAGGACATGGGAAGGGTTTGGGGTCAGTGTTTACCATTGGGGCAAATGGGGGAAATTTTGGGACAAAGGGTCAAGGACTGAGGTTTGGGGGGAAGAGTCTGAGTTTGGGGACTGGGGGGGCTCAGACAGGGGTGATGCCAAAACTGGCATGGTCAATATAAGGAGCAGCAGCACCACCAGCAGCACCAGCATAAGCAGATTTGGCACAGAAATAAACGGCGGAATCCTCATCCTTGAGGTTGTTCATGGTCAGCGTCACCGAGCTCTGCCCATTGTCCCTGGAGATCCTGAACCAGCCCTGCACCGATGGCGTGTAGTAGGTGTAACCACCAGTGTTGCTGATGTAGGCGACGAATTCCAGCCCCTGCCCGGGTCTCTGGTGGGCCAATTCCATGTCAAAACTCCCGAAACTGAACCCAGACCCTCGGCAGAGGAGGTGCAGGGACCCCCCGGGGGGCTGGAGGTCCCCCCCGCACTCCAGCAGGGTCACAGCCGCCCGGAGCCCTGCAGGAAAAAGGCGAGATGGGGATGAGGCCAAAGCTCAACCCTTGACCCAAACCCTGACTCTTGGCCCCAAACTTGGACCCTTGGAGTTCATCATCCTCCTCCCAGGCAGGTCCTGCCCCTTCTTCCTGCTGGCCTTTCCCACTAGGAGGCCTTCGACCAATCAGGTTTCTCATCCCCATCTCCCCTTTGTCCCGCAGGGCTCCGGGCGGCCGTGACCCTGCTGCAGTGTGGGGGGGACCTCCAGCCCCCTGGGCAGTCCCTGACGTTGCTGTGCCGAGGGTCCGGGTTCGATTTTGGGAATTTTGGAATGCTCTGGATGCGCCAGAGACCTGGGCAGGGGCTGGAATGGGTCTCCGGTATCAGGAACGATGGTGCTGACACCGCCTATGCGCCGTCGGTGCAGGGTCGGTTCAGGATCTCTATGGACAACGGGCAGAGCTCGGTGACGCTGACCATGAACAACCTCAAGGATGAGGATTCCGGGTCCTATTTCTGTGCCAAATCTGCTGCTGCTTGGAATTGGGGCGATGCTGCTGCTTATTGTGACGACGCCAGTTGTGGATCCAGCCCCGTCCCCGAGTTCCCCCCAGTCCTTAACCCCAGACCCTTCCCCCAAACCTCACCCATTGTCCCAGCTTTTGACCCTTTGTCCCCATTTCCACCAATGGCCAGCACTGACCCCAAACCCTCACCTGCTCCTGCCCCAAAACTCAACCATTGGCCCCGAACCTTCATCCCTGGGCTCCTGTTCAGGCCTTTCTCTTCAAGAGTTCCCATTTCTGCCTGTGCCAGCTCAGCCAATGAGGACCCAGGGAGATGGGGAAGATTTGGCTGAAACGCCCATAACTGGGGGAAAGTCAACAGTTGGTGCAGCTGGTGCAGACTATGGGGAAAAATGGTAAAGATTTGAGGAGAAGATCTGTGATTTGGGGAAGGATCTGTGGGGATTGCAGACATTTGGTGACCACCAGGGGGGGTGGGACCACTGCTGGAATTGTCACTAAAGGCAGCAACACCACCACCAAAGCTACTAGTAGCTCATTTGGCATAGAAATAGGATCCGGAATCGTCGTCCTTGAGGTTGTTCACGGTCAGCTATTACAGCGACCTGATGAAGGTCTTCAGGGTGAGAGAAGTGGACGAGAATCTTGGTTCATGATTGGAAGGCTGGATTTATTGATATATGATATATAATACATTATATGATATATAATACATTATAACTATATTAAAAGGAATAAAGAGAGAAGTTGCAGAAGCTGCTAAGGTAAGAATAGCATAGGAAAGAAGAAAATAACAAAGTTCTGTGTCCAGCAGAAAGCAACGACAAACTCTCCCCTGAGTGGTAAGCAAATCGAAACACTCACAGAAGACCAATCACAGATGCTCCTGTTACATTCCACACCAGCATTATATATTGTTTACATTTTTCTTCTGGGGCCCCAGCTTCCTAAAAAAGAAAAAACCTAAAAGAAAGAATTTTATGAAAAAATCTCTGTGACAGGTCAGGAATGGGGTGAGGGGTTGGGGTCTGGGGGAAGGCTCTGGGGAATGGGGACAGGTGGGGACAGGGGGCAGGCAATGCCATCTAAACATTCAACAGAAGCAGGACCATCAATCCAACCACCATAAGCACATTTGGCACAGAAATAGGATCCGGAATCCTCGTCCTTGTGGTTGTTCATGGTCAGCGTCACCAAGCTCTGCCCGTTTTCCCTGGAGATCATGACCCGGCCTTTGAACGCGGGTGGGTACCAGTTGTATCCATCACTGTCTATCGCTGTGACCCACTCCAGCCCCTGCCCGGGTCTCTGGCGAACCCAGCCGAGCCTGAATTTCCCAAAGTCGAACCCGGACCCTCAGCAGAGGAGGCGCAGGGAACCCCCGAGGGGCTGGAGGTCCCCCCTGAACTCCAGCAGGGTCACGGCCGCCCGGAGCCCTGCGGGACAAAGGGCAGATGGGGATGAGGCCAAAGCTCAACCCTTGACCCAAATCCGGACCCTTGGCCCAAATTGGGACCTTTGGAGTTCATCATCCTCCTGCCAGGTGGGTCCTGTCCCATTTTTGAAGCATGCCATGCAAAGTTGGGAACTCTTTACCAATCAGGTTTCCCATCCCCATCTCCCTTTTGTCCCGCTGGGCTCCGGGCGGCCGTGACCCTGCTGGAGTGCGGGGGGGACCTCCGGCCCCCCGGGGGGTCTCTGCACCTCCTCTGACAAGGGTCTGGGTTCGATTTTGGCAGCTTTGGGATGGGCTGGGTTCGACAGATTCCTGAGAAGGGGCTGGAATCGGTGGCAAGGATCAGAAATGGCGGCAGCGCCTACTACGCGGATTCTGTCAAGGTTTGGTTCACGATCTCCAGGGACAACGGGCAGAGCTCAGTGACGCTGACCATGAACAACCTCAAGGACGAGGATTCCGGATCCTATTTCTGTGTGAAATCTTTTAATACTGCTACTTCTGCTGCTGCTTATGGTGACAGGGCTGGTGTTGGTCCTGTTCCCATGTCTTTGTCCCCACCTGTCCCCGTTCGCCAGACCCTTCCCTCCAACCCCTGATCCCACTCCTGACCCTTTGTCCCAAGCCTATTCTGCTCTGACTCCAAATCTCAGCTCCTGGCCCCAAATCAGGGCCGATTTCACCCTGAGCTCACTCTCGTCCCACAAATCCCAACCATTTTTGCCCAACTGGACCCATTCTGCCCCAAAATTTCAGTGGAGGAACTGTGTTATAGCCACGGACCCCATCTGGCCCATTTTCCCTAAATCTCAATCATTTGCACCCAGGTTTGGGGACCTTGGTTGAGCCTTGGAGCCCAGAGCTGAGATTGGGGCCAGGAGCTGAGATTGGGGCAGAACCAGTACAGAGCTGGGAAAGGGGACTGGAATGGGGTCAGGGGCTGGGGTTTGAGGAAGGGTCTGGGAAATGGGGTCGGGGGCCAAAACTATCAGCAGCAGCATCCCAATTTATATAATCGCATTTGGCACAGAAATAGACGGCTGAATCCTCGTCCTTGATGTTGTTCATGGTCAGCTTCACCGAGCTCTGCCCATTGTCCCTGGTGATGCTGAACCGGCCCTTGACCTCGGATGGGTACCAGGTGTATCCAACACTGTCAAGGCGTGCAAATATTTCCAGCCCCTGCCCGGATCTCTGGCGCACCCAGCCCATCCAAACACTGCCGACATTGAACCCGGACCCTTGGCACAGCAACGTCAGCGAGCCCCTGGGGGGCTGGAGTTCCCGCCCCGCACTCCAGCAGGGTCACAGCTGCCCGGAGCCCTGTGGGACAAAGGGGAGATGGGGATAAGGACAAAGCTCAACCCTTGACCCCAATCCTGACTCTGGGCCCCAAATTGGGACCCTTGGAGTTTCTCATCCTCCTCCCAGCTGGGTCCAATCCCTTTTTCCAGCTGGCCACACCTGCTTTGAGGCCCTTGAACAATAAGGTTTGCCATCCGTTTGTCCCGCAGGGCTCCAGGCGGCCGTGACCCTGCTGGAGTGCGGGGGAGACCTCCAGCCCCCCGGGGGGTCCCTGCGCCTCCCCTGTCGAAGGTCCGGGTTCGATTTCAGGAGTTATGGAATGTTCTGGATGTGTCAGAGACCCGGGAATGCGCTGGATTTGGTCGCGGGGATCTACGGTAATGGTGGTTACACCACCTACACACAATCAGTCTAGGGCCGGTTCATGATCTCCAGGGACAATGGGCAGAGCTCGGTGGCGCTGACCATGAACAACCTCAAGGATGAGGACTCCGCCGTTTATTTCTGTGCCAAATATTACACCAGTGCTTGTGGTGGTGGTGCTGCTGCTCATGGTGTTGATGGTGGTTGTTGTCCCAAGCCCTCTCCTCTCTCTTCCAAAATAGCTCAGAATTCTCTGATCCTTCCCCAAAATCCCGGATCTTTTTCTCACATCTCAGATATTTTCCCCCAAACTCCACCATCACTTCCCCAATTCCCAGTTTCCCCCAATTTTGCCCATTTCTCCCCAGTCTGGCCCTTCCCCTCCGTCCCAGTGCGGAATGGGGATCACTCCGGGGCCCTTTGCACACAAAGCTTTTTGTGCAGCCGGCGTTCTGCCGCAGTGCCCAGAGGCTGAGCTGCCCTCTGCCAAACACAGATGTTCACAATGATCAAAACCAGGAACCTTCTGTTTCCTTTCCTGCCCCGGCCAGGCCCCGGCAGCTGCCGGGGAGGAAGTGGGGGGAGGCTGCGGAGCCCCAAAATCGCGGCGTCTTCTCCTCCCTCGCTCCCTTCCTCGCTCCCACCTGGGGCTTCACTTCTCCCTCAGCGGCCTCGGTGTCTGGTGCTGCTCCTTGGGGCTGGGCTGGAATCCTCTCTGCGAGCTCTGGAGAAAAAACCCTTTTTTTTTTCCCAAAAACACATGAAAGTTAGAGGATATGAAATTGTTGAAATTGACCTCTAGCCAAGGGCTCCATGCTGAGAGAAGCAGATGGGTCCAAGGGTGGAGTCACCTGGAACCTTCCATCAGTGAAGGGCTGGGTCAGAATGGGCAAGGAGAGCTCAGGAGCCAAAATGGCCCTGAGTGAGCCCCGAGCTGAGGTGTGGGGCCAGGAGTCGAGATTGTGGGGCAGAGCCAGGGCAGGGTTGGGGCACGGGGACAGGAATGGGTCAAGGCTGGGATTTGGGGAAGGGTCTGGGGCAGGTGAGGGCTAGTGGTGACACAGCGATCGGTGCGGGGCCAATACCATAGGCATCATTATCAGCAGCAGTAGCACCAGCACCCTTGGCACAGAAATAGGATCCGGCATCCTCGTCCTTGAAGTAGTTCATGGTCAGCGTCACCGAGCTCTGCCCGTTGTCCCTGGAGATCCTGAACCGACCTGTCGGAGAATGACTTAATGAAAAGGCCATGAGACATACAATTGAGAGAAAAGTATAAGGGAAAATTAAAGCAGTTCTCAGCCTTCTGATTTCTATAAACAATTAGACTCTCTTTATAAACAATGAAGTTCTCAGACAGTCTTCCCATAACAAGCACAACACCGTCTCTGGGAAAACCTGGCACCCTGAGAACAGATGTAGAAGTTTTGGGAACATGGGTTCTGTTTTTAATAAACAATTGTAGATATTCTAAAACAAGAGGAGTGGTTAGAAGTTTCTCTGTTAGCCTATCATGAATCTGGACTACAGAATATTCATGGAGTTCGTTAGCACTGTTATTTAAGGTGATTGATTGATCAATAAAATTGGAGTTCAATGCATTACTAGGATGATCGTTTCTCCCTTCACTTCAATACCGGCCCTGTGCCGATGGCGCGTAGCCAGTGTAAGCACCGTTGCTGCTGATCCCTGCAAGCCATTCCAGCCCCTGCCCAGGTCTGTGGCGCACCCAGTGCATGCCAAAACCCCCAAAACAGAACCCGAACCCTTGGCAGAGGAGGCGCAGGGACCCCCCAGGGGGCTGGAGGTCCCCCCCGCACTCCAGCAGGGTCATGGCCGCCTGGAGCCCTGCAGGACAAAGGGGAGATGGGGATGAGAAACCTGATTGGTCCAGGGCTTCAAAGTGGGTTTTGCCAGTTGGAAAAGAGTCGGGACCCACTTTGGAGAAGGATGAGAAGGCCCAGGGTTCAGATTTTGGGGCCAATCATCAGAATTTGGGTCAAGGGTTCAGCTTTTGCCCCATCCCCATCTCCCCTTTGTCCCGCAGGGCTGCAGGCGGCCGTGACCCTGCTGGAGTGCGGAGGGGACCTCCAGCCCCCCGGGGGATCCCTGCGCCTCATCTGCCGAGGGTCCGGGTTCAATTTCGGGAGCTACGACATGAACTGGATCCGCCAGAGACCCGGGCAGGGGCTGGAGTGGCTCACGGGGATCAACACTGGTGGCAGCGCCTACTACGCGCCATCGGTGCAGGGCTGGTTCACGATCTCTAGGGACAACGGGCAGAGCTCGGTGACGCTGACCATGAACAACCTCAAGGACGAGGATTCTGGATCCTATTTCTGTGCCAAATGTGCTTATGCTGGTTATGTGGGTCCTGGTGCTAATTTGGATGACACCCATGGTGGATCCAAGCCCCCATCTAAGTGTAGTCTCCTGTCCCCAATCCCCAGACCCTTCCCCTGGGTCTCAGCCCTTCACCGCATTCTTGACCCTTTGTCCCAGATCTCCCCCAGTTCCACTACACAAACCATGGAGGCAAAACCCCAAAACTGGTTCTGCCCCAAATCCAACTATGTTGGCACCAGAAATCGCCCGAATCTGCCCCAAAATGCCATTTAGCGCTCCCAGCCACAGCTGCTGACACGAATCCTCAACCTTTGTCCTCAAATCGGGACCCTGGGCCTCAATCTTCGACCTTCAGAGCAAAGTTTGGGCCACAAAGAGGAGATTTGGGGTCAGGAGTTGTGGTTTGGGGTCAGCGGGTGAGAATTGGGGCCGAGGCAGAGCAAGGTTGGGATCAATGGTCAAGGGCTGGGTGTGGGCTGGGGGTTTGGGGGAAGGGTCTGGGAACTAGGCCGGGGGTGGGGACACGGAGATGGGGATGGGGACAGCAAGGCCATCGTCAATAAGATGAGCAATTTCAGCCCAACCAGCACCAGCACTCTTGGCACAGAAATAGGTGGCGGAATTCTCATCCATGAGGTTGTTCATGGTCAGCGTCACCGAGCTCTGACCCGTTGTCCCTGGAGATCCTGAACCGACCCTCGACGGATGGATTGTAGTAGGTGGTGCCACCAGGGTTGTAGATCCCTGCGACGTATTCCAAACCCTGCCCGGGTCTCTGGCAGATCCAGTACATTCCAGAACTCCCAAAACTGAACCCGGACCCTCGGCAGAGAAGGCGCAGGGACTCCCCGGGGGGCTGGAGGTCCCCCCAACACTGCAGCAGGGTCACGGCCACCCGGAGCCCTGCGGGACAAAGGGGAGATGGGGATGAGGCCAAAGCTCAACCCTTGACCCAAATCCTGACTCTTGGCGCAAATTGGGACCCTTGGAGTTCATCATCCTCCCCCCAGGAGGATTCTACCCCTTTGTCCAGCTGGGCACACCCAGTTAGAGGCCCTTGACCAATCAGACTTTTGATTTCCATCATCTCCCCTTTGTCCCGCAGCGCTCCGGGTGGCCGTGACCCTGCTGGAGTGCAGAGGGGACCTCCAGCCCCCTGGGGGGGCCCTGCGCCTCCTCTGCCGAGGGTCCGGGTTCAGTTTTGGCAGTTTTGGCATGCACTGCATACGCCAGAGACCTGGGCAGGGGCTGGAATTGGTCGCGTGGATCGATAACACAGGTGGTAACACCTACTACGCGCCATCGGTCAAGGCCCAGTTCAGGATCTCCAGGGACAACGGGCAGAGCTCGGTGACGCTGACCGTGAACAACCTCAAGGACGAGGATTCCGGATCCTATTTCTGCGGGTAATCTGCTTATAAAAATTAGGGTACTGGTGCTGGTGTGGATGGTTTTGGTCCGGACCCCGTGGCCGTGTCCCGGACCGGCTCCCAAATCCAAGACCCTTCCCCAAAACCCAAAACCTTTTGCCCATTCCTGACTCTGTCCAAAGCCTGGAGTGGTTCTTCCCCAAATTCTCCACTTCTTGCCAGAAAGTTTACCCATATCTTGACCCTTGGTCTGAAATTGCCCTTTTTAATACAAAGTTTTGGGGCACAAAGAGGACATTTGGGGTCAGGAGATGTGGTTTGGGGTTGGCGGGTGAGAATTGGGGCCGAGGCAGAGCAAGGTTGGGATCAATGGTCAAGGGCTGGGTGTGGGCTGGGTGTTTGGGGGAAGGGTCTGGGGAAACGGGACAGGGGGGACACGGGGATGGGAGAGGGGACACCATGGGCATCGTCATTATGAGCAGCACTTTCAGAGTAATTATTAGTAGCACACTTGGCGCAGAAATAAACGGCGGAATCGTCGTCCTTGAGGTTGTTCATGGTCAGCGTCACTGAGCTCTGCCCGTTGTCCCTGGAGATCCTGAATCGGACCCTTGACCGATGGCACGTAGCTGGTGCTGCCACCATTGTTGGTGATCCCTGTGACGTATTCCAAACCCTGCCTGGGTCTCTGGTGGATCCAGTACGCTCCAAAATTCCCAAAATTGAACCCGGACCCTCGGCACAGCAACGTCACGGACCCCCCGGGGGGCTGGAGGCCCCCCCCGCACTCCAGAAGGGTCACGGCCGCCTGGAGCCCTTCGGGACAAAGGGGAGATGGGGATGAGGCCAAAGCTGAAACCTTGACCCAAATCCTGACTCTGGGCCCCAAACTGGGGCCCTTAGAGTTCACCATCCTCCTCTCTCGTGCCAACCACCACTCTTTCTGGCATGGCATGCCAACTTGGGCACTCTTCACCAATCCAGCTCCTCATCCCCATCTCCCCTTTGTCCCGCAGGGCTCCAGGCGGCCGTGACCCTGCTGGAGTGTAGGGGGGACCTCCAGCCCCCCGGGGGGGCCCTGCGCCTCCTCTGCTAAGGGTCCGGGTTCAGTTTCGGGGATTTTGGGATGGGCTGGATGCGCCAGAGACCCGGGCAGTGTTTGGAGTTTTTGGCGAGTGCCACCAGTGATGGCGCCACTCCCAAATACGCGCCATCAGTCAAGAGACAGTTCAGGATCTCCAGGGACAACGGGCAGAGCTCGGTGATGCTGACCATGAACAACCTCAAGGACGAGGATTCCGCCGTTTGTTTCTGTGTCAAACTTTGCAATGGTTACGCTGGCAATGCTATTGACGCTGGTTTTGGCATCAATCCTGATAGTGACCATGATGGTCAACAAATATTTCCAATCCCAGAGATCCTTCCTGAAAATCCCAGCCGTGTTCCTAAAAGCTTGACCATTTCCCCCAAACTCCACCGTCACTTCCCCAATTCCCAATTTCCCCCAATTATGCCCCTTTATGCCCCAGTCTGGCCCTTCCCTTCCGTTCCAGTGTGGAACGGGGATCGCTCCAGGGCCCCTCGCTCACAAAGCTTTTTGTGCAGCCAGCGCTCTGCTGCAGAGCCCCGAGGCTGAGCTGCCCTCTGCCAAACACAGATGTTCACAATGACCAAAACCAGGAACTTTCTGTTTCCTTTCCTGCCCTGGCCGGGCCCTGGCAGCTGCCGGGGAGGAAGTGGGGGGAGGCTGCGGAGCCCCAAAATCGCGGCGTCTTCTCCTCCCTCCCTCCCTTTGTCCCTCCTGGGGCTTCACTTCTCCCTCAGCGGCCTCGGTGTCTGGTGCTGCTCCTTGGGGCTGGGCTGGAATCCTCTCTGGGAGCTCTGGACATGGTGACGACGCTGGTGGTGGCCCCAAACCCCCATCCCTGGCTCCCCAAATGTCCCAAAATCCCCAAATCCTGCCCCAAATCCCAACCCTTGACCCCATTCTTGACCTTCTCCCCGAATGTCCACCATCTTTGCCCCAACTCTGGACTTTCTCCCAGTTTTTCCCATTTCACCCAAATCTCCCCCAGCTCCCAGGCCCTGATTGGAGGAGGCCTGAACTGGAGCCCAGGCGTGAAGATTTGGGGACAATGGTTGAGTTTTGGGGCAGGAGCAGGGGAGGGTTTGGGGTCAGTGCTGACCATTGGGGCAAATGGGGGAGATTTTGGACAAAGGGTCAAGGGCTGAGGTTTGGGGGATAATTTAAAGGAAGAGTCTCAGTTTGGGGACAGGTGAGGACCCAGAGATGGGGATGGATCCACCACGGCCATCGTCACTCTAAGCAGCAGCACCACCATAACAACTAGTACCACGTTTGGCACAGAAATAAATGGCGGAATCCTCGTCCTTGAGGTTGTTCATGGTCAGCATCACCAAACTCTGCCCGTTTTCCCTGGAGATCGTGACCCGGCCCTTGGCCGACGGCGCGTAGTCGGTGCTGCCCCCACTGCTGCTGATACTTGCGACGAATTCCAGCCCCTGCCTGGGTCTCTGGCTCACCCAGTGCTTGGAAAAACCCCCTGAAATCGAACCCGGACCCTCGGCAGAGGAGGCGCAGGGAACCCCCAGGGGGCTGGAGGTTCCCCCCGCACTCCAGCAGGGTCACGGCCGCCCAGAGCCCTGCAGGACAAAGGGGAGATGGGCACGGGGCCTGGCTGTGCCATTCTCGTTCCCTGCACAGAGTCAGACACCATTGTCTCTCTTCCTCTCTCTCCCTCTCTCCCTCTCTCCCTCTCTCCCTCTCTCTCTCTCTCTCCCTCTGTCTCTGTCTGCCTCTCTCTCTCTCATTATTTTTCCTGGAGCAGCACAGGGAGAAGATGAAGATGAAACGATTCCCATCTCTCATCAATGCTCCTGCTTTTTCTGCACATGTGGAATGTGTCGGGGGGATCGTTCCCCTCCAGGCATTTACCAGTTGGGTTCTGCTGATTGGTTCTTATTTTTTTTCAATTTAATTGCTCACAGGTTTTCTATAGGATATTTTAGAGTCTTTTGTACTGAATTCTTTTAGTATCTCTTTTGTGGAGTGGTAATATAGCACAAATGAGACATAATATATTATTAATGAGATATAATATAGTATTAAGGAGATATAGAATTAATGTAATATAGTATAGATTGAATACAGCAATTGTGCAGCATTCTGAGTCATGGGGTCAGATGCCAATCAATCCTAGATTCCAAAATAAACTGGCCGTAGCCAGATCTGGAGGTGGACGGGACGCACCTGGGAAGGCAAGCAGGAGGAGGAGCTGGAGGATGGGGAGGTCCAAGGGTCCCAATTTGGGGCCAAGAGTCAGGATTTGGGTCAAGGGCTGGGGTTTTCCCTCATCCCCATCTCCCCTTTGTCCCGCAGGGGTCTGGGCGGCCGTGACCCTGCTGGAGTGCGGGGGGGACCTCAGGCGCCCCGGGGGGTCCCTGCACCACCTCTTCCGAGGGTCCGGGTTCGATTTTGGACAATTTGGGATGGGCTGGATGCGCAAGAGACCTGGGCAGGGGCTGCAATACGTCGCGAGTGTCAACAACAATGGAGGTTACACCGAGTACGCCCCATCAGTCCAGGGCGGGTTCAGGATCCCCAGGGACAACGGGCAGAGCTCGGTGACGCTGACCATGAACCACCTCAAGGACGAGGATTCCGGATCCTATTTCTATGCCAAATCTGCTAATGCTGGTTGGCCTGCTGCTGCTACTCATATTGACCATGCCAGTTTTGGCATCACCCCTGTCTGAGCCCCCCGTCCCCAAACCCAACCCTTCTCCCGAACCTCAGCCCTTGACCCTTTGTCCCAGATCTCTCCCATTTGCCCCAATGGTCAGCACTGACCCCAAACCCTCCCCTCCTCCTGCCCCAAAACTCAACCATTGTCCCCAAACCTTCACCCCTGGCCTCCAGTTCAGGCCTCCTCCAATCAGGGCCTGGGACTTGGTAGAGATTTGAGTGAAATGGGCAAGATTGGAGGAAAGCACAGAGTTGGGGCAACAATGGAAGAGCTTGGGGGGAAATGGTCGAGGTTTTAGAAGGGCTGAAACTTGGGGGAAGTATCGCTGGACTGGAGAAATAGCACGACCATCATGGTCACTACCGGAAGTCAAGGAAAACAGCAGTAGCATTACCATCAGCATAACCATTGTCACGTTTGGCACAGAAATAGGATCCGGAATCCTCGTCCTTGAGGTTGCCCATGGTCAGCGTCACCGAGCTCTGCCCGTTGTCCCTGGAGATCGTGAACCGGCCCTTGACCGATGGCCCGTAGTCGGTGCTGCCACCACTGCTGCTGATACTGGCAGTGTATTCCAGCGTCTGCCCAGATCTCTGGCGAAACCAGTACATCCCAAATTGTCCGAAATCAAACCCGGACCCTCGGCAGAGGAGGCGCAGGGATCCCCCGGGGGGCTGGAGGTCCCCCCCGCACTCCAGCAGGGTCACGGCTGCCCGGAGCCCTGCGGGACAAAGGGGAGATGGGGATGGGACACCTGATTGGTCAAGGGCCTCAATGCAGGTGTGGCCAGCTGGAAAAAGGGGCGGGATGCTCCTGGGAGGAGGATGATGAACTCCAAGGGTCCCAGTTTGGGGCCCAGAGTCAGGTTTTGGGTCAAGGGTTGGGGTTTGGCCTCATCCCCATCTCCCCTTTGTCCTGCAGGGCTCCGGGCGCCCGTGACCCTGCTGGAGTGCGGGGGGGACCTCCAGCCCCCCGGGGGGTCCCTGCGCCTCCTCTGCCGAGGGGCCGGGTTTGATTTTGGGGATTTTGGAATCATCTGGATCCGACAGAAATCTGGGAAGACGCTGGAATGCATTGCAAGTATCAGCAGTGGTGCTTACAGCGACTATGCGCCGTCGGTGCAGGGCCGGTTCACGATCTCCAGGGACAACGGGGCAGAGCTCGGTGACGCTGACCGTGAACAGCCTCAAGGACGGGGGTTCCGGATAATATTTCTGTGCCAAACGTGGTACTGCTAGTAGTTACAGTTATGATAGTATTGCTCTTAGTGACAGTTCCGGCAATGGTCCCCCCCACCATGATAGTCACCAGGTGTCCCCGATCCCCGCAGATCCTTTCCCAATATCCCAGACCTTCTCCTCAGATGTTCACCATATACCCCCAAACTCTGGCATTACTGCCCCGATTTCCGACTTTCTCCCAATTTTGCCCATTTCACCCAAATCTCCCCCAGCTCCCGAGCCCTGATTGGAGGAGGCCTGAACTGGAGCCCAGGGGTGAAGGTTTGGGGCCAATGGTTGAGTTTTGGGGAAGGAGCAGGGCAGGGTTTGGGGTCAGTGCTGACCATTGGTGCAAATGGGGACAAAGGGTCAAGGGCTGGGTCAATGGGTGAGGTTTGGGATGAAAATCAGAACTCTGGGGACTCAGCGATGGGAGTGGGATGAAAGGAAGGAGCTTGAGACCATCAGGGGCACCGTCACCATTAGCAGCAGCCCCATAATCATCAGCAGCCCTGGCACAGAAATAGGATCCGGAATCCTCGACGTTGAGGTTGTTCATGGTCAGCGTTACCGAGCTCTGCCCGTTGTCCCTGGAGATTGTGAACCGGCCCTTGACCGATGGCGCGTACTCGGTGTAACCTCCAGTGTCACTGATCCTTGCGACATACTCCACCCCTTGTCCGGGCCTCTGCCGATACCAGTCCAACCCAAAACTGCTGAAACTGAACCCGGACCATCGGCAGAGGAGGCGCAGGGACCCCCCGGGGGGCTGGAGGTCCCCTCCGCACTCCAGCATGGTCACAGCCACCGGGAGCCCTGCGGGACAAAGGGGAGATGGGGATGGGAAACCTGATTGGAGTAGAAGCTTTAAAATGAGCGTGGCCAGCTGGAAAAAGGGGTGGGACCCACCTAGGAGGAGGATTATGAACTCCAAGGGTCCCAGTTTGGGGCCAAAAGTCTGGATTGGGGTCAAGGGTTGAGCTTTGGCCCCATCCCCATCTCCCCTCTTTCCAGCAGGGCTCCGCGCGGCCGTGACCCTTCTGGAGTGTGGGGGGGAACTCCAGCCCCCCGGGGGGTCCCTGCGCCTTCTCTGCCGAGGGTACAGGTTCAGTTTCGGCAGCAATGCCATGTATTGGGTCCGACAGAGACCTGGGCAGGGGCTGGAGTGGCTCACAGGGATCTGGGGCAATGGTGGAGACACCGGCTATGCGGCGTCAGTCAAGGGCCGGTTCACTATCTACAGGAACAACGGGCAGAGCTCGGTGATGCTGACAATGAAGAACCTCAAGGATGAAAATTCCACCACCTATTTCTGTGCCTAGCGTGCTGGTGCTATTTGGGCTGAAAGTGCTGGTCTTGGTGACGATGGCCTTGCTGTCCTCATCTCCATCCCTGTGTCCCCCCCTGTCCCCGTTGCCCAGACCCTTTCCCCAAACCCCCAGCCCACACCCAGCCCTTGACCATGGATCCCAACCTTGCTCTGCCTCCGCCCTAATTCTCACCCGCTGACCCCAAACCACAACTCCTGACCCCTAATCTCCTCCTTGTGCCCCAAAACTTTGCTCTGAAGGTCGGGGTTTGAGGCCCAGGGTCCCGGTTTGGAGACAAAGGTTGAGGATTCGGACAGTGGCTGCTGCTGCAGGGAGCACGAGTGGGGATATGGTTCAGATTCGGGCGATTTCTGGTGCCAACTTAGTTGGATTTGGGGCAGAACCAGTTCGCGGGTTTCAGCTCCGTGGTTGGTGGTGTTGGAAATGGGGGAGATCTGGGAAAAAGGGTCAAGAATGGGGTCAAGGGCTGAGATTTGGAGGAAGGGTCCGAGATTTGGGAACAGGACGGTCTCAGAAATGGCGATGCCACCACCGGCACGGTCAGTATAAGCAGCAGCAGCAGCAACGCTACCAGTGTTGTAAGATTTGGCACAGAAATAGGATCCAGAATCCTCGTCCTTGAGTTTGTTCATGGTCAGTGTCACCGAGCACTGCCCGTTGTCCCTGGAGATCGTGAACCGGCCCCTGACCGAATCTGCATAGTAGGTGCTGCCACTGCTGCTGATACTTGCGACTACTTCCAGCCCCTGCCCGTGTCTCTGGCGCAACCACTGCATGCCAAAACTGCCGAAACTGAACCTGGCCCCTCGGCACAGGAGGCGCAGGGAACCCCCGGCTGGCTGGAGGTCCCCCCCACACTCCAGCAGGGTCACGGCCGCCCGGAGCCCTGCGGGACAAAGGGGAGATGGGCACGGGGCAATGCAAAAGTCGGGTGGAGCTGTCAAATTAATTAATGGGTGGATCTGGGTTAATTTCTGGGGTGAAGGCACTTTACAATACTGGAATCCTCTGCTGGAGAATTGGGGTCAGACAAAGCGAATTTGGGGGAAAACTGGTGAAGGTTTGGGGATGGGGGAGCGGCCGTGACCCTGCTAGAGCGCGGGGGGGACCTCCAGCCCTCCGGGGGGTCCCAGTGCCTCCTCTGCCGAGGGTCCGTGTTCGATTTTTGCAGTTTTGGGATGGGCTGGCATCGCCAGAGACACGGGCAGGGGCTGGAGCCAGTCGCCAGTATCACCAAAATTGGCAGCACCTGGTACGCGCCGTCGGTCAAGGGCCGGTTCAGGATCTCCAGGGACAACGGGCAGAGCTCGGTGACGCTGACCATGAACAACCTCAAAGACGAGGATTCCGGATCCTATTTCTGTGCCAAATCTGTTTATGGCGGTGGTGCTGATGCTGCTGCTGATATTGACCCTGCCGGTGGTGGCACCACCATTTCTGACCCCTTCCTGTCCCCACTCCTCAGACCCTTCCCCAAATCTCAGCCCTTGACCCCATTCCTGACCCTTTCCCCTAGATCTCCCCCATTTCCAGCAACGCCAACCACGAAGCCACAAAGCCCTTACTTGTTCTACCCCAAACCAAAGTAAGTTGGCACCAAAATTCGCCCCAAATCTCCACGTTGTCCTCAAATCGCCCCCAGCTCCTCGGGCCCTGATTGGCTGAGCTGGCACAGGCAAAAATGGGAACTCTTGGAGAGCAAGGTCAGACCTGGAGCTCAGGGGTGAAGGTTTGGGGCCAATGGTTGAGTTTTGGGGCAGGAGCAGGGTAGGGTTTGGGGTCAGTGCTGACCATTGGTGCAAATGGGGACAAAGGGTCAAGGGTTGGGTCAATGGGTGAGGTTTGGGATGAAAAGCAGAACTCTGGGGACTCAATGATGGGAGTGGGATGAAAGGCAGGAGCTTGAGACCATCAGGGGCATCGTCACCATTAGCAGCAGCACCATAACCATCAGCAGCCCTGGCACAGAAATAGGAGCCAGAATCCTCGACCTTGAGGTTGTTCATGGTCAGCGTCACCGAGCTCTGCCCGTTGTCCTTGGAGATCGTGAACCGGCCCTGCACCAATTGCGCGTAGTAAGTGGCTCCACCAATGTTGATGTACACCATGAATTCCAGCCCCTGCCCGGGTCTCTGTCGAACCCAATCCATTTCAAAACTGCCGAAATCTAACCCGGACCCTCGGCAGAAGAGGCGCAGGGACCCCCCGGGGGGCTTGAGGTGCTCCCCGCACTCCAGCAGGGTCACGGCCACTCGGAGCCCTGCGGGACAAAGGGGAGAAGTGTGCAGAGCTTTGTGGACAGCTGGTTGGCTGTTAAAGGCTACGTCGACATAATGCCGCTGGTTAAGCTTGAAGGGGACAAGTACAGGAGCCAGCAGTCAGTGTCCAATGAAAGGCAAGGACATTGTGCCCTTGGTGGAGCAGCAGAAGAGGAGAAAAAATTTTTGGCAGAAATACAAAGAGAAGATTCAATAAAATATCCACAAGGATGCAGAAGGAGGCGCAGTTGACTGATAAGTAACCGACCAATGGTGAGCTCGCCTTTGCAATATGCATGAGCCTCATTAACACCGATATAAAGATGCGTGCCTACCAATAAAAATTTGAGACTTTCTGATCACTCACATCGCGTGCCGCATTTCTCCCGCCCATACCAACAGATATGGGGATGGCCAAAGCTCAACCCTTGACCCCAAAATCCCAGCTATTGGCCCCAGGTTTTGACAATTTGTCCTTCTCCTCCTGCTCCTGGTCACCCTGCTAGGTGGGTCTCATCCCTTTTACCAGCTGGCCACACCCACTGCAGGCCCACAGCCAATCAGGTTTCTCATCCCCATCTCCCCTTTGTCCCGCAGGGCTCCGGGCGGCCGTGACCCTGCTGGAGTGCGGGGGGGCCCTCCAGCCCCCCGGGGGGGCCCTGCGCCTCCTCTGCCGAGGGTCCGGGTTCCATTTCGGGGATTGTGGGATGGGCTGGATGCGCTAGAGACCCAGGCAGGGGCTGGAGTTTGTGGCGAGTGTCACCAGTGATGGCATCACTCCCAGATACGTGCCATCAATCAAGGGCCAGTTCAGGATCTCCAGGGACAACGGGCAGAGCTCGGTGACGCTGACCATGAACAACCTCAAGGACGAGGATTCAGCCGTTTATTTCTGTGTCAAACTTTGCAATGGTTACGCTGGCAATGCTATTGACGCTGGTTTCGGCATCAATCCTGGCAGTGACCGTGATGGTCAACAAATGTTTCCAATCCCAGAGATCCTTCCTCCAAATCACAGCCCTTCTCTTCAAAACTTCACCATTTTTCCCCAAACTCTGCCCCTGCAGACCCAACTCTCCGTTATCCCCCAATTTTCCCCATTTCTCCCCAGTCTGGCCCTTCCCCTCCATCCCAGTGCGGAACGGGGATCGCTCCAGGGCCCTTTGCACACAAAGCTTTTTGTGCAGCCGGCGCTCTGCCGCAGCACCCAGAGGCTGAACTGCCCTCTGCCAAACACAGATGTTCACAATGACCAAAACCAGGAACTTTCTGTTTCCTTTCCTGCCCCGGCCGGGCCCCGGCAGCTGCCGGGGAGGAAGTGGGGGGAGGCTGCAGAGCCCCAAAATCGCGGCGTCTTCTCCTCCCTCCCTCCCTCGCTCCCACCTGGGGCTTCCTTGCTCCCTCAGTGGCCTCGGTGTCTGGGGCTGGTCCTTGGGGCTGGGCTGGAATCCTCTCTGGGAGCTATGAACATGGTGATGATGCTGGTGGTGGCCCCAAACCCCCATCCCTGGCTCCCCAAATGTCCCAAAATCCCCAAATCCTGCCCCAAATCCCAACCCTTGACCCCATTCTTGACCTTCTCCCCCAGTGTCCACCATCTTTGCCCCAACTCTGGACTTTCACCCAGTTTTTCCCATTTCACCCAAATCTCCCCCAGCTCCCCGGGCCCTGATTGGAGGAGGCCTGACCTGGAGGCCAGGGGTGAAGATTTGGGGCCAGTGGTTGAGTGTTGGGGAAGGAGCAGGGGAGGATTTGGGGTCAGTGCTGACCATTGGGGAAAATGGGGGAGATTTGGGACAAAGGGTCAAGGGCTGATATTTGGGGGACAATTTTAGGGAAGGGTCTGGGTTTGGGGACAGGTGAAGACACTGAGATGGGGATGGATCCACCACGGCCATCGTCACTATAAGCAGCAGCACCACCATCATAAACACTAGTAGCACATTTGGCACAGAAATAGGATCCAGAATCCTCGTCCTTGAGGTTGTTCATGGTCGGCGTCACCGAGCTCTGCCTGTTGTCCCTGGAGATCCTGAACCGGCCCTTCACCGAATCTGCGTACCAGGTGCTGCCATCATTGCTGTTGATGCTGGCAATATATTCCAGTGTCTGCCCGGGTCTCTGGCGGATCCAGAACATTCCATAACTCCTGAAACTCAACCCGGACCCTCGGCACAGCAACGTCAGGGAACCCCCGGGGGGGTTGGAGGTCCCCCCCGCACTCCAGCAGGGTCACGGCCACCCGGAGCCCTGAGAGACAAAGGGGAGATGGGGATGGGAAACCTGATTAGTCGAGGGCCTCCTAGTGGGCAAGGCCAGATAGAAAAAGGGACGGGACCCACCTGGGAGGAGGATGATGAACTCCAAGGGTCCTAATTTTGGACAAGAGTCAGGATTTGAGTCAAGGGTTGAGCTTTGGCCTCATCCCCATCTCCCCTTTGTCCCGCAGGGCTCCGGGCGGCCGTGACCCTGCTGGAGTGCGGGGGGGATCTCCAGCCCCCCGGGGGGTCCATGCGCCTCCTCTGCCGTGGGTCTGGGTTCGATTTTGGACAATTTGGGATGGGCTTGATGTGCCAGAGACCCGGGCAGGGGCTGGAACACATCCGAGGGATCCAAAGAGATGGCAGCACCTAGTGCACGCCATCGTTCAGGGGCTGGGTCACGATCTCCAGGGACAACGAGCAGAGCTCGGTGACGCTGACCATGAACAATCTCAAGGACGAGCATTCCGGATCGTATTTCTGTGCCAGATGCAGTGATGGTGGTTGGAATGGAGCTGCTGTTGCTTATGGTGGCAATCCTCAGCATCGCCCCAAGGCCGCAGCCCGAGTTCCCAAAATTTCCCAAATTACTTGTCCCAAATCCCAACCCTTGACCCCATTCTTGACCTTACTCCCCAGTTTCCACTATTGCTGTCCGAATTCCTGATGTTTCCCCAGTTTTGCCCATTTCACTCAAATGTCCCCCAGCTCCCAGGCCCTGATTGGAGGAGGCCTGACCTGGGGGCCAGGGGTGAAGGACTGGGGCCAGTGGTTGAGTACTGGGGCAGGAGCAGGGGAGGGTTTGGGGTCAGTGCTGACCATTGGGGCAAATGGGAGAGATCTGGGACAAAGGGTCAAGGGCTGAGGTTTGCAGGGGAGGGTCTTTGTTTGGGGACACGGTGGCACAGACAGGGGTGATGCCAAAACTGGCATGGTCAATATAAGCATCAGCATCAGCACCACCACGAGAAACACTCTCTTTGGCACAGAAGTAGGATCCGGAATCCTTGACCTTGAGGTTGTTCATGGTCAGCGTCACCGAGCTCTCCCCGTTGTCCCTGGAGATCATGAACCGGCCCTTGACCGATGGCACGTAGTAGGTTTAGGAACCACCCCAGCTGATCCCTGCAACCCATTCCAGCCCCTGCCCAGGCCTCTGGTGAACCCAAATAAAACTGGTTTGTCTGAAATCGAACCCAGTCTCTCGGCAGAGGAGACACAGGGACATCCCGGGGGCCAGGAGGTCCCCCCCGCACTCCAGCAGGGTCACGGCTGCCTGGAGCCCTGCGGGACAAAGGGGAGATGGGGATGAGAAACCTGATTGGTCGAGGGCCTCAAAGTGGGCAAGGCCAGCAAGAAAAAGGGGCAGGACCCAGCTGGGAGGAGGATGATGAACTCGAAGGGCCCCAATTTGGGGCCAAGAGTCAGGATTTGGGTCAAGGTTTGAGCTTTGGCCTCATCCCCATCTCCCCTTTGTCCTGCAGGGCTCCGGGCGGCCGTGACCCTTCTGGAGTGCGGGGGGGACCTCCAGCCCTCTGGGGGGTCCCTGCGCCTCCTCTGCTGAGGGGCCGGGTTCAGTTTTGGGAGTTATGGAATTTTCTGGATCCGCCAGAGACCTGGGCAGGGGCTGGAGCCAGTCGCCTGTATCAGCAAAGGTGGCAGCTCCTACTACTCGCCATCGGTCAAGGGTCGGTTCATGATCTCCAGGGACAACGGGCAGAGCTCGGTGACACTGACCATGAACAACCTCAAGGACGAGGATTCCGCCATCGATTTCTGTGCCAAGGGTGCTGATGCTGGCACTGGTCTTGGTGCTTTTATTGGTGTTTGGGTTGGTGTTTGGGGTTTCAACCCCGTGCCTGTCCCCTGCTGTCCCCAGACCCTTTCCCAAACCCCCCTGTCCCACCCCTTACCCTTTGTCCCAACCTTAACCCCTTTGCGCCAACGCTGCCCTTTGGCCCCAAAACCTCCCTTGGGTCTGGCCCCAAATCTCATCCTCGACATCCCAAAAGTGCCCAAAGGGCCGTGATTTGGGGTGAAATTTGGAAAATTCTGGCACCAACTCAGTTTGGTTTGGGGCAGAACCAGTCAGGGTTTGGGGTCTTTGGTCACCGTGGGTGGAAATGGGGGAGGCATTGGACAAACAGTCAAGGGCGGAGATTTGGGAGAAGCCCTGGGGGTTGAGGACAGGAGGGGACACTGAGATGGGGGTGGATCCACCTCAGGTGTCTTCATAATTAGCACCAGGACTGCAATCATCACCAGCAGATTTGGCACAGAAATAGGATCCGGAATCCTCGTCCTTGAGGTTGTTCATGGTCAGTGTCACTGAGCTCTGCTCGTTGTCCCTGGAGATCGTGACCTGGCCCTTGAACGGCGGCACGTAGTCGGTGCTGCCACTGCTGTGGATCGTTGCAAGCCACTCCAACCCCTGCCCGGGTCTCTGGTGCACCCAGAGCATGGCAACACTGCCGAAACTGAACCCGGACCCTCGGCAGAGGAGGCGCAGGGACCCCCCGGTGGGCTGGAGGTACCCCCCCAACTCCAGCAGGGTAACAGTCGCTCCCCCATACACAAACCTTCACTGGTTTTGCCCCAAATTCCCTTTGTCTGGCACCAAACCTCCAACAGAGGTATCCTGAATGGTAAAGAGTCATAAACCCTGCAATTAGTCCCAATCCACACAAAGATTAATTGGACACCTCTGCCTGACTTTTGCATCGCCGCATCCCCATCTCCCCTTTGTCCTGCAGGTCTCCGGGCGGCCGTGACCCTGCTGGAGTGCAGGGGGGGACCTCCAGCCCCCCGGGGGGTCCCTGACGTTGCTGTGCCGAGGGTCGGGGTTCAATGTTGGGGATTATGGAATGCACTGGATCCGCCAGAGACCCGGGCAGGGTTTGCAATATGTCGCAGGGATCTACAACACTAGTGGCACCACCTACTACGCGCCATCGGTGAAGGGCCGGTTCACGATCTCCAGGGACAACGGGCCGAGCTCGGTGACGCTGACCATGAACAACCTCAAGGACGAGGATTCCGGATCCTATTTCTGTGCCAAATCTGATGCTGGTTATGCGGATAATCCTGGTCGTAGTGAAGTTGCAATCCCCATCCCCGTGTCCCCCCCCTGTCCTCGTTCCACAGACCCTTCCCCCAAACCCCCAGCCCACACCCAGCCTTTGACCATTGATCCCAACCTTGCTCTGCCTCGGCCCCAATTCTCACCCGCTGGCCCCAAACTACAACTCCTGACCCCAAATCTCCACTTTGTGCCCCAGAAGTTTGTATTAAAAAGGGCAATTTCAGACGAAGGGTCAAGATATGGTAAAACTTTGTGGCAAGAAGTTGAGAATTTGGGGAAGTACCACTCCAGAGTTTGGACAGAGTCAGGAATGGGCAAAAGGGTTTGGGTTTTGGGGAAGGGTCTTGGATTTGGGAGCCGGTCGGGACATGGCCACAGGGTCCGGACCAAAACCATCAACACCAGCACCAGTACCCCAATTGTTATAAGCAGATTTCCCGCAGAAATAGGATCCGGAATCCTCGTCCTTGAGGTTGTTCATGGTCAGCGTCACCGAGCTCTGCCCATTGTCCCTGGAGATCATGACCCGGCCCTTGACCGATGGCTCGTAGCTGGTACTAGAACCGTCTTTCTTGATCGCTCCAATGAATTGCAGCCCCTGCCTGGGTCTCTGGCGTACCCAGTACAGGGTGGAACCCCCGAAATCAAACCCGGCCCCTCGGCAGAGGAGGCGCAGGGAACCCCCGGGGGGCTGGAGGTCCCCCCCGCACTCCAGCAGGGTCAAGGCCGCCCGGAGCCCTGCGGGACAAAGGGGAGATGATGGAAATCAAAACTCTGATTGGTCAAGGGCCTCCAAGTGGATGTGGCCAGCTGGACAAAGGGGTAGAATCCTCCTGGGGGGAGGATGATGAACTCCAAGGGTCCCAATTTTGGGCCAGGAGTCAGGATGTGGGTCAAGGGTTGAGCTTTGGCCTCATCCCCATCTCCCCTTTGTCCCGCAGCTCTCCGGTCGGCCGTGACCCTGCTGGAGTGCAGGGAGGACATCCAGCCCCCTGGGGGGTTCCCTGCGCCTCCTCTGCCGAGGGTCCGGGTTCAGTTTTGGGAGTTCTGGAATGTTCTGGATCTGCCAGAGACCTGGGCAGGCTTTGGAATATGTCGCAGGGATCTACAACCCTGGTGGCACCACCTACTACAATCCATCTGTCAAGGGCCGGTTCACGATCTCCAGGGACAACGGGTCAGAGCTCGGTGACGCTGACCATGAAGAACCTCAAGGGCTGTGTCACCACTTGCCCTCACCTGTCCCAGACCCTTCCCCAACCCCCAGCCCCTGACCCCATTCCTGTCCCCGTGCCCCAACCCTGCCCTGACTCTGCCCCACATTCTCAGGTCCTGGCCCCACACCTCAGCTTAGGTCCCACTCGGGGCCATTTTGGCTCCTGAGCTCTCCTTGGCCATTCTGACCCTGCTCTTGACCGATGGAAGGTTCCAGGTGACTCCACCCTTGGACCCCTCTTCTTCTCTCAGCATGGAGCCCTCGACTCGAGATCAATTTGAAAAATTTGATTTACCCAAAATTTCATGTGTGTTTTTGGTAAAAAAAAGGGGGTTTTCTCCAGAGAGAGGATTCCAGCCCAGCCCCAAGGAGCAGCCCCAGACACTGAGGCCGCTGAGGGAGAAGTGAAGCCCCAGGTGGGAGCGAGGGAGGGAAGGAGGGAGGAGAAGACGCTACGATTTTGGGGTTCCGCAGCCTCCCCCCACTTCCTCCCCGGCAGCTGCCGGGGCCCGGCCGGGGCAGGAAAGGAAACAGAAAGTTCCTGGCTTTGGTCATTGTAAACATCTGTGTTTGGCAGAGGGCAGCTCAGCCTCTGGGCTCTGCGGCAGAGCGCCGGCTGCACAAAAAGCTTTGTGTGCAAAGGGCCCTGGAGTGATCCCTGTTCTGCACTGGGACGGAGGGGAACTGGCGGAGATTGGGGAGAAATGGGCAAAATTGGGGGGAAACTGGGAATTGGGGATGTGATGGTGGCATTTGGGGGAAATGGTCAAGATTTGAGAAACAGGTGTGGGGATTTTGGGGAAGGATCAGAGAATTCTGAGATATTTGGGAACACAGAACAAAAGGCTTGGGGCCACAACCACCATCTACATCATAAGCAGCACCACCACCACCACCACATCTACTGCTGTAACATTTGGCACAGAAATAGGATCCAGAATCCTCGTCCTTGAGGTTGTTCATGGTCAGTGTCACCGAGCTCTGCCCGTTGTCCCTGGAGATCGTGAACCAGCCCTTGAGGGATGGATTGTAGTAGGTGCTGCCACTGCTGGTGATCCCTGCGAGCCACTCCAGCCCCTGCTCGGGTCTCTGGCGGATCCAGCCCATCACAAAACTGCTGAAATCAAACCCGGACTCCCGGCAGAGGAGGCGCAGGGACCCCCTGGGGGGCTGGAGTTCCCCCCTGCACTCCAGCAGGGTCACGGCCACCCGGAGCTTGGCGGGACCAAGGGGAGATGGGGATGAGAAACCTGATTGGTCCAGGGCCTAAAAGTGGGTTTGGCCTGTTGGTAAAGAGTCGGGCCCCACTTTGGAGAAGGATGAGAAGGTCTAGGGGTCAGAATTTGGGGCCAAGATTCAGGATTTGGATCAAGGGTTGAGCTTTGGCCTCATCCCCATCTCCCCTTTGTGCCGCAAGGCTCCGGGCGGCCATGAACCTGCTGGAGTGCGGGGGGGACCTCCAGCCCCCCGCTGGGTCACTGACGTTGCTGTGCCGACGGTCTGGGTTCAGTTTTCGGGATTATGGAATGTACTGGGTCCTCGAGAGACCTGGGTAGGTTTTGGAATATGTCGCAGGAATCTACAACCCTGGTGGCAGCACCGACTATGTGCCATGGTTCAAGGGTCGGTTCACAATCTCCAGGGACAATAAGCAGAGCTCAGGGACGCTGACCATGAACAACCTCAAGGATGAAGATTCCGCTGTTCATTTCTGCGCCAAGTGTGCTGCTAATAATTACGCTGAAAGTGCTGGTCGTAGCGACGATGTCCATGGTGTCCCATCTACCATCCCTGTGTCCCCCCCGTCCCTGTTCCGCAGACCCTTCCCCCAAACCCCCAGCCCACACCCAGCCCTTGACCATTTATCCCAACCTTGCTCTGCCTTGGCCCCAGTTCTCACCCGCTGACCCCAAACCACAACTCCTGACCCCAAATCTCCTTTTGTGTCCCAAAACTTTGCTCTGAAGGTAAGGGTTTGAGGCCAAGGGTCCCGGTTTGGAGACAAAGGTTGAGGATTCGTGTCAGCGGGTGCTGCTGCAGGGAGCACAAGTGGGGTTTTGGAGCAGATTCGGGCGATTTCTGGTGCCAACTTAGTTAGATTTGGGGCAGAACCCAATTGGGGGTTTTGGCGCTGTGGTTGGTGGTGTTGTAACTGGGGGAGATCTGGGGCAAAGGGTCAAGAATGGGGTCAAGGGCTGAGATTTGGGGGATGGATCTGGGGCCTGGGGGCAGGAGGGGACCCAGTCAAGGGGAAGAGGCCAAGAGCAGAGACATCATTACCCCAACTGGCACCAGCAGCTTTGGCACAGAAATAGGATCCGGAATCCTCGTCCTTGAGGTTGTTCATGGTCGGCGTCACAGAGCTCTGCCCGTTGTCCCTGGAGATCCTGAACCGGCCCTTGACCAACGGCGCGTAGTCGGTGTAGCCACCAGTGTTGCTGATATCTGCAATGTACTCCAGCCCCTGCCCTGGTCTCTGGCAGACCCAGAACATTTTATAACTCCCAAAATCGAACCCGGACCCTCGGCAGAGGAGGCGCAGGGACCCCCTGGGGGCTGGAGGTGCCCCCTGCACTCCAGCAGGGTCACGGCCGCCCGGAGCCCTGCGGGACAAAGGGGAGATGGGGATCAGGCCCCGGATCTGGGCGTGGGCTGGGCTGGGGGTGACCAGATCAAAAAAGGGGCCCTGAACCACCTGGGAGGGCCAACAAGATCGGGAGGAGAACAAAGTGACACAGTTTGGGGCCAACACCAGGATCTGCATGCAAGAACCAACATTTGGGTGGATTCGTTCCCTCATCCCTATCTCCCCTTTGTCCCGCAGGGCTCCGGGCGGCCGTGACCCTGCTGGAGTTTGGGGGCGACCTCCAGGCCCCCGGGGGGTCCCTGCGCCTCCTCTGCCGAGGGTCCGGGTTCAATTTCGGACAGTTTGGAATGGGATGGATGCGCCAGAGACCCGGGCAGGGGCTGGAATACATCGCCAGTATCAGCAACACGGGTGGCGGCACCAACTACGCGCCATCGGTGCAGGGTCGGTTCACGATCTCCAGGGACGAGGGGCAGAGCTCGGTGACGCTGACCATGAACAACCTCAAGGACGAGGATTCTGGATCCTATTTCTGTGCCAAACGTGCTTACAGTGGTTATAGTTATGGTGCTGCTGCTTTTATTGACAATTCTGGCAGTGGTCCCGCCCTCCACGATGGTCACCAGATGTCTCCATTCCCATTTATCCTTCCTCCAGAGCCCAGCTTTTCTCTTCAAATGCTCAATATTTTCCCCCAAACTCCACCCCTGCTGCCCCAACTCTCGGCTTTCACCCAATTTTGCCCATTTCACAGAAATCTCTCCAAGTTCCCCTGGCCCTGATTGGAGGAGGCCTGAACTGGAGACCAGGCTTGAAGGTTTGGGGCCAATGGTTGAGTTCTGGGGCAGGAGCAGGGGAGGGTTTGGGGTCAGTGCTGACCATTGGTGCAAATGGGGGAGATTTGGGACAAAGGGTCAAGGGCTGGGTCAATAGGTGAGGTTCGGGGGAAGTGTCTAGGATTGGGGACAGCGGGGGTTCAGACATGGGCGGTGCCACCAGCGACATGGTCAAAATAAGCAGCATCAGCACCACCACCAGCACCACTCTCTTTGGCACCGAAATAGGAGGTAGAATCCTCGTCCTTGAGGTTGTTCATGGTCAACGTCACTGAGCTCTGCCCGTTGTCCCTGGAGATCGTGAAACGGCCCTGCACCGATGGCGCGTAGATGATGCTGGAACCAGAAGGGCTACTGATCCCCGCG
Source organism: Melozone crissalis (assembly GCF_028551555.1). Classification (NCBI taxonomy): domain Eukaryota; kingdom Metazoa; phylum Chordata; class Aves; order Passeriformes; family Passerellidae; genus Melozone; species Melozone crissalis. Next base: position 4,581,142 of record NW_026535856.1, read on the forward strand.
ACCCACTCCAGCCCCTGCCCGGGTCTCCGGCGGATCCATTGCATGGTGAAACTGCTGAAACTGAACCGGGACCCTCGGCAGAGGAGGCGCAGGGACCCCCCGGGGGGCTGGAGGTCCCCCCTGCACTCCAGCAGGGTCACGGCCGCCCGGAAACCTGCGGGACAAAGGAGAGATGATGGAAATCAAAACTCTGATTGGTCAAGGGCCCCCAAGTGGGTGTGGCCTGCTCGACAATGGGGTAGAATCCTCCTGGGAGGATGATGAACTCTAAAGATCCCAATTTGGGGTCAAGGGTCAGGATTTGGGTCAAGGGTTGAGCTTTGGCCTCATCCCCATCTCCCCTTTGTCCCGCAGGGCTCCGGGCGGCCGTGACCCTGCTGGAGTGCGGGGGGGACCTCCAGCGTCCCCGGGGGGTCCCTGCACCTCCTCTGCCGACGGTCCGGGTTCAGTTTCGGGAGTTTCACCATGGGCTGGATCTGTCAGAGACCCGGGAAGGGGCTGGCGTGGGTCGCAGGAATATACAGTGATGGTTCCAGCACCTTCTCCGTGCCGTCGGTCAAGGACTGGTTCACGATCTCCAGGGACAATGGGCAGAGCTCAGTGACGCTGACCATGAACAACCTCAAGGACGAGGATTCCGCCACCTATTTCTGTGCCAAGGGTCCTGATAGTGGTTACCATAATCAGGCTGCTGCTTATCATTTGATCCTCTCCATATCCCAGTGTCCCCACCTGTCCCCGTTCCCCAGACCATTCCCCCAAATCCCAGCCCCTGACCCCATTCCTGTCCCCGTGTCCCAGCCCTGAACTGGTTCTTCCCCAAATCTCCCCCATTTTCCCCGCAGATTCCCATCTCTCGGCCCTACTCCTTCACCCTTGGTGCCAACTTTGGTGCCAAACCCTCAGGATTTGGTGGCCCCAGCACGGGTTTGGGGGCAGGGGTGCAGATTTGGGGCTGCCCCAGAGGGATTTATCCCTGCCCGGGGGTCTCTGTCCCAATCCCCACCGGGATGGGGCTGTGGGGACCCCTCTGGAGCCGTTTGGTTTTCCACCATCGCTCTCCTCACTGGGCCGTGGCCATGGGGAGGTGCCGGCGGCTCAAGGCCCCAGCAGCACACACAGAACTCAATGGCGCAGCTCACCGCGACAGGTTTGCGGCCAATCACACAAAGCAAAGGCAGATTGACACGGTGGGGCTGGATCTGGGACATCCTCGTCAGTTTTGGGGAATTTGGTTGGGACGTGGAGCCCAGAGATGAGGTTTGGGGCCAGGAGCTGAGACTGGGGCAGAGCCAGTTCAGAGCTGGGACGGGGGGACAGGAATGGGGTCAGGGCTGGGGACTGGGGAAGGATCTGGGGTATGGGGACAGGGGGGACACAGGGACGGCGATGGGGTCAATACCACAGGCGTCATTAGCAGCAGCATTGTTATAATAACCCCTGGCGCAGAAATAGGTTCCGGAATCCTCGTCCTTGAGGTTGTTTATGGTCAGCGTCACCGAGCTCTGCCCGTTGTCCCTGCAGATCGTGAACCGACCCTTGACTGATGGCGAGCAGATGGTGCTGCCATAACTGCTGATCCCCGCAAGCCACTCCAGTCACTGCCCAGGTCTCTGACGGACCCAGCTCATGGAGTAGCTCCCGAAATTGAAGCCAGATGTTTGGCACAGCAACGTCAGGGAACCCCCGGGGGGCTGGAGTTCCCCTCCGCACTCCAGCAGGGTCACGGCCGCCTGGAGCCCTGCGGGACAAAGGGGAGATGGGGATGAGAAACCTGATTGGTTGAATGTCTCATACTGCATGCGGCCAGCTGGGAAAATGGGATGTGACCCACCTGGGAGGAGGAGGGTCATGAACTCAAAGGGTCCCAGTTTGAGGCCAAGAGTCAGGATTTTGGTCAAGGGTTGAGCTTTGTCCATCCCCATCTCCCCCTTGTCCCGCAGGGCTCCGGGCGGCCGTGACCCTGCTGGAGTGTGGGGGGGAACTCTAGCCCCCCGGAGGGTCCCTGCCCCTCCTCTGCCGAGGGTCCGGGTTCAGTTTCGGGAGTTTTAACATGGAATGGGCTCGACAGAGACCCGGGCAGGGGCTGGAATTCGTTGCCTACATCAGCAACACTGGTGGCTACACCCACTACGCGCCGTCAGTCAAGGGCCGGTTCAGGATCTCCAGGGACAACGGGCAGAGCTCGGTGAAGCTGACCATGAACAACCTCAAGGACGAGGATTCTGCCGTTTATTTCTGTGCCAAATCTGCTTATGCTCGTGCTGGTGGTGGTGCTGCTGCTGCTCCTGCTAATATTGACCGTGTTGGTAGTGGCACCACCCCTGTCTGAGCCCCCCCTGTCCCCAATGTCACACCCTCCCCCCAAACTTCAACCCTTGACCCCTTGTCCCAAATCTCCCCCTTTTGTCCTAATGGTCAGCACTGATCCCAAACCCTCCCCTGCTCCTGCCCCAAACCTCAACCATTGGCCCCAAACCTTGACCCCTGGCCTCCAGTTAAGGCCTCCTCCAATCAGGGCCCAGGAGCTGGGGGAGATTTGGGGGAAATGGGCAAAACTGGGGGGAAAGTGGAGAGTTGGGCCAGTTGGGGCAGAGTTTGGGGGAAAATGACTGAGATTTGCGGGAAAGGGATGGGATTTGGGGGAAGGATCCAAGAATTCTCATATTCTTGGGAAACCAGAGGAGAGGGCTTGGGACTGAAACCACCATCAATACCATAAGGATAAGCAGGGCTACCACAACTCCTGGCGAAACATTTGGGACAGAAATAGGATCCGGAATCCTCGATCTTGAGGTTGTTCATGGGCAGTGTCACCGAGGTCTGCCCGTTGTCCCTGGAGATCGTAAACCGACCCCTGACTGATGGGGCGTACCAGGAGCTGCCACCACTGCTGTAGATACTCGCAACCCACTCCAGCCCCTGCCCGGGTCTCTGGCGGATCCAGAACATGTCGTAACTCCTAAAACTGAACCCCAACCCTCGGCAGAGGAGGCACAGGGACCCCCCGGGGGGCTGGAGGTCCCCTCCGCACTCCAACAGGGTCACGGCCGCTCCCCCATCTCCAAACTTCCGCCGGTTTTCACCAGACTCCCCTGGTTTGCTCCCAAATCTACACCAGAGTTTTCCATAATCGAGGGTGCCTCAAACCCTACAATTAACCCCAGTCCACTCACTAATTACTTGGACAGCTCGTCCTGAAACCTCTGCATTAATTGTCGAATTAACATCTTCGTAACGACCCCCAAAACCCTCTGGGACCCCCAGCCTGGCACATCCTGGCCATGGCTTCGAGCTCCCTCCGGTTCCTGTCCCTGTTGGCCGTTCCAAGTGGGTCAAGGTCCCTTTATCCTCTTGGCCACACCCACTTCATGCCCACAGCCAATCAGGTTTCCCATCCCCATCTCCCCTTTGTCCCGCAGGGCTCTGGGCGGCCGTGACCCTGCTGGAGTGCGGGGGGGAACTGCAGCCCCCCGGGGGGTCCCTGCGCCTCCTCTGCTGAGGGTCCGGGTTCAGTTTTGGGGATTTTGAAATGTATTGGGTCCGCCAGAGACCCGGGCAGGGGCTGAAATGCCTCGCGATTATCAACAGCAATGGACGTTACACCCACTACGCGCCATCGGTCAAGGGCCAGGTCGTGATCTCCAGGGACAACGGGCAGAGCTCGGTGACGCTGACCATGAACAAGCTCAAGGACGAGGATTCCGGATCCTATTTCTGCGCCAAATGTTACAGGAGTGGCTCTGGTAATGGCGCTTATGCTTATGGTGTTCATGGTGGTTGTGGTCCTAAGCTGTTTTTTCTGTGTTCCGAAGTATCACAGAATTCTCTGATCCTTCCCCAAAATCCCTGCCCTACTCCAGAAATCTCAGCACTTTCCCCCCAAACTTGGCCTCTGCTGCCCCAACTCTGGACTTTCCCCCAGTTTCGCCCATTTCATCCAAATCTCCCTCAGCTCCTCGGGCCCTGATTGGAGGAGGCCTGAACTGGAGGCCAGGGGTGAAGGTTTGGGGCAAATGGTTGAGTTTTGGGGCAGGAGCAGGAGAGGGTTTGGGGTCAGTACTGATCATTGGGGCAGATGGAGACAAAGGGCCAAGGGTGGGGTCAATGGGTGAGGTTTGGGATGAAAAGCAGAACTCTGGGGACTCAATGATGGCAGTGGGATGAAAGGCAGGAGCTTGAGACCATCAGGGGCATTGTCACCATTAGCAGCAGCACCATAACCATCAGCAGCCCTGGCACAGAAATAGGAGCCGGAATCCTCGTCCTGGAGGCTGTTCATGGTCAGAGTCACCGAACTCTGCCCGTTGTCCCTGGAGATCGTGAACCGGCCCTTGACCGACGGCGCGTAGAAGGTGTTGACACCATCAGCGTTGATCCCAGCAATGAATTCAGGTGCCTGCCCGGGTCTCTGGCGAATCCAGTACATTCCATAATTCCCAAAATCGAACCCAGACCCTCAGCAGAGCAACGTCAGGGACCCCCCGGGGGGCTGGAGGTCCCCCCCGCACTCCAGCAGGGTCACGGCCGCCCGGAGCCCTGCGGGACAAAGGGGAGATGATGATGAGAAACCTGATTGGCTGTGGGCCTCAAAGTGGGTGTGTCAAACGGGAAAATGGGGTGGGACCCACCTGAGAGGGGCAGCAGGAGCAGGACAACTAGGATGGGGTGGTCCAAAGGTCCCAGTTTAGGGCCCAGAGTCAGGATTTGGGTCAAGGGTTTGAGCTTTGGCCTCATTCCCATCTCCCCTTTGTCCCGCAGGGCTCTGGGCGGCCGTGACCCTGCTGGAATGCAGGGGGGACCTCCAGCCCCCCGGGGGGTCACTGCGCCTCCTCTGCTGAGGGTCCGGGTTCAGTTTCAGCAGCTCTGACATGCTCTGGATCCGCCAGAGACCCGGTCAGGAGCTGGAATCGCTTGCAGGGATCATCACTGGTGTAGGCACTACCGACTACGCGCCATCTGTCAAGGGTCGGTTCAGGATCTCCAGGAAACACGGGCAAAGCTCAGTGACGCTGACCATGAACAACCTCAATGACGAGGATTCCGGGTCCTATTTCTGTGCCAAATTTGCTGGTGCCGGTATTTTGGCTGCTGCTCCAGTTTATCCTTTTGGCCTTTTCCCTGTTCCCCACACCCTTCCCCCATACCCCAACCCCTGACCCCATCCCTCAGCCTGTGTCCCAGCCCTGCTCTGGCTCTGCCCCACATGTCCCCTCTGGACCACACTCAGTGCCGTCGTTCCCCAAAAGTTACTGAAATGTCTGGATTTGGGCCCAAAGTTTAGATCAGGGATCAAGAATTAAAATTTTAGCCCAAAATTCCTGATGTGAGGCCAACGGCGCAGATTTGGGTTGGTGCCTGGGACTCGATGCCCGCAGGGGAGATTTGGGCTGACACTTGACAAGTCTGGGGGCAGTGGTTGGGATTGGAGGGACGAGGCCGAGCTCAGGGTGAAACCGGCCCTGATTTGGGGCCAGGAGCTGAGATTTGGGGCCAGGAGCTGAGATTTGGGGCCAGAGCAGGGCAGGGTTGGGACACAAGGACAGGAATGGGGTCAGGGGCTGGGGTTTTGGGGAAGAGTCTGGGGAACGGGGACGGGAGGGGACGCAGGGATGGGGCCGAAACGTCAAACATCAGCAGCATAAGGAGCAGCACCAGGATCAGTGCGTTTGGCACAGAAATAGGATCCTGAAACCTCGTCCTTGAGGTTGTTCATGGTCAGCGTCACCGAGCTCTGCCGGTTGTCCCTGGAGATCGTGAACCGGCCCTTGAACGATGGCGCATACCCGGTCCAACCACCATTGTAGCTGATACTCGCAACCCACTCCAGTCCCTGCCCGGGTCTCTGGGGCACCCAGAGCATGTCGTAGCTTTCAAAACTGAACCCTGACCCTCGGCAGAGGAGGCGCAGGGACCCCCCCGGGGGGCTGGAGGTCCCCCCTGCACTCCAGCAGGGTCACGGCCGCCCGGAGCCCTGCGGGACAAAGGGGAGATGGGGATGGACAAAGCTCAACCCTCGACCGAAATCCTGACTCTGGGCCCTAAACTGGGACCCTTGGACCTCCTCTGCCGCAGCGCCCAGAGGCTGGGCTGCCCTCTGCCAAGCATAGATGTTCACAATGACCAAAACCAGGAACTTTCTCTTTCTTTTCCTGCCCCGGCCGGGCCCCGGCAGCTGCCGGGGAGGAAGTGGGGGGAGGCTGCGGAGCCCCAAAATCGCGGCGTCTGCTCCTCCCTCCCTCCCTCGCTCCCACCTGGGGCTTCACTTCTCCCTCAGCGGCCTTGGTGTCTGGGGCTGCTCCTTGGGGTTGGGCTGGAATCCTGTCTGGGAACTCTGGACATGGCGAAGATGCTGGTGGTGGCCCCAAACCCCCATCCCTGGCTCCCCAAATGTCCCAAAATCCCCAAATCCTGTCCCAAATCCCAACCCTTGACTCCATTCTTGACCTTCTCTCCAGTGTCCACCATCATTGCCCCAACATTCGACTTTATCACAATTTTTCCCATTTCACCCAAATCTCCGGCAGCTCCCTGGGCACTGATTGAAGGAGGCCTGAATTGGAGGCCAGCGGTGCAAGTTTGGGGCCAATGGTTGAGTTTTGGGGCAGGAGCAGGGGAGGGTTTAGAGTCAGTGCTGACCATTGGGGCAAATGGGGGAGATTTGGGACAAAGGGTCAAGGTTGCGATTCGGGGGAAGGGTCTGGGTTTGGGGAAGGGTGGGACTTGGAGATCGGCGTGGACCCATAACTGGTGTCTTCATCAGAAGCAGCAGCACTCCAATCATTATCATGGCCAGATTTGCACAGAAATAGGATCCGGAATCCTCGTCCTTGAGGTTGTTCATTGTCAGCGTCACCGAGCTCTGCCCGTTTTCCCTGGAGATCCTGACCCGGCCCTTGACCGATGGCGCGTACGCGGTGTACGCACCACTGCTCCAGATCTCTGCAACATATTCCAGCCCCTTCCCGGGTCTCTTGCAGATCTAATACATGGTAAAACTGCCAAAACTGAACCCGGACCCTCAGCAGCGTAGGCGCAGGGACCCCCCGGGGGGCTGGAGGTCCCCCCCGCACTCCAGCAGGGTCACGGCCGCCCGGAGCCCTGCGGGACAAAGGGGAGATGGGGATGAGAACCCTGATTGGCTGAGGGACTTAAAGCTGGTGTGGCCAGAGGGAAAAAGGGGCAGGACCCACCTGGGGGGAGGATGATGAACTCGCAGGGTCCCAATTTGGGGCCCAGAGTCAGGATTGGGGTCAAGGGTTTAGCTTTGGCCTCATCCCCATCTGCCCTTTTTCCCGCAAGGCTCCGGGCGGCCGTGACCCTGCTGGAGTGAGGGGGGGACCTCCAGCCCCCCAGGGGGTCCCTGCGCCTCCTCTGCTGAGGGTCCGGGTTCAATTTCCGCAGTTTTGCCATACAATGGGTCCGCCAGAGACCGGGGCAGGTATTGGAATGGGTCACCTACATCAGGAGTGATGGTTCCAACATTTACTATGCACCATCGGTCAAGGGCCGTGTCACGATATCCAGGGACAACGGGCAGCGCTCGGTGACGCTGACCATGAACAACCTCAAGGACGAGGATTCCGGATCCTATTTCTGTGCCAAGGGTGCCTACAGCAATTGGGGTTCTGGTCCTGATCGTGTTGAACCCATGCCCTTGTCCCACCCAGACCGGCTGTCCCCGACCCTTCTTCCAAACCTCAGCCCCTGACCCCATTCCTGAGCCCATGTCTCAACCCTGCACTGGCTCGGCACCAAATTCTGCACTCTTGTCATTAGAGTTGACCGAAATTTTGACCCAAACCTTGACTGCCAGCTTTGGAGCAAAATCTTGGGGCACAAAGAGATTTGGGCTCAGGAGTTGTGGTTTGGGGTCAGCGGGTGAGAACTGGGGCCGAGGAAGAGCAAGGGTCGGATCAATGGTCAAGGGCTTGGTGTGGGCTGGGGCTTTGGGGGAAGGGTCTGGGCAATGGGGACAGGGGGGCACACGGAGATGGGGGTGGCACCGACATCAATACGAGGAGCACCAGCACGAGCGTTGTAGAATTTGTCCCAGAAATAGGATCCAGAATCCTCGTCCTTGAGGTTGTTCATGGTCAGCGTCACCGAGCTCTGCCCGTTGTCCCTGGAGATCCTGAACCGGTCCTTGAATGACAGGGCGTATCTGGGAGTGGCGCCATCACTGGTGACACTCGCGAAAAACTCCAGCCCCTGCCCGGGTCTCTGCCGCATCCAGCCCATCCCAAAATTGACAAAATCGAACCCGGACCCTCGGCAGAGGAGGCGCAGGGACCCCCCAGGGGGCTGGAGGTCCCCCCCGCACTCCAGCAGGGTCACCGCCGCCCGGAGCCCTGAGGGACAAAGGGGAGATGGGGATTGGAAACCTGATGGGTTGAGAATCTCAAAGTGGGCGTGGCCAACGGGAAAAAAGGGACAGGACCCACCTGGGGGGAGGATGATGAACCCCAAGGGTCCCAGTTTTGGGACAAGAGTCAGGATTTGGGTCAAGGATTGAGCTTTGGCCTCATCCCCATCTCCCCTTTGTCCCACAGGGCTCTGGGCGGCCGTGACCCTGCTGGAGTGCGGGGGGGACCTCCAGCCCCCGGGGGGTCCCTGCGCCTCCTCTGCCGAGGGGCTGGGTTCGATTTTGGACAATTTGGGATGCGCTGGATGCGCCAGAGACCAGGGCAGGGGCTGGAACACATCGGAGGGATCAAAAGCGATGAGAGCACCTACTACGATCCATCGTTCAGGGGCCGGGTCACGATCTCCAGGGACAACGGGCAGAGCTCGGTGACGCTGACCATGATCAACCTCAAGGATGAGGATTCCGGATCCTATTTCTGTGCCAGATGCAGTGATGGTGGTTGGAATGGTGCTGCTGTTGCTTATGGTGACAATCTTCAGCATCGCCCCAAGGCCGCTGCCCGAGTTCCCAATATTTCCCAAATTACTTCTCCCAAATCCCAACCCTTGACCCCATTCTTGACCTTACTCCCCAGTTTCCACTATTGCTGTCCGAATTCCTGATGTTTCCACAGTTTTGCCCATTTCACCCAAATCTCCCCCAGCTCCCCAGGCCCTGATTGGCTGAGCTGGCACAGGCAGAAATGGGAACTCTTGGAGAGCAAGGCCTGAACTGGAGGCCAGGGGTTAAGGTTTGGGGCCAATGGTTGAGTTTTGGTGCAGGAGCAGGGGAGGGTTTGGGGTCAGTGCTGACCATTGTTGCAAACGGGGGAGATTTGGGACAAAGGGTCAAGGGCTGAGGTTTGGGGGACAATTTGAAGGGAGAATCTCAGTTTGGGGACAGGTGAGGACACAGAGATGGGGTGAATCCACCACGGCCATCGTCACTATAAGCAGCAGCACCAGCACCATGACCACTACCAGCACGTTTGGCACAGAAATAGGATCCGGAATCCTCGTCCTTGAGGTTGTTCATGGTCAGCGTCACCGAGCTCTGCCCATTGTCCCTGGAGATCGTGACCCGGCTGTTGACTGAATCCGCGTAGCCGGAGTTGCCACCATCGTTCCTGATCCATGCGAGCCACTCCAGCCCCTGCCCGGGTCTCTGTCGGATCCAGAACATGTCGTAGCTCCCGAAACTGAACCCGGACCCTCGGCAGAGGAGGCGCAGGGACCCCCCAGGAGTCTGGAGGTCCCCCCCGCATTCCAGCACGGTCACGGCCGCCCAGAGCCCTGCGGGACAGAGGGGAAATGGGGATGCGGCCAAAGCTCAACCCTTGACCCAAATCCTGACTCTGGGCCCGAAACTGGAACCTTTGGACCACCCCATCCTAGTTGTCCTGCTCCGGCTGCCCCTCTAAGGTGAGTCCCACCCCATTTTCCAGTTTGACACACCAACTTTGTGGCCCTCAGCCAATCAGGTTCCTCATTCCCATCTCCCCTTTTTCCCGCAGGACTCTGGGCGGCCGAGACCCTGCTGGAGTGCGGGGGGGACCTCCAGCCCCCCGGGGGGTCCCTGCGCCTCCTCTGCCAAGGGTCCGGGTTCGTTTTCGGTAGTTTTGGGATGGGCTGGCATTGCCAGAGACCCGGACAGGGGCTGGAAGCAGTAACCAGTATCAGCAGCTATGGCAGCGCCTACTATGCGGATTCGGTCAAGGGCCGGTTCAGGATCTCCAGGGACAATGGGCAGAGCTCGGTGACGCTGACCATGAACAACCTCAAGGACGAAGATTCCGGATCCTATTTCTGTGCCAAATCTTACAGCACTGGTAGCGCTGCTGCTGCTGTAGCTTATACTGACCATGCCAGTGGTGGCATCACCATTTCTGAGCCCCGCCTGTTCCCAAATCTCAGACCCATCCTCCAAATCTCAGCCCTTGACCCCATTCTTGACCCTTTGTCCCAGATCTCCCCCATTTCCAACACCACCAACCATGGAGCCACAACCCGCGAAGTGCTTCTGCCCCAAACCCAACTAAGTTGGCAGCAAACCTCGCCCGAATCTGCCCTAAATCCCCACTTTATGCTCCCTGCAGCAGCAGCCACTGACCGAATCCTCAACCTTTGTCCCCAAATAGGGACCTTGGGCCTCAAACCCCGACCTTCAGAGCAAAGTTTGGGGCACAAAGAGGAGATCAGGGGTCAGGAGTTGTGGTTTGGGGTCAGCGGGGGAGAATTGGGGCGGAGGCAGAGCAAGTTTGGGATCAATGGTCAATGGCTGGGTGTGGGCTGGGGGTTTGGGGGAAGGGTCTGGGCAATGGGGACAGGGAGGGGATAAGGGGATGGGGATGGGGACACCATGGGCATCGTCACTACGAGCAGCATGTTCAGGGTAATTATTAGCAGCACACTTGGCGCAGAAATAAACGGCGGAATCCTCGTCCTTGAGGTTGTTCATGGTCAGCGTCACCGAGCTCTGCCCCTTGTCCCTGGAGATCGTGACCCGGCCCTTGACCGATGGCGCGTAGATGGTGTTGGCACTATTGTAGTGGATTCCTGCGACGTATTCCAAAGCCTGCCCGGGTCTCTGGCGGATCCAGTACATTCCATAATCCCCGAAAATGAACCCGGACCCTCGGCAGAGGAGGCGCAGGGAACCCCCGGGGGGCTGGAGGTCCCCCCCGCACTTCAGCAGGGTCACGGTCCCCCAGAGCCCTGCGGGACAAAGGGGAGATGGGGATGAGAAACCTCATTACTCTAGAGCTTCAAAGTGGGCATGGCTGCAGGTAAAAGGGGCAGGACCCCCCTGGGAGGAGGAGGATGATGAACTCCAAGGGTCCCAGGAGGGGCCAAGTGTCAGGTTTTGGGTCGAGGGTTGAACTTTGGCCTAATCCCCATCTTCCCTTTGTCCCGCAGAGCTCCAGGCGGCCGTGACCCTGCTGGAGTGCGGGGGGGACCTCCAGCTCCCCGGGGGGTCCCTGACGTTGCAGTGCCGAGGGTCCAGGTTCGATGTCGGCGCCATCACCATGTTCTGGGTCCACCAGAAACCCGGGCAGGGGCTGGAGTGGGTTGGGAGCATCAGGAAGGAGGGCTGGAACTCCATGTACGCGCCTTCCGTGCAGGGCCAGTTCAGGATCTCCAGGGACAACGGGCAGAGCTCGGTGACGCTGACCATGAACAACCTCAAGGTCGAGGATTCCGGATCCTATTTCTGTGCCAGGGCTGCTGATGGTTATAGTGCTGCTGCTAATGGTGACGATACCCCTGATGGTCTCAAGCTCCTGCCGTTCATCCGACTCCCATCATTGAGTCCCCAGAGTTCTGCTTTTCATCCCAAACCTCACCCATTTACCAAGCCCTTGACCCTTTGTCCCCATTTGCACCAATGGTCAGCACTGACCCCAAACCCTCCCCTGCTCCTGTCCCAAAACAAATCCATTGGCCCCAAACCTTCTCCCCTGGCCTCCAGTTCAGGCCTCCTCCAATCAGGGGCCAGGAGCTGGGGGAGATTTGAGTGAAATGGGCAAAATTGGGGAAACATCAGGAATTCGGACAGCAATAGTGGAGACTGGGGAGTAAGTTAAAAATTGGGGTCAAGGGTTGGGATTTGGGAGAAGGATTTTGTGAAATTTTGGGAACTCGGGCTGCGGGCTTGGGGCGATGCTGAGGATTGTCACCATAAGAAACAGCAGCACCATTCCAACCACCATCACTGCATCTGGTACAGAAATAGGATCCTGAATCCTCGTCCTTGAGGTTGATCATGGTCAGCGTCACCGAGCTCTGCCCGTTGTCCCTGGAGATCGTGACCCGGCCCCTGAATGGCGTGTAGTAGGTGCTCTCATCGCTTTTGAACCCTCCGATGTGTTCCAGCACCTGCCCGGGTTTCTGGCGCATCCAGCCCATCCCAAATTGCCCAAAATCGAACCCAGACCCTCGGCAGAAGAGGGGCAGGGATCCCCTGGGGGGCTGGAGTTCCCCCCCGCACTCCAGCAGGGTCACAGCCGCTGCCCATCCCCAAACCTTCACTGGTTTGCCCCAAATTCCCTTTGTCTCGCCCCAAATCTCCAACAGAGATTTCCAGTATTGTAAAGTGCTTTAAACCCTGCAATGAGCCTCAATCCACCCATTCATTCATTGGACACCTCCACCTGACTTTTGGAACCCCTCATCCCCATCTCCCCTTTTTCCCGCAGGGCTCTGGGCGGCCGTGACCCTGCTGGAGTGCGGGGGGGACCTCCAGCCCCCCATGGGGGGTCCCTGCACCTCCTCTGCTGAGGGTCCGGGTTCAGTTTCGGCAATTTTGGAATGGCCTGGATCCGCCAGAGACCCAGGCAGGGGCTGCAGTGGGTCGGAACCATCAGCAGCAGTGGTGGCAGCACCATCTACGCGGATTCAGTCAAGGGCCGGTTCATGATGTCCAGGGACAATGGGCAGAGCTCGGTGACGCTGACCATGAACAACCTCAAGGACGAGGATTCCGGATCCTATTTCTGCGCCAAGGACACCGATGGTGACGGTGCTTATGCTGATGCTGGTTGGGGAAGATGAAACAGGAAAGCCTTATCAATGTGATTGGCTGGCAAAAGATTTTGAGAATATGGAAACCATCAGCGAGATTGAAAGGAAAGCAACCTTTGAGATCCCTCAGTTACTGAAAAACTGGAAAACAGTTGTTCAGCGTGGCCGGCTGAAGGTGATCCCATTTTGATGGAACAACACCCTGTGATTGCAGACAGCTCCAAGGGTCAGAGTAGACCCCACAGCTTGGCAGAAGGGCCCAAAGAGGGGATTTTAGGGTTTAAAATGTAATAGAGTATGGTAATGAAACGATTCTTATAGGCTGTATGTAAATGCTGTAGGGTTTGTATATTGGACCAGATTGGTTAGTGAGAATTAGAATATTCTACAGAGAAGATTAATTGTATTGTGGTGGGAACCTCACTCTCTTACCCTTTTATTCTCTTACAGTTTTATGTTCTTACCCTTTTACACTCTTACCATTTTATTCACTGACTTTTTCACTCTCTTACCCTTTCTATTCTGTCACCCTTCTACTCATTTACCTTTTTTACTCTCTTACTCTCTTACCCTCTCTCCCGCTCTCCCCTCTCTTCTCTCAGCCCTACTCCAGCTGTGCCTGGCAGCTCCCAGCAGGGCCCTACAGTTCGTCCTTTGCAATAAACCCCAAATTCCAGACCTGGCTGCAGAGATCTCTCGTGTCCATCCATCTGTCCCGACCGTCCTATGCCCTGATGCTCCTGCAGTGCTGGTTGGGGAATGGGGCCAAGCCCGGCACATCAATAGAAGCAACACCATAAGTACCATCAGGAGTATAAGCATATTTGGCACAGAAATAGGATCCAGAATCCTTGTCCTTGAGGTTGTTCATGGTCAGCGTCACCGACCTCTGCCCGTTGTCCCTGGAGATCGTGAACCGGCCCTTGACCGAATCCGCGTAGCTGGTGCTGCCAGTGGTGCTGATAGCTGCAATGAACTCCAGCACCTGCCCGGGTCTCTGGCGGATCCACGCCATCACAATAATCCCAAAATCGATCCCGGGCGATCGGCAGAGGAGGCGCAGGGACCCCCCGGGGGTCTGGAAGTCCCCCCCGCACTCCAGCAGGGTCACGGCCGCCTGGAGCCCTGCGCGACAAAGGGGAGATGGAGATGAGGAGCCGGACCCGGGCGTGGGCTGTGCTGGGGGTGACCAGATCCCAAAAGGGACCTGAACCCACCTGGGAGGGCCAGCAGGATCGGGAGGTGGAGAAAGTGCCACAATTTAAGCCCAACAACAGAATCTGCAGGCAGGAATCAACATTTGGGTGGATTTTTTCCCTCTTCCCCATCTGCCCTTTGTCCCGCAGGGCTCCGGGCGGCCGTGACCCTGCTGGAGTGCAGGGGGCACCTCCAGCCCCCGGGGGGTCCCTGCGCCTCCTCTGCCGAGGGTCCGGGATCAGTTTCTGCGGTTTTGGGATGAGCTGGTATCGACAGAGACCCGGGCAGGGGCTGCAATTCGTCGCAGGGTTCAACACTGGAGGAGGCATTGGCTACGCGGATTCAGTCCAGGGCCGGTTCAGGATCTCCAGGGACAACGGGCACAGCTCAGCGACGCTGACCATGAACAACCTCAAGGATGAGGATTCCGGACCCTATTTCTGTGCCAAAGCTGCTGCTGATGGTTGGGCTGCTCCTGATCGTTTTGATGCCACCCTTATCGCTGTGTCCCCCCTGTCCCCGTTCCTCAGACCCTTCCCCAATCCCCAGCCCCTGACCCCATTCCTGTCCCCGTGCCCCAACCCTGCCCTGACTCTGCCCCACATTCTCAGCTCCTGGCCCCAAACCTCAGCTCGGGGCCCACTCGGGGCCATTTTGGCTCCTGAGCTCTCCTTGGCCATTCTGACCCTGCCCTTGTCCGATGGAAGGTTCCAGGTGACTCCACCCTTGGACCCCTCTGCTTCGCTCAACATGGAACCCTCGACTCGAGATCAATTTGAAAAATTTAATTTCCCCAAAATTTCCTGTGTTTTTTGTGTAAAAAAAAGGGGGTTTTCTCCAGAGAGAGGATTCTAGCCCAGCCCCAAGGAGCAGCCCCAGACACCGCGGCCGCTGAGGGAGCAGTGAAGCCCCAGGTGGGACCAAGGGAGGGAGGGAGGGAGGAGAAGACGCCGCTATTTTGGGGCTCCGCAGCCTCCCCCCACTTCCTCCCCGGCAGCTGCCGGGGCCTGGCCGGGGCAGGAAAGGAAACAGAAAGTTCCTGGTTTTGGTCATTGTGAACATCTGTGTTTGGCAGAGGGCAGATCAGCCTCTGGGCGCTGCGGCAGAGCACCGGCTGCACAAAAAGCTTTGTGTGCAAAGGGCCCTGGAGCGATCCCCGTTCCACACTGGGACGGAGGGGAAGGGCCAGAATGGGGAGAAATGGGGGAAACTGGAGGAAATTGGGAATTGGGGAAGTGACGGTGGAGTTTGGAGGAAATGGTCAATATTTTAGGAACACAGCTGGGATCTTGGGGAAGGATCTCTGGGACTGGAAATATTTGCTGACCATCATGGTCACTATCAGGATTGATGCCAAAACCAGCGTCAATAGCATTGCCAGCGTAACCATTGCAAAGTTTGACGCAGAAATAAACGGCGGAATCCTCGTCCTTGAGGTTGTTCATGGTCAGCATCACCAAGCTCTGCCCGTTGTCCCTGGAGATCCTGAACCGGCCCTTGAATGACGGCGCGTATCTGGGAGTGGCGCCATCACTGGTGACACTCGCCACAAACTCCAAACTCTGCCCGGGTCTCTGGCGCATCCAGCCCATCCCAAAATTCCCAAAATCTCCTCGGCAGAGGAGGCGCAGAGACCCCCCGGGGGGCTGGAGGTCTCCCCCGCACTCCAGCAGGGTCACGGCTGCCCGGAGCCCTGCGGGACAAAAGGGAGATGGGGATGGGAAACCTGATTGGTTGAGGACCTCTAAGTGGATTTTGCCAGTTGGAAAAGAGTCGGGACCCACTTTGGAGAAGGATGAGAAGATCCAGGGATCAGAATTTGGGGCCAATAATCAGAATTTTGGTCAAGGATTGAGCTTTGTCCATCCCAATCTCCCCTTTGTCTTTCAGGGCTCCGGGCGGCCGTGACCCTGCTGGAGTGCACGGGGGACCTCCAGCCCCCTGGGGGGCCCCTGTGCCTCCTCTGCCGAGGGTCCGGGTTCAGTTTTGGACAATTTGGGGTGGGCTGGATCCACCAGAGACCGGGGAAGTGTTTGGAGTTTGTGGCGAGTGTCACCGGTGATGGCGCCCCTCCCAGATACGCGCCGTCAGTTCTGGGCCGGGTCATGATCTCCAGGGCAGAGCTCGGTGACGCTGATCATGAACAACCTCAAGGACGAGGATTCTGGATCCTATTTCTGCGGGAAATCTGCTTATAACAATTGGAGTACTGGTGCTGGTGTGGATGGTTTTGGTCTGGACCCTGTGGCTGTGTCCCAACCGGTCCACAAATCCCAGACCCTTCCCTGAAACCCAAACACTTTTGCCCATTCCTGACTCTGTCCCAACCCTAGAGGGGTTCTTCCCCAAATTCTCCATACCTTGCAAGGAAGTTGACCCAAGTCTTAACCTTGGCCTTAAATCTCCACTTTTAATTCAAAGTTTGGGGCACAAAGAGGAGATTTGGGCTCAGGAGCTGTGGTTTGGGGTCAGCGGGTGAGAATTGGGGCCGAGGCAGAGCAAGGTTGGGATCAATGTTCAAGGGCTGGGTGTGGGCTGGGGGTTTGAGGGAAGGGTCTGGGCAACGGGGACAGGGGGGGGACACGGGGATGGGGGGCACAGTAAAATCAATAAACAACATCAGCAGGATCATACCAAACATCAACAGATTTGGCACAAAAATAGGATCCGGAATCCTCGTCCTTGAGGTTGTTCATGGTCAGCGTCACCGAGCTCTGCCCATTGTCCCTGGAGATCGTGACCCGGCCCTTGACTGAGGGTGCGTAGCCGGTGCTGGAACCATCTTTCTTAATCCCCCCGAGCCACTCCGTCACCTGCCTGGCTGTCTGGTGGACCCACTGCATCCCAAAATTCCCAAAACTGAACCCGGACCCTCGGCAAAGGAGGCGCAGGGACCCCCCGGGGGGCTGGAGGTTCCCCCCGCACTCCAGCAGGGTCACGGCATCTGACTCCATGAGTCAGAATGCTGAACAATTGCTCAATTAAATCTCTACTATCTTACATTAATAATATATTTTATTACATTAATACAATATTATATCTCATTATTACTATATTACATCTCATTAATAATATATCTCATTAATATTATATTTTATCTGATTAATTCTATATTATAACTCATTAATACTATATTATATCTCGTTAATACTGTATTACATCTCTTTAATACTATATTACATCTCGTTAATGGTATATTACATCTCATTAATACTATATTATATCTCATTAATTCTATATTATATCCCATTAATACTATATTACATCTCATTAATGCTATATTATATCTCATTATTCTATATAGCATCTCATAAATACTATATTATATCTCATTAATACTATATTATATCTCATTAATGCTCTATTACATCTATACTAAAGATATACTGAAGATTTCCGTACAAAAGACACGAAAAAATCCTAAAGAATCCCCGTGAGAGTCTGACAGGTCCAGGTAATGGCTTCGAGCCCATTGGCCAAGGAAACAAAACAATCTCCAGCAGAACCCAAATGACGAATCCCTGGAGGGGAACAATCCCCCGACACTTTCCACACGCGTAGAAACAGCAGGAGCAGAGAGGAGAGATGGGAATTGTTTCATCTTCATCTTCTCTCTGTGCTGCTCCAGGAAAAATCCTGTGACAGAAAGAGAGAGACAGAGAGAGAGAGGGAGAGAGAGAGAGACAGAGAGAAAGAGGGAATGGTGTCTGACTCTGTGCTGGGAATGAGAATGGCACAGCTGGGCCTGGTGCCCATCTCCCCTTTGTCCCGCAGGACTCCGGGCGGCCGTGACCCTGCTGGAGTGCGGGGGGGACCTCCAGCCCCCCGGGGGGTCTCTGCGCCTCCTCTGCCGAGGGTCCGGGTTTGATTTTGGCAGTTTTGGGATGGGCTGGTATCGGCAGAGGCCCGGGCAGGGGCTGGAGCCAGTCGCAAGTATCAGCAGCAGTGGCAGTTCCTACTACGCGCCATCAGTCAAGGGCCGGTTCAGGATCTCCAGGGACAACGGGCAGAGCTCGGTGACGCTGACCATGAACAACCTCAAGGACGAGGATTCCGGATCCTATTTCTGTGCCAAGGATGCTGATGGTTACGGTGCTGCTCCTAATGCTGGTTGGGGATGGGGCCATGGTCGGCACTCTCAATATAACCGGCAGCATAAGCGCCCTTGGTACCAGGAGATTTCCCGCATAAACAGGATCCGGAGGGCCCAGGAGCGGAGATTTGGGGCTAGGAGGTGAGATTTGGGGCCACAGCAGGGCAGGGTTTGGACGCAGTCTCAGGAGTGGAGTCAGGGTTTGGAGGGAATGATCTGGGGCACAGGGACAGGAACAGGGCCAAGAACAACATCACCAACATCAGCATCAGAAGCAGCACAACAACTGTAAACACCCTTGGTGCAGAAATAGGATCCGGAATCCTCGTCCTTGAGGTTGTTCATGGTCAGCGTCACCGAGCTCTGCCCGTTGTCCCTGGAGATCCTGAACCGGCCCTGCACCGATGGAGCGTAGCCAATGCTGGAACCGTTGTTGCTGATCCCTGCCACGAATTCCAGCCCCTTCCCAGATCTTTGACGCATCCAGCCCATGTTAAAACTCCCGAAATCAAACCCGGACCCTCGGCACAGAAACGTCGGGGACCCCCCCGGGGGGCTGGAGGTCCCCCCCGCACTCCAGCAGGGTCACGGCCGCCCGGAGCCTTGCGGGACAAAGGGGAGTTGGGGATGAGGCCAAACCTCAACCCTTGAACCAAATCCTGAGTCTTGGCCCTAAATTGGGACCCTTGGAGTTCATCATCCTCCTCCCAGGTGGGTCCCGACCCTTTTCCAAACTGGCCACACCCACTTTGAGGCCTTCGACCAATCAGGTTTCCCATCCCCATCTCCCCTTTGTCCCGCAGGGCTCCGGGCGGCCGTGACCCTGCTGGAGTGCGGGGGGGACCTCCAGCCCCCCATGGGGTCCCTGCGCCTCCTCTGCCGAGGGTCCGGGTACAGTTTTGGGAATTTTGGGATGCAGTGGGTCCACCAGAGACCCGGGCAGGGGCTGGAGTGGCTCGGGGGGATAAAGAAAGATGGTTCCAGCACCGGCTACGCACCCTCAGTCAAGGGCCGGGTCACGATCTCCAGGGACAATGGGCAGAGCTCGGTGACGCTGACCATGAACAACCTCAAGGACGAGGATTCTGCCACCTATTTCTGTGCCAAATCTGTTAATGTTTGGTATGATCCTGCTGGTGTTGTTTATAGATTTTACTGTGCCCCCCATCCCCGTGTTCTCCCCTGTCCCCATTACCCAGACCCTTCCCCCAAACCCCCAGCCCACACCCAGCCCTTGGCCATTGATCTCCACCTTGCTCTGCCTCAGGCCAATTCTCACCCGCTGACCCCAAACCACAACTCCTGACCCCAAATCTCCTCTTTGTGCCCCAAAACGTTGAATTAAAAGTGGAGATTTAAGGCCAAGGTTAAGACTTGGGTCAACTTTCTTGCCAGGTACGGAGAATTTGGCGAAGAACCACTTTAGGGTTGGGACAGAGCCAGGAATGGGCAAAAGTGTTTGGGTTTTAGGGAAGGGTCTTGGATTTGGGAGCGAGTCGGGACATGGCCACAGGGTCCGGACCAAAACCATCCACACCAGCACCAGTACCCCAATTGTTATAAGCAGATTTCCCACAGAAATAGGATCTGGAATCTTCGTCCTTGAGGTTGGTCATGGTCAGCGTCACCGAGCTCTGCCCGTTGTCCCGGGACATCATGACCCGGCCCTTGGCCGATGGTGAGTCCCAGGCGCTGCCACCAGTGTTGATCCATGCGAGCCACTCCAGCCCCTGCCCGGGTCTCTGGCGCATGCAGTACATGTCGTAGCTCCTGAAACTGAACCCGGACCCTCGGCAGAAGAGGCGCAGGGATCCCCTGGGGGGCTGCAGGTCCCCCCTGCACTCCAGCAGGGTCACGGCCACCCGGAACTCTGCGGGACAAAGGGGAGATGGGGATGAGGCCAAAGCTCAACCCTTGAAGAAAATCCTGACTCTTGGCCCCAAATTCTGACCCCTGGACATTCTCATCCTTCTACAAAGTGGGTCCCAACTCTTTTCCAACTGGCCACACCCACTCCATGTCCACAGCCAATCATGTTTCTCATCCCCATCTCCCCTTTGTCCCGCAGGACTCCGGGTGGCCGGTGACCCTGCTGGAGTGCGGGGGGAACCTCCAGCCCCCAGGGGGGTCCCTGCGCCTCCTCTGCCAAAGGGCCGGGTTCGATTTTGGGAGTTTTTCCATGCAATGGGCCCAACAGAGACCCGGGAAAGGGCTGCAGTGGGTCGCGGGGATCAGGAATGATGGTGGGGACACCGCCTACGCGGATTCAGTCAAGGGCCGGTTCACGATCTCCAGGGACAACGGGCAGAGCTCGGTGGTGCTGACCATGAACAACCTCAAGGACAAGGATTCCAGATCCTATTTCTTTGCCAAATCTGCTGCTGCTGGCAATTGGGGCGATGCTGCTGCATATGCTGAAGACACCAGTTGTGGATCCACCCCCGTCCCCATGTCCCCCCCGTCTCGGGTCCCCAGACCCTTCCCCCAAACCTCACCCATTGACCCTTGGTCCCAAATCTCCCCAATTTGCACCAATGGTCAGCACTGACCCCAAACCCTGCCCTGCTCCTGCCCCAAAACTCAACCATGGGCCCCTAATCTTAACCCCTGGCCTCCAGTTCAGGCCTGCTCCAACCAGGTCCAGGGAGCTGGCGGAGAATTGGGTTGAATTGGCAAAACTGGAGGAAAGTTGGAAATTGGGGCAAAGGTGGTGGACACTGGGGGAGAAGGTCAAGAATGGGGTCAAGGGTTGGGATTTTGGACAGGATTTGGGGATTTTGGGAGATTTGGGGAGACAGGGATAGGGGTTTGGGGCCACCACCAGCGTCGTCGCCATGTCCAGAGCTCCCAGAGAGGATTCCAGCCCAGCCCCAAGGACCAGCCCCAGACACCAAGGCCGCTGAGGGAGAAGTGAAGCCCCAGGTAGGAGCGTTGGGGGGAGGGAGGGACGAGAAGACGCCGCGATTTTGGGGCTCCGCAGCCTCCCCCCACTTCCTCGCTGGCAGCTGCCGGGGCCCGGCCGGGGCAGGAAAGGAAACAGAAAGTTCCTGGTTTTGGTCGTTGTGAACATCTGTGTTTGGCAGAGGGTAGCTCAGCCTCGGGGCGCTGCGGCAGAGCGCCGGCTGCACAAAAAGCTTTGTGTGCAAAGGGCCCTGGAACGATTCCCGTTCCGCACTGGGACGGAGGGGAAGGGCCAGACTGGGGAGAAATGGGCAAAATTGGGGGAAAACGGGGAGTTGGGTCTTCAGGGGCAGAGTTTGGGGGAAAATGGTGAAGTTTTGAGGAGAAGGGCGGGGATTTGCAGGAAGGATCTCTGGGATGGGAGACGTTTGATGACCGTCATGGTCACTGCCATGATTGATGCCGAAACCAGCTTCAAAAGCATTGCCAGCATAACCATTGCAAAGTTTAACGCGGAAATAAACTGCGGAATCCTCGTCCTTGAGGTTGCTCATGGTCAGTGTCAGCAAGCTCTGACCGTTGTCCCTGGAGATCCTGAACAGACCCTGCATCGACGGCACGTATCTGGGAGTGGCAGCATCACTGGTGATACTCGCCACAAACTCCAGCCCCTGCCCGGGTCTCTGCTTCATCCAGCCCATCCCAAAACTCCCGAAACTGAACCCGGACCCTCGGCAGAGGAGGCGCAGGGACCCCCTGGGGGGCTGGAGGTGCCCCCTGGACTCCAGCAGGGTCACGGCCGCCCGGAGCCCATCCCCAAACCTTCACCAATTTCTCTCATAACTCCCC
The DNA here is from genome assembly GCF_028551555.1 of Melozone crissalis. Taxonomy (NCBI): domain Eukaryota; kingdom Metazoa; phylum Chordata; class Aves; order Passeriformes; family Passerellidae; genus Melozone; species Melozone crissalis. The sequence continues at coordinate 4,603,109 of NW_026535856.1, forward strand.
TTGTTTGGTCCAAAAACCCTACCAGAGTTTTCCATATCTCAACATGCCTTAAAACTGCAATTAACACCAATCCATTCTTTAATTACTTAGACACCTCATCCTGAGCATTCTGCATTGATTACACAGTTAATACACTGTTAACGACCCCCAATTTGCCCCGGGACCCAAACTCGGGCACATCCTGGCCACACCCACGAGCTACCTCCGGCTCCTGGCCCTGCTGATCCTGCTGCCCCTCCCAGGTGAGCCCCACACCTTTTTTCCAAAAACCACGCCGCTTCTCCCCTGCTTGCTCAATCAGGCTCCTCATCCCCATCTCCCCTTTGTCCTGCAGCGCTCCAGGCAGCCGTGACCATTCTGGAGTGCGGGGGGGAACCTCCAGCCCCCCGGGGGGTCCCTGCGCCTCCTCTGCCGAGGGTCCGGGTTCAGTTTTGGCAGTTTTGGGATGGGCTGGTATCGACAGAGACCCGGGCAGGGGCTGGAATTCATTGCACAGATCAGCCAAGGTGGCAGTACCGACTACGCGGATTCGGTGCAGGGCCGGTTCAGGATCTCCAGGGACAACGGGCAGAGCTCGGTGATGCTAGCCATGAACAACCTCAAGGATGAGGATTCCGCTGTTTATTTCTGTGCCAGACGTTTCGATGGTGATGCTGGTAACACTGCTGATGGTTTTGGCAACAGTTCCTGCAGTGGCACCCCCCATGATGGTCACCAAAAGTCTGCATTCCCCAGTGATCCTTCCCCAAAATCCCAGTCCTGTTCCTCAAATCTCAGCCATTTCCCCCCAAAACTCTGCCCCTGCTGCCCCAACTCTGGACTTTCCCCCAATTTTGCCCATTTCACCCAAATCTTTGCCATCTCAACAGGCCCTGATTGGCTGAGCCGGCACAGGCAGGAATGGAAATTCTTGGAGAGCAAGGCCTGACCTGGATCCCAGGCTTGAAGGTTTAGGGCCAATGGTTGAGATGTGGGGAAGGAGCAGAAGAGGTTTGGGGTAAGTGCTGACCATTGGGGCAAATGGGGGAGATTTGGGACAAAGGGAAAAGGGCTGAGGTTTGGGGGGGAACAGTCTGGGATTGCGGAGAGAGGGGCTCAGACAGGGGTGGTGCCACCACCGACACGGTCAATATAAGCAGCAGCAGGGTTACCCGCACCACTAAAACACACCGCATTTGCACAGAAATAGGATCCGGAATCCTCGTCCTTGAGGTTGTTCATGGTCAGCGTCACCGAGCTCTGCCCGTTGTCCCTGGATATCCTCAACCGGCCCTTGACTGACGGCGCGTAGTCGGTGTAGGAAACAGCACCGCTGCTGATTCCCGCGTGCCATTCCAGCCCCTGCCCGGGTCTCTGGCAGATCCAGTGCATGGCATAACCACCAAAACTGAACCCGGACCCTCGGCAGAGGAGGTGCAGGGACCCCCCGGGGGGCTGGAGGTCCCCCCCGTATTCCAGCAGGGTCACGGCTGCCCTGAGCCCTGTGGGACAAAGGGGAGATGGGGATGAGGCCAAAGCTCAACTCCTGACCCAAATCCTGATTCTGGGCCCCAAATTGGGACCCTTGGCGTTCATCATCCTCCTCCGAGGTGGGTCCCGTCCCTTTTTCCAGCTGACACTGCCACCCATTCATGCCCACAGCAAATCAGGTTCCTCATCCCCATCTCCCTTCTGTCCCACAGGGCTCCGGGCGGCCGTGACCCTGCTGGAGTGCGGGGGGCACCTCCAGACCCCTGGGGGGTCCCTGAACTTGCTGTGCCGCACCTCTGGCTTCGATTTCAAAAAATCTGCAATGTTCTGGATGTGCCAGAGACCCGGGCTGGGGCTGGAATACGTGCGGGGATCAACGGTGATGATTCCACCCCCAGATACGTGCCGTCGGTCAAGGGCCACTTCAGGATCTCCAGGGACAATGGGCAGAGCTCGGTGACACTGACCATGAACAACCTCAAGGACGAGGATTCCGGATCCTATTGCTGTGCCAAAAACGCCTATGATGGTTGGGGTTGAGAGGCTCATGCTGCTGGTTCTAATTTTGGTCCTGTCTCCATCCCCGTTCACCAGGTCCTTCCCTCCTGCCCTTCACCCCATTGTTGATGCCCACAGACCCAAATCTGGACCATTTTTTCCAAATCTTGACCATTTGCACCGAGGGTTGAGAGCCTTGGTTGAGCCTTGGAGCCAAGAGCTGAGGTGTGGCGCCAATAGCTGAGATTTGGGGTAGAGCCAGCTGAGTTTGGAGCCAATAGTCACAAGTGAACCCCGCTGAGATCTGGGGCACAAAGGGTAGGGTTTTGGGGATGAACCTATGAGAATTATTTCAAATTCATAAAGCCCCATGGAAATGTGTGAGGTGAGACAATGATTGGGGAGATTGGGAAAAACAGTCAAGATTTGTGGCCAACACTAAAGATTTGGAGGTAGAATGTGGGGTTTTGGGATGTTTGTGGGCACAGTATCGAGGAGGGGCCACCACTGGCATCGTCATCATAACCAGCAGATATATTATGACCACAACCACTGCTGTAACATTCGGTGCAAAAATAGGATCCGGAATCCTCTTCCTTGAGGTTGTTCATGGTCAGCGTCACCGAGCTCTGCCCGTTGTCCCTGGAGATCATGAACCGGCCCTTGACTGAATCCGCGTAGCCGGAGTTTCCACCATCGTTCCTGATCCACGCGAGCCACTCCAGCCCCTGCCCGGGTCTCTGGCGCACCCAGAACATGTCGTAGCTCCCGAAACTGAACCCGGACCCTCGGCAGAGGAGGCGCAGGGATCCCCCGGGGGGCTGGAGGTCCCCCCCCCTGCACTCCAGCAGGGTCATGGCCGCCCAGAGCCCCGCGGGACAAAGGGGAGAGGATGGAAATCAAAAGTCTGATTGGTCAAGGACCTCCAAGTGGGTGTGGCCAGCTGGACAAATGGGTAGAATTCTCCAGGGGGGAGGATGATGAACTCCAAGGGTCCCAATTTAGGTCCAAGAGTCAGGATTTGGGTCAATGTTTGAGCTTTGGCCTCATCCCCTTTGTCCCGCAGGGCTCCGGGCGGCCCTGACATTGCTGGAGTGCGGGGGGAACCTCCAGCCCCCCGGGGGGTCCTTGCGCCTCCTCTGCCGGGGGGCTGGGTTCAGTTTCGGCAGTTTTGGGATGGGCTGGGTGCGCCAGAGACCCGGGCAGACACTGGAATACATTGCAGCTATCACCAACAGTGGCAGGACATGGCACGCGCCATCGGTGCAGAGTTGGTTCACAATCTCCAGGGACAACGGGCAGAGCTCAGTGAGGCTGACCATGAACAACCTCAAGGACGAGGATTCCGGATCCTATTTCTGTACCAAATGTTACAGCACTGGCTGTGGTAATGCTGCTTATGCCTATGGTTTTGATGCTGGTTAGGGCCTCAAGCCCTTTCTTCTGTGTTCCCACAAATCACAGTATTCTCTGATCCTTAACCAAAATCCCGGCTCTTTTTCTCACATCTCAGCCATTTTCCGCCAAACACCACCATCACTTTCCCAATTTCAGATTTCCCTAAATTTTGCCCATTTCTCCCCAGTCTGGCCCTTCCCCTCCGTCCCAGTGTGGCATGGGGATCGCTCCAGGGCCCTTTGCACACAAAGCTTTTTGTGCAGCCAGCGCTCAGCCGCAGTGCCCAGAGGCTGAGCTGCCCTCTGCCAAACACAGATGTGCACCATGACCAAAACCAGGATCTGTTTCCTTTCCTGCCCCGGCCGGGCCCCGGCAGCGGCCACGGAAGAAGTGGGGGGAGGCTGCGGAGCCCCAATATAGCGGCGTCTTCTCCTCCCTCGCTCCCTTCCTCGCTCCCACCTGGGGCTTCACTTCTCCCTCAGCGGCCTCGGTGTCTGGGGCTGCTCCTTGGGGCTGGGCTGGAATCCTCTCAGCAAACTCTGGAGAAAAAACCCTTTTTTTTTCCCAAATATGCCTGAAATTTTGATGAGATGAAATTGCTGAAATTGATCTCGAGCCAAGGGCTCCTTGCTGAGAGAAGCAGATGGGTCCAAGGGTGGAGTCACCTGGAACGTTACATCGGTCAAGGGCCGGGTCAGCACGGCCAGGGACAGCGGGCTGAGCTCGGTGACGCTGGCCATGTGTGACCACAGGGGAGAGGTCTGGGGACAGCTGAGGACACAAATATGTGGACAGGGCCAAAAGCAGTGGCAATATCAGCATTGCCACCAGAAATACGCTTGGCACAGAAATTGGATCCGGAATCCTCGTCCTTGAGGCTGTTCATGGTCAGCGTCACCGAGCTCTGCCCGTTCTCCCTGGAGATTGTGGACCGGCCCTGCACCGATGGCGCGTACCAGGTGCTGTCACTGTTGCTGATAGCTGCGATGTATTCCAGTGTCTGTCTGGGTCTTTGGCGCACCCAGCCCATCCCAAAACTTTGGAAACTGAACCCGGACCCTCGGCAGAGAAGTCACAGGGACCCCCTGGGGGGCTGGAGTTCCCCCCCCGCACTCCAGCAGGGTCACGGCCGCCCGGAGCCCTGCGGGACAAAGGGGAGATGGGGATGGGAAACCTGATTGGTCCAGAAGGGGAAAAGGGGAGTCACTTCCAGGAAAAAGAGGCAGGGCCACCTGGGAGGGGCAGCAGGAGCAGCAGGGCCAGGAGCCAGAGGGAGCTCGAGGCCAAAGCCAGGATGTGCCCGGGTTGGGATCCCAGGGGGAATTGGGTGTCGTTCACAGTGTATTAACTGTGCAATCAATGCAGAATGCTCAGGATGAGGTGTCTAAGTAATTAAAGAATGGATTGGGGTTAATTGCAGGTTTTGAGGCATGTTGAGATATGGAAAACTCTGGTGGGGTTTTGGGACCAAACAAGGGGAGTTATGGGAGAAATTGGTGAAGGTTTGGGGATGGGCTCCGGGCGGCGGTGACCCTGCTGGAGTGCGGGGGGGGCCTCCAGCCACCCGGGGGGTCCCTGCGCCTCCTCTGCTGAGGGTCCGGGTTCAATTTTGGCAGTTTTGGGTTAGGCTGGATGCGCCAGAGACGCAGGCAGGGGCTGGAATGGATCGCAGCCATCTGGAGCAATGGTGCCACCTACTACGCGCCGTCGGTGCAGGGTCGGTTCAGGATCTCCAGGGACAACAGGCAGAGCTTGGTGACGCAGACCATGAACAACCTCAAGGACGAGGATTCCAGATCATATTTCTGTGCCAAGGATGCTGATGGTTATGGTGCTGCTCCTAATGCTGGTTGGGGATGGGGTGACTTTCACCGTCAGTATAACCAGCACCATAATTATAGTAACCAGGAGCAGATCTGGCGCAGAAATAGGATCTGGTATCCTCGTCCTTGAGGTTGGTCATGGTCAGGGACATGGAGCTCTGCCCATTGTCCTGGGAGATTGTGAACCGGCCTTGCACCGACGGCGCGTAGAAGGTGTAACCCCCACTGCCGTTGTAGATGCTGGCTATGAATTCCAGCCCCTGCCCAGGTCTCTGATGCATCCAGAACAGGTCAAATTTGTCAAAATCGAACCCAGACCCCAGGCAGAGGAGGATCAGGGACCCCCCGGGGGGCTGGAGGTCCCCCCCGAACTCCAGCAGGGTCACGGCCGCCCGGAGCCTGCGGAAAAGAGTGGAGATGGGTATGAGGCCAAAGCTCAACCCTTGACCCAAATCCTGACTCTTGGCCCTAAACTGGGACCCTTGAATTTCATCATCCTCCTCCCAGGTGGGTCCTGCCCCTTCTTCCAGCTGGCCTTGCCCACTAGGAGGCCTTCGACCAATCAGGTTTCTCATCCCCATCTCCCCTTTTTCCCGCAGGGCTCCGGGCGGCCGTGACCCTGCTAGAGTGCGGGGGGGACCTCCAGCCCCCCAGGGGGTCCCTGCACCTCCTCTGCCGAGGGTCCAGGTTCGATTTCGGGACTTTCTCCATGTTCTGGATCCACCAGAGACCCGGGCAGGCTTTGGAATACTTCGCAAGCATCTACTACAATGGTGCCAACACCTACGACGCGCCATCGGTCAAGGGCCGGTTCACGATCTCCAGGGACAACGGGCAGAGCTCGGTGACGCTGACCATGAACAACCTCAAGGACGAGGATTACGCCGTATATTTCTGCGCCAAACGTAGCAGTAATGGTTATGGTTCTGCTGGTCCTGCTCGTATTGACAATTCCTGCCGTGGCCCCAGCCCCATTTCAGTCCCAAGTGCCCACAAATCCCCAGAGATCCTGCCCCGACTCCCAGCTCTTTTCATCAAATCTTCACCAGTTCCTTCCAAACTCCGCCCCTGCTGCCCCAACTCTCGGCTTTCCCCCAGTTTTGCCCATTTCACCCAAATCTCCCCCAGCTCCCCGGGCCCTGATTGGAGGAGGCCTGAACTGGAGGCCAGGGGTGAAGGTTTGGGGCCAATGGTTGAGATTTGGGGCAGGAGCAGGGGAGGGTTTGGGGTCAGTGCTGACCATTGGTGCAAATGGGGGAGATCTGGGACAAGGGGCCAAGGGCTGAGGTTTGAGGGGAGGGTCTGAGGACTCGGGGCATTTGAGAACCCATCAAGAAAGGCAGGGCTACAACCAACATCAATACCATAAGCTTCGTAATTAGAACCAGCATAAGGAGACTTTGCACAGAAATAGGATCCGGAATCCTCGTCCTTGAGGTTGTTCATGGTCAGCGTCACTGACCTCTGCCCGTTGTCCCTGGAGATCGTGACCCGGCCCTGGACTGAATCTCCATAGTGGGTGGTGCCAGCAGTGCTGATGTGTGCTACGAACTCCAGCGCCTGCCCAGGTCTCTGGTGGACTCAGCCCATCCCAAAACTGCCAAAATAAAACCCGGACCCTCAGCAGAGGAGGCGCAGGGACCCCCCGGGGGGCTGGAGGCCCCCCCCACACTCCAGCAGGGTCACGGCCACCCGGAGTCCCGCAAAACAAAGGGGATGGAAAAGCTCAACCGTTGATCCAAATCCTGACTCTTAGCCCCACATTGGGTCCCTTGGAGTTCATCATCCTCCTCCCAAGTGGGTCCTGCCCCTTTTTCAAACTGGCCATACCTGCTTTGAGGCCCTCGGCCAATCAGGTTTCCCATCCCCATCTCCCCTTTGTCCTGGAGGGCTCCGGGCAGCCGTTACCCTGCTGGAGTGCGGGGGGGACCTCCAGCTCCCCGGGGGGTCCCTGCGCCTCCCCTGCCGAGGGTCCGGGTTCAGTTTCAGGAGTGTTGCCCTGCAATGGGTCCGACAGAGACCCGGGCAGGGGCTGGAGTGGGTCGGAAGCATCAGGAACAATGGCTCCGGCACCAACCTCGCGCCATCGTTCATGGATCGCGTCAGGATCTCCAGGGACAACGGGCAGAGCTCGGTGACGCTGACCATGAACAACCTCAAGGACGAGGATTCCGCCGTTTATTTCTGTGCCAAAGAACCACGCACTGGTGGTTGGAATGCTGCTGCTGGTTGTCCTTTCAGCCTCGTCCCTGTCCCCATTCCCCAGACTCTTCCCTCCAACCCCTGACAACATTCCTGACCCTTTGTGCCAACCCTGCCCTTCTGTGGCCCCAAATCTCAGCTCTGGCCCCAAATCAGGGCCGTTTTCACGCTGAGCTCACCCTCGTCCCAGAAATCCCAACCATTTTTTCAAACTGGACCCGTTCTGCCCCAAAATCTCAGCGGTGGAACTGAGTCACTGGTACAGACCCAAATCTGGCCCATTTTCCCAAAATCTTGATCATTTGCACCCAGGTTTGTGGACCTTGGTTGAGACTCGGTGCCCAGAGCTGAGGTTTGGGGCCAAGAGCTGAGATTGGGGCAGAACCAGCTCAGAGCTGGGACAGGGGGACAGGAATGGAGGAAGTGTCGGGGAAATGGGAACAGGGGGATGGGATCAGATTGACCAAGAGGAGCACCTCCACCGCAACAACTATTATCAATATATTTGGCACAGAAATAGGATCCGGAATCCTCGTCCTTGAGGTTGTTCATGGTCACCATCACCGAGCTCTGCCCGTTGTCCCTGGAGATCGTGACCCGGGCCTTGACTGAAGCTGCATAGTAGGCTCTGCCACTGCTGTAGATCCCTGCGAGACATTCCAGCCCCTGCCTGGGCCTCTGGCGCACCCAGCACATGGTGACACTGTCGAAACTGAACCTGGACCCTCGGCAGAGGATGCGCAGGGACCTCCCAGGGGGCTGGAGGTCCCCCCCGCACTCCAGCAGGGTCACGGCCGCCCGGAGACCTGCGGGACAAAGGGGAGATGGGGATGAGACCAAAGCTCAACCCTTGACCCAAATCCTGACTCGTGGCCCAAAATTATGGCCCTTGCAGTTCATCATCCTCATCCCAGGTGAGTCACATCCCATTTTCCAGCAGACCACAGCCGCTTTGAACCCACAGCCAATGACGTTTCTCATCCCCTTTGTCCCGCAGGGGTCCGGGCGGCCGTGACCCTGCTGGAGTCCGGGGGGAACACCCAGCCCCCCGGGGGACCCTGATGTTGCTGTGCCGAGGGTCCGGGTTCAGTTTTGGGGATTATGGAATGTACTGGATCAGCCAGAGACCCTGGCAGGTTTTGGAATATGTTGCAGGGATCTACAGCAGTGGTGGCACCATCTACTACTCACCATCGGTCAAGGGCCGGTTCAGGATCTCCAGGGACAACGGGCAGAGCTCACTGACGCTGACCATGAACAACCTCAAGAACGAGGATTCCGGATTCTATTTCTGTGGGAAAGCTTCATGCTCTGTTTGTGTTCCTAGTGCTGGTTATGTTGATGATGCACGTTATGGCGTCCAGCTCCTGGTTCTGGCACCACTCCCATCATTGAGTCCCAAGAGTTGTGATTTTCGTCCCAAATGTCACCCATTGACCCAGCCCTTGACTCTTTGTCCCCATTTGCACCAATGGTCAGCACTGACCCCAAACCCTGCCCTGCTCCTGCCCAAAAACTCAACCATTGGCCCCAAACCTTCACCCCTGAGATCCAGGTCTGATCTTGCTCTCCAAGAGTTCCCATTTTTGCCTGTTCCAGCTCAGCCAATCAGGGCCCGAGGAGCAGGGGGTGATTTGAGGACAATGTGGAGATTTGGGGCGAATTTTGGTGCCAAGTTACTTTGGTTTGGGGCAGAACCAGTAAGGGCTTTGTGGCTTCGTGGTTGGCGTTCCTGGAAATGGGGGAGATCTGGGGGAAAGGGTCAGGAATGGGGCCAAGGGCTGAGATTTAAGGAAGGGTCTGGGGACTGGGGACAGGAAGGGGTCAGAAATGGTGGTGCCACCACCGGCAGGGTCAATATCAGCAGCAGCATCAGCACCACATCCATAAGCAGATTTGGCACAGAAATAGGATCCGGAATCCTCGTCCTTGAGGTTGTTCATGGTCAGCGTCACCGAGCTCTGCCTGTTGTCCCTGGAGATCGTGACCCGGCCCTTGACCGATGGCGCTGCCACTTTTGCTGATATTGGTGACTGGCTCCAGCCCCTGCCCGGGTCTCTGCCGATGCCAGCCCATCCCAAAACTGCCAAAATCGAATCTGGACTCTTGGCAGAGGAGGCGCAGGGATCCCCGTGGGGGCTGGAGGTCCCCCCCGCACTGCAGCAGGGTCACGGCCGTTTCCCCATCCCCAAACCATCACCAGTTTTCCCCAAATTCCCTTTATCTGACCCCAATTCTCCAACAGAGGACTCCAGTATTGTAAAGTGCCTTCAACACAGAAATTAACCCAGATCCACCCATTAATTAATTTGACAGCTCCACCCGACTTTTGCATCGCCACGTGCCCATCTCCCCTTTGTCCCGCAGGGCTCCGGGCGGCCGTGACCCTGCTGGAGTGCGGGGGGGAACTCCAGCCCCCCGGGGGGTCCCTGCGCCTCCTCTGCCGAGGGTCCGGGTTCGATTTTGGCAGTTTTGGGATGGGCTGGCATCACCAGAGACCTGGGCAGGGGCTGGAGCCAGTCGCCAGTATCAGCAGCAGTGGCAGCACCTACTATGCAAATTCGGTCAGGGGCCGGATTGCGATCTCCAGGGACAACAGGCAGAGCTCGGTGACGCTGACCTTTAACAACCTCAAGGACGAGGATTCCGGATCCTATTTCTGTGCCAAATCTTACAGCACTGGTAGCGCTGCTGCTGCTGCTGCTTATACTGACCGTGCCGGTGGTGGCATCGCCATTTCTGAGCCCCTCCTGTTCCCAAATCTCAGACCCTTCCTCCAAATCTCAGCCCTTGACCCCATTCTTGACCCTTTTTCCCAGATCTCCCCCATTTCCAACACCACCAACCACGGAGCCGAAATCCGCGAACCGCTTCTGCCCCAAACCCAACTAAGTTGGCACCAGAAATCGCCGAAATCTGCCCCAAATCCCCACTTGGGCTCCCTGAAGGAGGAGCCGCTGAGCGAATTCTCAACCTTTGCCTCCAAATCGGGACCCTGGCCCTCAAACCTTACCTTCAGAGCAAAGTTTGGGGCACAAAGTAAAGATTTGGGGTCAGGAGTTGTGGTTTGGGGTCAGCGAGTGAGAATTGGGGCCGAGGCAGAGCAAGTTTGGGATCGATGGTCAAGGGCTGGGTGTGGGCTGGGGGTTTGGGGAAAGGGTCTGGGGAACGGGCACGGGGGGGGATAAGGTGATGGGGATGGGGACACCATGGACATCGTCAATATGAGCAGCATGTTCAGGGTAATTATTAGCAGCACACTTGGCGCAGAACTAAACAGTGGAATCCTTGTCCTTGAGGTTGTTCATGGTCAGCGTCACCGATCTCTGCCCATTGTCCCTGGAGATCCTGAACCGGCCCTTGACCGATGGCGCGTAGAAGGTGTTGGCACTATTGAAGTAGATTCCTGCGATGTATTCCAAAGCCTGCCCGGGTCTCTGGCGGATCCAGTACATTCCATAATCCCCAAAACTGAACCTGGACCCTCGGCAGAGAAGGCGCAGGGACCCCCCGGGGTGCTGGAGGTCCCCCCCACACTCCAGCAGGGTCACGGCCGCCTGGAGCCCTGCGGGACAAAGGGGAGATGGGGATGGGAAACCTGATTGGTGAAGAGTGCCCAAGTTGGCATGGCACGCTTGAAAAAGTGGTGGGACACATGTGAGAGGAGGGTGATGAACTCCAAGGATTAGAATTTGGGGCCAATAGTCAGGATATGGGTCAAGGTTTGAGCTTTGGCCAAATCCCTATCTTCCCTTTGTCCCGCAGAGCTCCAGGCGGCCGTGACCCTGCTGGAGTGCGGGGGGGACCTCCAACCCCCCGGGGGGTCCCTGCGCCTCCCCTGCCGAGGGTCCGGGTTTTATTTTGGCAACTCTGACATGCTCTGGATCCGCCAGAGACCCAGGCATGGGCTGGAATGGGTTGGAAGTATCAGCAGCAGTGGTGGCAGCACCTACTATGCGCCGTCCGTCAAGGGCCGGTTCACGATCTCCAGGGACAACGGGCAGAGCTCGGTGATGGTGACCATGTACAACCTCAAGGACGAGGATTCCGGATCCTATTTCTGTGCCAAAGCTGCCTATAATAATTGGGGTGCTGCTGCTGGTGTGGATGGTGTTCACCTCATCCCCATCCCCGTGTCCCCACCTGTCCCCATTCCCCAGCCCCTTCCCCACACCCCAGCCCACGACCCCATTCCTGTCCCCGTGTCCCAGCTCTGAACTGGCTCTGTCCCACATTCTCAGGTCTTGGCCCCAAACCTCAGCTCTGGGCTCCAAGTCTCAGCCTAGGTCTCCAAACCCGGGTGCAAATGGTCAAGATTTGGGGAAAATGGGCCATATTTGGTGTGTGTCTGTGACTCAGGTCCACCACTGAAATTCTGGGCCAGAACAGAGATGGGGATGAGGACAAAGCTCAACCCTTGACCCAAACCCCGACTTTTGGCCCCAAATTTTGACACTTCTGCCGCCATATCCTCCTCCTGGCTGCCCTCTCAAGTGGGTCCTGCCCCTTTTTTCTGCAAGCCATGCCCCTTTTCCCCTTCTGGACCAATCAGATTCCTTGTTTCCATCATCTCCCCTTTGTCCCGCAGGGCTCCGGGCGGCTGTGACCCTGCTGGAGTGCAGGGGGTACCTCTAGCCCCCCGGGGGCTCCCTGCGCCTCCTCTGCCGAGGGTCCGGGTTCTATTTTGGGATTTTTGCCATGAACTGGGTCCGCCAGAGACCCGGGCAGGGGCTGGAATGGGTGGCATGGATCACCAGCAGAGGTGGCACCAGCTACGCGCCGTCGGTCAAGGGCCGTTTCACGATCTCCCAGGACAACGGGCAGAGCTCGGTGACGCTGACCATGAACAACCTCAAGATCGTGGATTCTGGATCCTATTTCTGTGCCAGAGAGGCTGGTTCCAGTTCTGGTGCTGGTTCTGATGGTTTTGACCCTGTCCCATCACCGCATCCCCACCTCTCCCCATTCCCCAGGTCCTTCTCTCCCGCCCTTGACCCCATTGTTGAGCCCCACGGACCAAAATATTGCCCATTTTCCCCAAATCTCAACCATGTGCACCCAGGTTTGGGGACCTTGGTTGAGCCTCAGAGCCAAGAGTTGAGATCTGGGACAGAACCAGCTCAGAGCTGGGACACCGGGGACAGGAATGGGGTCAGGGGCTGGGGATTAGTGGAAGGGTCTGGGGAATGGGGACAGGTGGGGACACAGGAATGGGAAAGGGGTCAAAACCATAAACAGCTGCTTGAGCATATTTTCCTTCTGGAGCTTTCCCACAGAAATAGGCGGCGGAATCCTCATCCTTGAGGTTGTTCATGGTCAGCGTCACCGAGCTCTACCCGTTGTCCCTGGAGATCCTGAACCTACCCTTAAACGTATCCCAGTAGTAGGTGTCTCCATCGTAGTCAATGAGCGCAATCCCTTCTAGCCCCTGCCCAGGCTGTTGGCGAACCCAAATAAAACTGGTTTGTCCAAAACTGAACCCGGACCCTTGGCAGAGGAGGCGCAGGGACCCCCCGGGGGGCTGGAGTTCGCCCCCACACTCCAGCAGGGTCACGGCTGCCCGGAGCCCTGCGGGACAAAGGGGAGATGGGGGTGAGTAGATGCAAAAGTCAGGCAGAGCTGTCAGAAAAATTAATGGGTGGATTGGGGCTAATTGCAGGGCTGAAGGCACTTTACCATTCAGGATACCTCTGTTGGATGTCTGGGGACAAACAAAGGGAATTGGTGGCGAAACCACCGAAGGTTTGGGGATGGGGGAGCGGACGTGACCCAGCTTGAGTGCGGGGGGAAACTCCACCCCCCCTCTGCCGAGGGTCCGGATTCAGTTTTGGCAGTTCCACCATGTACTGGATCCATCAGAGACCACGACAGGCGCTGGAGTTGCTGGCGGGGATCACCAGTGGTGGCACCACTGCCTACACGCCGTCTGTCAAGGGCCGGATCACGATCTCCAGGGACAACGGGCAGAGCTCGCTGACGCTGACCATGAACAACCTCAAGGACGAGGATTCCGGATCCTATTTCTGCGCCAAATCAGTTAAGGATGGCACTGGCTGGGAGACTGTTGCCTATCGTGTTGACCTCATGTCCTTTAGCAGAGTCCACAGAGATTGCGAGAGCTCCATGCAGGATTGAGACGTAACAGCTGAACTGCTTAGCCATGATGGGACAGCAAAATGATCTCCTGTCTTCTACCTCTCACACCAGAGCTTATCTCTGTAACCCCATTGGTGACTTCTCCCTGACCCTCACTGTTGCACACGTTTGGATCCCCCTCTACCCTATAAAAAGGGGCTGGTTTAGCCCATCTGACCGGAGAAGAGCTGTCGCTGGAACCCCTCACAGATCCCTCAATGAACCATGGCTGTGGAACCACCAGGACCTCTCCTGCTCCTCTCTGTCCGTCTGTTTCTGACCCAGCCAAAGGCGCCCCAGCGAGTGAGCAAAGAGGCTGAATCCTGAGAGCTGAGAATCACGAAAGAGCTGAAATCCTGAGAGAGTTGATAATCACGAAAGAGCTGAAATCACTTAATAGCTGAAATCCTGAGGGAGCTGAGAATCCCTAAAGAGCTGAAATCACTGAGCTTGCTGAGATGGTGGCATCTCTGAGCTGATTGGGTGTTGGGGCACTCTGTCTCCAAGATTTTTCCAGATTGGCCTGCATGGCTCGGGGATCAGCCCAAATCAGATATCTGGGTCTTATCAGGGTTGGGACACGGGGACAAGAACGGGGTCAGGGCTTGGGGTATGGGGGAAGGGCCTGGGGAATGGGGACAGGAGGGGTGCAAGGGCACAGGGACGGGGACAAAATGATAAGCAGCAGCTTAAGCCCAATTATCACCATAAGCACGTTTGGCACAGAAATAAACGGCGGAATCCTCATCCTTGAGGTTGTTCATGGTCAGCATCACCGAGCTCTGCCCGTTGTCCCTGGAGATCGTGAACCGGCCCTTGAATGATGGCGCATAGTAGGTGTAAGCACCATCGTACCTGATCCCCAAGACCCATTCCAGCCCCTGCCTGGGCCTCTGTCAAGTCCATTCCATTTCAAAACTCCCGAAACTGAACCCGGACCCTCGGCAGAGGAGGCGCAGGGAATCCCCGGGGGGCTGGAGGTCCCCCCTGCACTCCAGCAGGGTCACGGCCGCCCGGAGCCCCGCGGGAAAATGGGGAGATGATGGAAATGAGAAACCTGATTGGTCAAGGGCCCCTAAGTTGGGGTGGCCAGCTGGACAAAGGGGTGGAATCCACCTGGGAGGAGGATGATGAACTCTAAAGATCCCAGTTTGTGGCCAAGGGTCAGGATTTGGGTCAAAGGTTGAGCTTTGGTCTCATCCCCATCTCCCCTTTGTCCCGCAGGGCTCCGGGCGGCCGTGACCCTTCTGGAGTGCGGGGGGGACCTCCAGCCCCCGGGGGGCTCCCTGCGCCTCCTCTGCCGAGGGTCCGGGTTCAGTTTCGGCAGTGATGCCATGCAATGGGCGCGCCAGAGACCTGGGCAGGGGCTGGAGTGGCTCGCAGTGATCCACAGCGGTGGCAACACCAAGTACACGCCATCAGTCCAAGGCCAGTTGAGGATCTCCAGGGACACCGGGCTGAGCTCGGTGACGCTGACCATGAAAAGCCTCAAGGTCGAGGATTCCGGATCCTATTTCTGCGCCAAATCTGCTGATGATAATTGCAATCCTGGTGCTAATTATGGAGAGGCCTGAGGTGGATCCACCCCCATCTCAGTGACCCCTCCTGTCCTAAAGCCCCAGGTCCTTCTTCTAAATCTCCGCCCTTGACCGTTTGTCCGACGTCTGCCCCATTTCCACCCATGGTGACCAAAGACCCCAAACTCCGACTGGTTCTGCATCAAACCCAACTGAGTTGGTGCCAAAATTTGCCCCCTTTCACGCATATCTCGACCCTTTGGGCACTTTTAGGGGATGAGGGGGAGACTTGGGGCCAAGAGTTGAGTTTGGGGCCAGACACAGGGGAGGGTTTTTGGCCAATGGGCAGCGTTGGGGCAAAGGGGACAGGGTTGGGACAAAGGGTCAGGGTGAAGGTTTGGGGCCAATGGTTGAGTCTTGGGGCAGAAACAGGCGAGGGTTTGGGGTCAGTGGTGACCATTGATGCAAATAGGGACAAAGGGTCAAGATCTGAGACAAGAGGTGAGGTTTGGGATGAAAATCGAAAATTTGGAGATACAATGATGGGAAAGGAGCAAAATCTAGAAGTTTGATGCTATCAACAGCATTGTCACCATGATTAGCAACAGCCCAACAACCAGCACAAAAAGCCCTGGCACAGAAATAGGATCCGGAATCCTCGTCCTTCAGGTTGTTCATGGTCAGCGTCACCGAGCTCTGCCCGTTGTCCCTGCAGATCGTGAACCGGCCCTTGACCAATGGCGCGTAGCCGATATTTCCACCCGTGTTGGTGATCCCCGCGACCCACTGCAGCCCCTGCCTGGGTCTCTGTCGATACCAGCCCATCCCAAAACTCCCAAAACTGAACCCGGACCCTCGGCAGAGGAGGCGCAGGGACCCCCCGGGGGGCTGGAGGTCTCCCCCGCACTCCAGCAGGGTCACGGCCGCCCGGAGTCCTACCCCAAATCTTCACCAATTTCACTCAGAACTCCTCTGCTTCGGTCCCAAATCTCCACCAGATTTTTTGGCTATCCTTAAGTTCCTCAAAACCTGGAATTAAACTCAATATTCTCATTAATTAATTGGACACCTTCTCTTCAGGGTTCCACATTGATTTCAAAAGTAATACCACGTAAACAACGCCCAAAACCCCTGGGACCCCAACCCCGGCACATCCCGGCCTTGGCCTTGAGCTCCCTCCGGCTCCAGGCCCTGCTGCCCCTGCTGCCCCTCTCAGGCGGGCTCCGTCCCTTTTTTCTGGAACACATGCACCTTTTCCCCTTCTAGACCAATCATATTTCTCATTTTTAATCATCTCCCCTTTGTCCCGCAGGGCTCCGGGCGGCCGTGACCCTGCTGGAGTGCGGGGGGCACCTCCAGCCCCCCGGGGGGGTCCCTGCGCCTCCTCTGCCGAGGGTCCAGGTTCAGTTTCAGGAATGTGAACATGTACTGGGTCCGCCAGAGACCTGGACAGGGGCTGGAGTTCATGGCAGAGATCAGCTACGATCTTTCCAGAACCTACTATGCCCCAGTGGTCAAGGGCCTGTTCACGATCTCCAGGGACAATGGGCAGAGCTCGGTGACGCTGACCGTGAAAAACCTCAAGGATGAGGATTCCGGATCCTATTTCTGTGCCAAAGGCGCCGGTGGTTTTGCTGACTGGGCAGGTGCTGCTGGTGGTTATGTTGACCATCCCGGGTTTGGCCCCTCTCTCTCCTCTCCTGGTCCCCAGGTGTCCCCAAGCCCCAGCCCCTTCCCCCAGATCTCATACCTAGACCCCCATCTTGACCTCTGACCCCTGTGTCCATCCCTGGGCCAACATTGAGCTGTAGGACAAAGATTTTAGGAGCAAAGTTTATATCAAGAGACGAAGGTTGAAATTTTGGAGTTAAACAGCTGAAAGGTTTGGAGAAACGGTTGAGAGAGGGCTGAGGTTCGGGCGAGGGGTCTGGGGGTCTCAGAGCACTTGGGGCAGGGGATGGAGCCAACCGCAGCAGCACCAGGAGCATAACCATTGTCAGGTCTGGCACAGAAATAGGATCCGGAATTGGGGAAATGATGGTGGAGTCTGGGGGAAAATGGTCAAGATTTGAGAAATAGGGGTGAGGATTTTTGTGATGGATTAGAGAATTCTGAGTTATTTGGAAACAGAGAGGAGAGGGCTTGGGACCACAACCACCATCAACACCATAACCAGCACTAGCATCAGCACAACCACTGCTGTAACATTAGACACAGAAATAGGATCCGGAATCCTCGTCCTTGAGGTTGTTCATGGTCAGCGTAACCGAGCTCTGCCCGTTGTCCTTGGAGATCCTGAACCGACCCTGCACAGATGGCGCATAGATGGTGCTGGAACCATCGCTCCTGATCCACACGACGAATTCCAGCCCCTTCCCGGGTCTCTGGCGGATCCAGAACATGGAGAAACTCCCGAAACTGAACCCGGACCCTCTGCAGAGGAGGCGCAGGGACCCCCCGGGAGGCTGGAGGTCCCCCCCGCACTCCAGCAGGGTCATGGCCGCCCGGAGCCCTGCGGGACAAAGGGGAGAAGGGCATGAGGCCAAAGCTCAACCCTTGACCCCAAAATCCCAACTATTGGCCCCACGTTTTGACGATTGGTTCTTCTCCTCCTGCTCCTGGTCACCCTCCCAGCTGGGTCTCATTCCTTTTTCCAGCTGGCCACACCCACTGCAGGCCCACAGTCAATCAGGTTTCTCGTCCCCATCTCCTCTTTCTCCCGCAGGGCTCCGGGCGGCCGTGACCCTGCTGGAGTGCGGGGGGGATCTCCAGCCCCCCGGTAGGTCTCGGCTCCTCCTGTGCCAAGCCTCTGGATTCGACTTTGGCAATTCTGGAATGGTTTGGATCCGCCAGAAACCCGGGCAGGGGCTGCAATGGGTCGCGGGAATCAACAAGGACGGTTCCAGCACTGGCTACGCGCCATCAGTCATAGGCCAGTTCAGGACCTCCAGGGACGACCGGCAGAGCTTCATAACCCTGACAATGACCAACCTCCAGGACGAGGATTCCGGATCCTATTTCTGCACAAAAACTGTCGGTGCTGGTTGGGGTGCTGCTGTTTGACCCCATCCCCATCACTGCATCCCCACCTGTCCCCGTTCCCCAGCCCTTTACCCAGCTCCCAGACCCTGAGCTGGCCCGTGACCATTTCTCCATTTCCCTTTCCTCTCTCCGGCCCCAAACCCCAACCCTTGGCCATTGATCTCTCCCTAAACTCTGCCCCAAAGGTCAGCGCTGGGCCCGGGTCTGGGGACACGAATTCAGTCACCGAGAGCGGGGATGAGCGCTGGGATTTAGGGGAAGGGTCTGAGGTATGGGGACAATTAGGGACGCAACAAAGGGGACGGGGCTAAATGCTCCATAACCAGCACCAGCAGCGTCACTACGATCAGCAACAACAGCATTATAACTCTCAGGAGTTTTGGCACAGAAATAGGATCCGGAATCCTCGTCCTTGAGGTTGTTCATATTCAGCGTCACTGAGCACTGCCCGTTGTCCCTGGAGATGCCTACACGGCCACTGAACGATGATGGGTATCTGGTGTCTCCATCATAGTCAATCCCTACAATGTATTCCAGGCCGTGCCCAGGCCGCTGGCAAATCCACATCAGACTGGTTCGTCCAAAACTGAACCTGGACCCTCGGCAGAGGAGGTGCAGGGACCCCCCGGGGGGCTGGAGGTCCCCCCCACAATCCAGCAGGGTCACGGCTGCCCGGAGCCCTGCGGGACAAAGGGGAGATGATGGAGATCAAAACTCTGATGGGTCAAGTGCCCCCAAATGTGTGTGGCCTGCTCGACAATGGGGTAGAATCCTCCTGGGAGGATGATGAACTCTAAAGATCCCAATTTGGCGCCAATAGTCACGATTTGGGTCAAGGGTTGAGCTCTGGCCTCATCCCCATCTCCCCTTTGTCCCACAGGGCTTCGGGCGGCCGTGACCCTGCTGGAGTGCGGAGGGGACCTCCAGCCCCCCGGGGGGTCCCTGACGTTTCTGTGCCGAGGGTCCAGGTTCGATTTTGGGAATTTTGGACTGCTCTGGATGCGCCAGAGACCTGGGCAGGGGCTGGAATGGGTCTCCGGTATCAGGAACGATGGTGCTTACACCGCCTATGCGCCGTCGGTGCAGGGTCGTTTCAGGATCTCCAGGGACAACGGGCAGAGCTCGGTGACGCTGACCATGAACAACCTCAAGGACGAGGATTCCGGATCCTATTTCTGTGCCAAATCTGCTGCTGCTTGGAATTGGGGCGATGCTGCTGCTTATTGTGACAATGCCAGTTGTGCATCCAGCCCGGTCCCCGAGTTTCCCCCAGTCCCCAACCCCAGACCCTTCCCCCAAACCTCAGCCATTGACCCAGCCCTTGACCCTTTGTCCCCATTTGCACCAATGGTCAGCACTGGCCCCAAATCCTCCCCTGCTCCTGCCCCAAAACTCAACCATTGGCCCCAAACCTTCACCCCTGGCCTCCAGTTCAGGTCTCGCTCTTCAAGAGTTCCCATTTCTGCCCGTGCCACCTCAGCCAATGAGGACCCAGGGAGATGGGGGAGATTTGGCTGAAATGCCCAAAACTGGCGGAAAGTCGACTGTTGGTGCAGCTGGTGCAGACTTTGGGGGAAAATGGTGAAGATTTGAGGAGAAGATCTGTGATTTGGGGAAGGATCTGTGGGGATTGCAGACATTTGGTGACCACCATGGGGGGTGGGACCACTGCCGGAATTGTCACTAAAGGCAGCAACACCACCACCAAAACTACTAGTAGCTCATTTGGCAAAGAAATAGGATCCAGAATCGTCGCCCTTGAGGTTGTTCACAGTCAGCTATTACAGCGACCTGATGAAGGTCTTCAGGGTGAGAGAAGTGGACGAGAATCTTGGTTCACGATCGGAAGGCTGGATTTATTGATATATGATATACAATACATTATAACTATACTAAAAGGAATAAAGAGAGAAGTTGCAGAAGCGGCTAAGCTAAGAATAGCATAGGAAAGAAGAAAATAACAAAGTTCTGTGTCCAGCAGAAAGCAAGGACAAACTCTCCCGTGAGTGGTCAGCAAATCGAAACACTCACAGAAGACCAATCACAGATGCTCCTATTACATTCCACACCAGCAGATAATTATTGTTCACATTTTTCTTCTTGGGACCCAGCTTCCCAGAAAAGACAAACCCTAAAAGAAAGGATCTTATGAAAAAATCTCTGTGACAGGTCAGGAAGGGGGTCAGGGGTTGGGGTTTGGGGGAAGGCTCTGGGAGATGGGGACGGGGGGGACAGGGGGCAGGTAATGCCATCTAAACGTTCAAAAGAAGCAGGATCATCAATCCAACCACCATAAGCACATTTGGCACAGAAATAGGGTCCGGAGTCCTCGTCCTTGTGGTTGTTCATGGTCAGCGTCACCGAGCTCTGCCTGTTGTCCCTGGCGATCATGACCCGGCCTTTGAACGCGGGTGGGTACCAGTTGTATCCATCAATGTCTATCGCTGTGACCCACTCCAGCCCCTGCCCGGGTCTCTGGCGAAACCAGCCGAGCTCGAATTTCCCAAAATCCAACCTGGCCCCTCAGCAGCGGAGGCGCAGGGACCCCCTGGGGAGCTGGAGGTTCCCCCCGCACTCCAGCAGGGTCACGGCCGCCCGAAGCCCTGTGGGACAAAGGGGAGAAGGGGATGAGGCCAGAGCTCAACCCTTGACCCAAATCGTGACTATTGGCGCCAAATTGGGATCTTTAGAGTTCATCATCCTCCCAGGAGGATTCTACCCCATTGTCTAGCAGGCCACACCCATTTGGGGGCACTTGACCAATCAGAGTTTTGATCTCCATCATCTCCCCTTTGTCCCGCAAGGCTCCGGGCAGCCGTGACCCTGCTGGAGTGCGGAGGGGACCTCCAGCCCCCTGGGGGGTCCCTGCGCCTCCTCTGCCGAGGGTCTGGGTTCAGTTTTGGCAGTTTTGGCATGCTCTGGATATGCCAGAGACCTGGGCAGGGGCTGGAATGGGTCGCGTGGATCGATAATACTGGTGGTTACACCTACTACGCGCCATCGGTCAAGGGCCGGTTCAGGATCTCCAGGGACAACGGGCAGAGCTCGGTGACGCTGACCATGAACAACCTCAAGGACGAGGATTCCGGATCCTATTTCTGCGGGTAATCTGCTTATAACAATTAGGGTACTGGTGCTGGTTTGGATGGTTTTGGTCCGGACCCCGTGGCCGTGTCCCGACTGGCTCCTAAATCCAAGACCCTTCCCCAAAATCCAAACCCTGTTGCCCATTCCTGACTCTGTCCAAACCCTGGAGTGGTTCTTCCCCAAATTCTCCAATTCTTGCCACAAAATTTACCCATATCTTGACCCTTGGTCTGAAATTGCCCTTTTAAATACAAAGTTTTGGGGCGCAAAGAGGACGTTTGGGGTCAGGAGATGTGGTTTGGGGTTGGCAGGTGAGAATTGGGGCCGAGGCAGAGCAAGGTTGGGATCAATGGTCAAGGGCTGGGTGTGGGCTGGGGGCTTGGGGGAACGGTCTGAGCAAAGGGGACGGGGGGACACGGGGATGGGAGAGGGGACACCATGGGCATCGTCATTATGAGCAGCACCTTCAGGGTAATTACTAGCAGCACACTTGGCCCAGAAATAAACGGCGGAATCCTCGTCCTTGAGGTTGTTCATGGTCAGCGTCACTGAGCTCTGCCCGTTGTCCCTGGAGATCCTGAACCGGACCCTTGACCGATGGCGCGTAGCTGGTGCGGCCACCATTGCAGATGATCCCTGTGACGTATTCCAAACCCTGCCCGGGTCTCTGGTGGATCCAGTACCTGCCAAAATTCCCAAAATTGAACCCGGACCCTCGGCACAGCAACGTCAGGGACCCCCAGGGGGGCTGGAGGTCCCCCCCGCACTCTAGCAGGGTCACGGCCGCCCAGAGCTCTGTGGGACAAAGGGGAGATGGGGATGAGGCCAAAGCCCAACATTGACCCAAATCCTGACTCTTGGCCCCAAACTGGGGTCCTTGGAGTTCACCATGCTCCTCTCTCGTGCGTCCCACCACTGTTTCTGGCATGCCATGCCAACTTGGGCACTCTT
Organism: Melozone crissalis; assembly: GCF_028551555.1. Lineage (NCBI taxonomy): Eukaryota > Metazoa > Chordata > Aves > Passeriformes > Passerellidae > Melozone > Melozone crissalis. Next base: position 4,625,232 of record NW_026535856.1, read on the forward strand.
CACCAATCCAGCTCCTCATCCCCATCTCCCCTTTGTCCCGCAGGGCTCCGGGCAGCCGTGACCCTGCTGGAGTGCGGGGGGGACCTCCAGCCCCCCGGGGGCTCCCTGCGCCTCCTCTGCTGAGGGTCCGGGTTCAGTTTCGGGGATTTTGGGATGAGCTGGATCAGCCAGAGGCCCAGGCAGGGGCTGGAATTTGTGGCGAGTTTCACCAGTGATGGCGCCACTCCCAAATACGCGCCATCAGTCAAGAGCTGGTTCAGGATCGCCAGGGAACACGGGCAGAGCTCAGTGATGCTGACCATGAACAACCTCAAGGAGGAGGATTCCGCCGTTTGTTTCTGTGTCAAACTTTGCAATGGTTACGCTGGCAATGCTATTGACGCTGGTTTTGGCATCAATCCTGATAGTGACCATGATGGTCAACAAATATTTCTAATCCCAGAGATCCTTCCTGAAAATCCCAGCCGTGTTCCTAAAATCTTGACCATTTCCCCCAAACTCCACCATCACTTCCCCAATTCCCAATTTCCCCCAATTTTGTTCATTTCTCCCCAGTCTGGCCCTTCCCTTCCGTCCCAGTGCGGAACGGGGATCACTCCAGGGCCCATTGCACACAATGCTTTTTGTGCAGCCGGCGCTCTGCCGCAGCGCCCCGAGGCTGAGCTGCCCTCTGCCAAACACAGATGTTCACCAAAAACCAAAACCAGGAACATTCTGTTTCCTTTCCTGCCCGGGCCAGGCCCCGGCAGCTGCCGGGGAGGAAGTGGGGGGAGGCTGCGGAGCCCCAAAATCGCGGCGTCTTCTCCTCCCTCCTTCCCTTTGTCCCTCCTGGGGCTTCACTTCTCCCTCAGCAGCCTCGATGTCTGGTGCTGCTCCTTGGGGCTGGGCTGGAATCCTCTCTGGGAGCTCTGAACATGGTGACGATGCTGGTGGTGGCCCCAAAACCCCATCCCTGACTCCGCAAATGTCCCAAAATCCCCAAATCCTGTACCAAATCCCAACCCTTGACCCCATTCTTGACCTTCTCCCCGAATGTCCACCATCTTTGCCCCAACGCTGGACTTTCTCCCAGTTTTGCCCATTCCACCCAAATCTCCCCCAGCTCCTGGGCCCTGATTGGAGGACGCCTGAACTGGAGTCCAGGGCTGAGGGTTTGGGGCCAATGGTTGAGTTTTGGGGCAGGAGCAGGGGAGGGTTTGGGGTCAGTGCTGATCATTGGGGCAAATGGGGGAGATTTGGGACAAAGGGTCGAGGGCTGAGGTTTGGGGGATAATTTAAAGGAAGAGTCTCAGTTTTGGGACAGGTGAGGACCCAGAGATGGGGATGGATGCACCACGGCCATCGTCACTCTAAGCAGCAGCACCACCATAACCACTAGTACCACGTTTGGCACAGAAATAAACGGCGGAATCCTCGTCCTTGAGGTTGTTCACGGTCAGCGTCACCAAACTCTGCCCGTTGTCCCTGGAGATCGTGGCCCGGCCCTTGGCCGACAGCGCGTAGTCGGTGCTACCACCACTGCTGCTGATACTGGCAATGTATTCTAGCCCCTGCCCGGGTCTCTGGTGCACCCATTGCATGCCAAAACTCCCGAAATCAAAGTCGGACCCTCGGCAGATGAGGCGTAGGGAACCCCCGGGGGGCTGGAGGTCCCCCCCGCACTCCAGCAGGGTCACGGCTGCCCGGAGCCCTGCGGGACAAAGGGGAGATGGGCACGGGGCCTGGCTGTGCCATTCCCGTTCCCAGCACAAAGTCAGACACCATTGTCTCTCTCCCTCTCTCTCCCTCTCTCCCTCTCTCCCTCTCTCTCTCTCCCTCTCTCTCTGTCTCTCTCTCTCATTATTTTTCCTGGAGCAGCACAGGGAGAAGAAGAAGATGAAACAATTCCCATCTCTCATCGCTGCTCCTGCTGTTTCTGCACATGTGGAACGTGTCTGGGGGATTGTTCCCCTCCAGGCATTTACCAGTTGGGTTCTGCTGATTGATTCTTATTCTTTTTCAATTTAATTGCTCACAGGTTTTCTATAGGATATTTTAGTGTCTTTTGTACTGAATTCTTTTAGTATCTCTTTAGTGGAGTGGTAATATAGCAGAAATGAAATAGAATATGTTATTAATGAGATATAATAAAGTATTAAGTAGATATAGAATTAATGTAATATAGTACAGATTGAATGCCGCAATTGTGCAGCATTCTGAGTCATGGGGTCAGATGCCAATCAATTCTAGTTTCCAAAATAAACTGGGCGTAGCCAGATCTGGAGGTGGGCGGAACCCACCTGGGAACGCCAGCAGGAGGAGGAGCTGGAGGATGGGGAGGTCCAAGGGTCCCAATTTGGGGCCAAGAGTCAGGATTTGGCTCAAGGGCTGGGGTTTTCCCTCACCCCCTTCTCCCCTTTTTCCCGCAGGTCTCCGGGCGGCTGTGACTCTGTGGGAGTGCGGGGGGCACCGCCAGCCCCCCGGGAGGTCCCTGCGCCTCCTCTGCCGAGGGGCCGGGTTCGATTTTGGACAATTTGGGATGGGCTGGATGCGCCAGAGGCCCGGGCAGGGGCTGGAACACGTTGCGAGTGTCAACAACAATGGAGGTTACACCGAGTACACGCCATCAGTCCAGGGCCGGTTCAGGATCTCCAGGGAGAACAGACAGAGCTCGGTGACGCTGACCATGAACAACCTCAAGGACGAGGATTCCGGATCCTCATTCTGTGGGAAATCTGCTAATGCTGGTTGGCCTGCTGCTCCTACTCATATTGACCATGCCAGTTTTGGCATCACCCCTGTCTGAGCCCCCCGTCCCCAAACCCAGACCCTTCCCCCCAAACCTCAGCCCTTGACCCCTTGTCCCAAATCTCCCCCATTTGCGTCAATGGTCAGCACTGACCCCAAACCCTCCCCTGCTCCTGCCCCAAAACTCAACCATTGGCCCCAAACCTTCACCCCTGGGCTCCAGTTCAGGCCTCCTCCAATCAGGGCCCGGGACTTGGAAGAGATTAGGGAGAAATGGGCAAAAATGGAGGAAAGCACAGAGTTGGGGCACAATGGCAGGGTTTGGGGGAAAATGGTTGAGGTTTTAGAAAGGCCGAAACTTGGTGGAAGCATCACTGGGATTGGAGAAATTTCACGACCATCGTGGTCACCACCAGAAGTGAAGGCAAAAAGAGCAGCAGCATCACCACCAGCATAACCATTGTCACATTTGGCACAGAAATAGGATCCGGAATCCTCGTCCTTGAGGTTGTTCATGGTCAGCGTCACCGAGCTCTGCCCATTGTCCCTGGAGATCCTGAACAGGCCCTTAACTGACGGCGTGTAGTACGTGCTTGAACCATTTCCGCTGATCCCTGCAAGCCACTCCAGGCCCTGCCCAGGTCTCTGTCGGACCCATTGCATGGAAAAACTCCAAAAATCAAACCCGGACCCTCGGCAGAGGAGGCGCAGGGACCCCCCGGGGGGCTGGAGGTCCCCCCTGCACGCCAGAAGGGTCATGGCCGCCCGGAGCGCTGCGGGACAAAGGGGAGATGAGGATGAGGCCAAAGATCGACCCTTGACCCAAATCCTGACTCTTGGCCCTAAATTGGGATCTTTAGAGTTCATCATCCTCCCGCCAGGAGCATTCTACTCCTTTGTCCATCTGGCCACAACCACTTGGAGGTCCTTGACAAATCAGAGTTTTGATTTCCCTCATCTCCCCTTTGTCCTGCAGGGCTACGGGCGGCCGTGACCCTGCTGGAGTGTGGGGGGCATCTCCAGCCCACCGGGGGGTCCCTGACGTTGCTGTGCCGAGGGTCCGGGTTCAGTTTCGGGGGTCACTCCATGCAATGGATCTGCCAGAGCCCCGGGCAGGGGCTGGAATGGCTCGCGGGGATCCACAGCTCTGAGGGTTACACCCACAATGCCCCGTCGGTCACGGGACAGGTCAGGATCTCCAGGGACAACGGGCAGAGCGACACTGCCCTGACCATGATCGACCTGCAGGACGAGGATTCCGGATCCTATTTCTGTGCCAAAGCCGCTGGGGCGGATGGCGATGACCATGATGCCAATGCTATTGACTCCACCCACATCGTCGTGTCCCCAAATGACCCCATTCCCCAGACCCTCCCCCAAGTCCCAGCCCTCGTCCCCACTCTCGGTGACTGAATTCGTGTCCCCAGCCCCAGGCCCAGCGCTGACCTTTGGGGCAGAGTTAGGGGGAAGATCAACGGCCAAGGGTTGGGGTTTGGGGCTGGAGAGGGAAAAGGGAAATGGAGAAATGGTCACGGGCGGGGTCAGGGGCTGGGAGCTGGGGAAGGGTCTGGGGAATGGGGACAGGTGGGGGTGCTGTGTTTGGTGTGGGGCAATCACTGGGAAGGTCCCCATGGGCAACAGCAACAGGAGCACCAGTATTGACAGATTTCCCACAGAAATAGATGGCGGAATCCTCGTCCTTGAGGTTGTTCATGGTCAGCGTCACTGAGCTCTGCCCGTTGTCCCTGGAGATCGTGAACCGGCCCTTGACGGATGGCGCATACCAGGTGCTGCCACCATTACTGATATCTGCAATGTCCTCCAGCGTCTGCCCGGGTCTCTGGCGATACCAGCCCATCCCAAAACTGCCAAAATCGAACCCGGACCCTCGGCAGAGGAGGCGCAGGGATCCCCCGGGGGGCTGGAGGTCCCCCCTGCACTCCAGCAGGGTCCCGGCCGCCCGGAGCCCTGCGGGACAAAGGGGAGATGGGGATGGGAAACCTGATTGGTGAAGAGTGCCCAACTTCGCATAGCATGCTTCAAAAATGGGGCAGGACCCACCTGTGAGCAGGGTGATGAACTCCAATGGTCCCAATTTGAGGCCAATAGTCAGGATTTAGGTCAAGGGTTGAGCTTTTCCCTCATCCCCATCTCCCCTTTGTCCCGCAGGGCTCCGGGCAGCCGTGACCCTGCTGGAGTGCGGGGGGCAACCTCCAGACCCCCGGGGGGTCCCTGCGCCTTCTCTGCTGAAGGTCCGGGTTAAATTTTGGACAATTTGGGATGGGCTGGTGTCGTCAGAGGTCCGGGCAGGCCCTGGAATGCGTCGTGAGTGTGAACAACAATGGTGGTTACCCCAAATACGCGCCATCGGTCAAGGACTGGTTCACGATCTCCAGGGACAACGGGCAGAGCTCGGTGACGCTGACCATGAACAACCTCAAGGACGAGGATTCTGGATCCTATTTCTTTGTGAAATCTGTCAATACTGGTAACCCTGTTGCTGCCTATATTGACCATTCCGGTGGTTGCACCACCCCATCAGAGCCCCCCTTGTCCCCAAACCCAGACTCTTCCTCCCCAAACCTCAGCCCTTGACCCTTTGTCCCAAATCTCCCCCATTTGCCCCAATGGTCAGCACTGACCCCAAACCCTCCCCTGCTCTTGCCTAAAAACTCAACCATTCGCCCCAAAACTTCACCCCTGGGCTCCAGTTCAGGCCTCCTACAAACAGGACCTTGGACTGGGTTGAGGTTATGGAGAAATGGGCAAAATTGGAGAAACGTACAGAGTTTGGGACACATTGGTAGAGTTTTGGAGAAAATGGTTGAGGTTTTAGAAGGGCTGAAACTTGAGGGACGCATCGCTGGGATTGGAGAAATTTCATGACCCTCATGGTCATTAGCATAAGTGAAGGCAAAAAGAGCAGCAGCATTACCACCAGCATAACCATTGTCACGTTTGGCACAGAAATGGGATCCAAAATCCTCGTCCTTGAGGTTGTTCATGGTCAGCGTCACCGAGCTCTTCCCGTTGTCCCTGGAGATCCTGAACAGGCCCTTGGCCGATGGCACATAGTTGGTGGTGCCACCATTTTCACTGATCCCTGCGAGCCACTCCAAGCCCTGCCCGGGTTTCTGGCGGATCCACTGCATGCCGAAACTGCCAAAACTGAACCCGGACTCTCGGCAGAGGAGGCGCAGGGAACCCCCGGGAGGCTGGAGGTACCCCCCCCGCACTCCAGCAGGGTCACGGCTGCCCGGAGCCCTGCGGGACAAAGGGGAGATGGGGATGAGAAACCTGATTGGTCCAGAGCCTCCTAGTGGGCAAGGCCAGCTGTAAAAAGAGGCGGGACCCACCTGGGAGGAGGAGGATGAACTTCAAGGGTCCAAGTTTGGGGACAATAATCAGGACTTGGGTCAAGGGTTGAGCTTTGGCCTCATCCCCATCTCCGCTTTGTCCCACAGGGCTCCGGGCCGCCGTGACCCTGCTGGAGTGCGGGGGGCACCTCCAGCCCCCCGGGGGATCCCTGCGCCTTTTCTGCCGAGGGTCCGGGTTCAGTTTTGGGAGTTATGAAATGTTCTGGATCCGCCAGAGGCCCGGGCAGGGTTTGGAATACGTCGCAGGGATCTACAATCCTGATGGCACCACCTACTACAATCCATCGGTCACGGCCCGGTTCAGGATCTCCAGGGACAACGGGCAGATCTCGGTGACGCTGCCCATGAACAACCTCAAGGATGAGGATTCCGGATCCTATTTCTGTGCCGAGAGTGCTGGTGCTGGTTGGGCTGAAAGTGCTCATCTTATTGACGATGGCCTTGCTGTCCCCATCCCCATCTCCGTGTCCCCGCCCTGTCCCCGTTGCCCAGACCCTTCCCCCACACCCCCAGCCCACACCCAGCCCTTGACCATTGATCCCAACCTTTCTCTGCCTCAGCCCCACTTCTCACCCGCTGACCCCAAACCACAACTCCTGACCCCAAATCACCTCTTTGTGCCCCAAACCTTTGCTCTGAAGGTCAGGGATTGAGGCCCAGGGTCCCGATTTGGGGCCAAAGGTTCAGGATTCGTGTCAGCGGCTGTGGCTGAGAGCGCAAAGTGGGATTTTGGGGCAGAATCGGGCGTTTTTGGTGCAAACTTAGTTGGATTTAGGGCAGAACCAGTTTGGGGGTTTGGCTCCATGGTTGGCGTCGTGCAACTGGGGGAGATCTGGGACAAAGGGTCAAGAATGCGGTGAAGGGCTGAGACCCAGGGGAAGGGTCTGGGGATTGGGGACAGGAAAGGACACTGAGATGGGGGCTTGGATCCACCATGGATGTCACCTAAATTAGCACCAGGACCCACATAACCAGCATAAGCACTTTTGGCACAGAAATAGGATCCGGAATCCTCGTCCTTGAGGTTGTTCATGGTCAGCGTCACCGAGCTCTGCCCGTTGTCCCTGGAGATCCTGGACTGGCCCTTGACTGATGGCGCGTAGAAGGTGCCGGAACCATCCCAGCTGATCCCTGCAAGCCACTCCAGGCCCTGCCCGGGTCTCTGGCGGATCCAGTTCATGTCGTAGCTCCCGAAACTGAACCCGGACCCTGGGCAGAGGAGGCGCAGGGACCCCCCGGGGGTCTGGAGGTCCCCCCCGCACTCCAGCAGGGTCACGGCCGCCCGGAGCCCTGCGGGACAAAGGGGAGATGGGGATGGGGCCAAAGCTCAACCCTTGAACAAAATTCTGATTATTGGCCCCAAATTCTGACCCCTGGGCCTTCTCATCTTCCTCCAAAGTGGGTCCCGACTCTTTTCCAGCTGGCCAAACCCACTTTGAAGCCCTGGACCAATCAGGTTTCTCATCCCCATCTCCCCTTTGTCCCGCAGGGCTCCTGGCGGCCGTGATCCTGCTGGAGTGCAGGGGGGACCTCCAGCCCCCCGGGGGGTCCCTGCGCCTCATCTGCCGAGGGTTCTGGTTCTTTTTTGGGGGTTTTGGCATGCACTGGGTGCGCCACAGACCCGGGCTGGGGCTGGAATGCCTTGCAGGGATCAGCAGTGGTGCTTACACCGACTACGCGCCATTGGCGCAGGGCCGGTTCAGGATCTCCAGGGACAACGGGCAGAGCTCGGTGACGCTGGCCATGAAAAACCTCAAGGACGAGGATTCCGGATCCTATTTCTGTGCCAAGGTTGCTGGTGCTACTGCTCCATATAATGATGCCTATGCTATTGGGCCCGCACCCATCGCTGTGTCACCACTTGCCCTCACCTGTCCCAGACCCTTCCCCAAACCCCAGCCCCTGACCCCATTCCTTTCCCCATGCCCCAACCTCAAGGACGAGGATTCTGGATCCTATTTCTGCGCCAGGGTTGCTGATGGTTATTGTGCTGGTTGGGGTGCTGCAAATATTGTTTATGTGTTTTTCCCTCTCCCTGTGCCCCAAGCCTTCCCTCCACTCCTGATCCTTTGTCCCAACCCTGCCCTGCTCTGGCCCCAAATCTCAGCTCCTGGCCCCAAATCAGGGCCGGTTTCACCCTGAGCTTGGCCTCAGCCGTAAAATCCCAACCATTGCCCCCAGACTGGACCCATTCTGGCTCAGAAATTCAGTGGTGGATCTGAGTCAAAGACACAGACCAAATCTGGCCCATTTTCCCCAAATCTTGACCATTTGCACCCAGTTTTAGAGACCTAGGCTGAGACTTGGAGCCCAGAATTGAGGTTTCGGGCCAAGAATTGAGAATGTGGGGCAGAGCCAGCCCAGAGCTGGGACACGGGGACAGGAGTGGGGTCAGGGGCTGGGGATTGGGGAAGGGGCTGGGGACTGGGGACAGGTGGGGACACAGCGATAGGGATGAGGTGAACACCATCCATACCAGCAGCAGCACCCCAATTATTATAGGCAGCTTTGGCACAGAAATAGGATCCGGAACCCTCGTCCTTGAGGTTGTTCATGGTCAGCGTCACCGAGCTCTGCCCGGTGTCCCTGGAGATCCTGAACGGACCCTGGGCGGATGGCGCGTAGTTGGTGCTGCCACCACCACTGCTGATACTTCCAACCCCTTCCAGCCCCTGCCAGGGTCTCTGGCGGATCCAGCACATTTCAAAACTTCCAAAATGAAACCCGGAACCTCGGCAGAGGAGGCACAGGGACCCCCCGGGGGGCTGGAGGTCCCCCCCGCACTCCAGCAGGGTCACAGCCGCCCGGAGCCCTGCGGGACAAAGGGGAGATGGGGATGAGGGCAAAGCTCAACCCTTGACCCAAATCCTGACCCGTGGCCCAAACTGGGACCCTTGGAGTTCATCATCGTCCTGCCAGGTGGGTCCTGTCTGATTTTTGAAGCATGCCATGCAAAGTTGGGCACTCTTTACCAATCAGGTTTCTCAATCCCATCTCCTCTTTGTCCCGCAGGGCTCCGGGCGGCCGTGACCCTGCTGGAGTGCGAGGGGCACCTCCAGCCCCCCGAGGGGTCCCTGCGCCTCCTCTGCAGAGGGTCCGGGTTCGATTTTGGAGGTTCCACTCTGTATTGGATCTGCCAGAGACCCGGGCAGGCGCTGGAGTGGCTCGCTGGGTTCAGCGGCAGCGCCACCTACGCGCCATCGGTCAAGGGCCGGTTCACGATCTCCAAGGACAACGGGCAGAGCTTGGTGACGCTGACCATGAACAACCTCAAGGACGAGGATTCCGCCGTTTATTTCTGTGCCAAAGCAACCGGTGCTTATAGCAATGGTGGTGCTGCTTATGTCCTCACGTCAGGAATTTTAGCCCAAGGTTTAAATTCTTGACCTCTCATCTCAGCCTTGGTCCCAAATGTTGACCATGTCTGTAATCTTTGGTTTACAAGGGCACTGAGTGTGGCCCAGAGGTGACACTGGGGACAAAACCAGACTAGGACTGGGACAAAGGGTCAGGAATGGGGTCCAGGTGTCCGGGCAGAGACCTCCCCCTCCAGCCCAGCCCCTCCCCAGCTCGGGGTCAGTGGGAAACTCCCGCAGCAGGACTCGAACCCCTGGCCCTGGGCAACCATGGGGAGATTGATCAGCCCGGGTGGGGACAGAGGGGCCAGGGCTGGGTCTGGGGAGGGGTCTGGGGAGAGCTGGGGAAATGGCCATGGGGGAATGGCCCAAAGTACTGGCAGTGTTGGCATTGCCACCAGAACTACGCTTGGCACAGAAATAGGATCCGGAATCCTCGTACTTGAGGTTGTTCATGGTCAGCGTCACTGCGCTCTGCCCGTTGTCCCTGGAGATCCTGAACCGGCCCTTGACTGATGGCGCGTAGTTGGTGTAGGAACCACTGCTGTAGATGCCTGCGAGCCATTCCAGTCCCTGCCCGTGTCTCTGACGCAGCCAGTGCATGGAGAAACTGCCAAAACTGAACCCGGACCCTCAGCAGAGGAGGCGCAGGGAGCCCCCGCGGAGCTGGAGGTCCCCACCAGACTCCAGCAGGGTCAGGGCCGCTCCCCCTTCCCCAAACCTTCACTGCTTTTGCCCCAAATACCCTTTGTCTGTCCCCAAACATCCAACAGAGGTATCCTGAATGATAAAGTGCCTTAAACCCTGCAATTACCTCCGATCCACCCATTAATTAATTGGACACCTCCACCTGACTTTTGCATCACCCCATCCCCATCTCCCCTTTGTCCCGCAGGGCTCCGGGCGGCTGTGACCCTGCTGGAGTCCGGGGGGGACCTCCAGCTCCCCGGGGGGGGGGTCCCTGCGCGTCCTCTGCCAAGGGTCCGGGTTCAGTTTTGGCAGTTTCTCCATGTTCTGGATCAGCCAGAGACCCGGGCAGGGGCTGGAATACATTGCGGGGATCAAGAGCACCGGTGGTGGCATTGGCCACTCAGATTCAGTGCAGGGCCGGTTCACGATCTCCAGGGACAAGGGGCAGTACTCGGTGACGCTGACCATGAACAACCTCAAGGACGAGGATTCCGGATCCTAATTCTGTGCCAAGGCTGCTGGTGCCTGTTGGGGTAATGATGTCACTGTTATTGGCCACTTCCCCTTGCCTGGGTCCCTCCTGTCCCAATATCCCCAGAACCTTTACCCAAATCTCAGCCCTTGACCTCATTTTTGACCCTTTGCCCAGATCTCCCCCAGTTCCACCCACCGTGGCAAAAGACCCCAAACCCCCAAATTGGTTCTGCCCCAAACCCTCCTGCTTTGGCCCCAAAACTTGCCCGATTCTGCCCCAAATCCCCACTTTGGGATCCCAGCCGCAGCCGCTGACCCAAACCCCACCTGCTGTCCCCAAATCTCGGCCCTTTGGGTGCTTTTGGGGCACGAGGGGGAGATTTGGGGCCGAGACTTGATTTTTGGGGCAGACCCAGGGCAGGGTTTGGGGCCAATGGGAAGAGATGGGGCAAAGGGGGCGTGACTGGGACAAAGGGTCATTGGTGGGTCACGGGGGTTTGGGGAAGGGTCTGGGGACAGCTGGGGACAGGGACGGGGTTGAAACCCCAAACACCAGCCCAACCACCCATAAAAAGCAGTAAGAGCAGTGCTAAAACCAGAAGATTTGGCACAGAAATAGGATCCGGAATCCTCGTCCTTGAGGTTGTTCATGGTCAGCGTCACCGAGCTCTGCCCGTTGTCCTTGGAGATCGTGACCCGGGCCTGGACTGAACCTGCGTCCCTGGTGGTGCCACCACCACTGCTGATGCTGGCGATGAATTCCAGCCCCTGCCCGGGTCTCTGTTGGACTCGGCCCATTGCAAATTGTCCAAAATTGAACCCAGACCCTCGGCAGAGGAGGCGCAGGGACCCTCCGGGGGGCTGGAGGTTCCCCCCGCACTCCAGCAGGGTCACGGCCGCCCGGTGCCCTGCGGGACAAAGGGGAGATGGGGATGAGGCCAAAGCTCAACCCTTGACCCAAATCCTGAACCTTGGCCCCAAACTGGGACCCTTGGAGTTCATCATCCCCCTCCTGCAGCACCTGCTGGCCCTCCCAGGTGGATCCCACACCCTTCTTCTGGAATGGCAGTGCCCACTTTGGATCCACAGCCAATGCAGCTCCTTGTCCCCATCTCCCCTTTGTCCCGCAGGCCTCCGGGTGGCCGTCACCCTGCTGGAATGCGGGGGGGACCTCCAGCCCCCGGGGTTCCGTGCGCCTCCTCTGCCGAGAGGCCGGTTTCAGTTTCGGGAGTGTTGAGATCTTCTGGATCCACCAGAGCCACGAGCAGGGGCTGCAATTCCTGGCAGGGATGAGCAGCAGTGGCAGCACCAAGTACTCACTGTCGGTGCAGGGTCGGTTCACGATCTCCACGGACAACGGGCAGAGCTCGGTGACGCTGCCCATGAACAACCTCAAGGACGAGGATTCCGGATCCTATTTCTGTGCCAAACATTTTGGTGCTTGGGCTGGTTTTGGTGCTCATGGTTTTGGCCTCCATCCGACCCCCATGGCTGGGACCCCACCTTTGCTCCTCCCCAGGTCGTCCCTTCAATGCTCCACCCCTTACTCTATTCTTCAGGGTTTGTTCTCATTCTCCAAAACTGTGTGTCCAAATTCACAGAATTCACACAATTCACACAACTCACAGAATTCACAGGTTGGAAGACACCTTCAAGACCCTTAAGTCCAACGCAGCCCCAGCTCCTCATCTCTGGGACCCAGGGCGACCTCCAGGCTTTGTTGAGCTCACCCATGGTTGGTGATTCCACCCCCTCCCCGGGGAAAACCAATCCAATTCCTTTTGACTCTTTTAATGAAAAACTTTTTCCTGATTTCCAACTGAAATTTCCCCCAGGTCCGGCCCAACCTGAGGGGCCGGAGCTGGGCACAGCCTAGGAGGTGTCGCCTTACCTGTGCCAGGCAAAAAGGCCGAATGACCTTCCTGTCCATGCCGCTCCTTGGGGCCAAGATTTGGGGCCAGGAGCTGAGATTTGGGGCCAGAGCAGGACAAGGTTGGGACAAAGGGTCAGGAGTGGGGTCTGGGGTTGGGAATTGGGGAGATGGGGGTCCCCAATAGCTGCTCAATTGCATCAACACTATAACCACCACCACGAGCATCAGGACGTTTGGAGCAGAAAAAGGATCCGGAATCCTCGTCCTTGAGGTTGTTCATGGTCAGCGTCACCAAGCTCTGCCCCTTGTCCCTGGAGATCGTAACCCAGCCCTTGACCGATGGCGCGTACCAGGTGCTGCCACTACCGTTGATAACTCCAATGTATTCCAGCCCCTGCCCAGGTCTCTGGCGGATCCAGAAGAGGGTGAAACTGCCAAAACTGAACCCGGACCCTTGGCAGAGGAGGCGCAGGGACCCCCCGGGGGACTGAAGGTGCCCCCCGCACTCCAGCAGGTTCACGGCTGCCTGGATCCCTGCGGGACAAAGGGGAGATGGGGATGAGGCAAAAGCTCAACCCTTAACCCAAATCCTGACTCTTGGCCCCAAATTGGGACCCTTATAGTTCATCACCCTCCTCACAGCTAGGACTCGATACTTTATCAAGCTTGACCCTCCCAGTTTGCGGCCCTGAAACAATCAGGTTTCCCATCCCCATCTCCCCTTTATCCCGCAGGGCTCCGGGCGGCCGTGACCCTGCTGGAGTGCGGGGGGGACCTCCAGTCCCTCGGGGGGTCCCTGACGTTGCTGTGCCGAGGGTCCAGGTTCAGTTTTGGGGGTCACTCCATGCTCTGGATACGCCAGAGCCCCGGGCAGGGGCTGGAATGGGTCTCGGGGATCCACAGATCTGGGGGTTTCTCCTACTATGCCCCATCGGTCAAGGGCTGTTTCAGGATCTCCATGGACAATGGGCAGAACTTCACAGCCCTGACCATGATCGACCTGCAGGACGAGGATTCCGGATCCTATTTCTGTGCCAAAGCCACTGGGGCGGATGGCAATTACCATGATGCCAATGCTATTGACTCCACCCCCATCGTTGTGTCCCCAAATGTCCCCATTCCCCAGACCCTCCTCCAAATCCACGCCCTCGTCCCCACTCTCGGTGACTGAGTTTGTGTCCCCAGCCCCAGGCCCAGCGCTGACTTTTGGGGCAGAGTTAGGGGGAAGATCAACGGCCAAGGGTTGGGGTTTGGGGCCGGAGAAGGGGAAAGGGAAATGGAGAAATGGTCACGGGCCGGGTCAGGGGCTGGGAGCTGGGGAAGGGTCTGGGGAATGGGGACAGGGGGGGACAAAGCAATGGGGAAGGGGTCAATACAGCAGGCATCGTTATCACCAGCATAAGCAGGAAAACCCTTGGCACAGAAATAGGATCCGGAATCCTCGTCCTTGAGGTTTTTCATGGTCAGCGTCACCGAGCTCTGCCCGTTGTCCCCGGAGATCCTGACCCGGCCCCTGAACGATGGCGCGTAGTCGGTGCTGCCACTGCTCTGGATCCCCGCGACGTATTCCAAACCCTTCCCGGGTCTCTGGCGGACACAGCTCATTCCAAAATTCCCGAAATTGAACCCGGACCCTCGGCAGAGGAGGCGCAGGGAACCCCCAGGGGCTGGAGGTTCCCCCTGCACTCCAGCAGGGTCACGGCTTCCCAGAGGCCTGCGGGACAAAGGGGAGATGGGGATGAGAACCCTGATTGGTCCAGGGCCACAAACTGGGAGGGGAAAGCTTGGGAGGAGGATGATGAACTCCAAGGGTCCCAGTTTGGGGCGAAGGGTAAGGATTTGGATCAAGGGTTGAGCTTTGGCCCCATCCCCATCTTCCCTTTGTCCCGCAGGGCTCCGGGCAGCCGTGACCCTGCTGTAGTGCGGGGGGGACCTCCAGCCCCCTGGGTGGTCCCTTCACCTCCTCAGCCGAGGGTCTGGGTTCGATTTCGGGAGTTATGGAATGTTCTGGATCTGCTAGAAAACCTGGCAAGGTTTGGAATACATCGCTAGTATCAGCAGCAGTGGTGGCCGCACCGGCTACGCACCTTCAGTCAAGGGCGGTTCAGGATCTCCAGGGACAACGGGCAGAGCTCGGTGACGCTGACCATGAACAACCTCAAGGACGAGGGTTCCGGATCCCATTTCTGTGACAAATGTTATGATGCTGGTTGCTATGATGGTTATGCTGGTCCTGGACATTTTGACCCCATCCCCATCTCCTAATCCCCCCCTGTCCCCGCTCCCCAGACCCTTCCCCCAAACCCCCAGCCCACACCCAGCCCTTGACCATTGATCCCAACCTTGCTCTGCCTAAGCCCCAATTCTCACTCGCTGACCCCAAACCACAACTCCTGACGCCAAATCTCCACTTTGTGCCCCAAAACTTTGCTCTGAAGGTCGGGGTTTGAGGTCCAGGGTCCTGATTTGGGGACAAAGCTTGAGGATTTATGTCAGCAGCTGTTGCTGGGACCCAGAGTGGGGATATGGGGCAGAATCGGGCGATTTTGGTGCAAACTTAGTTGGATTTGGGGCAGAACCAGTTTGGGGGTTTTGGCTCCATGGTTGGTGTTGTGGAACTGGGGGAGATCTGGGACAAAAGGGTAAGAATGTGGTGAAGGGCTAAAACCTAGGGGAAGGGTCTGGGGATTGGACACAGGTGAGGGCACTGAGATTTGGGCTTGGATCCACTATGGGTGTCATCTAAATTAGCACCAGGACCCACATTATCAGCATAAGCACGTTTGGCACAGAAATAGGATCCGGAATCCTCGTCCTTGAGGTTGTTCATGGTCAGCGTCACCGAGCTCTGCCCATTGTCCCTGGAGATCGTGAACCGGCCCTTGACCGATGGCACTTAGACGGTGTTGGAACCACTGCTGCTGATCCCGGCGAGCAACTCCAGCCCCTGCCTGGGTCTCTGACGGATCCAAAGCATGTGACAACTCCCAAAATCGAACCCGGACCCTGGGCACAGCAACATCAGGAACTCCCCGGTGTCTGGAGGTCACCCCCGGACTCCAGCAGGGTCACGGCCGCCCGGAGCCCTGCGGGACAAAGGGGAGATGGGAATGAGGCCAAAGCTAAAACATTGGCCCCACCATTATTAATTTTGCCCTCAAATTTAACATTTTTTCCTTTTCCTCCTGCTCATGGTATCTAGCCTATGTGGGTGCACCCCATTTTTCCAGCTGTCTACGCCCACTTTGAGGCCCTCAGCCAATCAGGTTTCTCATCCCCATTCCCCCTTTGTCCCGCAGGGCTCCGGGCAGCCGTGACCCTGCTGGAGTGCGGGGGGGACCTCCAGCCCCCCGGGGGGTCCCTGCGCCTTTTCTGCCGAGGGTCCGGGTTCAGTTTCGGCAGTTTTGCCATGCAGTGGGTGCGCCAGAGACCCGGGAAGGGGCTGGAATTCGTCGCCTACATCAGGGGCGATGGTTCCAGCACCTGGTACGCACCGTCGGACAAGGGCCGGTTTAGGATCTCCATGGACAACGGGTAGAGCTCGGTGACGCTGACCATGAACAACCTCAAGTTCGAGGATTCCGGATCCCATTTCTGTGCCAAAGCTGCTGGTGCTGCTTGGGCTGCTGCTGCTGCTTATATTGTCCGTGCCGGTGGTGGCAGCGCCCTTGCCTGAGCCCCTCTTGTCCCCAAATCTCAGAACTTTTACCCAAATCTCAGCCCTTGACCTCATTCTTACCCCTTGGTCCTGGTCTCCCCCATTTCCCCCAATAGTGACCAAAGACCTAAAATGCCCAAACCGGTTCTGCCAAAAACCCTCCTGCTTTGGCACCAAAACTCGCCCGATTCTGCCCCAAATCCCCACTCTGGGCTCCCAGCCACAGCCGCTGGCCCAAACCTCACCCACTGTCCTCAAATCTCGGCCCTTTAGGCACTTTTGGGGCACGAGGGGGAGATTTGGAGACAGGAGTTGAGTTTGGGGGCAGAGCCAGGGCACGGTTTGGGGCCACTGGGCAGCATTGGGGCAAAGGGGGCGGGGCTGGGACAAAGGGTCAGGGGTGGGTCAGGGGGGTTTGGGGAAGGGTCTGGGAAAAGCAGGGGACAGGGACGGGGCTGCAACCCCAAACACCAACCCAACCACCAGGAGTGAAACCAATGGCATGGGTGGCATTCCAGCCACCATAGGAATATTTGGCACAGAAATAGATGGCGGAATCCTCGTCCTTGAGGTTGTTCATGATCAGCATCACCGAGCTCTGCCCGTTGTCCCTGGAGATCGTGACCCGGCCCTTCACAGAATCTCCATAGTGGGTGGTGCCACCAGTGCTGATCTGTGCTATGAACTCCAGCCCCTGCCCGCGTCTCTGCCGATACCAGCCCAACCCAAAACTGCCGAAACTGAACCCGGACCCTCGGCAGAGGAGGATCAGGGGCCCCCCGGAGGGCTGGAGGTCCCCCCCACACTCCAGCAGGGTCACGACCGCCCGGAGCCCTGCGGGACAAAGGGGATGGAAAAGCTCAACCGTTGATCCAAATCCTGGCTCTTGGCCCCACATTGGGTCCGTTGGAGTTCATCATCCTCCTCCCAGGAGGGTCCAGTCCCTTTCTCCAGGTTGCCACACCTGCTTTGAGGCCCTCGACCAATCAGGTTTCCCATCCCCATCTCCCCTTTGTCCCGCAGGGCTCCGGGCGGCCGTGACCCTGCTGGAGTGCGGGAGGGACCTCCAGCCCACCGGGGGGTCCCTGATCCTCCTCTGCCTGGGGTCTGGGTTTGATTTTGACAAATTTAACCTTTTCTGGATCCGGCAGAGACCCGGGCATGGGCTAGAATTCATCGCCAGCATCTACTGCGGCAGTGGGGGTTACACCTTCTACGCGGATTCGGTGCAGGGCCGGTTCACGATCTCCAGGGACAACGGGCAGAACTCCATGTCCCTGACCATGACCAACCTCAAGGACGAGGATTCTGGATCCTATTTCTGCGCCAGATCTACTCCTGGTTACTATAACTATGGTTCTGGTTATACTGACAGTGAAGGTCACCCCATCTCCAACCAGCATTAGGAGCAGCACCATTACCATCAGCATCCTTGGCACAGACATAGGATCCGGAATCCTCGTTCTTGAGGTTTTTCATGGTCAGCGTCACCGAGCTCTGCCTGTTGTCCCTGGAGATCGTGAACCGACCCTGCACCGACGGCGCGTAGGAGGTGGCACCATTGCTCCAGATCGTTGCAATCCACTCCAGCCCTGCCCGGGTCTCTGGCGCATCCAGCCCATCCCAAAATTGGCCAAAATCGAACCCGGACCCTCGGCAGAGGAGGCGCAGGGACCCCCCGGGGGCCTGGAGGTCCCCCCCGCACACCAGCAGGGTCACGGCTGCACCCCCATGCCCAAACCTTCACCGGTTTTGCCCCAAATTCCCTTTGTTTGTCACCAAACATCCAACAGAGGTATCCTGAATGGTAAAGTGCCTTAAACCCTGCAATTAGCCCCAATCCACCCATTAATTACTTGGACACCTCTGCCTGACTTTTGCATCGCCTCATCCCCATCTCCCCTTTGTCCCGCAGGGCTCCGGGTGGCCGTGACCCTGCTGGAGTTCGGGGGGGACCTCCAGCCCCCCGGAGGGTCCCTGACGTTTTTGTGCCGAGGGTGCGGGTTCCATTTTGGCAATTTTGGGATGCCCTGGATCCGCCATAGACCCGGGCAGGGGCTGCAGTGGGTCGGAACCATCACCAGCAGTGGTGGCGTCACCTGGTACGCGGATTCCGTCAAGGGCCGGTTCAGGATCTCCAGGGACAACGGGCTGAGCTCGGTGACGCTGACCATGAACAACCTCAAGGACGAGGATTCCAGATCCTATTTCTGCGCCAAGGACACTGATTGTCACGGTGCTTATGCTGATGCTGTTTGGGGAGGATGGAACAGGAAAGACTTATCAATGTGATTGCCTGGCAAAAGATTTTGAGAATATGGAAACCATCAGCAAGGTGGAAATGAAAGCAAGCTTTGAGATCCCCCTGTTACTGAACAACAGGAAAACAATGGCGTGGCCGGCTGTAGGTGATCCCTTTTGATGGAACAACACCCTCTACTTGCAGACAGCTCCAAGGGTCACAGCAGACCCTACAGCTCGGCAGAAGGGCCCAAAGTGTAGTTTTTAGGGTTTAAAGTAACCCTAAAGAGGAGTTTTTAGGGTTTAAAATGTACTAGAGTATGGTAATGAAACGATTCTTATAGGCTGTATGTAAATGCTGTGGGGTTTGTATATTGGACCAGATTGCTTAGTGAGAATGAGAATATTCAACAGAGAAGAACATTTATTGTATATTGGTGGGAACCTCACTCTCTTACCCTTTTATTCTCTTACACTTTTATGTTCTTACCCTTTTACACTCTTACCATTTTATTCACTGACTCTTTCACTCCCTTACCCTTTTAATTCTCTCACCCTTTTACTCATTTACCTTTTTTACTCTCTCACTCTCTTCCCGTCTCATCCTCTCTCCCCTCTCTTCTCTCAGCCCTGCTCCAGCTGTGCCTGGCAGCTCCCAGCAGGGCCCTGCAGTTCGTCCTTCGCAATAAACCCCAAATGCCACAACCTGGCTGCAGAGATCTCTCGTGTCCGTCCGTCTGTCCCGACCGTCCTGCGCCCTGATGGTCCAACAGTGCTGGTCGGGGGTGGGGCCATACCGGGCACGTCAATAGCACCAGCACCATAAGTACCACCAGTATAAGCAAATTTCCCACAGAAATAGGATCCGGAATCCTCGTCCTTGAGGTTGTTCATGATCAGCGTCACCGAGCTCTGCCCGTTGTCCCTGGAGATCCTGAACCAACCCTTGACCGATGGCGCGTAGTAGATGTAACGTCCTTTGATGTTGATACTCGCGAGCCACTCCAGCCCCTGCCCGGGTCTCTGGCGGACCCAATACATTTCAAAATACCCGAAATCGAACCCGGACCCTCGGCAGAGGAGGCGCAGGAACCCCCCGGGGGGCTGGAGGTCCCCCCCCAACTCCAGCAGGGTCACGGCCGCCCGGAGCCCTGCGGGACAAAGGGGAGATGAAGATGATGGGATGGATTGTCTGTGGACCCAAAGTGGGCACCGCCATGCAGGAAAAAGAGTGTGCGATCCACCTGGGAGGGCCAGCAGGTGCCGCAGGAGGAGTATGGTGAACTCCAAGGGTCCCAGTTTGTGGCCAAGAGTCAGGATTTGGGTCAAGGGTTGAGCTTTGGCCTCATCCCCATCTCCCCTTTGTCCCGCAGGGCTCCAGGAGGCCGTGACCCTGCTGGAGTGCGGGGGGTACCTCCAGCCCCCCGGGGGGTCCCTGCGCCGCCTCTGCCGAGCGTCCGGGTTCAGTTTCGGGGCTCACTCCATCACCTGGACCCGCCAGAGGCCCGGGCAGGTGCTGGAATGGCTGGCGCTGATCGACGCTAGCGGTGCCCACGCCTGGTACGCTCCATCGGTGCAGGGCCAGTTCAGGATCTCCAGGGACAATGGGCAGAGCTCAGTGACGCTGACCATGAACAACCTCAAGGACGACGATTCCGGATCCTATTTCTGTGCCAAACGTCACAATGGTTATGCTGGTGGTGATGCTGCTGCTCTTTTTGCTGTCATTTCTAGTGGTGACCCTGATGGTCACCAAATTTCTCCAATCACAGAGATCCTTCCCCTATATCCCAGCTTTTAGACTCAAATCCTCCCCATTTTTCCCTAAACTCCACCCCAGCTTCCACAACTCATGATTTTCCCCCCAGTTTTGCCCATTTCCCCCAAATCTCGCACTTCCCCTCACCCTGGGGCTGTTTGTCCAGAACCATCCCCCACACCTCGGCCTTTCACCCCAGATTTCTGGTCCATTCCCTTGTGACCGGGGGCCTGAAAATCCCTCTGGAGCAGCCACAAATCTGCACCCCTGGCCCAAAACCCACGCTGCGGGCACCGAAACGGGAGGGTTTGGCACAACAATTGGCACCAAGGGTGAAGGGGTGGGGCCGAGAGTTGGGAGTTTGGGGGAGAATGGGGGAGATTTGGGGCAGAGCCAGTTCAGGGCTGGGACACGGGGACAGGAATTGGGTATGGGGCAGGGGACTGGGGGAAGGGCCTGGGGAATGGGGACAAGGGAGGGGAACCTGGGGGCATGGACAGGGCCACACGATAAGCAGCAGCCTGATTTTGGTAACCACTATCAGCACCCTTGGCACAGAAATAGGATCCGGAATCCTCGTCCTTGAGGCTGTTCATGGTCAGCGTCACCGAGCTCTGCCCGTTGTCCCTGGAGGTCGTGAACCGGCCCTTGACGATGGCGCGTAGATGGTGTTGGAACCACTGCTGCTGATCCCTGCGAGCCACTCCAGCCCCTGCCCGGGTCTCTGACGCACCCAGTACATGGTGAAACTGCTGAAACTGAACCCGGACCCTCGGCAGAGGAGGCGCAGGGACCCCCTGGGGGGCTGGAGGTCCCCCCCGCACTCCAGCAGGGTCACGGCCACCCGGAGCCTTGCGGGACAAAGGGGAGATGGGGATGGGACCAAAGCTCAACCCTTTACCCAAGTCCTGACTCTGGGACCCAAACTGAGACCCTTGGAGTTCATCATCCTCCTCCCAGGTGGGTCCTGCCCCTTTTTCCACCTGGCTAAGCCCACTCTTAGGCCCTGAACGAATCAGGTTTCTCATCCCCATCTCCCCTTTGTCCCGCAGGGCTCCGGGCGGCCGTGACCCTGCTGGAGTGCGGGGGGGACCTCCAGCCCCCCGGGGTGTCCCTCCGCCTCCTCTGCTGAGGGTCTGGGTAAAGTTTTGGCGATTATGGAATGTTCTGGACCTGCCAGAGACCCCGGCAGGGGCTGGAACTCGTCGCAGGGATCTGGAGCAGTGGTTCCAACACCGGCTACGCGCCATCGGTCAAGGGCCGGCTCACGATCTCCAGGGACAATGGGAGGAGCTCGGTGAGGCTGACCATGAACAACCTCAAGGACGAGGATTCCGGATCCTATTTCTGCGCCAAATGTGCCGGCAGTAGTTGTGATTATGATGCTGTTGCTTTTGGTGATCATGGTGTTGGTGGCTGTGGTCCCAGGCCTTCTCCTCTCTGTGCCCAAGTACCACAGAATTCTCTGATCCCTCCCCAAATCCCAGCCCTTTCCCCCAAATCTCCGTCATTTTCACCTAACTTCTGCCATTGCTGCCCCAACTCTGCACTTCCCCTCAGTTTTTATCGTTTTTCCCTAATCTTAGAATTCTCCTCCTCACCCTTGGACAGTTTGCCCAGAACCATGCCCCCGTCAAACACCAAGCACAGAGCCAAAACCCCCAAACTGGTTCTGTCCCAAACCCACCTGCTTTGGCCCCAAAACTCGCCTGATTCTGCCCCAAATCCCCACTTTGGGCTCCCAGCCGCAGCCCTGACCCAAACCTCACCCGCTGTCCCCAAATCTAAGCCCTTTGGGCACTTTTGGGGCACGAGGTGGAGATTTGGGGCCGAGAGTTGAGTTTGGGGCCAGACCCAGGGCAGGGTTTGAGGCCAATGAGCAGCCTTGGGGCAAAGGGGGCGGGACTGGGGCAAAAGGTCAGGGGTGGGACAGGGGGGTTTGGGGAAGGGTCTGGGGACAGCTGGGGACGGGGACGGGGCTGAAACCCCAAACACCAACCCAACAACCGGGAGTGAAACCAATGCCATGGGCGGCATTCCAGCCACCATAAGAATCCTTGGTACGGAAATAGGATGCGGAATCCTCATCCTTGAGGTTGTTCATGGTCAGTGTCACCGAGCTCTGCCCGTTGTCCCTGGAGATCATGAAGCGGCCCTGCACCGAATCCGCGTAGTAGGTGTAACCCCCACTGCTATACTAGATGCTGGCGATGAATTCCAGCCCCTTCCCGGGTCTCTGCCGGATCCAGAACAGGTCAAATTTGTCAAAATCAAACCTAGACCGCAGGCAGAGGAGGATCAGGGACCCCCTGGGGGGCTGGAGGTCCCTCCCGCACTCCAGCAGGGTCACGGGCGCCCGGAGCCCTGCGGGACAAAGGGGAGATGGGGATGGGAAACCTGATTGGTCGAGGGCCTCAAAGCAGGTGTGGCAACCTGGAGAAAGGGACTGGACCCTCCTGGGAGGAGGATGATGAACTCTAAGAGACCCAATTTGGGGCAAAGAGCCAGGATTTGGATCAACGGTTGAGCTTTTCCATCCCCTTTGTCCCACAGGGCTCCGGCCGGCCGTGACCCTGCTGGAGTGCGGGGGGGACCTCCAGCCCCCCGGGGGGTCACTGCACCTCCTCTGCCAAGGGTCCGGGTTCAGTTTTGGCAGTTTTGGGATGGGCTGGTACCGGCAGAGACGCGGGCAGGGGCTGGAGTTCGTAGCACAGATCAGCACTGATGGCACCACCCACTATGGAGATTCTGTCAATGGCCGGGTCACGATCTCCAGGGACAACGGGCAGAGCTCGGTGATGCTGACCATGAACAACCTCAAGGACAAGGATTCCGCCATCTATTTCTGTGCCAAGGATTCCTATGGTGGCTGGAATGCTGCCCATGCCATTGGTTTCACTCCCGGTGGTTGGGTTGCTGTTTGGGGTCCTGGCACCGTCCCTCTCCCCAGCTGTCCCCAGACCCTTCCCCAAACCCCCCTGACCCACCCCTGACCCTTTGTCCCAGCCCCGCCTCCTTTGCCCCAACGCTGCACATTTGCCCCAAACCCTGCCCTGGGTCTGGCCCCAAACTCAACTCTCGGCCCTAGATCTCCCCCTTGTGCCCCAAAATTGCCCCAAAGAGCCGAGATTTGCGGGCAGCGGGTGAGGTTTGGGCCACCGGCTGCGGCTGGGAGCCCAGAGTAGGGATTTGGGGCAGAATTGGGCGAGTTTTGGGGCCAAAGAAGGAGGGTTTGGGGCAGAACCAGTTTGGGGGTTTGGGGTCTTTGGCCACCATTGGAGGAAATGGTGGAGACCTGGGCCAAGGGGTTAGAATGAGGTCAAGGGTTGAGATTTGGGTAAAGGTTCTGAGTTTTGGGGAAAAGAGGGGCTCAGGCAAGGGCGCTGCCACCACCGGCACGGTCCATGTAAGCAGCAGCAGCAGCCCAAGCAGCACCAGCAGCTTTTGCACAGAAATAGGATCCGGAATCCTCGTCCTTGAGGTTGTTCATGGTCAGCGTCACCGAGCTCTGCCCGTTGTCTCTGGAGATCCTAAACCGGCCCTTGACCGATGGGGCGTACCAGGTGCCGGAACCATCGCTCCTGATGTAAGCGACGAATTCCAGCCCCTGCCCGGGTCTCTGGCTGATCCAGAACATGGCAAAACTGCTGAAACTGACCCCGACCCCTAGGCAGAGGAGGCGCAGGCAGCCCCCGGGGGCCTGGAGGTCCCCCCCGCACTCCAGCAGGGTCACGGCCGGCCGGAGCCCTCCGGGACAAAGGGGAGATGGGGATGAGGCCAAAGTTCAACCCTTGACCCCAAAGTCCCAACTATTGCCCCAGGTTGTGACAATTTGTCCTTCTCCTCCTGCTCCTGATCCCCCTCCCAGCTGGGTCTTATCCCTTTTTCCAGCTGGCCACACCCACTTAGGGCCCACAGCCAATCAGGTTTCTCATCCCCATCTCCCCTTTGTCCTGCAGGGCTCCGGGCGGCCGTGACCCTGCTGGAGTGCGGGGGGGACCTCCAGCCACCCGGGGGATCCCTGCGCCTCCTCTGCTGAGGGTCCGGGTTCAGTTTTGGCAGTTTCCAAATGGATTGGGTTCGACAGAGACCTGGACAGGGGTTGGAGTGGGTTGGAAGCATCAACAGTGGCTGCAGCACCGACTGCGCACCATCAGTCAAGGGCCGGTTCACGATCTCCAGGGACAAGTGGCAGAGCTCGGTCACACTGACCATGAACAACCACAAGGACGACGATTCAGCCGTTTATTTCTGGGTCAAACTTTGCAATGCTTATGCTGGCAATGCTATTGATGCTGGAATCAATCCAGATAGTGACTATGATGGTCAAAATATTTTCCCAATCCCAGAGATCCTTCCCAAAAATCCTGGCTCTTTTTCTCACATCTCAGATATTTTCCCCCAAACTGCACTGTCACTTCCCCAGTTCCCAATTTCCCCCAATTTTCCCCATTTCTCCCCAGTCTGTCCCTTCCCCTCCATCCCAGTGTGGAATGGGGATCACTCCAGGGCCCTTTGCACACAAAGCTTTTTGTGCAGCCGACGCTCTGCCGCAGCGCCCCGAGGCTGAGCTGCCCTCTGCCAAACACAGATGTTCACAATGACCAAACCAGGAACTTTCTGTTTCCTTTCCTGCCCCGGCCGGGCCCCAGCAGCTGCCGGGGAGGAAGTGGGGGGAGGCTGCGGAGCCCCAAAATCGCGGCGTCTTCTCCTCCCTCCCTCCCTCCCTTTGTCCCACCTGGGGCTTCACTGCTCCCTCAGCAGCCTCGGTGTCTGGTGCTGCACCTTGGGGCTGCGCTGGAATCCTATCTCTGGGACCTCTGAAGAAAAAACTCTTTTCTTTTTCCCAAAAACACATGAAATATTGTGGAGATGAAACTGTTGAAATTGATCCCGAGCCAAGGGCTCCATGCTGAGAGAAGCAGATGGGTGCAAGGGTGGAGTCACCTGAAACGTTCCATTGGTCAAGGGCCGGGTCAGCACGGCCAGGGACAGCCGGCTGAGCTCGGTGACGCTGGCTATGTGTGACCACAGGGGAAAGGTCTGGGGAAAGCTGAGGACACAGCGATGGGGACAGGGCCAAAAGCAGTGGCAATATCAGCATTGCCACCAGAAATACGCTTGGCACAGAAATGCGATCCGGAATCCTCGTCCTTGAGGTTGTTCACGGTCAGCGTCACCGAGCTCCGCCCGTTGTCCCTGGAGATCCTGAACCGACCCTTGACCGAATCTGAGTAGCCAATGCCACCACCGTTGCTCTTGATCCCCGCGATGTATTCCAGCCCCTGCCCTGGTCTCTGGCAGATCCAGAATATGGAGAAACTCCTTAAACTGAATCCAGACCCTCGGCAGAGGAGGCGCAGGGACCCCCCGGGGGGCTGGAGGTCCCCCCCGCACTCCAGCAGGGTCACGGCCGCTCCCCCATCCCCAAACCTTCACTGGTTTTGCCCCAGAATCCTTTTTTCTTGCCTCAAATTTCCAGCAGAGGTTTCCTGTATTGAAAAGTTCCTTAAACCCTGCAATTAGCCCCAATCCACCCATTAATTAATTGGACACCTCTGCCTGACTTTTGCATCCCTTCATCCCCATCTCCCCTCTGTCCCGCAGGGTTCCGGGCGGCCGTGACCCTGCTGGAGTGCGGGGGGCACCTCCAGCCCCCCGGGGGGTCCCTGCGCCTCCTCTGCCGAGGGTCCGGCTTCAGTTTTGGGAGTTTTTCCATGCAATGGGCCCGACAGAGACCCGGGCAGGGGCTGGAGTGGGTCGCGGGGATCAGGAACGATGGTGCTTACACCAGCTATGGACCATCAGTCAGGGGCTGGGTGAGGATCTCCAGGGACAATGGGCACAGCATGCTGCTGCATATGCTGAAGACACCAGTTGTGGATCCACCCCCGTCCCCCCATGTCCCCCCCGTTTCGGGTCCCCAGACCGTTCCCCCAAACCTCCCCCATTGACCCTTGGTCCCAAATCTCCCCCATTTGCCCCAATGGTCGGCACTGACCCCAAACCCTCCCCTGCTCCTGCTCCAGAGCTCAACCATTGGACCCGAACCTTCACCCCTGGGCTCCAGTTCAGGCCTCCTCCAATCAGGGCCTGGGAACTGGGGGAGATTTGGGTGAAATGGGCAAAACTGAGGGAAAGTTGAGAGTTTGGGCAACAGGGGCTGAGTTTGGGGGAAAAGGGCTGAGATTTCAGGAGATGGGCTGGGACTTTGGGGAAGGTTTAGATAATTTTGTGATACTTGGGAACACAGAAGAAAGGGCTTGGGAGGACAACCACCATCAACACCATGAGCATAAGCGCCATTACCACAGCCACTGCTGTAACCACTCCAGCGCCTGCCCGGAGCTCTGGCGAACCCAGACATGGAGAAACTTCCAAAATCGAACCCGGCCCCTCGGCAGAGGAGGCGCAGGGACCCCCCGGGGGGCTGGAGGTCCCCCCCTGAACTCCAGCAGGGTCACGGCCGCCCGGAGCCCTGCGGGACAAAGGGGAGATGGGGATGAGGACAAAGCTCAACCCTTGACCCAAATCCTGACTCCTGGCCCCAAATTTTGACACTTCTGCCACCATATCCTCATCCTGGCTGCCGTCTCACGTGGGTCCTGCCCCTTTTTTCTGCAAGCCATGCCCATTTTCTCATTCTGGACCAATCCGATTTGTCATTTCCATCATCTCCCCTTTGTCCCGCAGGGCTCCGGGCGGCCATGACCCTGCTGGACAGCAGGGGGGACCTCAAGCCCCCCGGGGGGTCCCTTCGCCTCCTCTGCCGAGGGTCTGGGTTCAGTTTCTGGAGCTACGACACGTACTGGGTGCGCCAGAGACCTGGGCAGGGGCTGGAGTGGCTCGCAAGCATCTACAGCAATGGTGGCACAACTTACTACGCGCCATCGGTCAAGGGCCGGTTCAGGATCTCCAGGTACAACGGGCCGAGCTCAGTGATGCTGACCATGACCAACCTCAAGGACGAGGATTCCACTGTTTATTTATGTGCCAAACGTGACAATGGTTATGCTGCTGTCAATGCCGCTGCTCTTTTTTCTTCACTTCTGGTAGCGACCATGATGGTCACCAAATTTCTCCAATCCCAGAGATCCTTCCCCCAAATCTCGCCCTTCCCCTCACCCTGGGGTCGTTTATCCAGAATCATCCCCCAAATCTCAGCCTTTCACCCCAGATTTCCGCTCCCTTCCCTTGTGACCATTGGCCTGAGAATCCCTCTGGGGCAGCCCCAAATCTGCACCCCTGGCCCCAAACCCGTTCTGGGGGCACTGAATCCGGAGGGTTTGGCACAAAAATTGGCACCAAGGGTGAAGGTGTGGGGCCGAGGATTGGGAATTTGGGGGAGAATGGGGGAGATTTGGGAAGGGCCAGTTAAGGGCTGGGACACGGGGACAGGAATGGGGTCAGGGACTGGGGACTGGGGGAAGGGTCTGGGGAACGGGGACGGGAGGGGAACCTGGGGACATGGACAGGGCCACACGATAAGCAGCAGCCTGATTTTGGAAACCACTATCAGCACCCTTGGCACAGAAAGAGGATCCGGAATCCTCGTCCTTGAGGCTGTTCATGGTCAGCGTCACCGAGCTCTGCCCGTTGTCCCTGGAGATCGTGAACTGGCCCTTGACTGATGGCGCGTAGTAGGTGTTGGCACCATTGTAGTAGATGCCTGCGACGTATTCCAGCCCCTGCCCGGGTCTCTGGCGGATCCAGTACATTCCATAATCCCCAAAACTGAACCCGGACCCTCGGCAGAGGAGGCGCAGGGACCGCCCAGAGGGCTGGAGGTCCCCCCCGCACTCCAGCAGGGTCAGGGCTGCCCGGAGCCCTGCGGGACAAAGGGGACATGGGGATGAGGAACCTGATTGGTGAAGAGTGCCCAAGTTGGAGTGGCACGCTTGAAAAAGTGGTGGGATGCACGTGAGAGGAGGATGATGAACTCCCAGGGTTAGAATTTGGGGCCAAGAGTAAGGATTTGGGTCTAGGTTTGAGCTTTGGCCTCATCCCCATCTCCCCTCTATCCCGCAAGGCTCCGGGCGGCCGTGACCCTGCTGGAGTGCGGTGGGGACATCCAGCCCCCCGGGGGGTCCCTGCGCCACCTCTGCCGAGGGTCCGGATTCGATTTTGGCCGTTTTGGCATGGGCTGGCATCCCTAGAGGCCTGGACAGGGGCTGGAAGCAGTCGCCAGTATCATCAGCAGTGGCAGCGCCTACTACGCGCCATCTGTCAAGGGCCGGTTCACGATCTCCAGGGACAACGGGCAGAGCTCGGTGGCGCTGACCATGAACAACCTCAAGGTCGAGGATTCTGCCACCTATTTCTCTGCCAAATCTTACAATACTGGTAGCGCTTATGCTGGTGCTTATATTGACCATTCCGGTGGTGGCACCACCCCATCAGAGCCCCTATGGTCCCCAATCCCAGACCCTTCCCCCAAACCTCAGCCCTTGACCCTTTGTCCCAAATCTCCCCCATTTGCACCAATGGTCAGCACTGACCCCAAACCCTCCCCTGCTCCTGCCCCAAAACTCAACCATTGGCCCCAAACATTCAAACACGTCCCCCAGTTCAGGCCTTGCTCTCCAAGAGTTCTCATTTCAGACTGTGCCCGATCAGCCAATCAGACTTCAGGGAGCTGGGGGGAGAATTGAGTGAAATGGGGAAAACTGGGGAAACTCCAGGGCTGCGGCAACAGGGGCAGAGTTTGGGGGAATATAGCCAAGATTTGAGGAGAAGGACTGGGATTTTGGGGAAGAATCTGTGGCGATTGGAGACATTTGGTGACCATCAAGGGCATGGGATCTCTGAGAGCATCATCAATAAAAACATAACCAGCGCCCCAATATTTGGGACGTCTGGCGAGAAATAGGATCCGGAATCCTCGTCCTTGAGGTTGCTCATGGTCAGCGTCACTGAGCTCTGCCCGTTCTCCCTGGAGATCGTGAATCGACCCTGCACCGATGGACTGTAGATGGTGTAGCCTCCATTGTAGGTGATGTGGGCGACAAACTCCAGCCCCTGCCCAGGTCTCTGGCGCACCCAGAACACGTCGTGATTGGCCAGAGTGAACCCAGAGCCGATGCAGAGAAACGTCAGGGCCCCCCGGGGGGCTGGAGGTCCCCCCCGCGCTCTAGCAGGGTCACGGCCGCTCGGAGTCCTGCGGGACAAAGGGGAGAGGGTGATGGGGCGATGCAAAAGCCAGGTGCAGGTGTCGAAATTATTAATGGGTCGACTGGGGCTAATTGCAGGGTTTAAGGTACTGTACAATAATGGAAATTTCTGTAGAATATTTGAGCCCAGACAAAGGGAATTTCGGGCAAAACTGGGGAAGGGGATTGGGGAGTGGACGTGACGCTGCTGGAGTGCGGGGGGGACTTCCCGCCCCCCGGGGGGGTCCCTGCGCCTCCGCTGCCGAGAGTTCGGGTTCATTTTCGGCAGCTTTGGGATGGGCTGGATGCGCCAGAGGCCCGGGCAGGGGCTGGAGTGGATCGCAGCGATCTGGAGCAATGGTGCCACCTACTACTCGCTGTCGGTCAAAGGCCAGTTCACGACTTCCAGGGACAACGGGCAGAGCTCGGTGACGCTGACCATGAACAACCTCAAGGACGAGGATTCCGGATCCTATTTCTGTGCCAAGGATGCTGATAGTTATGGAGCTGCTCCTAATGCTGGTTGGGGATGGGGCCATGGTCGGCACTCTCAATATAACCAGCAGCATAAGCGCCACCGGTACCCGGAGATTTCCCGCAGAAACAGGAGCCGGAGGGGCCAGGAGTTGAGATTTGGGGCCAGAGCAGGGCAGGGTTGGGACGCAGGGTCAGGAGTGGGGTCTGGGGTTGGAGGGAATGATCTGGGGCACGGGGACAGGAACAGGGGTAAGGACACCACCACCAACATCAGCATCAGAAGCAGCACAACAACTGTAAGCACCCTTGGCACAGAAATAGGATCCGGAATCCTCGTCCTTGAGGCTGTTCATGGTCAGCGTCACCGAGCTCTGCCCGTTGTCTATGGAGATGCTGAACCGGCCCTTGACCGATGGTGCGTAGCCAATGTTTCCACCGTTGTTGCTGATCCCTGCCACGAATTCCAGTCCCTTCCCAGGTCTTTGACGCATCCAGCCCATGTTGAAATTCCCAAAATCGAACCCGGACCCTCGGCAGAGGAGGCGCAGGGACCCCCCGGGGGGCTGGAGGTCCCCCCCGCGCTCCAGCAGGGTCACGGCCGCCCGGAGCCCTGTGGGACAACGGGGAGATGGGGATGAGGAGCTGGATTGGTTATGGACCCAAAGTGGGCACCGCCATGCCAGAAGAAGTGTGCGGGATCCACCTGGGAGGATTGGCAGGTGCTGCAGGAGGAGGATGGTGAGGTCCAAGGGTCCCAATTTGTGTCCAACATAAGGATCTGCATGGAAGAATCAATATTTGGGTTGATTTTTAGCCCCATCCCCATCTCCCCTCTGTCCCGCAGGGCTCCGGGTGGCCGTGACCCTGCTGGAGTGCGGGGGGCACCTCCAACCCCCCGGGGGGTCCCTGACGTTGCTGTGCTGAGGGTCCGGGTTCTGTTTCTGGGGTCACTCCATGCAATGGATCCGCCAGAGGCCTGGGCTGGGGCTGGAATGGCTCGCGGTGATCCACAGCTCTGGAGGTTACACCCACTACGCCCCGTCGGTCAAGGGCAGGGTCAGGATCTCCAGGGACAACGGGCCGAGCTTCACAACACTGCCCATGCTCGACCTGCAGGACGAGGATTCCGGATCCTATTTCTGTGCCAAAGCCGCTGGGGCTGATGGGGATTACCATCATGCCAATGCTATTCACTCCACCCCTATTGTTGTGGTCCCAAATGTCCCCATTCCCCAAACCCTGCCTCGAAATCCCAGGCCTCGTCCTCCCTCTCTGTGACGGAACTCGTGTCCCCAGCCCCGGGCCCAGCGTTGACCTTTGGGGCAGAGTTTGGGGGAAGATCAACGGCCAAGGGTTGGGATTTGGGGCCGGAGAGGGGAAAAGGAAATGGAGAAATGGTCACGGGCAGGGTCAGGGGCTGGGAGCTGGGGAAGGGTCTGGGGAACGGGGACAAGTGGGGGTGCTGTGTTTGGTGTGGGGCAATCACTGGGAAGGTCCCCATGAGCAACAGCAACAGGAGCACCAGTATTGTAAGATTTCCCGAAGAAATAAACAGCAGAATCCTCGTCCTTGAGGTTGTTCATGGTCAGCGTCACCGAGCTCTGCCCGTTGTCCCTGGAGATCGTGACCCGGCCCTTGACTGATGGCGCATACCAGTTGCTCCCACCATTGTTGGTGATACTTGCGAGCCATTACAGTGCATTCTTTGGTGTCTGTGGATACCAGCCCATCCCAAAACCCCCAAAATAGAAGCCGGACCCTCGGCAGAGGACCCCCCTGGGGGCTGCAGGTCCCCACCGCACTCCAGCAGGGCCACAGTCGCCCGGAGCCCTGCGGGACAAAGGGAAGATGGGGATGAGAAACCTGATTGGTTGTGGGGTCAAAGCGGGTGTGGTCTGCTGGAAAATGGGATGTGACTCACCTGGGATGAGGATGATGAACTCCAAGGGTCCCAGTTTGGGGCCAAGGTTCAGGATTTTGGTCAAGGGTTGAGCTTTGTCCTCATCCCCATCTCCCCTTTGTCCCGCAGGGCTCTGGGCGGCTGTGACCCTGCTGGAGTGCGGGGGGCACCTCCAGCCCCCCGGGGGGTCCCTGACGTTGCTGTGCCCCGCATCTGGGTTCAATTTTTGGAGTTTTGGAATGTTCTGGATCCATCAGAGACCCGGGCAGGGGCTGCAATTCGTGGCATACATCAACAGTGGTGGCACCACCATCTACTCACAGTCGGTCAAGGGCCGGTTCAGGATCTGCAGGGACAACGGGCAGAGCTCGGTGACCCTGACCATGAACAACCTCAAGGTCGAGGATTCTGGATCCTATCTCTGTGCCAAACGCTCCAGTGATTACGCTGGCAATGGTAATGCTGCTGGTTTTGGCATCAATCCTGGTAGTGACCATGGTGGTCTCCAAATTTCCCCAATCCTGGCGATCCTACCCCCAAATCCCAGCCCTTCTCCTCAAAACTTCACTATTTCCCCCCAAACTCCACCCCTGCTGACCCAAGTCTGGACTTTTCCCCAATTTTGCCCATTTCCCCCAAATCTCGCCCTTCCCCTCACCCTTGGGCTGTTTGCCCAGAACCATCCCCCAAATCTCAGCCATTCACCCCAGATTTCTGCTCCCTTCCATTGTGACCACGGGCCTGAAAATCCCTCTGAGGCAGCCCCAAATCTGTACCCCTGTCCCCAAACCCGCACTGGGGGTACCGAATCCGGAGGGTTTGGCACAAAAATTTCTTAGAGTCAAGATGTGGGTCCGAGAGTAATGAATTTGGGGGAAAATAGGGAAGGTTTGGGGAATAAGCAGTTCAGAGCTGGGACACGGGAACAGGAATGGGGTCAGGGGTTGGGGATTGGGGGAAGGGTCTGGGGAACAGGGGCAGGGGGGGACACAGGGACGGAGATGGGATCAAATGATAAGCAGCAGCCTGATTTTGGTAACCACTATCAGCACCCTTGGCACAGAAATAGGTGGCGAAATCCTCGTCCTTGAGGTTGTTCATGGTCAGCGTCACCGAGCTCTGCCCGTTGTCCCTGGAGATCCTGAACCGGCCCTTGACCGATGGCGCGTACTCAGTGTAACCTCCAGGGTCACTAATACTTGCGACGTACCCCAGGACTTGTCCGGGCCTCTGCCGATACCAGCCCATCCCAAAACTGCTGAAACTGAACCCGGGAACTCGGCAGAGGAGGCGCAGGGACCCCCCGGGGGCCTGGAGGTCCCCCCTGCACTCCAGCAGGGTCACAGCCGCCCAGAGCCCTGCGGGACAAAGGGGAGATGGGGATGGGAAACCTGAATGGAGAAGAAGCTTTAAAATGAGCGTGGCCAGCTGGAAAAAGGGGTGGGACCCACCTTGGAGGAGGATGATGAACTCCCAGGGTCCCAGTTTGGGGCCAGAAGTCTGGATTGGGGTCAAGGGTTGAGCTTTGGCCCCATCCCCATCTCCCCTTTGTCCCGCAGGGCTCCGGGCGGCCGTGACCCTGCTGGAGTGCGGGGGGGACCTCCAGACCCCCCGGGGGTCCCTGCACCTCCTCTGTCGAGGGTCCGGGTTCGATTTTCGCCAATTTGGGGTGGGCTGGATCCGCCAGAGACCCAGGCAGTGGCTGGAGTGGCTCGCGGGGATCACCAACACTGGTGAAAACATCGGCTATGCGCCATTGGTCAAGGGTCGGTTCAGGATCTCCAGGGACAAGGGGCAGAGCTCGGTGACGCTGACCATGAACAACCTCAAGGACGTGGATTCTGGATCCTATTTCTGTGCAAGGGATTTTTGCGCTGGTTTTTGGGCTGTTGCTAATTATAGTGACAATGCTGTTAATAGCGTCAAACTTCTAGATTTCCCCCAATTTTCCCCATCTCTCCCCAGTCTGGCCCTTCCCCTCCGTCCCAGTGCGGAACGGGGATCGCTCCAGGACCCTTTGCACACAAAGCTTTTTGTGCAGCCAGCGCTCTGCCGCAGTGCCCCGAGGCTGAGCTGCCCTCTGCCAAACACAGATGTTCACCATGACCAAAACCAGGAACTTTCTCTTTCCTTTCCTGCCCCGGCCGGGCCCTGGCAGCTGCCGGGGAGGAATTGGGGGGAGGCTGCGGAGCCCAAAAATCGCGGCGTCTTCACCTCCCTCCCTCCCTCCCTTTGTCCCACCTGGGGCTTCACTTCTCCCTCAGCGGCCTCGGTGTCTGGTCCTGCTCCTTGGGGCTGGGCTGGAATCCTCTCTGGGAGCTCTGAAGAAAAAACCCTTTTTTTTTTTCCCAAAACCACATGAAAGTTAGAGGAGATGAAATTGTTGAAATTGACCTCGAGCCGAGGGCTCCATGCTGAGAGAAGCAGATGGGCGCAAGGGTGGAGTCACCTGGAACGTTCCATCGGTCAAGGGCAGGGTCAGAATGGGCAAGGAGAGCTCAGGAGCCAAAATGGCCCCAAATGGGCCCCGAGCTGGGCTGTGGGGCCAGGAGCTGAGAATGTGGGGCAGAGCCATTGCAGGGTTGGGGCAAGGGGACAGGAATGGGGACAGGGGTTGGGGATTGGGGAAGGGTCTGGGGAACGGGGACAGGGGGGGAAAGGGTGAAGGGGACGGGGTTAAAAGCATCAGCACGAGCAACATTTCCAGTAACAGTGGTTTTGGCCCAGAAATGGATGGCCGAATCGTCGTCCTTGAGGTTGTTCATGGTCAGCGTCACCGAGCTCTGCCCGTTGTCCCTGGAGATCGTGAACCGGCCCTTGACCGATGGCGCGTCGAAGGTGCTGCCACCACTGTTGATGCTTCCAACCCACTCCAGCCCCTGCCCAGGTCTCTGTCG
This sequence comes from Melozone crissalis, assembly GCF_028551555.1. NCBI lineage: Eukaryota > Metazoa > Chordata > Aves > Passeriformes > Passerellidae > Melozone > Melozone crissalis. The sequence goes on from NW_026535856.1 coordinate 4,659,810, forward strand.
AACCCAATCCATTTCGAAACTGCCAAAACTGAACCCGGACCCTCGGCAGAAGAGGCGCAGGAACCCCCTGGGGGGCTGGAGGTCCACCCCGCACTCCAGCAGGGTCACAGCCACCTGGAGCCCTGCGGGACAAAGGGGAGATGGGGGTGAGGACAAAGCTTAACCCTTGACCCAAACCCTGACTCTGGGCCCGAAACTGGGACCTTTGGACCACGCCATCCTAGTTGTCCTGCTCCGGCTGCCCCTCTAAGCTGGGTCCCACCCCATTTTCCAGTTTGACACACCCACTTTGAGGCCCTCAGCGAATCGGGTTCCTCATCCCCATCTCCCCTTTTTCCCGCAGAGCTCCGGGCAGCCGTGACCCTGGTGGAGTGTGGGGGGGACCTCCAGCCCCCCGGGGGGTCCCTGCGCCTCTTCTGCCAAGGGTCCGGGTTCAGTTTTGGCAGTTTTAGGATGGGCTGGCATCGCCAGAGACCCGGGCATGGGCTGGAAGCAGTCGCCAGTATCAGCAGCAGTGGCAGCGTCTACTGTGCAGATTCGGTCAAGGGCCGGTTCAGCATCTCCAGGGACAACGGGCAGAGCTCGGTGACGCTGACCATGAACAACCTCAAGGACGAGGATCCCGCCGTTTATTTCTGTGCCAAATCTTACAGCATTGGTAGCGCTGCTGCTGCTGCTGCTTATACTGACCGTGTCGATAGTGGCATCGCCGTTTCTGAGCCCCTCATGTTCCCAAATCTCAGACCCTTCCTCCAAATCTCAGCCCTTGACCCCATTCTTGGCCCTTTGTCTCAGATCTCCCCCATTTCCAACATCACTAACCACGAAACGGCAACCCGCGAAGTGCTTCTGCCCCAAACCCAACTAAGATGGCACCAAAAATCGCCCGAATCTGCCCCAAATCCCCACTTGTGCTCCCTGCAGCAGCAGCCGCTGACACAAATCCTCAACCTTTGTCTCAAAATCGAGACCCTGGGCCTCAAACCCCGACCTTCAGAGCAAAGTTTTGGGGAACAAAGAGGAGATTTGGGGCCAGGAGTTGTGGTTTGGGGTCAGCGGGTGAGAACTGGGGCCGAGGCAGAGCAAGGTTGGGATCAATGGTCAAGGGCTGGGTGTGGGCTGGGGGTCTGGGGGAAGGGTCTGGGGAACGGGCACGGGGGGGACACAGGGATGGGGGTGGGGACACCATGGGCATCGTCACTACAAGCAGCATGTTCAGGGTAATTATTAGCAGCACACTTAGCGCAGAAATAAATGGCGGAATCCTCGTCCTTGAGGTTGTTCATGGTCAGCGTCACCGAGCTCTGCCCGTTGTCCCTGGAGATCGTGAACTGACCCTTGAACGATGGCGCGTAGTAGGTGTTGGCACTGTTGAAGTAGATGCCTGCTACGTATTGCAAAGCCTGCCCGGGTATCTGGCGGATCCAGTACATTCCATAATCCCCGAAACTGAACCCAGACCCTCGGCAGAGGAGGCGCAGGGAGCCCCCAGGGGGCTGGAGGTTCCCTCCGCACTCCAGAAGGGTCACGGCCGCCCGGAGCCCTGCGGGACAAAGGGGAGATGGGGATGAGAAACCTGATTTGTTGAATGTCTTATACTGCATGTGGCCAGCTGGGAAAAGGGACAGGACCCACTTGGGGGGAGGATGATGAACTTCAAGAGTCCCAATTTGGGGCCAAGAGTCAGGATTTGGGTCAAGGGTTGAGCTTTGGCCTCATCCCCATCTCCCGTTTGTCCCGCAGGGCTCCGGGCAGCCGTGACCCTGCTGGAGTGTGGGGGGGACCTCCAGCCCCCCGGGGGGTCCCTGCGCCTCCTCTGCCACGGGTCCGGGATGAGTTTCGGCAGTTTCAACATGGGCTGGATGTGCCAAAGACCTGGGCAGGGGCTGGAATTCGTTGCAGGGATCAGCAACAACGGTGCCAGAATTTGCTACGCGCCATTGGTCAAGGGTCGGTTCAGGATCTCCAGGGACAAGGGGCAGAGCTCGGTGACGCTGACCATGAACAACCTCAAGGACGACAATTCCGGATCCTATTTCTGCGCCAAGGGTGCTTACAGTTGTTGTGCTGCTTCTGATGCTGATGTTGGTGATGGTGTGCTTACACCTGTTCCTGTCCCCGTGCCCCAGATCATTCCCTCCAACCCCAGACTCCACTTCTGACCCTTTTTCCCAACCCTGCCCCGTTCTGGACCCAAATCTCAGCTCCTGGCCCCAAATCTCAACTGCTGGCTCTCTGGATCCTGTTTCTGCGGGAAATCTCCTAGTACCGGTGGCGCTTATGCTGCTGGTTATATTGAGAGTGCCGACCATGGCCCCATCCCCAACCCGCATTAGGAGCAGCACCGTAACCATCAGCATCCTTGGCACAGAAATAGGATCTGGAATCCTCGTCCTTGAGGTTGTTCATGGTCAGCGTCACTGAGCTCTGCCCGTTGTCCTTGAAGATCCTGATCCGACCCTTGAACGATGGCGCGTAGTAGGTGGCACCATTGCTCCAGATCGCTGAGATCCAGTCCAGCCCCTGCCCGGGTCTCTGGCGCATCCAGCCCATCCCAAAACTGCCGAAACTGAACCCGGACCCTCGGCAGAGGAGACTGGAGGTGTCCCCGGCCTCCAGCAGCGTCTCGGCCACTCCCCGAACCCCAACCCTTCCCCAGTTTTGCCCCAAATTCCCTTTGTCTGGACTCAAATATTCTACAGAGGTTTCCATTATTGTACAGAACCTTAAACCCTGCAATTAGCCCCAATCCACCCATTATTAATTTGACAGATCCACCTGGCTTTTGCATCACCCCATCCCCATCTCCCCTTTGTCCCGCAGGGCTCCGGGCGGCCATGACCCTGCTGGAGTGCGGGGGGGAACTCCAGCCCCCCGGGGGTCCCTGACATTGCTCTGCATTGGCTGTGGGTTCACTCTGGCCAATCACGACATGTTCTGGATCCGCCAGAGACCCGGACAGGGGCTGCAGTTGGTCGCCCACATCACCTACAATGGAGGCTACACCATCTACAGTCCGTCGGTGCAAGGCCGGTTCACGATCTCCAGGGACAAAGGGTAGAGCTCGGTGACGCTGACCATGAACAACCTCAAGGACCAGGATTCCGGATCCTATTTCAGTGCCAGACATCATAAATATTGGGGCATTGATTACGTTTTTATTGATGACATCGGCAGAGATCCCACACTCATTATGGGAAACAAATATCTCCAGACCCCAGCGATCCTTCCCCCAAATTCCAGCCCTTCACAAATCTTGATCATTTCCCCCCAAACTCTGCCCCTGCTGCCCCTACTCTAGAATTTCCCCCAATTTTGCCCATTTCACCCCAATCTCCCTCAGCTCCCGGGCCCTGATTGGAGGAGGCCTGAACTGGAGGCCAGGGGTGAAGGTTTGGGGCCAATGGTTGAGTTTTAGGGCAGGAGCAGGGGAGGGTCTGGGGTCAGTGCTGACCATTGGGGCAAATAAGGGAGATTTGGGATAAACGGCCAAGGGCTGAGGTTTGGGAGAAAGGTCTGGGATTGGGGACAGGGGGGGCTCAGACAGGGGTGGTGCCACCACTGGCACGGTCAATATAAGCAGCATCAGCACCACCACCAGCACCACTGTCTTTGGCACAGAAACAGGTGGCGGAATCCTCGTCCTTGAGGTTGTTCATCGTCAGCGTCACCGAGCTCTGCCTGTTGTCCCTGGAGATCCTGAACCGGCCCTTGACTGACGGCGCGTGGTAGGTGCTGGAACCAGAAGGGCTGCTGATCCCCGCGAGCCACTCCAGCCCCTGCCCGGGTCTCTGGCGGATCCATTGCATGGGAAAACTGCTGAAACTGAACCCGGACCCTCGGCAGAGGAGGCGCAGGGACTCCCCGGGGGGCTCGATGTCCCCACCGCACTCCAGCAGGGTCACCACGGCCCAGAGCCCTGCAGGACAAAGGGGAGAAGTGTGCAGAGCTTTGTGGACAGCTGGTTGGCTGTTTAAGGCGACGTCGACATAATGCCGCTGGTTAAGCTTGAAGGGGACAAGTACAGGAGCCAGAAGCCAGTGTCCAATGACAGGCAAGGACATTGTGCCCTTGGTGGTGCAGCAGGATAGGGGAGAGCATCTTTGGCAGGAATACAAAGTGAAGTTTCAATAAAATATCCACAAGAATGCAGAAGGAGGCGCAGTTGGCTTATGAGTAACCGATCAATGGTGAGCTCGCCTTTGCAATATGCATGAGCCTCATTAACACCGATATAAAGATCTGTGCCTATTAATAAAGTTCGAGATTTGCTGATCACTCATATCGCGTGCTGCATTTCTCCTGCCCATCCCAAAAGAGATGGGGACGGCGAAAGCTCAACCCTTGACCCCAAAATCCCAGCTATTGGCCCCAGGTTGTAACAATTTGTCCTTCTCCTCCTGCTCCTGGTCACCCTCCCAGGTGGGTCTCATCCCTTTTTCCACCTTGGCACACCCACTGCAGGCCCACAGCCAATCAGGTTTCTCGTCCCCATCTCCCCTTTCTCCCGCAGGGCTCCGGGCGGCCGTGACCCTGCTGGAGTGCAGGGGGGACCTGCAGCCCCCCGGGGGTTCCCTGTGCCTCCTCTGCCGAGAGTCCGGGTTCAGTTTTGGGAGTTACCCCATGTACTGGGTCCGCCAGAGACCCGGGCAGGGGCTGGAATGGCTCGAAAGCATCTACAGCAATGGTGGCACCACCTACTACACGCCATCGGTCAATGGCAGCTTCACGATCTCCAGGGACAACGGGCAGAGCTCGGCGACGCTGACCATGAACAACCTCAAGGATGAGGATTCCGGGTCCTATTTCTGGTCCAAGGGTGCTGATGCTTATTGCTGGAATGCTGCTGCTTATGGTGAAGGCCCAAGTGGTTGACCCGTGCCCCCGTCTCAGTGTCCCCTCCTGTCCCCAAACCCCCAACATTTCCCCCAATCCTCAGCCCTGGGCCCATCCCCGCCCAGGGGTCTCTGTCCCAATCCCCACCCAGACGGCGCTGTGGGGACCCCTCTGGAGCCGTTCGGTTTCCCACCATCGCTCTCCTCACCGGGCTGTGGCCATGGGGACGTGCCGGCGGCTCACGGCCCTGGCAGCACACACAGAACTCAATGGCACAGCTCACCGTGAGAGGTTTGTGGCCAATCACACAAAGCAAAGGCAGATTGACACGGTGGGGCTGGATCTGGGACATCCTCGTCAGTTTTGGGGAATTTGGTTGGGACGTGGAGCCCAGAGCTGAGGTATGGGGCCAAGAGCTGAGATTGGGGCAGAACCAGTTCAGAGCTGGGACACGGGGATGGGAATGGGGTCAGGGGCTGGGGATTGGGGGAAGGGTCTGGGGAATGGGGACAGGTGGGGACACAGGGACGGGGATGGGGAAAATACCACAGACGTCATTAGCAGCAGCATTGTTATAATAACCCCTGGCACAGAAAAAGGATCCGGAATCCTCGTCCTTGAGGTTGTTCATGGTCAGCGTGACCGAGCTCTGCCCGTTGTCCCTGGAGATCGTGAACCGACCCTTGACCAATGGCGCGTACGCGGTGTAGGAATCATCGCTGTAGATGCCTGCGAGCAATTCCAAACCCTGCCCGGGTCTCTGACGGACCCAGCTCATGGACTGACCCACGAAATTGAACCCAGACCCTCCGCACAACAACATCCGGGTCTCCCCGGGGGGCTGGAGGTCCCCCCCACACTTCAGCAGGGTCTCGGCCGCCCGGAGCCCTGCGGGACAAAGGGGAGATGGGGATGAGGCCAAAGCTCAACATTGACCCAAATCCTGACCTTTGGCCCCAAACTGGGACCCTTTGTCATTCTCCTCCAGATCCTGGTAACCCTCCAGAATGGATCCAATTCTTTTTTCCAACTGGCCTGAATGACTTGGGGACTCTCGACCAATCAGGTTTCCCATCCCCATCTCCCCTTTGTCCCGCAGGGCTCCGGGCGGCCGTGACCATGCTGGAGTGCGGGGGAAACCTCCAGCTTCCCGGGGGGTCCCTGACGTTGCTGTGCCGAGGGGCCGGGTTCAGTTTCGGGAGTTACCCCATGATCTGGATCCGTCAGAGACGCGGGCAGGGGCTGGAGTGGCTCGCGGGGATCAGGAACGATGGTGCTTACACCTACTATGCGCCATCGTTCAAGGGCCGGTTCAGGATCTCCAGGGACAACGGGCAGAGCTCGGTGACGCTGACCATGAACAACCTCAAGGACGAGGATTCCGTATCGTATTTCTGTGCCAAATCTGCTGCTGAGGGCAATTGGGGCGATGCTGCTGCTTATGCTGAAGACACCAGTTGTGGATCCACCCTCGTCTCCATGTCTCCCCCTGTCCCCAATCCCAGACCCTTCGCCCAAACCTCACCCTTTGACCCAGCCCTTGACCCTTTGTCCCAAAGCTCCCCCATTTGCCCCAATGGTCAGCACTGACCCCAAACCCTCCCCTGCTCCTGCCCCAAAACTCAACCATTGCCCCCAAACATTTTCCCGGGGGCTCCAGTTCAGGCCTCCCCCAATCAGGGCCCGGGAACTGGGGGAGATTTGGGTGAAATGGGCAAAATTGGGAGAAAGTCAAAAGTTGGGGCAAAGATGGTGGACATTCAGGGAGAAGGTCAAGAATGAGGTCAAGGTTTGTGATTTGGGGCAGGATTTAGGGATTTTGCGACATTTGGGCAGCCAGGGATTGGGGTTTGGGGCCACCACCAGCATCGTCGCCATGTCCAGAGCTCCTAGAGAGGATTCTAGCCCAGCGCCAAGGAGCAGCACCAGACACCGAGGCCGCTGAGGAAGAAGTGAAGCCCCAGGAGGGACAAAGGGTGGGAGGGAGGAGCAGACGCCGCGATTTTAGGGCTCCGCAGCCTCCCCCCACTTCCTCCCCAGCAGCTGCCGGGGCCCAGCCGGGGCAGGAAAGGAAACAGAAAGTTCCTGGTTTTGTTCATTGTGAACATCTGTGTTTGGCAGAGGGCAGCTCAGTCTCGGGGCGCTGCGGCAGAGCGCCGGCTGCACAAAAAGCTTTGTGAGCAAAGGGCCCTGGAGCGATCCCCGTGCCATACTGGGACGGAGGGGAAGGGCCAGACTGGGGAGAAATGGGGAAAATTGGGGGAAATTGGAAGTTGGGGAAGTGATGGTGGGGTTTGGGGGAAAATATGTGAGATGTGAGAAAAAGAGCCAGGATTTTGGGGAAGGATCAGAGAATGCTGTGATTTGTGGGAACACAGAAGAGAAGGCTTGAGGCCACAACCACCATCAACACCATGCGCATAAGCAGCATTACCACAGCCAGTGCTGTAACATTTGGCACAGAAATAGGCTCCGGAATCCTCGTCCTTGAGGTTGTTCATGGTCAGGGTCACCGAGCTCTGCCCGTTGTCCTTGGAGACCCAGAACCAGCCCTTGACCGATGGCGCGTAGTTGGCGTAAGCCCCACTGCTGTGGATCCTTGCGACGTATTCCAGTCCCTGCCCGGGTCTCTGGAAGATCCAGTTCATGTCGTAGCTCCCGAAATTAAACCCGGACCCTCGGCAGAGGAGGTGCAGGGACCCCCCGGGGGGCTGGAGGTCCCCTCCGCACTCCAGCAGGGTCACGGCCGCCCGGAGCCCTGCGAGACAAACGGGATATGATTAAAAATGCGAAACCTGATTACTTGAGAGGCTAAAAGTGTGCGTCACCTGCTGGAAAACATGACTGGTATCACCTGGGAGGAGGATGATTAACTCAAAGGGTCCCCGTTTGGGGCCAAGAGTCAGGATGTGGGTCAAGGGTTGAGCCTCATCCCTATCTCCTCTTTGTCACGCAGGGCTCCGGGCGGCCGTGACCCTGCTGGAGTGCGGGGACACCTCCAGCCCCCCGGGGGACTCCCTACGCCTCCTCTGCCGAGGGTCCGATTTTGGGAGTTTTGGGATGGCCTTGATGCGCCAGAGACCCGGGCAGGGTTTGCAGTTTGTGGCGAGTATCACCAGTGATGGCGCCACTCCCAGATACGTGCCATCATTCAAGGGCCGGTTCACGATCTCCAGGGACATCGGGCAGAGCTCGGTGACGTTGACCATGAACAGCCTCAAGGACGAGGATTCTGCCGTTTCGTTCTGTGCCAAACTTTGTAATGGTTACGCTGGCAATGCTATTGATGCTGGTTTCGGTGTCGCTTCTGGTAGTCACCATGATGGTCATGAAATGTCTCCAATCCCAGAGATCCTTCCTCCAAATCCAAGCCCTTCTCCTCAAATCTTAACCATTTTCCCCCAAACTCTGCTCCTGCAGACCCAACTCACCCTTTCCTCCCAATTTTGCCCATTTCTCCCCAATCTCTCCTAGTTCCCCACCGTCCCAGTGTGGAACGGCGATCGCTCCCGGGCCCTTTGCACACAAAGCTTTTTGTGCAGCCGGCGCTCTGCCACAGTGCCCAGAGGCTGAGCTGCCCTCTACCAAGCACAGATGTTCACCATGACCAAAACCAGGAACTTTCTGTTTCCTTTCCTGCCCCGGCCGGGCCCCGGCAGCTGCCACGGAGGAAGTGCGGGGAGGCTGCAGAGCCCCAAAATCACGGCGTCTGCTCCTCCCTCCCTCCCTCGCTGTCACCTGGAGCTTCATTTCTCCCTCAGCGGCCTCGGTGTCTGGGGCTGCTCCTTGGGGCTGGGCTAGAATGCTCTCTGGGAGCTATGGAGAAAAAAACCTTTTTTTTTTTTTCCCGAAAACGCATGAAATTTTGTGGAGATGAAACTCTTTAAATTGATCTCGAGCCAAGGGCTCCTTGGTGAGAGAAGCAGATGGGTCCAAGGGTGGAGTCACATGGAACGTTCCATCGGTCAAGGGCCGGGTCAGCAAGGCCAGGGACAGCGGGCTGAGCTCGGTGACGCTGGCTATGTGTGACCACAGGAGAAAGGTCTGGTGACAGCTGAGGACACGGGGATGGAGACATGGCCAAAAGTACTGGCAATATCAGCATTGCCACCACAAATACGCTTGGCACAGAAATAGGATCCGGAATCCTCGTCCTTGAGGTTGTTCATGGTCAGCGTCACCGAGCTCTGCCCGTTGTCCCTGGAGATCGTGACTCGCCCCTTGACCGATGGCGCGTAGAAGGTGTTGACACCATCAGCATTGATCCCAGCAATGAATTCCAGCGCCTGCCCAAGTCTCTGGCGGATCCAGAACATTCCAAACTCCAAAAACTGAACCCGGACCCTCGGCAGAGTGGGCGCAGGGACCCCCCAGGGGGCTGAAGGTCCCCCCCGCACTCCAGCAGGGTCACGGCCGCCCGGAGCCCTGCTGGACAAAGGGGAGATGGGGATGAGGCCAAAGCTCAACCCTTGACCCAAATCCTGACTCTGGGCCCAAATTGGGACCCTTGGAGTTCATCATCCTCTTCACAGATGGGTCCCATCTCTTTTTCCAGATGGCCACGCCCACTTTGTTTACCTCAACCAATCAGGTTTCTCATCCTCATCTCCACTTTGTCCAGCAGGGCTCCAGGCAGCCGTGATCCTACTGGAGTGCGGGGGGGACCTCCAGCCCCTCGAGGGGTCCTTGCGCCTCCTCTGCCGCACATCTGGCTATGATTTCATGAAATTTGGCATTGGTTGGATGCGCCAAAGGTCTTGGAACACGCTGGAATTCATAGCAGGGTTCAGCAGAAAGAGTGGCAAAACTTTCTATGCAGATTCAGTCAAGGGCCGGTTCACATTGACAAGTGACAACGGGCAGAGCTCGGTGACGCTGACCATGAACAACCTCAAGGACGAGGATTCCGCCACCTATTTCTGTGTGAAATCTGGCTTTGACAGTTGGTATTTTGCTTCTGATATTCGTTTTTCTGGTGGTTGAGTTGGTTTTGTCCCAGTCCCCATCCGTATCCCCATTCCCCAGACCCTTCCCCCATTCCCCATCCCCTGACTCCACTCCTCACCCGCTGTCCCAGCCCTGCCCTGGCTCTGCCCCACATGTCCCCTCTGGGCCACACTCAGTGCCCTCGCTCCCCAAATGTCTGGATTTGAGCCCAAAGTTGAGCTGAGGGGTCAAGAATTCAAATTTTTACCCAAAATTACCATTGTTAGGCCAAGGGGCAGATTTGGGTCCGTGGCTGTGACTCGGTGCCCGCAGGGGAGATTTGGGGTGAAACTGGACAAGTCTGGGGGCAATGGTTGGGATTGCAGGGACGAGGCCGAGCTCAGGGTGAAACCGGCTCTGATTTGGGGCCAGGAGCTGAGGTTTGGGGCCAGGAGCTGAGATTTGGGGCCAAGAGCTGAGATTTAGGGCCAGGAGCTGAGATTTGGGGCCAAGAGATGAGATTTGGGGCCAGGAGCTGAGATTTGGGGCAGAGCCAGTTCAGAGCTGGGACACGGGGACAGGAATGGGGTCAGGGGCTGGGGTTTGGGGAAAGAATCAGGAAAATGGGGACAAGTGAGGAAACAGCAAAGCGGATGGGGACAAAAGGATTCGCAGAAACAGCCCAAGCAGCACCAGCAGATTTGGCACAGAAATAGGATCCGGAATCCTCATCCTTGAGGTTGTTCATGGTCAGCGTCACCGAGCTCTGCCCGTTGTCCCTGAAGATCCTGAACCGGCCCTGGACTGGATCCACGTACCTGGTGCTGTCACCATCACTGTTGATGCTGGCGATGAATTCCAGCTTCTGCCCGGCTCTCTGCCGCATCCAGCCCATCCCAAATTTCCCTAAATTGGACCCGGACCCTCGGCAGAGGAGGCGCAGGGACCCCCCGGGGGGCTGGAGGTTCCCCCCGCACTCCCGCAGGGTCACGGCCACCCAGAGCCCTGCGGGACAAAGGGGAGATGGGGATGGGGAAAAAAATCAACCCAAATATTAATTCTTGCATGCAGACTCTTATACTGGCCACAAATTGGGACTCTTGGACCTTACCATCCTCCTCCTGCAGCACCTGCCAATCCTCCAAGGTGGATCCCACACACTTCTTCTGGCATGGCGGTGCCCACTTTGTGTCCATAACCAATCCAGCTCCTCCTCCCCATCTCCCCTTTGTCCCGCAGGGCTCCGGGCAGCCGTGACCCTGCTGGAGTGCGGGGGGGACCTCCAGCCCACCGGGGGGTCCCTGCGCCTCTTCTACCGAGGGTCCAGGTTCAGTTTTGGGAATTTTGACATGCTCTGGATCCGCCAGAGACCCGGGCAGGGGCTGGAATGGCTCGCAGGCATCACCAGCAGTGGTTCCGGCACCGCCTACGCGCCATCGGTCAAGGGCCGGGTCACGATCTCCAGGGACAACGGGCAGAGCTCAGTGACACTGACCATGAACAACCTCAAGGACGAGGATTCTGCCACCTATTTCTGTGCCAAGGGTGTTCGTGCTGGTGCTGGTGCTAATACTGCGTATTCTATTGCCTCCTCCCTCATGGTCGTGCTCCCTCCTGTCCCCATTCCCCAGACCCTTCCCCCAATCCCCAGCCCCTGACCCCATTCCTCACCGTCTGTCCCAGCCCTGCTCCGGCTCTGCCCCAAATGTCCCCTCTGGGCCACACTCAGTGCCCTCGTTCCTCAAATTACGTTTAATTTTTCAAAATTTAGGGCCAAAGTTAAGGTCAGGAGTCAAAAATTCAAATTTTGGACCGAAATTCTCGATGTGAGTCTAACGGGCCAGATTAGGGTCGGTGGATGTGACTGGGTGCCCGCAGGGGAGATTTGGGGTTAAACTGGACAAGTCTGGGGGCAGTGGTTGGGATTGGAGAGCCGAGGCTGAGCTCAGGGTGAAACCGGCCCTGATTTGGGGCCAGGAGCTGAGATTTGGGGCCAGGAGCTGAGATTTGGGGCCAAGAGCTGAGATTTGGGGACAGGAGCTGAGATTTGGGGCCAGGAGCTGAGATTTGGCGCCAGAGAAGGGCAAGGTTGAGACAACGGTCAGAAGTGGAGTTAGGATTTGGTGGGAAGGGTCTGGGGAATGGGGACAGGCGCGTCCCAATAGCTGGCCAATAGCACCAACATTAGAACCACCAACAGCAGCACCTTTGGCACAGAAATAGGATCCCGAATCCTCGTCCTTGAGGTTGTTCATGGTCAGTGTCACCGAGCTCTGCCCATTTTCCGTGAAGATCGTGACCCGGCCCTTGACCGATGGCGCGTACATGGAGCTCCAGCCCTCCTTCCTGATGCTCCCGACCCACTCCAGCCCCTGCCCGGGTCTCTGGCGCACACAGAACATGGTGATGCCACCGACATCAAACCCGGACCCTCGGCACAGCAACGTGAGGGACCCCCCAGGGGGCTGGAGGTCCCCCCCGCACTCCAGCAGGGTCACGGTTGCCCGGAGCCCTGCGGGACAAAGGGGAGATGGGGATGAGAAACCTGATTTGTCAAGAGTGCCCAAGTAGGTCTCGCATGCTTGAAAAACATGTGGCACCCACCTGCAAACAGGATGATGAACTCCAATGGTCCCAATTTGGGGTCAATAGTCAGGATTTGGGTGTAGGGTTGAGCTTTGGCCCCATCCCCATCTCCCCTTTGTGCCGCAGGGCTCCGGGTGGCCGTGACCCTACTGGAGTGCGGGAGGCACCTCCAGCCCCCTGGGGGGTCCCTGTGCCTCCTCTGCCAAGGGTCCGGGTTTGATATTGAGAGTTTTGGGATGGACTGGGTCCGCCAGAGACCTGGGCAGACACTGGAATACATCGCCATTATCAACAGCAATGGTGGCAGCACCGACTACGTGCCATTGATCAAGAGCCGATTCACGATCTCCAGGGACAACGGGCAGAGCTCGGTGACGCTGACCATGAACAACCTCAAGGACGAGGATTTTGGATCCTATTTCTGTGCTAAACGTGACAATGGTTATGCTGGTGGTAAGGCTGCTGCTCTTTTTTCCTTCGCTTCTGCTAGTGACAATGAGGGTCGTGAAATTTCTCCAATCCCAGCGATGCTTCCCCCAAGTTTCAGCCCTTCTAAAACCTCGACCATTTTCCCCCAAACTCTGCCATTGTTGCCCGAACTCTGTACTTTCCTCCAATTTTGCCCATTTCTCCCTAATCTCTACCCATTCCCAGGTCCCGATTGGAGGAGGCCTGAACTGGAACCCAGGGGTGAAGGTTTTGGGACAATGGTTGAGTTTTGGGGCAGGAGCAGGGGAGGGTTTGGGGTCAGTGCCGACCACTGGTGCAAATGGGGACAAAGGGTCAATGGGTGAGGTTTGGGGAGGAAGAGTCTGGGTTTGGGGACAGGGGGGCTCAGACAGTGGTGATGCCAAAAATGGCATGGTCAATATAAGCAGCAGCAGCACCACCAGCAGCACCAGCATAAGCAGATTTGGCACAGAAATAAACGGCGGAATCCTCGTCCTTGTGGTTGTTCATGGTCAGCGTCAGCGAGCTCTGCCCGTTGTCCCTGGAGATCGTGACCCGGCCCTGCACCGAAGGCGTGTAGTAGGTGTAACCACCAGTGTTGCTGATGTAGGCGACGAATTCCAGCCCCTGCCCGGGTCTCTGTCGAGCCCATTCCATGTCAAAACTCCCGAAACTGAACCCAGACCCTCGGCAGAGGAGGCGCAGGGACCCCCCGGGGGGCTGGAGCTCTCCCCCGCAGTCCAGCAGGAGCACGGCTGCCCGGAGCCCTGCAGGACAAAGGTGAGATGGGGATAAGGCCAAAGCTCAACCCTTGACCCAAACCCTGACTCTTGCCCCAAACTGGGACCCTTGGAGTTCAACATCCTCCTCCCAGGCAGGTCCTGCCCCTTCTTCCAGCTGGCCTTTCCCACAAGGAGGCCATCGACCAATCAGGTTTCTCATCCCCATCTCCCCTTTGTCCCGCTGGGCTCCAGGCGGCCGTGACCCTGCTGGAGTGCGGGGGGCATTCTCCAGCCCCCCGGGGGTTCCGTGATGTTGCTGTGCCGAGGGTCCGGGTTCGATTTTGGGAATTTTGGAATGCTCTGGATGCGCCAGAGACCCGGGCAGGGGCTGGAATGGGTCTCCGGTATCAGGAATGATGGTGCTTACACCGCCTATGCGCCGTCAGTGCAGGGTCGTTTCAGGATCTCCAGGGACAACGGGCGGAGCTCGGTGACGCTGACCATGAACAACCTCAAGGATGAGGATTCCGGATCCTATTTCTGCGCCAAATCTGCTGCTGCTTGCAATTGGGGCGATGCTGCGGCTTATTGTGACGACGGCAGTTGTGGATCCAGCCCGGTCCCCGAGTTCCCCCCAGTCCCCAACCCCAGACCCTTCCCCCAATCCTCAGCCATTGACCCAGCTCTTGACCCTTTGTCCCCATTTGCACCAATGGTCAGCACTGATCCCAAACCCTCCCCTGCTCCTGCCCCAAAACTCAACCATTGTCCCCGAACCTTCATGCCTGTCCTCCAGTTAAGGCCTTGCTCTTCAAGAGTTCCCATTTCTGCCCGTGCCAGCTCAGCCAATGAGGACCCAGGGAGATGGGGGAGATTTGGCTGAAATGCCCAAAACTGGGGGAAAGTCGACAGTTGGTGCAGCTGGTGCAGACTTTGGGGGAAAATGGTGAAGATTTGAGGAGAAGATCTGTGATTTGGGGAAGGATCTGTGGGGATTGCAGACATTTGGTGACCACCATGGGGGTGGGACCACTGCCAGAATTGTCACTAAAGGCAGCAACACCACCACCAAAACTACTAGTAGCTCATTTGGCACAGAAATCGGATCCAGAATCGTCGTCCTTGAGGTTGTTCACGGTCAGCTATTACAGCGACCCGATGAAGGTCTTCAGGGTGAGAGAAGTGGACGAAAATCTTGGTTCATGATCGGAAGGCTGGATTTATTGATATATGATATAGAATACATTATAACTATACTAAAAGGAATAAAGAGAGAAGTTGCAGAACCAGCTAAGCTAAGAATAGCATAGCAAAGAAGAAAATAACAAAGTTCTGTGTCCAGCAGAAAGCAAGGACAAACTCTCCCGTGAGTGGTCAGCAAATCGAAACGCTCACAGAAGACCAATCACAGATGCTCCTATTACATTCCACACCAGCAGATAATTATTGCTTACATTTTTCTTCTGGGGCCCCAGCTTCCCAGAAAGGACAAATCCTAAAAGAAAGGATTTTATGAAAAATTCTCTGTGACAGGTCAGGAATGGGGTCAGGGGTTGGGGTTTGGGGGAAGGCTCTGGGAGATGGGGACGGGGGGGAGAGGGGGCAGGTAATGCCATCTAAACGTTCAAAAGAAGCAGGACCATCAATCCAACCACCATAAGCACATTTGGCACAGAAATAGGGTCCGGAGTCCTCGTCCTTGAGGTTGTTCATGGTCAGCGTCACCGAGCTCTGCCTGTTGTCCCTGGCAATCGTGACCCGGCCTTTGAATGCGGGTGGGTACCAGTTGTATCCATCACTGTCTATCGCTGTGACCCACTCCAGCCCCTGCCCGGGTCTCTGGCGAAACCAGCCGAGCCCGAATTTCCGAAAATCGAACCCAGCCCCTCGGCAGCGGAGGCGCAAGGAACACCCGGGGAGCTGGAGATTCCCCCCGCACTCCAGCAGGGTCACGGCCGCCCGGAGCCCTGTGGGACAAAGGAAAGATGGGGATGAGGCCAGAGCTCAACCCTTGACCCAAATCGTGACTATTGGCGCCAAATTGGGATCTTTAGAGATCATCATCCTCCCAGGAGGATTCTACCCCATTGTCGAGCAGGCCACACCCATTTGGGGGCACTTGACCAATCAGAGTTTTGATCTCCATCATCTCCCCTTTGTCCCGCAGGGCTCCGGGCGGCCGTGACCCTGCTGGATTGTGAAGGGGACCTCCAGCCCCCTGGGGGGTCCCTGCGCCTCCTCTGCCGAGGGTCCGGGTTCAGTTTTGGCAGTTTTAGCATGCACTGGATATGCCAGAGACCTGGGCAGGGGCTGGAATTGGTCGCGTGGATCGATAATACTGGTGGTTACACCTACTACGCGCCATCGGTAAAGGGCTGGTTCAGGATCTCCAGGGAAAACGGGCAGAGCTCGGTGAGGCTGACCATGAACAACCTCAAGGACGAGGATTCCGGATCCTATTTCTGCGGGAAATCTGCTTATAACAATTGGGGTACTGGTGCTGGTGTGGATGGTTTTGGTCCGGACCCCGTGGCCGTGTCCCGACCGGCTCCTAAATCCAAGACCCTTCCCCAAAATCCAAACCCTGTTGCCCATTCCTGACTCTGTCCAAACCCTGGAGTGGTTCTTCCCCAAATTCTCCACTTCTTGCCACAAAGTTTACCCATATCTTGACCCTTGGTCTGAAATTGCCCTTTTTAATACAAAGTTTTGGGGCACAAAGAGGGCATTTGGGGACAGGAGATGTGGTTTGGGGTTGGCGGGTGAGAACTGGGGCCGAGGCAGACCAAGGTTGGGATCAATGGTCAAGGGCTGGGTGTGGGCTGGGGGCTTGGGGGAAGGGTCTGGGCAAAGGGGAGAGGGGGGACACGGGGATGGGAGAGGGGACACCATGGGCATCGTCATTATGAGCAGCACTTTCAGGGTAATTATTAGCAGCACACTTGGCGCAGAAATAAATGGCGGAATCCTCGTCCTTGAGGTTGTTCATGGTCAGCGTCACTGAGCTCTGCCCGTTGTCCCTGGAGATCCTGAACCGGACCCTTGACCGATGGGGCGTAGCTGGTGCGGCCACCATTCCTGGTGATCCCTGTGACGTATTCCAAACCCTGCCCGGGTCTCTGGCGGATCCAGTACCTGCCAAAATTCCCAAAATTGAACCCGGACCTTCGGCACAGCAATGTCAGGGACCCCCAGGGGGGCTGGAGGTCCCCCTCGCACTCCAGCAGGGTCACGGCCGCCCGGAGCCCTGTGGGACAAAGGGGAGATGGGGATGAGGCCAAAGCTCAACCCTTGACCCAAATCCTGACTCTTGGCCCCAAACTGGGGCCATTGGAGTCCACTATCCTCCTCTCTCGTGCGTCCCACCACTGTTTCTGGCATGCCATGCCAACTTGGGCACTCTTCACCAATCCAGCTCGTCATCCCCATCTCCCCTTTGTCCCGCAGGGCTCCGGGCAGCCGTGACCCTGCTGGAGTGCGGGGGGGACCTCCAGCCCCCCGGTGGCTCCCTGCGCCTCCTCTGCCGAGGGCCTGGGTTCAGTTTCGGGGATTTTGGGATGGGCTGGATCCGCCAGAGGCCCAGGCAGGGGCTGGAATTTGTGGGGAGTTTCACCAGTGATGGCGCCACTCCCAAATACGCGCCATCAGGCACGAGCCGGTTCAGGATCTCCAGGGAACACGGGCAGAGCTCAGTGATGCTGACCATGAACAATCTCAAGGAGGAGGATTCCGCCGTTTATTTCTGTGTCAAACTTTGCAATGGTTATGCTGGCAATGCTATTGACGCTGGTTTTGGCATAATTCCTGATAGTGACCATGATGGTCAACAAATACTTCCAATCCCAGAGATCCTTCCTGAAAATCCCAGCCGTGTTCCTAAAAACTTGACCATTTCCCCCAAACTCCACCGTCACTTCCCCAATTCCCAATTTCCCCCAATTTTGTTCATTTCTCCCCAGTCTGGCCCTTCCCTTCCGTCCCAGTGTGGAACGGGGATCGCTCCAGGGCCCTTTGCACACAAAGCTTTTTGTGCCGCCAGCGCTCTGCCGCAGCGCCCCGAGGCTGAGCTGCCCTCTGCCAAACACAGATGTTCACAATGAACAAAACCAGGAACATTCTGTTTCCTTTCCTGCCCCGGCCGGGCCCCGGCAGCTGCCGGGGAGGAAGTAGGGGGAGGCTGCGGAGCCCCAAAATCGCTGCGTCTTCTCCTCCCTCCTTCCCTTTGTCCCTCCTGGGGCTTCACTTCTCCCTCTGCGGCCTCGGTGTCTGGTGCTGCTCCTTGGGGCTGGGCTGGAATCCTCTCTGGGAGCTCTGAACTGGTGACGATGCTGGTGGTGGCCCCAAAACCCCCATCCCTGGCTCCCCAAATGTCCCAAAATCCCCAAATCCTGCCCCAAATCACAAACCTTGACCCCATTCTTGACCTTCCCGAATGTCCACCATCTTTGCCCCAACGCTGGACTTTCTCCCAGTTTTGCCCATTCCACCCAAATCTCCCCCAGCTCCCAGGCCCTGATTGGAGGAGGCCTGAACTGGAGCCCAGGGGTGAAGGTTTGGGGCCAATGGTTGAGTTCTGGGGCAGGAGCAGGGGAGGGTTTGGGGTCAGTGCTGACCATTGGGGCAAATGGGGGAGATTTGGGACAAAGGGTCAAGGGCTGAGGTTTGGGGGATAATTTAAAGGAAGAGTCTCAGTTTGGGGAGAGGTGAGGACCCAGAGATGGGGATGGATCCACCACGGCCATCGTCACTCTAAGCAGCAGCACCACCATAACCACTAGTACCACATTTGGCACAGAAATAAACGGCGGAATCCTCGTCCTTGAGGTTGTTCATGGTCAGCGTCACCAAACACTGCCCGTTGTCCCTGGAGATCGTGACCCGGCCCTTGGCCGACGGCGCGTAGTCGGTGCTGCCACCGCTGCTGCTGATACTGGCGATGTATTCCAGCCCCTGCCCGGGTCTCTGGCGCACCCAGTGCATGGAAAAACCCCCTGAAATCAAACCCGGACCCTCGGCAGAGGAGGCGCAGGGAACCCCCGGGGGACTGGAGGTCCCCCCCGTACTCCAGCAGGGTCATGGCCACCCGGAGCCCTGCAGGACGAAGGGGAGATGGGCACGGGGCCTGGCTGTGCTATTCTCGTTCCCTGCACAGAGTCAGACACCATTGTCTCTCTCCCTCTGTCTCCCTCTCTCCCTCTCTCCCTCTCTCCCTCTCTCTCTCTCTCTCCCTCTCTCTCGGTCTGCCTCTCTCTCTCTCTCATTATTTTTCCTGGAGCAGCACAGGGAGAAGATGAAGATGAAACAATTCCCATCTCTCATCGCTGCTCCTGCTGTTTCTGCACATGTGGAATGTGTAGGGGGAATCGTTCCCCTCCAGGCATTTACCAGTTGGGTTCTTCTGATTGATTCTTATTTTTTTTAATTTAATTGCTCACAGGTTTTCTATAGGATATTTTAGTGTCTTTTGTACTGAATTCTTTTAGTATCTCTTTAGTGGAGTGGTAATATAGCACAAATGAGATATAATATATTATTAATGACATATAACATAGTATTAAGGAGATATAGAATTAATGTAATATAGTATAGATTGAATACAGCAATTGAGCAGCATTCTGAGTCATGGGATCAGATGCCAATCAATCCTAGTTTCCAAAATAAACTGGGCGTAGCCAGATCTGGACGTGGGCGTGACCCACCTGGGAAGGCCAGCAGGAGGAGTAGCTGGAGCATGGGGAGCTCCAAGGGTCCCAATTTGGGGCCAAGAATCAGGATTTGGGTCAAGGGCTGGGGTTTTCCCTCACCCCCATGTCCCCTTTGTCCCACAGGGCTCCGGGCGGCCGTGACCCATCTGGAGTGCGGGGGGGACCTCCAACCACCCGGGGGTTCCCTGCGCCTCCTCTGCCGAGGGTCCGGGTTCGATTTTGGACAATTTGGGATGGGCTGGATGCGCCAGAGACCCGGGCAGGGGCTGGAATACGTCGCGAGTGTCAACAACAATGGAGGTTAACCGAGTACGCGCCATCAGTCCAGGGCCGGTTCACGATCTCCAGGGACAACGGGCAGAGCTTGGTGACGCTGACCATGAACAACCTCAAGGACGAGGATTCCAGATCCTATTTCTGTGGGAAATCTACTAATGCTGGTTGGCCTGCTGCTGCTACTCATATTGACCATGCCAGTTTTGGCTTCACCCTGTCTGAGCCCCCAGTCCCCAAACCCAGACCCTTCCCCCCAAACCTCAGCCCTTGACCCCTTGTCCCAAATCTCCCCCATTTGTGCCAATGGTCAGCACTGACCCCAAACCCTCCCCTGCTCCTGCCCCAGAACTCAACTATTGGCCCCAAACCTTCACCCCTGGGCTCCAGTTCAGGCCTCCTCCAATCAGGGCCCGGGACTTGGAAGAGATTAGGGAGAAATGGGAAAAATTGGAGGAAAGCACAGAGTTGGGGCAACAATGGCAGAGTTTGGGGGAAAATGGTTGAGGTTTTAGAAGGGCTGAAACTTGGTGGAAGCATCACTGGGATTGGAGAAATTTCATGACCATCATGGTCACCACCAGAAGTGAAGGCAAAAACAGCAGCAGCATCACCACCAGCATAACCAATGTCACGTTTGGCTCAGAAATAGGACCCGGAATCCTCGTCCTTGAGGTTGTTCATGGTCAGCGTCACCGAGCTCTGGCCGTTGTCCCTGGAGATCGTGAACCGGCCCTTGACCGACGGCGTGTAGAAGGTGCTGGAACCACTGCCGCTGATCCCTGTGAGACACTCCAGCCCCTGCCCAGGTCTCTGACGGACCCATTGCATGGCAAAACTCCCAAAATAGAACCCGGACCCTCGGCAGAGGAGACGCAGGGAACCCCCGGGGGGCTGGCGGTTCCCCCCGCACTCCAGCAGGGTTACGGCCGCCCGGAGCCCTGCGGGACAAAGGGGACATGAGGATGAGGGGATGGATTGGCTGTGCCGTTAAAAGTGGGCGCTGCCATTCCAGCAAAAGGGTGTGGGATCCACCTGGAATGACTGGCAGGAGTTGCAGGAGGATGATGGTGAGGTCCAAGGGTCCCAAATTTTTTGCAACATCAGGGTCTGCATGCAAGAATCAACATTTGGGTGGATTTGTTCCCTCATCCCAATCTCCCCTTTGTCCCACAGGGCTCCGGGCAGCTGTGACCTTGCTGGAGTGCGGGGGGGACCTCCAGCCCCCCGGGGGCTCCCTGCGCCTCCTCTGCCGAGGGTCCGGGTTCAGTTTCGGCAGTTTTTCCATGCAATGGATCCGCCAGAGACCCGGGCAGGGGCTGGAGTGGGTCGCGGGTATCAGGAACGATGCTGCTTACACCGGCTACACGCCATCCTTCAAGGGCCGGTTCAGGATCTCCAGGGACAACGGGCAGAGCTCGTTGATGCTGACCATGAACAACCTCAAGGACGAGGATTCGGGATCCTATTTCTGTGCCAAATCTGCTGCTGCTGGCAATTGGGGTGATGCTGCTGCCTATGTTGAAGACACCACTTGTGGATCCACCCCCGTCTCCATGTCCCCCCCCCTCCCCAATCCCAGACCCTTGCCCCTCAAACCTCACTCATGGACCCTTTGTCCCAAATCTCCCCCATTGGCACCAATGGTCAGCACTGACCCCAAACCCTCCCCTGCTCCTGCCCAAAAACTCAACCATTGGCCCAAAACCTTCACCCCTGGCCTCCAGTTCAGGTCTCCTCCAATCAGGGCCCAGGGAGCTGGGGGAGATTTGGTTAGAATGGGAAAAACTGGGAGAAAGTCGGATTTTGGGGCAGTAATGCCAGAGTTTGGGGGTAAGTGGTGAGCATCTGAGGAGAAGGTCTGGGATATTGGGAAAGGATCTGCGGGGATCGGAGACATTTGGTGACCATCATGGCGGGTGGGACCATTGCCAGAACTGTCACTAAGAGCAGCACTATCATAACCGTAACTACTACCAGTACCACGTTTGGCACAGAAATAGGATGCGGAATCCTCGTCCTTGAGGTTGTTCATGGTCAGGGACATGGAGCTCTGCCTGTTGTCCCTGGAGATCGTGACCCGGCCCTTGACCGACGGCGCTTAGTCGCTGTAAGCACCACTGCTGATACTCACAATGTATTCCAGCGTCTTCCCAGATTTCTGTCGTATCCAGATCATTCCAAAATCCCCAAAATCGAACCCGGACCCTTGACAGAGGAGGCGCAGGGACCCCCCGGGGGGCTGGAGGTCCCCCCTGCACTCCAGCAGGGTCACGGCCGCCCGGAGACCTGCGGGACAAAGGGGAGATGGGGACGAGGCCCCGGATCCGGGCGTGGGCTGGGCTGGGGGTGACCAGATCCAAAAAGGGACCTCGACCAACCTGGGAGGGGCAGCAGGATCGGGAGGATGAGATAGTTCCACAATTTGGGGTCAACATCAGGATCTGCATGCAGGAATCAACATTTGGGTGGATTTGTTCCCTCATCGCCATCTCCCCTTTGTCCCGCAGGGCTCCGGGCGGCCGTGACCCTGCTGGAGTGCAGGGGGGGACCTCCAGCCCCCCGGAGGGTCCCTGCGCCTCCTCTGCCGAGGGTCCGGGTTCAGTTTCGGAATATTTGGAATGGGCTGGGTGCGCCGGAGACCCGGGCAGGGGCTGGAATACATTGCCAGTATCAGCAGCAGTGGCAGCACCTGCTACGCGCCGTCGTTCAAGGGCCGGGTCACGATCTCCAGGGACAATGGGCAGAGCTCAGTGACGCTGACCATGAACAACCTCAAGGACGAGGATTCCGGATCCTATTTCTGCATGAAATCTTCTTGTACCGGTTGTTGGCCTACTGGTGCTTATAGTGACAGTGCTGGCCATGGCCTGGAGCTCTGGTATTTGATCCGCACTCATCATTGTGTCCCCAAACTCTCGAGTTTTGCCCCAAAGCTTGGCCTTTGGTCCAGTTGTTGACTCCTTGTTGTCCTAGGGTGTCATTACGTTGCTTGCCTCCCGAGTAATTTTTCTTTTTATGCTGGATATTATGGTCTGTGACTTCAAGAATGGCTCTAAGAGAGAATATTTTGTTTTGATTTGTTTTGTTTCTGTTTCCTTTTATTTTGTTATCAGCTTTTCACTCCCCCAGCAGTCGGTGGCACACAGAGACGGGGCAGTACGCAGGGCTTATTTTGCTCTTGCTTTTTGCTCCTGCTCTTTAGTTAGTTCAACCTGGCAATCAGAATTTTCCCTGGACTGTTTCTCCTTTCCCTTTTTTGGACCTGCTCTGGACTAGGACCTGGGAAACACTGAGAGTTTGCACCTTGTGGCTGCAGCAGCTGCCCCAGCACCGGAGGGACTGATAACAGAGCGACCACCCCTGAGAGAGACTTTCTGAATTTGTCATCTTTTTCAGAGCAATGAAGGAGTGGCGTCATCTGGTGTTGTTTATTTTCTGTGCTGGGGGGTGCTGTGCCTGTAAAATAAACAGGTTCTTACTACTCATTTCCGAGGAATCCCTCCCGAACCGGTTGGGAGGAGCAGGTGTGTGCTCCTGCCCCTGCTGGCCCTCCGAGGTGGGTCCCACACCATTTTCCATATGGCCACGCCTGGTTTGAGGCCCTCGACCAATCAGGTTCCTCATCCCCATCTCCCATTTGTCCCGCAGGGCTCCGGGTGGCCGTGACCCTGCTGGAGTGCGGGGGGCACCTCCAGCCCCCCGGGGGGTCCCTGCGCCTCCTCTGCCGAGGGTCTGGGTTCGATTTTGGGAATTATGGAATGTTCTGGATTCGCCAGAAATCTGGGAAGACGCTGGAATACCTCGCAAGTATCAATGGTGTTGGCACCACCCACCACGCGCCATCAATCAATGGTCGGTTCAGGATCTCCAGGGACAACGGGCAGAGCTCGGTGACGCTGACCATGAACAACGTCAAGGACGAAGATTCCGCTGTTTATTTCTGTGCCAAACGTAGCAATAATGATTATGGTTTTTCTGGTCCTGCTCTTATTGGCGAAAATTCTGTTAGCAGACCACCCCCATGTTGGTCAAAAAATGTCTCCAATGCCCAGAGATCCTTCCCCGGCATCCCAGTCCTTTGTGTCAAATCTTCACCATTTTCCCCCAGACTTTGCCCCATCCTTCCCCTAGTCTCGATTGTCTCCCCAGTTTTGCCCATTTCACCCAAATCTCCCCCAGCTCCCGGGGCCCTGATTGGAGGAGGCCGGAACTGGAGCCAGGGGTGAAGGTTTGGGGCCAATGGTTGAGTTGTGGGGCAGGAGCAGGGGAGGGTTTGGGGTCAGTGCTGACCATTGGGCAAATGGGGGAGATTGGGGACAAAGGGTCAAGATCTGAGTCAATGGGTAACGTTTGAGGGAAGGTTCTGGGGACCTGAAACGGGGGGGACATGGGGACGGGGGTGCATCCACAACTGGTGTCTTCAGCATAAGCAGCAGCATCGCCCCAATTGCCAGCAGCAGCACATTTGGCACAGAAATAGGATCCGGAATCCTCGTCCTTGAGGTTGTTCATGGTCAGCGTCACCGAGCTCTGCCCGTTGTCCCTGGAGATCCTCACCCGGCCCCTGACCGATGGCGCATAGCCAGTGTCAGCACCATCGCTCCTGATCCCCGCGACCCATTCCAGCCCCTGCCCGGGTCGCTGTCGGACCCATTGCATGGAAAAACTGCCGAAACTGAACCCGGATCCCCGGCAGAGGAGGCACAGGGACCCCCCGGGGGGCTGGAGGTCCCCCCCGCACTCCAGCAGGGTCACGGCTGCTCCCCCATCCCCAAATCTTCACCAATTTCACTCATAACATCACTGGTTTGGTCCCAAATCTCCACCAGATTTTTTCGGGTATCCTGACATTCCTCAAAATCTGCAAGTTAACTCAATATTCTCATTAATTAATTGGACACCTTTTCCTGAGTGTTCCACATTGATTTCAAATGCAATACCACGTTAAAAACCCCCAAACCCCTCCGGGACCCCAACCCCGGCACATCCCGGGCTTGGCCCTGAGCTCCCCCTGGCTCCAGGTCCTGCTGCTCCTGCTGGCTCTCCCAGGTGGGCTCCACCCCTTTTTCCTGGAGCACACGCACCTTTTCCCCTTCTGGAGCAATCACATTTCTCATTTTTAATCATCTCCGCTTTGTCCCGCAGGGCTCCGGGTGGCCGTGACCCTGCTGGAGTGCGGGGGGACCTCCAGCCCCCAGGGGGGTCCCTGACCTTACTGTGCCGCGCATCTGGGTTCAATTTTGGGGGTCAGTCCATGAGCTGGGTCCGTCAGAGACCCGGGCAGGGGCTGGAGTGGCTCGCGGGGATCAGCAGTGGTGGCAGGACCTTCTATGCATCGTTGGTCAAGGGCTGGTTCAGGATCTCCAGGGACAACGGGCAGAGCTCGGTGACGCTGACCGTGAAAAAACCTCAAGGTCGTGGATTCCGGATCCTATTTCTGTTCCAGGGGTTATTATAACAATGCTGCTGCTAATGACGCCTGTCGTTTTGACCTCATCCCCATGGCTGTTTCCCCCTTGTCCCCGTTCCCCAGACCCTTCCCCCAGTCCCCAGCCCCTGACCCCATTCCTGTCGCCGTGTCCCAGCTCTGAACTGGCTCTGCCCCAATCTCAGCTCTTGGCCCCAAACCTCAGCTCTGGGCTCCACGTCCAAACCAAATTCCCAAAAACTGACGAGGACGTCCCAGATCCAGCCCTACCGTGTCAATCTGCCTTTGCTTTGTGTGATTGGCCACAAACCTCTCGCGGTGAGCGGCGCCATTGAGTTCTGTGTGTGCTGCTGGGGCCGTGAGTCGCCGGCACCTCCCCAATGCCACAGCCCAGTGAGGAGAGCGATGGTGGGAAACCAAACGGCTCCAGAGGGATCCCCACAGCCCCATCCTGGTGGGGATTTGGACAGAGACCCCCAAGCGGGGATGGGCCCAGGACTGAGGATTGGGGGAAATGTTGGGGGTTTGGGGACAGCTGGGGACGCTGAGATGGGTGCGTGGATCCACCGCTGGGGTCTTCACCATAAGCACCAGGACCCCAAGCACCAGCATAACCAGATTTGGCACAGAAATAGGTGGCAGAATCCTCGTCCTTGACGTCGTTCATGGTCAGTGTCACCGAGCTCTGCCCGTTGTCCCTGGAGGTCGTGACCCGGCCCTTGACCGATGGCGCGTAGCCGGTGCTGCCACCAGTGTTGATCCTGCGAGCCACTCCAGCCCCTGCCTGGGTCTCATCTCCAGGGGAGATGGAGATCAGGCCCCGGATCCGGGTGTGGGCTGGGCTGGGGGTGACCAGATGCCAAAAGGGACGTCAACCCACCTGGGAGGGCCAGCAGGATGGGGAGGAGAACAAAGTGACACAGTGTGTGGCCAACATCAGGATCTGGATGCAGGAATTAGGATTTGGGTGGATTTTTTCCTTCATCCCCATCTCCCCTTTGTCCCGCAGGGCTCCGGGCTGCCGTGACCCTGCTGGAGTGCGGGGGGGACCTCCAACCCTCCCGGGGGGTCCCTGCGCCTCCTCTGCCGAGGGTCCGGGTTCAGTTTCGGGAATTTTGACATGTCATGAATCCGTCAGAGTCCCGGGCAGCGGCTGGAATGGCTCGCGGGGATCAACACTGGGGGAGCCACCGGCTACGCGCCATCGGTCAAGGGCCGGTTCAGGATCTCCAGGGACAAGGGGCAGAGCTCGGTGCTGCTGACCATGAACAACCTCAAGGACGAGGATTCCGGATCCTATTTCTATGCCAAAGCTGCTGCTGCTGGTTGGGGTAATGGTGCTGCTGATGGTTTTGACCCCACCCTTATCGCTGTGTCCCCCCTGTCCCCGTTCCCCAGCCCCTTCCCCCAATCCCCAGCCCCTGACCCCATTACTGTCCCCGTGCCCCAACCCTGCCCTGGCCCTGCCCCACATTCTCAGCTCCTGGTCCCACACCTCAGCTCGGGGCCCATTCAGGGCCATTTTGGCTCCTGGACTGTCCCTGACCGTGCTGACCCTGCCCTTGACCAATGGAACATTCCAGGTGACTACACCCTTGCACCCTTCTGCTTCTCTCAGCATGGAGCCCTTGGCTGGGGATCAATGTGAAAATTTGTGGAAAAATTCAATTTCCCCAATTTTTTCATGTGTTTTTGGCTAAAAAAATGGTTTTTTCTCCATAGCTCCCAGAGAGGATTCCAGCCCAGCCCCAAGGAGCAGCACCAGACACCGCGGCCGCTGAGGGAGCAGTGAAGCCCCAGGTGGGACAAAGGGAGGGAGGGAGGAGAAGACGCCGCGATTCTGGGGCTCCGCAGCCTCCCCCCACTTCCTCCCCGGCAGCTGCCAGGGCCCGGCCGGGGCAGGAAAGGAAACAGAAAGTTCCTGGTTTTGGTCACTGTGAACATCTGTGTTTGGCAAAGGGAAACTCAGCCTCGGGGCGCTGCGGCAGAGCGCCGGCTGCACAAAAAGCGTTGTGTGCAAAGGGCCCCGGAGTGATCCCCATTCTGCACTGGGACGGAGGGGAAGGGCCAGACTGGGGAGGAATGGGGAAAA
Source organism: Melozone crissalis (assembly GCF_028551555.1). Taxonomy (NCBI): domain Eukaryota; kingdom Metazoa; phylum Chordata; class Aves; order Passeriformes; family Passerellidae; genus Melozone; species Melozone crissalis. The sequence continues at coordinate 4,686,831 of NW_026535856.1, forward strand.
TTAGAGGAAATTGGGAATTGGGGAAGTGATGGTGGAGTTTGGGGGAAAATATCTGAGATGTTAGAAAAAGAGCCAGGATTTTGGGGAAGGATCAGAGAATTCTGTGATGCTTGGGAAGAGAGAGGAGAGGGCTTGGGACCACAACAACCATAAACACCATAAGCATAGCAGCATTACCGCAACCACTGGTGTAACGTTTGACACAGAAATAGGATCCGGAATCCTCATCCTTGAGGTTGTTCATGGTCAGCGTCACCGAGCTCTGCCCGTTGTCCCTGGAGATCGTGATCCGACCCTGCACCGACGGCGCGTAGTTGGTGTAAGCACCACTGCTGCAGATCCACGCGATGAATTCCAGCCCCTGCCCGGGTCTCTGGCGGACCTGGAACATGTCGTAGCTCCCGAAAACTGAACCCGGCCCCTCGGCAGAGGAGGCGCAGGGACCCCCTGGGGGGCTGGAGGTCCCTTCCGCACTCCAGCGGGGTCACGGCCGCCCGGAGCTCTGCGGGAAAAAGGGGAGATGGGGATGGGGCCAAAGCTCAACCCTTGACCCAAATCCTGACTCTTGGCCCCAAATTGGGACCCTTGGAGTTCATCATCCTTATCCCAGGTGGGTCTCGATACTTTATCAACCTTGACCCTCCCAGTTTGCGGCCCTGAACCAATCAGGTTTCCCATCCCACTCTCCCCTTTGTCCCGCAGGGCTCCGGGCGTCCGTGACCCTGCTGGAGAGTGGGGGGGACCTCCAGCCCCCCGGGGGGTCCCTGCGACTCCTCTGCCGAGGGTCCGGGTTCGATTTTGGACAATTTGGGATGGGCTGGATGCGTCAACGACCCGGGCAGGGACTGGAATTCGTCGCAGGGATCACCAACACTGGTGGCAACACCGGCTATGCGGATTCAGTCAAGGGCCAGTTCAGGATCTCCAGGGACAACGGGCAGAGCTCAGTGACGCTGACCATGAACAACCTCAAGGATGAGGATTCCGGATCCTATTTCTGTGCCATACCTTATTGTAGTGGTTGCTGGGCTGCTGGTAACAATGGTGACAATATTGGTGATTGCCTCCAGGCCATTCTTTTTGCCCCACTCCCTTCATTTTGTCCCTAAAGCTCTGATTTTCATCCCAAACCTCTCTTCTTGACGCACTCCTTGACCTTTTCACTCCATTTGCAACATCAGTGGCCACAGACCCCAAACCCTCCCCTGCTCCTGCCCCAAAACTCAACCACTGGCCCCAAATCTTCACCCCTGGGCTCCAGTCCAGGCCTCCTCCAATCAGGGCCCAGGGAGCTAGGGGAGATTTTGGTGAAATTGGCAAAATTGAGTTAAAGTGTAGAGTGTAGGCAGCAGGGGCGGAGTTTGGGGGAAACTCTTTAACACTTGGGAGAAAAGCTGGGCTCTGGAGGAAGGATGACTGGGAGTGGAGACATCTAGTGACCGTCATAGGGCTGGGGCCACTGCTGGAATTGTCACTAAAACCAGCAACACCACCACCATAACCACTAGTAGCACATTTGGCACAGAAATAGGATCCGGAGTCCTCGACCTTGAGATTGTTCATGGTCAGCGTCACCGAGCTCTGCCGGTTGTCCCTGGAGATCGTGAACCGGCCCTTGACCGATGGCGCGTAGTCAGTGCTGCCACCACTGTTGCTGATACTGGCGATGTATTCCAGTGTCTGCTCGGGTCTCTGGCGCATCCAGCCCATCCCAAAACTGCCAAAATCAAACCCAGATGCGCGGCACAGCAACGTCAGGGACCCCCCAGGGGGCTGGAGGTCCCCCCCGCACTCCAGCAGGGTCACGGCCGCCCGGAGCCCTACGGGACAAAGGGGAGAGATGAGGATGAGAAACCTGATTGGCTGTGGGGTCAAAGTAGGTGTGGCTTGCTGTAAAAAGGGGCGGGACCGCCCTGACAGGAGGATGATGAACTCCCAGGCTCCAAATTTGGGGCCAAGGTTCAGGGTTTGGGTCAAGGGTTGAGCTTTGGCCTCATCCCAAACTCCCCTTTGCCCTGCAGGGCTCCGGGCGGCCGTGACCCTGCTGGAGTGCGGGGGGGACCTCCAGCCCCCCGGGGGGTCCCTGCGCCTCATCTGCCGAGGGTCTGGCTTCAGTTTTGGCAGTGTCTCCATGCACTGGGTCCGCCAGAGACCCGGGCAGGGGCTGGAGTGGCTCGCAGGGGTCTACAGCAGTGGCAGCGCCAACTGTGCAGATTCGGTTAAGGGCCAGTTCAGGATCTCCAGGGACAACGGACAGAGCTCGGTGACTCTGACCATGAACAACCTCAAGGATGAGGATTCCGGATCCTATTTCTGTGCCAAAGCTGCTGGTGCTGCTTGGGCTGCTGCTGCTTACATTGACCATGCCGGTGGTGGCAGCGCCCGTGCCTGAGCCCCTCTTATCCCCAAATCTCAGAACCTTTACCCAAATCTCAGCCCTTGACCTCATTCTTGACCCCTTTGCCGAGATCTCCCCCATTTCCACCAATAGAGACTAAAGACTCCAAACCCCCAAACTAGTTCTGCCCCAAACCCACCAGCTTTGGCCCCAAAACTCGCCCGATTCTGCCCCAAATCCCCACTCTGGGCTCCCAGCCACAGCCGCTGACCCAAACCTCACCCGCTGTGCCCAAATGTCGGCCCTTTGGGGCAATTTTGGGGCACAAGTGGGAGATTTGGGGCCGAGAGTTGAGTTTGGGGGCAGACCCAGGGCAGGGTTTGGGGCCAATGGGCAGCGTTGGGGCAAAGGGGGCGGGGCTTGGACAAAGGGTCAGGAGTGGGACAGGGGGGTTTGGGGAAGGGTTTGGGGACAGCTGGGGACAGGGACGAGGCCAGGACCCCAAACACCAACCCAAACACCAACAAAAGCAGTAAGAGCAGTGCTAACACCAGAAGATTTGGCACAGAAATAGGATCCGGAATCCTCGCCCTTGAGGTTGTTCATGGTCAGCGCCACCGAGCTCTGCCCGTTCTCCCTGGAGATCGTGAACCGGCCCTGGACTGAATCCACGTACCTGGTGCTGCCACCATCACTGTTGACGCTGGCGATGAATTCCAGCCCCTGCCCGGGTCTCTGGCGGATCCAGCCCATTGCAAATTTCCCAAAATCGAACCCAGACCCTCGGCAGAGGAGGCGCAGGGATCCCCCGGGGGGCTGGAGGTGCCCCCCGCACTCCAGCAGGGTCACGGCTGCCTGGAGCACTGTGGGACAAAGGGGAGATGGGGATGAGGCCAAAGCTCAACCCTTGACCCCAACATCCCAACTATTGGCCCCAAATTTGGACCCTTGCCGTTCATCACCCTCCTCCTCCCAGGTGGGTCCTGTCCCTTTTTTCCAAATGGCTAAGCCCACTCTGAGGCCCTGGACCAATCAGGTTTCCCATCCCCATCTCCCCTTTGTCCCGCAGGGCTCCGGGCGGCCGTGACCTTGCTGGAGTGCGGTGGGGACCTCCAGCCCCCCGGGGGGTCCCTGCGACTCCTCTGCCGCGGGTCTGGGTTCAGTTTCGGCAGTTTTGGGATGATGTGGATGTGCCAGAAACCCGGGCAGACTCTGGAGGGGCTTGCGGTGATCGCCAGCAGTGGGAACACCTACTGCAATCCATCCTTCAAGGGCCGGTTCAGGATCTCCAGGGACAACGGGCAGAGCTCGGTGACGCTGACCATGAACAACCTCAGGGATGAGGATTCCGCCGTTTATTTTTGCGAGAAATCTTCTGGTATAGGTTTTGGTGGTCCTGCTGCTAATTGAGGTGATGATGATGGTTGTGTCCCCATCCCCGTGTCCCCCCCTGTCCCCGTTCCCCAGACCCTTCACCCAAACCCGCAGCCCACACCCAGCCCTTGACCATTGATCCCAACCTTGCTCTGCCTCGGCCCCAATTCTCACCCGCTGACCCCAAACCACAACTCCTGACCCCAAATCTCCTCTTTCTACCCCAAAACTTGATTCTGAAAGTGGATACTTCTGGTCAAGGGTTAAGATTTCGGTCAATTTTGTGGCCAAGAGCGGAGAATTTTGGGCAGAGCCAGGGCAGGGTTGGGAGATGTTGTCAGAAATGGGGTCAGGGGCAGAGTTTGGGAGAAGGGTCTGGGGAACCTGGAAGGGTGGGGACACGGCCATGGGGATGGGGTCAATACCATCAGCAGCAGCACCCCAAGTATCAGAGGCAGCTTTCACGCAGAAATAGGATCCGGAATCCTCGTCCTTGAGGCTGTTCATGGTCAGCGTCACCGAGCTCTGCCCGTTGTCCCTGGAGATCCTGAACCGGCCCTGCACTGATGATGCGTAGGTGTAGCTGGATCCATCGTTCTTGATCGCTGCGACGTATTCCAACCCCTACCTGGGTCTCTGGCGGATCCAGAACATTCTGAAATTGCAGAAACTGAACCCGGATCCTCGGCAGAGGAGGTGCAGGGACCCCCCAGGGGGCTGGGGGTTCCCCCCGCACTCCAGCAGGGTCACGGCCGCTCTCCGATCCCCAAACCTTCACTGGTTTTGCCCCCAATTCCCTTTGTTTGTCCCCAAATCTCCAACAGAGTTTTCCAGAATGATAAAGTGCCTTAAACTGTGCAATTAGCCCCAGTTCACCCATTAATTAATTGGACACCTCCACCTGACTTTTGCATCCACTCACCCCCATCTCCCCTTTGTCCCACAGGGCTCCGGGCAGCCGTGACCCTGCTGGAGTGTGGGGGGGACCTCCAGCCCCCCGGGGGATCCCTGCGCCTCCTCTGCCGAGCGCCCGGGATCGATTTTGGGATTATTGTGATGGCCTGGATCCGCCAGAGACCCGGGCAGGCGCTGGAGTTCATTGCAGATATCAGCACCACTGGCAGCACCAGCTACGCAAATTCGGTCAAGGGCCGGTTCACGATCTCCAAGGACAACGGGCAGAGCTCGGTGACGCTGACCATGAACAACCTCAAGGACGAGGATTCCGGATACTATTTCTGTGCCAAATATGCTTATACTCCTGATGGTACTTATGGTGTTGCTTCTATTGACGTGCCGGGCTTGGCCCCATTCCCCATCCAGCACTGCAGGAGCATCCGGGAGCAGGACGGCCGGGACAGACGGACGGATACGAGAGATCTCTGCAGCCAGGTCTGGAATTTGGGGTTTATTGCAAAGGACGAACTGCAGGGCCCTGCTGGGAGCTGCCAGGCACAGCTGGAGCAGGGCTGAGAGAAGAGAGGGGAGAGAGGATGAGACGGGAAGAGAGTAAGAGAGTAAAAAGGGTAAATGAGTAAAAGGGTGAGAGAATAAAAAGGCTAAGAGAGTGAAAGTCAGTGAATAAAATGGTAAGAGTGTAAAAGGGTAAGAACATAAAACTGTAAGAGAATAAAAGGGTAAGAGAGTGAGGTTCCCACCACAATACAATAAATCTTCTTCTCTGTAGAATATTCTAATTCTCACTAACCAATCTAATACAATATACAAACCCTACAGCATTTCCATACACCCTAAAAGAAGCCTTTCATTACCGTACTCTATTACATTTTAAACCCTAAAAACTCCTCTTTGGCACCCTTCTGCCAAGTCTAAAACCTGCTCTTTGGAAACCCTAAAAACTCCTCTTTGGAGCAACTTTAAACCCTAAAAACTCCTCTTTGGAAGAACTTTAAACCCTAAAAACTCCTTTTTGGAGTAACTTTAAACCCTAAAAACTCCTCTTTGGGCCCTTCTGCCAAGCTGTAGGGTCGCTCTGACCCTTGGAGCTGTCTGCAGGCAGAGGGTGTTGTTCCATCAAAATGGGCTCACCTTCAGCCGGCCACGCCGTTGTTTTCCAGTTGTTCAGTCCCTGAGGGATCTCAAAGCTTGCTTTCATTTCAATCTCTCTGATGGTCTCCATATTCTCAACATTTTTTACCCGACTTATTGATATTATCAATATACCCATATTGATAAGGCTTTGCTGTTCCATCCTCCCCAACCAGCATCAGCATAAGCACCGTGACCATCGGTGTCCTTGGTGCAGAAATAGGATCCGGAATCCTCGTCCTTGAGGTTGTTCATGGTCAGCGTCACCGAGCTCTGCCCGTTGTCCCTGGAGATTGTGACCCGGCCTTTGACGGAATCCGCGTTCCTGGTGACGCCACCACTGCTGGTGATGGTTCCGACCCACTCAAACCCCTGCCTGGGTCTCCAGTGCATCCAGCCCATCCCAAAATTCCCAAAACTGAACCCGGACCCTCGGCAGAGGAGGCGCATGGAGCCCCCGGGGGGCTGGAGGTCCCCCCCCGCACTCCAGCAGGGTCACGGCCACTCCCCCATCCGCAAAGCTTCTCTGCTTTTGCCCCAGAATCCTTTTTTCTTGCCTCAAATGTCCAGCAGAGGTCTCCTGTATTGAAAAATTCCTTAAACCCTGCAATGAGCCCAAATCCACCCATTAATTAATTGGACACCTCTGCCTGACTTTTGCATCGCCCCATCCCCATCTCCCCTTCGTCCCGCAGGGCTCCGGGTGTTGCCCGATTGATAAATGACACAAAACTCGGATAAGTTTTGTGGGTGCTTTATTACGGGCCCTTGGTGCTGGGGGACTCACGTCCCAAAAACCCAAGCCCCCGATTTCACGTATGGGTGCTTCCCTCTTATACATGCGATTCACAACAAAGTCTCCAAGAAACAGTTCCTTTGTGATACATTCCTTAGTTCACAGGCAAGATCATAAATCTTCTGCTTATCTTATTCTAAGAGCATTGTATGCTGCCTTCAGACAGGTTAGCATTCTTACTCTCCTGCACTAGTTTAATTATTTACTAAATTCCTAAGACTACCTGCTAAGTTACACACAAACCAAACACACACACTATCAACGGCTGCAAAACTGCAAAACTGCTTTTAACAAACCAATTCACACACAACTCATAACTAAACTATAATTACACATTTTGCTAAATTTCATTTCTTTTCCAACATTTCCCCCCTTTTGAGCATCCTTCAGTCCTACTGCAAGGATGCTCAATCAACAGTATTGACAGTAACATCTTCATAACGAGGTGGGGAGTGTTCTTCATTCTGCCGCCCGCGGGTCATGGCCTTCAGCAACCGGAGAGATCGCTTCTTTTCCTTTTCGATCACTCCTAAGAGGCATCTATATACAATCCATATAGTCACTAAAAATACTAAAAACATTAGTGCATACTGTATAGCAGATGTAATCCAGCCAGACAGGTGAAGCCCCAAAGAATCAAATACTGCTCCTATCCAGTTATGCTGTGCTTCCTTTTCAATTTCCTTGGTTTTTGTTTCCACTTCTGCCAGTTAAGAAATATCTTTCTCAATTTCAAGTGTAACATTTGGAATGTGTACACAGCAATGATCTATTCTCCTACTCAGGTAACCACAAACTCCATGTTCTCTTAACAGTAGCAAATCCAATGCCATTCTGTTTTGTAGGGTCATTCTTGATGTAGCTTGCAATTGCAAATTTAGATCTTTAAATCCCTTCTTAGTAGCTGCTGCCAACCTTTCTGTCTGTCCTAACAAGTTGTTGAGCATTTCCCTATTTCGATATGTCGCTACCGGAGGGAATAATGATTCTAATATCCATCCAAAGTGTACTCCTGAGCCAGGTTCATGCCACTGCTCCTCTAGGGATCCTTCCCTCTTTCTGAGTGCTTTCCTTTGGATCAATCTATTCTGTTTCCAGTATGGACACAATGTGGGAACCCCTAGGGTGATTTGTGTTACTGATCCATCTAGAGGTAAATGTGCGGTCCACTGTCCATGTCCCAACACCCAGACTAGATTTCTAGGGCTATGCACAGTAGTATATCTGCAATCTATAGGTCCCTCCATGGACTCTTTGCTAACCGTATGATCATATCCCCTACACTCGCATCCCCACTTTAATGCCATTTTCACCGGTACCAATCCAATTCGGTCTTCCGGTGTATCACATGTAAAAACCTCAGTACAATTCCAATCCTCTTTCTGCGGTCTGAACTCTCGGGAAGATGTAGATGTGATGAGGGCCCTATAATGTGACTGATTCTTTACTCCTGACCATTGGATGCACCATTGTACTTCCCCAAGGTAATTATAGTGTTCCAAAACACTAGGTCCCCATAATGTCTTCCAACTATTCCAGGTTTCAAAATTCTGTGTGACATTCTGACAACTCATCTCATTTCGGTGGGATTTCGTTCTTATTCGTGCTGTATTGCATGGCTCATCTATTGGGGTTGCAATTAAACACCTCCTGGTATTTTGAATCCAACCATAATGATTGGGCTTCTTTTCACATTCCTCTCTAGTCATAGCCCGAATGGTCATACACAAATCCCTCCATACATCCACTGGTTTGGGAACTGACTGGCAGGACCATGAAACATTCTTAAATGTTTCAGGCATTTTGGTTACCGGTATTATTCCCCAGGGAATAGGTTCACCTGCAGCCTGTGGTAATGGTAGGCAAGCTGTTATTTTAGTCACGTTCTGCATGATCCCAAAATCTCTAATTAATCCTACCACTAAGTTTTCCTGCTCAGTATTCCGTTCTATTGTATCATTAGCCTCCCGTCTACCCCTTCTACCGTGTCTCTGTAAGGATAACATCATTCTGTCATGCCTCCACCATGCATTTCCTATTCTACGATTAGTGACATTCAACCACCCACAACCTTTGCCTTCCTTCTCCCACCAACTGTCCTGTCCTCTATTCTGTCCCAGGTCAGTTCCCTATTTTGCCTCCACCTTTTGACCCATAGGTTCCTTTGATATCTTGATCTTACTAGGAAGGAACAATTTATTCTAAGGGGTGACCCATCCCACATGTCCGCTGCCATTGATACTGGATCAACCTTTATGTTTTCAGCACGATCCCCTGTCCATGGCAAAACCCTCATACTCACTCTTTTGTAATCAAAACTATCCCGTCTCTTGACCAAACATGTATATTCTCCCGTATCGTTTGTGGTTACCTTAGTAAGATTCAGTACCGTGTTTCCTTGTTGTTTATCCTGATCCCAACCGACTCCGATCTTGCCTCGGCTTCTTTCAGCCCCCCGTTGCCATATTGCAATAACTTCACCGGCCTCAACTCTCTGGCTGTCAAATATAACACAAGTTAATTGAACATCCATCCCTTCCATGACTGTAACCTTTGTTTCTTCAACCTGTACTAGAGTAGACCCTTGAACGGGTAATAGTCTCATGATCACTAGCAGTAATATAATTAAGAAGGCGGCTTTGCGCGGAAGATCATCCGGGTTGGAGACACCATCTGGGTTTCCCATTGGAACGGTGCCTTCTTTACCCTGGTGTAATGGATCCAAGCATCCATCCCCTGGACCTTCACCGCCGTGTAGGTCGTCATCATCACCTGGTGGGGTCCACTCCATGATTCCCGTAGAGGATCCGTGATCCACTTCTTGACGTACACCTGGTCCCCAGGCTGAATGTCGTGGACCGAATTCTCCAGCGTGAGCGGTCTATTCCACTGTAAAGTATTTCTTAAAGAATTCAAGATCTTATTAAGTGACATAACATACTCTGCAATTGTCTGGTCCCCACTCACATGTACCTCCCCTTGTAATACAGTTGCATGATATGGTTTGCCATATAGTATCTCATATGGACTTACGCCTACCTTTTCCCTTGGCTTAATTCGAATCCTGAGTAGGGCCAAAGGCAAAGCTTGAGGCCAGTGCAGCTAAGCTTCCTGGCAAATCTTTTTGATTTGTACTTTCAGGGTTTGATTCATCCTTTCCACCTGCCCACTAGACTGAGGTCTCCAGGGGGTATGCAAATTCCAGGTTATATCTAACAGTCGTGCTAATTCCTGCACTACCCCGGCTAAAAAATGCGGACCCCTATCTGATGACAATCCTAAAGGTACTCCAAATCTTGGTATTATTTCTTTTAACAAGGTTTTTACCACCTCCTTAGCCTGATTAGTTCTACATGGAAAAGCTTCTGGCCACCCTGAAAACGTACATACATACACTAACAAGTATCTGTATCCCTGTGCCCTAGGCAATGCGGAAAAATCAACTTGCCAGTAATCTCCCGGTTGTGGCCCGACTTGCAGCTTTCCCATTTGTATTTGTCTCCTAAACATACCGGGCACATTGCATTAACTCTTTTTGCCATTGTTAACATCTGATTAGAGATTATCTCATTTTTCAAAAATTTTACCAATACTTCTGCCCCCCAATGACATTTGTTATGTTCTGATTCCAAAATAAATTTCATTATGCGAGTAGGTACTACTATTTGTCCCATTGGTGTAACATACCACCCAAGTTGATTCCTCTGTGCCCCTAGCAAGTTTATTAGTTTTCCATCTTCTATTGAATATTTGGGCTCCTGATTCAGGTAAGGGGTAGCCGGATTCGTTCTTACCGGTACCAATGCCATTTGAGTCCATATTTCCCGTGCCACTTGCCGTGCTGTAACATCAGCAAATCGGTTTCCTCGGTAAACGTCTCCTTCCGCAGTCTGATGTCCTCTAACATGCATAACTGCAACTGCTTTGGGACTATGTACTGCATCCAGTAGCTGTAGTACTTCTTCCCGGTGCTTGATGTTGGTTCCCTGTGAATTCAATAGCCCCCTTTCCTTCCATAACGCCCCATGTACATGAACCACACCAAAGGAATATTTAGAATCTGTCCGGATATTAACCCTTTTGTCCTTGCTCAAATACAGGGCTCTGGTGAGTCCAATCACCTCTGCCTTCTGGGCCGAAGTTCCAGGTAACAAAGTCCTTACCTCTATTACCTGATCCAATGTTACCACTGCATACCCGGCACAGCGAGTCCCATTCTCGACAAAACTGGATCCATCGGTGTATAGTTCCCATTCAGGGTCTTCCAATGGTTCATCCTTTAAGTCGGGTCTGCTGGCATATACTTGTTCAATTACGTCTACGCAATCGTGCACCAGTCCCCCAGCCTCCTGGTCACTGCGTAAAAATTCTGCTGGATTAACATGATTAGTAGTCTTTATTTCAATATCATCCTGTTCTCTCAGGGTAGCCTGGTATTGCAACATTCGACTGGATGATAACCAGTGACCCCCCTTTTGCTCCAAAACAGCCATGACCATATGGGGAACAAACACTTTAATTTTTGCCCCCAAAGTCAATTTCCGGGCCTCTTGAATAAGAATTATTGTTGCCGCCACAGCTCGTAAACACGAGGGCCACCCGGAACTTACCGAATCCAGTTGTTTAGAGAAGTATCCCACTGGCCTCTTCCAGGATCCCACCTTCTGGGTGAGGACCCCCAATGCCAGTTTTTGCCTCTCATTCACGTACAACTGGAATTCCTTGGTCAGGTCAGGGAGTCCTAGGGCTGGGGCCTCCTTTAGTGCCTGCTTCAATTCCTGGAAGGCCTTCTTTTGCTGTGTTGTCCACTCCAGCCGATGCTGCTTCAAGGCCTCATACAGCGGCTTGGCTAGGAGACCGAAATTCATGATCCACAGTCGACACCATCCCACCATTCCTAGAAAAGATCTCAATTCCTGATGGTTACGAGGCAAAGGAATAGCACATATTGCCTCTATTCGGTTTACTCCCAAACGTCTCTGCCCTTGTGTGATCTCACAACCGAGATAAATAACGCTATTTTTGACCAGTTGAGCTTTTTCCTTAGAAACCCGATACCCTGCTTGGCCCAGCATGTTGAGTAATTTAATTGTTAATTCCACACACATTTCCCTTTCCTTAGTAGCCAGAAAGATGTCGTCCACGTACTGCAGGACTACATACAAGGATGGGGATATTGTTACCTGGGTTATCTTCCATTCCTCCAGCTCCTTGGCCAGTTGATTTCCAAAAATAGTGGGGGACCATTTAAATCCTTGTGGGATTCTGGTCCATGTAAGCTGCTTCTTTCTCCCAGAATCAGGACTCTCCCACTCAAAGGCAAAATATTTCCTACTCTCTACTGCCAGTGGGATGCAGAAGAAGGCATCTTTAAGGTCAATCACTGAGAACCATTTAAACTCCTCCGATACAGATGTTAACAAGGTATAAGGATTAGCAACAACTGGATGTATGTCTTTCACTATTTCATTAATAGCCCTTAAGTCCTGTACCAAACGGTACTTACCATTAGGTTTCTTTACTGGAAAAATTGGAGTATTATACTCCGATTCACATTCCTGTAATATTCCTTGAGCCAAAAATTGTTTAATTAATGGGGCTACTCCCCTCCTTGCCTCAAGCTTCAAGGGGTATTGCTTTACCCTCACTGGTTGGGCCCGTTCCTTTAGTTCCACCTTTACGGGCTGCGCAGCTTTAGATTTTCCGGGAACCCCTGACTCCCATATCCAGGGTACTACAGCCTGCTCAATTTCTTCTAGAATAGGAGAGGCATCCACTTCCTTGATCACAAAAATGCCTGCTATTTGTTCCTCAGGTATTTCCAATTTCACCCTTCCCCCTTCAAATATTATTTTCACATTAAGTCGGGACAACAGGTCTCTGCCAAGAAGGGGTGTGGGGCAGTTTGGCATATACAAGAATTGGTGATCTAATTCCTTCCCCCCAAACCTAAGATTTAAAGGTTGTAAAAATGGTTGTTCCTCTAGCTTCCCTGTTGCCCCCACCACCTGTACTGTTGTGTCACTCAAAGGTCCCAATAGTCTATTAAGTACAGAATAGGTTGCTCCAGTGTCTACCATAAATTCTTGATCCTTTCCATCTATCTCTAAAACTACCCTAAGATCCTTTTCTAGTCAGCCTTGATTCTGATAGTTTCCCAAAACTAGTGCTTGAGCGACTTCTGCTGGTCCTCCCGTGAATCCTCCCACAGGAGCATTCCCCATTGGACCTGTCCTTAATCCTATGTTTCCCATGCCCATACCTCCTCTAACCGGGCATTCATTTTTCCAGTGTCCTAACTGTCGGCAAAACGCACACTGGTTTGGATCCAACCTCCCCGTGTTAGGTGCAAACCCAAATCCTCCCCGACCTCTTGCCAGCCCCCTTTGTCCGTGATTAGCTCCTCCCCGACCTTGACCCCTAATGGGTCTTCCTCCTACCCCTGTCTGTTGTATTACAGCCAGAATACTAGCTTGTTGTCTTTTTGCAGTTTCTTTTTCCCTGTTGTTGTATACCTTCCACGCTACCTCCAACATTTTGTCCAAACTTCCAGTGTCCTCTCCTTCCAACTTTTGTAACTTTTTCCTAATATCTTCTTGTGATTGCCCCATTAACAACAATGCCAATTGAAGTTTTCCTGATTGATCCTCTACATCTAAATTAGTAAACTTCCGAGCCATGTCTTTTAATCGTTCTAAAAAGGCAGACGGTGACTCATTCTTGTCCTGCTTGACCGAATACAGCTTAGACCAGTTCATAGTCTTAGGTATTCCTGTCCTAATTCCTTCCACCAACAATTCCTGATATCGTTTTACAGCCCTTATTCCTCCCGTAGAGTTTGGGTCCCACCTTGGTTCCTCACTAGGTACCAATTCATCAACTGTTTCATTTAGTTGTCTCAACCGTATCTCCTCACGAGCCTTTTCTCTAGTGGCTTTAATAACTATTTCCTTTTCTGTGGAATCCATTATAGTATCTAATAATACCTGTAAATCATTCCAGTCCGGATTCTGAGTCTTTATTACCATTTTAACCACCTTGCCACCCTTTCGGGATCCTCCCGATAACTCCCCGCTGATTGCTTCCATATTACCAAATCCCCGGGGGAGAAAGGCACCTTTATAAGCATCCTTTCTCCCTGTGGTCCCACAGCTTCCCTTAATGGCGCAATTAACTGTGGCCCCTTCTGCCCCTTCCTCCCCTTGCGAGTCCGCCCTGCTAACGGAGTTCTTTTAACACTCTCATTCCTTTCACCATCACCACCATCACTATCACTCTCACTAGATCCCGTTTTTATAGCTATATCCGCAGGGGGAGCAGGGGGCACATTAGGAGCAACCGGAGCCCTCGGGCGTGCTATACAATAAGACAAATCTTCCTCAACTGAAGGATACAAATTACGCTCCTTTCTTTCTTTACATCCCACACACTCCCTTTCATCATTCACTTCTAAAACCAAAATACCACACTCCTTTTGCCATTCATCTTTCCGGTACAAAACGAAAAACAAATCCAAATATGGTATTTCATCCCATTTCTCATTTCTCCTTAAAAATTGCATCAAAGATTCCATTATCTCCAATTCCAGTGTACCATTCACCGGCCATCCCGCTTGCCCAATCTCACATTCAGGCCACCAATGATTACAATAATCTATCATTTTACTTTTATCCAATTCTTGATAATACCCCTCACTTTTCCACCGTTTCAATATACAACCTAATGGTGTATTTCCAGGTATTTTACCATTGGCTTGCACAAAGGTTTTAAAAGTTTTAAAAGACATCATATTACAGCCTTTAATTCCACCTTTAGTTCCAGTAAACCAATACACCTTAAACCAATATACCTTCTCGCCGTCCTTCCCAAACAAAAACAGGAGGCGAGTTCCGGTCCTGCGTCCTTAGACGTCTTATGGCCGGAGCCTAGGCTTTTTACCAACCACCAAATCCAAATCCAATTATCACCTTTTTCCAATATAAAGCACCTTCAGGCTTACCTTGGCAGTTGTCCAACAGGCGCGGCGTCGGGCACGACCGATGTCTCCCCGAGAAGTGCTCGGTGCCGGCTTGGAGTGGATCGGAATGCGGAACCGCCCCAGCTGCCTTTGGAGTCCTGCCGCGGTCGCCAGAAAAACTGTTGCCCGATTGATAAATGGCACAAAACTCGGATAAGTTTTGTGGGTGCTTTATTACGGGCCCGGGGTGCTGGGGGACTCACGTCCCAAAAACCCAAGCCCCCGATTTCACATATGGGTGCTTCCATCTTATACATGCGATTCACAACAAAGTCTCCAAGAAACAGTTCCCTTGTGATACATTCCTTAGTTCACAGGCAAGATCATAAATCTTCTGCTTATCTTATTCTAAGAGCATTGTATGCTGCCTTCAGACAGGTTAGCATTCTTACTCTCCTGCACTAGTTTAATTATTTACTAAATTCCTAAGACTACCTGCTAAGTTACACACAAACCAAACACACACACTATCAACGGCTGCAAAACTGCAAAACTGCTTTTAACAAACCAATTCACACACAACTCATAACTAAACTATAATTACACATTTTGCGCAATTTCATTTCTTTTCCAACACGGGCAGCCGTGACCCTGCTGGAGTGCGGGGGGGACCTCCAGCCCCCCGGGGGGTCCCTGCGCCTCCTCTGCCGAGGGTCTGGGTTCAGTTTTGGGAATTTTGGGATGGGCTGGATCCGCCAGAGACCCGGGCAGGGGCTAGAATACGTCGCAAGGATCAGTGACAGTGGAGGTTACACCGAGTACGCACCGTCAGTCAAGGGCCGGTTCAGGATCTCCAGGGACAACGGGAAGAGCTTGGTGACGCTGACCATGAACAACCTCAAGGACGAGGATTCCGGATCCTATTTGTGTGTCAAAGCTCCTGGTGCTGGGGGTGCTGCTCCTGCTGATTATAGTGACGATGCCCTTGCTGTCCCCATCTCCTCGTCCCCCCCGTCCCCGTTGCCCAGACCCTTCCTCCAGACCCCCAGCCCACACCCAGCCCTTGGCCATTGATCCCAACCTTGCTCTGCCTCAGCCCCAAATCTCACCCCCTGACCCCAAACCACAACTCGCGACCCCAAATGTCCACTTTGTGCCCCAAAACTTGATTCTGAAAGTGGATACTTCAAGCCAAGGGTTAAGGTTTGAGTCAACTTTGTAGTAATGTGCAGAGAGCGGATTTTGGGCCGAACCACTCCAAGATTGGGACATGGGGACAGGAATGGGGTCCAGGCTTGGGGTTTTGGGGAAGGGTCCAGAGAATGGAGATAGGTGGGGACCGGGGAACAGGAACATGGCCAAATGCAACCGAAACATGAGAGTGACCAATACCTGCAGCAGCGTTCCAACCAGCACTACCAACAACACTTCTGCCACAGAAATAGGATCCAGAATCCTTGTCCTTGAGGTTGTTCATGGTCAGCATCACCCATCTCTGCCTGTTGTCCCTGGAGATCGTGACCCGGCCCTTGACCGATGGCGCGTAGTTGGCGTAAGCACCACTGCTGTGGATCCTTGCGACATATTCCAGCCCCTGCCCGGGTTTCTGGCGAATCCAGAATATGTCACAGCTCCCGAAACTGAACCCGGACGCTCGGCAGAGGGAGCGCAGGAACTCCCCGGGGGGCTGGAGGTCCCCCCGCACCCCAGCAGGGTCACGGCCGCCCGGAGCCCTGTGGGACAAAGGGGAGATGCGGATGAGGCCAAAGCTCAACCCTTGACCCAAATCCTGACTCTGGGCCCCAGATTGTGGCACTTTGTCCTTCTCCTCCTCACACTGGTCACCCTACCGTGTGGGTGCAATTCCTTTTCCCAGCTGGACTTGCCCAATGCAGGCCCACAGCCAATCAGGTTTCTCATCCCCATCTCCCCTTTGTCCCACAGGGCTCCGGGTGGCCGTGACCCTGCTGGAGTGCGGGGGGGACCTCCAGCCCCCCGGTGGGTCCCTGACATTGCTGTGCCGAGGGTCCGGGTTCGATGTCGGCGGTATCACCATGTTCTGGGTCCGCCAGAGACCCGGGCAGGGGCTGGAATGGGTCGGGAGCATCAGGAAGGAGGGCTGGAGCTTCATGTACGCGCCTTCGGTCAAGGGCCGGTTCACGATCTCCAGGGACAATGGGCAGAGCTCGGTGACGCTGACCATGAACAACCTCATGGACGAGGATTCCGGATCCAATTTCTGTGCCAAATCTGCTGCTGCTGCTGCTGTTGGTGGTTATAATGTTGGTGCTATTGGCCAGCTATTGGGACTCACCTGTCCCCGTTTCCCAGACAATTCCCACCAAACCCTGACCCCACTCCTGCCCTTTGTCTCAACTTTGCCCTGCTCTGAACCCACATCTCAGCTCCTGGCCCCAAATCTCAGCTCCTGGCCCCAAATCTCAGCTCCTGGCCCCAAATCAGGGCCGGTTTCACTCTGAGCTCGGCCTCGTCCCTCCAATCCCAACCATTGCCCCCAGACTTGTCCAGTTTTCCCCCAAATCTCTCCTGCAGGCACCAAGTCACAGCCACAGACCCAAATCTGACCCATTGGACTGACATCGGGAATTTCGGGCCAAAATTTGAATTTTTGACTCCTTACCTTAACTTTGGCCCCAAATTTTGAAAAATTAAACGTAATTTGAGGAACGAGGGCACTGAGTGTGGCCCAGAGGGGACATTTGGGGCAGAGCCGGAGCTGGGCTGGGACAGAGGGTGAGGAAATGGGGTCAGGGGCTGCGGTTTGGGGGAAGGGCCAGGGGAACGGGGACAGGAGGGGGCCCAGCCATGGGGGAGGAGCCAAGAGCATACGCAGTATTAGCACCAGCACCAGCACGAACACTCTTGGCACAGAAATAGGTGGCGGAATCCTCGTCCTTGAGGTTGTTCATGGTCAGCGTCACCGAGCTCTGCCCGTTGTCCCTGGAGATCCTGAACCGGCCCTTGACCGATGGCGCATAGGCGGTGCTGGAACAACTGCTGTAGATGCCTGCGAGCCACTCCAGCCCCTGCCCGGGTCTCTGGCGGATCCAGTACATGTCAAAATTCCCAAAACTGAACCCGGACCCTCGGCAGAAGAGGCGCAGGGACCCCCCGGCGGGCTGGAGGTCCCCCCCACACTCCAGCAGGGTCACGGCCGCCCGGAGCCCTGCGGGACAAAGGGGAGATGGGGATGAGGCCAAAGCTCAACCCTTGACCCAAATCCTGACCCTTGGCCCCAAACTGTGAACCATGGACCATCCCATCCTGGTTGTTTTGCTCCTGCTGCCTCTCCAAGTTGGGTCCCAAATGCTTTTTCTGGCATGGCCATGTTCACTTCTGGTCAGAAGCCAATCAGGTTTCTCATTCCCATCTCCCCTTTGTCCCGCAGGGCTCCGGGCGGCCGTGACCCTGCTGGAGTGCGGGGGGGACCTCCAGCCCCCCGGGGGGTCCCTGCGCCTCCTCTGCCGAGGGTCCGGGTTCAGTTTCGGCAGTTTTGCCATGCACTGGATACGCCAGAGACCCGGGCAGGGGCTGGAGTGGGTCGCTGGGATCAGGAACGATGGTTCGAGCACCGGGTATGTGGATTCAGTCCAGGGCCGGTTCAGGATCTCCAGGGACAACGGGCAGAGCTCGGTGACGCTGACCATGAACAACCTCAAAGACGAGGATTCCGGATCCTATTTCTGTGCCAAACGTGCTTATGCTGATAATTGGGGCCCTCCTGCAATTTGTAAATGCACCATTGGTGGATCCATCTCCATCGCTGTGTCCCCACCTGTCCCCAAAGCCGAAGACCCTTCCCCCACACCCCAGTCCCATCATCTGACCCTTTGTCCCAGATCTGCCCCATTTCCACCCATGGTGACCAAAGACGCCAAACCCCGTCTGGTGGTGCCCCAAACCCAACTGAGTTGGTGCCAGAATTTGCCAAATTTCACCCAAAATCTCAGCCCTTTGGGCACTTTGGGGGGACCAGGGCGAGATTTGGGGCCGAGAGTTGAGTTTGGGGCCAGACCCAGGGGAGGGTTTGGGGCCAATGGGCAGCGTTGGGGTAACGGGGGCAGGGCAGGGACAAAGGGTCAGGGAGAAGGTTTGGGGCCAGTGGTTGAGTTTTGGGGCAGAACCAGGTGAGGGTTTGGTGTCAGTGCTGACCATTCATGCAAATAGGGACAAAGGGTCAAGATCTGAGACAAGAGGTGAGGTTTGGGACGAAAATCGAAAATTTGGAGATCCAATGATAGGACAGGAGCAAAAACTAGAAGTTTGACGCTATCAACAGCATTGTCACCATGATTAGCAACAGCCCAACAACCAGCACAAAAAGCCCTGGCACAGAAATAGGATCCGGAATCCTCGTCCTTGAGGTTGTTCATGGTCAGCGTCACCGAGCTCTGCCCGTTGTCCCTGGAGATCCTGAACCGACCCTTGACCGATGGCGCATAGCTGATGTTTCCACCAGTGTTGGTGATCCCCGCGAGCCACTCCAGCCCCTGCCCGGGTCTCTGGCGGATCCAGCCCAGCCCAAATTGGCCAAAACTGAACCCGGACCCTCGGCAGAGGAGGCGCAGGGACCCCCCGGGGGGCTGGAGGTCTCCCCCGCACTCCAGCAGGGTCACGGCCGCCCGGACCCCATCCCCAAATCTTCACTGGTTTCACTCATAACTCCCCTGATTTGATCCCAAAACTCCACCAGAGTTTTCCATATCTCAACATTCCTCAAACACTGCAATTAACCCCAATCCATTCTTTAATTACTTGGACACCTCATCCTGAGCATTCTGCATTGATTACACAGTTAATACACTGTGAACGACCCCCAATTCCCCCCGGGACCCCAACCCGGGCACATCCTGGCCACGGCCTCGAGCTCCCTCCGGCTCCTGGCACTGCTGATCCTGCTGCCCCTACCAGGTGGGCTCCGCCCCTTTTTTCCAGCTGGCCATGCTCCTTCGTACCTGCTTGCTCAGTCAGGTTTCCCATCCCCATCTCCCCTTTGTCCCGCAGGGCTCCGGGCGGCCTTGACCCTGCTGGAGTGCGGGGGGGACCTCCAGCCCCCCGGGGGGTCCCTGCGCCTCCTCTGCCGAGGGGCCGGGTTCAGTTTTGGACAATTTGGGATGGGCTGGATGCACCAGAGACCCGGGCAGGGGCTGGAATACATCGCAGGCGTTGACAGCGATGGATACACCAGATACCCGTCTGTATTCAAGGGCCAGGTCACGATTTCCAGGGAGAACGGGCAGAGCTCGGTGACGCTGACCATGAACAACCTCAAGGACGAGGATTCCGGATCCTATTTCTGTGCCAAATGTGATGATGGTGGTTTTGCCAATAGTGATGGTTCTGTTGGTGTTGCATTTGTTGCTGGCTCTGGCCTTGGCTCCAAATCCCTCCACTTTGTTACCAAATGAACCAGAGTCCTGTGATCTCTCCTCCAAATCCCTCACATTTCCATGAAATCTTGGCCATTTTCCCCAAAACTCCACCCCTGCTGCCCCAATTTCCGACTTCCCCCAGTGTTGCCCATTTCACCCAAATCTCCCCTAGCTCCCAGGTCCTGATTGTAGGAGGCCAGATCTGGAGTTTAGGGGTGAAGTTTTGGGGCCAATGGTTGAGTTTTGGGGCAGGAGCAGGGGAGGGTTTGGGGTCTGTGGCCACTGTTGTTGCAAATGGAGTGTAAAGGTCAAAGAGTGCATCAAGAAGAGACGTTTGGGATGAAAATCAGAGCTTTGGCAAAAAAATGAAGGGAGCGGGGCAAAAAGCATTGCCTGAAGGCTATCACCAACATCGTCACCATTGTGACCAGCAGCCCAGCAACAACTACAATCAGGAATGGCACAGAAATAGGATCCACAAACCTCGTCCTTGAGGTTGTTCGTGGTCAGCGTCACCGAGCTCTGCCCGTTGTCCCTGGAGATCCTGGACCGGCCCTTGACTGAATCCGCGTAGCCGGTGTTCCCACCAGTGTCGGCGATCCCTGCGACGAATTCCAGGCCCTGCCCGGGTCGTTGTCGCATCTAGCCCATCCCAAATAGCCCAAAATTGAACCCGGACCCTCGGCAGAGGAGGCTCAGGGACCCCCCGGGGGGCTGGAGGTCCCCCCCAAACTCCAGCAGGGTCACGGCCGCCTGGAGCCCTGCAGGACAAAGGGGAGATGGGGATGAGGCGATGCAAAAGTCAGGAAGAGCTGTGCAATAAATTAACGGGTGGGTCGGAGATAATGGCAGTGTTGAAGGCACATAACTATACTGGAAACCTCTGTTGGAGAATTGAGGCCAGACAAAGGGAATTTGGGGCAAAACTGGTAAAGGTTTGGGGATGGGGGATCGGCCGTGACCCTGCTGGAGTGCGGGGGCGACCTCCAGCCCCACGAGGGGTCCCTGCGCCTCCTCTGCCGAGGGTCCGGGTTATGTTTTGGGGATTATGCCATGCACTGGATCTGTCAGAGACCCGGGCAGGGGCTGGAATGGCTCGCGGGGATCAGCAGCCCAGCTGGTTCCAGCACCGCCTACGCCCCGTCGGTGCAGGGCCGGTTCACGATCTTCAGGGACAACGGGCAGAGCTCGGTGACGCTGACCATGAACAACCTCAAGGATGAGGATTCCGGATCCTATTTCTGTGCAAAGGAGAGTGGTGGTGGTAACCCTGCTGCTCCTTATATTGACCGTGCCAGTGGTGGCACCACCCCTGTCTGAGCCCCCCCTATCCCCAACCCCAGACCCTTCCCCCAAACCTCAGCCCTTGACCCTTTGTCCCCATCTGCACCAATGGTCAGCACTGACCCCAAACCCTCCCCTGCTCCTGCCCCAACACTCAACCATTGGCCCCAAACCTTCACCCCTGGGCTCCAGTTCAGGCCTCCTCCAATCAGGGCCCGGGGAACTGGGGGAGATTTGGGTGAAATGGGCAAAATTGGGGGAAAGTCGAGAGTGGGGATAGCAGGGGCACAGTTTGGGGGAAAAGGGCTGAGATTTCAGGAGAAGGGCTGGGATTTTGGGGAAGGATCAGAGAATTCTGTGATACCTGGGAGCACAGAAAAAAGGGCTTGGGACCACAACCAGCATGAACACCATGAGCATAAGCGCCATTACCAGAGCCACTGCTGTAACATTTGGCACAGAAATAGGATCCGGAATCCTCGTCCTTGAGGTTGTTCATGGTCAGCGTCACTGAGCTCTGCTCATTTTTCCTGGAGATCCTGAACCGGCCCTTGACTGATGGCGCATAGTCGGTGCTGCCACCATTGCCGTAGATCCCAGAGAGCCACTCCAGCGCCTTCCCGGGGCTCTGACGCATCCAGAACATTCCATAACTCCCAAAACTGAACCCAGACCCTTGGCAGAGGAGGCGCAGGGACCCCCCGGGGGGCTGGAGGTCCCCCCCGCACTCCAGCAGGGTCACGGCCGCTCCCCCATCCCCAAACCTTTAGTTTAGTTTTGCCACAAATTCCCTTGTCTGGCCCCAAATCTCCAAGAGAGAAGCCCAGTATCATACAGTGTCTTCAAGCCTGCAATGAGCCCCAGTTCACCCATTAATTAATTGGACAGCTCTGCCTGAGTTTTGCATCACCTCATCACCATCTCCCCTTTGTCCCACAGGGCTCCGCCGGGCAGCCGTGACCCTGCTGGAGTGTGGGGGGGACCTCCAGTCCCCCAGGGGGTCTCTGTGCCTTCTCTGCCGAGGGTCCGGGTTTGATTTTGGGAAATTTGCCATGGGCTGGATGCGCCAGAGACCCGGGCAGGGGCTGGAATTCATCGCGGCGATCTGGGACAATGGTGGTTGGACTGGGTACGCGGATTCGGTGCAGGGCCGGTTCACGATCTCCAGGGACAACGGGCAGAGCTCGGTGACACTGACCATGAACAACCTCAAGGACGAGGATTCCGGATCCTATTTCTGCGTGAAATCTGGTTTAACTAATGGAGGTTGGGGTGGTGCTGGAGCTTTTGTTGTTTTTGACCCTGTCACTGTTCCCATGTCCCCCCTGTCCCCATTCCCCAGATCCTCCCTCAAATCCCCAGCCCTGACCCCATTCCTCTCCCTGTGTCTCAGCTCTGAACTGGTTCTGCCCCAATCTCAGCTCCTGGCCCCAAATCAGGGCCGGTTTCACGCTGAGCTCATCCTGGGCTCTCAAATCCCAACCACTGCCCACAGACTGGACCCATTCTGCCCCAAAATATTCCTAGTGGATCTGAGTCACTGCCACAGACCCAAATCTGGCCCATTTTCCCAAATCTCGACCATTTGCACCCACGTCTGGGGACCTTGGTTGAGGCCTGGAGCCAAGAGCTGAGGTTTGGGTCCAGGAGTTGAGAATTGGGGCAGAGCCAGTTCAGAGCTGGGACACGGGGACAGGAATGGGGTCAGGGGCTGTGGTCTGGTGAAGGGTCTGGGAAACGGGGTCAGGTGGGGACACATGAACGGGGATGGGGTGAACACCATCCACACCTGCAGCTGCACCCAAATTATTATAGGCAACTTTGGCACAGAAATAGGATCCGGAATCGTTGTCCTTGAGGTTGTTCATGGTCAGCGTCACCGAGCTTGGCCCATTGTCCCTGGAGATCGTGAACCGTCCCTTGACCGATGGTGTGTAGTAGATGGTGCCACCACCACTGCTGATACTTCCAACCCATTCCAGCCCCTGTCTGGGTCTCTGGCGGATCCAGAACATGGTAAAACTGCCAAAACTGAACCGGGACCCTCGGCAAAAAAGGCGCAGGGACCCCCCGGGGGGCTGGAGGTGCCCCCCGCACACCAGCAGGGTCACGGCCGCCCGGAGCCCTGCGGGATAAAGGGGAGATGGGGATGAGGCCAAAGCACAACATTGACCAAAATCCTGACCCTTGGCCACAAATTGGGACCTGTGGAGTTCATCATCCTCCTCCCAGGTGGGTCCCAATCCTTTATCAAGCTTGACGCTCCCAGTTTTTGACCCTTGACCAATCAGATTTCTCATCCCCATCTCCCTATTGTCCTGCAGGGCTCCGGGCGGCCGTGACCCTGCAGGAGTGCGGGGGGCACCTCCAGCCCCCCGGGGGGTCCCTGACATTGCTGTGCCAAGGGTCCGGGTTCAGTTTCGGTGATTATGGAATGTACTGGGTCCGTCAGAGACCCGGGCAGGGTTTGGAATACATCGCAGGGATCTACAGCAGTTGTGTCAGCACCAGGTACGCGCCATCGGTCAAGGGCCAGTTCAGGATCTCCAGGACAATGGGCAGAGCTCGGGGACGCTGACCATGAACAACCTCAAGGAGGAGGATTCCGGATCCTATTTCTGTGCCAGAGCTGATGCTGGTTATGCTGATAATCCCGGTCGTAGTGACGGTGCCATCCCCATCTCTGTGTCCCCGCCTGTCCCCATTCCCCAAACCCCCAGCCCACACCCAGCCCTTGGCCATTGATCCCAACCTTGCTCTGCCTTGGACCCAATTCTCCCCCGCTGACCCCAAACCACAACTCCTGACCCCAAATCTCCTCTTTGTGCCCCAAAACTTTGCTCTGAAAGTCGGGGTTTGAGGCCCAGGGTCCCAATTTGGGTCAGGATTGGGGATTTGTGTCAGTGGTGGCTGCTCTGGGGCAGCAGCGCAGATTTGGGTGGAGTTGGGCGAGTTCAGCCCAGGGATCCTGGCAGAGGGGCCGGAGCCAGCCCAGGAGCCAAAATGGCCCTGAGTGGGCCCCGAGCTGAGGTTTGGGGCCAGGAGCTGAGAATGTGGGGCAGGGCCAGGGCAGGGTTGGGGCCCAGGGACAGGAATGGGGTCAGGGGCTGGGGTTTGGGGAAGGGTCTGAGGAACGGGGACAGGGGTGGCATAGCGATAAGGGTGGGGTCAAAACCATCAGCAGCACCATTACCCCAACCAGCAGCAGCAGCTTTGGCACAGAAATAGGATCCGGAATCCTCGTCCTTGAGGTTGTTCATGGTCAGCGTCACCGAGCTCTGCCCGTTGTCCCTGGAGATCCTGAACCGGCCCCTGACTGAACCCATGTAGTCGGTGCGTCCACCAGTGTTGATCCCCGCGACCAACTCCAGCCCCTGCCCGGGTCTCTGGCGGACCCAATCCATTTCAAAACTGCCAAAATTGAACCCGGACCCTCGGCAGAGGAGGCGCAGGGACCCCCCGGGGGGCTGGAGGTCTCCCCCGCACTCCAGCAGGGTCACGGCTGCCCGGAGCCCTGCGGGACAAAGGGGAGATGGGGATGAGTAGATGGAAACATCAGGCAGAGCTGTCCAATTAATTAATGGGTGGATGGGGCCTAATTGCAGAGTTGAGGGCAGTTTAAAATACTGGAAAAAACTGTTGGAGGTTTGGGGCCAGACAAAGGGAGTTAGGGGCAGAAATGCAGTGAAGGTTTGGGGATGGGGGAGCGACCGTGACCCTGGTGGAGTCCTGGGGGGCACCTCCAGCCTCCCGGGGGATCCCTGCGCCTCCTCTGCCGAGGGTCCGGGTTCAATTTTGGACAATTTGGGATGGCCTGGATGCACCAGAGACCCAGGCAGGGGCTGGAACACATTGGAGGGATCCAAAGCAAAGGCAGCACCTACTACGCGCCATCGTTCAGGGGCCGGGTCACGATGTCCAGGGACAACGGGCAGAGCTCGGTGACGCTGACCATGAACAACCTCAAGGACGAGGATTCCGGACCCTATTTCTGTGCCAAATATGCTTATGATGGTGGTGCTGATGCTGCTGCTGATATTGACCCTGCCGGTCGTGGCACCACCATTTCTGAGCCCTTCCTGTCCCCAGTCCCCAGACCCTTCCCCAAATCTCAGCCCTTGACCCCTTTCCCCCAGATCTCCCCCATTTCCAGCAACGCCAACCACAAAGCCACAAAGCCCTTACTGGTTCTGCCCCAAACCAAAGTAAGTTGGCACCAAAATTCACCCCAAATCTCCACGTTGTCCTCAAATCACCCCCTGCTCCTCAGGCCCTGATTGGCTGGGCTGCCACAGGCACAAATGGGAACTCTTGGAAAGCAAGGTCATACCTGGAGCTCAGGGGTGAAGGTTTGGGGCCAATGGTTGAATTTTGGGGCAGGAGCAGGGCAGGGTTTGGGGTCAGTTCTGACCATTGTTGCAAATGGGGACAAAGGGTAAAGGGCTGGGTCAATGGGTTACATTTGGGACGAAAATCACAACTCTTGGGACTCAATGATGGGAGTGGCGCCAGAACCAGGAGCTGGAGGCCATAACGTGCATTGTCAACATAAGCAGCACTAGGAACACAACCAGAGCACGAAGCTTTCCCACAGAAATAGGTGGCAGAATCCTCGTCCTTGAGGTTGTTCATGGTCAGCGTCACCAAGCTCTGCCCGCTGTCCCTGGAGATCCTGAACCGGCCCTTGACCGATGGTGCATAGTAGATGGTGCCACCACTGCTCCAGATCCCTGCAACGTATTCCAAACCCTGCCCGGGTCTCTGGCAGATCCAGTACATTCCATAATCCCAAAAATCGAACCCGGACCCTCAGCACAGCGACGTCAGGGACCCCCCAGGGGGCTGGAGGTCCCCCCCGCACTCCAGAAGGGTCACGGCCGCCCGGAGCCCTGCGGGACAAAGGGGATGAGAAACCTCATTGGCTGTGGGGTCAAAGTGGGTGTGGTCTGCTGCAAAATGGGATGTGACTCACCTGGGATGAGGATGATGAAATCCAAGGGTCACAGTTTGGGGCCAAGAGTCAGGATTTGGGTCAAGGGTTGAGCTTTGGCCTCATCCCCATCTCCCCTTTGTCCCGCAGGGCTCCGGGCGGCCGTGACCCTGCTGGAGTGCGGCGGGGACCTCCAGCCCCCCGGGGGGTCCCTGCGCCTCCTCTGCCAAGGGGCCGGGTTAAGTTTCGGGAGTTTTGGAATGAACTGGGTCCGCCAGAGACCTGGGCAGGGGCTGGAATACATTGCAAGCATCAGCTGCCGTGATTCCAGCACGTACTATGCGCCATCGGTCAACGGTCGGTTCAGGATCTCCAGGGACAACGGGCAGAGCTCGGTGATGCTGACCATGAGCAACCTCAAGGACAAGGATTCCGGATCCTATTTCTGTGCCAAACGTGCTGATAGTTGTTTTTGTAGTACTGCTGCTTATAGTGACGATGGCCGTGGTGGATCCATCCCCATCTCGGTGTCCTCAACTGTCCCCAAACCCAGACTCTTCCTTCAAATTGTCCCCTAAACCTCAGCCTTTGACCCTTTGTCCCAAATCTCCCCCATTTGCCCCAGTGGTCAGCACTGACCCCAAACCCTCCCCTGCTCCTGCCCCAAATCTCAACCATTGGCCCCAAACCTTCACCCCTGGCCTCCAGTTCAGGCCTGCTCCAATCAGGGCCCGGGGAGCTGGGGGAGATTTGGGTGAAACGGGCAAAATTGGGAGAAAGTCGGAAATTGGGGCAGTAATGCCAGAGTTTGGGGGTAAATGGTGAACATCTGAGGAGATGGTCTGGGATATTGGGAACGGATCTGCGGGGATTGGGGACTTTTGGTGACCATCATGGCGGGTGGGACCATTGCCGGAACTGTCACTAAGAGCAGCACCATCATAACCGTAACTACTACCAGTACCAAGTTTGGCGCAGAAATAGGATCCGGAATCCTCGTCCTTGAGGTTGTCCATGGTCAGGGACATGGAGCTCTGCCCGTTGTCCCTGGAGATCGTCAACCGGCCCTTGACCGACGGCGCGTAATCTGTGTAAGCACCACTTCTGATACTCGCAATGTATTCCAGCGTCTTCCCAGATTTCTGTCGGATCAAGATCATTCCAAAACTCCCAAAACCGAACCCGGACCCTTGGCACAGCAAGGTCAGGGCCCCATGGGGGGCTGGAGGTCCTCCCCGCACTCCAGCAGGGTCACGGACGCCTGGAGCCCTGCGGGAAAAAGGGGAGATGATGAAAATCAAAACTCTGATTGGTCAAGGGCCCCCAAGTGGGTGTGGCCATCCGGACAAAGGAGTAGAATCCCCCTGGGGGGAGGATGATGAACTCCAAGGGTCCCAATTTGGACCAGAGTCAGGGTTTTGGGTCAAGGGTTGAGCTTTGGCCCAATCCCCATCTCCCCTTTGTCCCGCAGGGCTCCGGGCGACCGTGACCCTGCTGGAGTCTGGGGGGGACCTCCAGCCCCCCGGGGGGTCCCTGCTCCTCCTCTGCCGAGGGTCCGGGTTCAGTTTTGGGAGTTTTGGGATGGCCTGGATCCGTCAGAGACCAGGCCAGACGCTGGAAATCATTGCAGATATCAGCAACAATGGTGGCAGTCCCTGGTACGCGGATTCAGTCAAGGGCCGGTTCAGGATCTCCAGGGACAACGGGCAGAGCTCGGTGAAGCTGACCATGAACAACCTCAAGGACGAGGATTCCGGATCCTATTTCTGTGCCAAATCATATAACACTGGTGCTAGTCCTGCTCGTATTGATTAACCTGCCATCTGCATCTCCTCATCCCCTCCTGTCCCCGCGCCCCAGACCCTTCCCCCAAACCCCCAGCGCACACCCAGCCCTTGACCATTGATCCCAACCTTGCTCTGCCTCCGCCCCAATTCTCACCCGCGGACCCCAAACCACAACTCCTGACCCCAAATCTCCTCTTTGTGCCCCAAACTTTACTCTGAAGCTCAGGGTTTTGTGCCCAGGGCCCCGATTTGGGGACAAAGGTTGAGGATTCGTGTCAGCACCTGTGGCTGGGAGCGCTAAGTGGGGTTTTGGGGCAGAATCGGGCGACTTTGGTGCAAACTTAGTTGGATGTGGGGCAGAACCCGCTTGGGGGTTTTGGCTCCATGGTTGTCTTGTGGAACTGCAGGAGATCTGGGACAAAGGGTCAAGAATGCGGCGAAGGGCTGGGAGTTAGGGGCAACGTCTGGGGATTGGGGACAGGAGAGGACACTGTAGTGGGGACTTGGATCCACCATGGGTGTCATCTAAATTAGCACCAGGACCCACATAACCAGCATGAACACCCTTGGCACAGAAATAGGATCCGGAATCCTCGTCCTTGACGTGGTTCATGGTCAGCGTCACCGAGCTCTGCCCGTGTTCCCTGGAGATTTTGAACTGGCCCTTGACCGATGGCGCGTAGTAGGTTCTGCCAACAGTGTTGGTGATCCCCATGAGCCGATCCAGTCCCTGACCGGGGCTCTGGGGGATCCAGTACATGTCGTAGCTCCCGAAATCAAACCCGGACCCTCCGCAGGGGAGGCGCAGGGACCCCCCGGGGGGCTGGAGGTCCCCCCCGCACTCCAGCAGGGTCACGGCAGCCCAGAGCCCTGCGGGACCAAGGAGAGATGGGGATGAGGGAAAAAATCCATCCAAATGTTGATTCCTGCATGCAGATCCTGGTGTTGGCCCCAAATGGTGGCACTTTCTCCTCCTCCCGATCCTGCCGGCCCTCCCAGGGGGCTCGAGGACCCGTTTTGGATCTGGTCACCCCTAGCCGGACCCACACCTGGATCCGGGGCCTCATCCCCATCTCCCCTTTGTCCCGCAGGGCTCTGGGCGGCCATGACCCTGCTGGAGTGCGGGGGGGACCTCCAGCTCCCCGGGGGGTCCCTGACGTTTCTGTGCCAAGCATCTGGCTTCAATTTCACGAAATCTGCAATGTTCTGGATGCGCCAGAAACCCGGGCTGGGGCTTGAATACGTCGCGGGGATCAACGGTGATGGTTCCACCCCCAGATACGTGCTGTCGGTTAAGGGCCGGTTCAGCATCTCCAGGGACAACAGGCAGAGCTCGGTGACGCTGACCATGAACAACCTCAAGGACGAGGATTCCGGATCCTATTTCTGTGCCAAAAACGCCTATGATGGATGAGGTTGGGAGGCTCCTCCTGCTGGTTCTAATTTTGGTCCCGTCCCCATCCCCGTTCCCTAGGTCCTTCCCTCCTAACCTTGACACCATTGTTGACCCCCACGGACCCAAATCTGGCCCGTTTTCCCCAAATCTCGACCATTTGCACCCAGGTTTGGGGACCTTGGTTGAGCCTTGGAGCCAAGAACTGAGGTTTGGGGCCAGGAGCTGAGATTTGGGGCAAAAGTTTGAGATTTGGGGCCAAGAATGAAGATTTTGGTCCAGGAGCTGAGATTTGGGACCAAGAGCTGAGATTTGGAGCCAAGAATGAGGATTTGGGGCCAGAAGTGAAGATTTGGGGCCGAGATTGAAGATTTGGAGCCAAGAGGCAAGATTTGGGGCCCAGAACGAATATTTGGGGCCCAGAACGATGATTTGGGGACCAGAACGAAGATTTGGGGCCAAGAATGGAGATTTGAGGCCGGGAGTGGAGATTTGGGGCCGGGAGTGGAGATTTGGGGTCAGAAGTGGAGATTTGGGGCCCAGAACAAAAATCTGGGACCAAGAACGAAGATTTGGGGCTAAGAACAAAGATTTGGGGCCAGGAATGAAGATTTGGGGCCAAAGGCTGAGATTTGGGGCTACGAGTGCAGATTTGGGTCCAGGAGCTGAGATTTGGGACCAGGAGTGGGGATTTGGGGCCAAGAACGAAGATTTGGGGCGGGAGTTGAGATTTGGGGTGTAAGGTTGAGATTTGGGGTGAAGAAGCAAGATTTGGGGCAAAGAGCTGAGATTTGGGGCCAAGAATGAGGATTTGGGGTGAAGAATTTGAATTTAATTTAATTTAATTTAATTTAATTTAATTTTATTTTATTTTATTTTATTTTATTTTATTTTATTATTTATTTTATTATTTTATTTTATTTTATTTCGTTTTATTATTTTATTTTATTTTATTTTATTATAATTTCTTTTCTTTTCTTTTCTTTTAATATATTATTTTATATTATTTTCATTTATTATTTGATTTTATTTTCCATTATTTTATTTTGATTTATTTTATTTTATTTCATTTTATTTTATTTTATTTAACTTTATTTTATTTCATTTTATTTTATTTTATTTGAATTTAATATTTTTTTTACTTTATTTTATTTTATTATATTTTTTAATTTTTTTTATTTTTCTTTATTATTTTATTTTATTTTATTTTATTTTATTTTTATTTATTTTGTTTATTATGTTATTTTATTTTATTTGAATTTATTCTTTTATTTTATTTTATTTTATTTTATTTTAATTTATCACTTCATTTTACTTTATTTTACTTTATTTTTTTACTTTATTTTATTTTTTTATTTTAATTTATTTTTTTTATTTTACTTTATATATTTTATTTTATTTTACTTTATTATTTTATTTTAATATTTTATTTTATTTCATTTTAATTCATTATTTTATTTTATTTTTCTTTTTTATTCCTATTTTAGTTTCATTTAATTTTATTTTTCTTTTATTTGATTTTTCTTTTCTTTTCTTTTTCTTTTTTTATTCTCATTTAAGTTTGATTTACTTTTATTTTTATTTTATTTCTATTTTCTAACTTAATTTTATAGTGATTTTATTTTTAAATCTAGTTTAAACTTTAATTTCAATATAATTTTATTTCTATTTGTAATTTTTATTTTGTATTTTCATTTTAAACTCATTTGAACTTATTTAAATTTTAATTACAATTGTGAGTATAATTTCATTTTTTAATTTCATACTAAGTTTATTTTTCTTTTAATTTTCCTTTTCTTTTCCAATTAAATTTCAATTAAATTTAAATTTCAAAAAAATAAAATAAAATAATAATTTTATTTTAATGATTATTTTTTTTGGAATTTTATTTTTTACTATAATTCAATTTGAATTTTTTTCATATTTTTAATATCAATTTTAATTTTATTTTTTCTCTTCATTTTAATTTCTTATTCTATTTTCCATTCTAATTTTATTTCTAAATTTATTTGAAGTTAATTTTCTTTTTCCTATTCACATCATTTTAATTTTATTTTTTTATTGTGTTTTCAATTTTATCTTAATTTCTAAATGGAATTTCAGCCTGAATTTTACCTTTAAGTTCCTTTTAAATTTATATATTTATTTTATCTTGTTTAATTTTATTTTACTTTAATTTTAATTTTAATTTCATTTTTTTTCTTTTTTATTTTAAATTTCTTTTTGATTTTGATTTATTTTGCTTTAATTTTAAATGATATATTTACTTTATCGATAATTTTCATTTTATTTTAAAATTTATATTTTTATTTCCACTTTTAACTAAATCATATTGTAAATTTTGTCGGTCAGTTTATTTTTATTTAATTTCATTAAAAGTTTACTTTTAATTGTAATTTTCCTTTTAATTTTCATTTTTATTGAATTTTAATTCTTGCCAATTTTGGGACTTTTAATTCCGATTTTTGTGATTTTCTGTTTTTATTGGTTTCCAGGTGAATTTTTGAATTTAATGACGATTTTATTTACTTTAACTTAATTTAATTAATTTTTAGTTTAATTTAGATTATTTCTATTTTATATTATTTTATTTTTATCGAGTTTATTTTATTTTAATTTTTTTTTAGTTTTATTTTGTTTTATTTCCTTTTTATTTACCAAATTTATGTAAATTAAATTTCAATGAATTTAAATTTAAAGTAAATTTATTTTATTTTATTTTATTTTTTATTTTATTTCATTTTCTTTTTATTGAGTTTATTTTAGTCTAATTTAATTGATTTGAAGTTTTATTTTGTTTTATTTCCTTTTTGTTTAACAAAGTTTCAGTAAATTCAATTATTTTAAATTTAAATGAATTTCAATTTAAAGTAAATTTTTTTTTTAGTTCTATTTTTAATTAATTACTTCCATCATTAATTTGTTAACTTTGTTTATTTGAGGTTTATGAATGACAATACTTTTATTTTATATTTTTATTTTATTAATAATAATAATAATAATAATAATAGTAATAATAATAATAAAAATAATAATAAATTATTAATATAATAATAATAACAACAATAATAAATTACAAAATCATAATAATGTTAATAATGATAATAACAATAATGATAATAATAATGATAATAATAATTATAATAATTATATAATACTAAAACAATAAAATATTATTTTTTATTTTATTTTTTTATTTTTTTAATTCTATTTGTCATTAATTACTTCTATCATTAATGTGTTAACTTTGTTTATTTGAGGTTTATGAATGACAATACTTTTAATTTATATTTTTATTTTGATAATAATAATAATAACAATAATAGTAATAGTAATAATAATAAATATAATAATAATAATAATAGTCACAATAATAATAAATTATAAAATTAGTAAATTTATTGATAATAATAATAACAATAATAGACTAAAACAATAAAATATTATTTTTTATTTTATATTATTTTTGTTATTGAAATTATATTTTTAATTAATTACTTCCATCATTAATTTGTTAACTTTGTTTATTTGAGGTTTATGAATGACAATACTTTTAATTTATATAATAATAATAATAATAATAATAATAATTATTATTATTATTATTATTATTATTATTATTATTATTATAGTAATAAATACAGTAATAATAAATATAATAATAATAATAATACAGTAAATATTATTTTTTATTTCATTTTATTTCTATTTTTATTGGTTTTATTTCTATTATTTTTATTTCTTATTTCAATATTTTGCCAGGTTCCTTCCTCGCTAACATTTATTAACATCGATTAAAGTCAATGACCGTTTATTAATCGCTATTAATTAATATTATTTTAATCAAAAATGAAGAATTTCATTTTCTTCTGGGTTTTCTTCGTTCTTTTCGTTTTTCACCTTTGGGGATCAATGAAAGAAAATGGAAGTAAAGGGAATAAAAGAATTGTAATCAAATAAATGGAAAATTGAAAAAATTCAAAATTAAATATAAAATTCAGTGAAATAAAATAAAATAATTCAATGTAATTTATGTTGTTTTTATTTATCTTACTTTTTTTTATTACAATCTATTCGTTTTTCATTATTCGCATTTTGATTAAATTGATATTATTAAGATTTATTTTTATTATTTTCATTAATAACAAAAAATGTATTTTACTTTTATTTGTTTTTATTCATAGCAGCGTATTCTTTATACGTATTTATATGAATGGATTTTTAAAATATTAAAATTAAAATGAATTTGATTTAAAAGTAAAATGAAATCATTAATTAAAATTTAAAAAAATTTCTTTTTTTTTTTTATTGCCTCCACCCCCATCGTTGTGTCCCCAAATGTCCCCAAACCACAGACCCTCCCCCTTAATCCCAGCCCTCGTCCCTGCTCTCGGTGACTGAATTCGTGTCCCCAGCCACAGGCCTAGCGCTGACCTTTGGGCCGAGTTTGGGGAAAGATCAACGGCCAAAGGTTGGGGTTTGGAGCCGGAGAGGGGAAAGGGAAATGGAGAAATGGTCACGGGCTGGGTCAGGGGGTGGGAGCTGGGCAAGGGTCTGGGGAACGGGGACAGCTGGGGGTGCAGTGATGATGGTGAGACCAGGACTTTGCAGGTCCCCATCAGCAAAAGCAACAGGAGCACCAGTATCAGCAGATTTCCCACAGAAATAAACGGCGGAATCCTCATCCTTGCGGTTGTTCATGGTCAGCGTCACCGAGCTCTGCCCGTTGTCCCTGGAGATCGTGAACCGGCCCTTGACCGACGGCGCATAGCCGGTGCTGCCACCAGTGTTGATCTCTGTGACGTACTCCAGTGCATTCCTTGGTATCTGCCCATCCCAAAACTGCCGAAACTGACCCCGGACCCTCGGCAGAGGAGGGGCAGGGACCCCCCGGGGGGCTGGAGGTCCCCCCCCACACTCCAGCAGGGTCACGGCCGCCCCGAGCCCTGCGGGAAAAATGGGAGATGGGGATGAGAAACCTGATTGGTCGAGGGCCTCAAAGTGGGCAAGGCCAGCTAGAAAAATGGGCCTGGACCCAGCTGGGAGGAGGATGATGAACTCGAAGGGTCCCAATTTGGGGCCAAGAGTCGGGATTTTGGTCAAGGGTTGAGCTTTTGCCTCATCCCCATCTCCCCTTTGTCCCGCAGGGCTCCGGGCGGCCGTGACCCTGCTGGAGTGCGGGGGGCACCTCCAGCCCCCCGGGGGGTCCCTGCGCCTCCTCTGCCGAGGGTCCGGGTTTAGTTTTGGGAGTTTCTCCATGTTCTGGATCTGCCAGAGACCCGGGCAGGGGCTGGAGCCAGTCGCCAGTATCAGCAAGGGTGGCAGCGCTTACCACGCGCCATCGGTCGAGGGTCGGTTCAGGATCTCCAGGGACAACGGGCAGAGCTCGGTGATGCTGACCATGAACAACCTCAAGGACGAGGATTCCAGATCCTACTTCTGTGGGAAATGTGCTTATACTGGTGGTTGCAGTTCTGATGCTGGTGCTATTGATGTGCCCGGCTTGGCCCCATTCCCCAACCAGCACTGCAGGAGCATCAGGGCACGGAACGGTCAGGACAGACGGACGGACATGAGAGATCTCTGCAGCCAGGTCATGGCATCTGCGGTTTATTGCAGAGGACGAACTGCAGGGCCCTGCTGGGAGCTGCCAGGCACAGCTGGAGCAGGGCTGAGAGAAGAGAGGGGAGAGAGGATGAGAGGGTGAGAGAGTGAGAGAGTAAAAATGCTAAATGAGTAAAAGGGTGAGAGAATAAAAAGGGTAAGAGAGTGAAAGAGTCAGTGAATAAAATGGTAAGAGTGTAAAAGGGTAAGAACATAAAACTCTAAGAGAATAAAAGGGTAAGAGAGTGAGGTTCCCACCACAATACAATAAATGTTCTTCTCTGTAGAATATTCTAATTCTCACTAACCAATCTGGTCCAATATACAAACCCTACAGCATTTACATACAGCCTATAAGAATCGTTTCATTACCATACTGTGTTACATTTTAAACCCTAAAAATTGGTCTTTGGGACCCTTCTGCTAAGACTAAAACCGACTCGTTGGAAACCCTAAAACTCCTTTTTGGAGCAAATTTAAACCCTAAAAACACCTTTTTGGAGAAACTTTAAACCCGAAAACTCCTTTTTGTAGTAACTTTAAACTCTAAAATCTCCTCTTTGGCCCCTTCTGCCAAGCTGTAAGGTCGCTCTGACCCGTGGGCCTGTCTGCAATCAGAGGGTGTTGCTCCATCAAAAGGGGATCACCTTCAGGTGACCACACCGTTGTTTTCCTGTTGTTCAATCACTCTGGGATCTCAAAGCTTGCTTTCATTTCAATCTTGCTGATGGTTTCCATATTCTCAAAATCTTTTGCCAGGCACTCATATTGATAAGGCTTTGCTGTTCCATCTTCCCCAACCAGCATCAGCATAAGCACTGTGACCATCGGTGTCCTTGGCACAGAAATAGGATGCGGAATCCTCATCCTTGAGGTTGTTCATGGTCAGCGTCACCGAGCTCTTCCCGTTGTCCCTGGAGATCCCGAAACGGCCCTTGACGGAATCCGCGTACCAGGTGCTGCCAACACTGCTGGTGATGGTTCTGACCCACTCCAGCCCCTGCCCAGGTCTCTGGCGGATCCAGGCCATCCCAAAATGGCCAAAATCAAACCCGGACCCTCGGCACTGCAACGTCAGGGACCCCCCGGGTGGCTGGAGGTTGCCCCCACACTCCAGCAGGGTCACGGCCGCCCGGAGCCCTGTGGGACAAAGAGGAGATAGGGATGAGGCGATGCAAAAGTCAGGCAGAGGTGTCCAAGTAATTAATGGGTGGATTGGGGCTCATTGCTCGGTTTAAGGCACTTTACCTTTCAGGATACATCTGTTGGAGATTTGGGGACAAACAAAGGGAATTTGGGGCAAAACCGGTGAAGGTTTGTGGATGGGGGAGCGGCCGTGACCCTGCTGGAGTGCGGGGGGGGCCTCCAGCCCCCCAGGGGGGTCCCTGATGATGCCGTGCCGATGGTCCGGGTTCAATTTTGGGAGTTTTGGAATGTTCTGGATCCGCCAGAGACCTGGGCAGGGGCTGGAGTGGCTCACTGGGATCTACAGCAATGGTGCTTACACCGAGAACGCGCCATCGGCCAAGGGTCGGTTAACGATCTCCAGGGATAATGGGTAGAGCTCGGTGACGCTGACCATGAACAACCTCAAGGATGAGGATTCCGGATCCTATTTCTGCGCCAAGGCTGCTGGTGCCAGTTGGGGTTATGATGTCTCTCCTCTTGGCCCCTTCCCCTTGACTGCGTCCCCTCCTGTCCCCAATACCCAGACCCTTCCTCCAAATCTCAGCCCCTGACCCCATTCTTGACCCTTTGTCCCAGATTTTCCCCAGTTCGAACAACGCCAACCACTGAGCCAAAACCCCCAAACTGGTTCTGCCCGAAACCCAACTGCTTTGGCCCCAAAATTCACCCGATTCTGCCTCAAATCCCTACTTGTGCTCCCAGCCACTACCACTGATATGAGTCGTGAACCTTTGACCCCAAATCAGGACCCTGGGCCTCAAACCCTGACCTTCAGAGCTAAGGTTTGGGGCACAAAGAGGAGATTTGGGGTCAGGAGTTGTGGTTTGGGGTCAGCGGGTGAGAATTGGGGCCGAGGCAGAGCAAGGTTGGGATCGATGGTCAAGGGCTGGGTGTGGGCTGGGGGTTTGGGGGAAGGGTCTGGGGGGCAGGGACAGGGGGGGGACACGGCCATGGGGATGGGGTCAAAACGTTCAGCACCAGCAGAATCATCATAGAAACCAGCATCCACACATTTGGCACAGAAATAGGATCCGGAATCCTCGACCTTGTGGTTGTTCATGGTCAGCGTCACCGAGCTCTGCTCGTTGTCCCTGGAGATCGTGAACCGACCCCTGACTGATGGGGCGTACCAGGAGCTGCCACCACTGCTGTAGATACTCGCAACCCACTCTAGCCCCTTCCCGGGTCTCTGGCGGATCCAGAACATGTCGTAACTCCAAAAACTGAACCCAGACCCTCGGCAGAGAAGGCGCAGGGACCCGCCGGGGGACTGGAGGTCCCCCCCACACTCCAGCAGGGTCACGGCCGCCCGGAGCCCTGCGGGACAAAGGGGAGATGGGGATTAGAAACCTGATTGGCTGTGGGCCTCAAAGTGGGTGTGTCAAACTGGAAAATGGGGCGGGACCCACCTGAGAGGGGCAGCAGGATCAGGACAACAAGGATGGGGTGGTCCAAAGGTCCCAGTTTGGGGCCAAGAGTCAGGATTTGGGTCAAGGGTTGCGCTTTGGCCTCATCCCCATCTCCCCTTTGTCCCACTGGGCTCCGGGCAGCCGTGACCCTGCTGGAGTGCGGGGGGGACCTCCAGCCCCCCGGGGGGTCCCTGAGCCTCCTCTGCCGAGGGTCCAGGTTCGATTTCGGAAATTATGGAATGTTCTGGATTGGCCAGAAATCTGGTAAAACAATGGAATACCTCGCAAGTATCAATGGTGTTGGCACCACCCACCCCGCGCCATCAATCAAAGGTCGGTTCATGATCTCCAGGGACAACCAACAGAGCTCGGTGACGCTGACCATGAACAATCTCAAGGACGAGGATTCCGCCGTATATTTCTGCGCCAAACATAGCAGTAATGATTATGGTTTTTCTGGTCCTGCTCTTATTGGCGGCAATTCTATCAGCGGACCACCCCCAAGTTGGTCAAAAAATGTCTCCAATGCCCAGCGATCCTTCCCCGACATCCCAGCCCTTTGTGTCAAATCTTCACCATTTTCCCCCAAACTTTGCCTCATCCTTCCCCTAGTCTCGATTGTCTCCCCAGTTTTGCCCATTTCACCCAAATCTCCCCCAGTTCCCGTGCCCTGATTGGAGGAGGCCTGAACTGGAGGCCAGGGGTGAAGGTTTGGGGCCAATAGTTGAGTTTTGGGGCAGGAGCAGGGGAGGGTTTGGGGTCAGTGCTGACCACTGGGGCAAATTGGGGAGATTTGGGACAAAGGGTCAAGGGCTGAGGTTTGGGGGAAGGGTCTGGGATTGGGGACTGGGGAGGTCTTGGTGATGGGAACAGGGGCAAAACCATCAGCAGCAGCAGCAGCAGCAGCAGCAGCAGCAGCATCCCAATTATTATCAGCAGTTTTGGCACAGAAAAAGGATCCGGAATCCTCGTCCTTGAGGTTGTTCATGATCAGCGTCACAGAGCTCTGCCCGTTGTCCCTGGAGATGCTGACTCGGCCGCTGAACGATGACAGGTATCTGGTGTCTCCATCATAATAAATCCCTGCAATGTATTCCAGGCCCTTCCCAGGCCGCTTGCGGATCGACATCAGACTGGTTCGTCCGAAACTGAATCCGGACCCTCGGCAGAGGAGGCGCAGGGACCCCCCGGGGGGCTGGAGATAGGGATGAGAAACCTGATTGGCAGTGAGATCAAAGTAGGCGTGTTAAACTGGAAAATGGGTTGGGATCCACCTGGGAGGAGCAGCAGGAGCAGCAGGACCCATCTGGGAGAAGGATGATGAAATCCAAGGGTCAAAGTTTGGAGCCAAGAGTCAGGATTTGGGTCAAGGGTTGAACTTTGGCCTAATCCCCATCTCCTCTTTGTCCCACAGGGCTCCGTGCGGCCGTGACCCTGCTGGAGTGCGGGGGGGACCTCCAGCCCCCCGGGGGGTCCCTGCGCCTCCTCTGCCGAGGGTCCATGTTCAGTTTCGGCAGTTTCAGAATGTTCTGGGTTCGTCAGAGACCCGGGCAGGGGCTGGAATACGTCGCAGCGATCAAGAACGATGGATCCAGCTACGCCTACGCATCATCAGTGCAGGGCTGGTTCAGGATCTCCAGGGACAACGGGCAGAGCTCGGTGACGCTGACCATGAACAACCACAAGGATGAGGATGCCAGTTCCTATTTCTGCGGGAAAGCTGCCTATGATACTTGGGGTGCTGCTGCTGATTGTATTGACCCCATCCCCATGGCTGCGTCCCCACCTCTCCCGGTTCCCCAGACCCTTCTCCCAAACTCTGCCCCTGACCCCATTTCTGACCCAATCTCCCAACCCTGCCCTGGCTCTACCCCATATTCTCTACTCTTGGCCACAAAGTTGACCGAAATCATAACCCTTGACCAGAAGTATCCACTCTCAGAATCAAGTTTTGGGGCACAAATTGGAGATTTGGGGTCAGGAGTTGTGGTTTGGGGTCAGCGGGTGAGAATTGGGGCCGGGGCAGAGCAAGGTTGGGATCAATGGCCAAGGGCTGGGTGTGGGCTGGGGGTTTGGGGGAAGGGTCTGGGCAACGGGGACAGGGGGGGATAAGGGGATGGGTGTGGGGACACCTTGAGCATGGTCACTACGACCAGCATCGTCAGCATAATTATAAACATCACACTTGGCGCAGAAATAAACACCGGAATCCTCGTCCTTGAGGTTGTTCATGGTCAGCGTCACCGAGCTCTGCCCGTTGTCCCTGGAAATCGTCACCCGGCCCTTGACCGATGGCTCGCAGATGGTGACGCCATTGTAGTGGATCCCTGTGACGTATTGCAAACCCTGCCCGGGTCTCTGGCCAATCCAGTACATTCCATAATCACCGAAACTGAACCCGGACCCTCGGCACAGCAATGTCAGGGACGCCCCGGGGGGCTGGAGGTCCCCCCCGCACTCCAGCAGGGTCACGGCCGCCCAGAGCCCTGCGGGAAAAAGGGGAGATGCGGATGGACAAAGCTCAACCACTGACCCCAAAATCCTGATTCTTTGACCCAGAATTTGACCCTCTGCTCTCTCCATCAACTTCATCCTGCTGCTCCTGCTTAGAGTCCCAGGTGGGTCCCGCTCCTTTTTCCAGCCAACCACCCCCAGTTTGGGGCTTTGGACAAATCAGGTTTCCCATCCCCATCTCCCCTTTGTCCCGCAGGGCTCCGGGCGGCCGTGACCCTGCTGGAGTGCGGGGGGCACCTCCAGCCCCCCGGGGGGTCCCTGCGCCTCCTCTGCCGAGGGTCCGGGTTCACTTTCGGGAGTTATAAAATGTTCTGGGTGCACCAGAGCCCTGGGCAGGGGCTGGAATACATTACAGATATCAGCAACACTGGTGGCTACACCGGCTACGCGCCATCGGTCAAGGGCCGGGTAAGGATCTCCAGGGACAACGGGCAGAGCTTGGTGACGCTGACCATGAACAACCTCAAGGACGAGGATTCCGGATCCTATTTCTGTGCCAAATGTTACAGCAGTGGCTGTGGTAATGGCACTTATGCTAATGGTGTTGATGGTGGTTGTGGTCCCAAGCCCTTTTTTCTGCGTTTCCAAGTATCACAAAATTATCTGATCCTTCCCCAAAATCCCAGCCCTTCTCCTGAAATCTCAGCCCTTTTCCCCCAAACTCTGCCCCTGCTGCCCAACTCTCGACTTTCCCCCAGTTTTGCCCATTTCACCCAAATCTCCCCCAGCTCCCCGGGCCCTGATTGGAGGAGGCCTGAACTGGAGGCCAGGGGTGAAGGTTTGGGGCCAATGGTTGAGTTTTGGGGAAGGAGCAGTGGAGGGTTTGGGGTCAGTGCTGACCATTGGTGCAAATGGGGGAGATTTGGGACAAAGGGTCAAGGGCTGAGGTTTGGGGGAAGTGTCTGGTTTTGGGGGAGGAGGGAACTCAAAATTGAGGACTCAGAAAAAACCACCGTGACCAACATCATCACAATCAATGTCTTTACCAGCAGCAGGACCACAACAACCATCCCAACTTTTGGCACAGAAATAGGATCCGGAATCCTTGTCCTTGAGGTTGTTCAGGTCAGCGTCACCGAGCTCTGCCCGTTGTCCCTGGAGATCGTGACCCGGCCCTTGACCGATGGCACGTACTCGGTGTAACCTCCACTGTCACTGATCCTTGCGACAAATTCCATCCCCTGCCCGGGTCTCTGTCGCACCCAGCCCATCCCAAAACTCCCGAAATCGAAACCGGACCCTCAGCACAGCAACGTCAGGGACCCCCCGGGGGGCTGGAGGTCTTCCCCGCACTCCAGCAGAGTCACGGTCGCCCAGAGCCCATCCCAAAATCCTCACCAATTTCACTCATAACTCCCCTGGTTCGGTCCCAAACCTCAACCAGATTTTTTGGGTATCCTGAGGTTCCTCAAAAGCTGGAATTAAATAATCTCATTAATTAATTGGACACCTTCTCCTCAGGGTTCCACATTGATTTCAAAAGCAATACCACGTTAACAACCCCCAAAACCCCCCGGGACCCCAACCCCGGCGCAGCCCGGCGTTGGCCCTGAGCTCCCCCTGGCTCCAGGCCCTGCTACCCCTGCTGCCCCTCCCAGGTGGGCTCCGCAACATTTTTCTGGAACACGCACACCTTTTCCCGTTCCGGACCAATCATATTTCTCATTTTTAATCATCTCCCCATTGTCCCGCAGGGCTCCGGGCGGCCGTGACCCTTCTGGAGTGCGGGGGGGACCTCCAGCCCCCCGGGGGGTCCCTGCGCCTCCTCTGCCGAGGGGCCGGGTTCGATTTTGGAGGTTTTGGGATGCACTGGGTGCGCCAGAGACCCCGGCAGGGGCTGCAATGGCTCGCAGGGATCACCAGCAATGGTGGTTACACCGCGTATGCGCCATCGGTCAAGGGCCGGTTCACGATCTCCAGGGACAACGGGCAGAGCTCAGTGACACTGACCATGAACAACCTCAAGGACGAGGATTCCGGATCCTATTTCTGTTCCAAATATGCTGGTAGTGGTTGTTGTAGTCCTGGTGCTTATAGTGAAGATGACAGTTGTGGATCCACCCCCCTCTCATTGTGCCCCCATGTCCCCAATCCCAGACCCTCCCCCCAAACCCCAGCCCTTGACCCTTTGTCCCAAATCTCCCCCATTTGCACCAATGGTCAGCACTGACCCCAAACCCTCCCCTGCTCCTGCCCCGAAACTCAACCATTGGCCCCAAACTGTCACCCCTGGCCTCCAGTTCAGGTCTCCTCCAATCAGGGCCCAGGAGCTAGGGGAGATTTGGGTGAAATGGGAAAAATTGGGAGAAAGTCGGAAGTTGGGGCAAAGATGGTGGACACTGCGGGAGAAGGTCAAGAAGGGGGCCAAGGGTTGGGATTTGGGGCAGGATTTGGGGATTTTGGGACATTTGGGGAGCCAGGGATGGGGTTTGAGGCCACCACCAGCATCGTCACCATGTCCATAGCTCTCAGAGAGGATTCCAGCCCAGCCCCAAGGAGCAGCCCCAGACACCGAGGCCGCTGAGGGAGCAGTGAAGCCCCAGGTGGGAGCGAGGGAGGGAGGGAGGGAGGGAGGAGAAGACGCCGCGATTTTGGGGCTCCGCAGCCTCCCTCCACTTCCTCCGTGGCAGCTGCCAGGGCCCGGCCGGGGCAGGAAAGGAAACAGAAAGTTCCTGGTTTTGGTCATTGTGAACATCTGTGTTTGGCAGAGGACAGCTCAGCCTCGGGGCGCTGCGGCAGAGCGCCGGCTGCACAAAAAGCTTTGTGTGCAAAGGGCCCTGGAGCGATCCCCGTTCCGCACTGGGACGGAGGGGAAGGGCAAGAATGGGGAGAAATGGGAGAAATTGGGGGGAAATTGGGAGTTGGGGAAGTGATGGTGGAGTTTGGGGAAAATGGTCAAGCTTTTAGGAACATGGCTGGGATTTTGGGGAAGGATCTCTGGGATTGGAGACATTAGTTGACCATCATGGTCACTATCAGGATTGATGCCAAAACCAGTGTCAATAGCATTGCCAGCGTAAACATTGCAAAGTTTGACACAGAAATAGGTGGCGGAATCCTCGTCCTTGAGGTTGTTCATGGTCAGCGTCACCGAGCTCTGCCCGTTGTCCCTGGAGATCCTGAACCGGCCCTTGAACGATGGCGCGTATCTGGGAGTGGCGCCATCACTGGTGACACTCACCACAAACTCCAAACTCTGCGCGGGTCTCTGGCGCATCCAGCCCATCCCAAAATTCCCAAAATCGAACCCGGACCCTCGACAGAGGAGGCGCAGGGAACCCCCCGGGGGGCTGGAGGTCCCCCCTGCTCTCCAGAAGGGTCACGGCCGCCCAGAGCCATGCGGGACAAAGGGGAGATGGGGATGAGGCCAAAGCTCAACATTGACCCAAATCCTGACTCTGGGCCCAAAATTGGGACCCTTGGAGTTCATCATCCTCCTCCCAGCTGGGTCTCACCTCTTTTTCCAGCTGGCCACGCCCACTTTTAGCCCCTCGACCAATCAGGCTTTTTATCCCCATCTCCCCTTTGTCCCGCAGGGCTCCGGGCGGCCGTGACCGTGCTGGAATGCGGGGGGGACCTCCAGCCCCCCGGGGGTTCCCTGACGTTGCTGTGCCGCACTCTGGGTTCAGTTTTGGGAGTTATTGAATGTTCTGGATCTGCCAGAGACCTGGGCAGACGCTGGAATACATCGCCAGTATCAGCAGCAGTGGTGGCAGCACCGGCTATGTGCCGTCGGTCAAAGGCCGGTTCAGGATCTCCAGGGACAACGGGCAGAGCTCGGTGACGCTGACCATGAACAACCTCAAGGATGAGGATTCTGCCTTTTATTTCTGTGCCAAACGCGCTGGTAGTAGTTATGGTGGTGGTGTTGCTGCTTTTAGTGACAATTCCAGCAGTAGTCCCACCCTCCATGATGGTCACCAGATGTCTCCACTTCCAGTGATCCTTCCTCCAGAGCCCAGCTTTTCTCCTCAGTTGTTAAGGAATTTCCCCCAAACTCCGCCTCTGCTGCCCCAACTCTCGGCTTTCCCCCAGTTTTGCCCATTTCACCCAAATCTCCCCCAGCTCCCCGGGCCCTGATTGGAGCAGGCCTGAACTGGAGGCCAGGGGTGAAGGTTTGGGGCCAATGGTTGAGTTTTGGGGCAGGAGCAGGGGAGGGTTTGGGGTCAGTGCTGACCACTGGGGCAAATGAGGGAGATTTGGGACAAAGGGCCGAGGGCTGGGGTTTGGGGGAAGAAGCTGGGTTTGGGGACAGGGGAGGTCTTGGAGATGGGAACAGGGTCAAAACCATCAGCAGCAGCAGCAGCAGCAGCATCCCAAATATTACCCGCAGCCTTGGCACAGAAATGGGGGTGAAGGAAAAAATCCACCCAAATGTTGATTCTTGCATGCAGATCCTGGTGTGTACCAAAAATTGGGGCCCTTGGACCTCCCCATCTTCGTCCTGCAACTCCTGCCAGTCATCCAAGGTGGATCCCACATCCTTTTTCTGGCATGGCGGTGCCCACTTTGGATCCAAAACCAATCCAGCTCCTCATCCACACCTCCCCTTTTTCCCGCAGGGCTGCGGGCGGCCGTGACCCTGCTGGAGTGCGGGGGGGACCTCCGGCCCCCCGGGGGGTCCCTGACGTTGCTGTGCCAAACATCTGGCTTCAATTTTACAAAATCTGCAATGTTCTGGATCCGCC
This sequence comes from Melozone crissalis, assembly GCF_028551555.1. NCBI lineage: Eukaryota > Metazoa > Chordata > Aves > Passeriformes > Passerellidae > Melozone > Melozone crissalis. The sequence goes on from NW_026535856.1 coordinate 4,731,535, forward strand.
AGAGACCCGGGCTGGGGCTGGGATTCGTCACGGGGAGCAACGGTGATGGTTCCACCCCCAGATACGTGCCATCGGTCAAGGGCCCGTTCAGGATCTCCAGCGACAAGGGGCAGAGCTCGGTGACGCTGACCATGAACAACCTCAAGGACGAGGATTCCGGATCTTATTGCTGTGCCAAAAACGCCTATGATGGTTGGGGTTGGGAGGCTCATGCTGCTGGTTCTAATTTTGATCCCGTCCCCATCCCCATACCCCAGGTCCTTCCCCTCCTACCCTTGAACCCATTGCTGAACTCCACGGACCCAAATCTGGCCCGTTTTTCCCCAAATCTCGACCATTTGCACCCAGGTTTGGGGACTTGGTTGAGCCTTAGAGACAAGAGCTGAGGTTTGGGGCCAAAAGCTGAGATTTGGGGCAGAGCCAGTTCAGAGCTGGGACACGGGGACAGGAATGGGGTCAGGGGCTGGGGACTGGGGAAGGGCCTGGGGAACGGGGATGGGGGGGACACAGGGATGGGGATGAGGTGAACACCATCCACACCAGCAACAGCACCCCAATTATTATAGGCAGCTTTGGCACAGAAATAGGATCCAGAATCCTCGTCCTTGAGGTTGTTCATGGTGACCGTCACCGAGCTCTGCCCTTTGTCCTTGGAGATCGTGAACCGACCCTGCACCGATGGCGCGTAGAAGGTGGTGCCACCACCACTGCTGATACTTCCAACCCATTCCAGCCCCTGCCCGGGTCTCTGGCGGAGCCAGCACATGTCAAAACTCCCGAAACTGAGCCCGGACCCTGGGCATAGGAGGCGCAAGGACACCCCGGGGGGCTGGAGGTCCCCCCCGCACTCCAGCAGGGTCACGGCCACCTGGAGCCCAGCGGGGTAAAGGGGAGATGGGGATATGGCCAAAGCTCCACCCTTGACCAAAATAATGACCCTTGGCTGCAAACTGAGAACCATGGACCATCCCATCCTGGATTTTTGCTTCTGCTGCCTCTCCAAGTTGGGTCCCACACGCTTTTTTTGGCATGGCCATGTTCACTTTGGGTCCGCAGCCAATCAGGTTTCCCATCCCCATCTCCCCGTTTGTCCCGCAGGGATCCGGGTGGCTGTGACCCTGCTGGAGTGCGGGGGGGACCTCCAGCCCCCCGGGGGGTCCCTGCGCCTCCTCTGCCACGGGTCCGGGTTCAGTTTTGGGGGTTGTGGCATGCAGTGGGTGCGCCAGAGACCCGGGCAGGCCCTGGAATGGCTTGCAGGGATCAGCAGCAGTGGTGCTTACACTGACTACATGACATCGGTCAAGGGCCGGGTCACAATATCCAGGGACAATGGGCAGAGCTCGGTGACACTGACCATGAACAACCTCAAGGACGAGGATTCCGCCGTTTATTTCTGTGCCAAGGGTGCTGGTGCTGCTGATAATGATGCCTATGGTATTGGCCCCGCACGCATCGCTGTGTCACCACTTGCCCTCACCTGTCCCAGACCCTTCCCCAATCCACACCCCCTGACCCCATTCCTGTCCCCGTGCCCCAACCCTGACTTGGCTCTGCCCCACATTCTCCGCTCCTGGCCCCACCCCTCAGCTTGGGGCCCACTCGGGGCCATTTTGGCTCCGGAGCTCTCCTTGGCCATTCTGACCCTTCCCTTCACCGATGGAACGTTCCAGGTGACTCCACCCTTGCACCCATCTGCTTCGCTCAGCCTGGAACCCTCGACTCAAGATCAATTTGAAAAATTTAATTTCCCCAAAATTTCATGTGTTTTTTGGGTAAAAAAAAGGGGGTTTTCTCAAGTGAGAGGATTCCAGCCCAGCCCCAAGGAGCAGCCCCAGACACCGAGGCCGCTGAGGGAGAAGTGAAGCCCCAGGCAGGAGCGAGGGAGGGAGGGAGGGAGGGAGGAGAAGACGCCGCCATTTTGGGGCTCTGCAGCCTCCCCCCACTTCCTCCCCGGCAGCTGCCGGGGCCCGGCCGGGGCAGGAAAGGAAACAAAAAGTTCCTGGTTTTGGTCATTGTGAACATCTGTGTTTGGCAGAGGACAGCTCAGCCTCGGGGCGCTGCGGCAGAGCACCGGCTGCACAAAAAGCTTTGTAAGCAAAGGGCCCTGGAGCGATCCCCGTTCCACACTGGGACGGAGGGGAAGGGCAAGACTGGGGAGAAATGGGGAAAATTGGGGGGAAATTGGGAATTGGGGAAGTGATGGTGGAGTTTGGGGGAAATGGTCAAGATTTGAGGAGAAGGGCTGAGATTTGGAGGAAGGATCTCTGGGATTGGAAGCATTTGTTGACCATCATGTTCACTACCAGGATTGATGCCGAAACCAGCATTAATAGCATTGCCAGCATAACCATTGCAGAGTTTGACACAGAAATAAACGGTGCAATTCTTGTCCTTGAGGTTGTTCATGGTCAGCGTCACCGAGCTCTGCCCGTTGTCCCTAGAGATCCTGAACCGGCCCTTGACTGACGGCGCGTATCTGGGAGTGGCGCCAACACCAGTGACACTCGCCACAAACTCCAAACCCTGACCGGGTCTCTGTCGATACCAGCACATCCCAAAACTGCCGAAACTGAACCCGGACCCTCGGCAGAGAAGGCGCAGGGAACCCCCGGGGAGCTGGAGGTGCCCCCTGCAGTCCAGCAGGGTCACGGCCGCCCGGAGCCCTGCGGGACAAAGGGGAGATGGGGATGAGGCCAAAGCTCAACCCTTGACCCCAAAATCCCAACTATTGGCCCCAAATTCTGACCCTTGGAGTTCATCATTCTCCTCCCATCCCTTTTTCCAGGTTGCCACGCCTGCTTTGAGGCCCTGGACCAATCAGGTTTCCCATCCCCATCTCCCCTTTTTCCCGCAGGGCTCCGGGTGGCCGTGACCCTGCTGGAGTGCGGGGGGGAACTCCAGCCCCCCGGGGGGTCCCTGCGCCTCCCCTGCCAAGGTTCCGCGTTCAGTTTTGGGGATGTGAACATGTACTGGGTCCGCCAGAGACCTGGACAGGGGCTGGAGTTGTGGCAGAGATCAGCTACGATCTTTCCAGAACCTACTACGCGCCATCGGTCAAGGGCCGGTTCACGATCTCCAGGGAAAACAGGCAGAGCTCGGTGACGCTGACCATGAACAACCTCAAGGACAAGGATTCCGGATCCTATTTCTGTGCCAAATGCGCCTGTGGTTTTGCTGACTGGGCAGGTGCTGCTGGTGGTTATGGTGACCATCCCGGGTTTGGCCCCTCTCTCTCCTCTCCTGGTCCCCAGGTGTCCTCAAACCCCAGCCCCTTCCCCCAGATCTCATACTTTGACCCCCATCTTGACCTCTGAACCCTGTGTCCAGCCCTGGGCCAACATTGAGCTGTAGGACAAAGATTTTAGGAACAAAGTTTAGATCAAGAGATGAAGGTTGAGATTTTGGGGTTAAACAGCTGAAAGGTTTGGAGAAACGGTTGAGAGAGGGCTGGGGTTCGGGCGAGGGGTCTGGGGGTCTCAGAGCACTCGGGGCAGGAGATGGAGCCAACAGCAGCAGCACCAGGAGCATAACCATTGTCACGTTTGGCACAGAAATAGGATCCAGAATTGGGGAAATGATGGTGAAATGGTCAAGATTTGAGAAATAGGGGTGAGGATTTTGGGGATGGATTAGAGAATTCTGAGTTATTTGGAAACAGAGAGGAGAGAGCTTGGGACCACAATCACCATCAACACCATAACCAGCACTAGCATCAGCACAACCACTGCTGTAACATTTGACACAGAAATAGGATCCAGAATCCTCGTCCTTGAGGTTGTTCATGGTCAGCGTCACTGAGCTCTGCCCGTTGTCACTGGAGATGCTGACTCGGCGGCTGAACGATGACGGGTATCTGGTGTCTCCATCATAATCAATCCCTGCAATGTATTCCAGGCCCTGCCCAGGCCGCTGGTGGATCCACATCAGACTGGTTCGTCCGAAACTGTACCCGGACCCTCGGCAGAGGAGGCGCAGGGAATCCCCGGGGAGCTGGAGGTCCCCCCCGCACTCCAGCAGGGTCACGGCCGCCCAGAGCCGTACGGGACAAAGGGGAGATGGGGACGAGGCCAAAGCTCAACCCTTGACCCCAAAATCCCAACTATTGGCCCCAGGTTGGGACCCTTCGAGTTCATCATCCTCCTCCCATCCCTTTTTTCAGGTTGCCACGCCTCCTTTGAGGCCCTGGACCAATCAGGTTTCTCATCCCCATCTCCCCTTTGTCCCGCAGGGATCCGGGCGGCCGTGACCCTGCTGGAGTGCGGGGGGGACCTCCAGACCCCCGGGGGGTCCCTGACGTTGCTGTGCCGAGGGTCTGGATTCAGTTTTGGGGGTTTTGCAATGTTCTGGGTGTGCCAGAGACCCAGGCAGGGGCTGGAATTCATCGCCAGCATCAACAGTGATGGTTCCAGCACCAGGTACGCAGATTCAGTGCAGGGCCGGTTCACGATCTCCAGGGACAACGGGCAGAGCTCGGTGACGCTGACCATGAACAACCTCAAGGACGAGGACTCCGGATCCTATTTCTATGCCAAATATGCAGTTTGGGCTGTTGCTGCAAATCCTTTTGTCCCCATCCGCATTGGTGTTTCCCCACTTGTCCCCATTTTCCAGATTTTTTCCCCAAACCCCAATCCCTGACCCCATTCCTGTCCCCGTGTCCCATCTCTGCCCTTCTCTGGCCCCAAATCTCAGCTCCTGTCCGTAAATCAGGGCCAGTTTCACCCTGAGCTCGGCCTCGTCCCTCCAAACCCAACCATTGCCCCCAGACTTGTCCAGTTTTGCCCCAAATCTGCCCTGCGCGCACCGAGTCAGCCACAGACCCAAATCTGGCCCCGTTGGACTCACATTGGGAATTTTGGGCTACAATTTGAATTCTTGATCCCTGATCTTAACTTTGGGCTCAAATCCAGACATTTCAGTGACATTTGGGGAACGAGGGCACTGAGTGTGGCTCAGTGGGGACATTTGGGGCAGAGCCAGAGCAGGGCTGGGACAGAGGGACAGGAATGGGGTTTGGGGGAAGGGTCTGGGGCGCGGGGATGCAGACAGGGACGCAGTGATTAGATCAGTTTGATCAAGATGAGCAGCAGGATTACAACAACCATCAGTACTGGTTTTGGCACAGAAATAGGTGGCGGAATCCTCGTCCTTGAGGTTGTTCATGGTCAGCGTCAGCGAGCTCTGCCCGTTGTCGCTCGTCAATGTGAACCGGCCCTTGACCGAGTCCGCGTAAAAGATGCTGCCACTTCTTCTGCTGATCCCTGCCACCATTTCCAGCCCCTGCCCGGGTCTCTGGCGGATCCACAGCATTGCAAATTTTTCGAAATCAAACCCAGAGGTGCGGCAGAGGAGGCGCAGGGACCCCCCGGGGGGCTGGAGGTGCCCCCTGGACTCCAGCAGGGTCACGGCCGCCCGGAGCCCATCGCCAAACCTTCACCAATTTCTCTCATAACTTCCCTTGTTTAGCCCCAAAACCCCACCAGTTTTCCATATCTCAACAATCCTCAAAACTTCAATTAATCCCAATCAATTCTTTAATTAATTAGACACCTCATCCTGAGCATTCTGCATTGATTATACAGTTAATGCACTGTTAATGACCCCCAAAACCCCCGGGACCCCAACCCGGGAAACATCCCGGCCACAGCCTCGAGCTCCCTCCGGCTCCTGGCCCTGCTGCTCCTGCTGCCCCTCCCAGGTGCGTCCCACCACTTTTTCTTGGAAGTCACACCCCTTTTCCCCTTCTGGACCAATCAGGTTTCCCATCCCCATCTCCCCTTTGTCCCGCAGGGCTCCAGGCGGCCGTGACCCTGCTGGAGTGCGGGGGGGACCGCCAGCCCCCCGGGGGGTCCCTGACGTAGCTGTGCCGCGCATCTGGGTTTGATTTTGGCAGTTTTGGGATGGGCTGGATGCGCCAGAGACCCGGGCAGGGGCTGGAGTACATCGCCAGTATCAACAGCAATGGTGGCAGCACCGGCTACGCACCATTGGTCAAGGGCCGGTTCAGGATCTCCAGGGACAATGGGCAGAACTCGGTGATGCTGACCATGAACAACCTCAAGGACGAGGATTCCGCCGTTTATTTCTGCACCAAATGTGCTAGTAGTAGTTATGGTGGTGGTGTTGCTGCTTTTAGTGACAATTCCGGCAGTGGCCCCAGCCTTGGATCGTCACCAGATGTCTCCACTCCCAGTGATCCTTCCTCTAGAGCCCAGCTTTTCTCCTCAAGTGTTAAAGAGTTTCCCCCAAACTCGGCCCCTGCTGCCTCAACCCTACACTTTCCCCCAGTTTTGCACATTTCACCCAAATCTCCCTCAGCTCCCCGGGCCCTGATTGGAGGAGGCCTGAACTGGAGCCCAGGGGTGAAGGTTTGGGGCCAATGGTTGAGTTTTGGGGCAGGAGCAGGGGAGGGCTTGGTGTCTGTGGCCACTGTTGTTGTAAATGGAGTGAAAAGGTCAAGGAGTGCGTCAAGAAGAAAGGTTTGAGATGAAAATCAGAGCTTTAGGGACAAAATGAAGGGAGTGGGGCAAAAAGCATGGCCTGGAGGCAATCACCAACATCGTCACCATTGTTACCAGCAGCCCAGCAACCACTACAATAAGGTACGGCACAGAAATAAGATCCGGAATCCTCGTCCTTGAGGTTGTTCATGGTCAGCGTCACCGAGCTCTGCCCGTTTTCCCTGGAGATCCTGAACCGGCCCCTGACCGACGGTGCGCAGCTGGTGCGGCCACCATTGCTGGTGATACTTGCGAGCCACTCCAGTGAATTCTTTGGTTTCTGTCGATACCAGCCCATCCCAAAACTGCCGAAACTGAAACCGGACCCTCGGCAGAGAAGGCGCAGGGAACCCCCGTGGGGCTGGAGGTCCCCCCCGCACCCCAGCAGGGTCACGGCCGTCCGGAGCCCTGCGGGACAAAGGGGAGATGATGGAAATCAAAAGTCTGATTGGTCAAGTGCCTCCAAGTGCGTGTGGCCAGCTGGACAAAGGGGTAGAACCCACCTGGGAGGATGATGAACTCTAAAGATCCCAGTTTGGGGCCAATAGTCAGGATTTGGGTCAAGGGTTGAGCTTTGGCCTCATCCCCATCTCCCCTTTGTCCCGCAGGGCTCCGGGCGGCCGTGACCCTGCTGGAGTGCGGGGGGGAACTCCAGCCCCCTGGGGGGTCCCTGCGCCTCCTCTGCCGAGGGTCCGGGTTAAGTTTTGGGAGTTTTGGGATGGGCTGGATCCGCCAGAGACCCGGGCAGGGGCTGGAATTCATCGCCAGCACAAACAGTGATGGTGGCAGCACCAGGTACGCGGATCATGTCAAGGGCCGCTTCAGGATCTCCAGGGACAATGGGCAGAGCTCGGTGACGCTGACCATGAACAACCTCAAGGACGAGGATTCCGGATCCTATTTCTGTGCCAAACGCGATGCTACTGGTGCTAGTGGTTATGTTGCTGATATTTGTCGTTTCAGCCCCAACTGTGTCCCGGTTCCCCAGACCCTTCCCTCCAACCTCTGACCCCACTCCTGTTCCTTTGTCCCTGCTCTGGCCCCAAATCTCAGCTCTGGCCCCAAATCTCAGCTCCTGGCCCCAAATCAGGGCCGGTTTAACCCTGAGCTCGGCCTCGTCCCTCCAATCCCAACCATTGCCCCCAGACTTGTCCAGTTTTACCCCAAATCTCCCCTGCAGGCACCGAGTAACAGCCACTGACCCAAATCTGCCCCTGGGCCTCACATCAGGAGTTTTGGGCTAAAATTTGAATTCTTGACCCCTGATCTTTACTTTGGACCCATATCCAGACATTTCGGTGACATTTGGGGAACGAGGGCACTGAGTGCTGCCCAGAGGGGACATTTGGGGCAGAGCCAGAGCAGGGCTGGGACAGAGGGACAGGAGTGGGGTCAGGGGATGGGGAATGGGGGAAGAGTCTGGGGAACGGGGACAGGTAGGGATGCAGAGATGGGGACGGGGTCAATAGCATAACCAGGATTAACATTTCCAGAAGCAGTGGTTTTGGCACAGAAATAGGCGGCGGAATCCTCGTCCTTGAGGTTGTTCTTGTTCAGTGTCACCGAGCTCTGCCCGTTGTCCCTGGAGATCGTGAACTGGTCCTTGACCGACGGCGCGTACCAGGTGCCACCTCTGCTGCTGATACTTCCGACTGACTCCAGCCCCTTTCCAGGTCTCTGTCGAACCCAATCCATTTCAAAACTGCCGAAATCGAACCCAGACCCTTGGCAGAGGAGGCGCAGGGACCCCCCAGGGGGCTGGAGGTCCTCCCCACACTCCAGCAGGGTCAAGGCCGCCCAGAGCCCTGCGGGAAAAAGGGGAAATGCCGATGAGAAACCTGATTGGCTGTGGGCATGAAGTGGGCGTGGCCTGGTGGAAAAGGGCCCGGACCCACCTGGGAGGGGCAGCAGGAGCAGCAGGAGGAGGTAGGGGTGTTACAGTCACAATTTTGGCACAAGATTAAAAATTTTGGGGTCAAGGGTTGAGCTTTTGCCTTATCCCCATCTCCCCATTGTCCCTCAGGGCTCCGGGTGGCCATGACCCTGCTGGAGTGCAGGGGGGACCTCCAGCCCCCCGGGGGGTCCCTGCGCCTCCTCTGCTGAGGGTCCGGGTTCAGTTTTGGCAGTTTTAACATGGAATGGGCTCGACAGAGACCCGGGCAGGCGCTGGAATTCATTGCCTACATCAGAAACACTGCTGCTTACACCTTCTACGCGCCATCGGTAAATGGCCGGGTCACGATCTTCAGGGACAACGGGCAGAGCTCGGTGACGCTGACCATGAACAACCTCAAGAACGAGGATTCCGGATCGTATTTCTGTGCCAAGCGTATTTCTGGTGGCAATGCTGATATTGCCGGTGCTTTTGGCCCTGTCCCCATCGCTGTGTTCTCAGCTGTCCCCAGACCTTTCCCCTGTGGTCACACATGGCCAGCGTCACCGAGCTCAGCCCGTTGTCCCTGGCCGTGCTGACCCGGCCCTTGACCGATGGAACGTTCCAGGTGACTCCACCCTTGAACCCATCTGCTTCTCTCAGCATGGAGCCCTTGGCTCGCGTTCAATTTCAACAGTGTCATCTCCACAAAATTTCGTGTGTTTTTGGGAAAAAAAAAAGGGTTTTTTCTCCATAGCTCGCAGAGAGGATTCCAGCCCAGCCCCAAGGAGCAGCCCCAGACACCGCGGCCGCTGAGGGAGAAGTGAAGCCCCAGGTGGGAGCGAGGGAGGGAAGGAGGAGCAGACGCCGCAATTTTGGGGCTCCACAGCTTCCCCCCACTTCCTCCCCGGCGGGTGCCGGGGCCCGGCCGGGGCAGGGAAGGAAACAGAAAGTTCCTGGTTTTGGTCATGGTGAACATCTGTGTTTGGCAGAGGGCAGCTCAGCCTCGGGGCGCTGCTGCAGAGCGCCGGCTGCACAAAAAGCTTTGTGTGCAAAGGGCCCTGGAGCGATCCCCTTTCCACACTGGGACGGAGGGGAACTGGGGGAAATTGGGGAGAAATGGGCAAAATTGGGGGCAAATTGGGAGTTGGGGAAGTGATGGTGGAGTTTGGGGGAAATGGTCAAGATTTTAGGAACACGGCTGGGATTTTGGGGAAGGATCTCTGGGATTGGAGACATTAGTTGACCATCATGGTCACTACCAGAAGTGACGCCAAAACCAGCGTCAATAACATTGCCAGCGTAACCATTGCAAAGTTTGGCACAGAAATAGGATCCGGAATCCTCGTCCTTGAGGTTATTCATGGTCAGCGTCACCGAGCTCTGCCCGTTGTCCCTGGAGATCCTGAACCGGCCCTTGAACGATGGCGCGTATCTGGGAGTGGCGCCATCAGTGGTGACACTCGCCACAAACTCCAAACTCTGCGCAGGTCTCTGGCGCATCCAGCCCATCCCAAAATTCCCAAAATCGAACCCGGACCCTCGGCAGAGGAGGCGCAGGGAACCCCCGGGGGGCTGGAGGTCCCCCCCACACTCCAGCAGGGTCACAGCCGCCCGGAACCCTGCGGAACAAAGGGGAGATTGGGATGAGAAACCTGATTGGCTGTGGGCCTGCAGTGGGTTTGGCCAGCTGGAAAAAGGGATGAGACCCACCTGGGAGGGTGACCAGGAGCAGGAGGAGAAGAACAAATTGTCACAACCTGGGACCAATAGCTGGGATTTTGGGGTCAAGGGTTGAGCTTTGCCCATCCCCATCTCTGTTGGGATGGGCGGGAGAAATGCGGCACGCGATGTGAGTGATCAGCAAGTCTCAAATCTTTATTGGTAGGCACGCATCTTTATATCGGTGTTAATGGGGCTCATGCATATTGCAAAGGCGAGCTCACCATTGGTCGGTTACTCATCAGCCAACTGCGCCTCCTTCTGCATTCTTGTGGGTATTTTATTGAAGCTTCTCTTCGTATTCCTGCCAAAGATGCTCTCCCCTACCCTGCCATTGCACCAAGGGCACAATGTCCTTGCCTGTAACTGGACACTGGCTGCTGGCTCCTGTACTTGTCCCCTTCAAGCTTGACCAGCGGCATTATGTCAACGTGACCTTTAACAGCCAACCAGCTGTCCACAAACTCAGCACACTTCTCCCCTTTGTCCCGCAGGGCTCCGGGCGGCCGTGACCCTGCTGGAGTGCGGGGGGGACCTCCAGCCCCCCGGGGGTCCCTGCGCCTCCTCTGCCGAGCGTCTGGGTTCACTTTCAGCAGTTTTCCCATGCAATGGATCCGCCAGAGACCCGAGCAGGGGCTGGAGTGGCTCGCGGGGATCAGCAGCCCTTCTGGTTCCAGCACCTACTACGCGCCATCAGTCAAGGGCCCGTTCAGGATCTCCAGGGACAACGGGCAGAGCTTGGTGACGCTGACCATGAACAACCTCAAGGATAAGGATTCCGGATCCTATTTCTGTGCCAAATATGCTTATACTCCTGATGGTACTTATGGTGTTGCTTCTATTGAAGTGCCAGGCTTGGCCCCATTCCCCAACCAGCACTGCAGGAGCATCAGGGCATAGGACGGTCGGGACAGACGGACGGACACGAGAGATCTCTGCAGCCAGGTTGTGGAATTTGGGGTTTATTGCAAAGGACGAACTGCAGGGCCCTGCTGGGAGCTGCCAGGCACAGCTGGAGCAGGGCTGAGAGAAGAGAGGGGAGAGCAGGAGAGAGGGTGAGATGGTAAAAGAGGAAGAGAGTAAGAGAGTAAAAAAGGTCAGAGAGTAAAAAGCATGAGAGAATAAAAAGTGTAAGAGAGTGAAAAAGTCAGTGAATAAAAGGGTAAGAGCATAAAACCCTAAGAGAATAGAAGCATAAGAAAGTGAGATTCCCACCATAATACAATAAATCATCTTCTGTGTTGAATATTCTAATTCTCACTAACCGATCTGGTACAATATACAAATGCTATAGCATTTCATCCAGCCTAAAACAGTCATTACATTACTACACTTTGTTACATTTTAAACCCTAAAAACTCCTCTTTGAGCCCCTTCTGGTAAGCCTACAACCTACTCTTTGGAAACCCTAAAAACTCCTCTTTGGAGTAACTTTAAGCCCTAAAAACTCCTCTTTGGGGTAACTTTTAACCCTAAAAACTCCTCTTTGGGCCCTTCTGCCAAGCTGTGGGGTCTGCTCTGACCCTTGGGCCTGTCTGCAATCAGAGGGTGTTGTTCCATCAAAATGGGATCACCTTTAGCCAGCCACGCTGAACAACTGTTTTCCAGTTGTTTAGTAACTGAGGGATCTCAAAGCTTGCTTTCCTTTCAATCTCGCTGATGGTTTCCATATTCTCAAAATCTTTTGCCAGGCACTCATATTGATAAGGCTTTCCTGTTTCATCTTCTCCAACCAGCATCAGCATAAGCACTGTGAACATCGGTGTCCTTGGCGCAGAAATAGGATCCGGAATCCTCGTCCTTGAGGTTGTTCATGGTCAGCGTCACCGAGTGCTGCCCGTTGTCCCTGCAGTTCCTGAACCGGCCCTTGACTGAATCCGCGTACCCGGTGCTGCCACCACCTCTGGTGATGGTTCCGACCCACTACAGCCCCTGCTCAGGTCTCTGGTGGATCCAGGCCATCCCAAAATTTCCAAAATGGAACCCGGACCCTCGGCACAAAAACGTCAGGGACCCCCCCAGGGGGCTGGAGTTCCCCCCCGCACTCCAGCGGGGTCACGGCCGCCTGGAGCTTTGCGGGACAAAGGGGAGATGGGGATGGGGTGATGCAAAAGTCAGGCAGAGCTGTCCAAGTAATTAATGGGTGGATTGGGGCTAATTGCACGGTTTAAGGCACTTTACCATTCAGGATACCTCTGTTGGAGATTTGGGGACAAACAAAGGGAATTTGGGGCAAAACCGGTAAAGGTTTGGGCATGGGGGAGCGGCCGTGACCCTGCTGGAGTGCGGGGGGCACCTCCAGCCCCCCGGGGGGTCCCTGCGCCTCCTCTGCCGAGGGTCCGGGTTCAGTTTTGGGGATCATGGAACGTTCTGGATCCTCCAGAGACCCGGGCAGGGGCTGGAGTGGCTCACGGGGATCAGCAGTGGTGGTTACACCGAGTACGCGGGTTCAGTCAAGGGCCGGTTCAGGATCTCCAGGGACAACGGGCAGAGCTTGGTGACGCTGACCATGAACAACCTCAAGGACGAGGATTCCGGATCCTATTTCTGTGCCAAGGCTGCTGGTGCCAGTTGGGGTAATGATGTCTCTGCTCTTGGCCTCAACCCCTTGACTGGGTCCCCTCCTGCCCCCAGGCCCAAGACCCTTCCCCCAAATCTCAGTCCTTGACCCCATTCTTGACCCTTTGCCCCAGATCTCCCCCAGTTCCAACACCACCAACCACAGCGCCAAAACCCCCAATCGGATTCTGCCCAAATCCAACTGAGTTGGCTCCAAAAATCGCCCGAATCTGCCCCAAATCCCCACTTTGTGCTTTCTGCAGCAGCAGCCGCTGACACGAATCCTCAACCTTTGTCCCCAAATCGGGACCCTTGGCCTCAAACCCCGACCGTCAGAGCAAAGTTTTGGGGAACAAGTGGAGATGTGGGGTCAGGAGTTGTGGTTTGGGGTCAGCGGGTGAGAATTGGGGCCGAGGCAGAGCAAGGTTGGGATCAATGGTCTAGGGCTGGGTGTGGGCTGGGGGTTTGGGGGAAGGGTCTGGGCAACGGGGACAGGGGGGGACACGGGGATGGCAGAGGAACCTCATGGGCATCGTCACTACGACCAGCACTTTCAGCGTAATAATTAGCAGCACACTTGGCACAGAAATAAATGGCGGAATCCTGGTCATTGAGGTTGTTCATGTTCAGCGTCACTGAGCTCTGCCCGTTGTCCCTGGAGATTGTGAACCGACCCTTGAACGATGGCACATAGCCGGTGCTGCCAACAGTGTTGTAGATGACTGCGACATATTCCAAACCCTGCCCGGATCTCTGGCGGATGCAGTACATTCCATAATCCCCAAAACTGCACCCGGATCCTTGGCACAGCAACGTCAGGGACCCCCCGGGGGGCTGGAGGTCCCCCCCGCACTCCAGCAGGGTCACAGCCGTCCGGAGCCCTGCGGGACAAAGGGGAGATGGGGATGAGGCCAAAGCTCAACCCTTGACCCAAATCCTGACTCTTGGCCCCCAATTGAGACCCTTGGTTCTCCACATCCTCCTGCTGCTCCTACTGCTCCTTCCAGGTGGCACCACCCCATTTTCCAGCTTAGCACGCCCACAATGACACCACAGCCAATCAGGTTTCCCATCCCCATCCCCCCTTTGTCCCGCAGGGCTCCGGGCGGCCGTGACCCTTCTGGAGTGCGGGGGGTACCTCCAGCCCCCCAGGGGGTCCCTGCACCTCATCTGCCGAGGCTCCGGGTTCGATTTTGGGAGTGTTGACATGTTCTGGATCCGCCAGAGACCCGGGCAGGGGTTGCAATACGTCACAAGGATCTACTACACTGGCGGTTACACCGCCTATGCGCCGTCGGTGCTGGGTTGTTTCAGGATCTCCAGGGACAACGGGCAGAGCTCGGTGATGCTGACCATGAACAACCTCAAGGACGAGGATTCCAGATCCTATTTCTGTGTGAAATCTTTTAATACTGCTTCTCCTCCTGCTGGTTATGGTGACAGGGCTGGTGTTGGTCCTGTTCCCATGTCTGTGTCTCCACCTGTCCACGTTCGCCAGACCCTTCCCTCCAACCCCTGATCCCACTCCTGACCCTTTGTCCCAAGCCTGCCCTGCTCTGACCCCAAATCCCAGCTCCTGGCCCCAAATCAGGGCCGGTTTCACCCTGAGCTCACTCTCGGCCCACAAATCCCAACCATTTTTTCCAAACTGGACCCATTCTGCCCCAAAATTTCAGTGGTGGAACTGTGTCATAGCCACGGACCAAATTTGGCTGATTTTTCCCAAATCTCAATCATTTGCACGCAGGTTTGGGGACCTTGATTGAGCCTTGAAGCCCAGAGCTGAGATTGGAGCCAGGACCTGAGACTGGGGTAGAACCAGTTCAGAGCTGGGAGAGGGGACTGGAATGGGGTCAGGGGCTGGGGTTTGAGGAAGGGTCTGGGAAATGGGGACGGGGGGACGTGCGGATGGGGACAGGGCCAAAACTATCAGCAGCAGCATCCCAATTTATATAATCGCATTTGGCACAGAAATAGACGGCGGAATCCTCGTCCTTGAGGTTGTTCATGGTCAGCGTCACTGAGCTCTGCCCGTTATCCCTGGTGATGCTGAACCGGCCCTTGACCTCGGATGGGTACCAGGTGTATCCACCACTGTCAAGGCATGCGACTGTTTCCAGCCCCTGCTTGGGTCTCAGGCGCACCCAGCCCATCCCAACACTGCCGACATTGAACCCAGACCCTCGGCACAGCAACGACAGGGAGCCCCCGGGGGTCTGGAGTTCCCCCCCCCCCCCGCACTCTAGCAGGGTCACGGCTGCCCGGAGCCCTGTGGGACAAAGGGGAGATGAGGATGAGGCCAAAGCTCAACCCTTGACCCAAATCCTGACTCTGGGCCCCAAAATGGGACCCTTGGAGTTCATCATCCTCCTCCCAGGTGGGTCCCATCCCTTTTTCCAGCTGGCCACACCTGTTTTGAGGCCCTTGACCAATAAGGTTTGCCATCCCTTTGTCCCGCAGGGCTCTGGGCGGCCGTGACCCTGCTGGAGTGCTGGGGAGACCTCCAGCCCCCACGGGGGTCCCTGCGCCTCCTCTGCCGAAGGTCCGGGTTCGATTTTGGGAGTTATGGAATGTTCTGGATGCGTCAGAGACCCAGGAATGCGCTGGAGTGGGTCGCGGGGATCTACGGTAATGGTGGTTACACCGCCTACACACCATCAGTCAAGGGTCGGTTCACGATCTCCAGGGACAACGGGCAGAGCTCGGTGGCGCTGACCATGAACAACCTCAAGGACGAGGATTCCACCGTTTATTTCTTTGCCAAATTTTACACCAGTGGTTGTGGTGGTGGTGCTGCTGCTCATGGTGTTGATGGTGGTTGTTGTCCCAAGCCCTCTCCTCTCTCTTCCCAAATAGCTCAAAATTCTCTGATCCTTCCCCAAAATTGTGGCTCTTTTTCTCACATCTCAGATATTTTCCCCCAAACTCCACCATCACTTCCCCAATTCCCAGTTTCCCCCAATTTTGCCCATTCCTCCCCACTCTGGCCCTTCCCCTCCATCCCAGTGTGGAACGGGGATCGCTCCAGGGCCCTTTGCACACAAAGCTTTTTGTGCAGCCGGCGCTGTGCCGCAGCGCCCCGAGTCTGAGCTGGCCTCTGCCAAACATAGATGTTCACCATGACCAAAACCAGGAACTTTCTGTTTCCTTCCCTGCCCCGGCCGGGCCCCGGCACCTGCCGGGGAGGAAGTGGGGGGAGGCTGCGGAGCCCCAAAATTGTGGCGACTGCTCCTCCCTCCCTCTCTCCCTCGCTCCCACCTGGGGCTTCACTTCTCCCTCAGCGGCCTCGGTGTCTGGGGCTGCTCCTTGGGGCTGGGCTGGAATCCTCTCTGGGAGCTATGGAGAAAAAACCCTTTTTTTTTTCCCAAAAACTCATGGAAGTTAGGGGAGATGAAACTGTTGAAATTGATCTCGAGTCGAGGGCTCCATGCTGAGAGAAGCAGATGGGTGCAAGGGTGGAGTCACCTGGAACGTTCCATCGGTGAAGGGCTGGGTCAGCAGGGCCAAGGAGAGCTCCGGAGCCAAAATGGCCCCGAGTGCGCCCTGAGCTGAGGTGTGGGGCCAGGAGCTGAGAATGTGGGGCAGAGCCAGGGCAGGGTTGGGGCACGGGGACAGGAATGGGGTCAGGGCTGGGGATTAGGGAAGGGTCTGGGACAGGTGAGGGCAAGTGGTGACACAGCGATGGGTGCGGGGCCAATACCATAGGCATCATTATCAGCAGCAGTAGCACCAGCACCCTTGGCACAGAAATAGGATCCGGAATCCTTGTCCTTCAGGTTGTTCATGGTCAGCGTCACCGAGCTCTGCCCGTTGTCCCTGGAGATCGTGAACCGACCTGTCGGAGAATGACTTAAAGAAACGGCCATGAGACATAAAATTGAGATAAAAGTTTAAGGGAAAAGTAAAGCAGTTCTCAGCCTTCTGATTTCTATAAACAATTAGACTCTCTTTATAAACAATAAAGTTCTCAGACAGTCTTCCCATAACAAGCAGAACACCGTCTCTGGGAAAACCTGGCACCCTGAGAACAGATGTAGAAGTTTTGGGAACACTGGTTCTGTTTTTAATAAACAATTGTAGATATTCTAAAACAAGAGGAGTGGTTAGAAGTTTCTCTGTTAGCCTATCATGAATCTGGATTACAGAATATTCATGGAGTTCGTTAGCACTGTTATTTAAGGTGATTGATTGATCAATAAAATTGGAGTTTGATGCATTACTAGGATGGTCGTTTCTCCCTTCACTTCAATACCGGCCCTGTGCCGATGGCGCGTAGTTGGTGCAAGCACCATTGCTGCTGATCCCTGCAAGCCATTCCAGCCCCTGCCCGGGTCTCTGGCGCACCCAGTGCATGACAAAACCCCCAAAATAGAACCCGAACCCTTGGCAGAAGAGGCGCAGGGGCCCCCCGGGGAGCTGGAGGTCCCCCCCCGCACTCCAGCAGGGTCACGGCCGCCCGGAGCCCTGCAGGACAAAGGGGAGATGGGCACGGGGCCTGGCTGTGCCATTCTCGTTCCCTGCACAGAGTCAGACACCATTGTCTCTCTTCCTCTCTCTCCCTCTCTCCCTCTCTCCCTCTCTCCCTCTCTTTCTCTCTCTCTCTCCCTCCCTCTCTGTATGCCTCTCTCTCTCTCTCATTATTTTTCCTGGAGCAGCACAGGGAGAAGATGAAGATGAAGTGATTCCCATCTCTCATCGCTGCTCCTGCTGTTTCTGCACATGTGGAATGTGTCGGGGGGATCGTTCCCCTCCAGGCATTTACCAGTTGGGTTCTGCTGATTGATTCTTATTTTTTTTCAATTTAATTGCTCACAGGTTTTCTATAGGATATTTTAGTGTCTTTTGTACTGAATTCTTTTAGTATCTCTTTAGTGGAGTGGTAATATAGCACAAATGAAATATAATATATTATTAATGAGATATAATATAGTATTAAGTAGATATAGAATTAATGTAATATAGTATATATTGAACACAGCAATTGTGCAGCATTCTGAGTATTGGGGTCAGATGCCACTCAATCCTAGTTTCCAAAATCAACTGGGCGTAGCCAGATCTGGAGGTGGGCGGGACCCACCTGGGAAGGCAAGCAGGAGGAAGAGATGGAGGATGGGGAGGTCCAAGGGTCAAAGTTTGGGGCCAAGATTCAGGATTTGGCTCAAGGGCTGGGGTTTTCCCTCACCCCCATCTCCCCTTTGTCCCGCAGGGCTCCGGGCGGCCGTGACCCTGCTGGAGTGCGGGGGGGACCGCCAGCCCCCCGGGGGGTCCCTGCGCCTCCTCTGCCGAGGGTCCGGGTTCAATTTTGGAAAATTTAGGATGGGCTGGATGCGCCAGAGACCCGGGCAGGGGTTGGAATACGTTGTGAGTGTCAACAACAATGGAGGTTACACCGAGTACGCGCCATCAGTCAAGGCCGGTTCACGATCTCCAGGGACAATGGGCAGAGCTCGGTGACGCTGACCATGAACAACCTCAAGGAGGAGGATTCCGGATCCTATTTCTGTGCCAAATCTGCTAATGCTGGGGTGCCTGCTGCAGCTACTCATATTGACCATGCCAGTTTTGGCATCACCCCTGTGTGAGCCCCATGTCCCCAAACCCAGACCCTTCCCCCCAAACCTCAGCCCTCGACCCCTTGTCCCAAATCTCCCCCATTTGCCCCAATGGTCAACAGTGACCCCAAACCCTCCTCTGCTCCTGCCCCAGAACTCAACCATTGGCCCCAAACCTTCACCCCTGGGCTCCAGTTCAGGCCTCCTCCAATCAGGGCCTGGGACTTGGTAGAGATTAGGGAGAAATGGACAAAATTGGAGGAAAGGACGGAGTTGGGGAAACAATGGCAGAGTTTGGGGGAAAATGATTGAGGTTTTAGAAAGGCTGGAACTTGGTGAAAGCATCACTGGGATTGGAGAAATTTCACGACCATCAGGGTCACCACGAGAAGTGAAGGCAAAAATAGCAGCAGAATCACCACCAGCATAATCATTGTCACGGTTGGCACAGAAATAGGACCCGGAATCCTTGTCCTTGAGGTTGTTCATGGTCAGCGTCACCGAGCTCTGCCCGTTGTCCCTGGAGATCGTGAACCGGCCCTTGACCGACAGCATGTAGAAGGTGCTGGAACCACTGCCGCTGATCCCTGGGAGCCACTCCAGCCCCTGCCCGGGTCTCTGGCGCATCAATTGCATGGAAAAACTCTCAAAATCGAACCCAGACCTTCGGCAGAGGAGGCGCAGGGAACCCCCGGGAGGCTGGAGGTCCCCCCGCACTCCAGCAGGGTCACGGCAGCCCGGAGCCCTGCGGGACAAAGGGGAGATGAGGATGAGGGGATGGATTGGCTGTGCGGACAAAGTGGGCGCTGCCATTCCAGCAAAAGGATGTGGGATCCACCTGGGATGACTGGTAGGAGTTGCAGGAAAAAGATGGTGAGGTCCAAGGGCCCCAATTTTTTGGCAACATCAGGGTCTGCATGCAAGAATCAACATTTGGGTGGATACATTCCCTCATCCCCATCTCGCCTTTGTCCTGCAGGGCTCCGGGCAGCCGTGACCCTGCTGGAGTGCGGGGGGGACCTCCAGCCCCCCTGGGGATCCCTGCGCCTCCTCTGCCGAGGGTCCGGGTTAAGTTTCGGCAGTTTTTCCATGCAATGGATCCGGCAGAGACCCGGGCAGGGGCTGGAGTGGGTCGCGGGGATCAGGAACGATGGTGCTTACACCGGCTACGTGCCATCGTTCAAGGGCCGGTTCAGGATCTCCAGGGACACCGTGCAGAGCTCGGTGACGCTGACCATGAACAACCTCAAGGACGAGGATTCCGCCACCTATTTCTGTGCCAAATCTGCTGCTTCTGGCAATTGGGGCGATGTTGCTGCCTATGTTGAAGACACCAGTTGTGGATCCACGCCCGTCTCCATGTCCCCCCCGTCCCCAATCCCAGACCGTTGCCCCTCAAACCTCAGCTCTTGACCCTTTGTCCCAAATCTCCCCCATTGGCACCAATGGTCAGCACTGACCCCAAACCCTCCCCTGCTCCTGCCCCAGCACTCAACCATTGGCCCCAAACCTTCACCCCTGGCCTCCAGTTCAGGCGTCCTCCAATCAGGGCCCGGGGAGCTGAGGGAGATTTGGGTGAAATGGGCAAAACTGGGAGAAAGTCGGAAATTGGGGCAGTAATGCCAGAGTTTGCGGGTAAGTGGTGAACATCTGAGGAGAAGGTCTGGGATATTGGGAAAGGATCTGCAGGTATCGGAGACATTTGGTGACCATCATGGCGGGTGGGACCATTGCCGGAACTGTCACTAAGAGCAGCACTATCATAACCGTAACTACTACCAGTACCTCGTTTGGCACAGAAATAGGATCCGGAATCCTCGTCCTTGAGGTTGTTCATGGTCAGTGTCACCGAGCTCTGCCCGTTGTCCCTGGAGATCGTGAACCGGCCCTTGAGCGACGGCGTGTAGAAGGTGCTGGAACCACTGCCGCTGATCCCTGTGAGCAACTCCAGCCCCTGCCCAGGTCTCTGGTGGATCCATTGCATGGAAAAACTCCCAAAATCGAACCCGGACCCTCGGCAGAGGAGGGGCAGGGACCTCCCTGGGATCTGGAGGTCCCCCCCGCACTCCAGCAGGGTCACGGCCGCCCGGAGCCGTGCCGGACAAAGGGGAGATGGGGATGAGGCCCCGGATCCGGGCGTGGGCTGGGCAGGGGGTGACCAGATCCAAAAAGGGGCCTCGATCCACCTGGGACGGGCAGCAGGATCGGGAGGAGGAGAAAGTTCCACAATTTGGGGTCAACATCAGGATCTTCATGCAGGAATCAACATTTGGGTGGATTTGTTCCCTGATCTCCATCTCCCCTTTGTCCCACAGGGCTCCGGGCGGCCGTGAACCTGATGGAGTGTGAGGGGGACCTCCAGCCCCCCGGGGGGTCCCTGTGCCTCCTCTGCCAAGGGTCCGGGTTCAGTTTCGGACAATTTGGGATGGGCTGGGTGCGCCGGAGATCCGGGCAGGGGCTGGAATACATTGCCAGTATCAGCAGCCGTAGCAGCCCCTATTACGCGCCGTCGGTACCGGGTCGTTTCAGGATCTCCAGGGACAATGGGCAGAGCTTGGTGATGCTGACCATGAACAACCTCAAGGACAAGGATTCCAGATCCTATTTCTGCATGAAATCTTCTTGTACCGGTTGTTGGCCTACTTATAGTGCTTATAGTGACGTTGCTGGCCATGGCCTGGAGCTGTGGTATTTGATCTGCACTCATCATTGTGTCCCCAAACTCTCGAGTTTTACCCCAAAGCTTGGCCTTTGGTCCAGTTGTTGACTCCTTGTTGTCCTAGTGTGTCATTAGGTTGCTTGCATCCCCTGTAATTTTTCTTTTTATGCTAGATATTATGGTCTGTGACTTCAAGAATCACTCTAAGAGAGATTATTTTGTTTTGATTTGTTTTGTTTTTGTTTTCTTTTATTTTGTTATCAGCTTTCCACTCCCCCAGCAGTCGGTGGCACACAGAGACGGGGCAGTACGCAGGGCATATTTTGCTCTTGCTTTTTGCTCCTGCTCTTTAGTTAGTTCAACTTGGCAATCAGAATTTTCCCTGGACTGTTTCTCCTTTCCCTTTTTTGGACCTGCTCTGGACTAGGACCTGGGAAACACCGAGAGTTTGCACCTTGTGGCTGCAGCAGATGCCCTAGCACCGGAGGGACTGATAACAGAGCGACCAGCCCTGAGGGAGACTTTCAGAATTTGTCATCTTTTTCAGAGCAATGAAGGAGTGGCGTCATCTGGTGTTGTTCATTTTCTGTGCTGGGGGGTGCTGTGCCTGTGAAATAAACAGGTGCTTACAACTCATTTCTGAGGAATCCCTCCCGAACCGGTTGGGAGGAGCAGGTGTGTGCTCCTGCCCCTGCTGGCCCTCCGAGGTGGGTCCCACATCTTTTTCTAGCTGGCCACGCCTGCTTTGAGGTCCTCGACCAATCAGGTTCCTCATCCCCATCTCCCCTTTGTCCCGCAGGGCTGCGGGCGGCCATGACCCTGCTGGAGTGCCGGGGGGACCTCCAGCCCCCCGGCGGGTCCCTGCGCCTCCTCTGCCGAGGGTCCGGGTTCAGTTTCGGCAGTGTTGCCACACAATGGGTGTGCCAGAGACCCGGGCAGGGGCTGGAATGGGTCGGGAGCATCAGGAGCGATGGTTCCGGCACCAACCTCTCGCCATCGTTCAAGGATCTCGTCAGGATCTCCAGGGACAACGGGCAGAGCTCGGTGATGCTGACCAGGAACAACCTCATGGACGAGGATTCTGCCACCTATTTCTGTGCTGAAGAACCTGGCACTGGTGGTTGGAATGCTGCTGCTGGTTGTTCTTTCAGCTCCGTCCCTGTCCGCATTCCCCAGACCCTCTCCTTCAACCCCTGACCACATTCCTGACCCTTTGTCTGAAGCCTGCCCTGCTCTGGCCCCGGATCTCAGCTCTGGCCCCAAATCAGGGCCGGTTTCACCCTGACCTCGGCCTTGTCCATGAAATCCCAATCATCGCCACCAGACTGGACCCATTGTGTGCCAAAATCCCAGTGGTGGAACTGAGTCCTAGCCACGGACCAAATCAGGCCCATTTTCCCCAAATCTCGACCATTTGCACCCAGATTTGGGGACATTGGTTGAGCCTTGGAGCCCAGAGCTGAGGTGTGGGGCCAGGAGCTGAGATTTGGGGCAGAGCCAGCTCAGAGCTGGGACACGGGGACAGGAATGGGGTCAGGGGCTGGGGACTGGGGAAGGGTCGGGGGAACAGGGACGGGAGGGGGCAGAGCCATGGGGATGGGGTCAACATTATAAGCATTATTCCCCGAATAATTATCAGCAGATTTGGCGCAGAAATAGGATCCGGAATCCTCATCCTTCAGGTTGTTCATGGTCAGCGTCACCGAGCTCTGCCCGTTGTCCCTGGAGATCCTCACGCGCTCCTTGAATGACGCCCCGTACTGGGCGCTGGAACCGTCCCTGCTGATCCCTGTGAGCCACTCCAGCCCCTGTCCGGGTCTCTGACGCATCCAGAACATTCCATTGCACCCGAAACTGAACCCGGCCCCTCGGCAGAGGAGGCACAGGGCCCCCCTGGGGGGCTGGAGGTGCCCGCTGCACTCCAGCAGGGTCACGGCCGCTCCCCCATCCCCAAACCTTTATTGGAGTTTTGCCCCAAATTCCCTTTGTCTGGCCCCACATCTCCAAGAGAGATGCCCACTATTATACAGTGCCTTCAAGCCTCCAACTGACCCCAATTCACCCATTGATTAATTGGACAGCTCTGCCAGAGTTTTGCATTGCCCCATCCCCAACTCCCCTTTGTCCCGCACGGCTCTGTGCAGCCGTGACCCTGCTGGAGTGCGGGGAGGACCTCCGGCCCCCTTGGGGGTCACTGCGCCTCCTCTGCCAAGGGTCCGGGTTCAGTTTCGGGAATTTTGGGCTGGGATGGATGCGCCAGAGACCCAGGCAGGGGCTGGAATGGCTCGCAGGGATTGATAACGATGGAGACACCTATTACACGCCATCAGTCAAGGGCTGGTTCAGGATCTCCAGGGACAACGGGCAGAGCTCGGTGACGCTGACCATGAACAACCTCAAGGATGAGGATTCCGCCACCTATTTTTGTGCCAAATCTTCTGATGCTGGTGCCGCTCTTGGTGCTGTTATTGGTGTTAGTGTTGGTGTTTGGGGTTTCAGCCCCGTCCCTGTCCCCAGCTGCCCCCACACCCTTCCCGAAACCGCCCTGACCCACCCCTTACCCGTTGTCCAAGCCCCACCCCCTTTGCCCCAACACTGCCTATTGGCCCCAAACCCTCCCCTCGGTCTGCCCCCAAACTCAACTCTTGGCCCCAAATCTCCCCCTCGTGCCCCAAAAGTTCCCAATGGGTCGAGATTTTCGTTGAAATTGGGCAAATTTTGGCACCAACTCAGTTGGGTTTTGGGCAGAACCAGTCGGGGTTTGGCGTCTTTGGTCACCATGGGTGGAAATGGGTCAGATCTGGGACAAAGGGTCAGATGATAGGACGGGGGTGTGGGGGAAGGGCCTTCGCCTTTGGGGACAGGTGGGGACACTGAGATGGCAATGGATCCACCAATGGTGCATTTAACAATAGAAGGAGGGCCCCAATTATTAGCATAAGCACGCTTGGCACAGAAATAGGATCCGGAATCCTCGTCCTTGAGGTTGTTCATGGTCAGTGTCACCGAGCTCTGCCCGTTGTCCCTGGAGATCCTGAACCAGCCCTGGACTGAATCCGCGTAGCCGGTGCTGGAACCATCGTTCCTGATCCACGCGACCCATTCCAGCCCCTGCCCGGGTCTCTGGCGCACCCAGTTCATGGCAAAACTGCCGAAACTGAACCCGGACCCTCGGCAGAGGAGGCGCAGGGACCCCCCGGGGGGCTGGAGGTGCCCCCTGCACTGCAGCAGGGTCACGGCCGCCCGGAGCCCTGCGGGACAAAGGGGAGATGGGGATGAGGCCAAAGCTCAACATTGACCCAAATCCTGACTCTGGGCCCAAAATTGGGACCCTTGGAGTTCATCATCCTCCTCCCAGCTGGGTCTCACCTTTTTTCCAGCTGGCCACGCCCACTTTTAGCCCCTCGACCAATCAGGCTTTTCATCCCCATCTCCCCTTTGTCCCACAGGGCTCCGGGCGGCCGTGACCGTGCTGGAATGCGGGGGGGACCTCCAGCCCCCCGGGGGTTCCCTGACGTTGCTGTGCCGCACTCTGGGTTCAGTTTTGGGAGTTATTGAATGTTCTGGATCTGCCAGAGACCTGGGCAGACGCTGGAATACATCGCCAGTATCAGCAGCAGTTGTGGCAGCACCGGCTATGTGCCGTCGGTCAAAGGCCGGTTCAGGATCTCCAGGGACAACGGGCAGAGCTCGGTGACACTGACCAGGAACAACCTCAAGGATGAGGATTCCGGATCCTACTTCTGTGCCAAACATGTTGGTAGGGGTTATGGTGGTGGTGCTGCTGCTTATAATGACGATGGCTGTGGTGGATCCATCCCCATTTCTGTGTCCTCACCTGTCCCCAAACCCAGACCCTTCCTTCAAATTGTCCCCCATACCTCAGCCCTTGACCCTTTGTCCCAAATCTCCCCCATTTGCCCCAATGGTCAGCACTGACCCAAAACCCTCCCCTGCTCCTGCCCCAAATCTCAACCATTGGCCCCAAACATTCACCCCTGGCCTCCAGTTCAGGCCTCCTCCAATCAGGGCCCAGGGAGCTGGGGTAGATTTGGGTGAAATGGGAAAAATTTGGAAAACATCAGGAATTCGGGCAGCATTAGTGGAGACTGGGGAGTAAGGTCAAGAATTGGGTCAAGGGTTGCGAATTGGGAGAAGGATTTTGGGAAATTTTGGGAACTCGGGCTGCGGCCTTGGGGCGATGCTGAGGATTGTCACCATAAGCGACAGCAGCCCCATTCCAACCACCATCACTGTATCTGGCACAGAAATAGGATCCGGAACGCTCGTCCTTGAGGTTGATCATGGTCAGCGTTACCAAGCTCTGCCCGTTGTCCCTGGAGGCCGTGACCCGGCCTTTGACCGATGGCGTGTAGTAGGTGCTGCCATCGCTTTAGAACCCTCCGATATGTTCCAGCCCCTGCCCGGGTCTCTGGCGGAACCAGCCCATCCCAAATTGTCCAAAATAGAACCCGGACCCTCGGCAGAGGAGGCGCAGGGACCCCCCGGGGGGCTGGAGGTGCCCCCCGCACTCCAGCAGGGTCACGGCCGCCCGGAGCCCTGCGGGACAAAGGGCAGATGAGGATCAGGAACCTGATCGGCTGAGGACCTCAAAGTGGGTTTGGCCAGTTGGAAAAGAGTCGGGACCCACTTTGGAGAAGGATTAGAAGGTCCAGGGGTCAGAATTTGGGGCAAAGAATCAGGATTTGGGTCAATGTTGAGCTTTGGCCCCATCCCCATCTCCCCTTTGTCTCGCAGGGCTCCGGGCGGCCGTGACCCTGCTGGAGTGCGGGGGGGACCTCCAGCCCTCCAGGTGGTCCCTGTGCCTCCTCTGCAGAGGGTCCGGGTTCAGTTTCAGCAGTTTTCCCATGCAATGGATCTGCCAGAGATCCGGGAAGGGGCTGGAATGGGTCGTGGGGATCAGCAGCCCTTCTGGTTCCAGCACCAGCTACGCGCCATCGGTGCAGGGCCGGTTCAGGATCTCCAGGGACAACGGGCAGAGCTCGGTGACACTGACCATGAACAACCTCAAGGACGAGGATTCCACCACCTATTTCTGTGCCAAAGACAGTGGTGCTGGTGGTGGTGCTGGTGCTGCTTATTTTGACCGTGTCGCTGGTGGCACCGCCCCTGTCTGAGCCCCCCCTGTCCCCAATCTCAGATCATTCCCCCGAACCTCATCCATTGACCCAGCCCTTGACCCTTTGTCCCAAATCTCCCCCATTTGCCCCAATGGTCAGCACTGACCCCAAACCCTCCCCTGCTCTTGCCCCAAAACACAACCATTGGTCCCAAACCTTCACCCCCGGCCTCCAGGTCAGGCCTCCTCTAATCAGGGCCTGGGGAGCTGGGGGAGATTTGGGTGAAATGGGAACAATTGGGGGAAAGTCGAGAGTTGGGGCAGCAGGGGCCAAGTTTGGGGGAAAATATTGAGGATTTGAAGAGAAAAGCTGGGCTCTGGAAGAAGGGTAAATGGGAATGGAGACATCTGGTGACCATCGTGGAGGGCGAGACCACTGCTGGAATTGTCAATAAAAGCAGCAGCACCAAAACTATAACCACTGTAAGCACTTTTGGCACAGAAATAGGATCCGGAATCCTCGTCCTTGAGGTTGTTCATGGTCAGCGTCACCGAGCTCTGCCCGTTGTCCCTGGAGAATGTGAACCGGCCCTGCACTGATGGCACGTAGTAGGTGCTGGAACCAGAAGGGCTGCTGATCCCCGTGACCCATTCCAGTCCCTGCCCGGGTCTCTGGCGCATCCATCCCATTCCAAACTGTCCAAAACTGAACCCGGACCCTCGGCAGAGGAGGCGCAGGGACCCCCCGGGGGGCTGAAGCTCCCTCCCGCACTCCAGCAGGGTCACGGCCGCACGGAGCCCTGCGGGACAAAGGGGAGATCATTAAAAATGAGAAATATGATTGCTCCAGAAGGGGGCAAGGGGTGTGGCTTTTGGAAAAAGGGGCGGGGCCCACCTGGGAGGGGCAGCAGGAGCAGCAGGGCAAGGAGCCGGAGGGAACTCGAGGAATTGGCCGTGTTGTGCTGGGATGGGGTCCCGGGGGATTTTGGCGGTCATTAATGAGTTTTTAATTGCACCATCAGTGGAGAAGAATCAGGAGGAGGTTTCCAATTACTAACAAGTGGATAGGGGAGAATTGCACGATTTGAGGTAACTTATTATACAGGAGATTTCTGGTAGAGATTTGGGAGCAAACCAGGGGAGTTTGGCAATAACCGGGATGGTTTGGGGATGGGCTCCGGGCGGCCGTGACCCTGCTGGAGTGCGGGGGAAACCTCCAGCCCCCCGGGGGGTCCCTGCGCCTCCTCTGCCGAGGGGCCGGGTTCAGTTTCAGAGCTCACTCCATCACCTGGACCCGCCAGAGGCCCGGGCAGGAGCTGGAATGGCTGGCGCTGATCGACGTTAGCGGTGCCCAGGCCTGGTACGCGCCGTCGGTGCAGGGTCGGTTCAGGATCTCCAGCGACAACGGGCAGAGCTTGGTGACGCTGACCATGAACAACCTCAATGACGAGGATTGTGGATTTTATTTCTGTGCCAGGGGTGCTGATGACGACGCCGATGATATTGAGGCCTGTGGGATTGGCACCACCACCATGGCTGTGTCCGCAAATGTCCCCATTCCCCAGACCCTCCCCCAATTCCCAGCCCTCGTCCCCACTCTCGGTGACTGAATTTGTGTCCCCAGCCCTGGGCCCAGTGCTGACCTTTGCGGCAGAGTTAGGGGGAAGATCAAGGGCCAAGGGTTGGGTTTTGGGGTTCGGAGAGGGGAAAGGGAAATGGAGAAATGGTCACGGGCGGGGTCAGGGGCTGGGAGCTGGGGAAGGGTCTGGCGAACGGGGACAGGTGGGGGTGCTGTGACGGGGATGGGGTCAATACAGCAGGCATCGTTATCAGCAGCATAACCAGCAAAACCCTTGGCACAGAAATAGGATCCGGAATCCTCGTCCTTGAAGTTGTTCATGGTCAGCGTCACCGAGCTCTGCCCGTTGTCCCTGGAGATCGTGAACCGACCCTTGACCGATGGCGCGTAGGCAGTGCTGGAACCACCGCTGTAGATCCCTGCAACGTATTCCAGCCCCTGCCTGGGTCTCTGGCAGATCCAGAGCATGTCAGCGCTGGCAAAACTGAACCCGGACCCTCGGCAGAGGAGGCGCAGGGACCCCCCGGGGGGCTGCAGGTGCCCCCCGCACTCCAGAAGGGTCACGGCTGCCCAGAGCCCTGTGGGACAAAGGGGAGATGGGGATGGGGCCAAAGCTCAACCCTACACCCAAATCCTGGCTCTTGGCCCCAAACTGGGACCCTTGGAGTTCATCATTCTCCTCCCAGGTGGGTCCCGCCACTTTTGAAGCATGCCAGGCCAACTAGGGCTCTCTTCACCAATCAGGTTTCCCATCCCCATCTCCCCTTTGTCCCGCAGGGCTCTGGGCGGCCGTGACCCTGCTGGAGTGCGGGGGGGACCTCCAGTCCCCCGGGGGGTCCCTGCGCCTCCTCTGCCGAGGGGCCGGGTTCAATTTTAGGAGTTTTTAAATGGAATGGGCTTGACAGCGTCCCAGGTAGGGGCTGGAGTGGGTCACGGGGATCAGGTACGATGGTGCTGACACCTACTACGCACCCTCAGTCAAGGGTCGGTTCAGGATCTCCAGGGACATCAGGCAGAGCTCAATGACGCTGACCATGAACAACCTCAAGCACAAGGATTCTGCCATTTATTTCTGTGCCAAACGTGCTTATGGCGATAATTTGGCTTATGCTGATGCTTATCAGTTTGTCCCCGTCACCGTGCCCTTGCTCCCCTCCTGTCCCCATTCCCCAGGCCCTTCCCCCAAACCCCAAGCCCTGACCCCGTTCCTGTCCCTTTGTCCCAACCCTGATAAGACCTAGATATCTGATTTAGGCTGATCCCCAAGCCGTGCTGGCCGATCTGGATAACTCTGGGCGACAGAGTGCCCGAACAGCCAATCAGCTCAGAGATGCAACCATCTCAGCAAGCTCAGTGACTTCAGCTCTTTAGTGATTCTCAGCTCTCAGGATTCCAGCTCTTTAATTGATTATCAGCTCTCTCAGGATTCCAGCTCTTTTATTGATTATCACCTCTCAGGATTTCAGCTCGTTAGGGATTCTCAGCTCTCAGGATCTCAGCTCTTTGCTCACTGTCTGGGGCACCTTTGGCTGGGGCAGAAACAGAAGGACAGAGAGGACAAGGTGTGGTCCTGGCGGTTCCACAGCCATGGTTCATTGAGGGATCTGTGAGGGGTTCCAGCAACAGCTCTTCTCCTGTCAGATGGGATAAACCAGCCCCTTTTATAGGGTAGAGGGGGATCCAAACGTGTCCAACAGTGAGGGTCAGGGAGAAGTCACAAATGGGGTTACAGAGAGAAGATGTGGGGCCGTGGGCAAAAGACAGGAGATTATTTTGCTGTTCCATCATGACTGAGCAGTCCCTGCTGTTACGTCTCAATCCTCCCTGGAGCTCGCGCAATCTCTGTGGACTCTGCTAAAGGACATGGGGTCAACACGATAGGAAACAGTCTCCCAGCCAGTACCATCATCAACAGATTTGGCACAAAAATAGGATCCGGAATCCTCGTCCCTGAGGTTGTTCATGGTCAGCGTCACCGAGCTCTGCCAGTTGTCCCTGGAGATCGTGACCCGGCCCTTGTCAGATGGCATGTAGGCGGCGGTGCCACCACTGGTGATCACCGCCAGCCACTCCAGCCCATGCCGGGGTCTCTGGCGGATCCAGTACATGGTGGAACTGCCAAAACTGAACCCGGACCCTCGGCAGAGGAGGCGCAGGGACCCCCCGGGGGTGTGGAGTATCCCCCCGCACTCCAGCAGTGTCACGGCCGCTCCGCAACCCCAAACATTCAGTGGTTTTGCCACCAATTCCCCTTGTTTGTCCCCAGATATCCAACAGAAGTATCCTGAATGGTAAAGTGCCTTCACCCCTGCAATTAGCCCCAATCCATCCATTAATTATTCTGACAGCTCTTCTGACTTTTGCATCTACTCAGCCCCATCTCCCCTATGTCCCGCAGGGCTCCGGGCGGCCATGACCCTGCTGGAGTGCAGGGGGGGACCTCCAGCCCCCTGGGGGGTCCCTGCGCCACCTCTGCCGAGGGTCCGGGTTCAGTTTCGGGGCTCTCTCCATCACCTGGACCCGCCAGAGGCCCGGGCAGGGGCTGGAATGGCTGGCGCTGATCGACGTTAGCGGTGCCCACGCCTGGTACGTGCCGTTGGTGCAGGGCCGGTTCAGGATCTCCAGCGACAACGGGCACAACTCGGTGACGCTGACCATGAACAACCTCAAGGATGAGGATTCCGGATCCTATTTCTGTGCCAGGGGTGCTGATGATGACGCCGATGATATTGAGGCCTGTGGGATTGGCACCACCACCATGGCTGTGTCCGCAAATGTCCCCATTCCACAGACCCTCCCCCAAATCCCAGCCCTCGTCCCCGCTCTCGGTGACTGAATTTGTGTCCCCAGCCCTGGGCCCAGCGCTGACCTTTGCGGCAGAGTTTAGGGGAAGATCAATGGCCAAGGGTTGGGGGTTGGGGCCTGAGAGAGGAAAAGAAAATGGAGAAATGGTCACGGGCGGGGTCAGGGGCTGGGAGCTGGGCAAGGGTCTGGCGAACGGGGACAGGTGGGGGTGCAGTGATGAGGTTGAGACCAGGACTTCGCAGGTCCCCATGAGCAACAGCAACAGGAGCACCAGTACCAGCAGATTTCCCACAGAAATAGATGGCGGAATCTTCGACTTTGAGGTTGTTCACGGTCAGCATCACCGAGCTCTGCCCGTTGTCCCTGGAGATCCTAAACCGGCCCTTGACTGATGGTGCATACCAGGTGCTGCCACCATTACTGATATCTGCAATGTCCTCCAGCCCCTGCCCGGGTCTCTGGCGCACCCAGCCCATCCGAAAACTGCCAAAATCGAACCCGGACCCTCGGCAGAGGAGGCGCAGGGAACCCCTGGGGGCCTGGAGGTCCCCCCCGAACTCCAGCAGGGTCACGGACGCCCAGAGCCCTGCGGGACAAACGGGGAGATGATGGAAATGAGAAACCTGATTGGTTGAGGACCTCAAACTGGGCGTGGCCATAGGGAAAAAAGGGACAGGACCCACCTGGGAGGAGGATGATAAACTCCTTGGGACCCAGTTTGTGGCCCAGAGTCAGGATGTGGGTTCAAGGGTTGAGGTTTGGCCTCATCCCCTTCTCCCCTCTGTCCCGCAGGGCTCCGGGCGGCCGTGACCCTGCTGGAGCGCGGAGGGCACCTCCAGCCCCCCGGGGGGTCCCTGCGCCTCCTCTGCTGAGGCTCCGGGTTCAATTTCGGGGGTGTTGCCATGAGCTGGGTCCGTCAGAGACCCAGGCAGGGGCTGGAGGTCATCGCCTACATCCGCAGTGGTGGCAGAACCTGGTACGCGCCATCGGTCAAGTGCCGGTTCATGATCACCAGGGACAACGGGCAGAGTCTGATGACGCTGACCATGACCAACCTCAAGGTCGAGGATTCCACCGCTTATTTCTGTGCCAAGGATGGGGATGATTTTTGTGCTGCTGCTGCTGGTGACGATATTGTCTGTGGTGATGTTGGCCATGGTGGTTTTTCTTGAGTCCCCGTCTTTGAGTTTCCCCCCTGTCCCCAGTCCTGAGATCCTCCACCCAAACCTCAGGCCTTGACCCTTTGTCCCAAATCTCCCCCATTTGCCCCAATGGTCAGCACTGACTCCAAACCCTCCCCTTCTCCTGCCCCAAAACTCAACCATTGGCCCCAAACCTTCACCCCTGGGCTGCAGTTCAGGCCTCCTTAAATCAGGGCCCAGGGAGCTGGGGGGGATTTGGGTGAAATGGGGAAAACAGGGAGAAATTCGGAAGTTGGGGCAACAGGGGCAAACTTTGAGGTAAAATGGCTGAGATTTGATGAAAAATGCTGATGGTGAGGAGATCAGAGGACTATGGGATATTTGGGAACAAAGTGGAGGGATTTGGGACCAAGACCAGAATCAGCAATAAATGCCACACCAACAGTACCATGACTATTAGCACAGCCACCATCAACACATTTGGCGCAGAAATAGGATCCGGAATCCTCGTCCTTGAGGTTCTTCATGGTCAGCATCATCGAGCTCTGCCCGTTGTCCCGGGAGATCGTGAACCGACCCTTGACCGATGGCGCGTAGTAGATGGTGCCACCGTTGTCCTTGACCCCTGCAACAAATTCCAGCCCCTGCCTGGATTTCTGCCGCACCCAGAACATGGAGAAACTCCCGATACTGAACCCGGACCCTCGGTAGAGGAGGTGCAGGGACCCCCCGGGGGGCTGGAGGCCCCCCCCGCATTTCAGCAGGGTCACGGCCGCCCGGAGCCCTGCGGGACAAAGGGGAGATGGGGATGAGGGTACGAATCCACCCAAATGTTGATTCCTGCATGCAGATCCTGATGGTTGCCCCAAATTGGGACCATTGGACTGCCCCATCCTCCTCCTGCAACTCCTGCCAGGTGGATCCCACACCCTTCTTCTGGCATGGCGACGCCCACTTTGGGTCCATAACCAATCCAGCTTCTCATCCCCATCTCCCCTTTGTCCCGCTGGGCTCCGGGCGGCCGTGATCCTGCTGGAGTGCAGCGGGGGGACCTCCAGCCCCCGGGAGTGTCCCTGCGCCTCCTCTGCCGAGGGGCCGGGTTCAGTTTCGGCAGTTTTGGAATGAGCTGGGTCCGCCAGAGACCCGGGCAGGGGCTGGAAATCGTTGCAGGGATCAGCAAAAGTGCTGCCAATATTGGCTACGCGCCGTCGGTCAAGGGCCGGTTCACAATCTCCAGGGACAACGGGCAGAGCTTGGTGACGCTGACCATGAACAACCTCAAGGACGAGGATTCCGGATCCTATTTCTGTGCCAAAGCAGCTGCTGGTGGTGGTGGTGGTTATGGAGCTGGTGCTATTGATGTGCCGTGCATGGCCAGATCCCCATCCAGCACTGCAGGAGCATCCGGGAGCAGGACAGTCGGGACAGACGGACGGACATGAGAGATCTCTGCAGCCAGGTTGTGGCATTTGGGGTTTATTGCAAAGGACGAACTGCAGGGCCCTGCTGGGATCTGCCAGGCATGGCTGGAGCAGGGCTGAGAGAAGAGAGGGGAGAGAGGATGAGAGGGTCAGAGAGTGAGAGAGTAAAAAAGGTAAATGAGTAAAAGGGTGAGAGAATAAAAAGGCTAAGAGAGTGAAAGAGTCAGTGAATAAAATGGTAAGAGTGTAAAAGGGTAAGAACATAAAACTGTAAGAGAATAAAAGGGTAAGAGAGTGAGGTTCCCACCACAATACAATAAATCTTCTTCTCTGTAGAATATTCTAATTCTCACTAACCAATCTGGTCCAATATACAAACCCTACAGCATTTACACACAGCCTATAAGAATCATTTCATTACCATACTCTATTACATTTTAAACCCTAAAAATTGGTCTTTGGGACCCTTCTGCCAAGCCTAAAACCTGCTCTTTGGAAACCCTAAAAACTACTCTTTGGAGTAATTTTAAACCCTAAAAACCCCTCTTTGGAGTAACTTTAAACCCTAAAAACTACACTTTGTAGTATATTTAAACCCTAAAAACTCCTCTTTGGCCCCTTCTGCCACGCTGCTGGGTCTGCTCTGACCCTTGGAGATGTCTGCAATCAGAGGGTGTTGTTCCATCAAAATGGGATCACCTTCAGCCGGCCACGCCGTTGTTTTCCAGTTGTTCAGTCACTGAAGCATCTCAAAGCTTGCTTTCCTTTCAATCTCGCTGATGGTTTCCATATTCTCAAAATCTTTTGCCAGGCAATCACATTGATAAGGCTTTGCTGTTCCACCTTCCCCAACCAGCATCAGCATAAGCACCGTGACCATCGGTGTCCTTGGTGCAGAAATAGGATCAGGAATCCTCGTCCTTGAGGTTGGTCATGGTCAGTGTCACCGAGCTCTGCCCATTGTCCTGGGAGATGCTGAGCCGACCCTGCAGTGATGGTGCGTAGTCAGTGCTGCCACTGCTGTGGATACTCGTGAGCCACTCCAGCCCCTGCCCGGATCTCTGCCGATACCAGCCCATCTCAAAATTGCCAAAACTGAACCCGGACTCTCGGCAGAGGAGGGGCAGGGACCCCCCGGGGGGCTGGAGGTGCTCCACGCACTCCAGCAGGGTCACGGCCGCTCTCGCATCCCCAAACCTTCACTGGTTTTGCCCCAGAATCCTTTTTTCTTGCCTCAAATGTCCAGCAGAGGTTTCCTGTATTGAAAAGTTCCTTAAACCCTGCAATTAGCCCCAATCCACCCATTAATTCATTGGACAGCTCTGCCTGATGTTTGCGTCGCCTCATCCCCATCTCCCCTCTGTCCCGCAGGGCTCCGGGCGGCCGTGACCCTGCTGGAGTGCGGGGGGGACCTCCAGCCCCCCGGGGGTTCCCTGCGCCTCCTCTGCTGAGGGTCCGGGTTCAGTTTTGGGAGTTTTTCCATGCAATGGGCCCGCCAGAGACCCGGGCAGGGGCTGGAGTGGCTCGCGGGGATCAGCAGCCCTGCAGGTTCCAGCACCGCCTACATGCCGTTGGTCAAGGGCTGGGTCACGATCTCCCGGGACAACGGGCAGAGCTCGGTGACGCTGACCATGAACAACCTCAAGGACGAGGATTCCGGATCCTATTTCTGTGCCAGGGCTTTTTGTGCTGGTTGTTGGGCTGTTGCTAATCATGGTGACAATGCTCTTGATAGCGTCAAACTTCTCGTTTTTGCTCCTGTCCTATCATTGGATCTCTAAATTTTCTATTTTCATCCCAAACCTGACCTATTGTCTCAGATCTAGACCCTTTGTCCCCATTTGCATCAATGATCAGCACTGAAATCAAACCCTTGCCTGTTTCTGCCCCAAGACTCAACCATTGCCTCCAAACCTTCACCCTGACCCTTTGTCCCAGCCCCGCCCCCTTTGCCCCAACGCTGCCCAATTGGCCCTAAACCCTGCCCTGGGTCTGGCCCCAAACTCAACTCTTGGCCCAAAATCTCATCCTCGACCCCAGAAAGATCCCAAAGGGCCGAGATTTGGAGTGAAATTGGGCAAATTTTTGCACCAACAGAGTTGGGTTTGGGGCAGAACCAGTCAGGGTTTGGGGTCTTTGTTCACCATGGGTGGAAATGGGGGAGACATTGGACAAACGGTCAAGAGCGGAGATTTGGGAGAAGGACCTGGGGGTTGAGGACAGGAGGGGACACTGAGATGGGGGTGGATCCAGCTAAGGCCTCTTAATAATTAGCACCAGGATTGCAATTATCACCAGCAGATTTGGCGCAGAAATAGGATCCGGAATCCTCGTCCTTGTGGTTGTTCATGGTCAGCCTCACCGAGCTCTGCCCGTTGTCCCTGGAGATCATGAACCGGCCCTGCACCGATGGCGCGTACCCGGTTCAACCACCATTGTAGCTGATACTCGCGAGCCACTCCAGCCCCTGCCCGGGTCTCTGGCGCACCCAGAGCATGTCGTAGCTCCCAAAACTAAACCCGGACCCTAAGCAGAGGAGACGCAGAGAACCCCCGGGGGTCTGGAGTTCCCCCCCGCACTCCAACAGGGTCACAGCAGGCCAGAGCCCTGGGGGACAAAGGGGAGATGGGGATGAGAAACCTGTTTGGCTGAGGGCCGGAAACTGGGCAAGGCCAGCTAGAAAAAGGGGCAGGACCAACCTGGGAGGAGGATGATGAACTCCATGGGTCCCAGTTTGGGGCCCAGAGTCAGGATTTGGGTCAATGGTTGAGCTTTGGCCTCATCCGCATCTCCCCTTTGTTCCGCAGGGCTCCGGGCGGCCGTGACCCTTCTGGAGTGCGGGGGGGACCTCCAGCCTCCCAGGGGGGTCCCTGACGTTGCTGTGCCACGCATCTGGGTTTGATTTCGGGAATTTTGGAATGATCTGGATCCGTCAGAGATCCAGGTGGACACTGGAATACAGCGCCAGCATCAGCAGCAATGGTGGCGGCACCGGCTATGCGCAATCAGTCAAGGGCCGGTCCAGGATCTCCAGGGACAACGGGCAGAGCTCGGTGACGCTGACCATGAACAACCTCAAGGACGAGGATTCCGCCGTTTATTTCTGCACAAAACATGCCAGTAGTAGTTACGGTTCTGAGAGTGCTGCTGCTATTGGGAGCAATGCCGTCAGTTTTCCCACCACCATGATGGTCACCAACTGTCTCCACAGTGACCCTTCCCCCAATCCTCAGCCCCTGACCCCATTCCTGTCCTCGGGCCCCAACCCTACCCTGGCCCTGCCCCACATTCTCAGCTCCTGGCCCCACACATTAGCTCGGGGCCCACTCGGGGCCATTTTTGCTCTTGGACTGGCCCCGGCCCTTCTGCCAGGATCCCTGGGCTGAAGTCGCCCAGCTCTGCCCAAATCTGCGCTGCTGACCCCGAGCAGCCACCACTGAAACAAATCCCAAATTCTGACCCAATTCGGGACCCTGGGCCTAAAACCCTGACCTGCAGAGCAAAGTTTTAGGGCACAAAGAGGAGATTTGGGGTCAGGAGTTGAGGTTTGGGGTCAGCGGGTGAGAATTGGGGCCGAGGCAGAGCAAGGTTGGGATCAATGGTCAAGGGCTGGGTGTGGGCTGGGGGTTTGGGGGAAGGGTCTGGGCAACGGGGACGGGTGGGGGATAAGGGGATGTGGGTGGGAAAACCTTGGGCATCCTCACTACGAGCAGCATGTTCAGGGTAATTATTAGCAGCACACTTGGAGCAGAAATAAACGGTGGAATCCTCATCCTTGAGGTTGTTCATGGTCAGCGTCACCGGGCTCTGCCCGGTGTCCCTGGAGATCCTGAACCGGCCCCTGACCGATGGCGCATAGTAAGTGTTGGCACTATTGTACTAGATGCCTGCCACGAATTCCAGCCCCTGCCTGGGTCTCTGGCGGATCCAGTGCATATCATAATCCCCTAAAGTGAACCCGGACCTTCGGCAGAGGAGACGCAGGGACCCCCCGGGGGCTGCAGGTGCCCCCCGCACTCCAGCAGGGTCACGCCCGCCCAGAGCCCTGCGGGACAAAGGGGAGAAGGGGATGAGGAACCTGATTGGTGAAGAGTGCCCAAGTTGGCATGGCACGCTTGAAAAAGTGGTGGGACGCACGTGAGAGGAGGATGATGAACTCCAAGGGTCAGAATTTGGGGCCAAGAGTCAGGATTTGTTTCAAGGGTTGAGCTTTGGCCTCATCCCCATCTCCCCTTTGTCCCTCAGTGCTCCGGGCGGCCGTGACCCTTCTGGAGTGCGGGGGGAACCTCCAGCCCCCTGGGGCGTCCCTGCGCCTCCTCTGCCGAGGGTCCGGGTTCGATTTTGGCAGTTTTGGGATGGGCTGGCATCGCCAGAGACCCAGACAGGGGCTGGAAGCAGTCGCCAGTATCAGCAGCAGTGGCAGCGCCTACTACGCGCCATCGGTCAAGGGCCGGGTCAGGATCTGCAGGGACAACGGGCAAACCTCGGTGACGCTGACCATGAACAACCTCAAGGACGTGGATTCTTCCACCTATTTCTGTGCCAAATCTTACAATACTGGTAGCTCTTATGCTGCTCCTTATATTGGCCATTCCGGTGGTGGCACCACCCCATCAGAGCCCCTCTTGTCCCCAGACCTAGACCCTTCCCCCAAACCTCAGCCCTTGACCCTTTGTCCCAAATCTCCCCCATTTGCACCAATGGTCAGAACTGACCCCAAACCCTCCCCTGCTCCTGCCCCAAAAATCAACCATTGGCACCAAACATTCAAACACGTCCCCCAGTTCAGGCCTTGCTCTCCAAGAGTTCCCATTTCTGACTGTGCTCAATCAGCCAATCAGAGTTCAGGGAGCTGGGGGAGATTTGAGTGAAATGGGCAAAATTGGGGAAACTCCAGGGCTGCGGGAACAAGGGCAGAGATTGGGGGAATATAGCCAAGATTTGAGGAGAAGGGCTGGGATTTTGGGGAAGAATCTGTGGCGATTGGAGACATTTGGTGACCATCAAGGGCATCGGATCGCTGAGAGCGTCATCAATAAAAACATAATCAGCACCCCAATATTTATGACGTCTGGCACAGAAATAGGATCCGGAATCCTCGTCCTTGAGGTTGTTCATGGTCAGCGTTACCAAGCTCTGCCCGTTTTCCCTGGAGATCCTGAACCGACCCTGCACCGACGGACTGTAGATGGTGTAGCCTCCATTGTAGGTGATGTGGGCGACAAACTCCAGCCCCTGCCCGGGTCTCTGGCACACCCAGAACATGTCGTGATTGGCCAGAGTGAACCCAGAGCCAATGCAGAGAAACGTCAGGGACCCCCCGGGGGGCTGGAGGTGCCCCCCGCACTCCAGCAGGGTCACGGCCGCCCGGAGCCCTGCGGGACAAAGGGGAGATGGGGATGGGGCGATGCAAAAGCCAGGTGGAGCTGTCGAATTAATTAATGTGTGGACTGGGGCTAATTGCAGGGTTTAAGGAACTTTACAATAATGGAAACCTCTGTAGAATATTTGAGTCCAGACAAAGGGAATTTGGGGCAAAACTGGGGAAGGGTTGGGGATTGGGGAGTGGCCGTGACCCTGCTGGAGTGGAGGGGGGACCTCAAGCCCCCCGGGGGGTCCCTGCGCCTCCTCTGCCGAGGGTCTGGGTTCAGTTTCAGCAGTTTTGGGATGGGCTGGATGCGCCAGAGACCCGGGCAGGGGCTGGAGTGGATCGCAGCGATCTGGAGCAATGGTGCCACCATCTATGCGCCGTCAGTCAAGGGCCGGTTCAGGATCTCCAGGGACAACGGGCAGAGCTCGGTGACGCTGACCATGAACAACCTCAAGGACAAGGATTCCGGATCCTATCTCTGTGCCAAGGATGCTAATGGTTACGGTGCTGCTCCTAATGTTGGTTGGGGATGGGGCCATGGTCGGCACTCTCAATATAACCAGCAGCATAAGCGCCACCGGTACCAGGAGATTTCCTGCAGAAATAGGATCCAGAGGGGCCAGGAGCTGAGATTTGGGGCCAGGAGCTGAGATTTGGGGTGAGAGCAGGGCAGGGTTGGGACGCAGGGTCAGGAGTGGGGTCTGGGGTTGGAGGGAATTATCTGGGGCACGGGGACAGGAAGAGGGGTAAGGACACCATCACCAACATCAGCATTAGAAGCAGCACAACAATTGTAAACACCCTTGGTGCAGAAATAGGATCCGGAATCCTCGTCCTTGGGGTTATTCATGGTCAGCGTCACCGAGCTCTGCATGTTGTTCCTGGAGATCCTGAACCGACCCTTAACCGATGGCGTTGAGCCAATGTTGCCACCGTTGTTGCTGATTCCTGCCACGAATTCTAGCCCCTTTCCAGGTCTTTGATGCATCCAGCCCATGTTGAAATTCCCGAAATCAAAACCCGGACCCTCGGCACAGCAACATCAGGGACCCCCCAGGGGGCTGGAGGTACCCCCCGCACTCCAGCAGGGTCACAGTCGCCCAGAGCCCTGCGGGACAAAGGGGAGATGGGGATGAAGAGCTGGATTGTCTGCAGACCCAAAGTGGGAACCGCCATGCCAGAAGAAGTGTGTGGGATCCACCTGGGAGGATTGGCAGGTGCTGCAGGAAGAGGGTGGTGAACTTCAAGGGTCCCAATTTGAGGCCAGCATCAGGATCTGCATGCAAGAATCTATATTTGGGTTGATATTTTTCCCCATCCCCATCTCCCCTTTGTCCCGCAGGGCTCCGGGCGGCCGTGACCCTGCTGGAGTGCGGGGGGGACCTCCAGCCCCCCGGGGGGTCCCTGACGTTGCTGTGCCGAGGGTCCGGGTTCAGTTTCGGGGGTCACTCCATGCAATGGATACGCCAGAGACCCCAACAGGGGCTGCAATGGCTCGCGGGGATCCACAGCTCTGCGGGCTACACCTACTACGCGCCGTCGGTGCATGGCCAGGTCAGGATCTCCAGGGACAACGGGCAGAGCTTAACAGCACTGACCATGATCGACCTGCAGGACGAGGATTCCGGATCCTATTTCTGTGCCAAACCTGCTGGGGCTGATGGGGATGACCATGATGCCAATGCTATTGACTCCACCACTATTGTTGTGTCCCCAAATGTCCCCAAATGCCAGACCCTTTCCCAAATCCCAGCCCTCGTCCCCGCTCTCGGTGACTGAATTCGTGTCCCCAGCCCCGGGCCCAATGCTGACCTTTGGGGCAGAGTTTGGGGGAAGATCAATGTCCAAGGGTTGGGGTTTGGGGCCGGAGAGGGGAAAGGGAAATGGAGAAATGGTCACGGGCTGGGTCAGGGGCTGGGAGCTGGGCAAGGGTCTGGGGAATGGGGACAGATGGGGGTGCAGTGGTGGGGGTGGGGTCAATACAGCAGGCATCGTTATCACCAGCATAAGCAGCAAAACCCTTGGCGCAGAAATAGGATCCGGAATCCTCGTCCTTGAGGTTGTTCATGGTCAGTGTCACCGAGCTCTGCCCGTTGTCCCTGGAGATCCTGAACCAGCCCTTGACCGATGGTGCTTAGAAGGTGCTGCCACTGCTGTGGATATTCGCGAGCCACTCCAGACCCTGCTCGGGTCTCGGGCGGATCCAGAACATTCCATAATCCCCAAAACTGAACCCGGACCCTCGGCAGAGGAAGCGCAGGGACCCCCCGGGGGGCTGGAGGTCCCCCCCACACTCCAGCAGGGTCACGGCCGCCCAGAGCCCTGCGGGACAAAGGGGAGATGGGGATGAGGCCAAAGTTCAACCCTTGACCCAAACCCTGACTCTGGGCCCAAAATTTGGACCCATGGAGTTCATCATCCTCCTCCTCTTTTTACAGGTGGCCTTGCTCACTTTTAGGCCCTCGACCAATCAGGTTCCTTATCCCCATCTCCCCTTTGTCCCGCAGGGCTCCGGGCAGCCGTGACCCTGCTGGAGTGCGGGGGGGACCTCCAGCCCCCCGGGGGTTCCCTGCGCCTCCTCTGCCGAGGGTCCGGGTTCAGTTTCGGAAGCTACGACGTGGTCTGGGTGCGCCAAAGACCCGGGAAGGGGATGGAGTGGCTCGCGAGTATCAGCTACAATGGTGGTTGGACCGGGTACACGGATTCCGTCACGATCTCCAGGGACAACGGGTAGAGCTCAGTGACGCTGACCATGAACAACCTCAAGGTCAAGGATTCCGGATCCTATTTCTATGCCAAGTGTGTTGATGATCGTGCTGGTTGGGAGAATGTTGCCTGTCGTTTTGACCTCATCCCCATGGCTCCTTCCCCCATGTCCCCGTTCCCCAGACCCTTCCCCAATCCCCAGCCCCTGACCCCATTCCTGTCCCCTGTCCCAGCTCTGAACTGGCTCTTTCCCAAATCTCAGCTCCTGGCCCCAAATCTCAGCTCTTGGCTCCACGTCCCAACCAAATTCCCCAAAACTGACGAGGACTGGCCAGATCCGGCCCCACCGTGTCAATCTGCCTTTGCTTTGTGTGATTGGCCACAAACCTCTCGCGGTACGCAGCGCCATCGAGTTCTGAGTGTGCTGCCGGGGCCGTGCGCCGCCGGCACCTCCCCATGGCCACAGCCCGGTGAGGACAGCGATGGTGGGAAACCAAACAGCTGCAGAGGGGTCCCCACAGCCCTGTCCTGGTGGGGACTGGGACAGAGACCCCCGGGCAGGGATAAATTCCTCTGGGGCAGCCCAAAAACCACACGCCTGGCTCCAAACCTGCGCTGGGGGCACCGAATCCGGAGAGTTTGGCACAAAAATTGGCACCAAGCATTAAGGGGTGGGGCCGAGTGTTGGGAATCTTGGGGAAAATGGGGGAGATTTGGGGCAGAGCCAGTTCAGGGCTGGGACACAGGGGCAGGAGTGGGGTCAGGGGCTGGGGACTGGGGGAAGGATCTGGGCTTTGGAGATGGGGCCAAAACGATACCACCAGCATAGGCATTATTATCAGCAGATTTCCCGCAGAAATAGACGGCGGAATCCTCGTCCTTGAGGTTGTTCATGGTCAGCGTCACCGAGCTCTGCCCGTTGTCCCTGGAGATCGTGAACCGGCCCTTGACCGAATCCGCGTAGGCAGTGATGCCACCATTGCTGCTGATAGTCGCGATGTATTCCAGCGTCTGCCCGGGTCTCTGGCGGACACAGTACATACCAAATTGTCCAAAACTGAACCCGGCCCCTCGGCAAAGGAGGCGCAGGGACCCCCCGGGGGGCTGGAGGTCTGCCCCGCACTCCAGCAGGGCCACGGCCACCCGGAGCCCTGCGGGACAAAGGGGAGATGGCGATGAGGCGATGCAAAAGTCAGGTGGAGGTGTACAATTATTTAATGGGTGGATTGGGACTAATTGCACGGTTTAAGGAACCTTACCATTCAGGATATATCTGTTGGAGATTTGGAGACAAAAAAAAGGAAATTGGGGCAAAACCGGTGAAGGTTTGGGGATGGGGGATCAGGCGTGACCCTGCTGGAGTGCGGGGGGGACCTCCAGCCCCCCGGGGGGTCCCTGCGCCTCCTCTGCCGAGGGTCTGGGTTCAGTTTTGGCAGTTTTGCCATGGGCTGGTATCGACAGAGGCCTGGGCAGGGGCTGGAGTACGTTGCAGATAAAAGTAATGGTGGTGGCAGCACCTGGTATGCGCCATCGGTCAAGGGCCGGGTCACGATCTCCAGGGACAACGGGCAGAGCTCGGTGACGCTGACCATGAACAACCTCAAGGACGAGGATTCCGCCACCTATTTCTGTGCCAAATCTCCTGGTACTGGTGGTGCTGGTGCTAATTATATTTAGAATGCCGGTGATGGCCCCATCACCTGACACTGGGCTCACAGACATCCAAAAACTCCTACTTTCTACCATCAAATCTTTGCCCTTGTCCCAAAACCTTGTCAGTTTTCCCCCAATCTCCACCATCATGGCCTCACCTCTAACATTTCTCTTACAGCTTTAGGCATTTGACCCAAATCTCAACTGTTCATGCCTAAAACTCAGCCCCTTGTGCCCCAGATCTCAGCAGGGTTCACTAGTGACCATGGGCCCCAAACTCAGCTGGTTCTGCCCCAAATCTCACCTCCTGGACCCAAAACTCAACTCTTGGCTCCAAGGCTCAACCAAGGTCCCTAAATCTGGGTGCAAATGCTCAAGACTGGGGAAAAACGGGCCACATTTGGGTCTGGGGGGGGCAACAATGGGGTCACGGGCTGGAGGGAAGGACCAGGGAAACGGGGACAGGTAGGGACACAGGGATGGGGACAGGACCAAAATTAGAACCAGCAGCATGAGCCTCCCAACCCCAACAATCATAGGCGTTTTTGGCACAGCAGTAGGATCCGGAATCCTCGTCCTTGAGGTTGTTCATGGTCAGCGTCACCGAGCTCTGCCTGTTGTCCCTGGAGATCGTGACCTGGCCCCTGAACGATGGCACGTAGTAGGTGCGGCCATCGCTTTGGATCCCTCCGATGTGTTCCAAGCCCTGCCCGGGTCTCTGTCGATACCAGCCCATCCCAAAACTGCTAAAACTGAACCCGGACCCTCGGTAGAGGAGGCGCAGGGACCCCCCGGGGGTGTTTAGTTTCCCCCCGCACTCCAGCAGGGTCACGGCCGCCCGGAGCCCTGCGGGACAAAGGGAAGATGGGGATGGGAAACCTGATTGGTTGAATGTCCCATACTGCATGTGGCCAGCTGGGAAAACGGGGCAGGACCCACTGGGAGGAGGATGATGAACTCCATGGGTCCCAATTTTGGGCCAAGAGTCAGGATTTGTGTCAAGGGTTGAGCTTTGGCCTCATCCCCATCTCCCCTTTGTCCCGCAGGGCTCCGGGTGGCCGTGACCCTGCTGGAGTGCGGGGGGCACCTCCAGCCCCCCGGGGGGTCCCTGCGCCTCCTCTGCTGAGGGTCTGGGTTCAGTTTCGTCAGTTTTGCCATGCAATGGATCCGCCAGAGACCTGGGCAGGGGCTGGAATGCGTCGCCTACAACAGGAGCGATGGTTCCGGCACCTTGTACGCCCCGTCGGTCAAGGGTCGGTTCACGATCTCCAGGGACAACGGGCAGAGCTCGGTGACGCTGACCATGAACAACCTCAAGGACGAGGATTCCGGATCCTATTTCTGTGCCAAAGCTGCTGGTGCTGCTTGGGCTGCTGCCGCCTTTATTGACCGTGCCGGTGGCGGCAGCGCCCTCGTCTGAGCCCCTCTTGTCCCCGAATCTCAGAACCTTTACCCAAATCTCTGCCCTTGACCTCATTCTTGACTCATTTGCCCAGATCTCCCCCATTTCCACCAATGGTGACCAAAGACCCCAAACCCTGACTGGTTCTGCCCCAAACCCTCCTGCTTTGGCCCCAAAACTCACCCGATTCTGCCCCAAATCGCC
Source organism: Melozone crissalis (assembly GCF_028551555.1). Taxonomy (NCBI): domain Eukaryota; kingdom Metazoa; phylum Chordata; class Aves; order Passeriformes; family Passerellidae; genus Melozone; species Melozone crissalis. The sequence continues at coordinate 4,775,763 of NW_026535856.1, forward strand.
ACTTTGGGTTCCCAGCCAAAGCCGCTGACATAAACCTCACCCGCTGTCCCCAAATCTCGACCCTTTGGGCACTTTTGGGGCACAAGGGGGAGATTTGGGGCCGAGAGTTGAGTTTGGGGCCAGACCCAGGGGAGGGTTTGGGGCCAATGGGCAGCATTGGGGCAAAGGGGGCAGGGGTAGGACAAAGGGTCAGGGGTGAGTCGGGGGGTTTGGGGCCAATGGTTGAGTTTTGGGGCAGAAACAGGCGAGGGTTTGGGGTCAGTGCTGACCATTGATGCAAATAGGGACAAAGGGTCAAGATCTGAGACAAGAGGTGAGGTTTGGGACGAAAATTGAAAATTTGGAGATCCAATGATAGGACAGGAGCAAAAACGAGAAGTTTGACGCTATCAAAAGCATTGTCACCAAGATTAGCAACAGCCCAACAACCAGCACAAAAAGCCCTGGCACAGAAATAGGATCCGGAATCCTCGTCCTTGAGGTTGTTCATGGTCAGCATTACCGAGCTCTGCCCATTGTCCCTGGAGATCGTGAACCGACCCTTGACCGATGGCCTACACCAGGTGCTGGCACCATCGTTGCTGATGCTGGCAATGAATTCCAGCCCCTGCACAGGCCTCTGCCGATACCAGCCCATCCCAAAACTGCCAAAACTGAAGCTGGACCCTCGATAGAGGAGGTGCAGGGATCCCCCAGGGGGCTGGAGGTCCCCCCTGTACTCCAGCAGGGTCACGGCCGCCCGGAGCACTGTGGGACCAAGGGGAAATGGGGATTAGGCCAGAGCTCAACCACTGACACAAATGCTGACTGTTGGCCCAAAACTGGGATCCTTGGAGTTCATCACCCTCCCCCCAGGAGGATTCTACCCCTTTGTCCAGCTGGCCACACCCACTATGAGGCCCTTGACCAATCAGACTTTTGATTTCCATCATCTCCCGTTTGTCCCGCAGGGCTCCGGGCGGCCGTGACCCTGCTGGAGTGCGAGGGGCACCTCCAGCCCCCCGGGGGGTCCCTGCGCCTCCTCTGCCGAGGGTCCGGGTTCAGTTTTGGCAGTTCTGACATGCACTGGATCCGGCAGAGACCCGGGCAGGGGCTGCAATTCCTGGCAGGGATCAGCAGCGGTGGCAGCACCAAATACTCACCGTCGGTGCAGGGCCGGTTCACGATCTCCAGGGACAACGGGCAGAGCTCGGTGACGCTGACCATGAACAACCTCAAGGACGAGGATTCCGGGTCCTATTTCTGTGCCAAACGTTTTGGTGCTTGGGCTGGTTATGGTGCTGATGGTTTTGGCCTCCATCCAACCCCCATGGCTGAGACCCCACCTTTGCTCCTCCCCTGGTCGTGCCTTCAAAGCTCCACCCCTTACTCAATTCTTCAGGGTTTGTTCTCATGCACCAATAACATGTGTCCAAATTCACAGAATTCACAGAATTCACAGAATTCACAGCTTAGAAGAGACCTTCAAGACCCTCGAGTCCAACCCAGCCCCAACTCCTCATCCCTGGGACCCAGTGCTACCTCCAGGCTTTGTTGAATCCACCAAGGGTTAGTCACGCCACTCCCTTCCCGGGCAAACAAATCCACTTCTTTTTGACTCGTTTTATGAAAAACTTTGTCCTGATTTCCAACCTAAATTTCCCCCAGGTCCTGCCCAACCTGAGGGGCCGGAGCTGGGCACAGCCCTGGAGGTGTCGCCTCACCTTTGCCAAGTAAGGGGGCAAAATGACCTTCCTGGACATGCCGCTCCTTGGGGCCAAGATGTGGGGCCAGGAGCTGAGATTTGGGGCCAAAACTGTGCCTGGTTGGGACAGAGGGTCGGGAGTGGGGTCTGGGGTTAGGGTTTGGGGAGATGGGGGTCCCGAATAGCTGCTCAATAGCATCAACACTATAAACACCACCACGAGCATCAGGACGTTTGGAGCAGAAATAGGATCCAGAATCCTCGTCCTGGAGGTTGTTCATGGTCAGCGTCACCGAGCTCTGCCCGTTGTCCCTGGAGATCGTGACCCGGCCCTTGACCGATGGTGCGTACCAGGTGCTGCCACTAGGGTTTATCTCTCCAATGTACTCCAGCTCCTGCCCGGGTCTCTGGCCTATCCAGAACAGGGTGACACTGCCGAAACTGAACCCAGACCCTCGGCAGAGGAGGTGCAGGGACACCCCGGGGGGCTGGAGGTCCCCCCCGCACTCCAGTAGGGTCACGTCCGCCCGGAGCCCTGCGGGACAAAGGGGAGATGGGGATGAGGCAAAAGCTCAACCTTTGACCTAAGTCCTGACCCTTGGCCCCAAATTGGGACCCATGGAGTTCATCACCCCCCTCCCAAGTGTGTCTCGATACTTTATCAAGCTTGACCCTCCCAGTTTGCGACCCTGAAACAATCAGGTTTCTCATCCCCATCTCCCCTTTCTCCCACAGGGCTCCGGGCGGCCGTGACCCTGCTGGAGTGCGGGGGGGACCTCCAGCCCCCCGGGGGTTCCTGACGTTGCTGTGCCGAGGGTCCGGGTTCAATTTCGGGGGTCACTCCATGCAATGGATACGCCAGAGACCCCAACAGGGGCTGCAATGGCTCGTGGGGATCCACAGCTCTGGGGGTTTCACCTACTACGCGCCGTCGGTGCATGGCCGGGTCAGGATCTCCAGGGACAACGGGCAGAGCTTAACAGCACTGACCATAATCGACCTGCAGGACGAGGATTCCGGATCCTATTTCTGTGCCAAAGCCGCTGGGGCTGATGGGGATGACCATGATGCCAATGCTATTGACTCCATCCCTATTGTTGTGTCCCCAGATGTCTCCATTCCCCAGACCCTCCCCCAAATCCCAGCGCTCGTCCCCGCTCTCGGTGACTGAATTCGTGTCCCCAGCCCCGGCGCAGCGCTGAACTTTGGGGAAGAGTTTGAGGGAAGATCAATGTCCAAGGGTTGGGGTTTGGGGCCGGAGAGGGGAAAGGGAAATGGAGAAATGGTCACGGGCAGGGTCAGGGGCTGGGAGCTGGGGAAGGCTCTGGGGAATGGGGACAGGTGGGGGTGCAGTGATGGGGAAGGGGTCAATACAGCAGGCATTGTTATCACCAGCATAACCAGCAAAACCCACGGCACAGAAATAGGTGGCGGAATCCTCATCCTTGAGGTTGTTCATGGTCAGCGTCACCGAGCTCTGCCCGTTGTCCCTGGAGATCCTGAACCGACCTTTGACCGATGGTGCGTAGTAGATGTAGGAACCATCGCTGTAGATGCCTGCAAGCCAATCCAGCCCCTGCCCGGGTCTCTGGCGCACCCAGCTCAATGGGTAACTCCCAAAATTTAACCCGGACCCTCGGCAGAGGAGGCGCAGGGAGCCCCCGAGGGGCTGGAGGTCCCCCCCGCACTCCAGCAGGGTCACGGCTGCCCGGAGCCCTGCGGGACAAAGGGGAGATGGGGATGACAAACCTGATTGGGAAAGGGCCTTAAAGTGGGTGTGGCCAGCTGGAAAAAGGGCGTGACCCACCTGGGAGGAGGATGATGAACACCAAGGGTCCCAATTTGAGGCCAAGAGTCAGGATTTGGGTCAAGGGTTGAGCTTTGGCCTCATCCCCATTGGTGACTTCTTCCTGACCCTCACTGTTGGACACGTTTGGATCCCCCTATGCCCTAGAAAAGGGGCTGGTTTAGCCCATCTGACAGGAGAAGAGCTGTCGCTGGAACCCCTCACAGATCCCTCAATGAACCATGGCTGTGGATCCACCAGGACCTCTCCTTGTCCTCTCTGTCCATCTGGTTCTGCCCCAGCCAAAGGCGCCCCAGCGAGTGAGCAAAGAGCTGAGATCCTGAGAGCTGAGAATCCCTAACGAGTTGAAATCCTGAGAGGTGATAATCACTAAAGAGCTGAAATCGTGAGAGAGCTGATAATCAATAAAATAGCTGGAATCCTGACAGCTGAGAATCACTAAGGAGCTGAAGTCACTGAGCTTGCTGAGATGGTGGCATCTCTGAGCTGATTGGCTGGTCAGGCACTCTGTCGCACAGAGTTATCCTGATTGGCCAGCATGGCTCAGAGATCAGCCCAAATCTGATATCTGGGTCTTATCAGTGTTGGGACAAGGGGACAGGAGCAGGGTCAGGGCTTGGGGTTTGGGGGAAGGGCCTGGGGAATGGGGACAAGAGGGGAGCAAGGGCACAGGGACGGGGACAAAATGATAACCATCAGCATAAGCTCAATTATCACCATAAGCACGTTTGGCACAGAAATAAACGGCACAATCGTCGTCCTTGACGTTGTTCATGGTCAGCGTCATCAGACTCTGCCCGTTGTCCCTGGAGATCCTCACCCGGCCCCTGACTGATGGCGCATAGCCGGTGTAAGCACCATCATACCTGATCCCCGCGACCCACTCCAGCCCCTGCCCTGGCCTCTGTCGAGCCCATTCCATTTCAAAACTGCCGAAACTGAACCTGGACCCTCAGCAGAGGAGGCGCAGGGACCCCCCGGGGGGCTGGAGGTCCCCCCGGCACTCCAGCAGGGTCACGGCCGCCCGGAGCCCTGCGGGAAAATGGGGAGATGATGGAAATGAGAAACCTGATTGGTCAAGGGCCCATAAGTTGGTGTGGCCAGCTGGACAAAGGGGTGGAATCCACCTGGGAGGAGGATGATGAACTCTAAAGATCCCAGTTTGGGGCCAAGGGTCAGGATTTGGGTCAAGGGCTGAGCTCTGGCCTCATGCCCATCTTCCCTTTGTCCCTCAGGGCTCTGGGCGGCCGTGGACCGGCTGGAGTGCGGGAGGGACCTCCAGCCCCCCGGGGGCTCCCTGCGCCTCCTCTGCCGAGGGTCCGGGTTCAGTTTCGGCAGTGTTGCCCTGCAATGGGCACGCCAGAGACCCGGGCAGGGGCTGGAGTGGCTCGCAGCGATCCACAGCGGTGGCAACACCAAGTACGCGCCATCAGTCCAAGGCCAGGTCAGGATCTCCAGGGACACCGGGCTGAGCTCGGTGACGCTGACCATGAACAACCTCAAGGACGAGGATTCCGGATCCTATTTCTGCGTCCAATCTGCTGGTGATAATTGCAATTCTGGTGCTAATTATGAAGATGCCTGAGGTGGATCCATCCCCATCTCAGTGTCCCCTCCTGTCCTCAACCCCCAGGTCCTTCTCCCAAATCGCCGGCCCTTGACCGTTTGTCCAACGTCTGCCCCATTTCCACCCATGGTGACCAAAGACCCCAAACCCCGACTGGTTCTGCATAAAACCCAACTGAGTTGGTACGAAAATTTCCCCCCTGTCACCCCAAATCTCGACCCTTTGGGCACTTTTACAGGACGAGGGGGAGATCTGGGGCCAAGAGTTGAGTTTGGGGCCAGGCCCAGGGGAGGGTTTGGGGTCTAGGGGCAGCGTTCGGGCAAAGGGGGCAGGATTGGGACAAAGGGTCAGGGTGAAGGTTTGGGGCCAATGGTTGAGTCTTGGGGCAGAAACAGGCGAGGGTTTGGGGTCAGTGCTGACCATTAAAGCAAATAGGGACAATGGGTCAAGATCTGAGACAAGAGGTGAGGTTTGGGATGAAAATCGAAAATTTGGAGATCCAGTGATGGGACAGGAGCAAAATCTAGAAGTTTGATGCTATCAACAGCATTGTCACCATGATTAGCAATAGCCCAACAACCAGCACAAAAAGCCCTGGCACAGAAATAGGATCCGGAATCCTCGTCCTTGAGGTTGTTCATGGTCAGCATCACCGAGCTCTGCCCATTGTCCCTGGAGAGCCTGAACCGGCCCTTGATCAATGGTGCGTAGCCGATGTTTCCAGCAGTGTTGGTGATCCCCGCGAGCCACTCCAGAACCTGCCCGTGTCTCTGGCGGATCCAGCCCATCCCAAATTGGCCAAAATCGAACCCGGACCCTCGGCAGAGGAGGCGCAGGGACCCCTCGGGGGGCTGGAGGTGCCCCCCACACTCCAGCAGGGTCACGGCGGCCCGGAGCCCTGCGGGACAAAGGGGAGATGGGGATGAGTCCAAAGCTCAACCCTTCACCCAAATCCTGACTCTGGGCCCCAAACTGGGACCCTTGGAGATCATCATCCTCCTCCCAGCTGGGTCCCGCCCCTTTTTCCACCTGGCTAAGCCCACTCTGAGGCCCTGAACCAATCCGGTTTCTCATCCCCATCTCCCCTTTTGTCCTGCAGGGCTCTGGGCGGCCGTGACCCTGCTGGAGTGTGGGAGGGACCTCCAGCCCCCTGCGGGGTCCCTGACGTTGCTGTGCCGAGGGTCTGGGTTCGATTTTAGGGATTTTGGAATGTACTGGATCCGCCAGAGACCCGCGCAGGGTTATCAATACGTCACAGGGATCTACTACACCGGTGACAGCAGCTACTACGCACCATCGGTCAAGGGCCGGTTCAGGATCTCCAGGGACAACGGGCAGAGCTCAGTGACGCTGACCATGAAAAACCTCCAGGACGAGGATTCTGGATCCTGTTTCTGTGCCAAATCTGATGCTGGTTATGCTGATAATCCTGGACGTAGTGACGCTGCCATTCCCATCCCCATGTACCACCCTGTCCCCGTTCCCCAGACCCTTCCCCCAGACCCCCGGCCCACACCCAGCCCTTGACCATTGATCCCAACCTTGCTCTGCCTCGGCCCCAATTCTCACCCGCTGACCCCAAACCACAACTCCTGACCCCAAATCTCCACTCTGTACCTTAAACTTTGTATTAAAAAGGGCAATTTCAGACCAAGGGTCAAGATATGGGTAAACTTTGGGGCAAGAAGTGGAGAATTTGGGGAATAACCACTCCAGGGTGTGGACAGAGTCATGAATGGGGAAAAGTATTTGGGTTCTGGGGAAGGGTCTTGGATCTGGGAGCCGGTCAGGACAGGGCCACGGGGTCCGGACCAAAACCTTCAACACCAGCTCCAGTAACCCAATTGTAATAAGCAGATTTCCTGCAGAAATAGGATCTGGAATCCTCGTCCTTGAGGTTGTTCATGGTCAGCATCACCGAGCGCTGCCCATTGTCCCTGGAGATCATGACCGGGCCCTTGACCGATGGCGTGTAGCTGGTGCTGGAACCGTCTTTCTTGATCCCTCCAATGTATTCCAGCCCAGGCCTGGGTCTCTGGCGCACCCAGTACATGGTGAAACTCCCGAAACGGAACCCGGACCCTCGGGAAAGGAGGCGCAGGGACCTCCCGGGGGGCTGGAGGTCACCCCCGCACTCCAGCAGGGTCACGGGCGCCCGGAGCCCTGCGGGACAAAGGTGAGATGGGGATGAGGCGATGCAAATGTCAGGCAGAGGTGTCCAAATATTTAATGGGTGGATTCGGACTAATTGCACGGTTTAAGGCACTTTACCATTCAGGATCCCTCTGTTGGAGATTTGGGGACAAACAAAGGGAATTGGGGGAAAAACCAGTGAAGGTTTGGGAATGGGGGAGCGGCCCTGACCCTGCTGGAGTGCGGGGGGTACCTCCAGCCCCCCGGGGGGTCCCTGCGCCTCCTCTGCTGAGGGTCCGAGTTCAATATTGGGAGTTTTGGAATGTTCTAGACCCATCAGAGACCCAGGCAGGGACTGGAGTTGCTTGTGGGGATCAGCAGTGGTGGTTCCACCGAGTACGCGGGTTCAGTCAAGGGCCGGTTCACGATCTCCAGGTTCAAGAGGCAGAGCTTAGTGACGCTTACCATGAACAACCTCAAGGACGAGGATTCCGGATCCTATTTCTGTGCCAAGGCTGCTGGTGCCAGTTGGGGTAATGATGTCTCTGCTCTTGGCCTCAACCCCTTGACTGGGTCCCCTCCTGCCCCCAGGCCCCAGGCCCTTCCCCCAAATCTCAGCCCTTGACCCCATTCTTGACCCTTTGCCCCAGATCTCCCCCATTTCCAACACCACCAACCACAGCGCAAAAACCCCCAATCGGGTTCTGCCCCAAATCCAACTAAGTTGGCTCCAAAAATCGCCAGAATCTGCCCCAAATCCCCACTTTGTGCTCCCTGTAGCAGCAGCCGCTGACACGAATCCTCAACCTTTGTCCCCAAATGGGGACCCTGGGCCTCAAACCCCGACCTTCAGAGCAAAGTTTGGGGCACAAAGAGGAGATTTGGGGTCCGGAGTTGTGGTTTGGGGTCAGCGGGTGAGAATTGGGGCCGAGGCAGAGCAAGGTTGGGATCAATGGTCTAGGGCTGGGTGTGGGCTGGGGGTTTGGGGGAAGGGTCTGGGCAACGGGGACACGGGGGGGATAAGGGGATGGGGGTGGGGACACCATGGGCATCGTCACTACGAGCAGCATGTTCAGGGTAATTATTAGCAGCACACTTGGCACAGAAATAAACGGCGCAATCCTCATCCTTGAGGTTGTTCATGGTCAGCGTCACCGAGCTCTGCCCATTGTCCCTGGAGATCGTGAATCGGCCCTTGACCGATCGCGCGTAGTAGGTGTTGGCACTATTGAAGCAGATGCCTGCGACGTATTCCAAAGCCTGCCCGTGTCTCTGGCGGATCCAGTACATTCCATAATCCCCGAAACTCAACCCAGACCCTCGGCAGAGGAGGCGCAGGGACCCCCCGGGGGGCTGGAGGTCCGCCCCGCACTCCAGCAGGGTCACGGCGGCCCGGAGCCCTGCGGGAAAAGGGGAGATGGGGATGAGAAACCTCATTAGTCTAGAGCCTCAAAGTGGGCATGGCTGCAGGTAAAAGGGGCAGGACCCACCTGGGAGGAGGAGGATGATGAACTCCAAGGGTCCCAGTTTGGGGCCAAGTTTCAGGATTTGGGTCAAGGGTTGAGCTTCGGCCTCATCCCCATCTCCCCTTTGTTCCGAAAAGCTCCGGGAGGCCGTGACCCTGCTGGAGTGCGGGGGGGACCTCCAGCCCCCCGGGGGGTCCCTGATGTAGCTGTGCTGAGGGTCCAGGTTCGATGTCGGCGCCATCACCATGTTCTGGGTCCGCCAGAGACCTGGGCAGGGGCTGGAGTGGGTCGGGAGCATCAGGAAGGAGGGCTGGAGCTCACTGTACGTGCCGTCGGTGCAGGGACGGTTCACGATCTCCAGGGACAACGGGCAGAGCTCGGTGACACTGACCATGAACAACCTCAAGGACGAGGATTCCGGATCCTATTTCTGTGCCAGGGCTGCTGGTGGTTATGGTGCAGCTGCTCATGGTGACGATGCCCCTGATGGTCTCAAGCTCCTGCCGTTCATCCGGCTCCCATCATTGAGTCCCCAGAGTGGTGATTTTCATCCCAAACCTCACCCATTGACCCAGCCCTTGACCCTTTGTCCCCATTTGCACCAATGGTCAGCACTGACCCCAAACCCTCCCCTGCTCCTGCCCCAAAACTCAACCATTGGCCCCAAACCTTCACCCCTGGCCTCCAGTTCAGGCCTCCTCCAATCAGGGCCTGGGAGCAGGGGGAGATTTGAGTGAAATGGGCAAAATTGGGGAAACATCAGGAATTCGGACAGCAATAGTGGAGACTGGGGAGTAAGTTCAAAAACGGGGCCAAGGTTTGGGATTTGGGAGATGGATTTTGGGAAATTTTGGGAACTTGGGCTGCGGGCTTGGGGCGATGCTGAGGATTACCACCATAAGCAACAGCAGCTCCATTCCAACCATCATCACTGCATCTGGAGCAGAAATAGGATCTGGAATCCTCATCCTTGAGGTTGTTCATGGTCAGCGTCACCGAGCTCTGCCCGTTGTCCATGGAGATCGTGACCCGGCCCCTGAACGATGGCGTGTAGTAGGTGCTGCCATCGCTTCTAATCCCTCCAATGTGTTCCAGCCCCTGCCCAGGTCTCTGGCGAACCCAGCCCATCCCAAATTTTCCAAAATCGAACCCGGACCCTCGGCAGAGGAGGCACAGGGACCCCCTGGGGGGCTGGAAGTCCCCCCCGCACTCCAGCAGGGTCACAGCCGCCCGGAGCCCTGCGGGACAAAGGGGAGATGGGCATGAGAAACCTTATTGGTTGAATGTCTCATACTGCATGTGGCCAGCTGGGAAAAGGGGCAGGACCCACCTGGGGGGAGGATGATGAACTCCAAGGGTCCCAATTTGGGGCCAAGAGTCAGGATTTGGGTCAAGGGTTTAGCTTTGGCCCCATCCCCATCTCCCCTTTGTCGCGCAGGGCTCCGGGCGGCCGTGACCCTGCTGGAGTGCGGGGGGGAACTCCAGCCCCCCGGGGGGTCCCTGACAGTACTGTGCTGAGGGTCCGGGTTCGATTTTGGCAATTTTGGGATGGCTGGGATTTGCCAGAGACCTGGGCAGGGGCTGGAGTGGGTCCGGACCATCACCAGCAGTGGTGGCAGCACCTGGTACGCAGATTCCATCAAGGGCCGGTTCACGATCTCTAGGGACAACGGGCAGAGCTCGGTGACGCTGACCATGAACAACCTCAAGGATGAGGATTCCGGATCCTATTTCTGTGCCAAATCTGATGCTGTTTATGCTGATAATCCTGGTCGTAGTGATGCTGCCATCCCGATCCCCATGTACCCCCCAGTCCTCGTTGCCCATACCCTTCCCCCAGACCCCCAGCCCTTGACCATTGATCCCAACCTTGCTTTGCCTCAGCCCCAATTCTCACCCACGGACCCCAAACTACAACTCCTGACCCCAAATCTCCATTCTGTACCCAAAACTTTGTATTAAAAAGGGCAATTTCAGACCAAGGGTCAAGATATGGGTAAACTTTGTGGCAGGAAGTGGAGAATTTGGGGAAGAAGAACTCCAGGGTTGGGACAGAGTCAGGAATGGGCAAAAGTGTTTGGGTTTTGGGGAAGGGTCTTGGATTTGGGAGCCGGTCGGGACACGACCACAGGGTCCGGACCAAAACCTTCAACACCAACACCAGTACCCCAATTGTTATAAGCAGATTTCCCGCAGAAATAGGATCCGGAATCCTCGTCCTTGAGGTTGTTCATGCTCTGCGTCACCGAGCTCTGCCCACTGTACCTGTAGATCATGACCCGGCCCTTGACCGATGGCGCGTAGCTGGTGCTGGAACCGTCTTTCTTTATCCCTCCAATGTATTCCAGCGCCTGCCTGGGTCTCTGTCGCACCCAGTACATGGTAAAACTTACAAAACGGAACCCGGACCCTCGGCAGAGGAGGTGCAGGGAGCCCCCAGGGGGCTGGAGGTCCCCCCTACAGTCCCGCAGTGTCACGGCCGCCCGGAGCCCTGCGGGACAAAGGTGAGGTGGGGATGTGAAACCTGATTGCTTGAGGACCTCAAAGTTGAAGTTGTCAGTTGGAAAAGAGTCGGGACCAACTTTGGAGAAGGATGAGAAGATCCAGGGGTCAGAATTTTGGGCCAATAATCAGAATTTTAGTCAAGGGTTGAGCTTTCTCCATCCCCATCTCCCCTTTGTCCTGCAGGGTTCTGGGCGGCCGTGACCCTGCTGGAGTGCAGGGGGGGTCCACCAGCCCCTCGGGGGGTCCCTGCACCTTCTCTGCCGAGGGTCCGGGTTCAGTTTTGGCAGTTTCGCCATGCACTGGTTTCGCCAGAGACCCGGGCAGGCGCTGGAGTGGCTCGCGGGGATCAGCTACATTGGTGGCAGCACCGGCTACGCAGATTCAGTCAAGGGCTGGTTCAGGATCTGCAGGGACAACAGGCAGAGCTCGGTGACGCTGACCATGAACAACCTCAAGGACGAGGATTCTGCCACCTATTTCTGTGCCACATCCTACAACACTGGTGCTGCTCGTATTGATGTCGGTGCCATCCCTATCCCCGTGTCCCCCTGCCGTCCCCATTCCCCAGATGCTTCCCCAGACCCCCAGCCCACACCCAGCCCTTGACCATTGATCCCAACCTTGCTCTTCCTCGGCCCCAATTCTCACCCACTGACCCCAAACCACAACTCCTGACCCCAAATCTCCTCTTTTTGCCCCAAAACTTTGAATTATAATTTGAGATTTTAGGCCAAGGTAAATACTTAGGTCAACTTTCTTGCCAGGTATGGAGAATTTGGGGAAGAACCACTCTAGGGTTGGGACAGAGTCAGGAATGGGCAAAAGTGTTTGGGTTTCAGGGAAGGGTCTGGGATTTGTTGGCCGGTCGGGACACGGCCACAGGGTCTGGACCAAAACCATCCACATCAGCACCAATACCCCAATTGTTATAGTCAGATTTCCCGCAGAAATAGGATCCGGAATCCTCGTCCTTGAGGTTGTTCATGGTCAGCATCACCAAGCTCTGCCCGTTGTCCCTGGAGATCGTGACCCGGCCCTGAACTGACGGTGCATATCTGGGAGTGGCACTATCACCGGTGACACTCGCCACAAACTCCAAACCCTGCCCGGGGCTCTAGCGGATCCAGCCCATCCCAAAACTGCTGAAATCGAACCCGGACCCTCAGCAGAGGAGGCACAGGGACCTCCCAGGGGGATGGAGGTCCCCCCCGCACTCCAGCAGGGTCACGGCCGCCCAGAGCCCTGCAGGACAAAGGGGAGATGGGAAAGGAAAAAGCTCAATCCTTGACCAAAATTCTTATTATTGGCCCCAAATCCTGACCCCTCGATCTTCTCATCCTTCTCCAAAGTGGGTCCCGACTCTTTTCCAACTGGCAACTTCCACTTTGAGGTCTTTAAGCGATCAGGTTTCCCATCCACATCTCCCCTTTGTCCCGCAGGGCTCCGGGGGGCCGTGACCCTGCTGGAGTGAGGGGGGGACCTCCAGCCCCCCGGGGGGTCCCTGCTCCTCGTCTGCCACAGATCCGGGTTCAGTTTTTGGAGTTTTGAGATGGCCTGAATCCACCAGAGACCCGGGCAGGCGCTGGAATGGGTGTCACAAGGATCAGCAGCCCTGCTGGTTCCAGCACCGACTATGCGCCATAGGTGCAAGGCCCTTTCAGGATCTCCAGGGACAACGGGCAAAACTCGGTGACGCTGACCATGAAGAATCTCAAGGACGAGGATTCTGGATCCTATTTCTGCGCCAAATGTGTGGATGGTGGTTGCTATGATGGAGCTGCTGGTGTTGAACATTTTGATTCCATCCCCATCCCCGTGTCCCCCCCCGTCCTCGTTGCCCAGACCCTTCCCCAAAACCCCCAGCCCACACCCAGCCCTAGACCATTGATCCCAACCTTGCTCTGCCTCGGCCCCAATTCTCACCCGCTGACCCCAAACCACAACTCCTGACCACAAATCTCCTCTTTGTGCCCCACATCTTTGCTCTGGAGGTCAGGGTTTCGGGCCCAGGGTCCCGATTTGGGGACAAAGGTTGAGGATTCGTATCAGCAGCTGTGGCTGGGAGCGCAAAGTGGGGTTTTGGGGCAGAATCGGACGATTTTGGTGCAAACTTAGTTGGATGTCGGGCAGAACCCGATTGGGGGTTTTGGCTCCATGGTTGTGTTGTGGAACTGCGGGAGATCTGGGAAAAAGGGGCAAGAATGCGGTGAAGGGCTGGGAGTTAGGGGCAACGTCTGGGGATTGGGGACAGGAGAGGACACTGAGATGGGGCCTTGGATCCACCATGGGTGTCATCTAAATTAGCACCAGGACCCACATAACCAGCACGAACACCCTTGGCACAGAAATTGGATCCGGAATCCTCGTCCTTCACATGGTTCATGGTCAGCGTCACCGAGCTCTGCCCGTGTTCCCTGGCGATCCTGAACTGGCCCTTGACCGACGGCACGTAGTAGGTACTGCCACAAGTGTTGGTGATCCCCATGAGCCACTCCAGTCCCTGACCGGGGCTCTGGGGGATCCAGTACATGTCGTAGCTCCCGAAATCAAACCCGGACACTCGGCAGGAGAGGCGCAGGGACCCTCCGGGGGGCTGGAGGTCCCCCCCGCACTCCAGCAGGGTCACGGCCGCCCGGAGCGTGCGGGACAGAGGGGTGATGGGGATGAGGCGGTGCAAAACTCAGGCAGAGCTGTCCAGTTAAGCAATGGGTGAATTGGGGTCAATTGGAGGCTTGAAGGCACTGTATAATACTGGGCATCTCTCTTGGAGATTTTGGGCCAGACATAGGGAATTTGGGGCAAAACTCCAAGGAAGGTTTGGGGATGGGGGAGTGGCCGTAACCCTGCTGGAGTGCGGGGGACCTCCAGCCCCACGGGGGGTCCCTGCGTCTCCTCTCCTGAGGGTCCGGGTTCAGTTTCGGGAGTTTTGGAATGAACTGGGTTTCTCAAAGACCCGGGAAGGGGCTGGAATGGGTCGCATACATCAGCAACACTGGTGGCAGCACCTATTATGCACCATCGGTCAAGGGTCGGTTCACGATCTAGAGGGAAAATGGGCAGAGCTCGGTGACGCTGACCATGAACAACCTCAAGGACGAGGATTCCGCAACCTTTGTCTGTGCCAAAATTTGGGCTGGTAGTTGTGGTCCTGCCGCTGGTAAAGACATTCATTGTGATGATGTTGGTCATGGTGGTTTTTTTCTGAGTCTTCATTTTTTAGTCCCCTCTGTCCCCAAACTTGGATCATTCCCCCGAACCTGAGCCCTTGACCCTTTGTCCCAAATCTGCCCTATTTGCCCCAATGGTCAGCACTGATTCCAAACCCTCCCTTGCTCCTGCCCCAAATCTCAACCATTGGCCCCAAACTGTCACCCCTGGCCTCCAGTTCAGGCGTCCTCCAATCAGGGCCTGGGGGGCTGGGGGAGATTTGGGTGAAATGGGCAAAACTGGGGGAAAGTTGAGAGTTGGGTCAATGATGGTGGACACTGGGGGAGAAGGTCAAGAATGGGGTCAAGGCATGGGATTTGGGGCAGGATTTGGGGATTTTGGGACATTTTGGGGAACCAGGGATGGGGGTTTTGTGCCACCACCAGCATCATCACCATGACCATAACTCACAGAGAGGATTCCAGCCCAGCCCCAAGGAGCAGCACCAGACACCGCGGCCGCTGAGGGAGAAGTGAAGCCCCAGGTGGGAGCGAGGGAGGGAGGGAGGAGCAGACACCGCGATTTTGGGGCTCCGCAGCCTCCCCCCACTTCCTCCCCGGCGGGTGCCGGGGCCCGGCCGGGGCAGGAAAGGAAACAGAAAGTTCCTGGTTTTGGTCATTGTGAACATCTGTGTTTGGCAGAGGGCAGCTCAGCCTCTGGGCGCTGCGGCAGAACGCCGGCGGCACAAAAAGCTTTGTGTGCAAAGGGGCCTGGAGCGATCCCCGTACAACACTGGGATGGAGGGGAACTGGGAGAGATTACGGAGAAATGGGAAAAATTGGGGGAATCCAAAAGCTGTGGCAGCAGGAGTGGAGTTAAGGGGGAAATGGTCAAGATTTGAGAAACAGGGGTGGGGATTTTTGGGAAGGATCGGAGAATTCTGAGATATTTGGGAACAGAGAGGAGAGGGCTCGGGACCACAACCACCATCAACACCATAAGCAGGACCACCACTACCACAACTACTGCTGTAACATTTGGCACAGAAATAAACGGTGGAATCGTCGTCCTTGAGGTTGTTCATGGTCAGCGTCACCGAGCTCTGCCCTTTGTCCCTGGAGATCCTGAACCGGCCCTTGACAGAATCCGCGTACCCGGTCAAACCAGCATTGCTGTTGATCCCCACGAGCCATTCCAGCCCCTGCCCGGGGCTCTGGTGCACCCTGTACATGCCATAATTCCCAAAACTGAACCAGGACCCTCGGCAGAGGAGGCGCAGGGACCCCTCGGGGGGCTGGAGGTCCCCCCCGCACTCCAGCAGGGTCACGGCCGCCCGGAGCCCTGCGGGACAATAGGGAGATGGGGATGAGAAACCTGATTGGTCGGGGGCCAAAAACTGGGAGGGTCAAGCTTGATAAAGGATTGGGACCCACCTGGGAGGAGGATGATGAACTCCACAGGTCCCAATTTGTGGCAAAGGGTCAGGATTTGGGTCAAGGGTTGAGCTTTGGCCTCATCCCCATCTCCCCTTTGTCCCGCAGGGTTCCGGGCAGCCGTGACCCTGCTAGAGTTCGGGGGGCACCTTCAGCCCCCCGAGGGCTCCCTGTGCCTCCTTTGCCGAGGGTCCGGGTTCAGTTTTGGCAGTTTTACCATGTTCTGGATCCGCCAGAGACCCAGGCAGGGGCTGGAATGGGTTGGAAGTATCAGCAGTGGTGGTGGTACCATCTACTACGCATCATCGGTCCAGGGCCGGTTCACGATCTGCAGGGACACCGGGCCGAGCTCGGTGACGCTGACCATGAACAACCTCAAGGACAAGGATTCCGGATCCTTTTTATGTGCCAAAGTTGCCTATAATAATTGGCGTGCAGCTGCAGGTGTGGATGGTGTTCACCCCATCCCCGTCCCTGTGTCCCCACCTGACCCCGTTTCCAGGACCCTTCGCCAGACCACAGCCCCTGACCCCATTCCTGTCCCCGTGTCCCAGCTCTGAACTGGCTCTGCCCCAATTCTCAGCTCCTAGACCCAAACCTCAGCTCTTGGCTTCAAACCTCAACCAAGGTCCCCACACGTGGGTGCAAATGGTCGAGATTTGGGAAAATGGGCCAGATTTGGGTCTGTGGCTGTGACTCAGTTGCACTAGGGATATTTTGGAGCAGAATGGGTCCAGTCTGTGGGCAATGGTTGGGATTTAAGAGCCCAGGATGAGCTCAGCGTGAAACCGGCCCTGATTTGGGGCCAGGAGCTGAGATTGGGGCAGAACCAGTTCAGAGCTGAGACACGGGGACAGGAATGGGGTCAGGGCTTGGGGATTGGAGGGAGGATCTGGGGAATGGGGACAGGGGGGACATGGGGACAGTGACAGGGCCAAAAACAACAACAGCTCCAGCACCACCCCAACCTCCATTAGTTAAACCAGATTTCACGCAGAAACAGGATCCGGAATCCTCGTCCTTGAGGTTGTTCATGGTCAGCGTCACCGAGCTCTGCCCGTTGTCCCTGGAGATCGGGAACCGGCCCTGCACCGAATCCGCGTACCCAGTCCAACCACCATTGTCCCAGATCACCGCGATGAATTCCAGCCCCTGCCCGGGTCTCTGGCGCATCCAGCCCATGGCAATTTCCCAAAATCAAACCCGGACCCTTGGCAGAGGAGGCGCAGGGACCCCCCGGGGGGCTGGAGGTCCCCCCCGCACTCCAGCAGGGTCACGGCCGCCCGGAGCCCTGCGGGACAAAGGGGAGATGGGGGTGAGGAGCTGGATTGGCTGCGCACCCAAAATGGCACCGCCATGCCAGAAGAAGGGTGTGGGATCCAACTGGGAGGATTGGCAGGGTCTGCAGGAGGAGGATGGTGAACTCCAATGTTCCCAATTTGGGGCCAGCATCAGGATCTGCATGCAAGAATCAATATTTGGGTTGATTTTTTTCCCCATCCCCATCTCCCGTTTGTCCCGCAGGGCTCCGGGCAGCCGTGAACCTGCTGGAGTGCGGGGGACCTCCAGCCCCTCCGGGGGTCCCTGCGCCTCCTCTGCCGAGGGTCCGGGTTCAGTTTCGGCAGTTCTGACACGCTCTGGATCCGCCAGAGACCCGGGCAGGGGCTGGAATACATTGTAGATATCAGTAATGGTGGTGGCAGCACCGCGTACACGCCATCTGTCAAGGGCCGGTTCAGGATCTCCAGGGACAATGGGCAGAGCTCGGTGACGCTGACCATGAACAACCTCAAGGACGAGGATTCCGGATCCTATTTCTGTGCCAGACGTCATAAATATTGGGGCGCTGATTATGGATTTATTGATGACGCTGGCACACTCATTATGGGTAATAAATATCTCCAGTCTCCAGCGATCCTTCCCCCAAGTTCCAGCCCTTCTCAAACCTTCATCATTTCCTCCCAAACTTTGCCCCTGCTGCCCTTACTCTAGAATTTCCCCCAGTTTTGCCCATTTTACCCCAATCTCCTCCAGCTCCCTGGGCCCTGATTGGAGGAGGCCTGAACTGGAGCCCAGGGGCTAAGGTTTGGGGCAAATGGTTGAGATTTGGGGCAGGAGCAGGGGAGGGTCTGGGGTCAGTGCTGACCATTGGGCAAATGGGGGACATTTTGGGACAAAGGGTCAAGGGCTGAGGTTTGGGGGGGAAGAGACTGGGTTTGGGGACTGGGGGGACTCAGACAGGGGTGATGCCAAAACTGGCATGGTCAATATAAGCAGCAGCAGCACCTGTCGAAGGAAGGGGACCCAGACACCAATTGGTTCATCCAAGTCCAATTTATTGATCGAATACGGCGGGTTAAATATAGTTCTTAATAAGCTTCATACATATTGCAAAAGTTGAGCTCAGGATTGGTTAGTTACATATCAGCAACTACACCTACTTCTACATTCTTGTGCTTATTCTTCTGTTACATTCCGCAGATATTCAGGACTAATCTCACCTCCCTTTCCTCATGTTGCAGCAAGGCCATCCGGTATTCTTGCCTGTCAGCAGTCACTGAATCAGAGACTGCTGACCTCCCTTTCAAGCTTAACCAGCGGCATTAAGTCAGTATGGCCTTTCTCAGCTAACCAACTCAATAAAATCCTCCACATTTCCCCTGTTTTCTTCTTAAGCAAGGAGATTAGTTTGCCAGGTTTTTGCTATCATACGGCTAACCATGTTTTGAATACAATTAAAGACACAAGGCAAAATAAGCAAAAACAGTAAAACTACACCCAATAGTCCTATAGCATAGATCACAATGTTCCTTAGCCATGGTCCAAGCCCTAAGCCTTTAAGCCATTTGTCAATTCCTAAACCTTCTTCTTCCTTGAGATTGTGAAGTCCCTGTTGTAGTTCTCTTATCTTAGTATGAATGGACACCGAATGATCAGACAAATTCATACAACACATTCCCTCAAATTCTTCACATCCATGCCCTTGTGCTAAGAGCAAAAAGTCTACAGCAGCTCTATTTTGTAAAACAGCATGGTTAACACTTTGCACATCTGCAGTCATCATGTCCAGAATTTGGGATGTCTGGTTCAGCTCATTTCTTGTCCAGCACCCTAATTGTTTTGCTAAATTCATAGCTTTATTGGCAGATCTTCCTGGTAAAATAGTTGAAACTACTACTTGTCTGAATGTACCCCAAAACTTTGGATCTCCTATCTGGCTGCAGTCCAAGTCATGTATACTACGCCTTTTCCTGTTTGATGCTTGACTGAGCTGCATTAGCAAGGATACATTAGGGTGAAACAAGGACAATTTTCCCAAATAACAGGGTCCACCCTGTGGCTTAGCTGGTACACCATTCCACGCCCTGTCTCCACAAATTAGAAATATTCCTGTAGGTAATTTCATTGGTGCCGTGATGTTTGTGCCGTTACATTGACTGTAATGCTGTGGAGAGAATTCACTCAAATTCAGGGATGAATCCAAGGTGGCCCATGTGTCTTTAGGTTGATTTAAATTCTGGACATCCAAGGGTTTGAAACTAAACCATCCGCCAGCTGTGGTGTTAGACATACTGGCATTTGCACTTCCAAAAAGATCTAATTCTTCAGGAGGAGAACGCAAGGAAGTGTTAAGTGATTGGATAAGTAAACATTGGCGATAGCCATCACTCTGACCCGCAGTATATCCTTGCTGTGCTGGCAATGTGATGTTAGACATGTTACGCATGCATAAAGTTCGATTACTTGTTAAACTGCAAAATTCTCCAGGAGACCACACTGGAAGTCCTACCAAGCATGTTCGAAATGGATTAGTAATTCCTCCAAGACTAAGACAAAGCGATGATTGGTTAATCTGTTTAGCAAGTGTTACCCATAGATTTTCTCTTGGCTGACTGAAACGTGTTATCCCTATCGCTTCACTTACTACAGCATTGAGCAGTATAAAAACAAACTTCATTCTTCTTTCTGCTTTCTCTGTTTTTCCTTTCTTCGTTGTCTTTTCCCTGGTTTGTTAGAATGTCTATTGTGAGGCTGAGTCAATTTCTGAATACACTGATCTAATTCCAAATCAGCATCCTTGCTTACAGGTATAGCATCAGGTAGGTTTAAAAGCAAATCAGCTTTACAGCGAGCTGCTATGATGCGTGAGGATGTAGTAATTTCAAGCTCTCTAAGTACTTGCTGTAATTTCCATCTAATATATGCTATAACCACTTGTTCTGCACTCTCAAAAAGCTCCAATCCTGCCCTTCCTGGCAGGCCAGTACTTTGTTCAAGAGATCTAAACCAGAAAGAATATCGAATCCACTTCCCAAAACAAGGGTGACACCATAAAATTCCTACTGTCCTCTGTGAATACCAGTAAACCTTATTGCAATCAGCACAATGCAAAGCTACCCAAGCATAGCACTTATTATTATCCTTTTTGCAAACATAACAAGGAAGCGTATATAGGAAAGGATCAGTATTAAAATTTATCTGTGTGATCCAATCCAACCAGTTCAATGGCGGTGATTGCAAAGCCTCTTCAGCTTTCTTACTATATACAGCTACCAATTCAAGCTCCTTCTTTAATACAAAATGTATCTTATCTCGTAATCGCTGTTCTTGTTCTTCAACACCTATAGCATGCCACGAAACAGGGTCCCATGGAGCTACATCATCCCACAAGGCAGAGTCCCATAGATGTGAAATTGCCCTAATCATAGAAAGCTAATTAGCAATCACTAATAGCCTTATTTAGATGAGGTTGTTCCCCATCTTACCTTCTTTTTCTTATCTGCTTTCAGTTTTGCTGCTTCTAACTTTACTGGTACTGTTACTTGCAAACTTAATTTTTGCAACTTTTCAATGCAGCAGTCTAGTGCTCTTTCAGGATTCCCTCTGAAGGACCCTACAATCGAACGTTGTGTTAAAGGTACTAATTTTCTACACCTTACAGAGACTATACGTGACTTTACTTTGAACCTCAATTCTATTTACAACACATTGTACTTCCCATTGATAATAAGCAAGAATTTTTTGTTCAGGAGACTCATAAAGATTTAAAGCTACATATGCATTTAGCCCTGTTTGTCTCCTTAATTCATCTTGCCAGCTTTTACCCCACGTGTGCTCGTGCTTACAAATGTGGCACCACAAATCCCATAATAATGATTGTTCTATCCAAAAAGTATTATCACAACCCCCACAACGTAGAGCAATCCAGGCAGCACAATGTGGATCATAACAGTCAAGGCAATGTTCCTTTGCTGGATTTGTTAAACGAAAAGTTGATAATGAGTCAATAAAACCAATCGGCTCCTGGGCCGTCCGATAGTGACGTGTCAGTACTTTGTCCAACACTTTCAAGTGTCCCTTCAACTGTAACAGTAGTGGTCGTAGGACTAGAAACAGTTTCTTCCCCAGTAGCTCCTTGTCCTCCTCCGTGAGACAGTCCACCAGAGGCTGCATCAAAAACAGGTTTAGTCCACTTAGCAGGCACCCACAAAGGTCCTGTAGGTGAGGAAACACAAAGATATCCCCGACCCCAGTATAATACTTTTGCAGGTTTTTCCCATAATCCTGTAGTCGAGTTTTAATTTCCTGACCTGACCTCGGATGATGTTTAATTGCAGGAGGGATATCGTCTTCCCCAAAAATACATAAATGATTGATCACATACAGAACCTTAGCTAAGCATGATTGTGGGTCTGTTAAATCTTGATGCTTCTCAATTTACCGTTTAAGGGTACCATTTGCTCTTTCCACTATTGCCTATCCAGTAGGAGAGTGTGGAATACCTGTCACATGCTCAACAGACCACTGATTCAAGAATTTCTGGACCCTAGCACTCACATAAGCTCGACCATTATCTGTTTTGATACTCTTTGGGACTCCCATAACAGCAAAACAACTTAACAGGTGCCTGATAACATGTGTAGCTTTTTCTCCTGCCTGAGCCGTAGCCCATATGTAGTGACTATATGTATCTATAGTGACATGCACACACTTAACTTTACCAAATCTAGGTACCTGTGTAACATCCATTTGCCATTTTTCATTTATTTCCAAACCTCGAGGATTAACTCCCATGCCTAAACCTATTCCCTCATTATGATAACTACATATTGGACATGCTCTAACAATGGCTTTAGCTTCTGATAAACTCAGCTCAAAATGTTTTGCAAGCCCTCTTGCATTTTGATGATATCTGCTATGTGCTTCTCTGGCCAATGTATGCTTGTCAATAGGACAAGAGTTATCAATGGGTAAAGTAACCAATTTGCCTGCACGTTCATTCCCTTCTCCTAAATCTTCAGACCATTTATGACTCCCAATATGAATCACAGAATACACTGCATTTCTGTCTCGTAAAGCTTTCCTTAATTGTATCAATAACTCATACAATCGTTTATTATTCACTCCCTTAATTGCTGCTTCCTCTATTCGTCTGGCTACTCCGGCAACATACATAGAGTCTGTGACCACATTTAAGGCTCCTGTAAGTTAGACATTGCCCATACTACTGCTAACAATTCCAAAGTTTATAAACTATCTGCAGGATCTGCTGTAAGAAGTTGATGCTTCCATTGTCCTTTTTCTTGCCAGGTGACAGCAGCACGCCTTGATTTCTTTCCTGCATCTGTAAAAGCTGTAATAGCTCCTGTATCCAATAATCCATAAAGGGTTATGCTTTGATGTCCATGGGTAATTTCCACTTTTTGTTTTGGTCTATTTTGTAAATCCACAGTTAAAAGTGTAACACCAGTAGAGCCAAAACCCTTTTCATCCCGCGTTTGTCCAGTAAATGATAGTATACCAGATGTCATTTGTGATAGTGGTATTAATTGTGCAATGCGTTGTCCTTTTGTTATTTTAATAGGAGGATAAAGGGTGTAAACCATGATTTGTATTTCCCCTGTATAATCCGCATCGATAACACCAGGCAATACAAATAATCCCAGCATAGTTACTGAAGAACGTCCTAATAACAATGCTCCACATCTTTATCCATTTAATATAAGAGGACCCTTTACTCCAGTTTGTATCCTCTCAGGCTGGTTCGTCATTAGTGTGACGTCTACTGCTGCTGATAAATCCAAACCGAGGCTCTCTGCTGTTGCTGTTGCAGACAGGAGGTGACAGCGATGTTACGGCAGCAGCTGATGTCTCCGATGTCACGGCGGCTACTTGTGTCTGGGCGCGTATGTCCCTCATTGCCGCATCAGTAACACTTGATGAATGGTCTCGAGCTCTGCGTGTCCGCCAGTGAGCCGCTTCGGAGAGGAGCAAGAGCAGCTAACACCTGATTCTGAGCAGCTAACACCTGATTCTGAGTAGACTCTGCTTGCCTTTGTAACCCTAATCCTAATTCCTTTAAAGTATCTACTATAAATGCCTGTGAAGCTGTTGGCATTAATGCCATTCGCTCTAAAGCTTCCTCAATAGTCCAATTTGCCCCTAAAGTAGCTAACACTCTTGCATTTGCCTAACAGGTTCACTTTTTACTCCAAACTAACCATAGAACGTAATTGAGCTAACATCTTCCAATCTAAGGGAGTATATTCCGCTATATTATGTGTAAGGTTCCCCTGTGCATCATACTGTGGTGTGTATGTGACCGGACATGCAAGATTAGAAGCTACTTCCACCGCCTCGCCATCCCCCATCTGCATTACTTCTTTTGCCATAGCAGCCCAAGCTTCCCTCCTCTGTTTAGCCATCTCCCCCCATAGGTCACTGTGTGCCCCCGGGATAGAATCTGGCCCTTTAAGGGTGCTATGCTGCTGGCACTTCGGTACCGAGACCGAGCTCTCGCACGGGGAAGGCGGTGGAGCAGGAGCTGACTCGCACGGGGGAAGCGGCCCCCCCCGCTGCTGGAGCTGACAGTGAAACCGGAGACGACTCGCGCGGGGGATGTGGCCCCCCCGCGGAGGCGGCCCGCTCGGGGGAAGCGGCGGAGGCAAAGGCGGCGGCGGAGGCGAAGCTGGCTTGCTCCCACCCCCACCATCCGACCCGCCTGAAGCTGGCGGCGGAGGCGAAGCGGGCTTGCTCTTACCTCCACCATCCAACTCGTCTGAAGCTGGCGGCGGAGGCGAAGCTGGCTTGCTCCCACCCCCACCATCCAACTCGCCCTCCCCCTCTGACAGGAAGGGTGCAGATGGTTCCACTGTATCTAAGGGAAAATTTTCCACACCATTTTGCTGGGGACCCTTAGGCATAAATATCTGAGTTACAGAAGGTGCTAAGGGATCATCCTCACGACCATACCCTATATTCCTCTTATGAGCTTCTGTTGCCCTTTCTGCTGCCTTTCTCTCAGAGACCTGCTGAAGTAACGTATTATACACCACCCGCCATAACTTGCCAAATGTCTTTGCTGACTTATCATCATCTAACACTGTATCCCACAGGATATCCCCAAACTTTTTCCACTCTACTATCTCATGAACTGTATATGAATTAGCAAAAATTGCTTTAGAATAACCATAAGCTAATAACCCTGGTAATTCCTTTTTTAAATCTATCCCTTTTACTCCTCGCCTTTCTAAATATGAGGAGAAGGAATCGTATGTCGCTTGCCTATCCATACCTATATATCAGCGCGCGCTGTTGCAGCTCTTCCAGGCTCCCGGCAACATGTAGAGACTTGAGATACCGTTGTAATCCTCAAGGGTGCTATTAAAATCCGGCACCGTCCCGGCTGCAAGGACTCTCACCCAACTTCCTCGACCGTGGCGAATTTATAATCCAAAAGAGCGAACGTTCAGAATGCTGCCCTTGCCCGCATTCTCCACCATTTGTCGAAGGAAGGGGACCCAGACACCAATTGGTTCATCCAAGTCCAATTTATTGATCGAATACGGCGGGTTAAATATAGTTCTTAATAAGCTTCATACATATTGCAAAAGTTGAGCTCAGGATTGGTTAGTTACATATCAGCAACTACACCTACTTCTACATTCTTGTGCTTATTCTTCTGTTACATTCCGCAGATATTCAGGACTAATCTCACCTCCCTTTCCTCATGTTGCAGCAAGGCCATCCGGTATTCTTGCCTGTCAGCAGTCACTGAATCAGAGACTGCTGACCTCCCTTTCAAGCTTAACCAGCGGCATTAAGTCAGTATGGCCTTTCTCAGCTAACCAACTCAATAAAATCTTCCACAAGCACCACCAGCAGCACCAGCATAATCAGATTTGGTACAGAAATAAACGGCGGAATCCTCGTCCTTGAGGTTGTTCATGGTCAGCATCACCGAGCTCTGCCCGTTGTCCCTGGAGATCCTGAACCGGCCCTGGACCGATGGCGCGTAGTAGGTGTAACCACCAGTGTTGCTGATGTAGGCAACGAATTCCAGCCCCTGCCCGGGTCTCTGGCCAATCCATTCCATGTCAAAACTCCCAAAACTGAATCCAGACCCTTGGCAGAGGAGGCGCAGGGACCCCCCAGGGGGCTGGAGGTCCCCCCCGCACTCCAGCAGGGTCACAGCCGCCCGGAGCCCTGCGGGACAAAGGGGAGATGGGGATGAGGCCAAAACTCAACCCTTGACCTAAGTCCTGACTCTTGGCCCCAAACTGTGTCCCTTGGAAAATCTCATCCTAGTTGTCCTGCTCCTGCTGAGCTTCCCAGGTCCTGCCCCATTTTCCAGTTTGACACACCCACTTTTAAGCCCTCAGCCAATCAGGTTTCCCATCCCCATCTCCCCTTTGTCCCGCAGGGCTCTGGGCGGCCGTGACCCTGCTGGAGTGCGGGGGGACCTCCAGCCCCCCGGGGCGTCCCTGCGCCTCCTCTGCCGAGGGGCCGGGTTCAGTTTCGGGCAATTTGGAATGGGCTGGATGCACCAGAGACCCGGGCAGGGGCTGGAGTTTGTAGCACAGATCATCACTGCTGGCGCCACCCACTACGCAGATTCTGTCAAGGGTAGGTTCAGGATCTCCAGGGACAACGGGCAGAGCTTGGTGACGCTGACCATGAACAACCTCAAGGACGAGGATTCCGCCACCTATTTCTGTGCCAAGGATTCCTATGGTGGCTGGAATGCCGCCCATGCCATTGGTTTCACTCCCGGTGGTTGGGTTTGTGTTTGGGGTCCTGGCTCCATCCCTGTCCCCAGCTGTCCCCAGACCCTTCCCCAAACCCCCCTTACCCACCCCTGATCCTTTGTCCCAGCCTTGCCCCCTTTGCCCACACACTGCACATTGGCCCCAAACCCTGCCCTGGGTCTGGCCCCAAACTCAACTCTCGGCCCCAAATCTCCCCCTCATGCCCCAAAAGTGCCCAAAGGGCCGAGATTTGGGGACAGCGGGTGAGGTTAGGGCCAGCGGCTGCAGCTGGGAGCCCAGAGTGGGGATTTGGGGCAGAATCGGGCGAGTTTTGGGGCCAAAGAAGGAGGGTTTAGGGCAGAACCAGTGTGGGGGTTTGGGGTCTTTGGCAACCATTGGGAGAAATGGGGAAACCTGGGCCAAGGGGTTAGAAGGAGGTCAAAGGTTGAGATTTGCGTAAAGGTTCTGAGATTTGGGGAAAAGAGGGGCTCAGACAAGGGCGCTGCCACCACCAACACGGTCAATGTAAGGAGCAGCAGCAGCCCAAGCAGCACCAGCAGCTTTGGCGCAGAAATAGGATCTGGAATCCTCCTCCTTGAGGTTGTTCATGGTCAGCATCACCGAGCTCTACCCGTTGTCCCTGGAGATCCTGAACCGGCCCTTGACCGACGGTGCGTACCTGGTGCCGGAACCATCGCTCCTGATGTAAGCGACGAATTCCAGCCCCTTCCTGGGTCTCTGGCGGATCCAGAACATGGCAAAACTGCTGAAACTGAACCCGACCCCTCGGCAGAGGAGGCGCAGGGACCCCCCGGGGGGCTGGAGGTACCCCCCGCACTCCAGCAGGGTCATGGCCGGCCGGAGCCCTCCGGGACAAAGGGGAGAAGGGGATGAGGCCAAAGCTCAAACCTTGACCCCAAAGTCCCAAATATTGGCCCCAGGTTGTGACAATTTGTTCTTCTCCTCCTGCTCCTGGTCCCCCTCCCAGCTGGGTCTCATCCCTTTTTCCAGCTGGCCACACCCACTTAGGGCCCACAGCAAATCAGGTTTCTCATCCCCATCTCCGCTTTCTCCCGCAGGGCTCTGGGCGGCCGTGACCCTGCTGGAGTGCGGGGGGGACCTCCAGCCCCCCGGGGGATCCCTGCGCCCCCTCTGCTGAGGGTCCGGATTCAGTTTTGGCAGTTTTGAAATGGATTGGGTTCGACAGAGACTGGGACAGGGGCTGGAGTTGGTTGGAAGCATCAACAGTGGTGGCAGCACCGACTACGCACCATCGGTCAAGGGCCGGTTCACGATCTCCAGGGACAACCAACAGAGCTCGGTGACGCTGACCATGAACAACCTCAAGGACCAGGATTCCGCCGTTTATTTCTGTGTCAAACTTTGCAGTGGTTATGCTGGCAATGCTATTGATGCTGGAATCAATCCACATAGTGACCATGATGGTCAAAATATTTTCCCAATCCCAGAGATCCTCCCCCAAAATCCTGGCTCTTTTTCTCACATCTCAGATATTTTCCCCCAAACTCCACTGTCACTTCCCTAATTCCCAATTTCCCCCAATTTTCCCCATTTCTCCCCACTCTGGCCCTTCCCCTCTGTCCCAGTGCGGAACGGGGATCGGTCCAGTGCCCTTTGCACACAAAGCTTTTTGTGCAGCCGACGCTCTGCCGCAGCGCCCTGAGGCTGAGCTGCCCTCTGCCAAACACAGATGTTCACCATGAACAAAACCAGGAACATTCTGTTTCCTTTCCTGCCCCGGCCCGGCCCCGGCAGCTTCCACGGAGGAAGTGGGGGGAGGCTGTGGAGCCCCAAAATCGCCGCGTCTTCTCCTCCCTCCCTCCCCCCCATGCTCCCACCTGGGGCTTCACTTCTCCCTCAGCGGCCTCGGTGTCTGGGGCTGCTCCTTGGGGCTGCGCTGGAATACTCTCTCTGGGACCTCCTAAGAAAAACCCTTTTTTTTTTTTCCCAAAACCACATGAAATTTTGTAGAGATGAAACTCTTGAAATTGATCGCGAGCCAAGGGCTCCATGCTGAGAGAAGCAGATGGGTGCAAGGGTGGAGTCATCTGGAACGTTCCATCGGTCAAGGGCCGGGTCAGCACGGCCAGAGAAAGCGGGCTGAGCTCGGTGACGCTGGCCATGTGTGACCACAGGGGAAAGGTCTGGGGACAGCTGAGGACACGGGGATGGGGACAGGGCCAAAAGCACTGGCAATATCAGCATTGCCACCAGAAATACGCTTGGCACAGAAATACGATCCGGAATCCTCGTTCTTGAGGTTGTTCATGGTCAGCGTCACCGAGCTCTGCCCGTTGTCCCTGAAGATCGTGACCCGGCCCTTGACCGAATCTGAGTAGCCAATGCCACCACCGTTTTTCTTGATCCCCGTGATGTATTCCAGCCCCTGCCCTGGTCTCTGGCATATCCAGAACATGGAGGAACTCCCGAAACTGAACCCAGACCCTCGGCAGAGGAGGCGAAGGGACCCCCCGGGGAGCTGGAGGTGCCCCCTGCACTCCAGCAGGGTCACGGCCGCTCCCCCATCCCCAAACCGTCACTGGTTTTGCCCCAGAATACTTTTTTCTTGCCTCAAATGTCTAGCAGAGGTTTCCTGTATTGAAAAGTTCCTTAAACCCTGCAATTACCCCCATCCACCCATTAATTAATTGGACACCTCAGCCTGACTTTCGCATCTCCTCATCCCCATCTCCCCTCTGTCCCGCAGGGCTCCGGGCGGCCGTGACCCTGCTGGAGTGCGGGGGGGACCTCCAGCCCCCCGGGGGATCCCTGCGCCTCCTCTGCCAAGGGGCCGGGTTCAGTTTTGGGAGTTTTTCCATGCAATGGGCCCGACAGAGATGCAGGCAGGGGCTGGAGTGGGTCGCGGGGATCTGGAACGATGGTGCTGACACCGGCTATGCGCCATCAGTCAGGGGCTGGGTGAGGATCTCCAGGGACAACGGGCAGAGCTCGGTGACGCTGACCATGAACAACCTAAAGGACGAGGATTCCGGATCCTATTTCCGCGGGAAATCTGCTTATAACAATTGGGGTACTGGTGCTGGTGTGGATGGTTTTTGTCCGGACCCTGTGGCCATGTCCCGACCGCCTCCCAAATCCAAGACCCTTCCCTAAAACCCAAACCCTTTTGCCCATTCCTGACTCTGTCCCAACCCCAGAGTGGTTCTTCCCCAAATTCTCCATACCTGGCAAGAAAGTTGACCCAAGTCTTAACCTTGGCCTTAAATCTCCACTTTTAATTCGAAGTTTGGTGCACAAAGAGGAGATTTGTGGTCAGGAGTTGTGGTTTGGGGTCAGCGGGTGAGAATTGGGGCTGAGGCAGAGCAAGGTTGGGATCAATGGTCAAGGGCTGGGTGTGGGCTGGGGGTTTGGGGGAAGGGTCTGGGCAACGGGGACAGGGGGGGACACGGGGATGGGGGGCACATTCAAATCTATAAACAACACCAGCAGGATCATACCAAACATTAACAGATTTGGCACAAAAATAGGTGGCAGAATCCTCGTCCTTGAGGTTGTTCATGGTCAGCGTCACCGAGCTCTGCCCGTTGTCCCTGGACATCCTGAACCGGCCCTTGACTGAGGGTGCATAGCCGGTGCTTGAACCATCGCTCTTGATCCCCCGAGCCACTCCGTCACCTGCCCGGCTCTCTGGCGGACCCACTGCATCCCAAAATTCCCAAAACTGAACCCGGACCCTCGGCAGAGGAGGCGCAGGGACCCCCCGGGGAACTGGAGGTGCCCCCCGCACTCCAGCAGGGTCACGGCATCTGACTCCATTATGCAGAATGCTGAACAATTGCTCTATTAAATCTCTACTATATTACATTAATATTGTATTTTATTGCATTAATACAATATTATATCTCATTATTACTTTATTACATCTCATTAATAATATATTATATCTCATTAATACTATATCTCAATAATTCTATATTATAACTCATTAATACTATATTATATCTCATTAAAACTATATTACATCTCTTTAATACTATATTACATCACGTTAATGGTATATTACATCTCATTAATACTCTATTATATCTCATTAATTCTATATTATATCCCATTAATACTATATTACATCTCATTAATGCTATATTACATCTCATTAATTCTATATTATATCACATTAATACTATATTATATTTCATTAATTCTATATTATATCTCATTAATGCTATATTACATCTATACTAAAGAGATACTAAAAGAATTCCGTACAAAAGACACGAAAAAATCCTAAAGAATCCCCGTGAGAGTCTGACAGAGCCAGGTCACGGCCTGGAGCCCATTGGCCAAGGAAACAAAACAATCTGCAGCAGAACCCAAATGATGAATCCCTGGAGGGGAACAATACCCCTGACACTTTCCACACATGCAGAAACAGCAGGAGCAGTGAGGAGAGATGGGAATTGTTTCATCTTCATCTTCTCTCTGTGCTGCTCCAGGAAAAATCCTGTGACAGAAAGAGAGAGACAGAGAGAGAGGGAGAGGGAGAGAGAGACAGAGAGAGAGAGGGAATGGTGTCGGACTTCGTGCTGGGAATGAGAATGGCACAGCTGGTCCTGGTGCCCATCTCCCCTTTGTCCCGCGGGGCTCCGGGTGGCCGTGACCCTGCTGGAGTGCGGGGGGCACCTCCAGCCCCCCGGAGGGTCCCTGCGCCTCCTCTGCTGAGGGTCTGAGTTTAATTTTGGGAGTTTCTCCATGTTCTGGGTGTGCCAGAGACCTGCCCCTGGGCAGGGGCTGGAATTCATGGCAGGGATCAAGGACAATGGTGGCAGCATCGCCTACGCGCCATCGTTCAAGGGCCGGTTCAGGATCTCCAGGGACAACGGGCAGAGCTCGGTGACGCTGACCATGACCAACCTCAAGGACGAGGATTCCGGATCCTATTTCTGTGCCAGATGTGTTGATGGTGGTTGTGCCAATAGTGAGGGTACTGTTGTTGTGGCATTTATTGCTGGTTCTGATCTTGGTCCAAAATCCCTATACTTTGTTTCCAAATATCCCACAGTCCTCTGATCTCTCCACCAAATCTCAGCCCTTTTCATCAAATCTCGGCCATTTTACCCCAAACTCCGCCCCTGCTGCCCCAACTCCCGAATTTCTCCCAGTTTTTCCCATTCCACCCAAATCTCCCCCAGCTCCCAAGACCTGGTTGGAGCAGACCTAAACTGGAGCCCAGGGGTGAAGTTTTGGGGCCAATGGTTGAGTTTTGGGGCAGGAACAGGGGAGGGTTTGGGGTCAGTGTTGACCATTGGGGCAAATGGAGACAAAGGGTCAAGGGCTGGGTCAATGGTGAGGTTTGGGATGAAAAGCAGAACTCTGGAGACTCAATGATGGGAGTGGGATGAAAGGCAGGAGCTTGAGACCATCAGGGCCATTGTCAGCATTAGCAGCAGCACCATAACCATCAGCAGCCCTGGCACAGAAATAGGATCCGGAATCCCCGACCTTGAGGTTGTTCATGGTCAGCATCACCGAGCTGTGCCCGCTGTCCTGGGAGATCGTGAACTGTCCATTGACCGATGGCGCGTGGTAAGTGGTTCCACAAATGTTTATGTACGCCACGAATTCCAGCCCCTGCCCGTGTCTCTGGCGCACCCAGTTAATGGCAAAATTGCCAAAACTGAACCCAGACCCTCAGCAGAGGAGGGGCAGGGAACCCCCGGGTGGCTGGAGGTCCCCCCCGCACTCCAGCAGGGTCACGGCCGCCCGGAGCCCTGCGGGACAAAGGGGAGATGGGGATGAGGGGATGGATTGGCTGTGCGGTCAAAGTTGGCACTGCCATTCCGGAAAAAGGGTGTGGGATCCACCCGGGATGACTGGCAGGAGTTGCAGGAGGAAGATGGTGAGGTCCAAGGGTCCCAATTTTTGGGCAACATCAGGGTCTGCATGCAAGAATCAACATTTGGGTGGATGTTTTCCTTCATCCCCTTCTCCCCTTTGCCCTGCGGGGCTCCGGGCGGCTGTGACTCTGCTGGAGTGCGGGGGGGACCTCCAGCGACCCGGGCGTCCCTGTGCCTCCTCTGCCGAGGGTCCAAGTTAAGTTTCGGAAGCTACGACATGTTCTGAATCCGCCAGAGACCTGGGCAGGGGTTGCAATATGTCTCAAGGATCTACTACAGTGGAGGTTACACCGACTACGCGCCGTCGGTCAAGGGCCGGTTCAGGATCTCCAGGGGCAATGGGCAGAGCTCGGTGACGCTGACCATGAACAACTTCAAGGACGAGGATTCCGCCACCTATTTCTGTGCCAAATGTTAGAGTAGTAGTTTGGTGG
This sequence comes from Melozone crissalis, assembly GCF_028551555.1. Taxonomy (NCBI): domain Eukaryota; kingdom Metazoa; phylum Chordata; class Aves; order Passeriformes; family Passerellidae; genus Melozone; species Melozone crissalis. The sequence goes on from NW_026535856.1 coordinate 4,807,843, forward strand.
TGGTGGTGCTGGTTATGGTGTTGATGGTGGTTGTGGTCCCGAGACCTCTCCTCTCTCTTCCCAAATATCTCAGAATTCTCTGATCCTTCCCCAAAATCCCCACCCCTCTTTCTCAAATCTTGACCATTTCCCCAAACTCCACCATCACTTCCCCAATTCACAGTTTCCCCCCAATTTTGCCCATTTCTCCCCCATCTGACCCTTCCCCTCCGTCCCAGTGTGGAACGGGGATCGCTCCAGGGCCCTTTGCACACAAAACTTTTTGTGCAGCTGGCGCTCTGCCGCAGCGCCCCGAGGCTGAGCTGCCCTCTGCCAAACACAGATGTTCACGGTGACCAAAACCAGGAACTTTCTGTTTCCTTTCCTGCCCCAGCCGGGCCCCGGCAGCTGCCGGGGAGGAAGTGGGGGGAGGCTGCGGAGCCCCAAAATTGCGGCGTCTGCTCCTCCCTCCGTCCCCCCCATGCTCCCACCTGGGGCTTCACTTCTCCCTCAGCGGCCGCGGTGTCTGGTGCTGCTCCTTGGGGCTGGGCTGGAATCCTCTCTGGGAGCTCTGGACATGGTGATGATGCTGGTGGTGGCCCCAAAACCCCATCCCTGGCTCCCGAAACTGTCCCAAAATCCCCAAATCCTGCCCCAAATCCCAAACCTTGACCCCCTTCTAGACCTTCCTCCACAGTCTCCACCATCTTTGCCCCAACTTTCGACTTTCCCCATATTTTGCCCATTTCACCCAAATCTCCCCCAGTTCCCGTGCCCTGATTGGAGGAGGCCTCAACTGGAGGCCAGGGATGAAGGTTTGGGGCCAATGGTTGAGTTTTGGGGCAGGAGCAGGGGAGGGTTTGGGGTCAGTGCTGACCATTGGGGCAAATGGGGACAAGGGGTCAAGGGCTGAGGTTTGGGGGGAGGGTCTGGGTTTGAGGACAGGGGGGACTCAAAAATGGGAGCAGGGCCTAAACCACCATGACCAATATCACCACAGTCAATATAGTCACCAGCAGCAGGAGCACAACAATCATTACAATTTTTGGCACAGAAATAATTGGCGGAATCCCCGACCTTGAGGTTGATCATGGTCAGCGTCATCAGACGCTGCCCGTTGTCCCTGGCGATCATGAACTGGCCCTTCACCGAATCCGCGTACCAGGTGCTACCACCGCTGCGGATGTAGGGGACGAATTCCAGCCCCTGCCCGGGTCTCTGACGGACGCATTGTAGGGCAAAACTCCCGAAACTGAACCCGGACCCTCGGCAGAGCAACGTCAAGGACCCCCAGGGGGGCTGGAGGTCCCCCCCACACTCCAGAAGGGTCACGGCCGCCCGGAGCCCTGCGGGACAAAGGGGAGATGGGGATGAGAAACCTGATTTGTCGAGAGTCCCCCAGTCATCCTGGCCAGTTGGAAAAAAGTATGGGATTCATTCTGGAGGGTGACCAGGATAAGGAAGAGAATGACAAAGGTCCCAGTTTTGGGCCAAGAGTCAGAATTTGGGTCAAGGGTTGAGCTTTGGCCTCATCCCCATCTCCGCTTTGTCCTGCAGGGCTCCGGGCGTCCGTGACCCTGCTGGAGTGCGGGGGCGACCTCCAGCTCCCCGGGGAGTCCCTGCGCCTCCTCTGCCGAGGGTCTGGGTTCAGTTTCGGGAGTTTTGGAATGTTCTGGATCCACCAGAGACCCGGGCAGGGGCTGGAATTCGTTGCTGGGATCAATGCTGATGGTATCAACACCGACTACGCGCCGTCGGTTAAGGGCCGAGGTTGTTCATGGTCAGTGTCACCGAGCTGTGCCCGTTGTCCCTGGAAATCCTGAACCGGCCCTTGAATGATGGCGCATAGATGGTGACGCCATTGTAGTGGATCGCTGTGATGTATTCCAAACCCTGCCCGGGTCTCTGGCGGATCCAGTACATTCCATAATCACCGAATCTGAACCCGGACCCTCGGCACAGCAATGTCAGGGACCCCCGGGGGGCTGGAGGTCCCCCGCGCACTCCAGCAGGGTCACGGCCGCCCAGAGCCCTGCGAGACAAACGGGAGATGGGGATGGACAAAGCTCAACCACTGACCCCAAAATCCTGATTCTTTGACCCAGAATTTGACCCTTGGCTCTCCCCATCCGCTTCATCTTGCTGCTCCAGCTTGGACTCCCAGGTGGGTCCGGCCCCTTTTTCCAGCCAACCACCCCCAGTTTGGGGCTTTGGACCAATCAGGTTTCCCATCCCCATCTCCCCTTTGTCCCACAGGGCTCCGGGCGGCCGTGACTCAGCTGGGGTGGGGGGGGGACCTCCAGCCCCCCGGGGGGTCCCTGCACCTCCTCTGCCCAGGGTCCGGGTTCACTTTCTGGAGCTATAAAATGTTCTGGGTGAACCAGAGCCCCGGGCAGGGGCTGGAATACATTGCAGATATCAGCAACACTGGTGGCTACACCGAGTACGCGCCGTCGGTCAAGGGCCGGTTTACGATCTCCAGGGACAACGGGCAGAGCTCGGTGACACTGACCGTGAACAACCTCAAGGACGAGGACTCCGGATCCTATTTCTGTGCCAAAAGTAGTGGTGATACTTGTTGTGGAGCTGCGGCTGCTCTTGATCCAACTGATCTAATCACTGGACCCCTGTCAGCATCCCCGTGCCCCAGACCTTTCCCCCAAACCCCCTTGCTGACCCTCTGTCCCAGCCCTGCTCTTGCTCTGCCCCAAATGTCCCCTCTGGGCCACACTCAGTGCCCTCGATCTCCAAATGTCACTGAAATGTCTGGATGTGGGCCCAAGGCTGAGCTGAGGCGTCAAGAATTCAAATTTTGCCCAAAATTCCAGATGTGAGGCCATGGCCAGATTTGGGTCCGTGGCTGTGACTCGGTTTTAGCAGGGGAGATTTGGGGTAAAACTGGACAAGTCTGGGGGCAATGGTTGGGATTGGAGGGACGAGGCTGAGCTCAGGGGGAAACCGGCCCTGATTTGGGGCTGGGAGCTGAGATTTGGGACCAAGAGCTGAGATTTGGGGCCAGGAGCTGAGATTTGGGGCAGAGCCAGTTCAGAGCTGGGACACGGGGACAGGAATGGCGTCAGGGGCTGGGGTTTGGGGAAAGAATCTGGAAAATGGGGACAAGTGGGGAAACAGCAATGCGGTTGGGGACAAAAGGATTTGCAGCAACAGCCCAACCAGCGCCTGCATATTTGGCACAGAAATAGGATCCGGAATCGTCGTCCTTGAGGTTGTTCATGGTCAGCGTCACCGAGCTCTGCCTGTTGTCCCTGGAGATCCTTAACCGGCCCTTGACCGACGGCGCGTAGAAGGTGAACCCACCAGTGTTATCAATCCCTGTGAGCCATTCCAGCCCCAGCCCAGGCCCCTCTCGAGCCCAGATCATGGCATAACCCCCAAAACTGGACCCGGCCCCTCGGCAGAGGAGGCGCAGGGACCCCCCGGGGGGCTGGAGGTCCCCCCCGCACTCCAGCAGGGTCACGGCAGCTCCCCCATCCCCAAACCTTCACTGGTTTTGCCCCCAATTCCCTTTGTTTCTCCCCAAATCTCCATCAGGGTTTTCCTGTATGGTAAAGTGCCTTCAACCCAGCAAACAGCCCCAATCCACCAAATAATTAATTTGGATCCTCAGCCTGACTTTTGTATCTCCCCATCCCCATCTCCCCTTTGTCCCGCAGGCCTCAGGGAGGCCGTGACCCTGCTGGAGTGCGGGGGGGACCTCCAGCCCCCAAGGGGAGTCCCTGACGCTGGTGTGCCACGCCTCTGGCTTCAATTTCGCAAAATCTGCAATGTTCTGGATCCACCAGAGACCTGGGCTGGGCCTGGAATACGTTGCGGGGACCAACGGTGATGGTTCCACCCCCAGATACGCGCCATCGGTCAAGGGCTGGGTCATGATCTCCAGGGACAATGGGCAGAGCTCGGTGACGCTGACCATGAACAACCTCAAGGACGAGGATTCCGGATCCTATTTCTCTGCCAAAAACGCCTATGATGGTTGGGGTTGGGAGGCTCATGCTGCTGGTTCAATTTTAGGCCTGTCCCCATCCTTGTTCCCCAGGTCCTTCCCTCCAGCCCTTGACCCCATTGGTGACCCCCCACGGACCCAAATCTGGGCAGTTTTTCCCAAATCTCGACCATTTGCACCCAGGTTTTGGGACATTGTTTGGGACTTGGAGCCAAGAGCTGCGGTTTGGGTCCAGGAGCTGAGATTTGGGGCATAGCCAGCTGAGTTTGGGGCCAATGGTCACAAGTGAACCCCGCTGACATCTGGGGCACAAAGGGCAGAGTTTTGGGGATGAACCTTTGAGATTTGGGCCAAATGATGAAAGCCCCATGGAAATGTGAGAGGTGAGGCAATGATGGGGGAGTTGGGGGAAAATGTTCAGGATTCAGTGCCAGGAGTAAAGATTTGAGGGTAGAATGTCGGAATTTTTGGATGTTTGTGGGTTTTCAACGGCTGGGGTGGGTCCACCACTGACAATGTCAATAAAAGCAGCATAAATATAAGAAGGACCACAACCATTGGTGTAACATTTGGCGCAGTAATAGGATCCGGAATCCTCGTCCTTGAGGTTGTTCATGGTCAGCGTCACCGAGCTCTGTCCGTTGTCCCTGGAGATCGTGAACCGGCCCTTGACCAACGGCGCGTACCAGGTGCTACCACCAGTGTTCCAGATTCCTGCAATGAACTCCAGCCCCTGCCCGGGTCTCTGCCGGATCCAGAACATGTCGTAGCTTCCAAAATTGAACCCAGACCCTTGGCAGAGGAGGCGCAGGGACCCCCCGGGGGGCTGGAGGTCCCCCCCGCACTCCAGCAGGGTCACGGCCGCCCGGAGCCCTGCGGGACAAAGGGGAGATGGGGATGGGAAACCTGATTTGCTGTGGGACTCAAAGTGGGTTTGGCCAGTTGGGAAATGGAATGGGACCCACCTGGGAGGACCAGCAGGCCCAGGAGGAGGAGGTTGATGAACTCCAAGGGTCCCAGTTTGGGGCCCAGGGTTAGGATTTGGGTCAAGGGTTGAGCTCCGGCCTCATCCCCATCTCCCCTTTGTCCACCAGGGATCCAGGTGGCCGTGACCCTGCTGGAGTGCGGGGGGGACCTACAGCCCCCCGGGGGGGTCCCTGCGCCTCCTCTGCAGAGGGTCCAGGTTCAGTTTTGGGAGTTTTCCCATGCAATGGATCCGCCAGAGACCCAGGCAGGTGCTGGAATACGTTGCGGGGATCTGGAGCAGTGGTGCTTACACCTACTACAGTCCATCGGTCAAGGCCCGATTCACGATCTCCAGGGTCAACGGGCAGAGCTCGGTGATGCTGACCATGAACAACCTCAAGGACGAGGACTCCGGATCCTATTTCTGTGCCAGGGGTACTGATGATAATGGTGCTGTTAATGATGCCTATGGAATTGCTGCCTCGCCATGGCTGTGTCCCTCCCTGTCCCCATTCCCCAGACCCTTCCCCAATCCCCAGCCCCTGACTCCATTCCTGTCCCCGTGTCCCAGCTCTGAGCTGGCTCTGCCCCACATTCTCAGCTCTTGGCCCCAAACCTCAGCTCTGGGCTCCAAGTCTCTGCCTAGGTCTCCAAACCTGGGGGCAAATGGCTGAGATTTGGGGAAAATGGGCCAGATTTGGGTCTGTGGGGGTCACCAATGGGGTCAAGGGTTGGAGGGAAGGATCGGGGCAACAGGGATGGGGGGGCACACAGGGATGGGGATGGGGTCCAACAGCAGCACCAGGAACATAAGCACCCCAACAAGCAGAAGCACATTTGGCACAGAAATAGGATCCAGAATCCTCGTCCTTGAGGTTGTTCATGGTCAGTGTCACCGAGCTCTGCCCGTTGTCCCTGGAGGTCGTGAACTGGCCCTTGAACACAGACAGGTATCTGGTGTATCCATTGCTGTCAATGCCTGCGACCCACTCCAGCCCCTTCCCGGGTCTCTGGCTCACCCAGCTGATCCCAAATTGTCCAAAACTGAACCCGGACCCTCGGCAGAAGAGGCGCAGGGACCCCCCGGGTGGCTGGAGGTCCCCCCTGCACTCCAGCAGGGTCACGGCTGCCCGGGGCCCAACCCCAAATCTTTACCAATTTCCCTCATAACTCCACTGGTTTGGTCCCAATTCTCCATCAGATTTTTCTGGAATCCTGAGGTCCCTCAAACCCTACAAGTTAACTCAATATTCTCATTAATTAATTGCACACCTTGACCTGAGTGTTCCACATTGATTTAAAAATTAAAACCAGCATTACCCATCCCCAACCCCGGCACATCACGGCCACGGCCTCGAGCTCCCTCCGGCTCCTGGCCCTGCTGCTCCTGCTGCCCCTCCCAGGTGGTCCTACCCTTTTCCCCTTCCGAACCAATCAGGTTTATGATCCCCATCTCCCCATTGTCCCGCAGGGCTCCGGGCGGCCGTGACCCTGCTGGAGTGCGGGGGGGAACCTCCAGCCCCCCGGGGGGTCCCTGCGCCTCCTCTGCCAATGGGCCGGGTTTGATTTTGGGAATTTTGCCATGAACTGGGTTCGACAGAGATCCGGGCAGGGGCTGGAATGGGTCGCCTACATCAGCAACACTGGTGCTTACATCTACTAGGCGCCATTGGTCAAGGGCCGGTTCAGGATCTAGAGGGACAACGGGCAGAGCTCAGTAACGCTGACCATGAACAACCTCAAGGACGAGGATTCCGCCACCTATTTCTGTGCCAAAAGTTGGGCTGGTTGTTGTGTTCCTGCTGCTGGTAAAGACATTGATTGGGATGATGTTGGTCATGGTGGTTTTTTTCTGAGTCCTTTTTTTAGAGCCTCCCAGTCCCCAAACCCAGACTCTCCCTCCGAATCTCAGCCCTTGACCCTTTGTCCCAAATCTCCCCCATTTGCCCCAATGGTCAGCACTGACGCCAGAACCTCCCCTGCTCCTGCACCAAATCTCAACCATTGGCCCCAAAAACTTCACCCCTGGCCTCCAGTTCAGGCCTCCTCCAATCAGGGCCTGGGAGCTGGGGGAGATTTGGGTTAAATGGGCAAAACTGGGGGAAAGTCCAGAGTTGAGGCAGAGATGGTTGACACCGGGGGAGAAGGTCAAGAATGAGGTCAAGGCGTGGGATTTGGGGCACGATTTGGGGATTTTGGGACATTTGGGGAGCCAGGGATGGGGGTTTGGGGCCACCACCAGCATCGTCACCATGTCCAGAGCTCCCAGAGAGGATTCAAGCCCAGCCCCAAGGAGCAGCCCCAGACACCGCAGCCGCTGAGGGAGAAGTGAAGCCCCAGGTGGGAGCAAAGGTGGGACAGAGGGAGGATCAGACGCCGCGATTTTGGGGCTCCGCAGCCTCCCCCCACTTCCTCCCCGGCAGCTGCTGGGGCCCGGCCGGGGCAGGAAAGGAAACAGAAAGTTCCTGGTTTTGGTCATTGTGAACATCTGTGTTTGGCAGAGGGCAGCTCAGCCTCGGGGCGCTGCGGCAGAGCGCCGGCTGCACAAAAAGCTTTGTGTGCAAAGGGCCCTGGAGCGATCCCCGTGCCACACTGGGACGGAGGGGAAGGGTCAGACGGGGGAGAAATGGGCAAAATTGGGGGAAACCAAAAGCTGGGGCAGCAGGGGTGGAGTTTAGGGGGAAATGGTCAAGATTTGAGAAACAGGGGTGGGGATTTTAGGGATGCATAGGAGAATTCTGAGATATTTGGGAAGAGAGAGGAGAGGGCTTGGGACCACAACCACCATCAACACCATAACCAGCACCACCACCACCAAAACTACTACTGTACTATTTGGCACAAAAATAGGTGGCGGAATCGTCGTCCTTGAAGTTGTTCATGGTCAGCGTCACCGAGCTCTGCCCGTTGTCCCTGGAGATCCTGAACCGGCCCTTGACCAAGGGCGCATAGTCGGTGTAACCTCCAGTGTAGTAGATCCTTGCGATGTATTGCAACCCCTGCCTGGGTCTCTGGCGGATCCAGAACATTTCAACTCTCCCGAAATCAAACCCGGACCCTTGGCAGAGGAGGGGCAGGGACCCCCCTGGGATCTGGAGGTCCCCCCTGCACTCCAGCAGGGTCACGGCCGCCCGGAGCCCTGCGGGACAAAGGGGAGATGGGCACGGGTCCTGGCTGTGCCATTCTCGTTCCCTGCAAAGAGTCAGACACCATTGTCTCTCTCCCTCTCTCTCCCTCTCTCCCTCTCTCTCTCTCTCTCCCTCTCTCTCTCTCTCTCCCTCTCTCTCTGTCTCTCTCTCTCATTATTTTTCCTGGAGCAGCACAGGGAGAAGAAGAAGATGAAACAATTCCCATCTCTCATCGCTGCTCCTGCTGTTTCTGCACATGTGGAATGTGTCGGGGGGATCGTTCCCCTCCAGGGATTCACCCGCTGGCTGCTGCTGAGGATTGTTTTGCTTCCTTGCCCAAAGGGCTCCAGGCCGTGACCTGGCTCTGTCAGACACTCGAGGGGTTTCTTCAGGATATTTTGGGGTCTTTTGTACAGAATTCTTTTAGTATCTCCTTAGTATAGGTGTAATATCGCATAAATGAGATATAATAGAGAATTCAAGAGATATAGCATTAATGAGATGTAATACAGTATTAATGAGATATAGTTTAGTATTAATGAGATATAATATAGAATTATTGTGATATAATACAGTATTAAAGAGATATAATATATTATTAATAAGATGTAATATAGTAATATTGAGATATAATATAGTATTAATGTAATAAAATATAATATTAGTGTAATATGGTAGAGATTTATTTGCAATTGTTCAGCATTCTGACTCATGGAGTCAGACGCCGTGACCCTGCTGGAGTGCGGGGGGGACCTCCAGCCCCCCGGGTGGTCCCTGCGCCTCCTCTACTGAGCCTCCGGGTTCAGTTTTGGGAATTTTGGGATGGGCTGGATGCTCCAGAGACCCGGGCAGGGGCTGGAGCGGGTCGCAGCGATCTGGAGCAATGGTGCCACCTACTACGCGCCGTCTCTGCAGGGTCTGTTCAGGAACTCCAGGGAAAACGGGCAGAGCTCGGTGACGCTGACCATGAACAACCTCAAGGACGAGGATTCTGCCATCTATTTCTGTGCCAAAGAGAGTGGTACTGGTGATAATACTGCTGCTGCTTATATTGACCATGCCGGTGGTGGCACCACCCCTGTCTGAACCCCCCCTGTCCCCAATCCCAAACCCTCCCCCAAAACCTCAGGCCTTGACCCTTTGTCCCAAATCTCCCCCATTTGCACCAATCTCCCCCATTTGCACTGAGCCCAAACCCTCCCCTGCTCCTGCCCCAAAACTCAACCTTTGGCCCCAAACCTTCACCCTGGCCTCCAGTTCAGGCCTCCTCCAATCAGGGTCCAGCAACTGGGGGAGATTTGAGTGAAATGGGCAAAACTGGGTGAAAGTCCAGAGTTGGGGCAAATATGGTGGACATTCGGGGAGAAGGTCAAGAATGGGGTCAAGGGTTGGGATTTGGGGCAGGATTTGGGGATTTTGGGACATTTGGGGAGCGAGGGGTTTGGAACCACGAAAAACATCGTCACCGTGTCCATAGCTCCCAGAGAGGATTCCAGCCCAGCCCAAGGAGCAGCCCCATACACCACGGCTGCTGAGGGAGCAGTGAAGCCCCAGCTGGGAGCAAGGGAGGGAGTGAGGGAGGAGAAGACGCCGCCATTTTGGGGCTCCGCAGCCTCCCCCCACTTCCTCCCCGGCAGCTGCCGGGGCCCAGCCGGGGCAGGAAAGGAAACAGAAAGTTCCTGGTTTTGTTCATGGTGAACATCTGTGTTATGCAGAGGGCAGCTCAGGCTCGGGGCGCTGCGGCAGAGCGCCGGCTGCACAAAAAGCTCTGTGTGCAAAGGGCCCTGGAGCGATCGCCGTTCTGCACTGGGACAGAGGGGAACTGGGGGAGATTGGGGAGAATTGGGGAAAATTGGGGGAAAACCAAATATTGGGGCAACAGGGGAGGAGTTTGGAGAAAATGGTGAAGATTAGATAAAAAGGGCTGGAACCAGGGGGAAGGATCAGAGAAATCTGTTATACCTGGGAACACAGAAGAAGGGGCTTGGGACCACAACCAACATCAACACCATAACCAGCAGTAGCATTACCACAACCACTGCTGTAACATTTGGCACAGAAATAGGTGGCGGAATCGTCGTCCTTGAGGTTGTTCATGGTCAGCGTCACCGAGCTCTGCCCGTTGTCCCTGGAGATCGTGAACCGACCCTTCACCGACGGCGCATAGTAGGTGCTGCCACCAGTGTAGTAGATCCTTGCCACGTATTCCAGCGCCTGCCTGGGTCTCTGGCAGATCCAGAACATGTCAACACTCCCAACATCAAACCCGGACCCTAGGCAGAGGAGGCGCAGGGAAGCCCCGGGGGGCAGGAGGTCCCCCCTGCACTCCAGCATGGTCACGGCCGCCCGGAGCCCTGCGGGACAAAGAGGATATGTGCACGGGGCCTGGCTGTGCCATTCTCGTTCCCTGCAAAGAGTCAGACGCCATTGTCTCTCTCCCTCTCTCTCCCTCTCTCCCTCTCTCCCTCTCTCCCTCTCTCTCTCTCTCTCCCTCTCTCTCTCTCTCTCCCTCTCTCTCTGTCTCTCTCTCTCATTATTTTTCCTGGAGCAGCACAGGGAGAAGAAGAAGATGAAACAATTCCCATCTCTCATCGCTGCTCCTGCTGTTTCTGCACATGTGGAATGTGTCGGGGGGATCGTTCCCCTCCAGGCATTTACCAGTTGGCTTCTGCTGATTGATTCTTATTCTTTTTCAATTTAATTGCTCACAGGTTTTCTATAGGGTATTTTAGTGTCTTTTGTACTGAATTCTTTTAATATCTCTTTAGTGGAGTGGTAATATAGCACAAATGAAATATAATATATTATTAATGAGATATAGTATTAAGTAGATATAAAATTAATGTAATAAAGTATAGATTGAATGCAGCAATTGTGCAGCATTCTGAGTCATGGGGTCAGATGCCAATCAATCCAAGTTTCCAAAATAAACTGGGCGTACCAGATGTGGAGGTGGGCGGGACCCACCTGGGAAGGCCAGCAGGAGGAGGAGCTGGTGGATGGGGAGGTCCAAAGGTCCCAATTTGGGGCCAAGAGTCAGGATTTGGCTCAAGGGCTGGGGTTTTCCCTCACCCCCATCTCCCCTTTGTCCCGCAGGGCTCCGGGTGGCCGTGACCCTGTGGGAGTGCGGGGGGGACCTCCAGACCCCCGGGGGGTCCCTGCGCCTTTTCTGCCGAGGGTCCGGGTTCGATTTTGGACAATTTGGGATGGGCTGGATGCGCCAGAGACCCGGGCAGGGGCTGGAGTTGGTCGCGAGTGTCAACAACAATGGAGGGTACACCGGCTATACGCCATCAGTCCAGTGCCGGTTCACGATCTCCAGGGACAACGGGCAGAGCTCGGTGACGCTGACCATGAACAACCTCAAGGACCAGGATTCCGGATATTATTTCTGTGGGAAATCTGCTAATGCTGGTGTGCCTGCTGCTGCTACTCATATTGACCATGCCAGTTTTGGCATCACCCCTGTCGGAGCCCCCTGTCCCCAAACCCAGACCCTTCCCCCCAAACCTCAGCCCTTGACCCCTTGTGCCAAATCTCCCCCATTTGCGCCAATGGTCAGCACTGACCCCAAACCCTGCCCTGCTCCTGCCCCAGCACTCAACCATTGGCCCCAAACCTTAACTCCTGGCCTCCAGTTCAGGCCTGCTCCAATCAGGGCCCGGGACTTGGTAGAGATTAGGGAGAAATGGGCGAAATTGGAGGAAAGCACAGAGTTGGGGCAACAATGGCAGAGTTTGGGGGAAAATGGTTGAGGTTTTAGAAGGGCTGAAACTTGGTGGACGCATCACTGGGATTGGAGAAATTTCACGACCATCATGGTAGCCACCAGAAGTGAAGGCAAAAACAGCAGCAGCATCACCACCAGCATAATCATTGTCACGGTTGGCACAGAAATAGGATCCGGAATCCTCGCCCTTGAGGTTGTTCATGGTCAGCGTCACCGAGCTCTGCCCGTTGTCCCTGGAGATCGTGAACCGGCCCTTGACCGACGGCGTGTAGAAGGTGCTGGAACCACTGCCGCTGATCCCTGTGAGCCACTCCAGCCCCTGCCCAGGTCTCTGGTGGATCCATTGCATGGAAAAACTCCCAAAATCGAACCCGGACCCTCGGCAGAGGAGGGGCAGGGACCCCCCTGGGATCTGGAGGTCCCCCCTGCACTCCAGCAGGGTCACGGCCGCCCGGAGCCCTGCGGGACAAAGGGGAGATGAGGATGAGGGGATGGATTGGCTGTGCGGTCAAAGTGGGTGCTTCCATTCCAGAAAAAGAGTGTGGGATCCAACTGGGATGACTGGCAGGAGTTGCAGGAGGAAGATGGTGAGGTCCAAGGGTCCCAATTTTTTGGCAAAATCAGGGTCTGCATGCAAGAATAAACATTTGGGTGGATTCGTTCCCTCATCCCCATCTCCCCTTTGTCCTGCAGGGCTCCGGGCGGCCGTGACCATGCTGGAGTGTGGGGGGGCACCCCCAGCCCCCCGGGGGGTCCCTGCGCCATTTCTGACGAGGGTCCGGGTTCAGTTTCGGCAGTTTTTCCATGCAATGGATGCGCCAGAGACGCGGGCAGGGGCTGGAGTGGGTCGCGGGGATCACGAACAATGGCGCTTACACCGGCTATGCGCCATCGTTCAAGGGCCGGTTCACGATCTCCAGGGACAAACGGGCAGAGCTCGGTGACGCTGACCATGAACAACCTCAAGGACGAGGATTCCGGATCCTATTTCTGTGCCAAATCTGCTGCTGCTGGCAATTGGGGCAATGCTGCTGCCTATGTTGAAAACACCAGTTGTGGATGCACCCCCGTGTCCATTTCCCCCCCTGTCCCCAATCCCAGACCCTTGCCCCAAACCTCATCCATTGACCCTTTGTCCCAAATCTCCCCTATTGGCACCAATGGTCAGCACTGACCCCAAACCCTCCCCTGCTCCTGCCCCAAAACTCAACCATGGGCCACAAACCTTCAACCCTGGCCTCCAGTTCAGGCGTCCTCCAATCAGGGCGCGGGGAGCTGGGGGAGATTTGGTTGAAATGGACAAAACTGGGAGAAAGTCGGAAATTGGGGCAGTAATGCCAGAGTTTGGGGGTAAGTGGTGAACATCTGAGGAGAAGGTCTGGGATATTGGGAAAGGATCTGCAGGGATCGGAGACATTTGGTGACCATCATGGCAGGTGGGACCATTGCCGGAACTGTCACTAAGAGCAGCACTATCATAACTGTAACTACTACCAGTACCATGTTTGGCACAGAAATAGGATCCGGAATCCTCGTCCTTGAGGTTGTTCATGGTCAGCGTCACCGAGTTCTGCCCGTTGTCCCTGGAAATCGTGACCTGGCCCTTGACCGATGGCGCGTAGTCGCTGTAAGCACCACTGCTGATACTCGCAATGTATTCCAGCATCTTCCCAGATTTCTGTCGGATCCAGATCATTCCAAAACTCCCAAAATCAAACCCGGACCCTCGCCACAGCAACATCGGGGACCCTCCAGGGGGCTGGAGGTCCCCCCTGCACTCCAGCAGGGTCACGGCCGCCCGGAGCCCTGCGGGACAAAGGGGAGATGGGCATGAGGCCAAAGCTCAACATTGACCCAAATCCTGATCCTTGGCCTCATATTGGGACCCTTGGAGTTCATCATTCTCCTTCCAGGTGGGTCCCGCCCCTTTTTCCAGCTGGCCATGCCCACTTTAAGGCCCTCGACCAATCAGGTTTCCCATCCCCATCTCCCCTTTGTCCGGCAGGGCTCCGGGCGGCCGTGACCCTGTTGGAGTGCGGGGGGGACCTCCAGCCCCTAGGGTGGTCCTTGACGTTGCTCTGCCGCGCCTCTGGGTTCAATTTCGGGAGTTATGGAATGTTCTGGATGCGCCAGAGACCCGGGCAGACACTGGAATACATCGCCAGTATCAAACGCAATGGTGGCAGCACCGATGACGGGCCGTCGGTCAAGGGCCGGGTCACGATCTCCAGGGACAATGGGCAGAGCTCAGTTACGCTGACCATGAACAACCTCTAGGACGACGATTCCGCCACCTATTTCTGTGCCAAACGTGCTACTAGTGATTATGATGGTGCTGCTGCTTATAGTGACGATGGCCGTGGTGGATCCATCCCCGTCTCCATGTCCCCCCCGTCCCCAATCCCAGACCGTTGCCCCTCAAACCTCACTCTTGACCCTTTGTCCCAAATCTCCCCTATTGGCACCAATGGTCAGCACTGACCCCAAACCCTCCCCTGCTCCTGCCCCAAAACTCAACCATTGGCCCCAAACCTTCACCCCTGGCCTCCAGTTCAGGCGTCCTCCAATCAGGGCCCGGGGAGCTGAGGGAGATTTGGGTGAAATGGGCAAAACTGGGAGAAAGTCGGAAATTGGGGCAGTAATGCCAGAGTTTGGGGGTAAGTGGTGAACATCTGAGGAGAAGGTCTGGATGTTGGGAAAGGATCTGCGGGTATCGGAGACATTTGGTGACCATCATGGCGGGTGGGACCATTGCCGGAACTGTCACTAAGAGCAGCACTATCATAACCGTAACTACTACCAGTACCATGTTTGGCACAGAAATAGGATCCGGAATCCTCGTCCTTGAGGTTGTTCATGGTCAGCGTCACCGAGCTCTGCCTGTTGTCCCTGGAGATCATGACCCGGACCTTGACCGACGGCGCGTAGTCGCTGTAAGCACCACTGCTGATACTCGCAATGTATTCCAGCATCTTCCCAGATTTCTGTCGGATCCAGATCATTCCAAACTCCCCAAAATTGAACCCGGACCCTCAGCAGAGGAGGCGCAGGGACCCCCCGGGGGGCTGGAGGTCCCCCCCACACTCCAGCAGGGTCACGGCCGCCCAGAGCCCTGCCGGACAAAGGGGAGATCGGGATGAGGCCCCGGATCCGGGCGTGGGCTGGGCTGGGGGTGCCCAGATCCAAAAAGGGGCCTCAACCAACCTGGGAGGGGCAGCAGGATCGGGAGGAAGAGAAAGTGCCACAATATGGGGTCAACATACGGATCTGCATGCAGGAATCAACATTTGGGTGGATTTGTTCCCTCATCCCCATCTCCCCTTTGTCCCGCAGGGCTCCGGGCGGCCGTGACCCTGCTGGGGTGCGGGGGGGACCTCCAGCCCCCCGGGGGGTCCCTGCGCCTCCTCTACTGAGGCTCCGGGTTCAGTTTTGGGAATTTTGGGATGGGCTGGATGCGCCAGAGGCCCGGGCAGGGGCTGGAATACATTGCCAGTATCACAGCCGTGGCAGCACCTACTACGCGCCGTCGTTCAAGGGCCGGGTCACGATCTCCAGGGACAACGGGCAGAGCTCGGTGACGCTGACCATGAGCAACCTCAAGGACGAGGATTCCGGATCCTATTTCTGCATGAAATCTTCTTGTACCGGTTGTTGGCCTACTGGTGCTTATAGTGAGGGTGCTGGCCATGGCCTGGAGCTCTGGTATTTGATCCGCACTCATCATTTTGTCCCCAAACTCTCGAGTTTTACCCCAAAGCTTGGCCTTTGGTCCAGTTGTTGACTCCTTGTTGTCCTAGGGTGTCATTAGGTTGCTTGCATCCCGAGTAATTTTTCTTTTTATGCTGGATATTATGGTCTGTGACTTCAAGAATGGCTCTAAGAGAGAATATTTTGTTTTGATTTGTTTTGTTTTTGTTTTCTTTTATTTTGTTGTCAACTTTTAACTCCCCCAGCAGTCGGTCGCACACAGAGACGGGGCAGTACGCAGGGCATATTTTGCTCTTGCTTTTTGCTCCTGCTCTTTAGTTAGTTCAACCTGGCAATCAAAATTTTCCCTGAACTGTTTCTCCTTTCCCTTTTTTGGACCTGCCCTGGACTAGGACCTGGGAAACACCGAGAGTTTGCACCTTGTGGCTGCAGCAGCTGCCCCAGCACCGGAGGGACTGATAACAGAGCGACCACACCTGAGGGAGACTTTCTGAATTTGTCATCTTTTTCAGAGCAATGAAGGAGTGGCGTCATCTGGTGTTGTTTATTTTCTGTGCTGGGGGATGCTGTACCTGCGAAATAAACAGGTGCTTACTACTCATTTCTGAAGAATCCCTCCTGAACCGGTTTGGAGGAGCAGGTGTGTGCTCCTGCCCCTGCTGGCCCTCCGAGGTGGGTCCCACACCTTTTTCTAGCTGGCCACGCCTGCTTTGAGGTCCTCGACCAATCAGGTTCCTCATCCCCATCTCCCGTTTGTCCCGCAGGGCTCTGGGCGGCCGTGACCCTGCTGGAGTGCGGGGGGGACCTCCAGCCCCCAGGGGGGGTCCCTGCGCCTCCTCTGCCGAGGGTCTGTGTTCAGTTTCGGCAGTGTTGCCATGCAATGGGTCCGCCAGAGACCCGGGCAGGGGCTGGAATGGGTCGGGAGCATCAGGAGCGATGGTTCCGGCACCAACCTCGCGCCATCGTTCAAGGATCGCATCAGGATCTCCAGGGACAACGGGCAGAGCTCGGTGACGCTGACCATGAATAACCTCAAGGGCGAGGATTCTGCCACCTATTTCTGTGCCAAAGAACCTGGCACTGGTGGTTGGAATGTTGCTGCTGGTTGTCCTTTCAGCTCCGTCCCCGTCCCCATTCCCCAGACCCTTCCCTCCAACCCCTGACCCCATTCCTGACCCTTTGTCTGAAGCCTGCCGTGCTCTGGCCCAAGATCTCAGCTCTGGCCCCAAATCAGGGCCGGTTTCACCCTGACCTCGGCCTCGTCCATGAAATCCCAATCATCGCCCCCAGACTGGACCCATTCTGCACCAAAATTTCAGTGGTGGAACTGTGTCCTAGCCACGGACCAAATCTTTCCCATTTTCCCCAAATCTCGACCATTTGCACCCAGGTTTGGGGACCTTGGTTGAGCCTTGGAGCCCAGAGCTGAGGTTTGGGGCCAGGAGCTGAGATTGGGGCAGAGCCAGCTCAGAGCTGGGACAGGGGGACAGGAATGGGGTCAGCGCCTCGGGGCTGGAGGAAGGGTCTGGGGAACAGGGAGGGAGGGGACAGAGCCATGTGGATGGGGTCAACATTATAAGCATTATTCCCTGAATAATTATCAGCAGATTTGGTGCAGAAATAGGATCCGGAATCCTCGTCCTTGAGGTTGTACATGGTCAGCGTCACCGAGCTCTGCCCGTTGTCCCTGGAGATCCTCACGCGCTCCTTGAATGATGCCCCGTAGCTGGCGCTGGAACCGTCCCTGCTGATCCCCACGAGTCACTCCAGCGCCTGCCCGGGTCTCTTATGCATCCAGAACATTCCATTGCTCCCGAAATCGAACCCGGACCCTCGGCAGAGGAGGCGCAGGGACCACCCGGGGGGCTGGAGGTCCCCCCACACTCCAGCAGGGTCACGGCCGCCCGGAGCCCTGCGGGACAAATGGGAGATGGGGATGAGGAACCTGATTGGTTCAGGGCCAATAACTGGGAGGGGAAAGATTGATAAAGGATTGCAACACACCAGGGAGGAGGATGATGAACTCCCAGGGTCCCAATTTGGGGCCCAGAGTCAGGATTTGGGTCAAGGGTTGATCTTTGGCCTCATCCCCATCTCCCCTTTGTCCCGCAGGGCTCCGGGCGACCGTAACCCTGCTAGAGTGCGGGGGGCACGTCCAGCCCCCCGGGGGGTTACTGCGCCTCCTCTGCCGAGGGTCCGGGTTTAGTTTTGAGAATTTTGCAATGGGCTGGATCTGCCAGAGACCCGGGCAGGGGCTGGAATTCATCGCCAGCATCAACAGCGACGGTTCCAACACCATGTACAAAGATTTGGTCCAGGGGCAGTTCATGATCTCCAGGGACAACGGGCAGAGCTCGGTGACGCTGACCATGAACAACCTCAAGGATGAGGATTCCGGATCCTATTTCTGTGCCAAATGTTACAGCAGTGCTTGTGGTCCTAATATTGATGCTGGTTATGATGACGATGCCAGTGGTGGCCCCCTCCTCGATACTGTGCCCACAAACATCCCGAAACCCCACATTCTACCCCCAAATCTTTCGTGTTGGCCACAAATCTTGACCATTTTCCCCAATCTCCCCAATCATTGTCTCGCCTCACACATTTCCATGGGGCTTTCAGAATTTGAAATAATTCTCAAAGGTTCATCCCCAAAATACTGCCCTGTGTGCCCCAGATGTCAGCGGGGTTCACTTGTGACCATTGGCCCCAAACTCAGCTGGTTCTGCGCCAAATCGCAGCTCTTGGCACCAAACCTCAGCTCTTGGCTTCAAGGCTCAAGCAAGGTTCTCAAACCTGGGTGCAAATGGTGGAGATTTGGGGAAAACGGGCCAGATTTGGGTCTGTGGGGGTCAACAATGGGGTCAAGGGTAGGAGTGAAGGACCTGGGGAACGGGGATGGAGACAGGACCAAAATTAGAACCAGCAACATGAGCGGCAGAGGTGCCCAATTAATTAATGGGTGGATTGGGGCTGTTTGCTGGGTTGAAGGCACTTTACCATACAGGAAACCTCTGTTGGAGATTTGGGATAAAACAAAGGGAATTGGGGGCAAAACCAGTGAAGGTTTGGGGATGGGGGAGCGGCCGTGACCCTGCTGGAGTGCGGGGGGGGACCTCCAGCCCCCAGAGGGGTCCCTGCGCCTCCTCTGCCGAGGGGCCGGGTTCAGTTTTGGTGGTTATGCCATGATCTGGGCTCGACAGAGGCCCGGGCAGGGGCTGGAATGGCTCGCAGGGATCGATAACACTGGTGGTTTTACCTTCTATGCGCCGTCGGTCAAGGGCCGGTTCAGGATCTCCAGGGACAACGGGCAGAGCTCGGTGACGCTGACCATGAACAACCTCAAGGACGAGGATTCCGGATCCTATTTCTGTGCCAAATCTGGTTATGCTAGTGATTGGGGCCCTGCTGCTTATGGTGAAGACCCCAGTGGTGGATCCACGCCCCCCATCTGAGTGTCCCTACCTGTCCCCAAACCCCCAACATTTCCCCCAAACCTCAGCCCTGGGCCCATCCCTGCCCGGGGGTCTCTGTCCCAATCCCCACCGGGACGGGGCTATGGGGACCCCTCTGGAGCCGTTTGGTTTCCCACTATCGCTCTCCTTACCGGGCTGTGGCCATGGGGAGGTGCCGGCGGCTCACGGCCCCGGCAGCACACACAGAACTCAATGGCACAGCTCACCGCAAGAGGTTTGTGGCCAATCACACAAAGCAAAGGCAGATTGACACGGTGGGGCCGGATCTGGGACATCCTCGTCAGTTTTGGGGAATTTGGTTGGGACGTGGAGCCAAGAGCCAAGGTTTGGGGCCAAGAGCTGAGATTGGGGCAGAACCAGCTCAGAGCTGGGACACGGGCACAGGAATGGGGTCAGGGGCTGGGGACTGGGGGAAGGGTCTGGGGAACGGGGACATGGGGGAAACAGCCATGGGGATGGGGTCAAAACGACAGGCAACATTCTCCCAACCAGCATGATCATCAAAACATTTGGAACAGAAATAGGTGGCAGAATCCTCGTCATTAAGGTTGCTCATGGTAAGCGTCACCGAGCTCTGCCCGTTGTCCCTGGAGATCGGGAACCAGCCCTGCACCGATAGCGCGTAGCCGGTGTAGGAACCATCGCTGTAGATGCCCGCGACCCATTCCAGCCCCTGCCCAGGTCTCTGACGGACCCGGCTCATGGACTGACCCCCAAAATTGAACCCGGACCCTCGGCACAGCAACGTCAGGGAACCCCCGGGGGACTGGATGTCCGACCGCCCTCCAGCAGGGTCACGGCGGCCCGGAGCCCTGCGGGACAAAGGGGAGATAGGGATGAGGCCAAAGCTCAACCCGTGACCCAAATCCTGACCCTTGGCCTCAGACTGTGAACCATGGACCATCCCATCCTGTTTTTTTTCCTCCTGCTGCCTCTCCAAGTTGGCTCACACATGCTTTTGCTGGCATGGCCATGTTCACTTTGGCTCTGCAGCCAATCAGGTTTCTCATCCGCATCTCCCCTTTGTCCCGCAGGGCTCCGGGCAGCCGTGACACTGCTGCAGTGCGGGGGGACCTCCAGCCCTCCAGGGGGTCCCTGAGGTGGCTGTGCCGCGCCTCTGGGTTCAATTTTGGGAATTTTGGAATGTTCTGGATCCACCAGAGACCCGGGCAGGTGCCAGAATTGGTTGCTGGGATCAATCCTGATGGTGTGAGCGCCTACTACGTGCCATTGGTCAAGGGCCGGTTCACGATCTCCCGGGACAACGGGGAGAACTAGGTGACGCTGACCATGAACAACCTCAAGGACGAGGATTCCGGACCCTATTTCTGTGCCAAGCATATTTCTGGTGGCAAGGCTGATATTGCCGGTGCTTTTGGCCCTGTCCCCATCGCCGTGTCCTCAGCTGTCCCCAGACCTTTCCCCTGTGGTCACACATGGCCAGCGTCACCAAGCTCAGCCCGCTGTCCCTGGCCGTGCTGACCTGACCCTTGAAACATGGAACCTTCCAGGTGACTCCACCCTTGCACCCATCTGCTTCTCTCAGCATGGAGCCCTCGACTCGAGATCAATTTCAAAAATTTCAT
Organism: Melozone crissalis; assembly: GCF_028551555.1. Classification (NCBI taxonomy): domain Eukaryota; kingdom Metazoa; phylum Chordata; class Aves; order Passeriformes; family Passerellidae; genus Melozone; species Melozone crissalis. The sequence continues at coordinate 4,828,380 of NW_026535856.1, forward strand.
CTCCCCTAACTTTCAGGTGTTTTTGGTTAAAAAAGGCGGTTTATTCTCCATAGCTGTCAGAGAGGATTCCAGCCCAGCCCCAAGGAGCAGCCCCTGACACCGAGGCCGCTGAGGGAAAAGTGAAGCCCCAGGTGGGAGCGAGGGACAAAGGGAGGGAGGAGAAGACGCCGCGATTTTGGGGCTCTGCAGCCTCCCCAAACTTCCTGCCTGGCAGCTGCCGGGGCCCGGCCAGGGCAGGAAAGGAAACAGAAAGTTCCTGGTTTTGGTCATTGTGAACATCTGTGTTTGGCAGAGGGCAGCTCAGCCTCGGGGCGCTGCGGCAGAGCGCTGGCTGCACAAAAAGCTTTGTGTGCAAAGGGCCCTGGAGCGATCCCCGTGCCACACTGGGATGGAGGGGAACTGGGGGAGATTGGGGAGAAATGGGGGAGATTGGGGAGAATTGGGGAAAATTGGGGGGAAGCCAAAAATTGCGGCAACAGGGGAGGAGTTTGGAGAAAATGGTCAAGATTAGATAAAAAAGGCTGGAACCAGGGGGAAGGATCAGAGAATTCTGTGATACCTGGGAACACAGAAGAAAGGGCTCGGGACCACAACCACCATCAACACCATAAGCCGCACCACCACCATCACAACTGCTAGTGTAACATTTGGCGCAGAAATAGGATCCGGAATCCTCGCCCTTGAGGTTGTTCATGGTCAGCGTCACCGAGGTCTGCCCCTTGTCCCTGGAGATCGTGAACCCACCCTTGACCGACGGCGCGTAGTCGGTGTAACCTCCAGTGTAGTAGATCCTTGCGACGTATTGCAACCCCTGCCCGGGTCTCTGGCGGATCCAGAACATGTCAACACTCCCGAGATCGAACCCGGACCCTCGGCAGAGGAGGTGCAGGGACCCCCCGGGGGGACTGGAGGTCCCCCCCGCACTCCAGATGGGTTACGGCCGCCCGGAGCCCTGCAGGACAAAGGGGAGATGGGGATGAGGCCAAAGCTCAACCCTTGACCCAAATCCTGACTCTTGGCCCAAAATTTTGACACTTCTGCCACCACATCCTCATCCTGGCTGCCGTCTCACGCGGGTCCTGCCCCTTTTTTCTGCAAGCCATGCCCCTTTTCTCATTCTGGACCAATCAGACTTGTCGTTTCCCTTTGTCCCCCAGGGCTCCGGGCGGCCGTGAACCTGCTGGAGTGCAGGGGGGACCTCCAGCCCCCCGGGGGTTCCCTGCGCCTCCTCTGCCGAGGGTCTGTGTTCAGTTTCGGGAGCTACGACATGAATTGGGTACGCCAGAGACACGGGCAGGGAGTGGAGTGGCTCGCAGGGATCAACACTGGTGGCAGCGCCTTCTACGCGGATTCGGTCAAGGGCCGGTTCAGGATCTCCAGGGACAACGGGCAGAGCTCGGTGAGGCTGACCATGAACAACCTCAAAGACGAGGATTCCGGATCATATTTCTGCGGGAAATCTGCCTATACCAATTGGGGTACTGGTGCTGGTGTGGATGGTTTTGGTCCGGACCCTGTGGCCGTGTCCCGACCGGCTCCCAAATCCAAGACCCTTCCCTAAAACCCAAACCCTTTTGCCCATTCCTATCTCTGTCCCAACCCTAGAGCAGTTCTTCCCCAAATTCTCCATACCTTGCAAGAAAGTTGACCCAAGTCTTAACCTTGGCCTTAAATCTCCACTTTTAATTCAAAGTTTGGGGCACAAAGAGGAGATTTTGGGTCAGGAGTTGTGGTTTGGGGTCAGCGGGGGAGAATTAGGTCTGAGGCAGAGCAACGTTGGGATCAATGGTCAAGTGCTGGGTGTGGGCTGGGGGTTTGGGGGAAGAGTCTGGGGAATGGGGACAGGGGGGGACACGGGGATGGAGGGCACAGTCAAATCTATAAACAACACCAGCAGGATCATACCAAACATTAACAGATTGGCACAGAAATAGGTGGCAGAATCCTCGTCCTTGAGGTTGTTCATGGTCAGCGTCACTGAGCTCTACCCGTTGTCCCTGGAGATCCTGAACCGGCCCTTGACTGAGGGTGCATAGCCAGTGCTGGAACCATCGCTCTTAATCCCCCGAGCCACTCCGTCACCTGCCTGGCTCTCTGGCGGACCCACTGCATCCCTAAATCCCAAAACTGAACCCGGACCCTCGGCAGAGGAGGCGCAGGGACCGCCCGGGGGACTGGAGGTGCCCCCCGCACTCCAGAGGGGTCACGGCATCTGACTCCATTATGCAGAATGCTGAGCAATTGCTCTATTAAATCTCTACTATATTACATTAATATTATATTTTATTACATTAATACAATATTTTATCTCATTATTTCTATATTACATCTCATTAATAATATATTATATCTCATCAATACTATATTATATCTCATTATTTCTATATTATATCCCAATAATACTATATTTCATCTCATTAATGCTATATAATATCTCATTAATTCTATATTTATCTCATTAATACTATATTACATCTCATTAATGCTATATAATATCTCATTAATTCTATATATTATCTCATTAATACTATATTGCATTTATACTAAAGAGATACTAAAAAATTCCGTACAAAAGACCCCAAAATATCCTGAAGAAACCCCACGAGTGTATGACAGAGTCAGGTCACAGCCTGGAGCCCATTGGCCAAGGAAACAAAACAATCTGCAGCAGAACCCAAATGATGAATCCCTGGAGGGGAACAATCCCCCTGGCACATTCCACACGCACAGAAACATCAGGAGCAGCGAGGAGAGATGGGAATTGTTTCATCTTCTTCTTCTCTCTGTGCTGCTCGGGGAAAAAAAATGTGTGAGAAAGGGAGAGGGAGACAGAGAGAGAGAGAGGGAGAGAGAGGGAGAGAGAGGATGGTGTCTGACTCTGTGCAGGGAACGAGAATGGCACAGCCAGGCCCCGTGCCTATCTCCCCTTTGTCCCGCAGGGCTCCGGGAGGCTGTGACCCTGCTGGGGTCCGGGGGGGCCTCCAGCCCCCTGGGGGGTCCCTGCGCCTCCTCTGCCGAGGCTCCGGGTTCAGTTTTGGGAGTTTTGGAATGAGCTGGGTCCGCCAGAGACCCTGGCAGGGGCTGGAGTGGGTCGCGAGTATCCACAGCAGTGGCAGCGCCTACTACGCGCCATTGGTCAAGGGCCGGTTCACGATCTCCAGGGACAACGGGCAGAGCTCGGTGAGGCTGACCATGAACAACCTCAAGGACGAGGATTCCGGATCCTATTTCTGTGGCAGAAGTGTTGTTGGTACTGCTGGTTGGGGTGCTGCTGAAGGTATTGGTCACTCTCATGTTTAGGTTGCATTTGGCTGTGTTCCTTTTCCCCGGTCCCCCACCCAAGCCTGGACCCCATTCCTGTCCCCATGTCCCAGTCTTGGAGTGGTTCTGCCCAAAATCCGCTCTCTGCACATTACCACAAAGTGGACTAAAACCTTTACCCTTGGCTTGAAGTATCCATTTTATAACAAGGTTTTGGGGCACAAAGTGGAGATTTGGAGTCAGGAGTTGTAGTTTGGGGTCAGCGGGTGAGACTTGGGGATGAGGCAGAGCAAGATTGGGATCGATGGTCAAGGGCTGGGTGTGGGCTGGGAGTCTGGGGGAAGGGTCTGGGCAACGGGGACAGGGGGGGACACGGAGATGGTGACACAACCATCATCATCACTCTTATTAGCAACAACACCACCAGCACCAGTATCAGCAGATTTTCCGCAAAAATAGACGGCAGAATCCTCATCCTTGAGGTTGTTCATGGTCAGTGTCACCGAGCTCTGCCCGTTGTCTCTGGAGATCCTGAATCGGCCCTTGACCGATGGCGAGTAGCCAGTGGTGCCACCACTGCTGTACATCCCTGCGACGAATTCCAGCCCCATCCCGGGTCTCTGGCAGATCCTGTACATTCCATAACTCCCAAAACTGAACCCGGACCCTCGGCACAGCACCGTCAGGGACCCTCCGGGGGGCTGGAGGTCCCCCCCCGCACTCAGAAGGGTCACGGCCGCCCGGACTCCTGCCGGACAAAGGGGATGAGAAACCTAAATGGCTGTGCAGTCAAAGCGGGTGTGGTCTGCTGGAAAATGGGATGTGACTCACCTGGGAAGAGGATGATGAACTCCAAGGGTCCCAGTTTGGGGCCAAGAGTCAGGATTTGGGTCAAGAGTTGAGCTTTGGCCGCATACCCATCTCCCCTTTTTCCCGCAGGGCTCCGGGCGGCCGTGACCCTGCTGGAGTGCGGGGGGGACCTCCAGCCCCCCGGGGGGTCCCTGACGTTGCTGTGCCGAGGGTCCGGGTTCAATTTTGGGAGTTTTGGAATGTTCTGGATCCGCCAGAGATCCGGGCAGGGGCTGGAGTGGCTCGCCGGGATCTACAGCAATGGTGCTTACACCGAGTACGCGCCATTGGTAAAGGGCCGGTTCACGATCTCCTGGGACAAAGGGCACAGCTCGGTGACGCTGACCATGAACAACCTCAAGGACGAGGATTCCAGATCCTATTTCTGTGCCAGGGCTGCTGATGGTTATGGTGCTGCTGCTAATGGTGACGATGGCCCTGATGGTCTCAAGGTCCTGCCTTACATCTCACTCCCATCATTTTATACTCATAATTCTGATTTTCATCCCAAACCTCATGCATTGAACCAGTCCTTGACCCTTTGTCCCAAATCTCCCCCATTTGCCCCAATGGTCAGCACTGACCCCGAACCCTCACCTGCTCCTGCCCCAAAACTCAACCACTGGCCCCAAACCTTCACCCCTGAGCTCCAGGTCAGGCCTTACTCTCTGAGTTTCCATTTCTGCCTGTGCCAGCTGTCGTGGTTTGACCGGAAATGGGACATCTGGGATATTTTGTTTTGCTGTGATTACCAATGGGTAATTGGAATTTAAGATGGGCACTTAGTTTGACCAGTGGGACATTTGGATCCGCCTCTTGAGACTACGAACTCAAGGGGTTAAAAGCAGGGCTCTTGGCCTTCGGAGCTCTCTTGGGATTTCCGGCGTGAAGAAGTCTCTCCCCCGGCCCAGTTGCTGGCTGGGCTGGGGGAGGGGAAAGCCACGTGGGCCATCTACGGTAGGCCCGGGTTCGGAGGAAGGGTGGCAGACCCTTGAGCGACCAGTTTATTCCCCCCCCCCCCCCAGAGAATGCAGCCCGTGCTCGAACTGTATATCTTGAAACTTGATATCATGTGCCGGCAGGCAGCACGGCTGGGAGGAGAAAGGGGGGGGCAGCGGGCAGTCCGGCCGCCTGGGAGAACTTTTAACCCTTTGGGGAATGAAGGCTTCGCAGAACATTGCCTTTCCTGGGAAAGGGACAGGAGTGGAAGATGAAGGAAGAAAATTAGGCCAGTAAGGAGGGTCTGGCAAAGGGAGAAGAGAGATGTTGAAGGAATGGAGGAAGATGGAGTGGCAGTTTTTGCTGGACTCTTTTTTGTTGTATTTCCATGGACTGTTTCCTGGTGAGGCAGAGGCTGTATTGCAGGGGGAAGCGGAGGCTCGGCGTCAAGAGAGTTTGGTTTTGAGACCCCTCGGCCCCAGGGGGTATAGAAGACATGGGGGGGACAGAGGTCCCAGGATTGTGACTGTACTCTGCTTGGAACGAGACGAGGCATTCTTAAAAGGCCCTGAAGGCAGGCCCCTGCCCCATCCCATGCCAGGTGGTGAGAGCACCTCGGCATGGAAAGGAGATGTCACGAGATAGCAAGATACCGGGCGGATTGCTGATTGTGACAAGAAGTCCGTGGCACAAGGAAGGACTCCGTCTATCCCTTATGAGCTGAAGATTTGATTTTTTTTTCCAAAGGGTGGTGCCAGACCGAGTGTGGATAATTTTTTGGGAAATGTAAATGTGTTTGGGAATTTGGTGGGAGGAGGATAAGGAAGTGTTTCTGTGTAGTTTTCATTCTCCTTGTTTTTTTTTTCCCCGTGTGTGTGTAGGTTAGTAATTGTGTGTGTAGTTTAGTAATTGTGTGTGTAGTTTAGTTAATAAACTTCTCTTTATGTTTAAGTTGGAGCCTGCTTTGCTTATTTCCTGGCCACATCTCACAGCAGATATCAGGTAAAAGGTATATTTATGGGGGCCTTGGCTTTGCCAGGCCTAAACCATAACACCAGCTCAGCCAATTAGGGCCCTGGGAGCTGGGGTAGATTTAGTTTAAATGGGCCAAATTATGGGGAAGGTCGACACTTGAGGCAGAATGGGTGGAGTTTGGCGGAAAACAGTCAAGATTTGAGGAGTAGGGCTGGGATTTGGGAGAAGAATATCAGGAGATTGGGGACATTTGCTGCCCACCATGGGGGTGGTGCCACTGGTGTCGTCATCAATAAAAGCATAACCAGCTCCCCAATACTTGTGACGTCTGGCACAGAAATAGGATCCAGAATCCTCGTCCTTGAGATTGTTTATGGTCAGCATCACCGAGCTCTTCCCGTTGTCCCTGGAGATCGTGAACTGGCCCTTGACCGATGGATTGTAGATGGTGTAGCCTCCATTGTCGGTGATGTGGGGAAGAAACTCCAGCCCCTGCCGGGGTCTCTGGCGCACCCAGAGCATGTCGTGATTGGCCAGAGTGAACCCAGAGCCGATGCAGAGCAACGTCAGGGACCCCCAGGGGGCTGGAGGTCCCCCCCGCACTCCAGCAGGGTCACGGCCGCCCGGAGTCCTGCGGGACAAAGGGGAGATGATGGAAATCAAAACTCTGATTGGTCAAGGGCCCCCAAGTGGGTGTGGCCAGCCAGACAAAGGAGTAGAATCCTCCTGGGGGGAGGGTGATAAACTCCAAGAGTCCCAATTTTGGGCCAAGATTCAGGATTTGGGTCAAGGGTTGAGCTTTGGCCTCATCCCCATCTCCCCTTGGTCCCACAGGGCTCCGGGCGGCCATGAGCCTGCTGGAGTCCGGTGGGGACCTCCAGCCCCCCGGGTGGTCCCTGCGCCTCCTCTGCCGAGGGTCCGGGTTCGTTTTCGGCAGTTTTGAAATGGGCTGGGTCCGCCAGAGACCCGGGAAGGGGCTGGAGTTTGTATCGATTGTCACCAGTGATGGCGCCACTCCCAGATACGCGCTGTCATTCAAGGGCTCTGTCACGATCTCCAGGGACAACGGGCAGAGCTCGGTGACGCTGACCATGAACAACCTCAAGGACGAGGATTCCGGATCGTATTTCTGCGCCAGGGGTGCTGATGGTTATGGTGCTGCTTGGGGTGCTGCAAATATTGTTTATGGTTTTCTCCCTGTCCCCGTGCCGCAACACTTCCCTCCACTCCTGACCCTTTGTCCCAACCTTGCCCTGCTCTGGCCCCAAATCTCAGCTCCTGGCCCCAAATCAGGGCCGGTTTCACCCTGAGCTCAGTCTCGGCCTTTAAATCCCACATTGCCCTACACTGGACCTGTTCTGGCCCAGAACTTCAGTGGTGGATCTGAGTCACAGACACAGACCAAATCTGGCCCATTTTCCCCAAATCTCGACCGTTTGCACCCAGGTTTGGGGATCCTGGTTGAGCGTTGGAGCCAAGAGCTGAGGTTTGGGGCCAAGAGCAGAGATTTGGAGCAGAGCCAGCTCAGAGCTGGGACAGGGGGACAGGAATGGGGTCAGGGGCTGGGGATTGGGGAAGGGTCTGGGGAATGGGGACAGGTGGGGACACAGGGATGGGGATGAGGTGAACACCATCCACACCAGCAGCAGCACCCCAATTATTATAGGCAGCTTTGGCACAGAAATAGGATCCGGAATCCTCGTCCTTGAGGTTGTTCATGGTCAGCGTCACCGAGCTCTGCCCGTTTTCCCTGGACATCCTCAACCGGCCCTTGACGGATGGCGCGTAGGTGGTGCTGCCACCAACACTGCTGATACTTCCAACCCATTCCAGCCCCTGCCCGGGTCTCTGGACGATCCAGTACATGACAAAACTGCCAAAATCGAACCCGGACCCTCGGCAGAGGAGGAACAGGGACCCCCCGGGGAGCTGGAGGTCCCCCCCGCACTCCAGCAGAGTCACGGCCGCCCGGAGCCCTGCGGGACAAAGGGGAGATGGGGATGAGGACAAAGCTCAAACCTTGACCAAAATCCTGACTATTGGCCCAAAATTCTAACCCTTGGAGTTCATCATCCTCCTCTCACGTGCATCCCACCACTTTTTCAAGCGTGCCATGCCACCTTGGGCACTCTTCACCAAATACGTTCCTCATCCCCATCTCCCCTTTCTCCCGCAGGGCTCCGGGCGGCCGTGACCCTGCTGGAGTGCGGGGGGGACCTCCAGCCACCCGGGGGATCCCTGCGCCTCCTCTGCCGAGGGTCCGGATTCAGTTTTGGGGATTATGGAATGTACTGGATCCGCCAGAGGCCCGGGCAGGCTTTGGAATACGTCGCAGGCATCTACTACAATAGTGCCAACACCTACTACGCGCCATCGGTCAAGGGTCGGTTCAGGATCTCCAGGGACAACGGGCAGAGCTCGGTGATGCTGACCATGAACAACCTCAAGGACGAGGATTCCGCCATTTATTTCTGCGCCAAGTGTGCTGCTAATAATTACCCTGAACATGCTGCTCGTAGTGTCGATGCCCAAGGTTTTCCCACCCCTATCCCCTTATCCCCCCTTTCCCTGTTCCCCAGACCCTTCCCCCAGACCCCCAGCCCACACCCAGCCCTTGACCATTGATCCCAACCTTGCTCTGCCTCGGCCCCAATTCTCACCCGCTGACCCCAAACCACAACTCCTGACCCCAAATCTCCACTTTGTGCCCCAAAAATTTGCTCTGCAGTTCTGAGTTTGAGGCCCAGGGTCCCAATTTGGGGACAAAGTTTGAGGATTCGGTCAGCGGCTACTGGTGCAGGGAGCACAAAGTGGGGATTTGGGGCAGATTCGGGCGATTTTTGGGGCCAACTTATTTGGGTCTGGGGCAGTACTAGTTCGCGGGTTTCGGCTCCGTGTTTGGTGGTGTTGGGACTGGGGGAGATCTCGGGCAAAGGGTCAAGAATGCGGTCAAGGGCTGAGATTTGCGGGAAGGGTCTGGGACCTGGGGGCAGGAGGGGACCCAGTCAAGGGGAAGAGGCCAAGAGCAGAGACGTCATTACCCCAACTGGCACCAGCAGCCTTGCCGCAGAAATAGGATCCGGAATCCTCGTCCTTGAGGTTGTTCATGGTCAGCATCACTGAGCTCTGCCCATTGTCCCTGGAGATCGTGCACCTGCCCTGCACTGAACCCACGTACTCGGTGTAACCGCCACTGCTGATCCCCGTTAGCCACTCCAGCCCCTGCCCGGGTCTCTGGCGGATCCAGAACATTCCATAATCCCCAAAACTGAACCCGGACCCTTAGCAGAGGAGGCGCAGGGACCCCCCTGGGGGCTGGAGTTCCCCCCCGGACTCTGGAAGGGTCACGGCTGCTCCCCCATCCCCAAACCTTCACCGGTTTTGCCCCAAATTCCCTTTTTTTGTCCCCAAACATCCAACAGAGGTATCCTGAATGGTAAAGTGCCTTAAACCCTGTAATTAGCTTCAATTCACCCATTAATTACTTGGACAGCTCTGCCTGACTTTTGCATTGCGCCATCCCCATCTCCCCTTTGTCCCGCAGGGCTCCGGGCGGCCGTGACTCTGCTGGAGTGCGGGGGGGACCTCCAGCCCCCCGGGGGGTTCTGACGTTGCTGTGCCGATGGTCCGGGTTCAGTTTCGGCAGTTTTGGGATGGCCTGGATCCGCCAGCGACCCGGGCAGGGGCTGGAGTGGGTCGGAACCATCACTAGCAGTGGTGGCATCACCAGGTACGCGGATTCAGTCAAGGGCCGGTTCACGATCTCCAGGGACAACGGGCAGAGCTCAGTGACGCTGTCCATGAACAACCTCAAGGACGAGGATTCCGGATCCTATTTCTGTGCCGAGGACACCGACGGTCACGGTGCTTATGCTGATGCTGGTTGGGGAAGATGGAACAGCAAAGCCTTATCAAAAGGATTGCCTGGCAAAAGATTTTGAGACTATGGAAACCATCAGCGAGATTGAAATGAAAGCAAGCTTTGAGATCCCTCAGTGACTGAACAACTGGAAAACAACGGTGTGGCTACCTGAAAGTGATCCCATTTTGATGGAACAACACCCTCTGCCTGCAGACAGGCCCAAGGGTCAGAGCAACTCTACAGCTTGGCAGAACGGGCTAAAGAGGGGTTTTTGGGGTTTAAAATTACTCCAAAAAGGAGTTTGTAGGGTTTCCAAAGAGCAGGTCTTAGGCTTGGCAGAAGGGGCCCAAAGAGGAGTTTTTAGGGTTTAAATTGTAATAGAGTATGGTAATGAAACTATTCTTATAGGCTGTATGTAAATGCTGTAGGGTTTGTATATTGGACCAGATTGGTTAGTGAGAATTAGAATATTCTATAGAGAAGAAGATTTATTGTATTGTGGTGGGAACCTCACTCTCTTACCCTTTTATTCTCTTACAGTTTTATGTTCTTACACTTTTACACTTACCATTTTATTCACTGACTCTTTCACTCTCTTACCCTTTCTATTCTCTCACCCTTTTACTCATTTACCTTTTTTACTCTCTTACTCTCTTCCCGTCTCATCTTCTCTCCCCTCTCTTCTCTCAGCCCTGCTCCAGCTGTGCCTGGCAGCTCCCAGCAGGGCCCTGCAGTTAATCCTTCGCAATAAACCCAAAATGCCATGACCTGGCTGCAGAGATCTCTCGTGTCCATCTGTCTGTCCCGACCGTCCTGCGCCCTGATGGTCCAACAATGCTGATCGGGGGGTGGGGCAAAGGCTGCACGTCAATAGAAGCAAAACCATAAGTACCATCAAGAGTATAAGCATATTTGGCACAGAAATAGGATCCGGAATCCTCGTCCTTGAGGTTGTTCATGGTCAGCGTCAGCGACCTCTGCCCATTATCCTTGGAGATCCTGAACCGGCCCTTGACCGAATGCGCGTAGCTCGTGCTGCCAGTGGTGCTGATATCTGCAATGAACTCCAGCGCCTGCCCGGGTCTCTGGCAGATTCAGGCCATCACAATAATCCCAAAATCGATCCCGGGCGCTCGGCAGAGGAGGTGCATGGACCCCTCAGGTGTCTGGAGGTCCCCCACGCAGTCCAGCAGGGTCACGGCCCCCCGGAGCCCTGCGGGACAAAGGCGAGATGGGGATGAGGAGCCGGACCTGGGCGTGGGCTGTGCTGGGGGTGACCAGATCCAAAAAGGGACCTGGACCCATCTGGGAGGGCCAGCAGGATCGGGAGGAGGAGAAAGTGCCGCAATTTGAGGCCAACATCAGAATCTACATGCAGGAATCAACATTTGGGTGGATTTTTTCCCTCATCCACATCTGCCCTTTCTCCCGCACGGCTCCAGGCGGCCGTGACCCTGCTGGAGTGCGGGGGGCACCTCCAGCCCCCCGGGGGTTCCCTGCGCCTCCTCTGCCGAGGGTCCGGGTTCAGTTTTGGCAGCTCTGACATGCTCTGGATCCGCCAGAGACCCGGGCAGGGGCTGGAATGGGTCGCGTGGATTAGGAGCAATGGTTCCAGCGCCATCTACGCGCTGTCGGTGCATGGCCGGTTTACGATCTCCAGGGACAACGGGCAGAGTTCGGTGACGCTGACCATGAACAACCTCCAGGACGAGGATTCCGGATCCTGTTTCTGTGCCAAAGCTGCTGGTGCTGCTTGGGCTGCTGTTGCTGCTTACATTGACCATGCCGGTGGTGGCAGCGCCCTTGCCTGAGCCCCTCTTGTCCCCAAATCTCTGAACCTTTACCCAAATCTCAGCCCTTGACCCCATTCTTGACCCTTTGTCCCAGATCTCCCCATTTCCACCACCACCAACCACGGTGCCAAAACCCCCAAACTGATTCTGCCCCAAATCCCCTCTTTGTACTCCCTTCAGCAGTAGCCACTGACCGAATCCTCAACCTTTGTCCTAAAATCGGGACCCTGGGCCTAAAACCTTGACCTTCAGGGCAAAGTTTTGGGGCACAAAGAGGAGATTTGGTGTCAGGAGTTGTGGTTTGGGGTCAGCGGGTGAGAACTGGGGCCGAGGCAGAGCAAGGTTGGGATCAATGGTCAAGGGCTGGGTGTGGGCTGGGGTTTTGGGGGAAGGGTCTGCGGAACAGGGACGGGGGGGGATGAGGAGATGGGGATGGGGACACCATGGGCATCGTCACTACGAGCAGCATATTCAGGGTAATTATTAGCAGCACACTTGGCGCAGAAATAAACGGCGGAATCCTCATCCTTGAGGTTGTTCATGGTCAGCGTCACCGAGCTCTGCCCGTTGTCCCTGGAGATCGTGACCCGGCCCTTGACTGATGGCACGTAGTAGGTGTTGGCGCTATTGTGGTAGATGCCTGCGACGTATTCCAAAGCCTGCCCGGGTCTCTGGCAGATGCAGCACATTCCATAATCCCCGAAACTGAACCCGGACCCTCGGCTGAGCAACGTCAGGGACCCCCCGGGGGGCTGGAGGTCCCCCCCACACTCCAGCAGGGTCACGGCCGCCCGGAGCCCTGCGGGACAAAGGGGAGATGGGGATGAGGCCAGAGCTCAATCCTTGACCCAAGTCCTGACTATCGGCCCAAAACTGGGACCCTTGGAGTTCATCATCTGTCAGATTCTCGGCTGTTTAGAAGGCCTGGAAAGGCCCGGGGTGGCCTTGGACAGCCTGCGCTTCAAAGGACGAGAAGGGACTTCAGACCTTCTCTCAGTCTTGGTGTTTATTAATTTTTTATCTAAAAGATTTTCTCTTGGCCCGACAGAGGTCTGCTCAGCAGTTAGCCATGAGCACACACTGAGAGCCCCTGGGGCGGTCACCTATCTTTATACTCGAAGTTACGTATACAATATTTATCATTTTTCCCCAATACCTTCTACCCTTATTAACCAGTGCACTTTTAGTAATAACTAATCCCAAAGTGCCACCATCACCACAGAAGATGGAGGCCAAGAAGAAGAAGAAGAAGAAGGACGGGACACGCCCCAATTCCCACATCTTACTTCTCCAGACCCCCCCCTGTACAGAAATCCTAAACCCTGTGTTTTACTCTCTAATTAACTCATCCCTTCACCATTTACTCCGGTGAGATCCTCCCGTCCTCACACAGGTGTCGTCTCCCGTGCAGGATCAAAGTCCAGCCACCAGACACTTCTGGCAACATTCCAGGACCCCCGAGCCCCCCCAAGGGTGGTCTCCGTCACTCTGCACCTCAGTCCTGAGGTGCTTAAATACCACACCAGTGGTTCGTATCAGAGGTTTGTTAGGGAAGACCGCGTGGATCGATTGTGCCTCAAGTACAGACAAACCCATTCGTGGGGTTGTCCTTGCTGAGGGACCAGGTTGGATGTGGTGTGTCTCTTTTCTCAGCTGTTTTATGGCCTGGAAAGGCTCGGAGATGGCCTTGGGCAGCCCGCGCTTCAAAGGACGAGAAGAGGCTTCAGGTCTTTCTCGGGCTTCGGTATTTATTGGTTGTTTATCTAAAAGATTTTCTCTCTGCCCGACAGAGGTCCGCACAGCAAGCCGGCCACGGGCACACTGCGAGCCCCCGGGGCGGTCCCTTATCTTTATACTCAAAATTACTCAAATCCTCCCATCCTCATACAGGTGCACACTACTCTAATAAATTTATCCCTTCACCATTTATCCCCGTGAAATCCTCCCATCCTCATACAGGTGCACACTGCCAGCCCCCGGGGCGGTCACTTATCTTTATACTCAAAATTACGTATACAATATTTACCTATTCTTTCCAATACCTTTCACCCTTATTGACCAGTAATAACCAATTATTTTATTACTTTTAGTAATAACCAATCCAAAAATTCCACCGCCACCACAGAAGATGGAGGCCAAGAAGAAGAAGAAGAAGAAGAAGAAGGAGGACAGGACACGCCCCAATTCCTCCATCTTACTTCTCCAGACCCTCCCTGTACAGAAATCCTAAACCTTGTGTTTTACACTCTAATTAACCCATCCCTTCACCATTTATCCCCGTGAAATCCTCCCGTCCTCATACAGGTGTCGTCTCCCGTGCAGGATCAAAGTCCTGTCACCAGACAATTCTTTTGCTTCTGGCAATATTCCAGGACCCCCGAGACCCCCAAGGGTTGTCTCGGTCACTCTGCACCTCAGTCCTGAGGTGCTGAAATCCCACACCAGTGGAACATAGCAAAGGTTTGTTAAGGAAGACTGTGTGGATCGATTCCGCCTCGAGTACAGACAAACCCATTCGTGGGGTTGTTTTTGCTCAGGGACCGGGTTGGACGTGGTGTGTCTCTTTTCTCGGCTGTCTTATGGCCTGGAAAGGCTCGAGGATGGCCTTGGGCAGCCCGTGCTTCAAAAGGACGAGAAGAGGCTTCAGGTCTTTCTCGGGCTTCGGTGTTTATTGGTTGTTTATCTAAAAGATGTTCTCTCTGCCCGACAGAAGTCCGCATAGCAAGCCAGCCACGGGCACACTGCGAGCCCCCGGGACGGTCGCTTATCTTTATACTCAAAATTACTCAAATCCGCCCATCCTCATACAGGTGCACACTACTCTAATTAACTTATCCCTTCACCATTTACCCCGGTGAAATCCTCCCATCCTCATACAGGTGCACACTGCCAGCCCCCAGGGCGGTCACTTATCTTTATACTCAAAATTACGTAAACAATATTTACCTATTCTTTCCAATACCTTTCACCCTTATTGACCAGTAATAACCAATTTTTTCATTACTTTTAGTAATAACCAATCCCAAAGTGCCACCACCATCACAGAAGATGGAGGCCAAGAAGAAGAAGAAGAAGAAGAAGAAGGACGGGACACGCCCCAATTCCTCCATCTTACTTCTCCAGACCCCCCCTGTACAGAAATCCTAAACCCTGTATTTTACACTCTAATTAACTCATCCCTTCACCATTTACCCCGGTGAAATCCTCCCGTCCTCACACAGGTGTCGTCTCCCGTGCAGGATCAAAGTCCAGCCACCAGACGCTTCTGGCAAAATTCCAGGACCCCCCAAGGGTGGTCTCGGTCACTCTGCACCTCAGTCCTGAGGCGCTGAAATCCCACACCAGTGGTACAAATAAGAGGTTTGTTAGGGAAGACTGTGTGGATTAATCCCGCCTCGAATACGGACAAACCCATTCGTGGGGTTGTTTTTCTCAGCAAACCGGGTTGCACGTGGGGGATAATGCAAAAAGATGGAAAAACACAAACCCCACAATTGTGGGGTGAGAATGATTTGCAAATATCACCGTTCGTTGGGTGTTGCTGCCACTATCTGTACATTAAACCATACACACATGAGATAGAGGGAAATGTGTAAGGGGGATTTGAGGGGGGTTTCGGGCATTTTGGGGGAAATTTGCGGGGTTTGGGGGATTTGGGGCATTTTGGAGAATTGCAGGGGGAGGTTTTGGGGGAATTTGGTGATTTTGGGGGGGATTTTAGCGAATTTCGGGGGGGGATTTGGGATTGTTCGGGGGGAATTCTGGGGGGGATTTTGGGGAAATTTGGGGGAATTTGGTGATTTTGGGGGGGATTTTGGGGGGGGATTTGGGATTTTTCGGGGGGGGATTTTGGGGGGAAATTTGGGGGAATTTGGTGATTTTGGGGGAGATTTTAGCAAATTTTGGGGGGGGAATTGGGATTTTTTGTGGGGGATTTTGGGGGGAAATTTGGGGGAATTTGGTGATTTTGCGGGGGATTTTAGCGAATTTTGGGGGGGGAATTGGGATTTTTCGGGGGGAATTTTGGGGAAATTTGGGGGAATTTGGTGATTTTGGGGGGGATTTTAGCGAATTTTGGGGAGGGATTTGGGATTTTTCCGGGGGAATTTTGGGGGGGATTTTGGGGAAATTTGGGGGAATTTGGTGATTTTGGGGGGGATTTTAGCGAATTTTGGGGGGGATTTGGGATTTTTCCCAATTTTTTAGGGGGGAAATTTGGGATATTGGGGGGATTTTTGAATTTTGGGGGCATTTGGGAGGGGGTTTTGGGGGGCGTTTGGGGTTTTTCTGGAGCGTTTTGGCATTTATGGGGGGGATTTTGGGATTTTTAGGGGGTCCCAGGAGGGTTTGGGGGTGCCTTGAGGGGGAATTTCGGGGGATTTGGGGCAGATTTGGGGTCCCGAGCAGTTGTTTGGTGATTTTGGGGGATTGTTTTGGGGGGGGCCCAGAAGATTTTGGGGAGATTTGGGGATTTTGAGGGGGTCCCAGGAGGATTTTGGGTGGATTTTGTGGTTTCTGAGTGGGATTCTGGGGGGTCCTGAAAGGGATTTTGGGATTTTGGGGTCATGGAAGGGATTTTGGGGCGGTTTTGGGGTCTCTGAGGGAATTTTTGGGGGCATTTTGGGGCGATTTGGGGTCTCTGAGGAGATTTTGGGGCAAACTTGGGTGTTCTGAGTGGGATTTTTGGGGTCTTGAAAGGAATTTTTTGTTATTTGAGGTTTCTGGGGGGATTTTGGAGTCCTGGAAGTGATTTGGGGAATTTTTTTGGGTGGTCTCTGAGGGGATTTTGGGGCGATTTGGGGGCTCTGAAGGGATTTTAGGGGATTTCGGATTTCTGAGGGGATTTTGAAGCTCTGAGAGCATTTTGGGCGAATTTTGGGGTTTCTGAAGTGATTTTTAAGGGGAATTTGGGACTCTGAGGGCATTTTTGGGCTCCTGGAAGAGATTTTGGGGCGATTTTGTGAGTTCTGAGGGGATTTTAAGGGTCCTAAAAGGGATTTTGGGGCGATTTTCGGGGGGTTTGGCGGCCGTTTCTCGGGGATCCCTGCCTCTGATTGGTTCCCCGGGGCGCCTCCGGACCAATGAGAAGCCGTCGCTGGGCAGATTTTCCCCCCCAAGGGCGCTCTTCCCGCGCACGGTGCTGATTGGTCGCCGCCCTTTTCTCTCGACCAATCAGCGGCCGCTGGTGAGGAGGAGGTGATAAACTGCGGATTTGGGTTTATTTTAATTAATTTTTAAATTATAATTAATTGATTTGGGATTTTATCGCTATTTTGATTCCTTTTTTTGGCGTTTGGTTTGTTTAGTTTAATTGGAATAAATTGCAGTTTTATTTCGTTTAACTGGGGTTTGTTTAGTGTAATTACATTAATTTCAAGTAATATAAACTCATTTTCAATTAAGACAAATTTTAATTTTTCTAATTATTTATTTCAATAATATCAATTTATAATTTTTCCAATCAAAGTATTATTTCAATTAATGAAAGCCTATTAATAGGTTTTATTCGTTTAAAAAAATAACAGTTTATTAATTTTATGAATAAACAATTATAAATTTTCTCAATCAATAAAAACCTATAAATGTATTATATTGTTTCAAATTAATATAAAGTTATAAATATTTGAATTAAAAATTTACTTCAAATACTAAAGCCAATTAATTTATTGCATTAATTTCCATTAATATAAGTTGATACATTTTATAAATAAAAACTATAAAATTTTAAATTAATAAAGATATAAAAATTTTTTCTATTTATTCCGATTATCATAAATTAATAAATTCTACCAATATAAATTTGTATTTTTATTTATTAAAAACCTAAAAACTGTTATAAATTAATTTCTATCAATATCCATTTTCTAATAATTCAATTTCCTATAAATTTACTTTTCATGTTTTATATTAATAAATCATTGATAAGATTAAAATTTAATTAAAAAATAAAATTTAATTAACTTAAATTAAATTAAATTAAATTAAATTCCTCTTCTTGTATTTTATCAAATTTTGGGATTGAATTCCTGGATTTTCATCCGTTCCTTGAATTAATTTTATTTTATTTTATTCAATTTATTTCAATGAATCTCCTTTATTTGTTTTTCATTCCTCTGCTTTAATTGATTTTTATTTCTCTTTTCCCCCCGTTTCCTCCCTAATTTGCATCAATTTCCTGCCTCTGTTTTTGCCGTTTTCTATTTTTATAAATTTATTTTCATTCCCTTTTTTCAATTCTTAATCTTGCCCTTTCTTTAAGATTTAATTCAATTTTTTATTTTAAAAATATAAATTATTAATTCCACTTATTTCCTATAATATTTCTTTTATTTCATTTTTATTTCATTGATTTTTTCTGATTACTTTATTTGCTCCCATTTATTTTTAATCGTATTTTATTTTAATCTATTTTATTTTACTTTATTCTATTTTATTTTATTTTTATTATTTTATTTTATTTTAATTTTTTATTCTATTTTATTTTATTTCATTTTATTTTGTTGTTTTATTTTATTTTATTTTATTTTTTTTTATTTTTATTTTTATTCCTCTTTTAGTTTATTTTAATTTTTATTTTATTCTATTTTATTCTATTTTATTCTATTTTATTTATTTTAATTTCATTTCAATTTAATTCTAGATTCAATTTTCGTTTCTTTGAAATTCAAAATTTTTAAATTTAAATTAATGATTTAATTTTAATTTTCATTCAAATTCATTTTAATTTTAATATTTTCAAAATCCATTCATAGAAATAAGAATAAAGAATACGCCGTAATGAATAAAAACAAATAAAAATAAAATAAATTTTTTGTGATTAATAAAAATAATAAAAATAAATCCTAATAAATTCCATTGAATCAAAATGCAAATCATGATAAACGAATAGATTTTAATTATATAAAGTAAAATAAAATAAAAACAACATTAATTTTATTGAATTATTTTATTTTATTTCACTGAATTTTCTATTTAATTTTGAATTTTTTTCTATTTTCCATTTATTTGATTACAATTCTTTTATTCCCTTTAATTCCATTTTCTTTCATTGATCCCCAAAGGTAAAAAACGAAAATAACGAAGAAAACCCAGAAGAAAATGGAATTCTTGATTTTTTATTGAAATAATATTAATTAATAGCGATTAATAAAAGGTCATTGACTTTAATGGATATTAATAAATATTAGCAAGGAAGGAACCTGGCAAAATATTAAAATAATAAATAAAAACAATAAAAATAAAAGCAATAAAAATAAAATAAAATAAAATAAAATAAAATAAAATAAAATAAAATATTTTATTGTTTTAGTATTATTATCAAAAATATATAAATCAAAAATATTGTCATTCATAAACCTCAAATAAACAAAGTTAACAAATAAATGATGAAAGTAATTAATTAAAAATATTAATTTAAAAATAAAAATAAAATAAAAAATATTCTATTGTTTTAGTATTATACTATTAATATTAATATTTTCATTAATAAACCTCCAATAAACAAAGTTAACAAATTAATGATAGAAGTAATTAATTAAAAATAGAATTAAAAAAATAAAATAAAATATAAAATAAAATAAAATAAATTTACTTTCAATTTAAATTCATTTAAATTGAAAATAATTTAATTTACTGAAACTTTGTTAAATAGAAATGAAATAAAACAAAATAAAACTCCAAATCAATTAAATTAAACTAAAATAAACTCAATAAAAATTAAAAAAAAATTACTTTAAATTTAAATTCATTTAAATTTAAAATAATTTAATTTACTGAAACTTCGTTAAATAAAAATGAAATAAAACAAAATAAAACTCCAAAGCAATTAAATTAAACTAAAATAAACTCAATAAAAATAAAATAAAATAAAATAAAATAAAATAAAATAAAAAATAAAATAAAAAAATAAATGTACTTAAAATTTAAATTCATTTAAATTTAAAATAATTTAATTTACTGAAACTTTGTTAAATAAAAAGGAAATAAAACAAAATAAAACTTCAAATAGATTAAATTAAACGAAAATGAACTCAATAATAATAAAATAAAATAACGTAAAATAAAATAAAATAAATTTACTTTCAATTTAAATTCATTAAAATTTAAAATAATTTTATTTACTTACACTTTGTTAAATAAAAAAGAAATAAAACAAAATGAAACTTCAAATAAATTAAATTAAACTAAAATAACCTCAATAAAAATAAAATAAAATAAAATAAAGTAGAAATAATCTAAATTAAACTAAAATTAATTAAATTAAGTTAAATTAAACTAAATTAATTTAAAATCGTAATTACATTAAAAAATTCACCTGGAAACCAATAATAACAGAAAATCACAAAAATCGGAATTAAAAGTTCCAAAATTGGCAAGAATTAAAATTCAATAAAAATAAAAATTAAAAGTAAAATTAAAATTAAACTTTACAAGAAATTAAATAAAAATATACTTACCAATAAAATTTACGATATAATTGAATTCAAGCTGAAAATAAACATATAAATTTTAAAATAAAATTAAAGTTATCAATAAACATATAATTTTAAATTAAAGTGAAATAAATCAAAATAAAAAATAAATTAAAAATAAAAAAGAAATGAAAATAAAATTAAAGTTTAAGTTAAAGTTAAAATAAAATTAAACAAGATAAAAGTAAACATATAAATAAAAAAGGAACTTAAAGGTAAAATTCAGGCTGAAATTACATTTAGAAATTAAGAAAAATTGAAAACACAATAAAAAAATAAAATGAAAATAATGCTAATAGGAAAAAGAAAATTAACTTAAAATATATTTAAAAATAAAATTATAATTGAAAATAGAATAAAAAATTAATATTAAGAGAAAAAAGAAAATTAAAATTTATATTAAAAATATAAAATAAATTCAAAGTTAATTATAGTAAAAAATAAAATTCAAAATAAAATAATCATTAAAATAAAATCAAAATTTAATTGAAAAAGAAAAAGAAAATTAAAAGAAAAATAAACTTAATATGAAATTAAAAAATTAAATTATACTTTCAATTGTAATTAAAATTTAAATCAGTTCAAATTAGTTTAAAATGAAAATCCAAAATAAAAATTACAAATAGAAATAATATTATATTGAAATTAAAGTTTAAACTAAATTTCAAAATGAAAAAACTAAAAAATTAAGTTAGAAAAGAGAAATAAAATAAAAATAAAATTAAATCAAACTTAAATGAGAATAAAAAAAAGAAAAAGAAAAGAAAAAGAAAAAGAAAATAAAATAAAAATAAAATTAAATGAAACTAAATTAGGAATAAAAAAAGAAAAATGAAATAAAATAATAAAATAAAATAAAATAAAATAATTAAATTAAACTAAAAGAAGAATAAAAAGAAAAATAAAACGAAATAAAATAAAATAATAAAATAAAATAATAAAATAAAATAAAATTTAAAAAAATAAAATACAATAAAATTAAATTAAATAAAATTAAATAAAATTGAATTAAAATGCCCCAAACAGCCCTGAGCTCTCCCGGCTCTGGCTCCGAGGCCTCCCCGGGTTTTTCTCTCTGTTCCGGCCCCGGCGCCACCCTCAGGGATCTGCAAAGGCCCCGAAAAGCCCCAAAAGGCCCAAATTGGCCCCAGTTGGCCCCAATTGGCCCCAAATTGGCCCCAAATTGGCGCCGGTTTCACTTTCGGGGCTCGGCTGCAGCTGCAGCTGCTGCACCTGCTGGGGGCCCCAAATCCTCAGTCTGTACCCCAAATCCTCGTTCTTCACCCCAAATCTTCGTTCTTCACCCCAAATCCTCGTTCTTCACCCCAAATCCTCACTCTTCACCCCAAATCCTCACTCTTCACCCCAAATCTCAGCTCTTCACCCCAAATCCTCACTCTTCACCCCAAATCCTCACTCTTCGCCACAAATTCTCGTTCTTCACCCCAAATCCTTACTCTTCACCCCAAATCCTCGTTCTTCACCCCAAATCCTCGTTCTTCACCCCAAAGCCTCGTTCTTCACCCCAAATCCTCACTCTGCACCCCAAATCCTCACTCTTCACCTCAAAGCCTCGTTCTTCCCCCCAAATCCTCGTTCTTCACCCCAAATCCTCAGTCTGCACCCCAAATCCTCATTCTTCACCCCAAAGCCTTGTTCTTCACCCCAAATCCTCATTCTTCACGCCAAATCCTCGTTCTTCACCCTAAATCTCAGCTCTTGGTCCCAAATCTTCGTTCTGGGCCCCAAATCTCAGCTCTTAGCCCCAAATCTTCTTTCTTGGCCCCAAATCTAAACCTTAGACCCCAAATCTCAACTCCTGGCCCCAAATCTTCGTTCTTGGCCCCAAATCTTCGTTCTTGGCCCCAAATCCCCACTCCTGGTGCCAAATCTCAGCTCCTGGACCCAAACCTTCACTCGTAGCCCCAAATCTCAGCCTTTGGCCCCAAATCTTCATTCTTGGCCCCAAATCTTTGTTCTTAGCCCCAAATCTTCGTTCTTGGCCCCAAATCCTTGTTCTTAGCCCCAAATCTTCGTTCTTGGTCCCAAATTTTTGTTCTCTGCCCCAAATCTCCACTTCTGACCCCAAATCTCCACTCCCGGCCCCAAATCTCCATTCTTGGCCCCAAATCTTCGTTCTGGGCCCCAAATCTTGCCTCTTGGCCCCAAGTCTTCAATCTCGGCCGCAAATCTTCACTTCTGGCCCCAAATCCTCATTCTTGGCCCCAAATCTTCATTCTTGGCCCCAAATCCTTGTTCTTAGCCCCAAATCTTCGTTCTTGGTCCAAATCTTCATTCTTGGCCCCAAATCTTAACCTTAGACCCCAAATCTAAACTCCTGGCCCCAAATCTTCAATCTCAACCCCAAATCTTGGTTCTTGGCCCCAAATCTCAACCTTTTGCCCCAAATCTCAGCTCCTGGCGCCAAACCTCAGCTCTTGGCTCCAAGGCTGAACCAAGGTCCCCAAACCTGGGTGCAAATGGTCGAGATTTGGGGAAAAACGGGCCAGATTTGGGTCCGTGGAGTTCAGCAATGGGGTCAAGGGCAGGAGGGAAGGACCTGGGGAACAGGGATGGGGACGGGACCAAAATTAGATCCAGCAGGATGAGCCTCCAAACCCCAACCATCATGGGCGATTTTGGCACAGCAATAGGATCCGGAATCCTCGTCCTTGAGGTTGTTCATGGTCAGCGTCACCGAGCTCTGCCCGTTGTCCCTGGAGATCGTGAACCGGCCCTTGACCGACGGCGTGTATCTGGGGGTGGAACCAGCACCGTTGATCCCCGCGACGAATTCCAGCCCCAGCCCGGGTCTCTGGCAGATCCAGAACATTGCAGATTTTGTGAAATTGAAGCCAGATGTTTGGCAGAGCAACGTCAGGGACCCCCCGGGTGGCTGGAGGACCCCCCGCACTCCAGCAGGGTCACGGCTGCCCAGAGCCCTGTGGAAAAAAGGGGAGATGGGGAGGAGGAGCTGGATTGGTTATGGATCCAAAGTGGGCATCGCCATGCCAGAAGAAGGGTGTGGGATCCACCTGGGATGACTGGCAGGAGTTGCAGGACGAAGATGGGGAGGTCCAAGGGTCCCAATTTTTGGTACACATCAGGATCTGCATGCAAGAATCAACATTTGGGTGGATTTTTTCCTTCATCCCCATTTCTGTGCCAAGGCTGCTGATAATATTTGGGATGCTGCTGCTTCTGCTGCTGATGGTTTTGACCCTGTTCCCATCTCCAAGGCCTCCCCCTTCCCCAAACCCAGCTTCCTCCCCCAAACCTCAGCCCTTGACCCTTTGTCCCAAATCTCCCCCATCTGCACCAATGGTCAGCACTGACCCCAAACCCTCCCCTGTTCCTGCCCCAAAACTCAACCATTGGCCCCAAACCTTCACCCCTGGCCTCCAGTTCAGGCCTCCTCCAATCAGGGCATGGGAACTGGGGGAGATTTGGGTGAAATGGGCAAAACTGGGGGAAAGACGATAGCTGGGGCAGCAGGGGCGGAGTTTGGAAGGAACTGGTGAAGATTTGATGAACAGAGCTGGGAGTCGGGGAAAGATCTCTGGGGATTGTGGGCACTTGGGACTGCAATGGGGCTGGGGCCACGGCAGGAATTGTCAATACGAGCAGGACCAGCAGAACAATAACCATTACTGCTACGTTTGGCGCAGAAATAAACGGCGGAATCCTCGTACTTGAGGTTGTTCATGGACAGCGTCATCGAGCTCTGCCCATTGTCCCTGGAGATCGTGAACCGGCCCTTGACCGAATCCGCGTAGTAGGTGTTGGCACCATTGTAGTAGATGCCTGCGACGTATTCCAAACCCTGCCCGGATCTCTGGCGCATCCAGAACATGGAGAAACTCCCAAAATCCAACCTGGACCCTCAGCAGAGGCGCCGCAGGGAGCCCCCGGGGGGCTGGAGGTCCCCCCTGCACTCCAGCAGGGTCACGGCCGCCTGGAGCCCATCCCCAAACCGTCACTGGTTTTGCCCCAAATTCCCTTTGTCTGGCCCCAAATCTCCAACAGAGAATTTCAGTACTGTAAAGTCCCTTCAACCCTGAAATTAGCCCCAATCCACCCATTATTTAATTGGACAGCTCTGCCTGACTTTTACATGGCCCCATCCCCATCTCCCCTTTGTCCCGCAGGGCTCCGGGTGGCCGTGACCCTGCTGGAGTGCAGAGGGGACATCTGGCCCCCCGGGGGGTCCCTGCGCCTCCTCTGCTGAGGGTCTGGGTTTGATTTTGGGAATTTTGCCATGAACTGGGTTCGACAGAGACCCGGGCAGGGGCTGGAATGGGTCGCCTACATCAGCAACACTGGTGCTTACATCTACTACTCGCCATCGGTCAAGGGCCGGGTCACGATCTCCAGAGACAACGGGCAGAGCTCAGTAACGCTGACCATGAACAACCTCAAGGACGAGGATTCCGCCACCTATTTCTGTGCCAAAAGTTGGGCTGGCTGTTGTGGTCCCGCCGCCGGCAAAGACATTGATTGGGATGATGTTGGTCATGGTGCTATTTGTTTCTGAGTCCTTTTTTTTGAGCCTCCCAGTCCCCAAACCCAGGCCCTCCCCCCAAACCTCAGCCCTTGACCCTTTGTCCCAAATCTCCCCCATTTGCCCCAATGGTCAGCACTGACCCCAAACCCTCCCATCCTCCTGCCCCAAATCTCAAACATTGGCCCCAAACCTGCACCCGTGGGCTCCAGTTCAGGCCTCCTCCAATCAGGGCCCGGGGAGCTGGGGGAGATTAGGGTGAAATGGGCAAAACTGGGTGAAAGTCGGAAATTGGGGCAAAGATGGTGGACACTGGGGGAGAAGGTAAAGAATGGGGTCAAGGGTTGGGATTTTGGGCAGGATTTGGGGATTTTGGGACATTTTGGGAGCCAGGGATGGGGGTTTGGGGCCACCACCAGCATCGTCACCATGTCCAGAGCTCCCAGAGAGGATTCCAGCCCAGCCCCAAGGAGCAGCCCCAGACACCGAGGCCGCTGAGGGAGAAGTGAAGCCCCAGGTGGGAGCGAGGGAGGGAGGGAGGGAGGGAGGAGCAGACGCCGCGATTTTGGGGTTCCGCAGCCTCCCCCACTTCCTCCCCGGCAGCTGCCAGGGCCCGGCCGGGGCAGGAAAGGAAACAGAAAGTTCCTGGTTTTGGTCATTGTGAACATCTGTGTTTGGCAGAGGGCAGCTCAGCCTCGGGGCGCTGCTGCAGAGCGCCGGCTGCACAAAAAGCTTTGTGTGCAAAGGGCCCTGGAGCGATCCCCGTTCCACACTGGGACGGAGGGGAAGGGCCAGACTGGGGAGAAATGGGCATAATTGGGGGGAAACTGGGAATTGGGGAAGTGACAGTGGAGTTTGGGGGAAAATATCTGAGATGTGAGAAAAAGAGCCGGGATTTTGGGGAAGGATCAGAGAATTCTGAGATATTTGGGAAGAGAGAGGAGAGGGCTTAGGACCAGAACCACCAACACCATGAGCAGCAGCACCACCACCACAACCACTGGTGTAATATTTGGCACAGAAATAAACAGCGGAATCGTCGTCCTTGAGGTTGTTCATGCTCAGCGTCACCGAGCTCTGCCTGTTGTCCCTGGGGATCCTGACCAGGCCCTTGACCGATGGCGCGTAGTAGGTGTTGGCACCAATATAGTAGATGCTTGTGACGTATTCCAAAGCCTGCCCGGGTCTCTGGCACATGCAGAATATGGAGAAACTCCCGAAACTGAACCCGGACCCTCGGCAGAGGAGGCGCAGGGAACCCCCGGGGGGCTGGAGGTCCCCCCCGCACTCCAGCAGGGTCACGGCCACCGGGAGCCCTGCGGGACAAAGGGGAGATGGGGATGAGAAACCTGATTGGTGAAGAGTTCCCGACTTCGCGCGGCATGCTTCAAAAATGGGGCAGGACTCACATGGGTGGAGGATGATAAACTCCAAGAGTCCTGATTTGTGGCCAAGATTGAGGACTTGGGTCAAGTGTTGAGCTTTGGCCTCATCCCCATCTCCCCTTTGTCCCACAAGGCCCTGGGTGGCCGTGACCCTGCTGGAGTGCGGGGGGGGACCTCCAGCCCCCCGGGGGGTCCCTGCGCCTCCTCTGCCGAGGGTCCGGGGTCAGTTTCGGCAGTTTTGGGATGGGCAGACACCAAGGAATTCACTGGAGTACGTCACAGAGATCAACACTGGTGGCAGCACCGGCTATGCGCCGTCAGTCAACGGCCGGTTCACGATCTCCAGGGACAACGGGCAGAGCTCGGTGACGCTGACCATGAACAACCTCAAGGATGAGGATTCCGCCATCTATTTCTGTGGGAAATCTGCTGATACTGGTGCTCCTGTTGCTGTTGCTGATGGGGACCTGCGAAATCCTGGTCTCACCATCATCACTGCACCCCCAGCTGTCCCCGTTCCCCAGACCCTTGCCCAGCTCCCACCCCCTGACCCAGCCCGTGACCATTTCTCCATGTCCCTTTCCCCTCTCCGGCTCCAAACCCCAACCCTTGGCATATGATCTTTCCCCAAACTCGGCCCAAAGGTCACCGCTAGGCCTGTGGCTGGGGACACGAATTCAGTCACCGAGAGCGGGTACGAGGGCTGGGATTTGGGGGAAGGGTCTGCGATTCGGGGACATTTGGGGACACAACGATGGGGGTGGAGTCAATAGCACTGGCATCATGGTCATCTCCATCAGCCCCAGCGGCTTTGGCACAGAAACAGGATCCGGAATCCTCGTGCTGCAGGTCGATCATGGTCAGTGCTGTGAAGATCTGCCCGTTGTCCCTGGAGATCCTGACCCGGCCCTTGACCCACGGGGCGTAGTGGGTGTAACCCCCAGAGCTGTGGATCCCCGCGAGCCATTCCAGCCCCTGCCCGGTGCTCTGGCGGATCCATTGCATGGAGTGACCCCCGAAACTGAACCCGGACCGTCGGCAGAGGAGGCGCAGGGACCCCCCGGGGGGCTGGAGGTCCCCCCCGCACTCTGGCAGGGTCACGGCCTCCCGGAGCCCTGCGGGACAAAGGGGAGATGGGGATGAGAAATCTTATTGGTCGAGAGCCTTAATGTGGGTGTGGCCAGCTGGAAAAAGGTACAGGACCCACCTGGCAGGAGGATCATAAACTCCAAGGGTCCCAATTTTGGGCCAAGGGTAAGGATTTGGGTCAAGGGTTGAGCTTTGGCCTCATCCCCATCTCCCCTTTGTCCCGCAGGGCTCCGGGCAGCCGTGACCCTGCTGGAGTGCGGGGCAGACCTCCAGCCCCCGGGGGGTCCCTGCGCCTCCTCTGCCGAGGGTCCGGGTTCAGTTTTGGACAATTTGGGATGTACTGGGTGCGGCAGGGACCCGGGCAGACGCTGGAATACATCGCGAGTATCAGCAGCAATGGTGGCAGAACTGCCTACGCGGATTCAGTCAAGGGCCGGTTCACGATCTCCAGGGACAATGGGCAGAGCTCGGTGACGCTGACCACGAACAACCTCAAGGACGAGGATTCCGCCGTCTATTTCTGCGGGAAGTCTGCTGATAATAATGCCTATGCTGGTGGTATCGTTTTAGCCACATCTCCAAAGCCCAGACCCTTCCCCTAGTCCCCTGCCCCTGACCCAATTCCTGCCCCGTGTCTCAGCCCTGAACTGGCTCTGTCCCAAATCTCCGCCATTTTCCCCCAGATTCCCAACTCTCGGCATCACCCCTTCACCCTTGGTGCCAATTTTTGTGCCAAACCCTCCGGATTCGGTGCCCCCAGCGCGGGTTTGGTGCCAGGCGTGCGGATTTGGGGCTGCCCCAGAGGGATTTATCCCCGCCCGGGAGTCTCTGTCCCAATCCCCACCGGGACGGCGCTGTGGGGACCCTTCGGGAGCCGTTGTGTTTCCCACCATCGCTCTCCTCACCGGGCTGTGGCCATGGGGAGGTGCCGGTGGCTCACGGCCCCGGCAGTACACACAGAACTCGATGGCGCCGCTCAGCGCGAGAGGTGTGTGGCCAATCACACAAAGCAAAGGCAGATTGACACGGTGGGCCAGGATCTGGCCAGTCCTCGTCAGTTTTGGGGAATTTGGTTGGGACGTGGAGCCAAGAGCCGAGGTTTGGGGTCAAGAGCTGAGATTGGGGCAGAGCCAGTTCAGAGCTGGGACACGGGGACAGGAATGGGGTCAGGGGCTGGGGATTGGGGAAGGGTCTGGGGAACGGGGACATGGGGGAAACAGCCATGGGGATGAGGTCAGAACGACAGGCTACATTCTCCCAACCAGCACGATCATCAACACACTTGGCATAGAAATAGGATCCGGAAACCTCGACCGTGAAGTTGTTCATGGTCAGCGTCACCGAGCTCTGCCCGTTGTCCCTGGAGATCCTGAAAAGGCCCTTGACCGAATCCACGTACCCGGTCAAAACACCATTGTAGCTGATACTCGCGAGCCACTCCAGCCCCTGCCCAGGTCTCTGGCTCACCCAGAACATGTCGCTTCCAAAATCAAACCCGGACCCTCGGCAGAGGAGGCGCAGGGAACCCCCGGGGGGCTGGAGTTCCCCCCCGCACTCCAGCAGGGTCACGGCCGCCCGGAGCCCTGCGAGACAAAGGGGAGATGGGGATGAGGAACCTGATTAGTCGAGGGCCTCAAAGTGGGCAAGGCCAGCTGTAAAAAGGGGCAGGACCCCCTTGGGAGGAGGATGATGAACTCCAAAGGTCCCAATTTGGGGCCCAGAGTCAGGATTTGGGTCAAGGGTTGAGCTTTGGCCTCATCCCCATCTCCCCTTTGTCCCACAAGGCCTCGGGTGGCCGTGACCCTGCTGGAGTGCGGGGGAGACCTCCAGCCCCCCGGGGGTTCCCTGTTCCTCCTATGCCGAGGGTCCGGGTTCAGTTTTGACAGTTTCGAAATGGATTGGGTTCGACAGAGACCTGGACAGGGACTGGAGTGGGTTGGAAGCATCAACAGTGGTGGCAGCACCTACTACGCACCATCGGTCAAGGGCCGGGTCACGATCTCCACGGACAACGGGCAGAGCTCGGTGACGCTGACCATGAACAGCCTCAAGCACGAGGATTCCGCCACCTATTTCTGTGCCAAAACCACTGTTACTGGAAATGTTGCTCGTGCTGATGCTTTTGACCCCGTCCCCTTCATCCTTTCCCCCCTTGTCCCCGTTCCCCAGACCCTTCCCCAATCCCCAGGCCCTGACCCCATTCCTGTCCCCGTGCCCCAACCCTGCCCTGGCTCTGCCCCGCATTCTCAGCTCCTGGCCCCACACCTCAGCTCGGGGCCCACTCGGGGCCATTTTGGCTCCTGAGCTCTCCTTGGCCATTCTGACCCTGCCCTTGACCGATGGAACGTTCCAGGTGACTCCACCCTTGCACCCCTCTGCTTCTCTCAGCATGGTGCCCATGGTTCGAGATCAATTTCAACAATTTCATCTCCTCTAACTTTCATGAGTTTCGGGAAAAATAAAAGGGTTTTTTCTCCATAGCTCGCAGAGAGGATTCCAGCCCAGCCCCAAGGAGCAGCTCCAGACTCCGCGGCCGCTGAGGGAGAAGTGAAGCCCCAGGTGGGAGCGTGGGTGGGAGGGAGGGAGGAGCAGACGCCGCGATTTTGGGGCTCTGCAGCCTCCCCCCTCTTCCTGCCCGGCAGCTGCCGGGGCCCGGCCGGGGCAGGAAAGGAAACAGAAAGTTCCTGGTTTTGGTCATTGTGAACATCTGTGTTTGGCAGAGGGCAGCTCAGCCTGTGGGCTCTGCGGCAGAGTTCCAGCGGCACAAAAAGCTTTGTGTGCAAAGGGCCATGGAGCGATCCCTACTCCACACTCGGACGGAGGCAACTGGGCGAGATTGGGGTGGAATGGGGAAAATTGTGGGGAAATGGAGAGTTTGGTCTGCAGGGGCAGACTTTGGGGGAAAATGGTGAAGATTTGAGGAGAAGGGCTGGGATTTGGACGACGTATCTCTGGGATTGGAAAACTTGATGACCATCATGGTCACTGCCAGGATTGATGCCGAAACCGGCGTCAATAGCATTGCCAGCGTAACCATTGCAAAGTTTGATACAGAAATAAACGGTGGAATCCTCGTCCTTGAGGTTTTTCATGGTCAGCGTCACCGAGCTCTGCCCGTTGTCCCTGGAGATCGTGAACCGGCCCTTGAATGACGGCGCGTATCTGGGAGTGCCGCCATCACTGGTGACACTCGCCACAAACTCCAAACCCTGTCCCGGTCTCTGGCGGATCCAGGCCATCCCAAAACTGATGAAATAGAACCCGGACCCTCGGCAGAGGAGGCGCAGGGACCCCCCGGGGGGCTGGAGGTCCTCCCCGCACTCCAGCAGGGTCATGGCTGCCCGGAGCCCTGCGGGACAAAGGGGAGATGGGGGTGAGTGAAGGAATCCACCCAAATGTTGATTCCTGCATGCGGATCCTGATGTTGACCCCAAATTGGGACCCTTGGACCGCCCCATCCTCCTCCTGCAACTCTTGCCAGTCATCCCAGGTGGATCCCACACCCTTCTTCTGGAATGGCAGCGCCCACTTTGACTGCACAACCAATGGGTCTCATCATCCCCATCTCCCCTTTGTCCCACAGGGCTGCAGGCGGCTGTGACCGTGCTGGAGTGCGGGGGGGACCTCCAGCCCCCCGGGGGCTCCCTGACGTTGCTGTGCCGAGGATCCGGGTTCAGTTTTGGGAGTTTCTGCATGTTCTGGGTGCGACAGAGATCCAGGCAGGGGCTGGAATTCGTCGCAGGGATCAAGGACAACAGTTGCAGCATCGCCTACGCGCCATCGGTCAACGGCCGGTTCACGATCTCCAGGGACAACGGGCAGAGCTCGGTGATGCTGACCATGACCAACCTCAAGGACGAGGATTCCGGATCCTATTTCTGTGCCAAATGCGTTGATGGTGGTTGTGCAAATAGTCATGGTACTGTTGGTCTTGCATTTATTGCTGGTTCTGGTCTTGTTCCCAAATCCCTCCACTTTGTTCCCAAATATCCCATAGTCCTCTGATCTCCTCACAATCAGCCCTTTCCATCAAATCTCAGTCATTTTACCCTAAAGTCTGCCCCTGTTGCCCCAACTTCCGGATTTCTCCCAATTTTTCCCATTTCACCTAAATCTCCCCCAGCTCCCAGGCCCTCTTTGGAGGAGGCCTGAACTGGAGCCAGGGGTGAAGGTTTGGGGCCAATGGTTGAGTTTTGGGGCAGGAGCAGGGGAGGGTTTGGGGTCAGTGCTGACCATTGGGGCAAATGGGGACAAAGGGTAAAGGGCTGGGTCAGTGGGTGAGGTTTGGGATGAAAAGCAGAACTCTGGAGACTCAATGATGGGAGTGGGATGAAAGGCAGGATCTTGAGACCATCAGGGGCATTGCCACCATTAGCAGCAGCACCATAACCACAAGCAGCCCTGGCACAGAAATAGGATCCGGAATCCTCCACCTTGAGGTTGTTCATGGTCAGCGTCACCGAGCTCGGCCCGTTGTCCCTGGAGATTGTGAACCGGCCCTGCACCGATGGTGCGTAGTAGATGGTGCCACCACCACTGCTGATACTTCCAACCCATTCCAGCCCCTGCCCGGGTCTCTGGCGGATGCAGAACATGGTAAAACTGCCAAAACTGAACCCGGACCCTCGGCAAAGCAGGCTCAGGGACTCCCCGGGGGGCTGGAGGACCCTCCCACACTCCAGAAGGGTCACAGTCGCCCGGAGCCCTGCGGGACAAACGGGAGATGGGGATGAGTCCAAAGCTCAAACCTTGACCCAAATCCTGACCCTTGGCCACAAATTGGGACCCGTGGAGTTCATCATCCTCCTCCCAGGTGGGTCCCAATCCTTTATCAAGCTTGACCCTCACAGTTTTTGGCCCTCGACCAATCAGGTTTCTCATCCGCATCTCCCCTTTGTCCCGCAGGGCTCCGGGTCGCCGTGACCCTGCGGGAGTGCGCGGGGGACCTCCAGCCCCCCGGGGGGTCCCTGACGTTGCTGTGCCGCGGGTCCGGGTTCAGTTTCGGTGATTATGGAATGTACTGGGTCCGGCAGAGACCCGGGCAGGGTTTGGAATACATCGCAGGGATCTACAGCAGTGATGGCAGCACCTGGTACGCGCCATCGGTCAAGGGCTGGTTCAGGATCTCCAGGGACAACGGGCAGAGCTCGGTGACGCTGACCATGAACAATCTCAAGGATGAGGATTCCGGATCCTATTTCTGTGCCAGATCTGATGCTGGTTATGCTGATAATCCCGGTCGTAGTGACGGTGCCATCCCCATCTCTTTGTCCCATCCTGTCCCCCTGCCCCAAACCCCCAGCCCACACCCAGCCCTTCACTATTGATCCCAACCTTGCTCTGCCTCGGACCCAATTCTCACCCGATGACCCCAAACCACAACTCCTGACCCCAAATCTCCTGTTTCTGCCCCAAAACTTTGCTCTGAATGTCGGGGTTTGAGGTCCAGGGTCCCAATTTGGGTCAGAATTGGGGATTTGTGTCAGTGGTGGCTGCTCTGGGCCAGCAGTGCAGATTTGGGCAGAGTTGGGCGAGTTCAGCCCAGGGATCCTGGCAGAAGGGCCGGGGCCCGCCCAGGAGCCAAAATGGCCCCGTATGGGCCCCAGGCTGAGGTGTGGGGCCAGGAGCTGAAAATTTGGGGCAGAGCCAGGGGAGGGTTGGGGCAAGGGGACAGGAATGGGGCCAGGGGCTGGGGACTGGGAGAAGGGGCTGCGGAATGGGGGCAGGGGGGTACACAGGGATGAGGACGCGTCAGAAGGATCAGCAGCAACAGCCCAACCGCCATTAGTACGACCAGATTTGGCACAGAAATAGGTGGCGGAATCCTCGTCCTTGAGGTTGTTCACGGTCAGCATCACCGAGCTCCGCCCGTTGTCCCTGGAGATCCTGAACCGGCCCTTGAACGAATTCGTGTACTCGGTCCAACCACCAGTGTTGGTGATCCCAGCGACGTATTCCAGCCCCTGCCCGGGTCTCTGGCGCACCCAGCCCATCCCAAAACTGCCAAAACTGAACCCGGACCCTCGGCAGAGGAGGCGCAGGGAACCCCCGGGGGGCTGGAGGTCCCCCCCGCACTCCAGCAGGGTCACGGCCGCCCGGAGCCCTGCGGGACAAAGGGGAGATGGGGATGAGGCCAAAGCTCAAACCTTGACCCAAATCCTGACTCTTGGCTACAAACTGGGACCCTTGAAGTTCACCATCCTCCTCCTGCAACTCCTGCCAGTCATCCCAGGTGGATCCCACACCCTTCTTCTGAATTGGCGGTGCCCACTTTGGGTCCACAGCCAATTCATCTCCTCATCCCGATCTCTCCTTTGTCCCGCAGGGCTCTGGGCGGCCGTGACCTTGCTGGAGTGTGGGGGGAACCTCCAGCCCCCCGGGGGTCCCTGCGCCTCCTCTGCCGAGGGGCTGGGTTCTGTTTCGGGAGTTTCTCCATATTCTGCATGTGCCAGAGACCCAGGGAGGGGCTGGAATTCATCGCGTGGATCAGGAGAGATGGTTCCAGCACCATCTAAGCGCCGTTGGCCAAGGGCCAGTTCAGGATCTCCAGGGACAACGGGCAGAGCTCGGTGATGCTGACCATGAACAACCTCAAGGACGAGGATTCTGGTTCCTATTTCTGCGGGAAAGCTGCCTATGGTACTTGGGGTGCTGCTGCTGATGGTATTGACCCCATCCCAATGGCTCTGTCCCA
Source organism: Melozone crissalis (assembly GCF_028551555.1). Taxonomy (NCBI): domain Eukaryota; kingdom Metazoa; phylum Chordata; class Aves; order Passeriformes; family Passerellidae; genus Melozone; species Melozone crissalis. The sequence continues at coordinate 4,862,199 of NW_026535856.1, forward strand.
CCTCTCCCGGTTCCCCAGACCCTTCTCCCAAACTCTGCCCCTGATGCCATTTCTGACCCCATCTCCCAACCCTGCCCTGGCTCTGCCCCAGATTCTCAACTCTCGTCCACAAAGTTGACTGAAATCTTAACCCATGACCAGCAGTATCCACTTTCAGAATCAAGTTTTGGGGCACAAAGAGGAGATTTGGGGTCAGGAGTTGTGGTTTGGGGTCAGCGGGTGAGAACTGGGGCCGAGGCAGGGCAAGGTTGGGATCAATGGTCAAGGGCTGGGTGCAGGCTGGAGGTTTGGGGGAAGGGTCTGGGCAATGGGTACAGCGGGACACGAGGAGATGGGGACAGCACGAGCACCGTCAATATAATCAGCAGGAGCACCACCACCACCAGAAGCTTTGACACAGAAATAGTTGGCGGAATCCTCGTCCTTGAGGTTGTTCATGGTCAGCGTCACCGAGCTCTGCCCGTTGTCCCTGGAGATCCTTAACCGGCCCTTGACCGGATCTGCGTAGTAGGTGCTGACACCACTGCTGCTGATACTGGCGATGTATTCCACCGTCTGCCCGGGTCTCTGTTGATGCCAGCCCATCCTAAAACTGCCAAAATCGAACCCGGACCCTCGGCAGAGGAGGCACAGGGACCCCCCGGGGGACTGGAGCTCCACCCCGAACTCCAGCAGGGTCACGGCCGCCCGGAGCCCTGCGGGACAAAGGGGAGATGGGGATGAGAAACCTGATTGGTCAAGGGCCTAAAAGCAGGTGTGGCCAGCTGGAAGAAGGGGCAGGACCCAGCTGGGAGGAGGATGATGAACTCCAAGTGTCCCAGTTTAGGGCCCAGAGTCAGGATTTGGGTCAAGGGTTGAGCTTTGGCCTCATCCCCATCTCCCCTTTGTCCCGCAGGGCTCTGAGCGGCCGTGACCCTGCTGGAGTGCAGGGGGGACCTCCAGCCCTCCGTGGGGTCCCTGCGCCTCCTCTGCCGAGGGTCCGGGTTAGATTTCAGCAATTTTGACATATACTGGATCCGACAGAGACCCGGGCAGGGGCTGGAATGGCTCGCTGGAATCTACAAAACTGGTTCCAGCACCTACTACGTGCCATTGGTCAAGGGCCGGTTCACGATCTCCAGGGACAATGGGCAGAGCTTGGTGATGCTGACCATGAACAACCTCAAGGACGAGGATTCTGCCACCTATTTCTGTGCCAGATGTTACAGCAGTAGTTGTGGTAATGGTGCTTATGCTTATGGTGTTGATGGTGGTTGTGGTCCCAAGCCCTCTCCTCTCTCTCCCCAAATATCTCAAAATTCTCTGATCCTTCCCCAAAATCCCCTCACCTATTTCTCAAATCTTGACCATTTCCCTCAAATGCCACCACCACTTCCCCAATTCCCAAATTCCCCCAATTTTCCCCATTTCTCCCCAGTCTTGCCCTTCCCCTTTGTCCCAGTGCGGAACGGGGATCACTCCAGGGCCCTTTGCACACAAAGCTTTTTTGCAGCCGGCGCTCTGCCGCAGCGCCCCGAGGCTGAGCTGCCCTCTGCCAAACACAGATGTTCACAATGACCAAAACCAGGAACTTTCTGTTTCCTTTCCTGCCCCGGCCGGGCCCCGGCAGCTGCCAGGGAGGAAGTGGGGGGAGGCTGCGGAGCCCCAAAATTGCGGCGTCTTCTCCTCCCTCCCTCCCTCCCTCGCTCCCACCTGGGGCTTCACATCTCCCTCAGCGGCCTTGGTGTCTGGGGCTGCTCCTTGGGGCTGGGCTGGAATCCTCTCTGGGAGCTATGGACATGGTGACAATGCTGGTGGTGGCCCCAAACCCCCATCCCTGGCTCCCCAAATGTCACAAAATCCCTAAAATCCTTGCCCAAATTCCAACCCTTGACCCATTCTTGACCTTCTCCCCCAGTGTCCACCATCATTGCCCCAGCTTTCGACTTTATCCCAGTTTTTCCCATTTCACCCAAATCTCTCCCAGTTCCTGGGCCCTGATTGGAGGAGGCCTGATCTGGAGGCCAGGGGTGAAGGTTTGGGGCCAATGGTTGAGTGTTGGGGCAGGAGGAGGGGAGAGTTTGGGGTCAGTGCTGACCATTGGTGCAAATGGGGGAGATTTGGGACAAAGGGTCAAGGGCTGAGGTTTGTGGGGGAAGAGTCTGGGTCTGGGGACAGGTGGGACTTGAAGGTTGGTGTGGATCCACAACTGCTGTCTTCATCAGAAGCAGCAGCACTCCAATCATTATCATAGTCAGATTTGGAGCAGAAATAGGATCCGGAATCCTCGTCCTTGAGGTTGTTCATGGTCAGCGTCACCGAGCTCTTCCCATTGTCCCTGGAGATCCTGAACCGGCTCTGCACCGATGGCGCGTACGCCGTGTAGGAACTACTGCTCCAGATCACTGCAACATATTCCCGCACCTGCCCGGGTTTCTGACCCAGCCAGAGCATGGAGAAACTCCTGAAACTGAACCCAGACCCTCGGCAGAGGATGCACAGGGACATCCCGGGGAGCTGGAGGTCCCCCTCGCACTCCAGCAGGGTCACAGCATCTGACTCCATGATTCAGAATGCTGAACTATTGCTCTATTAAATCTCTACTACATTACACTAATATTATATTTTATTACATTAATACTACTTTATATCTCAATATTACTATATTACATCTCATTAATAGTATATTATATCTCCTAATACTATATTATATCACATTAATTCTATATTATATCTCATTAATACTATACTATATCTCATTAATACTGTATTACATCTCATTAATACTATATTATGTCTCATTAATTCTATATAACATCTCATTTTTATTATATTATATCTCATTAATGCTATATTATATCTAATTATTGCTCTATCATATCTCATTAATGCTATATTATATCTCTTTAATTCTCTATTATATCTCATTAATGCTATATTACACCTATACTAAAGAGATACTAAAAGAATTCCGTACAAAAGACCCTAAAATGTCCTGAAGAAACCCCGCGAGTGACTGACAGAGCCAGGTCACGGCTTGGAGCCCATTGGCCAAGGAAACAAAACAATCTGCAGCAGAACCCAACTGGTAAATCCCTGGAGGGGAATAATCCCCCTGACACATTCCACACCTGCAGAAACAGCAAGAGCAGCGAGGAGAGATGGGAATTGTTTCATCTTCATCTTCTCTTTGTGCTGCTCCAGGAAAAAAAATGTGTGAGAAAGAGAGAGACAGAGAGAGAGAGGGAGAGAGAGGGAAAGAGAGGATGGTTTCTGACTCTGTGTAGGAAACGAGAATGGCACAGCCGGGACCCGTGCCAATCTCCCTTCTGTCCCGCAGGGCTCAGGGCAGCCGTGACCCTGCTGGGGTCCGGGTGGAACCTCCAGCCCCCCAGGGGGTCCCTGCGCCTCCTCTGCCGAGGGTCCGGGTTCAGTTTTGGGAGTTTTGGAATGAGCTGGGTCCGCCAGAGACCCGGGCAGGGGCTGGAATGGGTCGCGAGTATCCACAGCAGTGGCAGCGCCTACTATGCGCCATTGCTCAAGGGTCGGTTCAGGATGTCCAGGGACAACGGGCAGAGCTTGGTGACGCTGACCATGAACAACCTCAAGGACGAGGATTCCGGATCCTATTTCTGTGGCAGAAGTGTTGTTGGTACTGCTGGTTGGGGTGCTGCTGCAGGTATTGGTCACTCTCATGTTTCGGTTGCATTTGGCTGTGTTCCTTTTCCCCGGTCCCCACCTATCTCCATTCTCTGGACCCTCCCCCAAAACCCCAAGCCTGGACCCCATTCCTGTCCCCATGTCCCAGTCTTGGAGTGGTTCGGCCTGAAATCTGCTCTCTGCACATTGCCACAAATTTGACTCAAAATTTAACCCTTGGCTTGAAGTATCCACTTTTATAACAAGGTTTTGGGGCACAAAGAGCAGATTTGGGGTCTGGAGTTGTGCTTTGGGGTCAGCGGGTGAGAACTGGGCCCGGGCAGAGCAAGGTTGGGATCAATGGTCAAGGGCTGGGTGTGGGCTGGGGGTTTGGTGGAAGGGTCTGGGCAACGGGGACGGGGGGGACACGGGGATGGGGATGGGGACAGCAAGGCCATCGTCAATACGATGAGCACTTTCAGCCCAACCAGCACCGGAACTCTTGGCACAGAAATAGGTGGCGGAATCCTCGTCCTTGAGGTTGTTCATGGTCAGCGTCACCGAACTCTGCCCATTGTCCCTGGAGATCGTGAACCGGCCCTTGACCGACGGATTGTAGTAGGTGCTGCCACCAGTGTTGTAGATGCCTGCGACGTATTCCAAACCCTGCCCGGGTTTCTGGGGGATCCAGAACATTCCATAACTCCCAAAACTGAACCCGGACCCTCGGCAGAGGAGGCGCAGGGACCCCCCGGGGGGCTGGAGGTTCCCCCCGCACTCCAGCAGGGTCACGGCGGCCCGGAGCCCTGCGGGAGAAAGGGGAGATGGGGATGAGGCCAAAGCTCAACATTGACCCAAATCCTGACTCTGGGCCCAAAATTGGGACCCTTGGAGTTCATCATGCTCCTCCCAGCTGGGTCTAACCTCTTTTTCCAGCTGACCACGCCCACTTTTAGCCCCTCGACCAATCAGGCTTTTCATCCCCATCTCCCCTTTGTCCCGCAGGGCTCCGGGCGGCCGTGACCGTGCTGGATTGCGGGGGGGAACTCCAGCACCCCAGGGGGTCCCTGACATTGCTGTGCCGCACTCTGGGTTCAGTTTTGGGAGTTATTGAATGTTCTGGATCTGCCAGAGACCTGGGCAGACGCTGGAATACATCGCCAGTATCAGCAGCAGTGGTGGCAGCACCGGCTATGTGCCGTCGGTCAAAGGACGGTTCAGGATCTCCGGGGACAACGGGCAGAGCTCGGTGACACTGACCATGAACAACCTCAAGGACGAGGATTCCGGATCCTATTTCTGTGCCAAACATGCTGGTAGGGGTTATGGTGATGGTGCTGCTGCTTATAATGACGATGGCTGTGGTGGATCCATCCCCATCTCTGTGTCCTCACCTGTCCCCAAACCCAGACCCTTCCTTCAAATTGTCCTCAAACCTCAGCCCTTGACCCTTTGTCCCAAATCTCCCCCATTTGCACCAATGGTCAGCACTGACCCCAAACCCTCCCCTGTTCCTGCCCCAAATCTCAACCATTGGCCCCAAATATTCACCCCTGGGCTCCAGTTCAGGCCTCCTCCAATAAGGGCCCAGGGAGCTGGGGTATATTTGGGAGAAATGGGCAAAATTTGGAAAACATCAGGAATTCCGGCAGCAATAGTGGAGACTGGGGAGTAAGGTCAAGAATGGGGTCAAGGGTTGGGATTTGGGAGAAGGATTTTGGGAAATTTTGGGAACACGGGCTGCGGGCTTGGGGCGATGCTGAGGATTGTCACCATAAGCAACAGCAGCCCCATTCCAACCACCATCACTGTATCTGGAACAGAAATAGGATCCGGAATCCTGGTCCTTGAGGTTGTTCATGGTCAGCGTTACCAAGCTCTGCCCATTGTCCCTGGAGGCCGTGACCCGGCCTTTGACCGATGGCGTGTAGTAGGTGCTGCCATCGCTTTAGAACCCTCCGATGTGTTCCAGCCCCTGCCCGGGTCTCTGGCGGAACCAGCCCATCCCAAATTGTCCAAAATTGAACCCGGACCCTCGGCAGAGGAGGTGCAGGGACCCCCCGGGGATCTGGAGGTCCCCCCCGCACTCCAGCAGGGTCACGGCCACCCGGAGCCGTGCGGGACAAAGGGCAGATGGGGATCAGGAACCTGATCGGCTGAGGACCTCAAAGTGGGTTTGGCCAGTTGGAAAAGAGTCGGGACCTACTTTGGAGAAGGATGAGAAGGTCCAGGGGTCAGAATTTGGGGCAAAGAATCAGGATTTGGGTCAATGTTGAGCTTTGGCCCCATCCCCATCTCCCCTTTGTCGCGCAGGGCTCCGGGCGGCCGTGACCCTGCTGGAGTGCGGGGGGGACCTCCAGCCCCCCGGGTGGTCCCTGTGCCTCCTCTGCAGAGGGTCCGGGTTCAGTTTCAGCAGTTTTCCCATGCAATGGATCTGCCAGAGACTCGGGCAGGGGCTGGAAAGGGTCGTGGGGATCAGCAGCCCTTCTGGTTCCAGCACCAGCTACGCGCCATCGGTGCAAGGCCGGTTCAGGATCTCCAGGGACAACGGGCAGAGCTCGGTGACACTGACCATGAACAACCTCAAGGACGAGGATTCCACCACCTATTTCTGTGCCAAAGACAGTGGTGCTGGTGGTGGTGCTGGTGCTGCTTATTTTGACCATGTCGCTGGTGGCACCGCCCCTGTCTGAGCCCCCCCTGTCCCCAATCTCAGATCATTCCCCCGAACCTCATCCATTGACCCAGCCCTTGACCCTTTGTCCCAAATCTCCCCCATTTGCCCCAATGGTCAGCACTGACCCCAAACCCTCCCCTGCTCTTGCCCCAAAACTCAACCATTGGTCCCAAACCTTCACCCCCGGCCTCCAGGTCAGGCCTCCTCCAATCAGGGCCCGGGGAGCTGGGGGAGATTTGGGTGAAATGGGAACAATTGGGGGAAAGTCGAGAGTTGGGGCAGCAGGGGCCAAGTTTGGGGGAAAATATTGAGGATTTGAAGAGAAAAGCTGGGCTCTGGAGGAAGGGTAAATGGGAATGGAGACATCTGGTGACCATCGTGGAGGGCGGGACCACTGCTGGAATTGTCAATAAAAGCAGCAGCACCATAACTATAACCACTGTAAGCACTTTTGGCACAGAAATAGGATCCGGAATCCTCGTCCTTGAGGTTGTTCATGGTCAGCGTCACCGAGTTCTGCCCGTTGTCCCTGGAGAATGTGAACCGGCCCTGCACTGATGGCGCATAGAAGGTGCTGGAACCAGAAGGGCTGCTGATCCCCGCGACCCATTCCAGTCCCTGCCCGGGTCTCTGGCGCATCCATCCCATTCCAAACTGTCCAAAACTGAACCCGGACCCTCAGCAGAGGAGGCGCAGGGACCCCCCGGGGGGCTGAAGGACCCTCCCGCACTCCAGCAGGGTCACGGCCGCACGGAGCCCTGCGGGACAAAGGGGAGATCATTAAAAATGAGAAATATGATTGCTCCAGAAGGGGGCAAGGGGTGTGGCTTTTGGAAAAAGGGGTGGGGCCCACCTGGGAGGGGCAGCAGGAGCAGCAGGGCCAGGAGCCGGAGGGAACTCAAAGAATTGACCGTGTTGTGCTGGGATGGGGTCCCGGGGGATTTTGGCGGTCATTAATGAGTTTTTAATTGCACCATCAGTGGAGAAGAATCAGGAGGAGTTTTCCAATTACTAACAAGTGGATAGGGGAGAATTGCACGATTTGAGGCAACTTATTATACAGGAGATCTCTGGTAGAGATTTGGGAGCAAACCAGGGGAGTTTGGCAATAACCGGGATGGTTTCGGGATGGGCTCCGGGCTGCCGTGACCCTGCTGGAGTGCGGGGGAAACCTCCAGCCCCCCGGGGGGTCCCTGCGCCTCCTCTGCCGAGGGGCCGGGTTCAGTTTCGGGGCTCACTCCATCACCTGGACCCGCCAGAGGCCCGGGCAGGAGCTGGAATGGCTGGCGCTGATCGACGTTAGCGGTGCCCACGCCTGGAACGCGCCGTCGGTGCAGGGCCGGTTCAGGATCTCCAGGGAAAACGGGCAGAGCTTGGTGACGCTGACCATGAACAACCTCAAGGATGAGGATTCCGGATCCTATTTCTGTGCCAGGGGTGCTGATGATGACGCCGATGATATTGAGGCCTGTGGGATTGGCACCACCACCATGGCTGTGTCCGCAAATGTCCCCATTCCACAGACCCTCCCCCAAATCCCAGCCCTCGTCTCCGCTCTCGGTGACTGAATTTGTGTCCCCAGCCCCGGGCCCAGCGCTGACCTTTGCGGCAGAGTTTAGGGGAAGATCAATGGCCAAGGGTTGGGGGTTGGGGCCTGAGAGAGAAAAAGAAAATAGAGAAATGGTCACGGGCGGGGTCAGGGGCTGGGAGCTGGGGAAGGGTCTGGCGAACGGGGACAGGTGGGGGTGCAGTGATGAGGTTGAGACCAGGACTTCGCAGGTCCCCATGAGCAACAGCAACAGGAGCACCAGTACCAGCAGATTTCCCACAGAAATAGATGGTGGAATCTTCGACTTTGAGGTTGTTCACGGTCAGCATCACCGAGCTCTGCCCGTTGTCCCTGGAGATGCTAAACCGGCCCTTGACTGATGGTGCATACCAGGTGCTGCCACCATTACTGATATCTGCAATGTCCTCCAGCCCCTCCCCGGGTCTCTGGCACACCCAGCCCATCCCAAAACTGCCAAAATCGAACCCGGACCCTCGGCAGAGGAGGCGCAGGGACCCCCCGGGGGGCTGGATGTCCCCCCCCGAACTCCAGCAGGGTCACGGCCGCCCGGAGCCCTGCGGGACAAAGGGGAGATGATGGAAATGAGAAACCTGATTGGTTGAGGACCTCAAACTGGGCGTGGCCATAGGGAAAAAAGGGACAGGACCCACCTGGGAGGAGGATGATGAACTCCATGGGTCCCAGTTTGTGGCCCAGAGTCAGGATGTGGGTTCAAGGGTTGAGGTTTGGCCTCATCCCCATCTCCCCATTTTCCCGCAGGGCTCCGGGCGGCCGTGACCCTGCTGGAGCGCGGGGGGGATCTCCAGCCCCCCGGGGGGTCCCTGCGCCTCCTCTGCCGAGGCTCTGGGTTCAATTTCGGGGGTGTTGCCATGAGCTGGGTCCGTCAGAGACCCAGGCAGGGGCTGGAGGTCATCGCCTACATCTGCAGTGGTGGCAGAACCTGGTACACGCCATCAGTCAAGCGCCGGTTCATGATCACCAGGGACAATGGGCAGAGTCTGATGACGCTGACCATGACCAACCTCAAGGTCGTGGATTCCACCGCTTATTTCTGTGCCAAGGATGGGGATGATTTTTGTGCTGCTGCTGCTGGTGACGATATTGTCTGTGGTGATGTTGGCCATGGTGGTTTTTCTTGAGTCCCCGTCTTTGAGTTTCCCCCCTGTCCCCAGTCCTGAGATCCTCCACCCAAACCTCAGGCCTTGACCCTTTGTCCCAAATCTCCCCCATTTGCCCCAATGGTCAGCACTGACTCCAAACCCTCCCCTTCTCCTGCCCCAAAACTCAACCATTGGCCCCAAACCTTCACCCCTGGGCTGCAGTTCAGGCCTCCTTAAATCAGGGCCCGGGGAGCTGGGGGGGATTTGGGTGAAATGGGGAAAACAGGGAGAAATTCGGAAGTTGGGGCAACAGGGGCAGACTTTGAGGTAAAATGGCTGAGATTTGATGAAAAGCGCTGATGGTGAGGAGATCAGAGGACTACGGGATATTTGGGAACAAAGTGGAGGGATTTGGGACCAAGACCAGAATCAGCAATAAATGCCACACCAACAGTACCATCACTATTGGCACAGCCACCATCAACACATTTGGCGCAGAAATAGGATCCGGAATCCTCGTCCTTGAGGTTGTTCATGGTCAGCGTCATCGAGCTCTGCCCGTTGTCCCGGGAGATCGTGAACCGACCCTTGACCGATGGCGCGTAGTAGATGGTGCCACCGTTGTCCTTGAGCCCTGCAACAAATTCCAGCCCCTGCCTGGATTTTTGCCGCACCCAGAACATGGAGAAACTCCCGACACTGAACCCGGACCCTCGGTAGAGGAGGCGCAGGGACCCCCCTGGGGGGCTGGAGGTCCCCCCCGCATTTCAGCAGGGTCAAGGCCGCCCGGAGCCCTGCGGGACAAAGGGGAGATGGGGATGAGGGAACGAATCCACCCAAATGTTGATTCCTGCATGCAGATCCTGATGGTTGCCCCAAATTGGGACCCGTGGACTGACCCATCCTCCTCCTGCAACTCCTGCCAGTCATCCCAGGTGGATCCCACAAACTTCTTCTGGCATGGCGACGCCCACTTTGGGTCCATAACCAATCCAGCTTCTCATCCCCATCTCCCCTTTGTCCCGCAGGGCTCCGGGCGGCCGTGATCCTGCTGGAGTGCAGGGGGGGGACCTCCAGCCCCCGGGAGTGTCCCTGCGCCTCCTCTGCCGAGGGGCCGGGTTCAGTTTCGGCAGTTTTGGAATGAGCTGGGTCCACCAGAGACCCGGGCAGGGGCTGGAATTCGTTGCAGGGATCAGCAAAAGTGCTGCCAATATTGGCTACGCGCCGTCGGTCAAGGGCCGGTTCACAATCTCCAGGGACAACGGGCAGAGCTTGGTGACGCTGACCATGAACAACCTCAAGGACGAGGATTCCGGATCCTATTTCTGTGCCAAAGCAGCTGCTGGTGGTGGTGGTGGTTATGGAGCTGGTGCTATTGATGTGCCGTGCATGGCCAGATCCCCATCCAGCACTGCAGGAGCATCCGGGAGCAGGACAGTCGGGACAGACGGACGGACACGAGAGATCTCTGCAGCCAGGTTGTGGCATTTGGGGTTTATTGCAAAGGACGAACTGCAGGGCCCTGCTGGGAGCTGCCAGGCATGGCTGGAGCAGGGCTGAGAGAAGTGAGGGGAGAGAGGATGAGAGGGTCAGAGAGTAAGAGAGTAAAAAAGGTAAATGAATAAAAGGGTGAGAGAATAAAAAGGCTAAGAGAGCGAAAGAGTCAGTGAATAAAATGGTAAGAGTGTAAAAGGGTAAGAACATAAAACTGTAAGAGAATAAAAGGGTAAGAGAGTGAGGTTCCCACCACAACACAATAAATCTTCTTTTCTGTGAAATATTCTAATTCTCACTAACCAATCTGGTCCAATATACAAACCCTACAGCATTTACACACAGCCTATAAGAATCGTTTCATTACCATACTCTATTACATTTTAAACCCTAAAAATTGGTCTTTGGGACCCTTCTGCCAAGCCTAAAACCTGCTCTTTGGAAACCCTACAAACTACTCTTTGGAGTAATTTTAAATCCTAAAAACGCCTCTTTGGAGTAACTTTAAACCCTAAAAACTACACTTTGTAGTATATTTAAACCCTAAAAACTCCTCTTTGGTCCCTTCTGCCACGCTGCTGGGTCTGCTCTGACCCTTGGAGCTGTCTGCAGGCAGAGGGTGTTGTTCCATCAAAAAGGGATCACCTTCAGCCGGCCACGCCGTTGTTTTCCAGTTGTTCAGTCACTGAGGGATCTCAAAGCTTGCTTTCCTTTCAATCTCGCTGATGGTTTCCATATTCTCAAAATCTTTTGCCAGGCAATCACATTGATAAGGCTTTGCTGTTCCATTTTCCCCAACCAGCATCAGCATAAGCACCGTGACCATCGGTGTCCTTGGCACAGAAATAGGATCCGGAATCCTCATCCTTGAGGTTGTTCATGGTCAGTGTCACCGAGCTCTGCCCGTTGTCCTGGGAGATCCTGAGCCGACCCTGCACTGATGGTGCGTAGTCGGTGCTGCCACTGCTGTGGATACTCGTGAGCCACTCCAGCCCCTGCCCGGATCTCTGCCGATACCAGCCCATCTCAAAATTCCAAAAACTGAACCCGGACTCTCGGCAGAGGAGGGGCAGGGACCCCCCGGGAGGCTGGAGGTGCTCCCCGCACTCCAGCAGGGTCACGGCCGCTCCCCCATCCCCAAACCTTCATTGGTTTTGCCCCAGAATCCTTTTTTCTTGCCTCAAATGTCCAGCAGAGGTTTCCTGTATTGAAAAGTTCCTTAAACCCTGCAATTAGCCCCAATCCACCCATTAATTAATTGGACAGCTCTGCCTGATGTTTGCGTCGCCTCATCCCCATCTCCCCTCCGTCCCGCAGGGCTCTGGGCGGCCGTGACCCTGCTGGAGTGCGGGGGGGACCTCCAGCCCCCCGGGGGGTCCCTGCGCCTCCTCTGCAGAGGGTCCGGGTTCAGTTTTGGGAGTTTTTCCATGCAATGGGCCCGACAGAGACCCGGGCAGGGGCTGTAGTGGCCCGCGGTGATCAGCAGCCCTGCAGGTTCCAGGACCGCCTACATGCCGTTGGTCAAGGGCTGGTTCACGATCTCCAGGGTCAACGGGCAGAGCTCGGTGACGCTGACCATGAACAACCTCAAGGACGAGGATTCCGGATCCTATTTCTGTGCCAGGGCTTTTTGTGCTGGTTGTTGGGCTGTTGCTAATCATGGTGACAATGCTGTTGATAGCGTGAAACTTCTCGTTTTTGCTCCTTTCCTATCATTGGATCTCTAAATTTTCTATTTTCATCCCAAACCTGACCTGTTGTCTCAGATGTTGACACTTTGTCCCCATTTGCATCAATGGTCAGCACTGAAACCAAACTCTCGCCTGTTTCTGCCCCAAGACTCAACCATTGCCTCCAAACCTTCACCCTGACCCTTTGTCCAAGCCGCGCCCCCGTTGCACCAACGCTGCCCAATTGGCGCAAAACCCTGCCCTGGGTCTGGCCCCAAACTCAAGTCTTGGCCCAAAATCTCATCCTCGACCCCCGAAAGATCCCAAAGGGTCGAGATTTGGGGTGAAATTGGGCAAATTTTTGCACCAACAGAGTTGGGTTTGGGGCAGAACCAGTCAGGGTTTGGGGTCTTTGTTCACCATGAGTGGAAATGGGGGAGACATTGGACAAACGGTCAAGAGCGGAGATTTGGGAGAAGGACCTGGGGGTTGAGGACAGGAGGGGACACTGAGATGGGGGTGGATCCACCTCAGGCCTCTTCATAATTAGCACCAGGATTGCAATTATCACCAGCAGATTTGGCGCAGAAACAGAATCCGGAATCATCGTCCTTGAGGTTGTTCATGGTCAGCCTCACCGAGCTCTGCCCGTTGTCCCTGGAGATCATGAACCGGCCCTGCACCGATGGCGTGTACCCGGTTCAACCACCATTGTAGCTGATACTCGCGAGCCAATCCAGCCCCTGTCCAGGTCTCTGCCGCACCCAGAGCATGTCGTAGCTCCCAAAACTAAACCCGGACCCTCAGCACAGGACACGCAGAGACCCCCCGGGGGGCTGGAGGTCCCACCCGCAATCCAACAGGGTCACGGCAGCTCAGAGCCCTGGGGGACAAAGGGGAGATGGGGATCAGGAACCTGTTTGGCCGAGGGCCGGAAACTAGGCAAGGCCAGCTAGAAAAAGCGGCAGGACCCACCTGGGAGGAGGATGATGAACTCCATGGGTCCCAGTTTGGGGCCCAGAGTCAGGATTTGGGTCAATGGTTGAGCTTTGGCCTCATCCCCATCTCCCCTTTGTCCCGCAGGGCTCTGGGCGGCCGTGACCCTTCTGGAGTGCGGGGGGGAACTCCAGCCTCCCAGGGGGGTCCCTGACGTTTCTGTGCCGCGCATCTGGGTTTGATTTCGGGAATTTTGGAATGATCTGGATCCGTCAGAGATCCAGGCGGACACTGGAATACAGCAGGTGGCGGCACCTTCTACGCACAATCTGTCAAGGGCCGGTCCAGGATCTCCAGGGACAACAGGCAGAGCTCGGTGACGCTGACCATGAACAACCTCAAGGCCGAGGATTCCGCCGTTTATTTCTGCACAAAACGTGCCAGTAGTAGTTACGGTTCTGAGAGTGCTGCTGCTATTGGGAGCAATGCCGTCAGTGTTCCCACCACCATGATGGTCACCAACTGTCTCCACAGTGACCCTTCCCCCAATCCCCAGCCCCTGACCCCATTCCTGTCCTCGGGCCCCAACCCTCCCCTGGCCCTGCCCCACATTCTCAGCTCCTGGCCCCACACATTAGCTCGGGGCCCACTCAGGGCCATTTTTGCTCTTGGACTGGCCCCGGCCCTTCTGCCAGGATCCCTGGGCTGAATTCGCCCAGCTCTGCCCAAATCTGCGCTGCTGGCCCTGAGCAGCCACCACTGACACAAATCCCAAATTCTGACCAAAATCGGGACCCTGGGCCTAAAACCCTGACCTGCAGAGCAAAGTTTTAGGGCACAAAGAGGAGATTTGGGGTCAGGAGTTGAGGTTTGGGGTCAGCGGGTGAGAATTGGGGCCGAGGCAGAGCAAGGTTGGGATCAATGGTCAAGGGCTGGGTGTGGGCTGGGGGTTTGGGGGAAGGGTCTGGGCAACCGGGACGGGTGGGGGATAAGGGGATGTGGGTGGGAAAACCTTGGGCATCCTCACTACGAGCAGCATGTTCAGGGTAATTATTAGCAGCACACTTGGAGCAGAAATAAACGGCAGAATCCTCATCCTTGACGTTGTTCATGGTCAGCGTCACCGAGTTCTGCCCGGTGTCCCTGGAGATCCTGAACCGGCCCCTGACCGATGGCGCATAGTAAGTGTTGGCACTATTGTACTAGATGCCTGCCACGTATTCCAGCCCCTGCCTGGGTCTCTGGCGGACCCAGTGCATTCCATAATCCCCGAAACTGAAACCGGACCCTCGGCAGAGGAGACGCAGGGACCCCCCTGGGGCTGCAGGTGCCCCCCACACTCCAGCAGGGTCACGGCCGCCCAGAGCCCTGCGGGACAAAGGGGAGAAGGGGATGAGGAACCTGATTGGTGAAGAGTGCCCAAGTTGGCATGGCACGCTTGAAAAAGTGGTGGGACGCACGTGAGAGGAGGATGATGAACTCCAAGGGTCAGAATCTGGGGCCAAGAGTAAGGATTTGTTTCAAGGGTTGAGCTTTGTCCTCATCCCCATCTCCCCTTTGTCCCTCAGGGCTCCGGGCGGCCGTGACCCTCCTGGAGTGCGGGGGGGACCTCCAGCCCCCTGGGGCGTCCCTGCGCCTCCTCTGCCGAGGGTCTGGGTTCAATTTTGGCAGTTTTGGGATGGGCTGGCATCGCCAGAGACCCAGACAGGGGCTGGAAGCAGTCGCCAGTATCAGGTGGCAGCGCCTACTACGCGCCATCGGTCAAGGGCCGGGTCACGATCTCCAGGGACAACGGGCAATCTTCGGTGACGCTGACCATGAACAACCTCAAGGACGATGATTCTTCCACCTATTTCTGTGCCAAATCTTACAATACAGGAAGCTCTTATGCTGCTCCTTATATTGGCCATTCCGGTGGTGGCACCACCCCATCAGAGCCCCTCTTGTCCCCAGACCTAGACCCTTCCCCCAAACCTCAGCCCTTGACCCTTTGTCCCAAATCTCCCCCATTTGCACCAATGGTCAGCTCTGACCCCAAACCCTGCCCTGCTCCTGCCCCAAAAATCAACCATTGGCACCAAACATTCAAACACGTCCCCCAGTTCAGGCCTTGCTCTCCAAGAGTTCCCATTTCTGACTGTGCTCGATCAGCCAATCAGAGTTCAGGGAGCTGGGGGAGATTTGAGTGAAATGGGCAAAATTGGGGAAACTCCAGGGCTGCGGCAACAGGGGCAGAGATTGGGGGAATATAGCCAAGATTTGAGGAGAAGGGCTGGGATTTTGGGGAAGAATCTGTGGCGATTGGAGACATCTGGTGACCATCAAGGGCATCGGATCGCTGAGAGCATCATCAATAAAAACATAATCAGCACCCCAATATTTATGACGTCTGGCACAGAAATAGGATCCGGAATCCTCGTCCTTGAGGTTGTTCATGGTCAGCGTCACCGAGCTCTGCCCGTTGTCCCTGGAGATCCTGAACCGACCCTGCACCGACGGACTGTAGATGGTGTAGCCTCCATTGTAGGTGATGTGGGCGACAAACTCCAGCCCCTGCCCGGGTCTCTGGCGCACCCAGAACACGTCGTGATTGGCCAGAGTGAACCCAGAGCCGATGCAGAGCAACGTCAGGGACCCCCCAGGGGGCTGGAGGTGCCCCCCGCACTCCAGCAGGGTCACGGCCGCCCGGAGCCCTGCGGGACAAAGGGGAGATGGGGATGGGGCGATGCAAAAGCCAGGTGGAGCTGTCGAATTAATTAATGTGTGGATTGGGGCTAATTGCAGGGTTTAAGGAACTTTACAATAATGGAAACCTCTGTAGAATATTTTAGTCCAAAGGGAATTTGGGGCAAAACTGGGGAAGGGTTGGGGATTGGGGAGTGGCCGTGACCCTGCTGGAGTGCGGGGGGGACCTCCAGCCCCCCGGGGGGTCCCTGCACCTCCTCTGCCGAGGGTCCAGGTTCGATTTTGGGAGTTTTTCCATGGAATGTGTGCGACAGAGACCCGGGCAGGGGCTGGAGTTGATCGCAGCGATCTGGAGCAATGGTGCCATCTACTACGCGGCGTCGGTCAAGGGCCCGTTCACGATCTCCAGGGACAACGGGCAGAGCTCGGTGACGCTGACCATGAAAAACCTAAAGGACCAGGACTCCGGATTCTATCTCTGTGCCAAGGATGCTGATGGTTACGGTGCTGCTCCTAATGCTGGTTGGGGATGGGGCCATGGTCGGCAATCTCAGTATAACAAGCAGCATAAGCGCCACCAGTACCAGGACATTTCCCACAGAAACAGGATCCGGAGGGACCAAGAGGTGAGATTTGGGGCCAGAGCAGGGCAGGGTTGGGACGCAGGTCAGGAGTGGAGTCTGGGGTTGGAGGGAATGATCGGGGGCACAGGGACAGGAACAGGGGTAAGGACACCACCACCAACATCAGCATCAGAAGGAGCACAACAACTGTAAGCACCCTTGGTGCAGAAATAGGATCCGGAATCCTCGTCCTTGAGGTTGTTCATGGTCAGCGTCACCGAGCTCTGCCCGTTGTCCCTGGAGATCCTGAAACGACCCTTGACCGATGGCGCATAGCCAATGTTGCCACTGTTGTTGCTGATCCCTGCCATGAATTTCAGCCCCTTCCCTAGTCTTTGACGCATCCAGCCCATGTTGAAATTCCCGAAATCAAACCCGGACCTTCGGCACAGCAACATCAGGGACCCCCCGGGGGGGTTGGAGGTCCCCCCCCGCACTCCAGCAGGGTCACGGCCTCCCGGAGCCCTGTGGCACAAAGGGGAGATGGGGATGAGAAACCTGATTGGCTCTGGGCCTTCAGTGGGTGTGGCCAGCTGGAAAAAGGGATGAGACCCACCTGGGAGGGTGACCAGGAGCAGGAGGAGAAGAACAAATTGTCACAACCTGGGGCCAATTATTGGGATTTTGGCGTCAAGAGTTGAGCTTAGGCCATCCCCATCTCCCCTTTGTCCCGCAGGGCTCCGGGCGGCCGTGACCCTGCTGGAGTGCGGGGGGGACCTCCAGCCCCTCGGGGGGTCCCTGCGCCTCCTCTGCCGAGGGTTCGGGTACAGTTTTGGCAGTTTTGCCATGCACTGGTTCTGATAGAGACCCAGGCAGGGGCTGGAATGGGTCGCGGGGATGAGGAACGATCCAGCACCGGGTACACGGATTCAGTCCAGGGCCAGTTCAGGATCTCCAGGGACAACCGGGAGAGCTCGGTGACGCTGACCACGAACAACCTCAAGGACGAGGATTCCGGATCCTATTTCTGTGCCAAACGTGCTTATGCTGATAATTGGGGCCCTCCTGCTATTGGTAAATGCACCATTGGTGGATCCATTCCCATCTCAGTGTCCCCACCTGTCCCCAAAGACGAAGACCCTTCCCCCACACCCAAGTCCCAGGTCTTCCCCCTTTTTCCCAGATCTGCCCCCTTTGCCCCAATGGCGACCAAAGACCCCAAACCCCCAACTGGTTCTGCCACAAACCTGCCTGCTTTGGCCCCAAAACTCACCCGATTCTGCCCCAAATCCCCACTCTGGGCTCCCAGACGCAGCCGCTGGCCCAAACCTCACCCGCTGTCCCCAAATCTCGACCTCTTGGGCACTTTTTGGGCATGAGGGTGAGATTTGGGGCCAAGAATTGAGTTTGGGGCCAGACCCAGGGGAGGGTTTGGGGCCAATGGGCAACGTTGGGGGCAAAGGGGGCGGGGTTGGGACAAAGGGTCTGGGGTGGGTCAGGGGGGTTTGGGGAAGGGTCTGGGGACAGCTGGGGACAGGGACGGGGCTGAAACCGCAAACACCCACCCAACCACCGGGAGTGAAACCAATGGCATGGGCGGCATTCCAGCCACCATAGGAATCCTTGGCACAGAAATAGGATCCGGAATCCTTGTCCTTGAGGCTGTTCATGGCCAGCATCACCAAGCTCTGCCCGGTTTCCCTGGAGATCCTGAACCGGCCCTGGACTGAATCTCCATAGTGGGTGGTGCCAGCAGTGCTGATCTGTGCTACGACCTCCAGCTCCTGCCCGGGTCTCTGGCGGACCCAGCCCATCCCAAAACTGCCGAAATCGAACCCGGACCCTCGGCAGAGGAGGTGCAGGGACCCCCCGGGGGGCTGGAGGTCCCCTCCACACTCCAGCAGGGTCACGGCCGCCTGGAGCCCTGCGGGAAAAAGGGGAGATGGGGATGGGCCAAAGCTCAAACCTTGAACCAAATCCTGACTCTGGGCCCCAAATTGGGACCCTTGGAGTTCATCATCCTCCTCCCAGCTGGGTCCCGACCCTTTTCCAAACTGGCCACACCCACTTTGAGGCCTTCGACCAATCAGGTTTCCCATCCCCATCTCCCCTTTGTCCCGCAGGGCTCCGGGCGGCCGTGACCGTGCTGGAGTGCGGGGGGGACCTCCAGCCCCCCGGGGGTCCCTGACGTTGCTGTGCCACGCCTCTGGGTTTGATTTTTGCAGTTTTGGAATGTTCTGGATCCGACAGAAATCTGGGAAGACCCGGGAATACATCGCCAGTATCGACAGCAGTGGTGGTTACACCGCCTACGCGCCATCGGTGCAGGGCTGGTTCAGGATCTCCAGGGGCAACGGGCAGAGGTCGGTGATGCTGACCATGAGCAACCTCAAGGACGAGGATTCCACAGTTTATTTCTGTGCCAAACGTAGCAGTAATGGTTATGGTTGTGCTGGTCCCGCTCATATTGACAAGTCCTGCCGTGGCCCCAGCCCCATTGCAGTCCCAAGTGCCCACAAATTCCAGAAATCCTGCCCCGACTCCCAGCTCTGTTTCTGAAATCTTCACCAGTTGCTTCCAAACTCCGCCCCTTTTGCCCCAACTCCTGAATTTCTCCCAGTTTTTCCCAATTCACCCAAATCACCACCAGTTCCCTGGGCCCTGATTGGAGCAGGCCTGAACTGGAGGCCAGGTGTGAAGGTTTGGGGTCAATGGTTGAGTTTTGGGGCAGGAGCGGGGCATGGTTTGGGGTCAGTGCTGACCATTGGGGCAAATAGGGGAGATTTGAGACGAAGGGTCAAGGACTGAGGTTTGCGGGGGAAGAGTCTGGGTCTGGGGACAGGTGGGACTTGGAGGTTGGTGTGGATCCACAACTGGTGTCTTCATCAGAAGCAGCAGCACTCCAATCATTATCATAGCCAGATTTGGAGCAGAAATAGGATCCGGAATCCTCGTCCTTGAGGTTGTTCATGGTCAACGTCACCGAGCTCTGCCCGTTGTCCCTGGAGATCGTGAACCGGCCCTGCACCGATGGCGCATACGCGGTGTAGGAACCACTGCTCCAGATCGCTGCAACGTATTCCAGCCCCTGCCCGGGTTTCTGACGCATCCAGAGCATGGAGAAACTCCCGAAACTGAACTCGGACCCCCGGCAGAGGAGGCGCAGGGACCCCCCTGGGGGCTGTAGGTCCCCCCCGCACTCCAGCAGGGCCACGGCCGTCCGGAGCCCTGCGGGACAAAGGGGAGATGGGGATGGGGCGATGCAAAGGTTCAGCAGAGCTGTCCAATTAATTAATGGATGGATTTGCTCTAATTGCAGGGTTTAGAGAACTTTTCCATACAGGAAATTTCTGTTGGACATTTGAGGCCAGACAAAGGAATTTGGGAGAAAACCAGTGAAGGTTTAAGAATGCGGGAGCGGCCGTGACCCTGCTGGAGTGCAGGGGGGACCTCCAGCCCCCCGGGGGGTCCCTGCGCCTCCTCTTCCAAGGGTCCGGTTTCGACTTTGGGAGTTTTGGAATGTTCTGGATCCGCCAGAGACACGGGAAGGGGCTGCAATGGGTCGCAGGGATCTACAGCACTGGTGGTTACACCGAGTACGCGCTGTCGGTCAAGGGCTGGTTCAGGATCTCCAGGGACAACGGGCAGAGCTCGGTGACGCTGACCATGAACAACCTCAAGAACCAGGATTCCGGATCCTATTTCTGCGCCAAGGTTGCTGGTGCCAGTTGGGGTAATGATGTCTCTGCTCTTGGCCTCAACCCCTTGACTGGGTCCCCTCCTGTCCCCAGTTCCCAGACCCTTCCCCCAAATCTCAGCCCTTCACCCCATTCTTGACCCTTTGTCCCAGATTACCCCCATTTCCAACACCACCAACCATGAAGCAAAAACCCTCAAACGTGTTCTGCCTCAAATCCAACAAAGTTGGCAAAAATACTCGCCCAATTCTTCCCGAAGTCCCCACTTTGTGCTCCCAGCCACAGCCACTCACATGAGTTGTGATCCTTTGTCCGCAAATCGGGACCCTTGGCCTCAAACCCCGACCTTCAGAGCAAAGTTTTGGGGAACAAAGAGGAGATTTGGGGTGAGGAGTTGTGGTTTGGGGTCAGCGGGTGAGAACTGGGGACGAGGCAGAGCAAGCTTGGGATAATTGGTCAAGGGCTGGGTGTGGGCTGGGGGTTTGGGGGAAGGGTCTGGTCAACGTGGATGGGGGAACATGGGGATGGACGTGGCACTGTCACTACCAGAAGGATTACCAGCATCAGCATCCCTGGCACAGAAATAGGATCTGGAATCCTCGCCCTTGATGTTGTTCATGGTCAGCATCACCGAGCTCTGCCCATTGTCCCTGGAGATCGTGAACCGGCCCTGGACTGATGGCGCGTACCAGGTGCTGCCACCATTGCTGTTGATCCCTGCGATGTATTCCAAACCCTGCCCGGGTCTCTGGCGCATCCAGAACATTCCATAATCCCCAAAACTGAACCCGGACCCTCGGCAGAGGAGGCACAGGGACCCCCCGGGGGGCTGGAGGTCCCCCCCGCACTCTGCAGGGTCACAGCATCTGACTCCATGATTCAGAATGCTGAACTATTGCTCTATTAAATCTCTACTATATTACATTAATATTATATTTTATTACATTAAAACAATATTTTATCTCATTATTACTATATTACATCTCATTAATATTATATTATATCTCATCAATACTATATTATATCTCATTAATTCGATATTATATCCCAAAAATACAATACTATATCTCATTAATTCTATATTATATCTCATTAATACTATATTACATCTCATTAATGCTATATAATATCTCATTAATTCTATATTATATCTCATTAATACTATATTGCATTTATACTAAAGAGATACAAAAAATTCCGTACAAAAGACCCTAAAATATCCTGAAGAAACCCCGCGAGTGACTGACAGAGCCAGGTCACGGCCTGGAGCCCATTGGCCAAGGAAACAAAACAATCTGCAGCAGAACCCAAATGATGAATCCCTGGCGGGGAACAATCCCCCTGACACATTCCACACCTGCA
Organism: Melozone crissalis; assembly: GCF_028551555.1. NCBI lineage: Eukaryota > Metazoa > Chordata > Aves > Passeriformes > Passerellidae > Melozone > Melozone crissalis. The sequence continues at coordinate 4,883,572 of NW_026535856.1, forward strand.
GAAACAGCAGGAGCAGCGAGGAGAGATGGGAATTGTTTCATCTTCTTCTTCTTCCTGAGCTGCTCCAGGAAAAATAGTTAGAGAGGGAGAGAGAGACAGACAGAGAGAGAGGGAGAGAGAGGATGGTCTCTGACTCTGAGCAGGGAACGAGAATGGCACAGCCAGGCCCCGTGCCCATCTCCCCTTTGTCCCGCAGGGCTCCGGGTGGCCGTGACCCTGCTGGAGTGAGGGGGGGACCTCCAGCCCTCCGGGGGTTCCCTGCGCCTCCTCTGCCGAGGGTCTGGGTTCAGTTTCGGGAGTTTTGGAATGAGCTGGGTCCGCCAGAAACCCGGGCAGGTGCTGGACTGGGTTGCGAGTATCCACAGCAGTGGCAGCGCCTACTACGCGCCATCGGTCAAGGGTCGGTTCACGATCTCCAGGGACAACGGGCAGAGCTCGGTGATGCTGACCATGGAAAACCTCAAGGACGAGGATTCGGGATCCTATTTCTGTGGCAGAAGTGTTGTTGGTAGTGCTGGTTGGAACGCTGCTGCAGGCATTGGTCACTCTCATATTTAGGTTGCATTTGGCTGTGTTCCTGTTCCCCGGTCCGCTCTCTGCACATTACCACAAAGTGGACTAAAATCTTAACCCTTGGCTTGAAGTATCGACTTTTATAACAAGGTTTTGGGGCATAAAGTGGAGATTTGGGGTCGGGAGTTGTGGTTTGGGGTCAGCGGGTGAGAATTAGGGCCGAGGCAGAGCAAGGTTGGGATCGATGGTCAAGGGCTGGGTGGGGGCTGGGGGTTTGGGGGAAGGGTCTAGGGAACGGGGATGGGGGGGGACATGGGGATGGGGACACAACCATCATCATCTCCCCTATTAGCAACAGCACTACCAGCACCAGTATCAGCAGATTTTCCGCAAAAATAGACGGAATCCTCGTCCTTGAGGTTGTTCATGGTCAGCATCACCGAGCTCTACCCGTTGTCCCTGGAGATCGTGACCCGGCCCTTGGCCGATGGTGCATAGTATGTGCCGCCACCATCGCTGTAGATCCCTGCGACGTATTCCAAACCCTGCCCAGGTCTCTGGCAGATCCAGTACATTCCATAATCCCCAAAATTGAACCCAGATGCGCGGCACAGCAACGTCAGGGACCCCCCAGGGGGCTGGAGGTCCCCCCCGCACTCCAGCAGCGTCACGGCCGCCCGGAGCCCTGCGGGACAAAGGGGAGATTGGGATGTTGCCAAAGCTCAACCCTTGACCCCAATCCTGACCCTTGGCCCCAAATTGGGACCCTTGGCCTTCATCATTCTCCCCCCAGGAGGATTCTACTCCTTTGTCCAGCTGGCCACACCCACTTGGGGGCCCTTGACCAATCAGAGTTTTGATTTCCATCCTCTCCCCTTTCTCCCGCAGGGCTCCGGGCGGCCGTGACCCTGCTGGAGTGTGGGGGGGACCTCCAGCCCCCCGGGGGGTCCCTGCGCCTCCTCTGCCGGGGGTCTGGGTTCAGTTTCGGCAGTTTTGGGATGGGCTGGGTTCGTCAGAGTCCTGGGCAGGGGCTGGAATGGGTCGCGGGGATCAGGTACGATGGTGGCAGCGGATTCAGTCAAGGGCCGGTTCACGATCTCCAGGGACAACGGGCAGAGCTCGGTGACACTGACCATGAACAACCTCAAGGACGAGGATTCTGGATCCTATTTCTGTGCCAAATGTTCTTTTACTTCTGGTGCTGGTTGGGGTGCTGCTGCTTTTGTTTATCATTTTCTTCCTGTCCCCATGCCCCAGAACCTTCCCTCCAACCCCTGTCCCCACTCCTGAGCCTTTGTCCCAACCTTGCCCTGCTCTTGCCCCAAATCTCAGCTCTTGGCCCCAAATCACGGCCGGTTTCACCCTGAGGTCAGCCTTGTCCCACAAATCCCAAAGATTTTTTCCCAACTGGACCCATTCTGGCCCAAAATTGCAGCGGTGAAACTGAGTCACAGCCACAGACCCAAATCAAGCCCATTTTCACCAAATCTCGACCATTTGCACCCAGATTTGGGGACCTTGGTTGAGACTCGGACCCAATAGCTGAGGTTTGGGGCCAAGAGCTGAGATTTGGGGCTAAAGCAGGGCAGGGTTGGGCCAAAGGGTCAGGAGTGGGGTCAGGGGCTGGGGTGTGGGGGAAAGGTCTGGAAAACGGGAACAGATGGGGACACAGGGATTGGGCCATGGTCAAAGTCATAGACAGCAGCAACCCAACTACTATAGGCAGATTTCCCGCAGAAATAAACGGCGGAATCCTCGTCCTTGAGGTTGTTCATGGTCAGCGTCACCGAGCTCTGCCCGTTGTCCCTGGAGATCCTGAACCGGCCCTGCACCGACAACACGTACCAGGTGGTGCTGCCAGTGTTGATATAGGCGACGTATTCCAGTCCCTGCCCAGGTCTCTGGCGGATCCATTCAAAGTCAGAACTGCCAAAATCGAACCCGGACCCTCGGCAGAGGAGGCGCAGGGACCCTCCGGGGGGCTGGAGGTCCCCCCCTGCACTCCAGCAGGGTCACGGCCACCCGGAGCCCTGCGGGACAAAGGGGAGATGGGGATGAGGGAAAAAATCCATCCAAATGTTGATTCTTGCATGCAGATCCTGGTGTTGGCCCCAGATTGTGGCACTTTCTCCTCCTCCCGATCCTGCTGGCTTTCCCAGGGGGCTCGAGGACCCGTTTTGGATCTGGTAACCCCCAGCCGGACCCACACCTGGATCCGGGGCCTCATCCCCATCTCCCCTCTGTCCCGCAGGGCTCCAGGCGGCCGTGACCCTGCTGGAGTCTGGGGGGGGACCTCCAGCCCCCTGGGGGGTCCCTGACATTGCTGTGCCAAACATCTGGCTTCAATTTCACAAAATCTGCAATGTTCTGGATCCGCCAGAGACCCGGGCAGGGGCTGGAATACGTCGCGGGGATCAACGGTCATGGTTCCACCCCCAGATACGCGCCATCGGTCAAGGGACGGGTCAGGATCTCCAGGGACAACGGGCAGAGCTCGGTGACGCTAACCATGAACAATCTCAAACACGAGGATTTCGGATCCTATTTCTGTGCCAAAAACGCCTATGATGGTTGGGGTTGGGAGGCTCATCCTGCTGGTTCTAATTTTGGTCTTGTCCCCATCCCTGTTCCCCAGGTCCTTCCCTCAAACCCTTGACCCCATTGTTGACCCCCACGGACCCAAATCCATCCCATTTTCCCCAAATCTCGACCATTTGCACCCAGGTTTGGGGACATTGGTTCAGCCTTGGAGCCAAGAGCTGAGGTTTGGGGCCAGGAGCTGAGATTGGGGCAAAAGGTTCAGATTTGGGGCCCAGAACGAAGATTTGGGGCCCAGAATGAAGATTTGGGGCCAAGAATGGAGATTTGGGGCCGGGAGTGGAGATTTGGGGCCGGGAGTGGAGATTTGGGGTCAGAAGTGGAGATTTGGGGCCCAGAACAAAAATCTGGGACCAAGAACGAAGATTTGGGGCTAAGAACAAAGATTTGGGGCCAGGAATGAAGATTTGGGGCCACAGGCTGAGATTTGGGGCTACGACTGCAGATTTGGGGCCAAGAATGGAGATTTGGGGCCAGGAGTGGGGATTTGGGGCCAAGAACGAAGATTTGGAGTGGGAGTTGAGATTTGGGGTGTAAGGCTGAGATTTGGGGTGAAGAACCAAGATTTGGGGATCAGAGCTGAGATTTGGGGCCAAGAATGAGGATTTGGGGTGAAGAGTGAGGATTTGGGGTGAAGAATTTTTATTTTATTTTATTTTATTTTATTTTATTATTTTTTTTATTATTATTTTATTGTATTTTATTTCGGTTTTTTTATTTAATTTTATTTTATTATTTTATTTTATAATAATTTATTTTGTTTTAATTTTTTTAATATATTATTTTATTTTATTTTCATTTATTATTTGATTTTATTTTACTTGATTTTATTTTATTTTGATTTATTTTATTATTTTATTTTATTTTATTTTACTTCATTGTATTTCATTTTATTTTATTTTATTTTATTATTTTATTTTATTTTATCTGATTTTATTTTTTTCTTTTTATTCCTCTTTTAGCTTAATTTAATTTTTATTTTATTTTATTTTATTTTATTTTATTTTATTTTACTTTACTTTATTTTGGATTTTTTTATTATTTTATTTTAATTTTTTATTTTATTTTTTATTGTATTTTATTTTTTTTATTTTATTTTATTTTATCTTATTTTATTTTATTATTTTATTTTATTTTTTTTATTTTTGTTTTATTTTATTTTACTTTTTTTTATTCCTCTTTTAGTTTAATTTATTTTATTATTTTATTTTATTTTATTTCATTTCATTTTATTTTGTTTTGTTTTATTTTATTATTTTATTTTATTTTAATTTATCATTTTTTTACTTTATTTTACTTTATTTTATTTTACTTTATTATATTTAATTTTTTTAATTTATTTTTTTATTTTACTTTTTTATTTTATTTCATTTTATTTCATTTTATTTCATTTAATTCATTATTTTATTTTATTTTTCTTTTTTATTCCTATTTTGGTTTCATTTAATTTTTTTTTTCTTTTATTTGATTTTTCTTTTATTTTCTTTTTCTTTTTTTATTCTCATTTAAGTTTGATATCATTTTATTTTTATTTTATTTCTATTTTCTAACATAATTTTATAGTGATTTTATTTTTAAATCTAGTTTAAACTTTAATTTCAATATAATTTTATTTCTATTTGTAATTTTTATTTTATATTTTCATTTTAAACTCATTTGAACTTATTTAAATTTTAATTACAATTGCAAGTATAATTTCATTTTTTAATTTCATATTAAATTTATTTTTCTTTTAATTTTCCTTTTCTTTTCCAATTAAATTTCAATTTAATTTAAATTTCAATAAAATAAAATAAAATAATAATTTTATTTTAATGATTATTTTATTTGGAATTTTATTTTTTACTATAATTCACTTTGAATTTTTTTCATATTTTTAATATCAATTTTAATTTTATTTTTTCTCTTGATTTTAATTTCTTATTGCATTTTCCATTAAAATTTTATTTCTAAATTTATTTGAAGTTAATTTCCTTTTTCCTATTCACATCATTTTCATTTTATTTTTTTATTGTGTTTTCAATTTTATCTTAATTTCAAAATGGAATTTCAGCCTCAATTTTACCTTTAAGTTCCTTTTTAATTTATATATTTATTTTATCTTGTTTAATTTTATTTTACTTTTATTTTATTTTTATTTCTTTTTTATTTTTAATTGACTTTCGATTTTGATTTATTTCACTTTAATTTAAAATGATATGTTTATTGATAACTTTAATTTTATTTAAAAATTTATATTTTTATTTCCATTTTTAATTAAGTCATATAGTAAATTTTGTCGGTAAGTTTATTTTTATTTAATTTCATTTAAAGTTTAATTTTAATTTTAATTTTCCTTTTAATTTTTATTTTTATTGAATTTTAATTCTTGCCAATTTTGGAACTTTTAATTCCGATTTTTGTGATTTTCTGTTATTATTGGTTTCCAGGTGAATTTTTTAATTTAATTACGATTTTATTTAATTTAACTTAATTTAATTAATTTTAGTTTAATTTAGATTATTTCTATTTTATTTTATTTTAATTGAGTTTATTTTCGTTTAATTTAATTGATTTGAAGTTTTATTTTGTTTTATTTCCTTTTTGTTTAACAAAGTTGAAGTAAATTAAATTATTATAAATTTAAATGAATTTCAATTTAAAGCAAATTTATTTTATTTTATTTCTTATTTAATTTTATTTTATTTTTATTGAGTTTATTTTAGTATAATTTAATTTATTTGAGGTCTTCTTTTGTTTTATTTCCTTCTTATTTTACAAAGTTTCGGTAAATTAAATTGTTTTAAATTTAAATGAATTTAAATTAAATTTATTTCATTTTATATCTTATTTTAGTTTATTTTATCTTTATTGAGCTTATTTTTGTTTAATTTAATTGATTTGAAGTTTTATTTTGTTTTATTTCCTTTTTATTTAACGAAGTTGAAGCAAATTAAATTATTTTAAATTTAAATGAATTTCAATTTAAAAGAAATTTATTTTATTTTATTTTTTTATTTTATTTTATTTTTATTGAGTTTATTTTAGTTTAATTTAATTGATTTGAGGTCTTATTTTGTTTTATTTCCTTTTTATTTAGCAAAGTTTCAGTAAATTAAATTATTTTTAATTGAAATGAATTTGAATTTAAAGTCAATTTTTTTTTTAATTCAATTTTAATTAATTACTTCCATCATTAATTTATAAACTTTGTTTATTTGAGGTTTATTAATGACAATATTTTTCATTTATATTTTTATTTTTATAATAATAACAGTAATAATAATAAAAACAACAACAATAATAATTTTAATAATAATAGTAATAATAGTAATAATAAAAAATAATAATAATTATATTAATAATAATATAATACTAAAAAAATAAAATATTTATTTTATTTTATTTTATTTTTATTTTTTTAAATTCTATTTTTAATTAATTACTTCCATCATTAATTTGTTAACTTTGTTTATATGAGGTTTATGAATGGCAATATTTTTAATTTATATTTTTATTTTGGTAATAATAATAATAATAATAATAATAATAATAATAATAATAATTTAATAAAATATAATAATAATAGTAGTAACAATAATAATAAAATACAACAACAACAACAACAACAACAACAATAATAATAATAATAATAATAAAATTATAATAATAAATATAGTAATAAATATAATAATAGTAAATATAATAATAATAATAATAACACAGTAAATTTTTTCTTTTTAATTGGTTTTATTTCTATTATTTTTATTTCTTATTCTAATATTTGGCCAGGTTCCTTCCTCGCTAACATTTATTAACATCAATTAAAGTCAATGACCGTTTATTAATGGCTATTAATTAATATTATTTCAATCCAAAATAAAAGAATTCCATTTTCTTCTGGGTTTTCTTCGTTCTTTTCGTTTTTTCCCTTTGGGGATCAATGAAAGAAAATGGAATTAAAGGGAATAAAAGAATTGTAATCAAATCAATGGAAAATTGAAAAAAAAATCAAAATTAAATAGAAAATTCAGTGAAATAAAATAAAATAATTCAATGTAATTGATGTGGTTTTTATTTTATTTTCCTTTATTTTATTACAAGCTATTCGTTTATCATTATTCGCATTTTGATTTAATTGAATTTATTAAGATTTATTTTTATTATTTTCATTATTCACAAAAAATTTATTTTATTTATATTTGTTTTTATTCATTACAGCGTATTCTTTATACGCGTTTATGCGAATGGATTTTTAAAATATTGAAATTAAAATGAATTTGAATTAAAATTAAAATGAAATCATTAATTTAAATTTTAAAAATTTTGAATTTTAAATGAACCAAAATTGAATCTAGAATTAAATTTAAATGAAATTAAAATAAATAAAAAAAATAGAATAGGATAGAATAGAATAAAATAAAATAATGTAAAATAAAATAAAATAATGAAATAAAAAAATATAATATAATAAATTATGAAAAAAATAAAATAGAATAAAGTAAAATAAAATAAAATAATAAATTAAATAAAAATAAAATAAAATAAATAAAATAAAATAAAATAAAATAGAATAAATTAAAATAAAATAAAATAATAAATTAAAATAAAATAAAATAAAATAAAATAAAATAAAGTAAAATAAGATAAAATAAAGTAAAATAAAATAAAATTATACATTAAAATAAAATAAAATATTAATAAAATAAAATAAAATAAAATAAAATAGAGTAAAGTAAAATAAAATAAAATAATATCTTAAAATAAAATAAAATAAAATAAAATTAAATACGATTAAAAATAAATGGGAGAAAACAAAGTAATCAGAAAAAAACAATGAAATAAAAATGAAAAAAAAGAAATCTAATAGGAAATAAACAGAATAAGTGGAATTAATAATTTGTATTTTTAAAATAAAAAATTGTATTCAATCCGAAAGAAAGGGCGAGATTAGGAATTGAAAAAAGGGAATGAAAATAAATTTATAAAAATAGAAAATGGCAAAAACAGAGGCAGGAAATTGATGCAAATTAGGGAGGAAATGGGGGGAAAAGAGAAATAAAAATCAATTAAAGCAGAGGAATTAAAAACAAATAAAGGAGATTAATTGAAATCAATTTGATAAAATAAAATTTATTCAAGGAAGGGATGAAAATCCAGGAATTAAATCCCAAAATTCGATAAAATACAAGAATAGGAATTTAATTTAATTTAATTTAATTTAATTTAATTCGATTTTATTTTTTAAATAAATTTTAATCTTATCAGTGATTTATTATTATAAAAAATTCAAAATAAATTTATAGGAAATTGAACTATTAGAAAATTGATATTGAGACAAATTAATTTATAACAATGTTTAGATTTTTAATAAATAAAAATACAAACTTGTATTGGTAGAATTTATTAATTTATGATAATCGGAATAAATAGAATAAATTGGTATATCTTTATTAATTTCAAATTTTATAGTTTTTATTTAAAAAATGGATCAACTTATATTAATGGAAATTAATGCAATAAATTAATTGGCTTTAGTAATTGAAGTAAATGTTTAATTCAAACATTTATAAATTTATATTAATTTGAAACAATAAAATAAATTTATAGGTTTTTATTGATTGAGAAAATTTCTAAGAATTTATTCATAAAATTAATAAATTTTTATTTTTTTAAACGAATAAAACATATTAATAGGCTTTCATTAATTGAAATAATATTTTATTGGAAAAATTATAAATTGATATTAATTGAAATAAATAGTTAGAAAAATTAAAATTTGTCTTAATTAAAAATAAGTTTATATTACTTGAAATTAATTTAATTACAATAAACAAACCCCAATTAAACGAAATAAAACTGCAGTTGATTCCAATTAAACTAAACAAACCAAACGCCAAAAAAAGGAATCAAAATAGCGATAAAATCCCAAATCAATTAATTATAATTTAAAAATTAATTAAAATAAACCCAAATCCGCAGTTTCCCGCCTCCTCCTCACCAGCGGCAGCTGATTGGTCGAGAGAAAAGGGCGGAGACCAATCAGCGCCGTGCGCGGGAAGAGCGCCCTTGGGGGGGAAAATCTGCCCAGCGACGGCTTCTCATTGGTCCGGAGGCGCCCCGGGGAACCAATCAGAGGCAGGGATCCCCGAGACATGGCCGCGAATTCACTGAGGGCGCCCCCAAACCCCCCGAAAATCGCCCCAAAATCCCTTTTAGGACCCTTAAAATCCCCTCAGAACTCACAAAATCGCCCCAAAATCTCTTCCAGGAGCCCAAAAATGCCCTCAGAGTCCCAAATTCCCCTTAAAATCTCTTCAGAAACCCCAAAATTCACCAAAAATGCTCTCAGAGCTCCAAAATCCCCTCAGAAATCCAAAATCCCCTAAAATCCCTTCAGAGCCCCCAAATCGCCCCAAAATCCCCTCAGGGACCACCCAAAAAAAATCCCCGAATCACTTCCTGGACTCCAAAATCCCCCCAGAAACCTCAAATGACAAAATAATTCCTTTCAAGACCCCAAAATCCACTCAGAACACCCAAATTTGCCCCAAAATCCCCTCAGAGACCCCAAATCGCCCCAAAATGCCCCCAAAAATTCCCTCAGAGACCCCAAAACCGCCCCAAAATCCCTTCCATGACCCCAAAATCCCCAAATCCCTTTCAGGACCCCCCAGAATCCCACTCAGAACCCACAAAATCCACCCAACATCCTCCTGGGACCCCCTCAAAATCCCCAAATCTCCCCAAAATCTTCTGGGCCCCCCCCAAAACAATCCCCCAAAATCACCCAAAAACTGCTCGGGACCCCAAATCTGCCCGAAATCCCCCGAAATTCCCCCTCAAGACACCCAAAAACCCTCCTGGGACCCCCTAAAAATCTCCAAATCTCCCCCATAAATCCCAAAACGCTCCAAAAAAACCCCAAACGCCCCCCAAAACCCCCTCCCAAATGCCCCCAAAATTCAAAACCCCCCCAATATCCCAAATTTCCCCCCAAATTCCCCCCCCCTCAAAAAATTGGGAAAAATCCCAAATCCCCCCCAAAATTCGCTAAAATCCCCCCCAAAATCACCAAATTCCCCCAAATTTCCCCCCAAAATCCCCCTCAAAAAATCCCAAATCCCCCCCCCCCAAAATTCGCTAAAATCCCCCCCAAAATCACCAAATTCCCCCAAATTTCCCCAAAATCCCCCCGAAAAATCCCAATTCCCCCAAAATTCGCTAAAATCCCCCCCAAAATCACCAAATTCCCCCAAATTTCCCCCCAAAATCCCCCTCAAAAAATCCCAAATCCCCCCCCAAATTCGCTAAAATCCCCCCAAAATCACCAAATTCCCCCAAATTTCCCCAAAATCCCCCAAAAAAATTCCCCCCGAAAAATCCCAATTCCCCCCCAAAATTCGCTAAAATCCCCCCCAAAATCACCAAATTCCCCCAAATTTCCCCCCAAAATCCCCCCAAAATTCCCCCTGAAAAATCCCAAATCCCCCCCAAAATTCGCTAAAATCCCCCCCAAAATCACCAAATTCCCCCAAATTTCCCCAAAAATCCCCCTAAAATTCCCCCCGAAAAATCCCAATTCCCCCCCAAAATTCGCTAAAATCCCCCCCAAAATCACCAAATTCCCCCAAATTTCCCCCCAAAATCCCCCCAAAATTCCCCCCGAAAAATCCCAATTCCCCCCCCAAAATTCGCTGAAATCCCCCCCAAAATCACCAAATTCCCCCAAATTTCCCCAAAACCCCCCCAAAATCCCCCCCGAAAAATCCCAATTCCCCCCTCAAAAGTCGCTAAAATCCCCCCCAAAATCACCAAATTCCCCCAAATTTCCCCAAAATCCCCCCCAAAATTCCCCTCAAAAAATCCCAAATCCCCCGCCAAAATTCGCTAAAATCCCCCCCAAAATCCCCAAATCCCCCCAAACCCCGCGAATTTCCCCCCAAAATGCCCGGAATCCCCCTCAAATCCCCCTTACACATTTCCCTCTATCTCATGTCTGTGTCCTTTGATGTACAGACAACGGCAGCAACACCCAAGGAACGGTGACATTTGCAAATCATTCTCACCCCACAATCAGATCTCCCTGAACAACAACACCGTGTCCTTCCATCTTTTTGCATTACCCACCACGTGCAACCGGTTTGCGGAGCAAAAACAACCCCACCAATGGGTTTGTCTGTATTTGAGGCAGGATTAATCCAAACTGTCTTCCCTAACAAACCTCTGACATGAACCACCGGTGTGGGATCTCAGCGCCTCAGGACTGAGGTGCAGAGTGACCGAGACCACCCTTGGGGGGGCTCGGGGGTCCTGGAATGTCGCCAGAAGCGTCTGGTGGCTGGACTTTGATCCTGCACGGGAGACGACGCCTGTGTGAGGACGGGAGGATTTCACCGGGGTAAATGGTGAAGGGATGAGTTAATTAGAGTGTAAAACACAGGGTTTAGGATTTCTGTACAGGGGGGGGTCTGGAGAAGTAAGATGGAGGAATTGGGGCGTGTCCTGTCCTTCTTCTTCTTCTTCTTCTTGGGTTCCATCTTCTGTGGTGGCGGTGGCACTTGGGGATTGGTTATTACTAAAAGTGCACCGGTCAATAAGGGTGAAAGGTATTGGAAAGAATAGGTAAATATTGTATACGTAATTTTGAGTATAAAGATAAGTGACCGCCCCGGGGGCTCGCGGTGTGCACCCGTATGAGGATGGGAGGATTTCACGGGGATAAATGGTGAAGGGATAAGTTAATTAGAGTAGTGTGCACCTGTATGAGGATGGGAGGATTTCACGGGGATAAATGGTGAAGGGATAAGTTAATTAGAGTAGTGTGCACCCGTATGAGGATGGGAGGATTTCACGGGGATAAATGGTGAAGGGATAAGTTAATTAGAGTAGTGTGCACCTGTATGAGGAGGGGAGGATTTCACGGGGATAAATGGTGAAGGGATAAGTTAATTAGAGTAGTGTGCACCTGTATGAGGATGGGAGGATTTCACGGGGATAAATGGTGAAGGGATAAGTTAATTAGAGTAGTGTGCACCTGTATGAGGATGGGAGGATTTCACGGGGATAAATGGTGAAGGGATAAGTTAATTAGAGTAGTGTGCACCTGTATGAGGAGGGGAGGATTTGAGTAATTTTGAGTATAAAGATAAGTGACCGCCCCGGGGGCTCGCAGTGTGCACGTGGCTGGCTTGCTGTGCGGACCTCTGTCGGGCAGAGAGAAAAATCTTTTAGATAAAAAACCAATAAACACTGAAGTCCGAGAAAGACCTGAAGCCTCTTCTCGTCCTTTGGAGCGTGGGCTGCCCAAGGCCATCTCTGAGCCTTTCCAGGCCATAAAACAGCCGAGGAAGGGACAACTGGGACTTTGTCTCCTTCTATTCCATCCAGGGGCTCAGACTGGGCAGGACCTGCTCGGTTGGTGGAACCTCGGGTGTTGACTAACCAGGCGGCCTTTGCCAAATGCTGCTCCCAATTCTTGAAAGATCCCCCACCCAAAGCTTTTAGTAATCCATTGCACCTCTCCACTTTCCCTGCAGCTGGTGCGTGGTAGGGGATATGGTGCACCCACTCAATGCCATGTTCCCTAGCCCAGGTGTTGGTAAGGCTGTTCTTGAAATGAATCCCGTTGTCCGACTCGATCCTCTCAGGGGCGCCATGTCTCCACGGAACTCGCTTTTCCAGGCCCGGGATGGTGTTCCGGGCTGTGGCATTGTTGGAAAAGAAAATGAAATTTAGCAAAATGCGTAGTTATAGTTTAGTTATGAGTTGTGTGTGAATCGGTTCGTTAAAAGCAGTTTTGTAGCCGTTGATAGTGTGTGTGTTGGGTTTTGTGTGTGACCTAGCAGGAAATCTTAGGAATTTAATAAATATGTTAACTAGTGCAGGAAATCTTAGGGATTTAATAAATATTTAGACTAGTGCAGGAAATCTTAGGAATTTAATAAATAATTAAACTAGTGCAGGTAGTCTTAGGAATTTAATAAATATTTAAACTAGTGCAGGAAATCTTAGGGATTTAATAAATATTTAAACTAGTGCAGGAAATCTTAGGAATTTCATAAATAAACTAGTGCAGGAAATCTTAGGAATTTAATAAATATTTAAACTAGTGCAGGAAATCTTAGGAATTTAGTAAATATTTAAACTGGTGCAGGAAAGTAAGAATGCTAACCTGTCTGGGGGCAGCGTACAATGCTCTTAGAATAAGATAAGCGGAAGATTTATGATTTTGTTTGTGAACTAAGGAATGTATCGCAAGGGGACTGTGGCTACACAAGGGGAACTGTTTCTTGGAGACCCTGTTGTGAATCGCATGTATAAGATGGAAGCACCCATACGTGAAATCGGGGGCTCGGGCTTTGGGACGTGAGTCCCCCAGTTCCCCGGGCCCTTAATAAAGCACCCACAAAACTTGTCCGAGTATTGTGTCATTTACCAATCGGGCTGCAGCATGAGACACAGGGTGGGTTTCCAACCATCCGGTGGCGGCTTCCACCATGGTCAGCACGTAGCGCTTGCCCTGGTGTTGCGGTGTGCTGTAATGTCCCATTTTAGACTTCCAAGTCACCTCCCAGGTGTGCCTGTACCTCTCTCCCTTCCCCCTCGCCCCCTTGCTGAGTGAGTCCTGTCAATCAGGCTTAACATTCCAGCAAGGCGTCGTGTGGTTGGTCAAGTTCAAAGGATGCCCCTCAGGCCTGGGGGTCATTGGCCTGTCTAGGTGTCATCCCCCCCCTGAGACCCCGCCCCTCTCACCTGGTTGGGTGGCTCACCTGTTCCCTCCCCTCCCCCTGTCCCTGAGCTTACAAAGGTAATCAGTCCATGCAGTCGTGATTCTGTTGGAGCAGTTGCCCCCGTTCAGACCTCTGTAACCATGGAATAAACCTCTGGACATCAAACCCTCCAGCAGAATCCATCTCCTTTTTCTCTTCACCATCGCCTGAAGCTCTTCCTCCTGAGGTAAACGGAGTTCCTGACAAGCCTGGACTTGTTCAGTGCCCAGCTGCAACCTCCAGCAGCCAAGGTATCTCTGGGGTGATTTACACCACGGCTGCTGCCTTTGGCCCAGCAGCAAGGGACAGACTGGCCCAGGCACTAACTGGTAATATTGGGATTCGTATTCCAATACCCTGGCGTGTCTGGGGCAGTGTGATGGAGTCAATCTGCCAGGCCTCCCCATACTTGTACTTGGACCACCGCCCACCGTACCACAGGGGCTTCACTCGCTCGGCCTGCTTGATGGCAGCACACGTCTCACAGTCATGGATAACCTGAGAAATGCTGTTCATGGATAGACCCATCCCTCGGTCTTGTGCCCACTTATAGGTGGCATCTCTGCCCTGGTGGCCTGAGGCATCATGGGCCCATCGAGCTAGGAATAACTGTCCCTTATGTTCCCAATCTAGGTCTATTTTGGACACACCTATCTTTGCAGCTTGGTCTACCTGCTCATTGTTCTGGTGCCCCTCATTGGCCCTGCTCTTGGGGATATGAGCATCCACATGGAGGACTTTCACAGGTGGCCTCCCTACCCTGGTAGCAATGTCTTTCCACTCCTCAGCAGCCCAAATTGGTTTCCCTCTACGTTGCCAGTTGGCCTCTTTCCACCTCTCCAGCCATCCCCACAGAGCATTGGCTACCATCCATGAATCAGTGTAGAGGCAGAGCTTTGGCCACTTCTCTCTCTCAGCAATGTCCAGGGCCAGTTGAACAACTTTGAGTTCAGCCAGTTGGCTCGATCCACCTTCTCCTTCGGCAGCTGGTGCAACCTGTCCTGCGGGGCTCCACACGGCTGCTTTCCACTTCCGGTTCATCCCTACGATACCACAGGAACCGTCAGTGAAAAGAGCGTAGCGTGTTTCCTCTGGGAAAACTTGGTTATATGGAGGAGCTTCTTCAGTCCATGTTGGACACCCCTATCTTTGCGGCCTGGTCTACCTGCTCATTGTTCTGGTGCTCCTCATTGGCCCTACTCTTGGGCACATGGGCATCTGCATGGCAGACCTTCACAGGTGTCCTGGGGTGACGTTATGTGTCCCTTCTCTCGGCTGTTTTATGGCCTGGAAAGGCTCGGGGATGGCCTTGGGCAGCCCACACTCCAAAGGACGAGAAGAGCCTTCAGGTCTTTCTCGGACTTCAGTGTTTATTGGTTGTTTATCTAAAAGATTTTTCTCTCTGCCCGACAGAGGTCCGCACAGCAAGCCAGCCACGTGCACACTGCGAGCCCCCGGGGCGGTCACTTATCTTTATACTCAAAAATACTCAAATCCTCCCATCCTCATACAGGTGCACACTACTCTAATTAACTTATCCCTTCACCATTTATCCCCGTGAAATCCTCCCATCCTCATACAGGTGCACACTACTCTAATTAACTTATCCCTTCACCATTTATCCCCGTGAAATCCTCCCATCCTCATACGGGTGCACACTGCCAGCCCCCGGGGCGGTCACTTATCTTTACACTCAAAATTACGTATACAATATTTACCTATTCTTTCCAATACCTTTCACCCTTATTGACCGGTGCACTTTTAGTAATAACCAATCCCAAAGTGCCACCACCACCACAGAAGATGGAGGCCAAGAAGAAGAAGAAGAAGAAGAAGGACAGGACACGCCCCAATTCCTCCATTTTACTTCTCCAGACCCCCCCTGCACAGAAATCCTAAACCCTGTGTTTTACACTCTAATTAACTCATCCCTTCACCATTTACCCCGGTGAGATCCTCCCGTCCTCACACAGGCGTCGTCTCCCATGCAGGATCAAAGTCCAGCCACCAGACGCTTCTGGTGACATTCCAGGACCCCCGAGCCCCCCAAGGGTGGTCTCGGTCACTCTGCACCTCAGTCCTGAGGCGCTGAAATCCCACATTATGATGCTCGTGTCCCCACCCATCTGTTCTGTGCCTTCAAGAGCGGCTCTGAAGAGTGGAAGTTTTGTTTGGGTTTCTCTTATCAGGGACACAGAGACGAGCAGTACTTGGGGCTGTTTTTCACTTCTTGCTTTCAGCTTGCTGCTTTGCTCGCTCCCTTTTCTGCTCTCGCTTTTGCTTCTGCTTATTAGCTAGTTCAGCTAAACAGTCCAAATCCCTTCCCGGACTGTTTCTCCTCTCCTGTTCCTGTGACCATCTCGAACTATTGAAGTGAAGGGAGAAGGACCATCCGATTGATGCATAGAACTCCGATTTATTGATCAATCAATCGCCTTAAATAACAGTGTTAACGAAATTCATGCATATTCTGTAATCCAAGATCATGATAGGCTAACAGAGAAAACTCTAACCACTCCTTTTGTTTTAGAATACCTACAATTGTTTATTAAAAACAGAACCAACGTTCCCACTGTGATATGAAGAGTACCCAAAACTTCCATATCGGTTCCCAGGGTGCCGGCTTTTCCCAGAGACGGTGTTCTGCTTGTTATGGGAAGACCGCCTGAGAACTTTATTGTTTATAAAGAGAGTCGAATTTTTTATAGAAATCAGAAGGCTGAGAACTGCGTTAGGAACTGCTTTACTTTTCCCTTTCACTTTTCTCTCAATCGTATCTCTCATGGCCTTTTTCTTTAAGCCATTCTTGAACTAAACTCTCCACATCGAATCTGCTCCGGACTGGGACCCGGGAACACCGAAGGTTCGGCTGCAGCAGCCGCCCCAGCGCCGGAGGGACTGAGAACAGAGCGACCACCCCCGAGAGAGACTTTCTGATTTTGTCATCTTTCTCAGAGCGGTGTCATCGGGTATTGTTCATTTTGTGTGCTGGGGGGTGCTGTGCCTGGTAAATAAACATGTTCTTTCCACCTCTCTCCGAGGAATTTTTTCCCGAACTGGTTGGGGGCAGGAGCCGTGTGGGTTTTGCTTTCTGGAGGGGCCCTCCTTTGCAGATTCTTTAACAAATTTGCCCTAAACCAGGACAACAGGTGGCCTCCCTACCCTGGTAGCAATGTCTTTCCACTCATCAGCAGCCCAAATTGGTTTCCCTCTACGTTGCCAGCTAGCCTCTTTCCACCTCTCCAGCCATTCCCACAGAGCATTGGCCACCATCCATAAATCAGTGTAGAGGTAGTGCTTTGGCCACTTCTCTCTCTCAGCAATGTCCAGGGCCAGCTGAACAGCTTTGAGTTCAGCCAGTTGACTCGATCCACCTTCTCCTTTGGCAGCTTGTGCAACCTGTCCTGCGGGGCTCCACACGGCTGCTTTCCACTTCCGGTTCATCCCTACGATACCACAGGAACCGTCAGTGAAAAGAGCGTAGCGTGTTTCCTCTGGGAAAACTTGGTTATATGGAGGAGCTTCTTCAGTCCATGTTGGACACCCCTATCTTTGCAGCTTGGTCCATCTGCTCATTGTTCTGCTGCTCCTCATTGGCCCTACTCTTGGGGACATGGGGATTTACATGGCGGACTTTCACAGGTGTCCTGGGGTGACGTTATGATGCTCGTATCCCCATCCATCTGTTCTGTGCCTTTAAGAGCGGCTCTGAAGAGTGGAAGTTTTGTTTGGGTTTCCCTTATCAGGGACACAGTCACGAGCAGTACTTGGGGCTGTTTTTCACTCCTTGCTTTCAGCTTGCTGCTTTTGCTTGCTTGCTTTTCTGCTCTCGCTTCTGCTCTCGCTTCTTCTTCTGCTTATTAGCTAGTTTAGCTAAACAGTCCAAATTCCTTCCTGGACTGTTTCTCCTCTCCTGTTCCTGTGACCTTTGTCGGAGGAAGGAGACCCAGACACCAATTGGTTCATCCAAGTCCAATTTATTGATCGAATACGGCGGGTTAAATACAGTTCTTAATAAGCTTCATACATATTGCAAAAGTTGAGCTCAGGATTGGTTAGTTACATATCAGCAACTACGCCTACTTCTACATTCTTGTGCTTATTCTTTTGTTACATTCTGCAGATATTCAGGACTAATCTCACCTCCCTTTCCTCATGTTGCAGCAAGGTCATCCGGCATTCTTGCCTGTCAGCAGTCACTGAATCAGAGACTGCTGTCCTCCCTTTCGAGCTTAACCAGCGGCATTAAGTCAGTATGGCCTTTCTCAGCTAACCAACTCTTAATAAAATCCTCCACATTTCCCCCGTTTTCTTCTTGAGCAAGAAGACTAGTCTGCATTTTTGCTATCATATGACTGACCATGTTTTGAATGCAATTAAAGACTCAAGGCAAAATAAGCAAAAACAGTATAACTACACCCAGTAGTCCTATAGCATAGATCACAAGGTTCCTCAGCCATGGCCCAAGTCCTAAGTTTTTAAGCCATTCGTCAATTCCTAAACCTTCTTCTTCCTTGAGATTGTGAAGTCCTTGTTGCAATTCTTTTATCTTAGTGTGAATGGACACCGAATGATCAGACAGATTCATGCAACCCATTCCCTCAAACTCTTCACATCCATGCCCTTGTGCCAAGAGCAAAAAATCTACAGCAGCTCTATTTTGCAAAACAGCATGGTTAACACTCTGCACATCTGCAGTTAATATGTCTAGAATTTGGGATGTCTTGTTTAGCTCATCTCTTGCCCAGCACCCTAATTGCTTTGCTAAATTCATAGCCTTATTGGCAGATCCTCCTGGCAAGACAGTTGAAACTACTACTTGCCTGAATGTACCCCAAAACTTTGGATCTCCAATCTGGCTGCAGTCCAAGTCATGGATACTACACTTATTCCTGTTTGATGTTTGACTGAGCTGCATTAGCAAGGATACATTAGGGTGAAACAAGGACAATTTTCCCAAATAACAGGGTCCACCCTGTGGCTTAGCTGGTACACCATTCCACGCCCTGTCTCCATAAATTAGAAATATTCCTGTAGGTAATTTCATTGGTGCCGTGATTTTTGTACTGTTACATTGACTGTAATACTGTGGAGAGAATTCACTCAAATTCGGGGATGAATCTAAGGTGGCCCATGTTTCTTTAGGTTTATTTAAATTCTGGGCATCTAAGGGTTTGAAACTAAACCATCCTCCAGCTGTAGTGTTAGGCATACTGGCATTTGCACTTCCAAAAAGATCCAATTCCTCAGGAGGAGAATGCAAAGAGTTGTTAAGTGATTGGATTAGTAAGCATTGGCGATAGCCATCACTCTGACCTGCAGTATACCCTTGCTGTGCTGGCAATGTGATGTTTGACATGTTAGACATACATAAGTTTCGATTATTTATCAAACCACAAAATTCTCCAGGAGACCACACCGGAAGTCCCACCAGGCATGTTCGAAATGGGTTAGTGACTCCTCCAAGACTAAGACAAAGCGATGATTGATTAATTTGATTAGCAAGTGTTACCCATAGATTTTCTCTTGGCTGACTGAAATGTGTTATCCCTATTGCTTCACTCGCTACAGCATTAAGCAGTACAATAAGAACAAACTTCATTTTTCTCCCTTTCTATTCTGTCTTTTATCTGACTTGTTAGAACGGTTAATGTAGACATAAGTTAGTTTTTGAATGCACTGATCTAATTCCAAATCAGCATCCTTGCTTACAGGTATAGCGTGAGGTAAGTTTAAAGGCAAATCAGCTTTACAGCGAGCTGCTATGATGCGTGAGGATGTAGTAATTTCAAGCTCCCTAAGTACTTTCTGTAATTTCCACCTTATATATGCTATGGCCACTTGTTCTGTACTCTCATAAAGTGGTAATCCTGACCTTCCTGGTAGACCAGTACTTTGCTCAAGAGCTCTATACCAGGAGGAATAACGAATCCACTTCCCAAAACAAGGGTGACACAATAAAATTCCTACTGTCCTCTGTGAATACCAATAAACCTTATTGCAATCAGCACAATGCAAAGCTACCCTAGCAGAGCACTTATCATTATCCTTTTTGCAAACATAACAAGGAAGTGTATATAGGAAAGGATCAGTATTAAAATTTGTCTGTGTGATCCAATCCAACCAGTTCAATGGTGGTGATTGCAAAGCCTCTTCAGCTTTCTTACTATATATGGCTACCAATTCAAGCTCCTTCTTTAATACAAAATGTATCTTATCTCGTAATTACTGTTCTTGTTCTTCAACACCTATAGCATGCCACGAAGCAGGGTCCCATGGAGCTACAGCATCCCACAAGGCAGGGTCCCATAGATGTGAAATTGCCCTAATCATAGGAAGCTAATTAGCAATCACTAATAGCCTTATTTAGATGAGGTCATTCCCTATCTTACCTTCTTTTTCTTATCTGTTTTCAGTTTTGCTGCTCCTAACTTCACTGGTCCTGTTACTTGCAAACTTAATTTTTTGCAACTTTTCAATGCAGCAGTCTAGTGCTCTTTCAGGATTCCCTCTGAAGGGTCCCACAATAGAACGTTGCGTTAAAGGTACTAATTTTCTACACCTTGCAGAGACTATACGTGATTTACTTTGAACCTCAATTCTATTTACAACACATTGTACTTCCCATTGATAATAAGCAAGAATTTTCTGTTCAGGAGACTCATAAAGATTTAAAGCTACATATGCATTTTGCCCTGTTTGTCTCCTTAATTCATCTTGCCAGCTTTTACCCCACGTGTGCTCGTGCTCACAAGTGTGACACCATAAATCCCATAATAATGATTGTTCTATCCAAAAAGTTCTATCACAACCCCCACAACGTAGGGCTATCCAGGCAGCACAATGTGGATCATAACAGTCAAGGCAATGTTCCTTTGCTGGATTTGTTAAACGAAAAGTTGATAATGAGTCAATAAAACCAATCAGCTCCTAGGCCGTCCGATAGTGACGTGTCAGTGCTCTGTCCACCGCTTTCGAGTGTCCCTTTAGCTGTAACAGTAGTGGTCGTAGGACTAGAAGCAGTTTCTTCCCCAGTCACTCCCTGTCCTCTTCCGTGAGGCAGTCCACCAGAGGCTGCATCAAAAACAGGTTTAGTCCACTTAGCAGGCACCCACAAAGGCCCTGTAGGTGAGGAAACACAGAGATATCCCCGAGCCCAGTATATTACTTTTGCAGGTTTTTCCCATAATCCTGTAGTCGGGTTTTAATTTCCTGACCTGACCTCAGATGATGTTTAATTGCAGGAGGGATATCGTCTTCCCCAAAAATACATAAATGATTGATCACATACAGAACCTTAGCTAAACATGATTGTGGGTCCTTTATATCTTGATGCTTCTCAATATACTGCTTAAGGGTGCCATTTGCTCTTTCCACTATTGCCTGTCCAGTAGGAGAGTGTGGAATACCTGTCACATGCTTAACAGACCACTGATTCAAAAATTTCTGGACCCTAGCACTTACATAAGCTTGACCATTATCCATTTTGATACTCTTTGGGACTCCCATGACAGCAAAGCAACTTAACAGGTGCCTGATAACATGTGTAGCTTTTTCCCCGGCCTAAGCCGTAGCCCATATGTAATGACTATATGTATCTATAGTGACATGCACACACTTTACCAAATCTAGCTATATGTGTAACATCCATTTGCCATTTCTCATTTATTTCCAAACCTCGAGGTTTAACTCCAATGCCTAAACCTATTCAACCATTATGATAACTACATGTTGGACATGCTCTAACAATAGCCTTAGCTTCTGACAAACTCAGCTCAAAGTGCTTTGCTAATCCCTTTGCATTTTGATGATATCTACTATGTGCTTCTCTGGCCAATGTGTTGCCTTCTGGAGCAAGGCAGGCGACCTGGTTCAGACGAACAGCACGGTGGCCCACTCACCAGGGCCACTCGGGCCAATGACACACGCAGACATCAATGTGATGGATGGTCAAAAGGCGTTTATTATCTCATCTCTTGGGTTTTTATAGTCTAAGGGGTCTCTACGTCAGCATGGGTCTGTCTTTACCATCTATGGTTAGTAAGAGGTGGACTGTTACTGGGTAGGGGATGGAAAGTTACTGGAATTTGGTTAAGGGAGGCTACCTTCCTATGTTAGTTTCTTATCTACGGGAAGCAGATATTCTTATCTAAGGGGATCAGAGGGTCCTGGCTTTCCGTGACATCGCGAGATCTTCCGCAGCGCCTTTCCCTGTCTACCACATCTCCCCCCCCCTTTTCACAAATGAATGAGGTAGTCATGCACATAGGTACTTAAATAAGGTATAAGGTTGTAACTTGACAAGGGAAAAGGGTCTTGGGAGTCCTGAGTAAGCTTTTGTCAGACAAGTTCGGAGGATCTTGTGACTGACAATGTTCCCTGGTTGAATTCTCTGGTTGAATTCTCCGGTTGAATTCACAGCAATTGTCGTCGGCCTAAGAACAGGATGTTGGTCCATTCCAGGCGGGTCTGAACGAACGAGACCAGCTTGTTCAGCAGGCATGGTCCGAAGGTGACTGTTAGAAACAGCATCGCCAATGGACCTATCAGGACAGAAATCAGAGTGGTTAGCCAAGGTGATTGATTGAACCAGGACTCGTACCAGCCCTGTTGGGCCTCCCTGTCTTTCTGTCTCTGAGCCAGTCGGTTCCGGAGTTCTGCCATGGAGTCTCTCACGACTCCCGTGTGGTCTGCGTAGAAACAGCACTCCTCCTTCAAGGCGGCACACAGGCCCCCTTGCTGCATGAACAGGAGGTCCAGGCCTCGCCTGTTCTGCAAGACCATTTCCGAGAGTGAGGAGACCGACTTCTCTAGAAAGGAGATGGATTTCTCGATCCTTTGCAGGTCCTCGTCAATCGTTGCTTGCAGCTGGGACAGTCCTTGGTGCTGGGTCGCTAGGGCTGAGACTCCTGTGGCCGTTCCGGCTGCTCCCAGGCCCAGCAGCATTGCGATAGTTATACCTGTCAATATTTCTCTTTTGTGGATCTGGCTGGGTCCCTCAAGAAGATGGTACATTTCTTCGTCTGAGTGGTACAGGATCCTAGGAACAATCAGAACTTGGACACAGAAGTCGTTAGAGTCATTGAATTTGGGAAGGAACACACAAGGACTCACTCCGGATCGCTGGCAAACCCACATCCCAGATGCGGCTGGGACTGCCCATTTATTGTTTTTCCTGTTAGGCTTGACGATTTTGGTGCAGATGTTGCCTCCCCGCTTAGCTAGGGTTGCATTGCCAAAGCATCTGCCTCGGCCTGTGACTTGACTCAGGGTGATTCCCTTGCGAGGGGTGTCCCATCTGCACTGGTGAGGGCGTCGGCTGAGGAATACCTGAAGGGAGTGTTTAAGGTGACTCCTTCGAAAAAGGGAGGTTTGACATCGTAACAAAGCCAGCAGGATTCGGTTAGGTTAGGGTTGGATTCGTTCAGGGATACAAAGGTAGCTTCTAACATGCGAAGGATTGGGTCTGAGTCTGACTCGGTTAAGTGGCTCATCTGAAAGGTTTCCGCTTGACCGGTCGGGACTTTGCTGACCCCTGTGGGTAAGGTTTTGGGGTGGGTTATGTTTCTCCCTTTCGGCACGCTTTTAATCGCTTTGTTGGGTCCGACTGCTCAGGGTGCTGATGGTTGGAGCCTGATAATTTGCACGTTCGCCCTCTCTTTTGACCCTTGAAGGACCACTGTCCACGTTCTGCCTGTGGCCCAGCTAGGGTGATCTGGCTGCAAGACCGTCATGTTGTACTCAGTGCATGCCCGAAATCTAGGGACATGTTGGTTTCGATGGAAGTTCCCGTGAAAGAAGAGGGGAATTTTGCAACCGATGGGTGCCCAGGCAAACTGTAAGAATTTGTCTGGCTCTCCTGGATCCCACCCAGGCCCCGATGGCCTGGCATCTGTGACTATGGTTTCGCAGCCCCAGTGCCCACAGTATCCCCACCCTGGGTGATTGCAGTAGCTTTTCCCAGGGTTTGAAGCTGGGCACCAGTAAGATAGGTACGAGTGTGTGACGTGTGGGGAATAAGGGTGTACCTTTGGCTGTCCTGGAAACCGGTCGGTGATGCGGAGCACGAAGGATGGGGTGTTCGGTGTGGTGATTTTTCTGAGCGCTTTGCCCCTACTAAGGTGTCACATGACCCACCTGAAGGGCTGATGGGGGTAGTGGTCTGGGCTGGCTTGCCCCCTGGCAACAAGCCCCCCGGCTTGCCCCCTGGCAACAAGCCCCAACCGCAAAATCTCACAGAAACGCCCTTGGTGCTTGGGTCTCACCTGTGCGGGTCTCTCGGGTGCAGCTTGGCGGCTTGGTGGTCTGTCGCCTTCGTCCAGAACCGGGAAGTACGCGTCACAAGGGCGTCCCACGAGCAGGTCCTGTAAACAAATACTCGCAATTCTCGTCAGTCTCATTCTGCTCGCCCTGAAGGTCCGGTTTAATCGACTTAAGTGGACACCACCTGATTTTGCCATCCTTTTTGACTGCTGCGTACCCTCGCCCCATGAGCATCAGCCTCCAACCCCGTTCCCACTCGCCTAGCTCGTTTCTTATTTCCACCTGCGGGCCCTCTTCTAACGTTCGAGTGACTCAGTGTTTTTGAACGGGACTGTTTGTTTCATCTCCCCTAGGGAATTGATTCAGTGCCAGCAAGGCGGTTGCCAGCATGCGTGCCTGATCTCCTGGGGGAATGGCATTGGCAAAGCCCTCTGCTTTTGCCAACACTTCTCTCTTGGTTTTCAGGGTCTGGTTTGCTCTCTCTACTATGGCCTGTCCGGTACTGTTATGTGGGATGCCATGCACTAGCGTGATACTCCATTTCGAGGCGAATTCCTGTACTTGTTTGGATTTGAAGTTGGAGCCGTTGTCCGTTTTAATCTGCTTGGGGATACCTAGCCAAGCCATGGCTGTCAGCCAGTGCTGAATTGTGGCTTTGGAGTTGGTTTTGGGGTGCTGTGTAGCTACGATCGTTCCGCTATAAGTGTCTACTGTCACTGCAAGCCATGCTCGGGGCCTCAATATTTCGCACCGGGTGAAGTCCGACTGCCAGATTTCTGAGGGCTTGAGACCTCTCGGGTTGACTCCGTAGGACCAAAGGGGTGGCTTCTGGCAATGAGGGCAGGTGGCTACCACATGTTTGGCGTCCGCCGTCGAGATTCCGCATCTCTTCGCCAGTGCTTTGACTCCGATGTGGAGCGACTCGTGCAGTTGACGGGCTCTTTGCAAGGTCCAAACACCTTTCGCTGCGGCGTCCGCTTTGTCGTTGCCGATCTGGAAGTAACCTTTGACTGGGTCATGGCTGTTGATGTGGATGACTGACACGGTGCCCTGTCGCGAGGAGAGTGCTTCTTCCAGCATTAGGGCTGCTGCTGATGTTGACACTCCTGGTCCTGCCATGGCTAGGCTGAGCCTTGCCACGAATATGAAGTCCGTTACGATGTTGAGGTGTTCGTCTTGGAAGAGTCCGCACGCCAAAACCACTGCTGCTGCTTCCAGTTGTTGCACTGACAGTGTGGGGTCCCTCGCTTTGACGCAGTGCCATTGCTCTCCTGCCTGCCACACTGCTGCTGCGGTTGAAGTCATGGAGGATGTGTCTGTGAAGGCCGTTGGTCCCGGCTGCGGTCTGTCCTTGACCTTCGGTGGCATGTCCATGTCGACTGTGGTCAGCAGCTTAGTCCAGGGTGGCTTGGAGGAGTAGGAGATTTCTCCTCCGAAGCCGGAGAGAGCAAGGGCCAGGTACTCCGATGTTGTGGCTGACTCTGTGGTCGGCTGCTTGCGAAATGGAAGGTGGATGCTTGTCGGCTCTGTCCCTAGGTGTTTCAAGGCGAGTCTCCTGCCTTTCATG
Source organism: Melozone crissalis (assembly GCF_028551555.1). Classification (NCBI taxonomy): domain Eukaryota; kingdom Metazoa; phylum Chordata; class Aves; order Passeriformes; family Passerellidae; genus Melozone; species Melozone crissalis. Next base: position 4,909,264 of record NW_026535856.1, read on the forward strand.
ATGAGGTTGGCGATGCACTCGATTCCTGGGGAAAATGCATGAGCAGGTCTTCCGAGGACCACTCATTGGATCGGTCGGGCCTTTTCTGCAAGTCCTTGGGCCAGTGCTTCCACTCCCCCCTTCGGTATAAAGTGGACGTACAGGTCCAGTGGCATGGCTGGGTTCCACCTGGCAAGCGTGCCAGTGGCCATTTGGTTTTCGATGAAGTCGAGGGAGCTTGTTGCTTGCGGTGTCAGCTCCTTGGGATCCCAGGGGTGCTTTCCTTTCAGGAGGTCGTACAGAGGGTCCATGACCTCGGGAGGAATCAGGACAATGTTGCGAAGCCACTGCAGCGATCCCACCAGGCGTTGCACATCGTGGAACGTCTCGATGTCTCGGTTGATCTTCATCTCGGGGGGTGTCACGTGGGTGCTCGTGATGCCTACTCCCAGGAAGGTCACGCAGGGTCCTCTCTTGATCTTTGCGCTCGCGATCTCGAAGCCGTTGGCTTGAAGGGTTTCCGTGACTGTGTTCACCAGGTGATCCACTTGGCTTGTCGATGGTGCTGCGACCAGGATGTCGTCCATGTACTGGATGATGGTTGCAGTGGGGTAGGAGTGTCGGACTGGCGTCAGTGCTTTGTCCACGGTGATTTGGCATATAGTCGGGCTGTCGACCAGGCCTTGCGGAAGTACTCTCCATTGGAAGCGAAGGTTGGGCCTCTCGCCGTTCTGAAATGCCACGGAAAAGGGGAATCGTTCTCTGTCCTCAGGGTGCAGGGGTATTGAAAAGAAGCAGTCCTTGATGTCCAGTACTGCACATGGCTGTCCTGTGGGGATGGCTGAGTTCGCGGGAAGCAGTGTCTGGACTGGACCCATGGGTCTGATAGTCTTCTTCACTTCTCTCAGGTCGTGGACGAGACGATAGCCTTGTCCAGACCTTTTGGAGACCACGAATACCGGGGTGTTCCAAGGGCTGGTGGAGGGTTCTATGTGACCCTTTTGCAGTTCTCGATCGACCAGTTCCAGCAAGGCTGCCATTTGAGGCTCTGTCAGGGGCCACTGCTCAACCCATACAGGGTCTGATGATTTCCAAGTCAATTTGATTGGCAGCGGAGGGTGTACAGCAGTGGCCCTCAGGATAAATTTGTGATCCGAAATCCTAGCAAGGAGAGAACATCCCTTCCTAAGAGGGGTGGAGAATTCTGCAAAATATAGGGTATTGAAGTGAAGGGAGAATCGACCATCCTGGTAATGCATTGAACTCCAACTTTATTGATCAATCCATCACCTTAAATAACAGTGCTAACGAACGCCATGAATATTCTGTAATCCAATTTCATGATAGGCTAACAGAGAAACTTCTAACCACTCCTCTTTTTTTAGAATACCTACAATTGTTTATTAAAAACAGAAACCAAAACAGAAACCAGAAACCAAAACAGAAACCAGTGTTCCCAAAACTTCTACATCTGTTCTCAGGATGGCAGGCCTTCCCAGAGACGGTGTTCTGCTTGTTATGAGAAGATAGCCCGAGAACTCCATTGTTTATAGAATGATGCCTGAGAGAGTCTAATTGTTTATACAAATCAGAAGGCTGAGAACTGTTAGAAACTGCTTTTACTTTTCCCTCTTACTTTTCTCTCAATTGTATGTCTCATGGCCTTTTCTTTAAGTCATTCTCCAACATTTCCCCTGTTTTTTCTTTTTTAAGAAAGGAGGTTAGTTTGTAGGTTTTTTTCTATTATCTTACTGACTATTTTTTGAATGCAACAAGGTAAGATAATGGTGAAGTTTTTCCTCACAGAAACTCTTGTGGAGGAGACATTACCTCCTGTTCACTATCAGGGGCAAAGAAAAGAGAAGGGAACTCATCCACTACGCTTGGCAACACTTTAAACTTCAGAGCAGCTTCATGTGGGCCTCGTAACAAACTCCAAAAGTGCAGACCCCACTCTGCCAGGGCTCAGCTGCACCAAAGGCCTGAGGACAAACAGGACACTCAGAGTCAGAAATGTGATCCTGTGGAGAAGGATCAGAACCAGTGCTCAGAGGTGGAATAATGATAACTTGCTTAAATAACAAGATCCACCCTGCGCTTGGGCTGGTATTCCATTCCAGGCTCTATCTCCGCAAATTAAAAATATCCCTGTGGGTAATTTCCTAGGTGTCATAATAGTAGAGACTTTACACTGGTTATAAAGCTGTTTAGACACTATTTCCAGGTTTAGAGATGAATCCAGAGTAGCCCATGTCTGTTTATGCTGACTCATCCTTTGGAAATTAGAGTAATCAAAGCTGAACTGCAATTATCTAATGCTTGATTGGGATCTCTTCTTATAGGGCCTACAACAGAATGTTGTGTTAAAGGCACCAGTTTTCTACATCCTATTGAGGCTATATATGATGTACTTTGAGCTTTAACCCCTTTTCAAAATACACTGTACCTCCCACTGATGATAAACCAAGATTTTTGCTCATGAGATTTATAAAGGTCTGAAGCTGAAGCAGTGTTTAGTCATGTCTCATTCCGTAGTGCCTGCTCCCAATTATGTTCCCAGATATGCCTATAATTACAGGTGTGGCACCATAAATGAAAAAGTAACAACAGATCACCCAAAAATCTTTTCACAATCCCCACAACACAGTGCAACCCAAGCAACACAATTTGGACTGTGACATTCAAAACAGTTCTCTTTTGCCGGTCCTCTTATATGAAAAGATGATAATGATTCAATAATGTCAATCAGTTCTCTGGTCGTCCGGCAACGGCGTGTTATGGCCTTATCAGGCATTGCACGACAGGTGGTAATTGGACTAAGAAAAGAAAGCTGTTAACTGTTTTCATTCATGCAACCTGGAGAGAAGGTGAAAAAGTCTGAAAATGCTCCTTTCTGTCCTTATATGGGTTTCTCAGAAATGTTCAAGGTCAGTTTTCAGTCTGTAATCCTTTAGTCATTTGGCTCAAATGGCATCAACTGGGAGATTCTCAGTCCTTTGTTAATTTGGAGTGGTGAAAAGATAATATGCATTTAAGGCACTTAAAATATTTAACTTAACAGACTTATTTGCAAATCATGTAAAATCACTTAAATCTAATTCAAACTTAACAGAATCTAACTTAACTTACTTAATAATACTTAACAAAAATTTAATTTTCTTTAAATCTCACACAACTCAAACCTATATATAATTTAAACTTAGAAGACCTCGAACCCAACCGAAAACAAGCTCAACAAACTTAACCTTAACATCTAATGGCACTTAATTGATAACTTAACTTAAACTACTTAATAACAGATAAAACTTGCTATAGAAATAATATATGGCATTTATTGTCACTCACCCACAGGCCTGACTCCCAAACACTCAACCAAAACAACCTTTCTCACATCTTTGCTGCAGCATTTATACCAAAAACACACTCACAACATCTCACTCATACAATCAATCCAACACATATCAACATTTTTAAACTTTTCAAAACACAGCTTTAAAGTCTAATGTTCCACCGGCCCAGCCATCCGGGCTTCTGATGTTCAAAGTCTCTGGTAATACAGATGTTTCCAAGACAGCATGACCAATGCCGAGCCAAATCGGCTGAATGTTGACTCCTGCATTCATTTACACTGATTTCTGCTTTACAGTCTGTGCTGGGGAGAACAAAAGATCTCTCTAACTTAGGTGAAAAAGATCCTGACAGCAATAGTCCTTGGTGTCGCTTGTTTAGTTTCACTGGTCTTTTAATTGCAATAGGAATCTTTTCTTTTGTTGACAAAAGTCACGATTATTACGGCTGTTAGATCTCAAACTGTAGCTCCTGCCGGCTACGGGGCGGAGGGAGAAACGCTCCCGCTCGAAAAAGCACTCTGAAGTCGGAATCCGCTAAGGAGTGTGTGACAACTCACTTGCCGAATCAACTAGCCCTGAAAATGGATGGCGCTGGACGCTCATCAGAGCCCAGAAAAGATGTTGGTCGATCTAAACAGCAGGACGAAAATTATCAATGCACAGCATGATTGCTCCTCCATCACCTGCTCTCTGATGTCCAGTTACTGTTCCCAAGCAGCAACTGGCCGCCCATGGACATCTGGCCCCCAGTTCACACATGAGGGCGATGCGGCTCCGGTCGCTCCCCCCGCGGCGCTCTTTGATCACTTCCGGCGCGGCGCGGCTTGGTTTCTGCGGCAGCGGCGCGGCTGCTCCCGCGCAGTGGCTCCGCTCTCGGGGGCGGTGCGGCTCGGCTCCTGCGGCGGCGGCTTTTGATCTTCCCGCCGCTGCCTCCGACGCGCCCGTGCTGAGTTCGGAGTAGCACAGCACTGCAATTCTACCATAAATCACCGAATTTACACATTTCCGTTAATCCATATACCATATGGAAAATCCCTTTACCGTAACTATAAGTCCAAAGTCCTGTTGAATCCTTCTGCTAATTCATCTCTGCTTTGCGCTGCGGGTCACTCCCTTCACGGCGGTTCGGCTTCGCCCGCGGTGACTCCCTGTGGTGTCGGGTTGAAGGCTCCCTGTTGCGGAGGGTTAGAGGCTCCCTGCTGCGGAGGGTTAGAGGCAGGAAAGAGTACCGATGATGCAGCGATGACTTCTGATGGTGCTTGGCATTCCCGGCGCAAGCGGCCTGTGCCTTGGCATCGGCAGCATTTCGTGCAGCCCTCTTTATTCGATGGTGCAAACGCAGCTGACACTTGAAGAGACGCAAGAGCGGCTAACACTTGACTCTGAGAGGACTTTGCCTGTTCTTGCAAACCTATTCCTATCTGTTTGAGTGCATCTACCACAAAAGCCTGCTGCCCGGTAGGAATAAGAGCCATCCTCTCTAATGCTTCCTCGATAGTCCAATTTGCACCTAGAGTGTTAAGTATGTTTCTAGTAGCAGAGTTACAATTTTGAATACAACACTGTTTAAGGAGAGCCTCACGCATAAATTCTGCTACTCCGGCTCTCTCAATTGCAGCCGCAGCTCTATCAACAAAAGCGCCAAATGTCTCATCTTTGCCTTGCTTAATTCCCATATACACTGGTATCCCTCCTGGTTCCTTTACCATATCTATCGCGAGTCTGACTAACCGCATTGCCTCCCGGCACTTTTCCGGACCTATTAAAGCTTGTGCATCAGTACGATGGAAAGGTCCCAGACCCATAAGCTCATTTATAGTGATACCATGCAAGGGGTCCCCCGGCTGCCTTAGAACTGCCACACATTCATTAGCTAAAGCTTGCCAGTGGGCGTTAAACAGCAATTGTTGATGTTGAGTAAAAATTAATTTAACTATCCCACGACAATCATTAACAAGAAGGATACTGGTGTCAAAAATATAATCGAGCATTTGCTTAGCTGGTTCGCTTTTAAATCCAAACTGACTAACAGTAGCTCGCAATTGAGATAACAGCTTCCAGTCAAGAGCGCTAATTGTGGCTTGAATTCCTCCACCAGCCTGAGGGTTAAAGACAACCGGACAAGCCAGTTCCCGAGCCGAACTTATCAGCTCTTGATCTCCCTTGTCAATTGCATCTTTGGCCAGGGCAGCCCACGCGTCCCGTCTTTCCCTTGCAATCGCCGCCGCCAAGCCGCTTTCCGACCCAGGGACCGGCTGATTGCTTGTCGGGAATGGAGTACACGTATTGGGCCCCAGCTGCTGAGACGCAGCAGGTACGGGAGAGTCAAAAGTGCTCTGTGTAGCCTGCGGCAAAGCAGACAACAAGGCACCCTGCGGAGCTTGGCTCGTTAGGAGGGGCTGCGAAGCGGGTAATAAAGCAGTCTGCGTAGCCTGGTTTGTAGGCTGGCTCGTAGCCGGGCTTGTAGCCTGGCTCGTTAAGGGGGGCTGCGCGGCGGGCAGTGAGGCGGTCTGCGCCTGGCTCATAGTGTGACTCATAGCCTGACTTTCCGAGGGAGGTGGTGAAGCAGGTAATAAAACTGTCCGCGTCGTGGGGCCAAGAGGAGTTCCCGCGTTCTTATCAAATTCCCTATCTTGATCGTAGTGTTTGTTACGATCGTGAACAGCAGTGGCGTGATGAGCAGCCCTTTTTTCAGCTTGAATTTGCAAAAGCTCGGTGTTAACGACCCGCCATAATTTACCCCACTTCTTAGCAGTTTTATCATCATCTAACGTAGCCTGCCACAATAAATCACCAAATCTACGCCACTCAGACAATTCGTGAACTGTGTGAGGATTTATAAAGATCCCCCTTTCTAGGCCATAAGCTAAAAGACCCGGTAATTCTTTCTGTAAATCTATTCCCTTAATTTGCCTTTTTTGCAAAAGGGTAATAAAAAGTTCATATGCGGCTTGCCTTTCCATACCTATGTGCGCACGTTGCAGCTCTTCAAATCAAGGTCGCGGCCGCATGTATCGGACGAGCCTATCTGTATAGTCGCTCGCAGCACGGCGCGGGTCGGCGGGTTGCCCTCCGCTTTGTCTTCTGCGCTTTTTTGCCATTCCGGCTGCAGTTTCGATCTTTCGGAACCCGAACCTGGCTTCACTTTGCGTGGCGTTCGCTTCCCCGTGGTGTTCGCTATCACGGTCGGAGGTCACCATATATTGAAGTGAAGGGAGAATCGACCATCCTGGTAATGCATTGAACTCCAACTTTATTGGTCAATCCATTACCTTAAATAACAGTGCTAACGAACGCCATGAATATTCTGTAATCCAATTTCATGATAGGCTAACAGAGAAACTTCTAACCACTCCTCTTGTTTTAGAATACCTACAATTGTTTATTAAAAACAGAAACCAAAACAGAAACCAGAAACCAAAACAGAAACCAGTGTTCCCAAAACTTCTACATCTGTTCTCAGGATGGCAGGCCTTCCCAGAGACGGTGTTCTGCTTGTTATGAGAAGATAGCCCGAGAACTCCATTGTTTATAGAATGATGCCTGAGAGAGTCTAATTGTTTATACAAATCAGAAGGCTGAGAACTGTTAGAAACTGCTTTTACTTTTCCCTCTTACTTTTCTCTCAATTGTATGTCTCATGGCCTTTTCTTTAAGTCATTCTCCGACAATAGGGGTAGATTGCTACTGTCTGTTCTGGTCCCTTTTTCGTGTGAAGTGTTATAGCCACCAGCTGGGTGCTTTTCCATGCCCGGGACTGCCCCCCCACTCCGTTCACTGGGGGGACTTCTTTGAATTGCCAATGTCCGGGCCAATGCGTTTGGGGAATAATCGTGCAGTCTGATCCCATGTCTGCCCAAAACTGAAGCCCTATGATGTGAGGATCTTGGCTGCCGTAAAGGCGGCATGTCCCCCACACCATCGAGGGTTCCTTCCCTATTTTCATGACCAAGGCCACCCAGGGATCCTGCTCTGGGGCGTCCCCTGCTGGTCCTGTGACTCTGGCGCGGGTTGTGGCGGTGGGGGGTGCGAAGGTATTGAGGGTGCTGCACAACTCTGCCATTGTATTGCTGGGGGGGACGCAAAGTTGACTGCTCCCTGTGGGGGCATAGGGTATGAGGGTCCCCTGCCCAACTGGGGGTTGCTGAAGCTGGGCCGCTGCATATTCCAGGTGGGAGGGGGCTGAACACGGCCCGGCCACCCCCTCCCTCTCCCGTTTCCCTGAGGTCTGGATCTGCATTCCTTAGCTAAGTGCCCCTTCCTTCCACACCCCCAGCACGGTCCTCTGCCTCCCGCTTGGCGTGGTGGAGCAGCTGCTGATAGGCGCCTTGGCTGGGGGCTGTTTACTGCCAAGTGGCCTGCCTGGCCACACTTAAGGCACGCCATCACGCTGGTTATTGCAGTTTGAACTGCTGCTTGGATGGGAGCTAGGTGTTCCTCCTTTGCAACGTGTCTGATCATGGCAGCTATATTAGACCCCTGTGGCAGTGATCTTAAAATGTCCTTAGTGGCTGAGTTGCATTGCTGGCGTAAGCACTCTGCCAGCACGGGACCCTTTGCCTCTGAGGGTAACGCAGAGGAATCTAATGCAGCCTGGAGCTTGTCCACGAATTGAGTGAAGCTCTCACTCTCACCCTGTTTTATGGAAGACCATGGAGAGGGTTTGGCTACCACTTTAGAAGCATCACGGATGGCTTCTCGGGCAGCTCGGGTCATTGTCATGACCTCATGGGCTCGCAGGCCCTCAGCCTGTTGCGGGGGGGAGATCATAGTGGGGTCTGTGCCCATAAGCCTCTGTATGCTGGAGCCGTGCAGTGGATGGTCTGCCCCTGTTACCAAGGCTAGCTGTTTCATGCAATTATCCTCCCATTCTTGTTTGAAAACGATCATCCCTGCACCATCGAATATCATTCTACATGTCTGCTTAATATCAAAGGGAAGCATATCGTCCCCACCAAAAAGGCGTCAATAAGTGTGCAAACCACGGCAGAATTAATTCCCTTATCCGCAATCGCTTTAACAATTGCCTGCACATCTTTTGGATTGACTGGTGAATAAGTCCTTTGGTTTCCGCCTGCCCCCCCCACACGGACCGGGAACACTAAAGTGGCAGACGGAGCCCATTCCGCGCAAGCCATTTTTATTTTCTGCCAGTTTGTAAGTGGGGTTTGGTTTTTCTCTGGTAACCCCTTCACCCAAGCGGGAGCGCTGTGGCTAGTGACCTTACATGCCGCTTCTCTCTCTCTGTTAAAGCCGTAATCCAGATCGGAATCCTTCGATATTATCTCGGGCTCGGAGCTCGAGCCCGAGTCCGAGCTGGAAGTTGAATAAGGAGACGCTTCCGGGCTGCTCTGCCTTTCCCCCGGACTCTGACCCCGCCCCCTCCTGCAGGGGTCGGGCCGTTCCCTCTCCCTGGGGTCCCCCCGCCTCCTGCTGGGGGAGGTCCTTGCCCTATAAGGACCTAATTTGAACTGAGGGCTCTGATTGGTCTTACGCGTCTCCGTGGGGGCTGCCCCATCCCCCCGCTCGCCCGCGCATGCGTTGTTAAGCGGGCTGACCGCGCTTCCGCCCCCCGCCTCCTCCTTTCTGCCCGGACCACGCGGTTCGGTGCCATTTTCAAACGCATATGGTGGGGGGGCGTTTTTATCGGTCCCTACGGGGTCTGCCGATTCGGCCGCGTTCCGTGCCTCCTCCGCGAGCCCCCGCCAGAACGTCCGCGGGTGTTCCCCCCCCTCCGATGGTGAATCCGCTCGCTGAGGGAGGTCTGGCATTGGCGCCTCCGCGCGCCCGCCCGGGTCAGGCCCCTCCGCGGTTTGTGTCGCCGCGCCCACCCCCAACTGCGGCACGGCTAATAAACAAGTTCGCGCGGCTATCCAGGTTTCTTGCTCTTGTCGAGCCTTTTGAAGAGCCTGGACAACCCTGCCCCACGATTTTAGGGCATTCCCTGAGCCCGAGGACATGGTGTCCTCCGCCAGGGCTTTTGTACAATTATCCCACACGTCCGAATGTAGGACGTCCACGGGGCTTTCAATAGCCCCAAGCTTAATCAGTCTTGGCAATGCGAGAGATAAATCCCTAAGTTTACATTCTATACCCCATTGTGCATGCATCTCTGTTACGACCTTTGCAATGGCTTCCATGGTCCACGCTGGTCCGGAGGCGTCCCTCCCGCTGTGGTCAGACCTGCTGCCAGCAGCCGCTGATCTCTGGCCAGGAGAACTCCCGAACCCCACGGGCTGCAGCAGTCCCAGGTTCAGCACCAGTTTGTTGCCTTCTGGAGCAAGGCAGGCGACCTGGTTCAGACGAACAGCACGGTGGCCCACTCACCAGGGCCACTCGGGCCAATGACACACGCAGACATCAATGTGATGGACGGTCAAAAGGCGTTTATTATCTCATCTCTTGGGTTTTTATAGTCTAAGGGGTCTCTACGTCAGCATGGGTCTGTCTTTACCATCTATGGTTAGTAAGAGGTGGACTGTTACTGGGTAGGGGATGGAAAGTTACTGGAATTTGGTTAAGGGAGGCTACCTTCCTATGTTAGTTTCTTATCTACGGGAAGCAGATGGTCTTATCTAAGGGGATCAGAGGGTCCTGGCTTTCCGTGACATTGCGAGATCTTCCGCAGCGCCTTTCCCTGTCTACCACACCAATGTATGCTTATCAATAGGACAAGAGTTATCAATGGGTAAGGTAACCAATTTATCTGCACGTTCATTCCCTTCTCCTAAACCTTCAGACCATTTATGACTCCCAATATGAATCACAGAATACGCTGCACTTCTCTCTCGTAAAGCTTTCCTTAATTGTACCAATAACTCATACAATCGTTTATTATTCACTTCTTTAATTGCTGCTTCCTCTATTTGTCTGACTACTCCTGTGACATACATAGAATCTGTGACCACATTTAAAGGCTCCTGTAAGTTAGACACTGCCCATACTACTGCTAACAATTCCAAAGTTTGTAAGCTATCTGCAGGGTCAGCTGTAAGGAGTTGATACTTCCATTGTCCTTTTCCTTGCCAGGTGACAGCAGCACGCCTTGATTTCTTTCCTGCATCTGTAAAAGCTGTAATAGCTCCTGTATCCAATAATCCATAAAGGGTTATGCTTTGATGCCCATGGGTAATTTCCACCTTTTGTTTTGGTCTATTTTGTAAATCCACAGTTAAAAGTGTAACACCAGTAGAGCCAAAACCCTTTTCATCCCGCGTTTGTCCAGTAAATGATGGTATACCAGATGTCATTTGTGATAGTGGTATTAATTGTGCAATGCGTTGTCCTTTTGTTATTTTAATAGGAGGATAAAGGGTGTAAACCATAATTTGTATTTCCCCTGTATAATCCTCATTGATAACACCAGGCAATACAAATAATCCCAGCATAGTTATTGAAGAACGTCCTAATAACAATGCTCCACATCTTTATCCATTTAATATAAGAGGACCCTTTACTCCAGTTTGTATCCTCTCAGGCCGGTTTGTCATTAGTGTGACGTCTACTGCTGCTGATAAATCCAAATCGAGGCTCTCTGCTGTTGCTGGTTGCAGACAGGAGGTGACAGCGATGTTGCGTCAGCAGCTGGTGTCTCCGATGTCACGGCGGCTACTTGTGTCTGGGCGCGTATGTCCCTCATTGCCGCATCGGTAACACTTGATGAATGGTCTCAAGCTCTGCGTGTCCGCCAGTGAGCCACTTCGGAGAGGAGCAAGAGCAGCTAACACCTGATTCTGAGCAGCTAACACCTGATTTTGAGTAGACTCTGCTTGCTTTTGTAACCCTAATCCTAATTCCTTTAAAGTTTCTGCTATAAATGCCTGTGAAGCTGTTAGCATTAATGCCATTCGCTCTAAAGCTTCCTCAATAGTCCAATTTGCCCCTAAAGTAGCTAACACTCTTGCATTTGCCTAAGAGGTTCACTTTTTACTCCAAACTAACTAACCATAGAACGTAATTGAGCTAACATCTTCCAATCTAAGGGATTATATTCCGCTATATTATGCGTAAGGTTCCCCTTTGCATCATACTGTGGTGTGTATGTGACCGGACATGCAAGATTAGAAGCTACTTCCACCGCCTCACCATCCCCCATTTGCATTACTTCTTTTGCCACAGCAGCCCAAGCTTCCCTTCTCTGTTTAGTCATCTCCCCCCATAGGTCACTGTGTGCCCCTGGGATGGGATCTGGCCCTTTAAGGGTTCTATGCTGCTGGCACTTCGGTACCGAGACCGAGCTCTCGCACGGGGAAGGCGGTGGAGCAGGAGCTGACTCACGCAGGGGAAGCGGCCCCCCCGCTGCTGGAGCTGACAGTGAAACCGGAGATGACTCGCACGGGGGAAGCGACCCCCCCGCCGGAGCCGGCCCGCTCGGGGGAAGCGGCGGAGGCAAAGGTGGCGGCGGAGGCGAAGCTGGCTTGCTCCCACCCTCACCATCCGACCCGCCTGAAGCTAGCGGCGGAGGCAAAGCTGGCTTGCTCATACCTCCACCATCCAACTCGCCTTAAGCTGGCGGCGGAGGCAAAGCTGGCTTGCTCTTACCTCCACCATCCAACTCGCCCTCCCCCTCTGACAGGAAGGGTGCAGATGGTTCCACTGTGTCTAAGGGAAAATTCTCCACACCATTTTGCTGGGGACCCTTAGGCATAAGTATCTGAGTTACAGAAGGTGCTAAGGGATCATCCTCACGACCATACCCTATATTCTTCTTATAAGCTTCTGTTGCCCTTTCTGCTGCCTTTCTCTCAGAGACCTGCTGAAGTAACATATTATACACCACCCGCCATAACTTGCCAAATTTCTTTGCTGACTTATCATCATCTAACACTGTATCCCACAGGATATCCCCAAACTTTTTCCACTCTGCTATCTCATGAACTGTATATGAATTAGCAAAAATTCCTTTAGAATGACCATAGGGTAATAACCCTGGTAATTCCTTTTTTAAATCTATCCCTTTTACTCCTCGTCTTTCTAAATATGAGGAGAAGGGATCGTATGTCACTTGCCTATCTATACCTATATATCAGTGCGCGCTGTTTCAGCTCTCCAGGCTCCTGCAACATGTAGAGACTTGAGTCACCGTTGTGATCCTCAAGGGTGCTTTTAAAATCCGGCACCGTCCTGGCTGCAAGGACTCTCACCCAACTTCCTCGACCGTGGCGAATTTATAATCCAAGAGATGGAATGTTCAGAGTGCTTGCCCGCATTCTCCACCATTTGTCAGAGGAAGGAGACCCAGACACCAGTTGGTTCATCCAAGTCCAATTTATTGATTGAATACGGCGGGTTAAATACAGTTCTTAAAAAGCTTCATACATATTGCAAAAGTTGAGCTCAGGATTGGTTAGTTACATATCAGCAACTACACCTACTTCTACATTCTTGTGCTTATTCTTTTGTTACATTCTGCAGATATTCAGGACTAATCTCACCTCCCTTTCCTCATGTTGCAGCAAGGTCATCCGGCATTCTTGCCTGTCAGCAGTCACTGAATCAGAGACTGCTGTCCTCCCTTTCGAGCTTAACCAGCGGCATTAAGTCAGAATGGCCTTTCTCAGCTAACCAACTCTTAATAAAATCCTCCACATGGGGATGAGAAACCTGATTGTCTTTGGGCCTGCAGTGGGTGTGGCCAGCTGGAAAAAGGGATGAGACCCACCTGGGAGGGTGACCAGGAGCAGGAGGAGAAGGACTAATTGTCACAACCTGGGGCCAATAGTTGGGATTTTGGTGTCAAGAACTGAGCTTCGGCCTCATCCCCTTCTCCCCTTTGTCCCGCAGGGCTCCGGGCGGCCGTGACACTGCTGGAGTGCGGGGGGGACCTCCAGCCCCCCGGGGGGTCCCTGCCCCTCCTCTGCCGAGGGTCCGGGTTCAGTTTTGGCAGCTCTGACCTGCTCTGGATCCGCCAGAGACCCGGGCAGAGCTTGGAATACGTCGCAGGGATCAACAAGGATGGAGGCAGCAACTTTGCCCCATCAGTCAAGGGTCGGTTCATGATCTCCAGGGACAACAGGCAGAGCTCGGTGACGCTGACCATGAACAACCTCAAGGATGAGGATTCCGGATCCTATTTCTGTGCCAAATTTGCGGGTGCTATTAATTGGGGTGCTGCTCCCATTTATCCTTCTGGCCTTTTCCCCGTTCCCCAGACCCTTCACCAATCCCCAGCCCCTGACCCCATTCCTGTCTCCATGTCCCAGCTCTGAGTTGGTTCTGCCCCAAATCGCAGCTCTTGGCTCCAACGCTCAACCAAGGTCCGCAAACCTGAGTGCAAATGGTCGAGATTTGGGGAAAATGGGCCAGATTTGGTATGTGTCTGTGATTCAGATCCACCACTGAAACTCTGGGCCAGAACGGGTCCAGTCTGGGGCAATGGTTGGGATTTGAGGGCCGAGACAGAGCTCAGGGTGAAACCGGCCCTGATTTGAGGCCAGGAGATGACATTTGGGGCCAGAGCAGGGCAGGGTTAGGACAAAGGGTCAGGAGTGGAGGGAAGGGTTGGGGCACAGAGAAAGGGAGAAAACCATAAACAATATTTGCAGCCCCCCAAGCAGCACCAAAACCATCAGCACCCCTGGCGCAGAAATAGGATCCAGAATCGTCGTCCTCGAGGTTGTTCATGGCCAGCGTCACCGAGCTCTGCCCGTTGTCCCTGGAGATCCTGAACCGGCCCTTGAACGATGGCGCGTAGCCGGTGTCTCCACCATTGCCCCAGATCCCTGCGAGCCACTCCAGCCCCTGCCCAGGTCTCTGGCGGACCCAACACATGTCATTGCTGCCAAAACTGAAGCCGGACCCTCGGCAGATGAGAAGCAGGGACCCCCCGGGGGGCTGGAGGTCCCCCCCACACTCCAGCAGGGTCACGGCTGCCCGGCAGAGCCCTGCGGGACAAAGGGGAGATGGGCATGGGGCGATGCAAAAGTCAGGTGGAGGTGTCCAAATAATCAATGGGTGGATTTTGGCTAATTGCAGTGTTGAAGGCACTTTACAATACTGGAAATCTCTGTTTCAGATTGGAGGCCAGACAAAGGGAGTTTGGGGCAAAAACACAGTGAATGTTTGGGGATGGGGGAGCGGCCGTGACCCTGCTGGAGTCCGGGGGGGACCTCCAGCCCCCCGGGGGGTCCCTGACGTTGCTGTGCAGAGGGTCCGGGTTCAGTTTTGGTAGTTTTGCCCTACAATGGGTCCGACAGAGACCCGGACAGGGGCTGGAATTCGTCGCCTACATCAGCAACACTGGTGGCGCCATCTACTACGCACCGTCAGTCTAGGGTCAGTTCAGGATCTCCAGGGACAACGGGCAGAGCTCCATGATGCTGACCATGAACAACCTCATGGATGAGGATTCCGGATCCTGTTTCTGTGCCAAAAGTTAGGATGGTTGTTGTGGTCCTGCTGCTGGTAAAGACATTGATTGTGATGATGTTGGTCACGGTGGTTTTTACTGAGTCCTCAATTTTGAGTTCCCTCCTCTCCCAAAACCAGACCCTTCCCCCAAACCTCAGCCCATGACCCTTTGTCCCAAATCTCCCCCATTTGCCCCAATGGTCAGCACTGACGCCAAACCCTCCCCTGCTCCTGCCCCAAAACTCAACCATTGGCCCCAAATCTTCACCCCTGGCCTCCAGTTCAGGCCTCCTCCAATCAGGGCCCGGGGAGCTGGAGGAGATTTGGGTGAAATGGGAAAAATTTGGATAAAGTCGAATGTTGGGGCAATGATGGTGGACACTGGGGGAGAAGGTCAAGAATGGGGTCAAGGGTTGGGATTTGGGGCACGATTTGGGGGTTTTGGGACATTTGGGGAGACAGGGATGGGGGTTTGGGGCCACCACCTGCATCGTCACCATGTCCAGAGCTCCCAGAGATGATTCCAGCCCAGCCCCAAGGAGCAGCCCCAGACACCGCGGCCGCTGAGGGAGAAGTGAAGCCCCAGGTGGGATCGAGGGAGGGAGGGAGGATCAGACGCCGTGATTTTGGGGCTCCGCAGCCTCCCCCCACTTCCTCCCCGGCAGCTGCCGGGGCCCAGCTGGGGCAGGAAAGGAAACAGAAAGTTCCTGGTTTTGGTCACTGTGAACATCTGTGTTTTGCAGAGGGTAGCTCAGCCTCTGGGCACTGCGGCAGAGGAGGTCCCAGGGTCCCAATTTGGGGCCAAAGCTCAGGATTTGGGTCAAGGGTTGAGCTTTGGCCTCATCCCCATCTCCCCTTTGTCCCGCAGGGCTCCGGGCGGCCGTGACCCTGCTGGAGTGCAAGGGGGACCTCCAGCCCCCCGGGGGGTCTCTGCGCCTCCTCTGCCGAGGGTCCGGGTTCAGTTTTGGAAGCTACGACAGGTTCTGGGTGCGCCAGAGACCCGGGCAGGGGCTGGAGTGGCTCGCGAGTATCAGATACAATGATGGTTGGACCGGGCACGCGCCATCGTTCAAGGGACGGTTCACGATCTCCAGGGACAACGGGCAGAGCTCGGTGACGCTGACCATGAACAACCTCAAGGACGAGGATTCCGAATCCTATTTCTGTGGCAGAAGTGTTGTTGGTACTGCTGGTTGTGGTGCTGCTGCAGGTGTTGGTCACTCTCATGATTCAGTGACATTTGGCCATGTTCCTGTTCCCCGGTCCCCACCTATCTCCATTCTCTGGACCCTTCCCTAAAACCCCAAGCCCTGACCCTATTCCTATCCCCATGTCCCAATCTTGCAGTGGTTCGCCCTGAAATCCACTCTCTGCACATTACCACAAAGTTGACTCAAACCTTAACCCTTGTCTTGAAATATCCACTTTCATAACAAGGTTTTGGGGCACAAATTGGAGATTTGGGGTCAGGAGTTGTGGTTTGGGGTTAGCGGGTAAGAACTGGGGTCGAGGCAGAGCAAGGTTGGGATCGATGGTCAAGGGCTGGATGTGGGCTGGGGGTTCGGGGGAAGGGTCTGCGGAACGGAGACAGGGGGGACACAGAGATGGGGATGGGGACAGCAGGGACATCGCCAATACGATGGGCACTCTCAGCCCAACCAGCACCAACACTCTTGGCACAGAAAAAGGATCCGGAATCCTCGTCCTTGAGGTTGTTCATGGTCAGCGTCACCGAGCTCTGCCCGTAGTCCCTGGAGATCCTGAACCAGCCCTTGAACGATGGATTGTAGTAGGTGGTGCCACCAGTGTTGTAGATGCCTGCGACGTATTCCAAACCCTGCCCGGGTCTCTGGCGGATCCAGAACATTCCATAACTCCCAAAATCGAACCGGACCCTCGGCACAGCAACGTCAGGGACCCCCCGGGGGGCTGGAGGTCGCCCCCGCACTCCAGCAGGGTCACGGCCGCCTGGAGCCCTTCGGGACAAAGGGGAGATGGGGATGAGGCCAAAGCTCAACATTGACCCATATCCTGACTCTGGGCCCCAAATTGGGATCCTTGGAGTTCATCATCCTCCCAGCAGTGTTCTACCCCTTTGTCCAGAAGGCCACGCCCACTTAAAAGCCCTAGACCAATCAGACTTTCAATTTCCATCATCACCCTTTTGTCCCGCAGGGCTCCGGGCGGCCGTGACCCTGCTGGAGTGCGGGGGGGACCTCCAGCCCCCCGGGGGGTCCCTGCGCCTCCTCCGCAGAGGGTCCGAGTTCAGTTTTCGACGAACCAGTCTGATGTGGATCCGATAGCAGCCTGGGCAGGGCCTGGAATACATTGCAGGGATTGACTATGATGGAGACACCAGATACTCGCCATCGTTCAGGGGCCGAGTCAGCATCTCCAGGGACAACGGGCAGAGCTCGGTGACGCTGACCATGAACAACCTCAAGGACGAGGATTCCGGATCCTATTTCTGTTCCAAAACTCCTGAGAGTGGTAATGCTGTTGTTGCTGATCGTAGTGACGCTGCTGGTGCTGGTTATGGAGCATTTTTCCCCGTCCCCTTTGTTGCGTCCCTAATTGTTCCCATACCCCAGACCCTCCCCCCAAATCCCAGCCCTCGTCCCTGCTCTCGGTGACTGAATTCGTGTCCCCAGCCCCGGGCCCAGCGCTGACCTTTGGGGCTGAGTTTGGGGGATGATCAACGGCCAAGGGTTGGGGTTTGGGGCCGGAGAGGGGAAAGGGAAATTGAGAAATGCTCACGGGCGGGGTCAGGGGCTCGGAGCTGGGGAAGGGTCTGGGGAACGGGGACAGGTGGGGATGCAGCGATGGGGATGGGGTCAAACAGCATCACCCAAACCAGCACTGACAGCTTTTGTGCAGAAATAGGATCCGGAATCCTCGTCCTTGAGGTTGTTCATGGTCAGCGTCAGCAAGCTCTGCCCATTGTCCCTGGAGATCGTGACCTGGCCCTTGCCCAATGGTTCATAGTGTTTTCTGGAAAGATCGTAGCTGATCTCTGCCACGAACTCCGGCCCCTGCCCGGGTCTCTGGCGGATCCAGTACATGTTCACATTCCCGAAACTGAACGCGGACCCTCGGCAGAGGAGGCGCAGAGACCTCTCGGGGCTGGAGGTCCCCCCCGCACTCCAGCAGGGTCACGGCCGCCCAGAGCCCTGCAGGACAAAGGGGAGATGATTAAAAATGAGAAATATGATTGGTCTAGATGGGGAAAAGGTGCTCCAGAAAAAAGGGGCGGAGCCCACCTGGGAGGGGCAGCAGGAGCAGCAGGGACTGGAGCCGGAGGGAGCTCAAGGCCAAGGCCGGGATGCGCTGGGGATGGGTCCCAGGGGGGTTTGGGGGTTCTTAATGTGGTATTGCGTTTGAAATCAATGTGGAACCCTGAGGAGAAGGTGTCCAATAAATTAATGAGATTGTTTAATTCCAGCTTTTGAGGAACCTCAGGATAACCAAAAAATCTGGTGGAGATTTGGGACCGAACCAGGGGAGTTATGAGTGATATTGGTGAAGATTTGGAGATGGACTCCGGGCGGCCGTGACCCTGCTGGAGTGCGGGGGGGACCTCCACTGACGTTGCTGTGACGAGGGTCCGGGTTCGATTTCGGGAGTTTTGGGATGGGCTGGATGCGCCAGAGACCCGGGCAGGGGCTGGAATTTGTCGCAAAGATCAGTGACAGTGGAGGTTACACCGAGTACGCGCCATCCGTCAAGGGCCGGGTGACAATCTCCAGGGACAACGGGCAGAGCTCGGTGACGCTGACCATGAACAACCTCAAGGACGACGATTCCGCCGTTTATTTCTGTGTCAAACCTCCTGGTGGTGGTGTTTCTGCTACTGCTGATTATATTGACGGTGCTCGTGCTGTCCTCATCTCCTCGTGTCCCCCCCTGTCCCCGTTGCCCAGACCCTTCCCCTAAACACCCCGCCTTCACCCAGCCTTTGGCCATTGATCCCAACTATGCTCTGCCTCCTCCCCAATTCTCACCCACTGACCCCAAACCACAACTCCTGACCCCAAATCTCCTCTTTGTGCCCCAAAACTTGATTCTGAAATTGGATACTTCTGGTCATGGGTTAAGATTTCGGTCAACTTTGTGGTCGAGAGTGGAGAATTTGGGGCAGAGCCAGGACAGGGTTGGGAGATGGGGTCAGAAATGGGTTCAGGGCAGAGTTTGGGAGAAGGGTGTGGGGAACCGGGAGAGGGGGGGACACATCCACGGCGATGGGATCAAAACAATCAGCAGCAGCACCCCAAGTATCATAGGCAGCTTTCCCGCAGAAATAGGATCCGGAACCCCCGTCCTAGAGGTTGTTCATGGTCAGCATCACCGAGCTCTGCCCGTTGTACCTGGAGATCCTGAACCGGCCCTGCACTGATGGCGCATACCAGGCGTGGGCACCGCTAGCGTCGATCAGCGCCAGCCTTTCCAGCACCTGCCCACGCCTCTGGCGGGTCCAGGTGATGGAGTGAGCCCCGAAACTGAACCCGGACCCTCGGCAGAGGAGGCACAGGGACCCCCCAGGGGGCTGGAGGTGCCCCCTGCACTCCAGCAGGGTCACGGCCACCCGGAGCCCATCCCCAAACCATCCCGGTTATTGCCAAACTCCCCTGGTTTGCTCCCAAATCTCTACCAGAGATGTCCTGTATTATAAGTTGCCACAAATCATACAATTCTCCCCTATCCACTTGTTAGTAATTGGAAACCTCCTCCTGATTTTTCTCCACTGATGGTGCAATTAAAAACTCATTAATGACCGCCAAAATCCACCGGGACCCCAACCCCAGCACAACATGGCCACTGCCTCGAGTTCCCTGGAGCTCCTGGCCGTGCAGCTGCTGCTGCCCCTCCCAGGTGGGCCCCGCCCATTTTTCCAAAAGCCACACCCCTTTCCCCTTCTGGAGCAATCATATTTCTCATTTTTAATCATCTCCCCTTTGTCCCGCAGGGCTCCGGGCGGCCGTGACCCTGCTGGAGTGCGGGGGGGAACTCCAGCCCCCCGGGGGCTCCCTGCGCCTCCTCTGCCGAGGGGCCGGGTTCGATTTCAGTGGTTCTGATCTGCACTGGATCCGCCAGAGCCCCGGGCAGGGGCTGCCGTGGGTGGCCGCCATCGACAGCCACGGTGGCACCGACTACCCGCCGTCACTGCGGGGCCGGGTCGCGATCTCCAGGGACAACGGGCAGAGCTCCATGTCCCTGACTGTGAACAACCTCAAGGACGAGGATCCCAGATCCTGTTTCTGCACCAAGGAGTCCAGCACTAACATTGCTGCTGGTGCCCTTGAATTCATTGACCCGTGCCCATCCATGTGTCCCCACCTGTCACCATTGTTCAGGTCCTTCCGTCCGACCCATGACCCCATCCCTGACCCCCACCGACCCAAATCTGGCCCATTTTCCCAAATCTTCAGCATTTGCACCCAGGTTTGGTGACCTTGGCTGAGACTTGTAGCAAGGAGCTGAGGTTTGGGGTCAAGAGCTGAGATTGGGGCAGAGCCAGCTCAGAGCTGGGACATGGGGACAGGACTGGGGTCAGGGGCTGGGGTTTGGGGGAAGGGTCTGGGGAACGGGGACAGGTGGGGGCAAAGAGATGGGGAGGGGGTCAAAAGGATAACCAGCAGCAGCCCAACTACCAGCACAAGCACATTTGGCACAGAAATAGGTGGCGGAATCCTCGTCCTTGAGGTTGTTCATGGTCAGCGTCACCGAGCTCTGCCCGTTGTCCCTGGAGATCGTGAACCGGCCCTTGACCGAATCCGCGTAGCCAGTCCAACCAGCATTGTTGGTGATCCCAGCGACGTGCTCCAGCCCCTGCCCGGGTCTCTGTCGATACCAGCCCATCCCAAAACTGCCGAAACTGAACCCGGACCCTCGGCAGAGAAGGCGCAGGGACCCCCCGGGGGGCTGGAGGTTCCCCCCTGCACTCCAGCAAGGTCACGGCTGCCCGGAGCCCTGCGGGACAAAGGGGAGATGGGGATGAGGCCGAAGCTCAACCCTTAACCCAAATCCTGACTCTGGGCCCCAGATTGTGACCCTTGGAGTTCATCATCCTCCTCCCAGGTGAGTCCCTTCCCTTTTTACATCTGACACTGCCACCCAGTCATGCCCTCAGCCAATCAGGTTTCTCATCCCCATCTCCCCTTTGTCCCGCAGGGCTCTGGGCTGCCGTGACCCTGCTGGAGTGCGGGGGGGAACTCCAGCCCCCCGAGGGGTCCCTGACGTTGCTGTGCCAAGGGTCCGGGTTCAGTTTTGGGGGTCACTCCATGCAATGGATCCGCCAGAGCCCCGGGAAGGGGCTGGAATGGGGCGCAGGGATCCACAGCCCCAGGGGTTACACCTACTACGCGCCGTCGGTCAAGGGCCGGGTCAGGACCTCCAGGGACGACGGGCAGAGCTTCACAGCCCTGACCATGATCGACCTGCAGGACGAGGATTCCTGATCCTATTTCTGTGCCAAAGCCGCTGGGGCGGATGGGGATGACCATGATGCCAATGCTATTAACTCCACCCCTATTTTTGTATCCCCAAATGTCCCCAAACTGCAGACCCTTCCCTAATCCCTGGCCTCATCCCCACTCTCGGTGACTGAATTTGTGTCCACAGCCCAGGGCCCAGCGCTGATCTTTGGCGCAGAGTTTGGGGGAAGATCAACGGCAGAGGGTTGGGGTTTGGGGCCGGAGAGGGGAAAGGGAAATGGAGAAATGGTCATGGGCTGGGTCAGGGGCTGGGAGCTGGGGAAGGGTCTGGGGAACTGGGACAGGGCGGACGCAGTGATGGGGAAGAGGTCAGTACAGCAGGGATCGATATCACCAGCATAACCAGCAAAACCCTTGGCACAGAAATAGGTGGCAGAGTCCTCGTCCTTGAGGTTCTTCATGGTCAGCATCACCGACCTCTGCCCGTTGTCCCTGGAGATCGTGAACCGACCCTTGACCGATGGCGCGTAGGAGATGTAGGAACCATCGCTGTAGATCCCTGCGAGCCACTCCAGCCACTGCCCGGGTCTCTGGCGCACCCAGCTCAATGGGTAACTCCTGAAATCGAACCCGGACCCTCGGCAGAGGAGGCGCAGGGAACCCCTGGGGGGCTGGAGGTCCCCCCCGCACTCCAGCAGGGTCATGGCCACCTGAAGCCCTGCGGGACAAAGGGGAGATGGGGATGAGGAGACGCATTGGTTATGGACCCAAAGTGGGCACCGCCATGCCAGAAAAGGGTGTGGGATCCACCTGGGAGGGCCAGCAGGAGCTGCAGGAGGAGGATGGGGAGGTCCCAGGGTCCCAATTTGGGGCCAACATCAGGGTCTGCAGGCAAGAATAAACATTTGGGTGGATTCGTTCCCTCATCCCCATCTCCCCTTTGTCCCGCAGGGCTCCAGGCGTCCGTGACTCTGCTGGAGTGCGGGGGGGACCTCCAGCCCCCCGGGGGTTCCCTGCGCCTCCTCTGCCGAGGTTCGGGATTCAGTTTCGGGAGTCTTGCCCTACAATGGGCCTGACAGAGACCCGGGCAGGGGCTGGAGTTCGTCGCCTACATCCGCAGTGGTGGCAGCACCTGGTACGCGGATTCGGTCAAGGGCCGGTTCATGATCGCCAGGGACAACGGGCAGAGTCTGATGACGCCGACCATGACCAACCTCAAGGTCGAGGATTCCGCTCTTTATTTCTGTGCCAAAAATTGGGATGATTGTTGTGCTCCTGCTGCTGGTGAGGATATTGATTGTGGTGATGTTGGTCATGGTGGTTTTGGCCCTGCTCCCATTTGGACTCCCCCCTGTCCTCAAACCCAGACCCTTACTCCAAAACCTCAGCCCTTGACACTTGTGACCATCGGCCTGAGAATCCCTCTGGGGCAGCCCAAAATCTGCAACCCTGTCCCCAAACCCAAGGTGCGGGCATTAAATCTTGAGGATTCAGCACAAAAATTGGCAACAAGGGTGAAGGGGTGGGGCCGAGAGTTGGGAGTTTGGGGGAGAATGGGGGAGATTTGGGAAAGAGCCAGTTCAGGGCTGGGACACGGGGACAGGAATGGGGTCAGGGGCTGGGGACTGGGGGAAGGGTCTGGGGAACGGGGACAGGGGGGACATAGCAATGGGTGCAGGGTCAATACAATAGGCACCAGTATAACCAGCACAGCCAGCAGCACCCTTGGCACAGAAATAGGATCCGGAATCCTCGTCCTTGAGGTTGTTCATGGTCAGCGTCACTGAGCTCTGCCCGTTGTCCCTGGAGATCGTGAACCGGCCCTGCACTGATGGCGCGTAGCCGGTGCTACGACCATTGTAGCTGATACTGGCAATGTATTCCAGCCCCTTCTCGGGCCTCTGGCGCATCCATCCCATTGCAACACTCCCAAAACTGAACCCAGACCCTCGGCAGAGGAGGCGCACGGAACCCCGGGGGGCTGGAGGTCCCCCCCGCACTCCAGTAGGGTCACGGCTGCCCGGAGCCCTGCGGGACAAAAGGGAGATGGGGATGGGAAATCTGATTGGCTGCGGACCCGAAGTGAACATGGCCATGCCAGAAAAAGTGTGTGAGACCCATCTGGGAGAGGCAGCAGGAGCAAAACAACCAGGATGGGATGGTCCATGGTTCACAGTTTGGGGCCAAGAGTCAGGATTTGGGTCAATGTTGAGCTTTGGCCCTATCCCCATCTCCCCTTTGTCCCGCAGGGCTCCGGGTGGCCGTGACCCTGCTGGAGTGCGAGGGGGACCTCCAGCCCCCCGGGGCGGCCCTGACTGTGCACTGCTGCACCTCTGGGTTCGATTTTGGGTGTCAGCCCAGGAGCTGGGTCCGTCAGAGACCCAGGCAGGGGCTGGAGTGGCTCGCGGGGATCAGCACTTGTGGCAGCACATGCTATGCGCTATCGGTCAAGGGCCGGGTCACGATCTCCAGGGACAACGGGCAGAGCTCAGTGACCATGAACAACCTCAAGGACGAGGATTCCGGATCCTATTTCTGTGCCAAACGTGCTACTAGTGGTTGTTGTAGTCCTGGTGCTTACAGTGAAGATGACAGTTGTGGATCCACCCCCCTCTCAGTGTCCCCCCCTGCCCCCAATCTGAGACCCGCCCCCCAAACATCAGATCTTCACCCTTTGTTCCCATTTTGCCCCAATGATCAGCACTGACCCCAAACCCTCCTCTGCTCCTGCCCCAAAACTCAACCATTGGCCCCAAACCTTCCCCCCTGGGCTCCAGGTCAGGCCTCCTCCAATCAGGGCCTCGGAAACCTGGAGATATTTGCATGAAATGGGCAAAATTGTGAGAAAGCCGAGAGTTGGGGCAGCAGGGGCCAAGTTTAGGGGAAAATATTGAGTATTTGAAGAGAAAAGTTGGGCTCTGGAGGAAGGATCACTGGGAATGGAGACATCTGGTGACCATCGTGGAGGGCGGGACCACTGCCGGAATTGTCAATAAAAGCAGCAGAACCATAAGTGTAACCACTCTAAGGATGTTTGGCACAGAAATAGGATCCGGAATCCTCGTCCTTGAGGTTGTTCATGGTCAGCGTCACCGAGCTCTGCCCGTTGTCCCTGGAGATCGTGAACCGGTCCTGCACCGACAGCACGTAGTCGGTGCTGCCAGCATTGATGTTGATACTGGCAATTTATTCCAGCGTCTGCCATGGTGTCTGGCGCATCCAGCACATATCAAAACTGCCAAAATCAAACCCAGAGGAGAGGCACAGCAACGTCAGGGACCCCCTGGGGGGCTGGAGGTCCCCCCCGCACTCCAGCAGGGTCACGGACGCCCGGAGCCCTGCGGGACAAAGGGGAGAAAAAAAAACCAACCCAAATTTTAATTCTTGCATGCAGACCCTGATGTTGGCCCCAAATTGGGACCCTTGGACCTCCCCATCCTCCTCCTGCAGCACCTGCTGGCCCTCCCAGGTGGATCCCACACCCTTATTCTGGCATGGCGAGGCCCACTTTGGGTCCAAAAGCAATCCATGCCCTCATCCCCATCTCCCCTCCCATCTGCCAAACATCTGGCTTCAATTTCACAAAATCTGCAATGTTCTGGATGCGCCAGAGACCCTGGCTGGGGCTGGAATACGTCGCGGGGATCAACGGTCATGGTTCCACCGCCAGATACGCGCCATCGGTCAAGGGCCAGTTCAGGATCTCCAGGGACAACGGGCAGAGCTCGGTGACGCTAACCATGAACAACCTCAAGGACGAGGATTCCGGATCCTATTTCTGTGCCAAAAGCGCCTCTGATGGTTGGGGTTGGGAGACTCATGCTGCTGGTTCTAATTTTGGTCCTGTCTCCATCCCCGTTCCCCAGATCCTTCCCTCCTACCCTTGACCCCAGTGTTGACCCCCACAGACCCAAATCGGCCCGTTTTCCCCAAATCTCGACCATTTCCACCCAGGTTTGAGAACCTTGGTTTAGCCTTGGAGCCAAGAGCTGAGGTTTGGTGCCAAGAGCCGAGATTTGGGGCAGAGCCAGCTGAGTTTGGGGCCAATGGTCAGAAGTGAACCCCACTGAGATCTGGGGCACACAGTGTAGGGTTTTGGGGATGAATCTTTGAGAATTATTTCAAATTCTGAAAGCGCCATGGAAATGTGTGAGGTGAGAATATGATTCGGGAGATTGGGGAGAAGGGTCAAGATTTGTGGCCAACACTAAAGATTTGAGGGTCGAATGTGGGGTTTTGGGATGTTTGTGGTCACAGCATCGAGGAGGGGCCACCACTGGCATCTTCATCATAACCAGCATCAATATAAGGACCACAAAAAATGCTGTAACATTTGGCGCAGAAATAGGATCCGGAATCCTCTTCCTTGAGATTGTTCATGGTCAGCGTCACCGAGCTCTGCCCGTTGTCCCTGGAGATCGTGACCCTGCCGTTCACTGAATCCGCGTAGCCGGAGTTGCCACCATCGTTCCTGATCCACGCGAGCCATTCCAAGCCCTGCCTGGGTCTCTGGCGCACCGAGAACATGTCGTAGCTTCCGAAACTGAACCCGGACCCTCGGCAGAGGAGGCGCAGGGACCCCCCGGGGGGCTGGAGGTCCCCCCCGCACTCCAGCAGGGTCACGGCCGCCCGGAGCCCTGTGGGACAAAGGGGAGATGGGGATGAGGTCAAAGCTAAACCCTTGACCAAAACCCTGACTCTGGGCCCGAAACTGGACCCTTTGGACCACCCCATCCTAGTTGTCCTGCTCCGGCTGCCCCTCTAAGGAGGTTCCCGCCCGATTTTCCAGTTTGACACATCCACATTGAGACCCTCAGCCAATCAGGTTTCGCATCCCCATCACTCCTTTGTCCCTCAGGGCTCCGGTCGGCCGTGACCCTGCTGGAGTGCGTGGGGGCCCTCCAGGCCCACGGGGGTTCCCTGCGCCTCCTCTGCCGAGGGTCTGGGTTAAGTTTCGGCAGTTTTGAAATGGAATGGGCTCGACAGAGGCCCGGGCAGGGGCTGGAATGGGTCGCGGGGATCAGGTACGATGGTGCTTACACCGAGTACGTGCCATCGGTCAAGGGCCGGTTAACGATCTCCAGGGACAACGGGCAGAGCTCGGTGACGCTGACCATGAACAACCTCAAGGACGAGGATTCCGCTGTTTATTTCTGTGCCAAACGCACTTATGGTGATAATTGGGCCTTTGCTGATGCTTATCATTTTGTCCCCGACCCCGTGCCCTTGCTCCCATCCTGTCCCCATTCCCCTGGCCCTTCCCACAAACCCCAAGCCCTGACCCTGTTCCTGTCCCCTTGTCCCAACCCTGATAAGACCCAGATATCTGATTTGGGCTGATCCCCGTGCCTTGCAGGCCAATCTCGATAAATCTTGGAGACAGAGTGCCCCAAAACCCAATCAGCTCAGAGATGCCACCTTCTCAGCAAGCTCAGTGATTTCAGCTCTTTAGTGATTCTCAGCTCCCTCAGGATTTCAGCTATTTAGTGATTTCAGCTCTTTCGTGA
Organism: Melozone crissalis; assembly: GCF_028551555.1. NCBI lineage: Eukaryota > Metazoa > Chordata > Aves > Passeriformes > Passerellidae > Melozone > Melozone crissalis. Next base: position 4,935,880 of record NW_026535856.1, read on the forward strand.
TTATCAACTCTCTCAGGATCTCAGCTCTTTCGTGATTCTCAGCTCTCAGGATCCCAGCTCTTTGCTCATTCGCTGGGGCGCCTTTGGCTGTGGCAGAACCAGACGGACAGGAGAGGTCCTGGTGGTTCCACAGCCATGGTTCATTGAGGGATCTGTGAGGTGTTGAAGTGACAGCTCTTCTCCTGTCAGATGGGCTAAACCAGCCCCTTTTATAGGGTACAGGGGGATCCAAACATGTGCAACAGTGAGGGTCAGGGAGAAGTCACCAATGGGGTTAGAGAGAGAAGCTCTGGTGTGAGAGGCAGAAGACAGGAGATCATTTTGCTGTTCCATCATGGCTGAGCAGTTCCAGCTGTTACGTCTCAATCCTGCATGGAAGTCTCGCAATCTCTGCGGACTCTGCTAAAGGACATGGGGTCAACACGATAGGCAACAGTCTCCCAGCCAGTACCATCCTCAACAGATTTGGCGCAGAAATACGAACCGGAATCCTCAAACTTGAGGTTGTTCATGGTCAGTGTCACAGATCTCTGCCTGTTGTCCCTGGAGATCGTGAACCGGCCCTTGACAGACGGCGCATAGGCAGTGGTGCCACCACTGGTGATCCCCGTAAGCCACTCCAGCGCCTGTCGGGGTCTCTGGCGGATCCAGAGCATGGTGGAACTGCCAAAACTGAACCCGGACCCTCGGCAGAGGAGGCGCAGGGATGCCCCTGGGGGCTGGAGGTCCCCCCCACACTCCAGCAGGTCACGGCCACCCGGAGCCCTGCGGGACAAAGGAGAGATGGGGACGGGAAACCTGCTTGGTCAAGAGTGCCCAACTTCGCATGGCATGCTTCAAAAATGGAGCAGGACTCACATGGGTGGAGGATGATGAACTCCATGGTTCCCAGTTTGGGGCCCAGAGTCAGGATTTGGGTCAAGGGTTGAGCTTTGGCCCCATCCCCATCTCCCCTTTGTCCCGCAGGGCTCCGGGCGGCCGTGACCCTGCTGGAGTGCGGGGGGACCTGCAGCCCCCTGGGGGGTCCCTGACGTTTCTGTGCCGCGCATCTGGGTTTGATTTTGGCAGTTTTGGGATGGGCTGGATGCACCAGAGACCCGGGCAGACGCTGGAATACATCGCCAGTATCAGCAACACTGGTGGTTGCACCTACTACACGCCGTCGGTCAAGGGCCGGTTCAGGATCTCCAGGGACAACGGGCAGAGCTCGGTGACGCTGACCATGAACAACCTCAAGGACGAGGATTCCGCCGTTTATTTCTGCACCAAATGTGCTACTAGTAGTTATGGTGCTCATGTTGCTGCTTTTAGTGACAATTCCGGCAGTGGCCCCAGCCCTAGGATGGTCGCCAGATGTCTCCACTCCCAGTGATCCTTCCTCCAGAGCCCAGCTTTTCTCCTCAGTTGTTAAAGAGTTTCCCCCAAACTCCGCCCCTGCTGCCTCAACCCTACACTTTCCCCCAGTTTTGCCCCTTACACCCAAATCTCCCCCAGCTCCCTGGGCCCTGATTGGAGGAGGCTTGAACTGGACGCCAGGGGTGAAGGTTTGGGGACAATGGTTGAGTTTTGGGGCAGGAGCAGGGGAGGGTTTGGGGTCAGTGCTGACCATTGGTGCAAATGGGGACAAAGGGTGAAGATCTGAGTCAATGGGTGAGGTTTGGGAGAATGGTCAGAGGGTTGGGGACATCTGGGAACCCAACAACAAAGGCCGGCCTGAAACCAGCACCAATACCATAAGCTTGGTAATTACAACCAGCAAAATAACACTTCACGCAGAAATAGATGGCAGAATCCTCATCCTTGAGGTTGTTCATGGTCAGCGTCACCGAGCTCTGCCCCTTGTCCCTGGAGATCGTGAACTGGTCCTGCACGCATGGCGCATAGTAGGGATAAGCAGCACTGCTGATCCCCGCGAGCCACTCCAGCCCCTGCCTGGGTCTCTGACAGACTCAGAGCAGGTAAGAACTGCCGAAACTGAACCCGGACCCTCGGCACAGCAACGTCAGGGACCCCCCGGGGGGCTGGAGGTCCCCCCCGCACTCCAGCAGGGTCACGGCCACCTGGAGCCCTGCAGGACAAAGGGGAGATGGGGATGAGGCCAAAGATCAAGCCCTTGACCCCAATGTCCCAACTATCCGCCCCAGGTTGTGACAATTTGTTTTTCTCCTCCTGCTCCTGTTCACCCTCCCAGATGGGTCCCGTCCCTTTCTCCAGCTGGCCACACCCACTTTGGGTCCTCAGCCAATCAGGTTTCTCATCCCCATCTCCCCTTTGTCCTGCAGGGCTCCGGGTGGCCGTGACCCTGCTGGAGTGCAGGGGGGGACCTCCAGCCCCCCGGGGCGTACCTGCGCCTCCTCTGCCGAGGGTAAGGGTTCGATTTTGGGAGTTTTGGGATGGGCTGGTATCCACAGACGCCAAAGTATGCAGTGGAATGCCTCGCAAGTATTACCAGCAATGGTGGCAGCACCTGGTACGCGCCTTAGGTCAAGGGCCGGTTCATGATCTCCAGGGACAACGGGCAGAGCTCAGTGACGCTGACCATGAACAACCTCAAGGACGAGGATTCCGCCGTCTACTTCTGCGGGAAATCTTACAATACTGGTGGTCCTGGTGCTGCTGCTCATGGGGACCTGCGAAGTCCTGGTCTCATCCTCATCACTGCATCCCCTCCTGTCCCCATTCCCCAGACCCTTCCCCAGCTCCCAGCCCCTCACCCAGCCCATGACCATTTCTCCATTTCCCTTTCCCCTCTCCGGCCCCAAACCCCAACCCTTGGCCGTTGATCTTCCCCCAAACTCTGCCCCAAAGGTCAGCACTGGGCCGGGGCTGGGGACACGAATTCAGTCACCGAGAGCGGGGACGAGGGCTGGGATCTGGGGGGAGGGTCTGGGGTATGGGGACAATTAGGGACGCAACAAAGTGGGGGGGCTAAATGCTCCATAACCAGCACCAACAGCATCACTAAGATCAGCAACAACAGCATTATAACCCTCAGGAGTTTTGGCACAGAAATAGGATCCGGAATCCTCGTCCTTGTGGTTCATGGTCAGCGTCACCGAGCTCTGCCCGTTGTCCCTGGAGATGCTGACTCGGCCGCTGAACGATAATGGGTATCTGGTGTATCCATCATAGTCAATCCCTGCAATGTATTCCAGGCCCTGCCCAGGCTGCTGTCGGATCCACATCTGACTTGTTCGTCCAAAACTGAACCCGGACCCTCGGCAGAGGAGGTGCAGGGAACCCCCGGGAGGCTGGATGTCTGCCCAAACTGCAGCAGGGTCACGGCCGCCCGGAGCCCTGTGGGACAAAGGGGAGATGACTGAAATCGAAAGTCTGATTGGTGTAGGGCTTTTAAGTGGGCGTGGCCAGCTGGACAAAGGGGTAGAACACTGCTGGGAGGTGGATGATGAACTCCAAGAATCCCACTTTGGGGCCCAGAGTCAGGATTTGGGTCAATGCTGAGCTTTGTCCTCATCCCCATCTCCCATTTGTCCCGCAGGGCTCCGGGCGGCCGTGAACCTGCTGGAGTGCGGGAGGGACCTCCAGCCCCCAGGGGGTTCCCTGACGTTGCTGTGCCGAGGGTCCGGGTTCAATTTTGGGGATTATGGAATGTACTGGATCCGCCAGAAACCCTGGCAGGGTTTGGAATACGTTGCATGCATCTGCAACACTGGTGGCACCACCTTCTACAATCCATCGGTCAAGGGCCTGTTCAGGATCTCCAGGGACAACGGGCAGAGCTCGGTGACGCTGACCATGAACAACCTCAAGGACGAGGATTCCGCCACCTATTTCTGTGCCAAGAGTGCTCGTGGTGGTTGGGCTGAAAGTGCTCATCGTGTTGACGATGGCCTTGCTGTCCCCATCCCCATCTCTGTGTCCGCCCTGTCTCCGTTGCCCAGAGCCTTCCCCCAAACCCCCAGCCCACACCCAGCCCTTGACCATTGATCCCAACCTTGCTCTGACTCGGCCCCAATTCTTATCCGCTGACCCCAAACCACAACTCCTGACCCAAATCTCCTCTTTGTGCCCCAAAACCTTGTTATAAAAGTGGATACTTCAAGCCAAGGGTTAAGGTTTGAGTCAACTTTTTGGTAAGGTGCAGAGAGCGGATTTCAGGCCGAACCACTCCAAGATTAGGATATGGGGACAGGAATGGTGTCCAGGCTTGGGGTTTTGGGGAAGGGTCCAGAGAACGGAGATAGGTGGGGACCGGGGAACAGGAACACAGCCAAATGCAACCGAAACATGAGAATGACCAATACCTGCTGCAGCATTCCAACCAGCACTACCAACAACACTTCTGCCACAGAAATAGTATCCGGAATCCTCGTCCTTGAGGTTGTTAATGGTCAGCGTCACCGAGTTCTGCCCGTTGTCCCTGGAGATCCTGAACCGGCCCTTGACGGAATCCGAGAAACTGGCACTGCCACCATACTTGCTGATACTTGCGACTGCTTCCAGCCCCTGCCCGGGTCTCTGGCGATACCAGCTCATGTGGAAACCACGGAAACTGAACCCGGACCCTCGGCAGAGGAGGCGCAGGGACCCCCCGGGGGGCTGGAGGTCCCCCCCGCACTCCAGCAGGGTCACGGCCGCCCAGAGCCCTGCAGGACAACCGGGAGATGATGGAAATGACAAATCTGATTGGTCCAGAACGAGAAAAGGGACATGGCTTGCAGAAAAAAGGAGCAGGACCCACGTGAGACGGCAGCCAGGATGAGGATGTGGTGCCAGAAGTGTCAAAATTTGGGGCCAAGAGTCAGGATTTGGGTCAAGGGTTGAGCTTTGGCCTCATCCCCATCTCCCCTTTGTCCCGCAGGGCTCCGGGCGCCCGTGACCCTGCTGGAGTGCGGGAGGCACCTCCAGCCCCCCGGGGAGTCCCTGCGCCTCCTCTGCCGAGGGTCCGGGTTCAGTTTTGGGAGTTGTGACATGGAATGGATCGGCCAGAGACCCGGGCACCAGCTGGAATTCGTTGCCTACTTCAGCAACACTGGTGGTTACACCTACTACGCGCCATCGGTGCAGGGCCGGTTCAGGATCTCCAGGGACAACAGGCAGAGCTCGGTGACGCTGACCATGAACAACCTCAAGGACGAGGATTCCACCCTTTATTTCTGTGCCAAATCTGCTTATGCTGGTGCAGCTGCTGCTTATATTGACCATGCCGGTTTTGGCATCACCCCTGTCTGAGCGTTTTGGCATCATCCCTGTCAAAGGGGAGATGGGGAACAGAAACCTGATTGGTCAAGAGCACCCAAGTTGGCATGGCACACATGAAAAAGTGGTGGGACGCCTGTGAGAGGAGGATGATGAACTCCAAGGGTCCCAGTTTGGGGCCAAGAGTCAGGATTTGGGTCAAGGGTTGAGCTTTGGCCTCATCCCCATCTCCCCTTTGTCCTGCAGGGCTCGGGGCAGCTTTGACCCTGCTGGAGTGCAGGGGGGACCTCCAGCCCCCCGGGGGGTCCCTGTGCCTCCTCGGCCGAGGGTCGGGGTTTGATTTTGGACAAACCAGTTTTATTTGGGTTCACCAGAGGCCTGGGCAGGCGCTGGAAGGGGTTGCGCGGATTGACTACGAAGGGGACACCTACTGTGGGGATACAGTCAAGGGCTGGGTCGCGATCTCCAGGGACAACGGGCAGAGCCCGGTGACGCTGACCATGAACAACCTCAAGGACGAGGATTCTGGATCCTATTTCTTTGGCAAAACTCCAGAAGGGAAATATGCTCTCGCTGCTGTTGATGGTTTTGACCCCTTTCCCATGGCTGTGTCCCCACCTGTCCAGGTTCCCCAGACCCTTCTCCCAAACTCTGCCGCTGACCCCATTTCTGACCCTATCTCCCAACCCTGTCCTGGCTCTGCCCCAAATTCTCCACTCTCGGCCACAAACTTGACTGAAATCTTAACCCATGACCAGAAGTATCCACTTTCAGAATGAAGTTTTGGGACACAAAGAGGAGATTTGGGGTCAGGAGTTGTGGTTTGGGGTCAGCGGGTGAGAATTGGGGCCGAAGCAGAGCAAGGTTGGGATGAATGGTCAAGGGCTGGGTGTGGGCTGGGGGTTTGGGGGAAGGGTCTGGGGAACGGGGACAGGGGGGGACACCGAGATGGGAAGAGCACGAGCACCATCAATATAATCAGCAAGAGCAGCACCACCACCACCAGGAGCTTTGACACAGAAATAAGTGGCGGAATCCTCGAACTTGAGGTTGTTCATGGTCAGCGTCACCAAGCTCTGCCCGTTGTCCCTGGAGATCGTGACCCGGCCCTTGACCGATGGCGCATACTCGGTGTAACCTCCACTGTCACTGATCCTTGCGACGTACTCCAGCCCTTGTCCAGGCCCCTGTCGATACCAGCCCATCCCAAAACTGCCGAAACTGAACCCAGACCCTTGGCAGAGGAGGCACAGGGACCCCTCGGGGGGCTGGAGGTCCCCCCCGCACTCCAGCAGGGTCACGGCCGCCCGGAGCCCATCTCCAAAACCTCACCAATTTCACTCATAACTCCCCTGGTTCGGTCCCATATCTCCACCAGAGGTCTTGGGTATCCTGAAGTTCCTCAAAACCTGGAATTAAACTGAATATTCTCCTTAATTAATTGGAAACCTTCTCCTCAGGGTTCCAAATTGATTTCAAAAGTAATACCACGTTAACAACGCCCAAATCCCCCCGGGACCCCAACCCCGGCACATCCCGGACTTGGCTTCGAGCTCCCCCTGGCTCCAGGTCCTGCTGCTCCTGCTGGCCCTCCCAGGTGGGCTCTGCCCCTTTTTACACAAGCCACGCCCCTTTCCCCCTTCTGGACCAATCATAATTCTCATTTTTTATCATCTCCCCTTTGTCCCGCAGGGCTCCGGGCGGCCGTGACCCTGCTGGAGTGCGGGGGGGATCTCCAGCCCCCCGGGGGTTCCCTGCGCCTCCTCTGCTGAGAGTCCGGGTTCAGCTTCAGGAGTTTTGAAATGGATTGTGTTCGTCAGAGACCCAGGCAGGGGCTGGAATGGGTCGCGGGGATAAGGTATGATGGGGGCAGCACCTGGTACATGGATTCTGTCAAGGGCCGGTTCACGATCTCCAGGGACAACGGGCAGAGCTCGGTGACGCTGACCATGAACAACCTCAAGGACGAGGATTCCGGATCCTATTTCTGTGCCAAATGTGCTTTTACTTCTGGTACTGGTTGGGGTGCTGCTGCTTTTGTTTATCATTTTCTTCCTGTCCCCATGCCCCAGACCCTTCCCTCCAACCCCTGACCTCACTCCTGAGCCTTTGTCCCAACCTTGCCCTGGTCTAGCCCCAAATCTCAGCTCTTGGCCCCAAATCACGGCCGGTTTCACCCTGAGCTCAGCCTCGTCCCTCCAATACCAACCACTGCCCCCAGACTTGTCCAATTTTACCCCAAATCTCCCCTGCAGGCCCCAAGTAACAGCCACTGACCCAAATCTGGCCCATTAGCCTCACATAAGGAATTTCGGGCCAAAATTTGAATTTTAGACTCCTGACCTTAACTTTGGCCCCAAATTTTGAGAAACTGAATGCAATTTGAGAAACGAGGGCACTGAGTGTGGCCCAGAGGGGACATTTGGGGCAGAGTCAGAGCAGGGCTGGGACAGAGGGTCAGGAATGGGGTCAGGGGTTGGGGTTTGGGGGAAGGGTCTGGGGAATGGGGCACGACCATTGGGGAGGAGCCAATAGCATACGCAGTATTAGCACCAGCACCAGCACCAGCACCCTTGGCACAGAAAAAGGTGGCGGAATCCTCGTCCCTGAGGTTGTTCATGGTCAGCGTCACCGAGCTCTGCCCGTTGTCCCTGGAGATCCTGAACCGGCCCTGCACCGATGGCGCTTAGGCGGTGCTGGAACCACTGCTGTAGATGCCTGCGAGCCATTCCAGCCCCTGCCCGGGTCTCTGGCAGATGCAGAGCATGTCAGAGCTGCCGAAACTGAACACGGACCCTCGACAGAGGAGGCGCAGGGACCCCCCGGGGGGCTGGAGGTGCCCCCCGCAGTCCAGCATGGTCACGGCCGCCCGGAGCCCTGCGGGACAAAGGGGAGATGGGGAGGAAAAGCTGGATTGGCTGTGGACCCAAAGTGGGCACCGCCATGCCAGAAGAAGCGTGTGGGATCCACCTGGGAGGATTGGTAGGTGCTGCAGGAGGAGGATGGTGAGGTCCAAGGGTCCCAGTTTGTGGCCAGCATCAGGATCTGCATGCAAGAATCAATATTTGGGTTGCTTTTTATCCCCATCCCCATCTCCCCTTTGTCCCGCAGGGCTCCGGGCGGCCGTGACCCTGCTGGAGTGCGGGGGGACCTCCAGCCCCCTGGGGGTTCCCTGCGCCTCCTCTGCCAAGGGTCCGGGTTCAGTTTTGGGAAATTCGGGCTCGGCTGGGTTCGCCAGAGACCCAGGCAGGGGCTGGAGTGGGTCACAGCGATAGACAGTGATGGATACAACTGGTACCCACCCGCGTTCAAAGGCCGGATCACGATCTCCAGGGACAATGGGCAGAGCTTAGTGACGCTGACCATGAACAACCTCAAGGACGAGGATTCCGGATCCTATTTCTGTGCCAAATGTGCTTATGGTGGTTGGATTGATGGTCCTGCTGCTGTTGAACCTTTAGATGGCATTGCCTGCCGCCTTTCCCCCCCTCTCCCCATTCCCCAGAGCCTTCCCCCAAACCGCAACCCCTGACCCCATTCCTGACCTGTCACAGAGATTTTTTCATAAAATCCTTTCATTTAGGATTTGTCCTTTCTGGGATGCTGGGGCCCCAGAAGAAAAACGTAAACAATAATTATCTCGTGGTGTGGAATGTAATAGGAGCATCTGTGATTGGTCTTCTGTGAGTGTTTTGATTTGCTGACCACTCATGGGAGAGTTTGTCCTTGCTTTCTGCAGGACACAGAACTTTGTTATTTTCTTCTTTCCTATGCTATTCTTAGCTTAGCAGCTTCTGCAACTTCTCTCTTTATTGCTTTTAGTATAGTTATAATGTATTATATATCATATATCAATAAATCCAGCCATCCGATCATGAACCAAGATTCTCGTCCACTTCTCTCACCCTGAAGACCTTCATCAGGTCACTGTAATAGCTGACCGTGAACAACCTCAAGGGCGACGATTCCGGATCTGATTTCTGTGCCAAATGAGTTACTAGTAGTTTTGGCGGTGGTGTTGCTGCCTTTAGTGACAATTCTGGCAGTGGTCCCACCCCCCATGGTGGTCACCAAATGTCTGCCATCCCCACAGATCCTTCCCCAAATCACAGATCTTCTCCTCAAATCTTCACCATTTTCCCCCAAAGTCTGCACCAGCCGCACCAACTGTCGACTTTCCCCCAGTTTTGGGCATTTCAGCCAAATCTCCCTGTGAAGGTCCGCCCGAAATGAACGGGTGACGAATGATTTTTGGGTGCAAAAATAACCAACAAAGGCACAGGGGTTCTGCCGTAACAAATCAACAAGGTGCCATTTTATTGATTATTACCACAGCTAAATATGCGTTTGGTTAAGGGATCTGGGGAAGAGAAGGGTAAGACAAGGAAAAAAGGAAGGAAAGAAGGTCAGGGAATGGGGTATAGCTACCAAAACGTGAGGTCTTCGGGGTCCCGCCGCCGAAACTCGCTGGTACACGTCTTGGGGAGTACTCAAAGGACAGTCTGACCGAACCCCAATATATATACTGTTCTTGGTTGGGGGAAGGGTAGCTGAAATTAGGTTTCTATGGAGGGGAGAAGTCCATTGTTTTCATGGCCGAATGCTCACAGGTACGTTAGGTTTTTCCCCCTCCCTGAGTTGGGAGGGGATACAGTCCCAGTCTCTGGAAGGAGGTTGCCATGGGGGTGCCATGGGGGTGCCAATAGGGTGCCAGAGGGGTTCTTGGTTCCTTGATGAGGGGATTCCCATCTCTGTTGGTCCGTCACGGTGGTTGAAGACAGGCAAGAGGGGTCTTCTCATGGAGCGGGGGGGGGAGCCACCCCAAAGCTCAGTCCAGCCAGATAAGGGGTTTTGAAGAAAGTCCAGTTCAATTGTCCAGAAAAGGGCAGCATGCCCCCTTCGAGTACAGCATGGCGTGTTCTGCAAACATCACTTGTGAGCACACTAGATAAGCAGGAGACTTTCTTTCCCAACTGGCTCAGCAGTTTTAACCCTTCGGTAGTTCTCATGACAATTGTGAGGCAAAAAATGAAGGGTTTTCGGATGGACTTCTACAACCAATGGCGCATAGTTGGTGGTGCCACCATTGTCACTGATTCCTGCGAGCCACTCCAAGCCCTGCCTGGGTCTCTGGCAGATCCACTGCATGCCAAAACTGCCGGAACTGAATCCGGACCCTTGCCACAGCAACGTCAGGGACCCCCCGGGGGGCTGGAGGTCCCCCCCGCACTCCAGCAGGGTCACGGCCACCTGGAGCCCTGCGGGACAAAGGGGAGATGGGGATGAGGGCATAGATTGGCTGTGCGGTAAAAGTGGGCACTGCCATTCCAGAAGAAGGGTGTGGGATCCACCTGGGATGACTGGCAGGAGTTGCAGGAGGAGGGTGGGGAGGTCCAAGGGTCCAAAATTTTGGACAACATCAGAATCTGCAAGCAAGAATCAACATTTGGGTGGATTCGATCCCTCAACCCCATCTCCCCTTTGTCCCGCAGGGCTCCGGGCGGCCGTGACCCTGCTGCAGTGCGGGGGGGCACCTCCAGGCCTCCGGGGGGTCCCTGCGCCTCCTCTGCCGAGGCTCTGGGCTTGATTTTGGGAAATTTGGGATGGGCTGGATGCGCCAGAAACCCAGGCAGTGTTTGGAGTTTGTGGCAAGTGTCACCAGTGATGGCGCCACTCCCACATACGCGCCGTCATTCAAGGGCCGGGTCACGATCTCCAGGGACAACGGGCAGAGCTCGGTGACGCTGACCATGAACAACCTGAAGGACGAGGATTCCGCTGTTTATTTCTGTGTCAAATTTTGCAATGGTTACACTGGCAATGCTATTGATGCTGGTTATGATGTCGCTTCTGGTAGTGACCTTGATGGTCACCAAATGTCCCCAATCCCAGAGATCCTGCCCCAAAATCCTGGCTCTTTTTATCAAATCTTCACCATTTCCTCCAAACTCCACCATCACTTCCCCAGTTCCCAAATTTCCCCCAATTTTGCCCATTTCACCCCAATCAAGCCCTTCCCCTCCGTTCCAGTGCGGAACGGGGATCGCTCCGGGGCCCTTTGCACACAAAGCTTTTTGTGCAGCCGGCGCTCTGCTGCAGGGCCCCGAGGCTGAACTGCCCCCTGCCAAACACAGATGTTCACAATGACCAAAACCAGGAACTTTCTGTTTCCTTTCCTGCCCCGGCTGGGCCCCAGCAGTTGCCGGGGAGGAAGTGGGGGGAGGCTGCGGAGCCCCAAAATCGGGTCATCTTCGCCTCCCTCCCTCCCTCCCCCCCTTCCCTCCCTCGCTCCCACCTGGGGCTTCACTTCTCCCTCAGCGGCCTCGGTGTCTGGTCCTGCTCCTTGGGGCTGGGCTAGAATCCTCTCTGCGAGCTCTGGAGAAAAAACCCATTTTTTTAACCGAAAACACATGAAATTTTGTGGAGATGAAATAGTTGAAATTGATCTCGAGCCAAGGGCTCCATGCTGAGAGAAGCAGTTGGGTCCAAGGGTGGAGTCACCTGGAACGTTCCATCGGTGAAGAGCAGGGTCAGAATAGCCAATGAGAGCTCAGGAGCCAAAATGGCCCCGAGTGGGCCCCGAGCTGCGGTGTGGGGCCAGGAGTTGAGAATGTGGGGCAGAGCCAGGGCAGGGTTGGGGCACGGGGACAGGAATGGGGTCAAGGGTTGGGGTTTGGGGAAGAGTCTGGGACAGATGAGGGCAAGTGGTGACACAGCGATGGGGACGGGGACAATAACATAGGCATCATTATCAGCAGCAGTAGTACCAGCACCCTTGGCACAGAAAAAGATGGCGGAATCCTCGTCCTTAAGGTTGTTCATGGTCAGCGTCACCGAGCTCTGCCCAGTGTCCCTGGAGATCGTGACCCGGCCCTTGACCGACACTGTGTTGTCAGTGTAAGCAGCATTGCTGCTGATCCCTGCAAGCCGTTCCAGCCACTGCCCGGGTCTCTGGCGCACCCAGTGCAGGCCAAAACCCCCAAAATCAAACCCGGACCCTTGGCAGAGGAGGCGCAGGGACCCCCCAGGAGGCTGGAGGTCCCCTCCGCACTCCAGCAGGGTCACGGCCGCCCGGAGCCCTGCGGGACAAAGGGGAGATGGGGATGAGAAACCTGATTGGTTGAGAGCTTTAAAGTGGGCATGGCCTGCTAGATTAAGGGGCGGAAGCTACTGTGGAGGAGGATGCTGAACTCCAAGGGTCCCAGTTTGGGGCCAAGAGTCAGGATTTGGGTCAAGGGTTGAGCTTTGGCCTCATCCCCATCTCCCCTTTGTCCCGCAGGGCTCCGGGAGGCCGTGACCCTGCTGGAGTGCGGGGGGGACCTCCAGCTCCCGGGGGGTCCCTGCGCCTCCTCTGCCGAGGGTCCGGGTTCAGTTTCGGCAGTTTTGCCATGCAATGGATCCGCCAGAGACCCGGGCAGGCGCTGGAATTCATTGCATGTATCAGGAGCGATGGTTCTGGCACCTGGTACGCACCATCGATCAAGGTCTGGTTCACGATCTCCAGTGACAATGGGCAGAGCTCGGCGACGCTGACCACGAACAACCTCAAGGACGAGGATTCCGGATCCTATTTCTGTGCCAAAGCTGCTGATGCTGGTTGGGCTTCTGCTGCTACGTATATTGATCGTGCCGGTGGTGGCAGCGCCCTCGTCTGAGCCCCTCTTGTCCCCAAATCTCAGAACCTTTACCCATATCTCAGCCCTTGACATCATGCTTGACCCTTTGCCCAGATCTCCCCCATTTCCACTAATGGTGACCAAAGGCCCAAAACCCTCAAACTAGTTCTACCCCAAACCCTCCTGCTTTGGCACCAAAACTTGCCCGATTCTGCCCCAAATCCCCACTTTGGGCTCCCAGCCTCAGCCGCTGGCCCAAACCTCACCCGCTGCCCCCAAATCTCGACCCTTTGGGTGCTTTTGGGGCACGAGGGGGAGATTTGGGGCCGAGAGTTGAGTTATGGGCCAGACCCAGGGCAAGGTTTTGGGCCAATGGGCAGCGTTGGGGCAAAGGGGGCAGGGCTTGGACAAAGCATCAGGGGTGGGACAGGGGGGTTTGGGGAAGGGTCTGGGGACAGCTGGGGACAGGGACAGGGTGAGAACCGCAAACAGTAAACCAAACAACAATAATAGCAGTAAGAGCAGTGATAACACCAGAAGATTTGTGTCGTAGTTTGACCGGAAATGGGACATCTGGGATATGTTGTTTTGCTGTGATTACCAATGGGTAATTGGAATTTAAGATGGGCACTTAGTTTGACCAGTGGGACATTTGGATCCGCCTCTTGAGACTACGAACCCAAGGGGTTAAAAGCAGGGCTCTTGGCCTTCGGAGCTCTCTTGAGATTTCCGGCGTGAAGAAGTCTCTCCCCCGGCCCAGTTTCTGGCTGGGCTGGGGGAGGGGAAAGCCACGTGGCCCATCTACGGTAGGCCCGGGTTCGGAGGAAGGGTGGCAGACCCTTGAGCGACCAGTTTATTTCCCCCCCCAGAGAATGCACCCCGTGCTCGAACTGTATATCTTGAAACTTGATATCATGTGCCGGCAGGCAGCACGGCTGGGAGGAGAAAGGGGGGGGGTTGGGCAGCGGGCAGTCCGGCCGCCTGGGAGAACTTTTAACCCTTTGGGGAATGAAGGCTTCGCAGAACATTGCCTTTCCTGGGAAAGGGACAGGAGTGGAAGATGAAGGAAGAAAATCAGGCCAGTAAGGAGGGTCTGGCAAAGGGAGAAGAGAGATGTTGACGGAATGGAGGAAGATGGAGTGGCAGTTTTTGCTGGACTCTTTTTTGTTGTATTTCCATGGACTGTTTCCTGGTGAGGCAGAGGCTGTATTGCAGGGGGAAGCGGAGGCTCGGCGTCAAGAGAGTTTGGTTTTGAGACCCCTCGGCCCCAGGGGGTATAGAAGACATGGGGGGGGGACAGAGGTCCCAGGATTGTGACTGTACTCTGCTTGGAACGAGACGAGGCATTCTTAAAAGGCCCTGAAGGCAGGCCCCTGCCCCATCCCATGCCAGGTGGTGAGAGCACCTCGGCATGGAAAGGAGATGTCACGAGATAGCAAGATACCGGGCGAATTGCTGATTGTGACAAGAAGTCCGTGGCACAAGGAAGGACTCCGTCTATCCCTTATGAGCTGAAGATTTGATTTTTTTCCAAAGGGTGGTGCCAGACCGAGTGTGGATAATTTTTGGGAAATGTAAATGTGTTTGGGAATTTGGTGGGAGGAGGATAAGGAAGTGTTTCTGTGTAGTTCTCATTCTCCTTGTTTTTTTCCCCTGTGTGTGTGTAGTTTAGTAATTGTGTGTGTAGTTTAGTTAATAAACTTCTCTTTATGTTTAAGTTGGAGCCTGCTTTGCTTATTTCCTGGCCACATCTCACAGCAGATATCAGGTAAAAGGTATATTTATGGGGGCCCTGGCTTTGCCGGGCCTAAACCATAACAATTTGGCACAGAAATAGGATCCGGAATCCTCGTCCTTGAGGTTGTTCATGGTCAGCGTCACCGAGCTCTGCCCGTTGTCCCTGGAGATCCTGAACCGGCCCTTGACCGATGGCGCGTAGTAGGTGCTGCCACCTTTGCTGATACTTGCGACTGGTTCCAGCCCCAGCCCGGGTTTCTGACGGATCCAGGCCATGGCAAAATTCCCAAAATCGAACCCGGACCCTCGGCAGAGGAGGCGCAGGGACCCCCCGGGGGGCTGGAGGTCCCCCCTGCACTCCCCACACAGGAGCCAGAGGGAGCTCGAGGCCAAGGCCGGGTTGTCCCCAGGGGCTTTGTGGGTTGGGGTCCCAGGGGGTTTGGGGGTTGTTAATAAGCTATTACTTTTGAAATCAATGTGGAAAACTCAGGAAAAGGTGTCGAACTATTAATGAGAATATTAAGTTCACTTGCCGGGTTTGAGGGACCTCAGGATACCCGAAAAATCTGGTGGAGACTTGGGACCAAACCAGTGAAGATATGAGTGAAATTGGTGAAGATTTGGGGATGGGCTCCGGGCGGCCGTGACCCTACTGAAGTGCGGGGGGGACCTCCAGCTCCCCGGGGGGTCCCTGACGTTGCTTTGCTGACGGTCTGGGTTCAGTTTCAGGAGTTTTGCCCTACAATGGGTCCGTCAGAGACCCGGGCAGGGGCTGGAATTCGTCGCCTACATCCGCAGCGGTGGCAGCACCTGGTACACGGATTCGGTCAAGGGCCGGTTCATGATCGCCAGGGACAACGGGCAGAGTCTGATGACGCTGACCATGGCCAAACTCAAGGTCGCGGATTCTGCTGTTTATTTCTGTGCCAAAAATTGGGATGATTGTTGTGTTCCTGCTGCTGGTGACGATATTGGTTGTGGTGATGTTGTCACAGTGTTTATTTCTGAGTCCCCATCTTAGAGTTCCCCCCCTGTCCCCAAACCCAGATCCTCCCCCCAAACCTCAGCCCTTGACCCTTTGTCCCAAATCTCCCCAATTTGACACAATGGTCAGCACTGACCCCAAACCCTGCCCTGCTCCTGCCCCAAAACTCAACCATTGGCCCCAAACCTTCACCCCTGGCCACCAGTTCAGGCCTCCTCCAATCAGGGCATGGGAACTGGGGGAGATTTGGGTGAAATGGGCAAAATTGGGGGAAAGTCGAAAGTTGGGGCAAAGATGGTGGAGACTGCGGAGGAAGGTCAAGAATGGGGTCAAGGGTTGGGATTTTGGGAAGGATTTGGGGATTTTGGAACATTTGGGGAAACAGGGATGGGGGCTTGGTGCCACCACCAGCATTGTCACCATGTCCAGAGCTTCCAGAGAGGATTCCAGCCCAGCCCCAAGGAGCAGCCCCAGACACCGAGGCCGCTGAGGGAGCAGTAAAGCCCCAGGTGGGAGCAAGCGACGGTGGGAGGGAGGAGAAGACGCCGCGATTTTGGGGCTCCGCAGCCTCCCCCCACTTCCTCCCCGGCAGCTGCCGGGGCCCGGCCGGGGCGGGAAAGGAAACAGAAAGTTTCTGGTTTTGGTCATGGTGAACATCTCTGTTTGGCAGAGGGCAGCTCAGCCTCGGGGCGCTGCGGCAGAGCGCCGGCTGCACAAAAAGCTTTGTGTGCAAAGGGCCCTGGAGTGATCCCCGTTCCGCACTGGGACAGAGGGGAAGGGCCAGACTGGGGAGAAATGGGGAAAATTGGGGGAAATTTGGGAATTGGGGAAGTGACGGTGGAGTTTGGGGGAAAATATCTGAGATGTGAGAAAAAGAGCCAGGATTTTGGGGAAGGATCAGAGAATTCTGTGATACTTGGGAACACAGAAAAAAGGGCTTGGGACCACAACCACCATCAACACCATAAGCATAAGCACCATTACCACAGCCAGTGCTTTGACATTTGGCACAGAAATAGGATCCGGAATCCTCATCCTTGAGGTTGTTCATGGTCAGCGTCACCAAGCTCTACCCGTTGTCCCTGGAGATCGTGAACCGTCCCTTTACCGACGGCGCTTAGTCGTTGTAAGCACCATCGTTCCTGATACCCGCGAGCCACTCCAGCCCCTGCCCAGGTCTCTGGCGCAACCACTGCATCTCAAAACTGCCAAAACTGAACCCGGACCCGCGGCAGAGGAGGCGCAGGGAACCCCCTGGGGGGCTGGAGGTGCCCCAAGCACTCCAGCAGGGTCACGGCCGCCCGGAGCCCTGCGGGACAAAGGGGAGATGGGGATGAGGAGATGCAAAACTCAGGCAGAGCTGTCCAAGTAATTAATGGGTGGATCGGGGCTAACTGCAGGGCTGAAGAAACTTTACAATACTGGAAATATCTGTGGGAGATTTGGGGCAAGACAAAGGGAATTTGGGGAAAAAACCAGTGAAGGTTTGGGCATGTGGGAATGGCCATGAACCTACTGCAGTGCGGGGGGGACCTCCAGCCCCCCGGGGGTCCCTGCGCCTCCTCTGTCGAGGGTCCAGGTTCAGTTTCGGAAGTGTTGCCCTGCAATGTGTCCGACAGAGACCCGGGCAGGGGCTGGAGTGGGTCCGGAGCATCAGGAGCGATGGTTCCGGCACCAACCTCGCGCCATCGTTCAAGGATCGCGTCAGGTTCTCCAGGGACAACGGGCAGAGCTCGGTGACGCTGACCATGAACAACCTCAATGACGAGGATTCTGCCACCTATTTCTGTGCCAAAGAACCACGCACTGGTGGTTGGAATGCTGCTGCTGGTTGTCCTTTCAGTTTCGTCCTTGTCCCCTTGCCCCAGACGCTTCCCTCCAACCTCTGACCACATTCCTGACCCTTTGTCCCAAGCATGCCCTGCTCTGGCCCTGATCTCAGCTCTGGCTCCAAATCAGGGCCGGTTTCACCCTGAGCTCACCCTCGTCCATCCAATCCCAATGATTTTTTCCCAACTGGACCCGTTCTGTCCCAAAATTGCAGTGGTGGAACTGAGTCACAGCCACGGAACAAAATCAGGCCCATTTTCCCCAAATCTCGACCATGTGCACCCAGGTTTGGGGACCTTCATTGAGCATGGGAGCCAAGAGCTGCGATTTGGTGGCAAGAGCTGAGATTGGGGCAGAGCCAGTTCAGAGCTGGGACAGGGGGACAGGAATGGAGGAAGAGTCTGGGAAATGGGGACGGATGGGGACCCGATGATGGGATCAGATGGATCAAGAGGAGCACCAGCACTGCAAAAATTATTATCAATATTTTTGGCACAGAAATAGGATCCAGAATCCTCGTCCTTGAGGTCGTTCACGGTCAGCGTCACGGAGCTCTGCCCGTTGTCCCCGGAGATCGTGAACCGGCCCTTGACTGAATCCGCATAGTAGGTGCTGCCACTGCTGTAGATCTCTGCGAGCCACTCCAGACCCTGCCCGGGTCTCTGGCGCACCCAGTGCATGGAGACACTGCCGAAACTGAACCCGGACCCTCGGCAGAGAAGGCGCAGGGACCCCCCGGGGGGCTGGATGTCCCCCCCACACTCCAGAAGGGTCACGGCCGCCCGGAGCCCTGCGGGACAAAGGGGAGATGGGGATGAGGCCAAAGCTCAACCCTTGACTAAAATCCTGACTCGTGGCCCCAAACTGGGACCCTTGGAGTTCATCATCCTCTTCCCAGGTGCGTTTCATCCCTTTTTCCAGTTTGCCACACCCGCTTTTCGGCGCTGAATTAATCAGGTTTCTCATCCCCATCTCCCCTTTGTCCCGCGGGGCTCCGGGCGGCCGTGACCTTGCTGGAGTGCGGGGGGGACCTCCAGCCCCCTGGGGGGGTCCCTGACATTGCTTTGCCGAGGGTCCGGGTTCAGTTTCAGTGGTTTCCACATGAGCTGGTATCGCCAGAGACCCCGGCAGGGGTTGGAGTGGCTCACGAGTATCAGGAACGATGGTGGCAGCACCAGGTACGCGGATTCAGTCAAGGGCCGGTTCACGATCTCCAGGGACAACGGGCAGAGCTCGGTGACGCTGACCATGAAAACCCTCAAGGATGAGGATTCCGGATCCTATTTCTGCGGCAGAAGTGTTGTTGGTAGTGCTGGTTGGAACGCTGCTGCAGGTATTGGTCACTCTCACGTTTCGGTTGCATTTGGCCCTGTTCCTATTCCCTGGTCCCCACCTATCTCCATTCTCTGGACCCTCCCCCAAAACTCCAAGCCTGGACCCCATTCCTGTCCCCATGTCCCAGTCTTGGAGTGGTTCGGCCCGAAATCTGCTCCCTGCGCATTGCCACAAATTTGACCAAAACTTAACCCTTGGCTTGAAGTATCCACTTTTATAACAAGGTTTTGGAGCAGAAGGAGGAGATTTGTGGTCAGGAGTTGTGGTTTGGGGTCAGCGGGTGAGAACTGGGGCGGAGGCAGAGCAAGGTTGGGATCAATGGTGAAGGGCTGGGTGTGGGCTGGGGGTTTGGGTGAAGGATCTGGGCAACGGGGACAGGGGGGGGACACGGGGATGGAGATGGGGACAGCAAGGCCATCGTCAATACCATGATCACTTTCAGCCCAACCAGCACCAGCACTCTTGGCACAGAAATAGGTGGCGGAATCCTCGTCCTTGAGGTTGTTCATGGTCAGCGTCACCGAGCTCTGCCCGTTGTCCCTGGAGATCGTGAACCGGCCCTTGACTGATGGATTGTAGTAGGTGGTGCCACCAGTGTTGTATATGCCTGCGACGTATTCCAAGCCTTGCCCAGGTCTCTGACGGATCCAGTACATTCCATAACTCCCAAAACTGAACCCGGACCTTCGGCACAGCAATGTCAGGGACCCCCCGGGGGGCTGGAGGTCCCCCTGCACTCCAGCAGGGTCACGGCCGCCCGGAGCCCTGCGGGACAAAGGGGAGATGGGGATGAGGCCAAGGCTCAACCCTTGACCCAAATCCTGACTCTTGGCCCCAAACTGGGACCCTTGGAGTTCATCATCCTCCTCATTGGTGGATTCCACCCCTTTGTCCAGCTGGCCACACCAACTTAGGGGCCCTTGACAAATCAGGTTTCTTATTTCCATCATCTCCCCATTTTCCCGCAGGGCTCCGGGCATCCGTGACCCTGCTGGAGTGCGGGGGGGACCTCCAGCCCCCCGGGGGGTCCCTGCGCCTCCTCTGCTGAGGGTCTGTGTTCAGTTTCGGCAGTTTTGGGATGGGCTGGTATTGACAGAGACCCGGGCAGGGTCTGGAGTACGTCGCTGGGATCACCAACAATGCTGGTTGGACTGGCTACACGGATTCGGTCAAGGGCCGGTTCACGATCTCCAGGGACAACGGGCAGAGCTCGGTGACGCTGACCATGAACAACCTCAAGGACGAGGATTCCGCCACCTATTTCTGTGCCAAATGTGCTGGTGCTGGTAGTTGGGCTGCTGCTGGTTATCCTTTTGACCCCATCCCCATCTCTTTGTCCCTCCCTGTCCCTGTTCCCCAGACCCTTCCCCAAATCCCCAGCCCGTGACCCCAGTCCTGTCCCCGTGTCCCAGCTCTGAGCTGGCTCTTCCCCATTCTCAGCTCTTGACCCCAAACCTCAGCTCCTGGCTACAAGTCTCAGCCAAGGTCCCCAAACCTGGGTGCAAGTGCTCGAGATTTAGGAAAATGGGCCAGATTTGGGTCGGTGGGGGTCAGGGATGGGGTCAAGGGTCGGACGGTAGGACCTGGGGAACCGGGACAGGTGGGGACCTGGGGATGGGCACGGGTCAATAGATTCAAGGGCACCAGCAGCAATGTTAGTGCTGGACTCTTTGGCACAGAAATAGGATCCGGAATCCTCGTCCTTGAGGTTGTTCATGGTCAGGGACATGGAGCTCTGCCCGTTGTCCCTGGGGATCGCGACCCGGCCCCGCAATGACGGCGCGTAGTAGGTGCCACCGTGGCTGTCGATGGCGGCCACCCACTGCAGCCCCTGCCCGGGGCTCTGGCGGATCCAGAGCATTGCAAATTTACCAAAATCGAATCCAGACCCTTGGCAGAGGAGGCGCAGGGAACCCCCGGGGGGCTGCAGTTCCCCCCCGCAATCCAGCAGGGTCACGGCTGCTGCCCCATCTCCAAACCTTCACCGGTTTTCACCAGACTCCCCTGGTTTGCTCCCAAATCTACGCCACAATTTTCCATAATCGAGTTTGCCGCAAACCCTACAATTAACCCCAGTCCACTCATTAATTACTTGGACAGCTCGTCCTGAAACCGGTGCATTAATTGCCGAAATAACATCATGGTAACGACCCCCAAAACCCTCTGGGACCCCCTACCCGGCACATCCTGGCCACGGCCTCGAGCTCCCTCCAGCTCCTGGCCCTGTTGGCCCTCCCAAGTCGGTCAAGCTCCCTTTCTCCAGTTGGCCACACCCACTTTATGCCCACAGCCAATCAGGTTCCTCATCCCTATCTCCCCTTTGTCCCGCAGGGCTCCGGGTGGCCGTGACCCTGCTGGAGTGCAGGGGGGACCTCCAGACCCCGGGGGGTCCCTGACGTTGCTGTGCCGAAGGTCTGGGTTCTGTTTCGGGAGTTTGAAATGGATTGGGTGCGACAGAGACCTGGAAAGGGGCTGGAGTGGGTCGGAAGTATCAGCGGCAGAGGTGGGACCTCGTACGCACCGTCGGTCAAGGGCCGGTTCATGATCTCCAGGGACAACGGACAGAGCTCGGTGGTGCTGACCATGAACAACCTCAAGGACGAGGATTCCGCCACATATTTCTGTGGCAAAACCACTGCATCTGGAAATGTTTATCCTGGTTATGCTATTGGCCCCGTCCCCATCTCTGCATCCCTACCTGTCCCCGTTCCCCAGATCCTTCCCCCATATCCCAACCCCTGACCCCATTTCCTCACTCTCTGTCCCAGCCCTGCTCTGGCTCTGCCCCAAATGTCCCCTCTGGGCCACACTCAGTGCCCTCGTTCCTCAAATTACATTTAATTTTTCAAAATTCGGGGCCAAAGTTAAGGTCAGGAGTCAAAAATTCAAATTTTGGCCTGAAATTCCCGATGTGTGGCTAATGGGCCAGATTTGGGTCAGTGGCTGTGGCTCGGTGCCTGCAGGGGAGATTTGGGGTAATACTGGACAAGTCTGGGGGCAATGGTTGGGATTGGAGGGCCGAGGCTGAGCTCAGGGTGAAACCGGCAGTGATTTGGGGCCAGGAGCTGAGATGTGGGGCCAGGAGCTGAGACATGGGGCCAGGAGCTGAGGTTTGGGGCCAGAGCAGGGCAGGGTCGGGACACGGGGACAGGAATGGGGTCAGGGATTGGGGTTTGGGGAAGAGTCTGGGGAACGGGGATGGGAGGGGACACAGGGATGGGGCCGAAACGTCAAACACCAGCAGCATAAGGAGCAGCACCAGCACCAGTGCGTTTGGCACAGAAATAGGATCCAGAATCCTCATCCTTGAGGTTGTTCATGATCAGCGTCACCGAGCTCTGCCGGTTGTCCCTGGAGATCGTGAACCGACCCTTGAACAATGGCGCGTACCCGGTCCAACCACCATTGTAGCTGACGCTCGCAACCCACTCCAGCCCCTGCCCGGGTCTCTGGCGGATCCAGTTCATGTCGTAGCTTCCAAAACTTAACCCGGACCCTCGGCAGAGGAGGCACAGGGACCCCCCGGGGGGCTGGAGGTGCCCCCCTGCACTCCAGCAGGGACATGGCCACCCAGAGCCCTGCGGGACGAAGGGGAGATGGGGATGGGGCAAAGCTCAACCCTTGACCCAAATCCTGAACCTTGGCCCCGAATTGGGACCCTTGGGCCTCCTCTGCCGCAGCGCCCAAAGGTTTAGCTGCCCTCTGCAAAACACAGACCTTCACAATGACCAAAACCAGGAACTTTCTGTTTCCTTTCCCGCCCGGGCTGGGCGCCGGCAGCTGCCAGGGAGGAAGTGGGGGGAGGCTGCGGAGCCCCAAAATCGCAGCGTCTTCTCGTCCCTCCCTCCCTCCCTCCCTCCCTCGCTCCCATGTGGGGCTTCACTTCTCCCTCAGTGGCCTCGGTGTCTGGTGCTGCTCCTTGGGGCTGGGCTGGAATCCTCTCTGGGAGCTCTGGACATGGCGAGGATGCTGGTGGTGGCCCCAAAACCCGATCCCTGTTTCCCCAAATGTCCCAAAATACCCAAATCCTTGCCCAAATCCCAACCCTTGACCCCATTCTTGACCTTCTCCCTCAGTGTCCACCAACTCTGCCAAAACTTTTGACCTTATCCCAGTTTTGTCCATTTCACCCAAATCTCCCCCAGCTCCCTGGGCCCTGATTGGAGGTAGCCTGAACTGGAGGCCAGGGGTGAAGGTTTGGGGCCAATGGTTGAGATTTGGGGCAGGAGCAGGGAAGGGTTTGGGGTCAGTGCTGACCATTGGGGCAAATGGGGGAGATTTGGGACAAAGGGTCATGGGCTGAGGTTTGGGGGAATCATCTGAGATTGGGGACAGGGGGGAACAGGGGGACGGGACTGGATCCACAAGTGGCGTCTTCACTATAAGCACCTGGTCTACAACAACCATTATTTGCACATTTGGCACAGAAATAGGATCCGGAATGCTCGACCTTGAGGTTGTTCGTGGTCAGCGTCACCGAGCTCTGCCCATTGTCCCTGGAGATCGTGAACCGGCCCTGCACTGAGGCTCGTAGTGCGTGCCACTACTAGGGTCGATCCCTCCAATGTATGCCAGCCCCTGCCCGGGTCTCTGACGCAGCCAGAACATGGAGAAACTGCCAAAAGGGAACCTGGACCCTCGGCAGAGGTGGCGCAGGGACCCCCCGGGGGGCTGGATGTCCCCCTCGCACTCCAGCAGGGTCACGGCCGCCCGGAGCCCTGTGGGACAGAGGGGAGATGGGGATGAGGCCAAAGCTCAACCCTTGACCCAAATCCTGACTCGTGGCCCCAAATTGAGACCCTTGGAGGTCATCATCCTCTTCCCAGGTGCGTTTCATCCCTTTTTCCAGTTTGCCACACCCGCTTTTCGGCGCTGAACCAATCAGGTTTCTCATCCCCATCTCCCCTTTGTCCCGCAGGGCTCCCGGCGGCTGTGACCTTGCTGGAGTGCGGGAGGGACCTCCAGCCCCCCGGGGGGTCCCTGACGTTGCTGTGCCGAGGGTCCGGGTTCAGTTTCGGCAGTTTCCACATGAGCTGGTATCGCCAGAGACCCCGGCAGGGGCTGGAGTGGCTCACGAGTATCAGCAACGATGGTGGCAGCACCAGGTACGCGGATTCAGTCAAGGGCCGGTTCACGATCTCCAGGGACAACGGGCAGAGCTCGGTGACGCTGACCATGAACAACCTCAAGGACGAGGATTACAGATCCTATTTCTGTGGCAGAAGTGTTGTTGGTACTGCTGGTTGGAATGCTGCTGCAGGTATTGGTCACTCTCATGTTTCGGTTGCATTTGGCCGTGTTCCTGTTCCCCGGTCCCCACCTATCTCCATTCTCTGGACCCTCCCCCAAAACTCCAAGCCTGGACCCCATTCCTGTCCCCATGTCCAGGTCTTGGAGTGGACTGGCCCGAAATCCGCTCTCTGCACATTGCCACAAATTTGACCCAAAATTTAACCCTTGGCTTGAAGTATCCACTTTTATAACAAGGTTTTGGGGCAGAAAGAGGAGATTTGGGGTCAGGAGTTGTGGTTTGGGGTCAGCGGGTGAGAACTGGGGCGGAGGCAGAGCAAGGTTGGGATCAATGGTCAAGGGCTGGGTGTGGGCTGGGGGTTTGGGGGAAGGATCTGGGCAACGGGGACAGGGGGGGGACACGGGGATGGGGATGGGGATGGGGACAGCAAGGCCATCATCAATACGATGAGCACTTTCAGCCCAACCAGCACCAGCACTCTTGGCAGAGAAATAGGTGGCGGAATCCTCGTCCTTGAGGTTGTTCAGGGTCAGCGTCACTGAGCTCTGCCCGTTGTCCCTGAAGATCCTCAATCGGCCCTTGATCGATGGATTGTAGTAGGTGGTGCCACCAGTGTTGTAGATGCCTGCGACGTATTCCAAGCCCTGCCCAGGTCTCTGGCGGATCCAGTACATTCCATAACTCCCAAAACTGAACCCGGACCCTCGGCACAGCAATGTCAGGGACCCCCCGGGGGGCTGAAGGTCCCCCCCGCACTCCAGCAGGGTCACGGGGCTGGGACACGGGGACAGGAATGGTGTCAGGGCTGTGGATTGGAGGGAGAAACTGGGGAATGGGGACAGGGGGGACATGGGGACAGTGACAGGGCCAAAAACGACAACAGCTCCAGCACCACCCCAACCTCCATTATTTAAACCAGATTTCATGCAGAAATAGAATCCGGAATCCTCGTCCTTGAGGTTGTTCATGGTCAGTGTCACCGAGCTCTGCCCGTTGTCCCTGGAGATCGTGAACCGGCCCTGCACCGAATCCGCCTACCCAGTCCAACCACCATTGTCCCAGATCGCCGCAATGAATTCCAGCCCCTGCCCAGGTCTCTGGCGCATCCAGCCCATGGCAAATTTCCCAAAATCAAACCCGGACCCTCAGCAGAGAAGGCGCAGGGACCCCCCGGGGGTCTGGAGTTCCCCCCCACACTCCAGCAGGGTCACGGCTGCCCGGCGGAGCCCTGCGGGACAAAGGGGATATGGGGATGGGGCGATGCAAAAGTCAGGTGGAGGTGTCCAATTAATTAATGGGTGGATTGTGGCTCATTGCAGTGTTGAAGGCACTTTACAATACTGGAAATCTCTGTTTCAGATTTGGGGCCAGACAAAGGGAGTTTGGGGCAAAAACACCGTGAAGGTTTGGGGATGGGGGAGTGGCCGTGACCCTGCTGGAGTGCGGGGGGGACCTCCAGCCCCCCGGGGGGTCCCTGCGCCTGCTCTGGCGAGCGTCCGGGTTCAGTTTCAGGACTTTTGAAATGGATTGCCTTCGTCAGAATCCTGGGCAGGGGCTGGAATACATTGCAGATATCACTAATGGTGGTGGCAGCACCGCGCACAGGGCCGTCGGTCAAGGGCTGGGTAATGATCTCCAGGGACAACGGGCAGAGCTCGGTGACGCTGACCATGAACAACCTCAAGGACGAGGCTTCCGGATCCTATTTCTGTGCCAAAGCTGCTTATGTTGGTGGTGCTGATGCTGCTCCTTATATTGACCCTGCCGGTGGTGGCACAAGCGTTTCTGAGCCCTTCCTGTCCCCAGTCCCCAGACTCTTCCACAAATCTCAGCCCTTGACCCCATTCCTGACCCTTTCCCCCAGATCTCCCCCATTTCCAGCAACGCCAACCACGAAGCCACAAAGCCCTTACTGGTTCTGCCCCAAGCCAAAGTAAGTTGGCAACAAAATTCGCCCCAAATCTCCACCTTGTCCTCAAATCGCCCCCAGCTCCTCAGGCCCTTATTGGCTGAGCTGGCACAGGCAGAAATGGGAAATCTTGGAAAGCAAGGTCAGACATGGAGCTCAGGGGTGAAGGTTTGGGGCCAATGGTTGAGTTTTGGGGCAGGAGCAGGGCAGGGTTTGGGTTCAGTGCTGACCATTAGTACAAATGGGGAAAAAAGGTAACGGACCGGGTCAATGGGTGACATTTGGGACGAAAATCACAACTCTTGGGACTCAATGATAGGAGTGGGGCCAGAACCAGGAAATGGAGGCCATAACGTGCATTGTCAACATAACCAGCACTAGGAACACAACCAGAGCACGAAGCTTTCCCACTAAATAGGATCCGGAATCCTCGTCCTTGAGGTTGTTCATGGTCAGCGTCACCGAGCTCTGCCCGTTGTTCCTGGAGATCCTGAACCAGCCCTTGACCGATGGATTGTAGTAGGTGGTGCCACCACTGCTGTAGATCCCTGCAACATATTCCAAACCCTGCCCGGGTCTCTGGCGGATCCAGTACATTCCATAATCCCCAAAATTGAACCCGGACCCTCGGCACAGCAACGTCAGGGACCCCCCGGGGGGCTGGAGGTTCCCCCCGCACTCCAGCAGGGTCACGGCCGCCCGGAGCCCAGCGGGAAAAAGGGGATGAGAAACCTCATTGACTGTGGGATCAAAGCGGGTGTGGTCTGCTGGAAAATGGGATGTGACTCACCTGGGATGAGGATGATGAACTCCAAGGGTCACAGTTTGGGGCCAAGAGTCAGGATTTGGGTCAAGGGTTGAGCTTTGGCCTCATCCCCATCTCCCCTTTCTCCCGCAGGGCTCCGGGTGGCCGTGACCCTGCTGGAGTGCGGGGGGGACCTCCAGCCCCCCAGGGGGTCCCTGCACCTCCTCTGCCGAGGGTCTGGATTCAGTTTTGGCAGTTTTTCCATTGGCTGGTATTCACAGAGGCCCGGGCAGGGGCTAGAGTACGTTGCAGATATCAGTAATGGTGGTGGCAGCACCTGGTACGCGCCATCGGTCAATGGTCGGTTCAGGATCTCCAGGGACAACAGGCAGAGCTCGGTGACGCTGACCATGAACAACCTCAAGGACGAGGATTCCGCCCCCTATTTCTGTGCCAAATCTCCTGGTACTGGTGGTGCTGGTGCTAATTATATTTAGAATGCCGGTGATGGCCCCATCACCTGACACTGGTCTCACAGACATCCCAAAATTCCTGCTTTCTACCATAAAATCTTTGCCCTTGTCTCCAAACCTTGACATTTTTCCCCCAATCTCCACCATCATTGCCTCACCTCCAACATTTCTCTTGCAGCTTTAGACATTTGACCCAAAACTCAACTGTTCATGCCTAAAACTCTGCCCTTTGTGCCCCAGATCTCAGCGGGGTTCACTTGTGACCATGGGCCGCAAACTCAGCTGGTTCTGCCCCAAATCTCAGCTCCTGGACCCAAAACTCAACTCTTGGCTCCAAGGCTCAACCAAGGTCCCCAAATCTGGGTGCAAATGATCGAGACTGGGGAAAAATGGGCCAGATTTGTGTCTGTGGGGGGCAACAATGGGGTCAAGGGCTGGAGGGAAGGACCAGGGAAATGGGGACAGGTAGGGACACAGGGATGGGGACGGGACAAAAATTAGAACCAGCAGCATGAGCCTCCCAACCCCAATATCATACGCGTTTTTGGCACAGCAATAGGATCCGGAATCCTCGTCCTTGAGGTTGTTCATGGTCAGCGTCACCGAGCTCTGCCCGTTGTCCCTGGAGATCGTGACCTGGCCCCTGAACGATGGCACATAGTAGGTGCTGCCATCGCTTTGGATCCCTCCGATGTGTTCCAGGCCCTGCCCGGGTGTCTGTCGATACCAGCCCATCCCAAAACTGCCAAAACTGAACCCAGACCCTCGGCAGAGGAGGCGCAGGGACCCCCCGGGGGGCTGGAGGTCCCCCCCGCACTCCAGCAGGGTCACGGCCGCCCGGAGCCCTGCGGGACAAAGGGGAAATGGGGATGGGAAACCTGATTGGTTGAATGTCTCATACTGCATGTGGCCAGCTGGGAAAAGGGGCAGGACACACCTGGGAGGGGGATGATGAACTCCATGGGTCCCAATTTCGGGGCCAAGAGTCAGGATTTGGGTCAAGGGTTGAGCTTTGGCCTCATCCCCATCTCCCCTTTGTCCCGCAGGGCTCTGGGAGGCCGTGACTCTGCTGGAGTGCGGGGGGGACCTCCAGCTCCCGGGGGGTCCCTGCGCCTCCTCTGCCAAGGGTCCGGGTTCAGTTTCGGCAGTTTTGCCATGCAATGGATCCGCCAGAGACCCGGGCAGGGCCTTGAATACGTCACCTACATCAGGAGCGATGGTTCCGGCACCTTGTACGCCCCGTCGGTTAAAGGTCGGTTCACGATCTCCAGGGACAACGGGCAGAGCTCGGTGACGCTGACCATGAACAACCTCAAGGACCAGGATTCCGGATCCTATTTCTGTTCCAAAGATGCTGGTGCTGCTTGGGCTGCTGCTGCCTTTATTGACCGTGCCGGTGGAGGCAGCGCCCTCGTCTGAGACCCTCTTGTCCCCAAATCTCAGAACCTTTACCCAAATCTCAGCCCTTGACCTCATTCTTGACTCATTTGCCCAGATCTCCCCCATTTCCACCAATGGTGACCAAAGACCCCAAACCCTCACTGGTTCTGCCCCAAACCCTCCTGCTTTGGCCCCAAAACTCGCCCAATTCTGCCCCAAATCCCCACTTTGGGCTCCCAGCCACAGCCGCTGATCCAAACCTCACCCGCTGTCCCCAAATCTCGGCCCTTTGGGAACTTTTTGGGCACAAGTGGGAGATTCGGGGCCGAGAGTTGAGTTTGGGGCCAGAGCCAGGGCAGGGTTTGGGGCCAATGGGCAGCATTGGGGTAAAGGGGGCGGGGCTGGGACAATGGGTCAGGGGTGGGTCAGGGGGGTTTGGGGCCAATGGTTGAGTTTTGGGGCAGAAACAGGCGAGGGTTTGGGGTCAGTGCTGACCATTCTTGCAAATGGGGACAAAGGGTCAAGATCTGAGACAAGAGGTGAGGTTTGGGACGAAAATCTAAAATTTGGAGATCCAATATAGGACAGGAGCAAAACCGAGAAGTTTGACGCTATCAAAAGCATTGTCACCATGATTAGTAACAGCCCAACAACCAGCACAAAAAGCCCTGGCACAGAAATAGGATGGGGAATCTTCGTCCTTGGAAGGACGAAGGACAACCTCAAGGACGAGGATTCCGCCACCTATTTCTGTACCAAATCTTCTGGTGTTAGCACTGCTCTTACTGTTTTTATGGGTGGTTGGGTGGGTGTTTGGGGTCCTGGCCCCGTCCCTGTCCCCAGCTGTCCCCAGACCCTTCCCAAAACCCCCCTGACCCACCCCTGACCCTTTGTCCCAGCCCCGCCCCCTTTGCCCCAACGCTCTCCTTTGGCCCTAAACACTCCCCTGGGTCTGGCCCCAAACTCAACTCGCGGCCCCAAATCTCCCCCTCGTTCCCCAAAAGATCTCCAAAGGGTCAAGATTTGGGGTGAAAGTGGCTTAATCTTGGCACCAACTCAGTTGGGTTTGGTGCAGAACCAGTCGGGGTTTGGGGTCTGTGGTCACCATGGGTGAAAATGGGGAAGACTTTGGACAAACGGTCAAGAATGGGGTCAAGGGCTGAGATTTGGAGAAAGAGTCTGGGGCTTTGGGGACAGGAGGGGACAGTGAGATGGGGATGGATTTTCCACTGCCCTCTTCAATATCTTCAGAAGCATTGCCAGCAGCATCATAAGCATCCTTGGCACAGAAATAGGTGGCGGAATCCTCGTCCTTGAGGTTGTTCATGAACGAGCTCTGCCCGTTGTCCCTGAAGATCGTGACCCGGCCCTTGACCGATGGCGCGTAGACGGTGTAAGCACCAGTGTTGTAGATCCCCGCAACCCCCTCCAGTGCCTGCCCGGGTCTCTCTCGGACCCAGTTCATGGCAAAACTGCTGAAACTGGACCTGGACCCTCGGCAGAGGAGGCACAGGGACCCTCCGGGAGGCTGGAGGTTCCCCCCCGCACTCCAGCAGGGTCACGGCCGCCCGGAGCCCTGCGGGACAAAGGAGAGATCGGAATGAGGCCAAAGATCAACCCTTGACCCAAATTCTGACTCTTGGCCCCGAAA
The DNA here is from genome assembly GCF_028551555.1 of Melozone crissalis. Lineage (NCBI taxonomy): Eukaryota > Metazoa > Chordata > Aves > Passeriformes > Passerellidae > Melozone > Melozone crissalis. The sequence goes on from NW_026535856.1 coordinate 4,965,952, forward strand.
TTGGGACACTTGGAGATCATCATCTTGCACCCAGGTGGGTCCTGCCCCTTTTTCCAGCTGGCCACCCCAGCTTTGAGTCCCTCAACAAATCAGGTTTCTCATCCCCATCTCCCCTTTGTCCCGCAGGGCTCCGGGCAGCCGTGACCCTGCTGGAGTGCGGGGGGGACCTCCAGCCCCCCGGGGGGTCCCTGCGCCTCCTCTGCCGAGCGTCCAGGTTCAGTTTTGGGAGTTTCGACATGAGCTGGGCGCACCAGAGACCTGGGCAGGGGCTGGAATGGGTTGGAGCGGTCAATAAGGGTGGTTCCAGCACCTTCTACGCGCCATCGTTCAAGGACCGGGTCACGATCTCCAGGGACAACGGGCAGAGCTCCGTGACGCTAACCATGAACAACCTCAAGGACGAGGATTCCGGATCCTATTTCTGCGCCAAAAAAGCTTCTGGGAGTTCGGGTACTCTTACTGAGTTTGGTGTTGATGATATTGACCCTGATCTCATCTCTGTGTCCCCACCCTATCCCCAAACCCCAATCCCGGACCCCGTGTCCCAATCCTGGAGTGGCTCTGGCCAAAATTCTCACCCTGATTTTGGCTACAAAGTTCACCCAAACCTTAAACCTTGGCCTGTAATATCCGCATTCAGTATAAAGTTTTGGGCACACAGAGGAGATTCGAAGTCTGGAGGTATGATTGGGGGTCAGTAGATGAGAACTGGGGTCAAGGCAGAGCAAGGTTGGGATCACTGGTCAGGGGCTGGGGACGGGTGGAGACTTCAACAAGGGGGTAGGGCTGCTCTGTTGTCATTGTCACCATGGCCAGCACTGCTACCCCAACTGCCATCAGCAGATCTGGCACAGAAATAGGATCCGGAATCCTCGTCCTTGAGGTTGTTCATGGTCAGCGTCACCGAGTTCTGCCCGTTGTCCCTGGAGATCGTGAATTGGCCCCGCACTGATGGGCTGCACATGGTGCTGCCACTGGTGCTGATCCCTGCCACCCACTCCAGTTCTTCCCCAGGCTACTGCCTCATCCAGCCCATCCCAAAATTCCCAAAATCAAACCCGGACCCTCGGCAGAGGAGGCGCAGGGACCCCATGGGGGGCTGGAGTTGCCCCCCGCACTCCAGCAGGGTCACGGCCACCTGGAGCCCTGCGGGACAAAAGGGAGATGATGGAAATCAAAAGTCTGATTGGTCAAGGGCCTCCAAGTGGGTGTGGCCAGCTGGACAAAGGGGTAGAATCCTCCTGGGAGGATGATGAACTCTAAAGATCCCCATTTGGGGCCAATAGTCAGGATTTGGGTCAAGGGTTGAGCTTTGGCTCCATCCCCATCTCCCCTTTGTCCCGCAGGGCTCCGGGCGGCCGTGACCCTGCTGGAGTGCGGGGGGGACCTCCAGCCCCCCGGGGGGTCCCTGCGCCTCCTCTGCCGAGGGTCCGGGTTCAGTTTCGGCAGTTTTGGGATGGGTTGGATGCGCCAGAGACCCGGGCAGGGGCTGGAATTCATCGCCAGCATCAACAGTTATGGTGGCAGCACCAGGTACGCGGATTCCGTCAAGGGCCGGGTCACGATCTCCAGGGACACCGGGCAGAGCTCGGTGACGCTGACCATGGACAACTTCAAGGATGAGGATTCCGGATCCTATTTCTGTCCCAAACGCGATGCTACTGGTTCTAGTGGTTATGTTGCTGATATTTGTCGTTTCAGCCCCAACTGTGTCCCGGTTCCCCAGACCCTTCCCTCCAACCTCTGACCCCACTCCTGTTCCTTTGTCCCTGCTCTGGCCCTAAATCTCAGCTCCTGGCCCCAAATCAGGGCCGGTTTCACCCTGAGCTCAGCCTCGTCCCTCCAACCCAACCATTGCCCCCAGACTTGTCCAGTTCTACCCCAAATCTCCCCTGCAGGCACCGAGTCAAAGCCACCGACCCAAATCTGCCCCTTGGCCTATCATCAGGAATTTGGGGCTAAAATTTGAATTCTTGATCCCTGATCTTTACTTTGGGCCCAAATCCAGACATTTCGGTGACATTTGGGGAACGAGGGCACTGCGTGTGGTTCAGAGGGGACATGTGGGGCAGAGCCAGAGCAGGGCTGGGGAAGAGAGTGAGGAAATGGGGTCAGGGACTGGAGATTGGGGAAGGGTCTGGGGAACGGGGGCAGGGGGCGATGCAGAGATGGGGACGGGGCCAATAGCATAACCAGGATTAACATTTCCAGTAGCAGTGGTTTTGGCACAGAAATAGGATCCGGAATCCTCGTCCTTGAGGTTGTTCATGGTCAGCGTCACCGAGCTCTGCCCGTTGTCCCTGGAGATCGTGAACCGGCCCTTGACTGATGGCGCGTAGTAGATGGTGCCACCAGTGTTTCTGATGTAGGCGACGAATTCCAGCCCCTGCCTGGGTCTCTGGCGCACCCATTGCATTGCAAAACTCCCAAAATTGAACCTGGACCCTCGGCACCGCAACATCAGGGAATCCCCGGGAGGCTGGGGGTCCCCCCCGCACTCCAGCAGGGTCACGGCCGCCCGGAGCCCTGTGGGGCAAAGGGGAGATGGGGATGAGAAACATGAATGGCTGTGGGCATGAAGTGGGTGTGGCCAGTTGGAAAAGAGTCGGGACCTACTTTGTAGGAGGATGAGAAGGTCCAGGGGTCAGAATTTGTGGCCAAGAGTCAGGATTTGGGTCAAGGGTGGAGCTTTGGCCTCATCCCCATCTTCCCTTTGTTCCGCAGGGCTCCGGTCGACCATGAGCCTGCTGGAGTGCAGGGGGCACCTCCAGCCCCCCTGGGGGTCTCTGTGCCTCCTCTGCCAAGCGTCTGGTTTCAGTTTCAGGAGCTACGACATGAACTGGATGCACCAGAGACCCGGGCAGGGGCTAGAGTGGCTCGCAGGGATCAAGACTGGGGGCAGCGCCTGGGACTCGCCATCGGTCAAGGGCCGGGTCACGATCTCCAGGGACAATGGGCAGAGCTCGGTGACGCTGACCATGAACAACCTCAAGGACGAGGATTCTGGATCCTATTTCTGCGGGAAATCTGACTATAACAATTGGGGTACTGGTGCTGGTGTGGATGGTTTTGGTCTGGACCCTGTGGCCGTGTCCCGACCGGTCCACAAATCCCAGACCCTTCCCTGAAACCCAAACACTTTTGCCCATTCCTGACTCTGTCCCAACCCTAGAGCGGTTCTTCCCCAAATTCTCCATAGCTTGCAAGAAAGTAGACCCAAGTCTTAACCTTGGCCTTAAATCTCCACTTTTATTTCAAAGTTTGGGGCACAAAGAGGAGATTTGGGCTCAGGAGCTGTGGTTTGGGGTCAGCGGGTGAGAATTGGGGCGGAGGCAGAGCAAGGTTGGGATCAATGGTCAAGGGCTGGGTGTGGGCTGGGGGTTTGGGAGAAGGGTCTGAGCAACGGGGACGGGGGGGGACACGGGGATGGGGGGCACAGTCAAATCTATAAACAACACCAGCAGGATCATACCACACATTAACAGATTTGGCACAGAAATAGGATCCAGAATCCTCGTCCTTGAGGTTGTTCATGGTCAGCGTCACCGAGTTCTGCCCATTGTCCCTGGAGATCGTGAACGGGCCCTTGACTGAGGGTGCGTAGCCGGTGCTGGAACCATCGCTCTTAATCCCCCCGAGCCACTCCGTCACCTGCCTGGCTGTCTGGTGGACCCACTGCATCCCAAAATTCCCAAAACTGAACCCGGACCCTCGGCAGAGGAGGCGCAGGGACCCCCCGGGGGGCTGGAGGTCCCCCCCGCACTCCAGCAGGGTCACGGCATCTGACTCCATAAGTCAGAATGCTGAACAATTGCTCTATTAAATCTCTACTATCTTACATTAATAATATATTTTATTACATTAATACAATATTATATCTCATTATTACTATATTACATCTCATTAATAATATATTATATCTCATTAATATTATATTTTATCTGATTAATTCTATATTATAACTCATTAATACTATATTATATCTCGTTAATACTGTATTACATCTCTTTCATACTATATTGCATCTCGTTAATGGTATATTACATCTCATTAATACTATATTATATCTCATTAATTCTATATTATATCCCATTAATACTATATTACATCTCATTAATGCTATATTATATCTCATTATTCTATATAACATCTCATCAATACTATATTATATCTCATTAATACTATATTATATCTCATTAATGCTATATTACATCTATACTAAAGAGATACTAAAGAATTCCGTACAAAAGACACGAAAAAATCCTAAAGAATCCCCGTGAGAGTCTGACAGATCCAGGTCATGGCTTCGAGCCCATTGGCCAAGGAAACAAAACAATCTCCAGCAGAACCCAAATGACGAATCCCTGGAGGGGAACAATCCCCCGACACTTTCCACACGCGCAGAAACAGCAGAAGCAGAGAGGAGAGATGGGAATTGTTTCATCTTCATCTTCTCTCTGTGCTGCTCCAGGAAAAATCCTGTGACAGAAAGAGAGAGACAGAGAGAGAGAGGGAGAGAGAGAGAGACAGAGAGAAAGAGGGAATGGTGTCTGACTCTGTGCTGGGAATGAGAATGGCACAGCTGGTCCTGGTGCCCATCTCCCCTTTGTCCCGCAGGGCTCCGGGCGGCCGTGACCCTGCTGGAGTGCGGGGGGGACCTCCAGCCCCCCGAAGGGGCTCTGCGCCTCCTCTGCCAAGGGTCCGGGTTTGATTTTGGCAGTTTTGGGATGGGCTGGTTTCGGCAGAGGCCCGGGCAGGGGCTGGAGCCAGTCGCAAGTATCAGCAGCAGTGGCAGTGCCTACTACGCGCCATCAGCTCTGCCCGTTGTCCCTAGAGATCCTGAACCAACCCTGCACTGACGGACTGTAGATGGTGTAGCCTCCATTGTAGGTGATGTGGGCGACCAACTCCAGCCCCTGCCCGGGTCTCTGGCGCACCCAGAACATGTCGTGATTGGCCAGAGTGAACCCAGAGCCAATGCAGAGCAACATCAGGGACCCCCCTGGAGGCTGGAGGTCCCCCCCGCACTCCAGCAGGGTCACGGCCGCCCGGAGCCCTGCGGGACAAAGGGGAGATTGGGATGGGGCGATACAAAAGCCAGGTGGAGCTGTCGAATTAATTAATGGGTGGATTGGGTCTAAAATCAGGGTTTAAGGTACTGTACAAAAATGGAAACCTCTGTAGAATATTTGAGTCCAGACAAAGGGAATTTGGGACAAAACTGGGGAAGGGTTGGGGATCGGAGAGCGGCTGTGACCCTGCTGGAGTACGGGGAGACCTCCAGCCCCCCGGGGGGTCCCTGTGCCTCCTCTGCAGAGGGTCCGGGTTCAGTTTCGGCAGTTTTAGGATGGGCTGGATGGGCCAGAGACCCGGGCAGGGGCTGGAGTGGATCGCAGCGATCTGGAGCAATGGTGCCACCTACTACGCACCATCGTTCAAGGGTCGCTTCAGGATCTTCAAGGACAACGGGCAGAGCTCGGTGACGCTGACCATGAACAACCTCAAGGACGAGGATTCCGGATCCTATTTCTGTGCCAAGGATGCTGATGGTTACGGTGCTGCTCCTAATGCTGGTTGGGGATGGGGCCATGGTCGGCACTCTCAATATAACTGGCAGCATAAGCGCCCTCGGTACCAGGAGATTTCCCGCATAAACAGGATCCGGAGGGCCCAGGAGCGGAGATTTGGGTCTAGGAGGTGAGATTTAGGGCCACAGCAGGGCAGGGTTGGGACGCAGGCTCAGGAGTGGAGTCAGGGTTTGGAGGGAATGATCTGGGGCACAGGGACAGGAACAGGGCCAAGAACAACATCACCAACATCAGCATCAGAAGCAGCACAACAACTGTAAACACCCTTGGCGCAGAAATAGGATCCGGAATCGTCGTCCTTGAGGTTGTTCATGGTCAGCCTCACCGAGCTCTGCCCGTTGTCCCTGGAGATCCTGAACCGGCCCTGCACCGATGGAGCGTAGCCAATGCTGGAACCGTTGTTGCTGATCCCTGCCACGAATTCCAGCCCCTTCCCAGATCTTTGACGCATCCAGCCCATGTTAAAACTCCCGAAATCAAACCCGGACCCTCGGCACAGTAACGTTGGGGACCCCCCCGGGGGGCTGGAGGTCCCCCCCGCACTCCAGCAGGGTCACGGCCTCCCGGAGCCTTGCGGGACAAAGGGGAGATGGGGATGAGGCCAAACCTCAACCCTTGAACCAAATCCTGACTCTTGGCCCTAAATTGGGACCCTTGGAGTTCATCATCCTCCTCCCAGGTGGGTCCCGACCCTTTTCCAAACTGGCCACACCCACTTTGAGGCCTTCGACCAATCAGGTTTCTCATCCCCATCTCCCCTTTGTCCCGCAGGGCTCCGGGCGGCCGTGACCCTGCTGGAGTGCGGGGGGAACCTCCAGCCCCCCATGGGGTCCCTGCGCCTCCTCTGCCGAGGGTCTGGGTTCAGTTTTGGGAATTTTGGGATGCAGTGGGTCCACCAGAGACCCGGGCAGGGGCTGGAGTGGCTCGGGGGGATAAAGAAAGATGGTTCCAGCACCGGCTACGCACCCTCAGTCAAGGGCCGGTTCAGGATCTCCAGGGACAATGGGCAGAGCTCGGTGACGCTGACCATGAACAACCTCAAGGACGAGGATTCTGCCACCTATTTCTGTGCCAAATCTGTTAATGTTTGGTATGATCCTGCTGGTGTTGTTTATAGATTTGACTGTGCCCCCCATCCCCGTGTTCTCCCCTGTCCCCATTACCCAGACCCTTCCCCCAAACCCCCAGCCCACACCCAGCCCTTGGCCATTGATCTCCACCTTGCTCTGCCTCAGGCCAATTCTCACCCGCTGACCCCAAACCACAACTCCTGACCCCAAATCTCCTCTTTATGCCCCAAAACGTTGAATTAAAAGTGGAGATTTAAGGCCAAGGTTAAGACTTGGGTCAACTTTCTTGCCAGGTATGGAGAATTTGGCGAAGAACCACTTTAGGGTTGGGACAGAGCCAGGAATGGGCAAAAGTGTTTGGGTTTTAGGGAAGGGTCTGGGATTTGGGAGCGAGTCGGGACATGGCCACGGGGTCCGGACCAAAACCATCCACACCAGCACCAGTACCCCAATTGTTATAAGCAGATTTCCCACAGAAATAGGATCTGGAATCCTCGTCCTTGAGGTTGGTCATGGTCAGCGTCACCGAGCTCTGCCCGTTGTCCCGGGACATCATGACCCGGCCCTTGACCGATGGCGAGTCCCAGGCGCTGCCACCAGTGTTGATCCCTGCGAGCTACTCCAGCCCCTGCCCGGGTCTCTGGCGCATGCAGTACATGTCGTAGCTCCTGAAACTGAACCCGGACCCTCGGCAGAAGAGGCGCAGGGATCCCCTGGGGGGCTGCAGGTCCCCCCTGCACTCCAGCAGGGTCACGGCCACCCGGAACTCTGCGGGACAAAGGGGAGATGGGGATGAGGCCAAAGCTCAACCCTTGAAGAAAATCCTGACTCTTGGCCCCAAATTCTGACCCCTGGACCTTCTCATCCTTCTACAAAGTGGGTCCCGACTCTTTTCCAACTGGCCACACCCACTCCATGTCCACAGCCAATCATGTTTCTCATCCCCATCTCCCCTTTGTCCCGCAGGACTCCGGGTGGCCGGTCACCCTGCTGGAGTGCGGGGGGCACCTCCAGCCCCCAGGGGGGTCCCTGCGCCTCCTCTGCCAAGGGTCCGGGTTCGATTTTGGGAGTTTTTCCATGCAATGGGCCCGACAGAGACCCGGGAAGGGGCTGCAGTGGGTCGCGGGGATCAGGAATGATGGTGGGGACACCGCCTACGCGGATTCAGTCAAGGGCAGGTTCACGATCTCCAGGGAAAACGGGCAGAACTCGGTGGTGCTGACCATGAACAACCTCAAGGAAGAGGATTCCGGATCCTATTTCTGTGCCAAATCTGCTGCTGCTGGCAATTGGGGCGATGCTGCTGCATATGCTGAAGACACCAGTTGTGGATCCACCCCCGTCCCCATGTCCCCCCCGTCTCGGGTCCCCAGACCCTTCCCCCAAACCTCACCCATTGACCCTTAGTCCCAAATCTCCCCAATTTGCACCAATGGTCAGCACTGACCCCAAACCCCCCCCTGCTCCTGCCCCAAAACTCAACCATGGGCCCCAAATCTTAACCCCTGGCCTCCAGTTCAGGCCTGCTCCAACCAGGTCCAGGGAGCTGGCGGAGAATTGGGTGGAATTGGCAAAACTGGAGGAAAGTTGGAAATTGGGGCAAAGGTGGTGGACACTGGGGGAGAAGGTCAAGAATGGGGTCAAGGGTTAGGATTTTGGACAGGATTTGGGGATTTTGGGAGATTTGGGGAGACAGGGATGGGGGTTTGGGGCCACCACCAGCGTCGTTGCCATGTCCAGAGCTCCCAGAGAGGATTCCAGCCCAGCCCCAAGGAGCAGCCCCAGACACCAAGGCCGCTGAGGGAGAAGTGAAGCCCCAAGTGGGAGCGTGGGGGGGAGGGAGGGAGGAGAAGACGCCGCGATTTTGGGGCTCCGCAGCCTCCCCCCACTTCCTCCCCGGCAGCTGCCGGGGCCCGGCCGGGGCAGGAAAGGAAACAGAAAGTTCCTGGTTTTGGTCATTGTGAAGGTCTGTGTTTGGCAGAGGGTAGCTCAGCCTCTGGGCGCTGCGGCAGAGCGCCAGCTGCACAAAAAGCTTTGTGTGCAAAGGGCCCTGGAACGATTCCCGTTCCGCACTGGGACGGAGGGGAAGGGCCAGAATTGGGAGAAATGGGCAAAATTGGGGGAAAACGGGGAGTTGGGTCTGCAGGGGCAGAGTTTGGGGGAAAATGGTGAAGTTTTGAGGAGAAGGGCGGGGATTTGCAGGAAGGATCTCTGGGATGGGAGACGTTTGATGACCGTCATGGTCACTGCCATGATTGATGCCGAAACCAGCTTCAAAAGCATTGCCAGCATAACCATTGCAAAGTTTAACGCGGAAATAAACTGCGGAATCCTCGTCCTTGAGGTTGCTCATGGTCAGTGTCAGCAAGCTCTGACCGTTGTCCCTGGAGATCCTGAACAGACCCTGCATCGACGGCACGTATCTGGGAGTGGCAGCAACACTGGTGATACTCGCCACAAACTCCAGACCCTGCCCGGGTCTCTGCTTCATCCAGCCCATCCCAAAACTCCCGAAACTGAACCCGGACCCTCGGCAGAGGAGGCGCAGGGACCCCCCGGGGGGCTGGAGGTGCCCCCTGGACTCCAGCAGGGTCACGGCCGCCCGGAGCCCATCCCCAAACCTTCACCAATTTCTCTCATAACTCCCCTTGTTTGGTCCAAAAACCCTACCAGAGTTTTCCATATCTCAACATGCCTTAAAACTGCAATTAACACCAATCCATTCTTTAATTACTTAGACACCTCATCCTGAGCATTCTGCATTGATTACACAGTTAATACACTGTTAACGACCCCCAATTTGCCCCGGGACCCAAACTCAGGAACATCCCGGCCACACCCACGAGCTACCTCCGGCTCCTGGCCCTGCTGATCCTGCTGCCCCTCCCAGGTGAGCCCCACACCTTTTTTCCAAAAACCACGCCGCTTCTCCCCTGCTTGCTCAATCAGGCTCCTCATCCCCATCTCCCCTTTGTCCTGCAGCGCTCCAGGCAGCCGTGACCATTCTGGAGTGCGGGGGGGAACCTCCAGCCCCCCGGGGGGTCCCTGCGCCTCCTCTGCCGAGGGTCCGGGTTCAGTTTTGGCAGTTTTGGGATGGGCTGGAATCGACAGAGACCCGGGCAGGGGCTGGAATTCATTGCACAGATCAGCCAAGGTGGCAGTACCGACTACGCGGATTCGGTCAAGGGCCGGTTCAGGATCTCCAGGGACAACGGGCAGAGCTCGGTGACGCTAGCCATGAACAACCTCAAGGATGAGGATTCCGCTGTTTATTTCTGTGCCAGACGTTTCGATGGTGATGCTGGTAACACTGCTGATGGTTTTGGCAACAGTTCCTGCAATGGCACCCCCCATGATGGTCACCAAAAGTTTGCATTCCCCAGTGATCCTTCCCCAAAATCCCAGTCCTGTTCCTCAAATCTCAGCCATTTCCCCCCAAAACTCTGCCCCTGCTGCCCCAACTCTGGACTTTCCCCCAATTTTGCCCATTTCACCCAAATCTTTGCCATCTCAACAGGCCCTGATTGGCTGAGCTGGCACAGGCAGGAATGGGAATTCTTGGAGAGCAAGGCCTGACCTGGATCCCAGGCTTGAAGGTTTAGGGCCAATGGTTGACATGTGGGGCAGGAGCAGGGGAGGGTTTGGGGTAAGTGCTGACCATTGGGGCAAATGGGGGAGATTTGGGACAAAGGGACAAGGGCTGAGGTTTAGGGGGGAACAGTCTGGGATTGCGGACAGTGGGGCTCAGACAGGGGTGGTGCCACCACCGACACGGTCAATATAAGCAGCAGCAGGGCTACCCGCACCACTCAAACACACCGCATTTGCACAGAAATAGGATCCGGAATCCTCGTCCTTGAGGTTGTTCACGGTCAGCGTCACCGAGCTCTGCCCGTTGTCCCTGGATATCCTCAACCGGCCCTTGACTGACGGCGCGTAGTCGGTGTAGGAAACAGCACCGCTGCTCATTCCCGCGTGCCATTCCAGCCCCTGCCCGGGTCTCTGGCAGATCCAGTGCATGGCATAACCACCAAAACTTTACCCGGACCCTCGGCAGAGGAGGTGCAGGGACCCCCCGGGGGGCTGGAGGTCCCCCCCGCATTCCAGCAGGGTCACGGCTGCCCTGAGCCCTGTGGGACAAAGGGGAGATGCGGATGAGGCCAAAGCTCAACTCCTGACCCAAATCCTGATTCTGGGCCCCAAATTGGGACCCTTGGCGTTCATCATCCTCCTCCGAGGTGGGTCCCGTCTCTTTTTCCAGCTGACACTGCCACCCATTCATGCCCACAGCCAATCAGGTTCCTCATCCCCATCTCGCTTCTGTCCCACAGGGCTCCGGGCGGCCGTGACCCTGCTGGAGTGCGGGGGGCACCTCCAGACCCCCGGGGGGTCCCTGAACTTTCTGTGCCGCGCCTCTGGCTTAAATTTCAAAAAATCTGCAATGTTCTGGATGCGCCAGAGACCCGGGCTGCGGCTGGAGTACGTTGCGGCGATCAACGGTGATGATTCCACCCCCAGATACGTGCCGTCGGTCAAGGGCCGGGTCAGGATCTCCAGGGACAATGGGCAGAGCTCGGTGACGCTGACCATGAACAACCTCAAGGACGAGGATTCCGGATCCTATTGCTGTGCCAAAAACGCCTATGATGGTTGGGGTTGAGAGGCTCATGCTGCTGGTTCTAATTTTGGTCCTGTCTCCATCCCCGTTCACCAGGTCCTTCCCTCCTGCCCTTCACCCCATTGTTGATGCCCACAGACCCAAATCTGGACCATTTTTCCCAAATCTTGACCATTTGCACTGAGGGTTGAGAGCCTTGGTTGAGCCTTGGAGCCAAGAGCTGAGGTGTGGCGCCAATAGCTGAGATTTGGGGTAGAGCCAGCTGAGTTTGGAGCCAATAGTCACAAGTGAACCCCGCTGAGATCTGGGGCACACAGGGTAGGGTTTTGGGGATGAACCTTTGAGAATTATTTCAAATTCATAAAGCCCCATGGAAATGTGTGAGGTGAGACAATGATTGGGGAGATTGGGAAAAACGGTCAAGATTTGCGGCCAACACTAAAGATTTGGAGGTAGAATGTGGGGTTTTGGGATGTTTGTGGGCACAGTATCGAGGAGGGGCCACCACTGGCATCGTCATCATAACCAGCATCAATATTAGGACCACAACCACTGCTGTAACATTTGGCGCAAAAATAGGATCCGGAATCCTTTTCCTTGAGGTTGTTCATGGTCAGCGTCACCGAGCTCTGCCCGTTGTCCCTGGAGATCGTGACCCGGCCCTTGACTGAATCCGCGTAGCCAGAGTTGCCACCATCGTTCCTGATCCACGCGAGCCACTCCAGCCCCTGCCCGGGTCTCTGGCGCACCCAGAACATGTCGTAGCTCCCGAAACTGAACCCGGACCCTCGGCAGAGGAGGCGCAGGGACCCCCCGGGGGGCTGGATGTCCCCCCCACACTCCAGCAGGGTCACGGCCGCCCGGAGCCCTGTGGGACAGAGGGGAGATGGGGATGAGGAATCTGATTGGTCCAGAAGGGTAAAAGGTGCGTGTTTTCCAGATAAAAGGGGTGGGACCACCTGGGAGGGGCAGCAGGAGCAGCAGGGCCAGGAGGTGGAGGGAGCTCGAGGCCGTGGCCGGGATGTGCCGGGGTTGGGGTCTCGCGGGTTTTGGGGTCATGAGCTTATAGTTGTGCAATCAATGGAGAAGGATCAGAAGGAGGTTTCCAAATGATTCAGGAATGGGTTTGGGGTAATTGCAAGATTTCAGGGAAGTTATGATGCAGAAAATCTCTGGTAGAGACTGGGGACCAAACAACCAGAGTGAAAGTTTGGGGATGGGCTCCGTGCGGCCATGAACCTGCTGGAGTGCGGGGAGGACCTCCAGCCCCCGGGAGGGTCCCTGCCTCCTCTGCCGAGGGGCCAGGTTCAGTTTTGGCAGTTATGGGATGAACTGGGTCCAACACAGACCCCGGCAGGGGCTGGAATGGGTCGTGGGGATCAGCAACAATGCTGGTTGGACCGGGTACGCGCCATCATTCAGGGGCCGGGTCAGGATCTCCAGGGACAATGGGTAGAGCTCAGTGATGCTGGCCATGAACAACCTCAAGGACGAGTATTCCAGATCCTATTTCTGTGCCAAACGTGCTGGTAGTGGTTATGGTGGTGGTGCTGCTGCTTATAGTAACGATGGCCGTGGTGGATCCATCCCCAACTCTGTGTCCTCACCTGTCCCCAAACCCAGACTCTTCCTTCAAATTGTCCCCCAAACCTCAGCCCTTGACCCTTTGTCCCAAATATCCCCCATTTACCCCAATGGTCAGCACTGACCCCAAACCCTCCCCTGCTCCTGCCCCAAAAATCAACCATTGGCCCCAAACCTTAACCCCTGGTCTCCAGTTCAGGCCTTGCTCTCCTAGAGTTCCCATTTCTGCCTGTGCCAGCTCAGCCAATCAGGGCCTGGGGAGCTGGGGGAGATTTGGGTGAAATGGGCAAAACTGGGGAAACATCAGGAATTCGGACAGCTATAGTGGAAACTGGGGAGTGAGGTCAAGAATGGGGTCAAGGGTTGGGATTTGGGAGAAGTAATTTGGGAAATATTGGGAACTCGGGCTGCGGCCTTGGGGCGATGCTGAGGATTGTCACCATAAGCAACAACAGCTGCATTCCAACCACCATCACTGCATCTGGCGCAGAAATAGGATCCAGAATCCTTGTCCTTGAGGTTGTTCATGGTCAGCGTCACCGAGCTCTGCCTGTTGTCCCTGGACATCGTGACCTGGCCCCTGAACGATGGCACGTAGTAGGTGCTGCGTTCGCTTTGGATCCCTCCAATGTGTTCCAGCCCCTGCCCGGGTCTCTGGTGCATCCAGCCCATCCCAAATTGTCCAAAATTGAACCCGGACCCTCGGCAGAGGAGGCGCAGGGATCCCCCGGGGGGCTGGAGGTGGCCCCCAGGACTCCACCAGTGTCACGGTCGCTCCCCCATCCCCAAACTTTAACTGCATTTCTGCCCCTAACTCCCTTTGTCTGGCCCCAAACCTCCAACAGTTTTTTCCAGTATTTTAAAGTGCCTTCAACTCTGCGATTAGGCCCCATCCACCCATTAATTAATTGGACAGCTCTGCCTGATGTTTGCATCTACTCATCCCCATCTCCCCTTTGTCCCGCAGGGCTCCGGGCGGCTGTGACCCTGCTAGAGTGCGGGGGGGACCCCCAGCCCCCCGGGGGGTCTCTGCGCCTCCTCTGCCGAGGGTCCGGGTTCAATTTTGGCAGTTTTGAAATGGATTGGGTCCGCCAGAGACCCGGGCAGGGGCTGGAGTGGGTCGTGGGGATCAACACTGGTGGACGCACCAGCTACATGGATTCAGTCAGGGGCCGGTTCACGATCTCCAGGGAACATGGGCAGAGCTCGGTGACGCTGACCATGAACAACCTCAAGGATGAGGATTCCGGATCCTATTTCTGTGCCAAAGCTGCTGCTGCTGGTTGGGGTAATGGTGCTGCTGATGGTTTTGACCCCACCCTTATCGCTATGCCACCCCTGTCCTCGTTCCTCAGACCCTTCCCCAAACCCCAGCCCCTGACCCCATTCCTGTCCCCGGGCCCCAACCCTGCCCTGGCCCTGCCCCACATTCTCAGCTCCTGGCCCCAAACCTCAGCTCAGGGCCCACTCGGGCCATTTTGGCTCCTGGGCTGGACCCGGACCCTCTGCCAGGATCCCTGGGCTGAACTCGCCCAACTCTGCCCAAATCTGCGCTGCTGCCCCAGAGCAGCCACCACTGATGCAAATCCCCAATTCTGACCCATATTGGGACCCTGGGCCTCTAACCCCGACCTTCAGAGCAAAGTTTTGGGGCACAAAGAGGAGATTTGGGGTCAGGAGTTGTGGTTTGGGGTCAGCGGGTGAGAATTGGGGCTGAGGCAGAGCAAGGTTGGGATCAATTGTCAAGGGCTGGGTGTGGGCTGGGGGTTTGGGGAATGGGGACAGGCGGGGACACAGAGATGGGGATGGCACCGTCACTACGACTGGGATTATCAGCATAACCAGCATCAGATCTGGCACAGAAATAGGATCCTGAATCCTCGTCCTTGAGGTTGTTCATGGTCAGCGTCACCGAGCTCTGCCCGTTGTCCTGGAGATCCTGAACTGGCCCTTGACCGATGGCGCGTACCTGGTGCTGCCACCACTGCTGTAGATTCCTGCGATGTATTCCAAACCCTGCCCGGGTCTCTGACGGACCCAGTACATTCCATAATCACCGAAACTGAACCCGGACCCTCGGCACAGCAATGTCAGGGACCCCCCGGGGGGGCTGGAGGCGCCCCCCGCACTCCAGCAGGGTCACGGCCACCCAGAGTGCTGCGGGACAATAGGGAGATGGGGATGAGAAACCTGATTGGTCGAGGGCCAAAAACTGGGAGGGTCAAGCTTGATAAAGGATTGGGACCCACCTGGGAGGAGGATGATGAACTCCACAGGTCCCACTTTGTGGCCAAGGGTCAGGATTTGGGTCAATGTTGAGCTTTGGCCTCATCCCCATCTCCCCTTTGTCCCGCAGGGCTCCGGGCCAGCGTGACCCTGCTGGAGTGTGGGGGGGACCTCCAGCCCCCCGGGGGTTCCCTGCGCCTGCTCTGCCGAGGGTCCGGGTTCAGTTTTGGCAGTTTTACCATGTTCTGGATCCGCCAGAGACCCAGGCAGGGGCTGGAATGTGTTGGAAGTATCAGCAGTGGTGGTGGCACCATCTACTACACACCATCGATCCAGGGCCGGTTCACGATCTCCAGGGACAATGGGCCAAGCTCGCTGACGCTGACCATGAACAACTTCAAGGGCAAGGATTCCGGATCCTATTTCTGTGCCAAAGTTGCCTATAATAATTAGGGTGCAGCTGCAGGTGTGGATGGTGTTCACCCCATCCCCATCCATGTGTCCCCACCTGACCCCGTTTCCCAGACCCTTCGCAAGACCACAGTCCCTGACCCCATTCCTGTCCCCGTGTCCCAGCTCTGAACTGGCTCTGCCCCAATTCTCAGCTCCTGGACCCAAACCTCAGCTCTTGGCTCCAAGCCTCAACCAAGGTCCCCACACGTGGGTGTAAATGGTCGAGATTTGGGAAAATGGGCCAGATTTGGGTCTGTGGCTGTGACTCAGATCCACTAGGAATATTTTGGGAAAGAATGGGTCCAGTCTTTAGGCAATGGTTGGGATTTGAGAGGCCAGGATGAGCTCAGCGTGAAACCGGCCCTGATTTGGGGCCAAGAGCTGAGATTGGGGCAGAACCAGTTGAGAGCTGGGACACAGGGACAGGAATGGGGTCAGGGCTTGGGGATTGGAGGGAGGATCTGGGGAATGGGGACAGGGGGGACATGGGGACAGGGACAGGGCCAAAAACAACAAAAGCTCCAGCACTACCCCAACCTCCATTAGTTAAACCAGATTTCACGCAGAAATAGGATCCGGAATCCTCGCCCTTGAGGTTGTTCATGGTCAGCGTCACCGAGCTCTGCCCGCTGTCCCTGGAGATCGTGAACCGGCCCTGCACCGAATCCGCGTTCCCAGTAAAACCACCATTGTCCCAGATCGCCGCGATGAATTCCAGCCCCTGCCCGGGTCTCTGGCGGATCCAGCCCATGGCAAATTTCCCAAAATCAAACCCGGACCCTCAGCAGAGAAGGCACAGGAACCCCCTGGGGGGCTGGAGGTGTCCCCCGCACTCCAGCAGGGTCACGGCCGCCCGGAGCCCTGCGGGACAAAGGGGAGATGGGGATGGGGCGATGCAAAAGTCAGGTGGAGGTGTCCAATTAATTAGTGGGTGGATTGTGGCTAATTGCAGTGTTGAAGGCACTTTACAATGCTGGAAATCTCTGTTTCAGATTTGGGGCCAGACAAAG